>NC_143256.1:18893454-20273954 GCF_984573655.1 Nuphar pumila
AGGAGCCCATTTTAGTCCATTTCAGCTCTTTCAGCTGAAATTGAGCTGAGTCCAGTCAGTTGAGTTAGTGTTTGAGACTTGATTTTAGTTCATCTCAGTATTACTGACCTTTGTTTTAGCTCAAACCCAGTTCAGGTTCGTAATTCACTTCATTCCAATGACCATTCCATACCATTTCTCTAAAAATGGCAACTTTTCTTGAAAATTCAGTCGGAAAGGTCAGTTGAGTCAGTGCATGGTGAGTTCATTTGAGTTCTAAAACTCTAAAACCCATCTCAATCTAGCTCATTTCAGTTTAATCCAGCCCGAACCCCAATTTTCAGTGTCACTCTGACCCAGTAAAGTCCCGAAAACCATTTCTTCAACCATTTCGCAAATTTTATCAGTTTTAATGCTTTTTAAACTGGTACAAGTGTTAATCGGGGTTTAAATTCCAAAATTCTTCATTCAGGGTCTGCATTTCGCATGTCATTTCTCATCATTTCATATCATTTCTCAGCATTTCATAATATCTCATCACATTTCATTTCATTTTCGAAGTCCAGAACTCCAATTTTATAAATTTCAATCCAGATTGAGTTTTAAAAGTTTTCAGAAATCAATTTCAAACCTTGGGTTTCCAAAATTAACATTTTTACCCCCGGGAGTCTAAATTTGGAAATATTTTCTCACAAGAAAAATAATCTGGATTTCTTTCAAAATCAAATTTTCAAATTCTACATTGGATTTGCTTCGCAATGGGGTATTGAACTTCAAAATCCAAGCTTGTTTCAAAAACTGCCAAAAATAGCTCATTTCGGTTGGAAGCATTTTCTCGAGAAAAACAATATGGTTTTCTTTCAAAATTACATTTTTAAATTCTACTCTGGATTTGCTTCGCAACGGGGTATTGAACTTCAAAATCCGAGCTCGTTTTCAAAACTGCCAAAAATAGCTCGTTTCGTCTAGAAACTTTCTAAAAAGACTATTTTACCCCTCTAATCATCAAAATGAATTTCAAATGTGGAATTTGGACCCGCTCTGAGATGGCCCATTCATTTACTTTTCTATTTTATATAAAAAAAATGCTTCTTTTTATTTGTTTATTTTTGTTTTTATTGATTTTTATTTTTTTTATTTTTTATTTTTTTAGAGAGGAGGTGGGACCCACAAGGTGGTCACCCAAGCCTCCAGCCCCACTTTCCATTTTCTCATTTTTTTCTTTCCCTTTTCCTTTTTCCCTCCTTTTCTTTCTTTCCTTTCTTTTTCCCTTTTCTTTCTTTTTCTTCTTCTTCCCTTTCTTTTCTTCTTCCCTTCCCTTCCTTCCTTTCCCTTCTCCAGCCCATTCACGTACACTCTTTCCCTCTCTTTTCATTAACCCCTAAAAACCCTAAGTTGAGGCTGATTAAAGACCTAAGTTGGGTTTGGTTAAAAAAAAAAGGAAAAAAGAAGAAGCCACTTACGACTCTTCTCCCATCTCACGCCTCTCTCTCTCTCCCCCTTTAGCTCTCTCCTTCCCTTCTCTTGGCTGCTGCAGCCACAACAGCCACAGCTTACACTTCCAACCAGCACCTCCGGTCATCTCCAGCTGCAGCCTCCACGCCTAGCCGGTTCAAGCCACCATTTGCTTCAACAAACAGCTGCAGCCTCCACCTTGCTTCAGCCGGTCTCCACTTGGAAGCATCACCTTCAAGCTCCCAGCCAACAGCCACACCTCCATCCTTGGCAGCACCACAGGGACACCTCCCTCACGCCTGGCAGCAGCTGCTCCACATCCAAGCCATCCCCATCTTCCAGCCCTCTCTCAAGGTAAAGTGTTGCTTTACCCTTTGGCTTTCATTTTTTTTTAAGATATTTATTACATGGTTTATTTAAACACAACGTGAGATCAGACCAAAGCTGGTTTCATATTGTTGAAAACTCTCATTTAATCTCTCTCTCTCTATATATATATATACATATATATATATATATATATAGATAAATACAAAACTTGTGCTTTATGTGTAGGCTAAAAAATGAAAAGATCCGTCCACTCAATGGATCGAATCTCTCATTTTGGAGAGCCAATATTAAATTGATCATATCCTCCTCGATTTAGGTTTTAGTTTTATGATTCATGTCATCTTATGTTTGCATGCACTTAGATTAATTCGTTTTGCTAGTTATTTCGTTTTATATATGAACCATGCTTTACTTAGTTTAAAATTTGTAAAATTTTAGTTTTTAGACAAAGTCCATACAGCAATTTATGTGATTTTATGTATTTAAAAATTTTGTAAATTTTAGAGTAGTTAGGTTTACATGTCTTTGTTGTACTGTCAAAACTTTGATTCAATTCGGGTTTCGGAACCTTTCTAAACCAACCAAACTCTAAATCGGGTTTTCTGTCATCCAGAAATTTCAATTCCTGCTTTAGCAGACAAAAACCTTCGTATCCACCCTTATGTGGGATTCGAATCATTCTATAAAAATCACAGTGGATTCATAATTGAATCTACTAGTGATCTGGAAATTTTTATGTTTTTCCAAGTAGTTTTGCTCTCTTAAAAAAATCATATTTTCCAGACCCCTGGGAAAATCTTGATTTTCCTTCGTCAGGGTATAGACAGACTCTAATGCATCAAGTACGCCAAATCTGTAACCCGTATGCAAAAACTTTCAACATGAAAGTTTTTTCTAACATAATGTTCTGCAATTTCCCAAAATTTGGGAATTTTTGGATTTGTTTCATTATTTTTCCCGGACTTTATCTTTCTGTCTAACAGATTCCAATGTCCAGAAATTCCAGAGATTTAGGTCTCTGATAACAGTGTGGCCTTCTCCAAACCGTAACCCGAATCCCAATGGTGTCAAAATATCAATTCTTTACCTATGTGTCAGGGACTTTTTCCCACAATTTAAGAAATTTTCCCATCTGTTTACTAATTTTCCTACATTTTCTACCAAAACCTGTCTGTTTCCTTCATTTATTAGAGTCGCCGGATTCCGATCCGACTTGCCGGAGTGGCATAGCTCCGACCATAGGTCAAAACCAGAAAGTGTAAAAGTAAAAAATTCTTGCCTTACTGTCCTATGTCACTCCATAAAATTTGGGAAATTTTTATGGAAGTTTGATATCCTAAATCCCCTTTAGAATCAATATTTTAGGCAAAAATCATGAAATTTAGGGTTTTTATTTGAATTTCCATATTTAAAAATACAAAAAAATTAGATTTTCGAGCTTCATTCTGTTTTTAGGGTTATTTTAGGTGTCCATGCCAAATTTGGTTTAATTCCAAGTTCATTTGCTCCATGTGTTAGTTTATCTTTAAATTCAGAAGCGAAAATCAAGCGAAAATCAGGTTAAATTCGATATTTTATGATATTTTCGCCATTTTAGGGTTTTTATCATGTACATAATCATGTAGAATCATATTAGGGTTAATTTTAATCTCCTTTGCATTTCATATTTTTCAATTTTGCAAAAATTATTTCAGAAAACCCTGGTTTCAAGGCCATAGTCTTGTTATTGGGGGTATTTTGGTCATTTTGACCTAAATTTCGAAATTTCAATTTCTAATTCTCCCAAAATTTCATGCATATCATCATATTTCATCATATTATGTTTGATTTATTTCATTTGATTTTCAAATTTCCAAAATTTACAAAAATTCTTTCAGAAAACCCTGATTTCAAGGTCATCAGGGGTATTTTGGTCATTTTGACCCCAATTTCGAATTTTCAAGTTTATTTTCAAAATTTATTCATTATTTCTCATGTTTATATCAAAGGGGGTATGATTTTGGGTTTATATCTGAATAATGTCCGACAATTTCCCATATTTTCGGATAAATTCAGAAAAACCTACATTTTTGTGCTAACCTTGTTTTCTAGTTTTGCAGGAACATTCAAGAAGAAGACTTAGATTTTATTTTTTTTATTTCAATTCAATGTAATCTCAAATGTAATAATTTGGAATAAGAGTTACATTTCTGCTTAGAATAGGACTGCATTGCATATAGTTTAATTTATGCAAATTTTAATATGTGATGTATGATTCATGCATATTTGTTTCAAATTCACTATGGTTTACACGAATGGCACGTGCACAAGCTTTTATGGAGTTTATAAACTCGGTGGGATTCGTATTTATGGCCATAGTCAGAATACGAAGAAAACCAAGATTTATGATCTTCGTATTAGCCACATTCAGCCTACACACTTAGGCTAACTTCAAAATGTACTGCATTTTTCAAAGTTTTAAAAGGATTTCCCAATTTCTCAATTGAAATTCCCTTTTCAAATTCATATTCATTCATTCATATCATTCAAATCGCATTATTCTCAAATTCGTTTTCCAATTTCAATTTCAGAAAATTCAGCTTTCTCAAGAATTTCCAAGTCTTTCTCAGGATCTAATTTTCTCAAAATCCTAAGTTTTGAAAAGAGATTTCAAAGCATTTCCCAAGTTCAAACCAAGATTTTCCAATGTTTTAAAATTCTCAGATTTCAAAGTCTCAAGTTTTCAAAAAGATCGATTTTCTCAGATTTCTCCCTTTCTTGAGAATCCATTTGTCATTTCAAAAGTCATTTTCCAATGAATTTCTTAGATTTCTTAAGAATTCTCAAATCCATTTTCTCAGAAAAGCAATTCCAAATTTCAAAATCGATTTTCCAAAGTTCAAATTTTCCTAAGAATTCATTTTCAATCCAATTTCTGATTTTCAATGAACTTCAATGATTTTCCCAGGAATCCCAATTTCAAGTACTTTTTCAATCAATTTTCAAGCATATTTCAATCTTCCAAAGCAAACATCATATTTTCTCAAACTTGCATTATTTTCAAAATTTCATAGCACAAGCCTGATTCTTTGTGCATTCTAGGAAAAATAGAGCATAATTTAGATACTTGAATCAAGTTAGAGCACATAATTGGTCCTTGGTTCAATTACCCCTGGTAAAGGTGCCAGGAACGATTGAACCTCGTACCGACAGGCGGATCCCATTCCATGGAATTTTCCCGCAAATTTTCAAAACGGAGGCGAGTAAATTTTCAAAACAATTTTCAAAACTTTGGTCGAGTTTGACTCGCAAATTCGTTTCTCTCTCGCAAGGGAGGGGAAAAATTTTTGCGATGATAACAGGTTTGGCGACCGTGATGGGACCTGTCCTCGCCTGATCAATTATGTGCTTTAACTTAGCCCAATTGTCAAAATTATGTTCTATGAAATGTCAGCTTTAATTTCTGATATCATGTGAACCTAGGAGCCTAGACTTGAACCCAGCTGACATGGATTGCATATAGACTAGGCATGGTTTGGTAGGACCATATTGAGGAGAATTATGCATGCTCACTTAGACTTAGGTCTGAAATACAACACTCCTCAATCTAGGACTTGTATGAAAACAATGTTTGCTTCTTCAAAAGTTTTCAAAATTCTATCTCTTTAGGACTTAGAGCCCTCTGTTTGCCTGCATGTGATCATATTTCAAAAACCACCCCACCTATGTCTACCCGGTCTTCACGTTGCTGGGCTCTCTTCCAGAACCATAGTTCGGGACAGAGCCTCACAACTGGGCCACTTATTTGGGCTAACGCCCCCCTGCCACGTACCAAGGGCCATAGTCCAACGTATATCGGCAGGCGCTCAAGGATGTTGGGAAAACACAAGCCTAGACCCGGAGATGAGTTTTATGCCACGTACATCGAGCCTTGGCTCGAGTATATCGGCATAGCATGATTGGACACAGTTGATCTAAGCCTAGAGTCAGGATTAGGGTCCTAAAGCTCTTTCAAAATCAATGCATTTAGAGTTGGCTGCCTAGGGATTGTTGTATGTGCATAATTGTTTGTAATTGAATATATGATATTCATTTTCGCCTTATTTTCTCATATTTTTCCCAAGTTTTCCAAAATACCAAACAATTTTCCAAAATACCTCATTTTTCATTTTTTATGAAATATCTCCTTTTTCTCAAAAACCCTGGACGATTTTTCTAAATTATCCACCTTTTCCTTCAAAACTCCAGGAAATCTTCCATTCTTTCGTTCCACTGGACTTCGAATTTCCAGCTTTCATTTTATCCTGCCTGCAATTTTCAAATTTCTTATATTTTTCCAAAGTCTAATTCCAGTCTTCTTGTCTTTCAGTCCAATGGCATCCAGTCAGCTCGATTCTGTTTTTCCTGAGGGTCACATCTCCTATGAGGTGCGACAAAGTCTTCCTGAGCATCGATCTCTTAGCACCGGACCCTTCTTCCCCCGGTGGTACTATGTCTGGTTCAAAAATTTCTCTCGTATGTTTCCGGACCACTTGAGCGATTGTGGGTTGGAATTGGCATCTGCAGTGAGAAAGTTGACAGTCAACGGCAATCTGATTCATGCACTGGCAGAGCGGTGGAATCCACGCACTTGCACGTTCTGGTTCCCGTGGGGCGAGATGACAATACTGATGGATGAATTCTCAGAGATTATGGGACTGCCTGAGCCAGCCGGTCAGCCTGGAGATCCGTTAGAGCAGCAGTTTCTGATCAATGTCAAGGGTCTGGACCCCAAAGATGCCGTAGCTCGCATGACAGAGCGCAAGTCTTGGCCACTGATTGAAGAAAATGGGAATGAATACGTGAGTCTGATCAAGATCTACCGACAGTATGGAGAATTCGTAGAAGTCAGCTTGTTGTCCAGGACAGCTCGAGAGAGAATTCAGCATGCGATGGTTTTGTGTACTGTGGGACTTGCTTTCTTTCCAGATGGACAAAATTATGTGGATGTCAGAATAGTTCAACTTTTGAGAAGATGGGGAAGTCGACAGACCAGCCGTCTCTCGATAGCCATGGCCGCGCTTGCTTTTCTATACAGAGGACTGACCCGCTTCACACTTGGAGAGTCCATCTTAGTCGAGGGATGTACTTATGCTCTTCAATCTTGGTTCCTTCAGCATGTACCAACCAGAGCTAGTTCATTCAGATACAACGGTAAGGAGCTCCTTCCAGTTGCGCGGTACCGATTCCTGATCGACTATCTGCAGGAAGAAGAAGTGGTGTGGGACTATTTTGATCGAGAATTATCGCCTCCCAGATACACCTATGCATATGGCAAGAGATTCAAGTTGCTTGGTCCATTCTTCTGTGCTTACTATCATCCGAAGCGGTGTGTTCGACAGTTTTCTCAGAGACAGAAGCACATAGAGATGCGACTGCTATCAGGAGTCGTGCCAGAGTTCGACCTTACATCAGCACAGTGGTCCGGAACATAGCATTCTGCCAGATATGGCTGGGACTCTTTTGTTACTCTTCCGCTTTTTCCCGGTCCTCGTGTCTCTGCTAGTTATAAAGAGTGGTGGCAAATTGTCTGTCCGCCCCCTCTTTCTCAAGTTTATTATTGATGCAATCATGTTTTCTTTCAATAAATAAAAATCTTGCAAATTCTTCAATTTTTGGTTTGACGACCTCGCCTAGGTAACAAGGCTTAATTTTCAGTTGTTTATTTTCTTTGCAAAGGAATGACAACGCAATTGTCGTAATCCCAGCGACGACTCAATCCCTAGTAATGGGATATTCTTTCAAATTGTCTACCAAAATTCTCAGCGAATATTTTCTTCCAATCAAAATCTCTCTCAAAAGCCTAACCATCGATTTTGCTCTGCAGAGAGCCTTCGTGACAGTCAATGGTTCAAACAAGGTCAGGGAAGAAGACTGCACCAGTCGAGGGAATCGCATATTCGACAGCTTTAGACGAAGAAATGGATTCCCCGCGCTCAGGCAAAAATCAGGGGCAACAGGTTGAGGATGACATTGATCCTCAAATGTATGCCATGTTTAAGAAGATGATGACTAAGATGCTGGCAGAACAAGCTGAAGCCAGTACAGAGAAAGCACAGGTGAAGCAAAAGACAAAAGGCCGGGCAGTCAAGAAAGCCTTGAAGATATCCAAGAAGCCTGCTCAGCATGTTGATGCAACTGATGAAGAGGAATCAGTGGAAGATTCAGATGAAGAGTTTGAGACCCATCAGGCATTCCTCAAGTCTACCCAGGGGCAGGGGTCAGCCCACAAATTCAAAGAGCAATCTCTCAATGACTCTAACCAGCCGCAGTTCAAAGATGTGGTCAGAATGCTTCGAGACCTGCAGGCCCGTGACAAGGGCAAGAAAGTCTTCACCAGTGAAGACTTCTATGATGGACTGGATGGGGATGATGATCTTGATAATCTCCCCAAGAAATTTATCAAGTTTGATGGTTCGGGTGACCCAAAAGCACACCTCGCCCTATTCTTCGCAGAATGTTCCAGGTTCAAGAGGAACAATCGTGCCTTATTTCTCTGCTTCCCTCGCAGCTTGGAGGGTATTGCGGCAAAGTGGTATTCAGAGCATATCAACCCGATAGAGCTGAAAGAGTTCGATAAAGTGGTCAATTTATTTATTGAGCGCTTTCTATTCAATGCTGAGGCGCTCCCGACCCTCAGCCACCTCTGTGGCCTGAAGCAGAAAGAAAACGAGAAGGCCCGAGATTTTATCCACCGATGGAGGTCAGCTTGCAATAAGATGAGAGACCCGATATCAGAAGGGCATGCATTGTCACTAATCTTGAATAATTTTTCACAACCCTTGAAAGGTCTCATTTCCACGGCACCATCAAAAACCTTCATCGAACTGACAGAACGAGCCGAGTGGCTCGAGCTAAGCATGGAAAATGGAGTTTATGAAGGCTTCATCTTTACACAAGGTAACAATCAGAGTGAGCAGAAGAAGAAGGCTCACTTCACTCTTTCTGCCAATGATAGCAAAAACAACAAGAAAAATCATGATCACTATTCAGAGAGATCCAAGGGCCAAAAAGGAAAGTTCTCCAACAATGATAGGCCTCTTCAACCTAGTCCTCAGCATAAAGAGAAAGATCAAGAAAAGCCAAAGCGCAAGGATTGGAGTACGGATCGAAAGTTCACCCCTCTGGACCAAACACTAGAGAGTGTTCTGGAATACATGCTTGCAAAAGATATGATCCGTTTACCTAAAGCAGCTGATCCCGCAACAATCATGGGTAGATTCAAAGAAAGATTTTGCAAATTTCATCGGGTAGTAGGGCATGACACTGAGAATTGTTTCGTCCTGAAAAATATCATTCAAGATTGCATCGACAAGAATATCCTTATTAAAGATGAGGAAAATACCAGTCGACCATCCTGAGCAAGTTTTCTAAAAATTGACAATGTCGAGACTATGTCACTTTCATCATTTTGTCATTTTGAAGCAACAATGTAGTCTCAGTTCTTCTATCAATTTGTTATTTCCTTCTTCAATGCATTAATAAATTTGTCAATCTTCCTTATGGCCTGGCGTCATCTTTTATATTCCTTATTTGCAAATGTTTAAATGTCTTCTTATAAGGGGTAACCTTTTTCAAAGTGCCTCTCTGATCAACCAAGAAGCTCATTGTCAGTTTTACCTCGTTATCCTCAGAGAATTCTCATCAAATATCAATTACTTATCATTTCTTATTCTCCCATTACACTGAGGCATTACTTTGGAAATTGTCTTCAAAACATCCTGTATGCAGGCAGGATCAAACAAATCTCTCATTTTGCACGCATGTGCACCCATTTATATCATTTTACATACATTTGCATTCATTTGCATTTGCAGGCATTCATTCACATTCATCTGCATTTGCATCAAGCTTCCTCGCTCAGGAGAAGGGTTTAATCCTGAAAACAGGCTTTGAAAAGCTAACTATGATGGTCCATTCAAATCATGAACCAAGAATTTTTATTTTCCAAATTCAAAACCCATAAGTTGAACCCTTCCTTCTTAAATTGTGATCCTTAGGTTAAATCCCTATGGAATTGATAGTTCGTAGGTCGAACCCCTGCAGAGTCAATGTGATTTGTAGGTTGAATGCCTGTCAAACCAATACGGCTCATAGGTTGAACCCCTTTCGAATCAATCTCGTTCTCAAAAATTTCGATCTGTAGGTTGAAGTCCTCCTGATCCAATATTCTTTACAGTCCTTAGGTCGAACTCCTTTTGGATTGGTATTTTTTAGATATATGATTTGTAGGTTGAAATCCTCCTGATCCACGTTCTTAGGCTGAATCCCTATTGAACCCATGTCGTTCCCAGTGAACCAATGTCGTTCTTAGGCTGAATCTCTACAGAACCCATGTCGTTCCCAGTGAACCAATGTCGTTCTCAATTGAACCAATGTCGTTCGTAGGCTGAATTCCTACAGAACCCATGTCGTTCCCAGTGAACCAATGTCGTTCCCAGTGAACCAATGTCGTTCTTAGGCTGAATCCCTACAGAACCCATGTCGTTCCCAGTGAACCAATGTCGTTCTCAATTGAACCAATGTCGTTCGTAGGCTGAATTCCTACAGAACCCATGTCGTTCCCAGTGAACCAATGTCGTTCTTAATAGAACCAATGTCATTCTTAGGCTGAATCCCTACAGAACCCATGTCGTTCCCAGTGAACCAATGTCGTTCTCAATTGAACCAATGTCGTTCTTAGGCTGAATTCCTACAGAACTCATGTCGTTCCCAGTGAACCAATGTCGTTCTCAATTGAACCAATGTCGTTCTTAGGCTGAATCCCTACAGAACCCATGTCGTTCCCAGTGAACCAATGTCGTTCTTAATTGAACCAATGTTGTTCGTAGGCTGAATACCTATCGAACCCATGTCGTTCCTAGTGAACCAATGTCGTTCTCAATTGAACCAATGTCGTTCTTAGGCTGAATCCCTATCGAACCCATGTCGTTCCTAGTGAACCAATGTCGTTCTCAATTGAACCAATGTCGTTCTTAGGCTGAATCCCTATCGAACCCATGTCGTTCCTAGTGAACCAATGTCGTTCTCAATTGAACCAATGTCGTTCTTAGGCTGAATCCCTATTGAACCCAGGTCGAACCCCTGCGAAACCAATGTCGTTCTCAATAGAACCAATGTCGTTCTTAGGAGGAATCCCTATAGAACCCATGTCATTCTCAGTAAACCAATTCACAATTTTGACCTTTTTAGCCAATCAATTTCCAATTTCCAATTTCCAATTTCCAATTTCCAATTTCCAATTTCTAATTTCCAATTATCAATTTCCAATTTCCAATTTCCAATTTCAAAATTTCAAATTTTCTAAATTCCAATTTCATACCAATTCCAATCATTTCCTCTTGCGAGAGACCCTTTGTACAGGGAGAGTTCAAGGGAGCTCGTTCTTTTCGCATGCTATCCTTTGTTCACCTAGCCCCTTTTCAGGGAGAGTTTGAAGGGACTCGCGTCTATGTGAACCGTTTGCAAAACAAATTTCCAATTTCATACAAGGAACCCTTAATTCAGGGAGAGCTTCGACGGAAGCTCGCTTTCCTTATGACCGCAATTTCAAACTAGGCCATTTCATCATGAAGGACCCTCTTTTCAGGGAGAGTGTGATGGACTCGTTCCTTCATGATCAATTCACCGACCTCATCATTATCGGCCCCCTTTCCATAAGAGAAGCCTAATGTTAGGAAGTTTTGACGAAAGCTTAATTTCTCTTTGAAAGTTCATTTTGCAAACACCTCCTCTTCAGGAAAGAGAGGAGTAATTCCGATTTCCAATTTTTGAATTTTCTCCTTTGGGGAAAGGAGGAGAAAATTTTTGTCATGGGTGCGTTGCATTGTGCTTCAGATGCTCGCTCTCACCAAGGATTTCAAGAACATTTTGCCAATTTGTCATTAAATATTTGTTGATTTCAAAATTTTTATTGTACAAAAACATTACTTCAGAATACCTTCAGTATTACTTTCGAAAGGACAAAGCTTTCGCAAAGAACGATTCAAAATTCAAATTCTTTCTATTGGCCAACCAAAAGGATGAAGAATAAATCCCCGATATGGCCAGCAAAAGAAATTCAATGTTGTTGCAAAGCCATAAGTGATCGGTATTGATCGCAGTCAATGGCACATTTTTAAAGATCATTCTTGGAAAATAAGGCAGTCGAAATATCCTGGGTGATACAGAAAAATCCATTCAATCCCTATATCTCCTCAATCACCTAAAGCTGCAATTAAATATCTGCAAAAGGGATCTCTCAACTGTCGTCAAGATGAAGGCGAATTAGGCGAGCAGACCCCCAGGGCCAAAGAAGATTTGGATCATCTCCAAGATGAAGGAGTTTGTGACGGATCCTTCCAGGGAAAGTTCAGAGCACCGTCAAGATGAAGGCGACTGCGATGAGCCTCCCGACAAACCCTAAAGGATATTTAATTTCCGCTATCATCAAGAGATTTCCAACCAATGAACCAATAACTGTCGATATAATCCCTGAGAGAAAAAGAAGGATCAGAACATCTCCAAGATGAAGGAGTTTGTGACGTACCCTTCCAAAAAAAAAGAGAGAGAAAAGTCAGGACATCTCCAAAATGAAGGATGATGTAATAAAATCCCCAAAAGCCCAAGAGAGCTCTAATTCTGCCAATAAAGAAAAAAAAAAGTGGGCAGAAAGATCATCATGAGAAAAGAATCCCAGGAGATCAGACTGCTGAATCTGTCAAGAATCTTCTTTAATTTTGTGAAATTCTATTATCAATATTCTTTCACCAATTGCTCTCACAATATCAAGAATACTCTCTTTTCTGCTCATATCAAGGAAATTGATAGCTTCCTTGAAAGAAAGTCAATTGCAAGCAATTTGAATTCGAATCTTGATTCTATAGAGTTAAGCCCAGTCGGAGGTAATACTTCAGGTAGAAAAGAGGAAAGATTTTCATACCAATATACATCAATTTCAAGCATTTTGAATCAACAAACAATTTTTAACATTTTGGCAATATTTTCTTATTATCTTGACATGAAGTGAAGAGCTCGATGTCCATCTTGACACATCCTGATATCACCTTTTACCTCCTTGAGAGAGTAACCTTTTTCCATCTTTTGCGTTGTCGAAAGAATTCATCTTTTGCGTTGTCAAAAGAATCGTCTTACTCCTTTGGATCGCCTTATCGTCTTTCGCGTTGTTGAAAGAATCGCCTTGTTCCTTTGGATCGCATTTCCCATCTTTCGCGTTGTCGAAAGAATTCATCTTTCGCGTTGTTGAAAGAATCGCCTTGTTCCTTTGGATCGCCTTTCCCATCTTTCGCGTTGTCGAAAGAATTCATCTTTTGCGTTGTCAAAAGAATCGCCTTACTCCTTTGGATCGCCTTGTTATCTTTCACGTTGTCGAAAGAATTCATCTTTTTTGTTGTTGAAAGAGTCACCTTATTCCTCTTCAAGAAAATTGTCTTATTCACCATCCAACTTACCATTTTCCTCCCAATCAGGATAAGGGTACAAACCTGAGCCTCCTTTGATGAGGTATTTCATTTTCCTCCCAATCAGGATAAGGGTACAAACCTGAGCCTCCTTTGATGAGGTATTTCATTCCCCGGTCAGGTTAAGGGTCAAACCTGAGCTTCGTTTCTACACGAGGTATTTTCCGTCCCATCCAGGTTAAGGGCAAAACTTGAATCTCACTTCTTTTGAAGTAAATTTTTTTTCTTTATTCTCCATTTCATATCTACCATTTTCATCAGGGCTAATATCTTCATATCCAGTCGGATCCTTCTAACTGGGGCATTTTTATAGCCAAAATTTGGTGTGTTTTTCTTTGCCACTAAGCTCGTCTTCAAGCCGGCTTAGTAGCAAAGAGGGGCATCTGTAAACACCCCAAATTTTCCACATCCATTCTCAAACAACCCCCCTCATGCAGTGCCAACCTTGTTAGGTCAATGTAGGAGTCAAACCCCGAGTCAGTTTCAAAAAATCACCATTTTACCCATTTTCATTAGGAAAATTACCATTTTATCCCTAGGTCATCCCGGACCCCAGTCAGTCGGAGTCAACCAAGCTCATTGGTCAGTTCAAGACAGTTAGAATATCAATCATTTCAAGCTCACCCGAGCTCACAGTGAGAAGGTTATTTTCATTTCTGACCATTCCTGCTAAAATGGGATCATTTCTTTAGAAACGAGCTCATTTCTCACCCAAATCCAAGCTAATTGTCTCTGAGTCAGTCATTTACAGTCAGTCATGTTCCCCAGAGTCTAACTTGAGCTCACCAGGAGTTCAAGTGCTCCAATTTCAGTTCAAAACCATTTCTAAGTGTTCAGGAGCCCATTTTAGTCCATTTCAGCTCTTTCAGCTGAAATTGAGCTGAGTCCAGTCAGTTGAGTTAGTGTTTGAGACTTGATTTTAGTTCATCTCAGTATTACTGACCTTTGTTTTAGCTCAAACCCAGTTCAGGTTCGTAATTCACTTCATTCCAATGACCATTCCATACCATTTCTCTAAAAATGGCAACTTTTCTTGAAAATTCAGTCGGAAAGGTCAGTTGAGTCAGTGCATGGTGAGTTCATTTGAGTTCTAAAACTCTAAAACCCATCTCAATCTAGCTCATTTCAGTTTAATCCAGCCCGAACCCCAATTTTCAGTGTCACTCTGACCCAGTAAAGTCCCGAAAACCATTTCTTCAACCATTTCGCAAATTTTATCAGTTTTAATGCTTTTTAAACTGGTACAAGTGTTAATCGGGGTTTAAATTCCAAAATTCTTCATTCAGGGTCTGCATTTCGCATGTCATTTCTCATCATTTCATATCATTTCTCAGCATTTCATAATATCTCATCACATTTCATTTCATTTTCGAAGTCCAGAACTCCAGTTTTATAAATTTCAATCCAGATTGAGTTTTAAAAGTTTTCAGAAATCAATTTCAAACCTTGGGTTTCCAAAATTAACATTTTTACCCCCGGGAGTCTAAATTTGGAAATATTTTCTCACAAGAAAAATAATCTGGATTTCTTTCAAAATCAAATTTTCAAATTCTACATTGGATTTGCTTCGCAATGGGGTATTGAACTTCAAAATCCGAGCTTGTTTCAAAAACTGCCAAAAATAGCTCGTTTCGGTTGGAAGCATTTTCTCGAGAAAAACAATATGGTTTTCTTTCAAAATTACATTTTTAAATTCTACTCTGGATTTGCTTCGCAACGGGGTATTGAACTTCAAAATCCGAGCTCGTTTTCAAAACTGCCAAAAATAGCTCGTTTCGTCTAGAAACTTTCTAAAAAGACTATTTTACCCCTCTAATCATCAAAATGAATTTCAAATGTGGAATTTGGACCCGCTCTGAGATGGCCCATTCATTTACTTTTCTATTTTATATAAAAAAATGCTTCTTTTTATTTGTTTATTTTTGTTTTTATTGATTTTTATTTTTTTTATTTTTTATTTTTTTAGAGAGGAGGTGGGACCCACAAGGTGGTCACCCAAGCCTCCAGCCCCACTTTCCATTTTCTCATTTTTTTCTTTCCCTTTTCCTTTTTCCCTCATTTTCTTTCTTTCCTTTCTTTTTCCCTTTTCTTTCTTTTTCTTCTTCTTCCCTTTCTTTTCTTCTTCCCTTCCCTTCCTTCCTTTCCCTTCTCCAGCCCATTCACGTACACTCTTTCCCTCTCTTTTCATTAACCCCTAAAAACCCTAAGTTGAGGCTGATTAAAGACCTAAGTTGGGTTTGGTTAAAAAAAAAAGGAAAAAAGAAGAAGCCACTTACGGCTCTTCTCCCATCTCACGCCTATCTCTCTCTCCCCCTTTAGCTCTCTCCTTCCCTTCTCTTGGCTGCTGCAGCCACAACAGCCACAGCTTACACTTCCAACCAGCACCTCCGGTCATCTCCAGCTGCAGCCTCCACGCCTAGCCGGTTCAAGCCACCATTTGCTTCAACAAACAGCTGCAGCCTCCACCTTGCTTCAGCCGGTCTCCACTTGGAAGCATCACCTTCAAGCTCCCAGCCAACAGCCACACCTCCATCCTTGGCAGCACCACAGGGACACCTCCCTCACGCCTGGCAGCAGCTGCTCCACATCCAAGCCATCCCCATCTTCCAGCCCTCTCTCAAGGTAAAGTGTTGCTTTACCCTTTGGCTTTCATTTTTTTTTAAGATATTTATTACATGGTTTATTTAAACACAACGTGAGATCAGACCAAAGCTGGTTTCATATTGTTGAAAACTCTCATTTAATCTCTCTCTCTCTCTATATATATATATATACATATATATATATATAGATAAATACAAAACTTGTGCTTTATGTGTAGGCTAAAAAATGAAAAGATCCGTCCACTCAATGGATCGAATCTCTCATTTTGGAGAGCCAATATTAAATTGATCATATCCTCCTCGATTTAGGTTTTAGTTTTATGATTCATGTCATCTTATGTTTGCATGCACTTAGATTAATTCGTTTTGCTAGTTATTTCGTTTTATATATGAACCATGCTTTACTTAGTTTAAAATTTGTAAAATTTTAGTTTTTAGACAAAGTCCATACAGCAATTTATGTGATTTTATGCATTTAAAAATTTTGTAAATTTTAGAGTAGTTAGGTTTACATGTCTTTGTTGTACTGTCAAAACTTTGATTCAATTCGGGTTTCGGAACCTTTCTAAACCAACCAAACTCTAAATCGGGTTTTCTGTCATCCAGAAATTTCAATTCCTGCTTTAGCAGACAAAAACCTTCAAATCCACCCTTATGTGGGATTCGAATCATTCTATAAAAATCACAGTGGATTCATAATTGAATCTACTAGTGATCTGGAAATTTTTATGTTTTTCCAAGTAGTTTTGCTCTCTTAAAAAAATCATATTTTCCAGACCCATGGGAAAATCTCGATTTTCCTTCGTCAGGGTATAGACAGACTCTAATGCATCAAGTACGCCAAATCTGTAACCCGTATGCAAAAACTTTCAACATGAAAGTTTTTTCTAACATAATGTTCTGCAATTTCCCAAAATTTGGGAATTTTTGGATTTGTTTCATTATTTTTCCCGGACTTTATCTTTCTGTCTAACAGATTCCAATGTCCAGAATATCCAGAGATTTAGGTCTCTGATAACAGTGTGGCCTTTTCCAAACCGTAACCCGAATCCCAATGGTGTCAAAATATCAATTCTTTACCTATGTGTCAGGGACTTTTTCCCACAATTTAAGAAATTTTCCCATCTGTTTACTAATTTTCCCACATTTTCTACCAAAACCTGTCTGTTTCCTTCATTTATTAGAGTCGCCGGATTCCGATCCGACTTGCCGGAGTGGCACAGCTCCGACCATAGGTCAAAACCAGAAAGTGTAAAAGTAAAAAATTCTTGCCTTACTGTCCTATGTCACTCCATAAAATTTGGGAAATTTTTATGGAAGTTTGATATCCTAAATCCCCTTTAGAATCAATATTTTAGGCAAAAATCATGAAATTTAGGGTTTTTATTTGAATTTCCATATTTAAAAATACAAAAAAATTAGATTTTCGAGCTTCATTCTGTTTTTAGGGTTATTTTAGGTGTACATGCCAAATTTGGTTTAATTCCAAGTTCATTTGCTCCATGTGTTAGTTTATCTTTAAATTCAGAAGCGAAAATCAAGCGAACATCAGGTTAAATTCGATATTTTATGATATTTTCGCCATTTTAGGGTTTTTATCATGTACATAAGCATGTAGAATCATATTAGGGTTAATTTTAATCTCCTTTGCATTTCATATTTTTCAATTTTGCAAAAATTATTTCAGAAAACCCTGGTTTCAAGGCCATAGTCTTGTTATTGGGGGTATTTTGGTCATTTTGACCTAAATTTCGAAATTTCAATTTCTAATTCTCCCAAAATTTCATGCATATCATCATATTTCATCATATTATGTTTGATTTATTTCATTTGATTTTCAAATTTCCAAAATTTACAAAAATTCTTTCAGAAAAACCTGATTTCAAGGTCATCAGGGGTATTTTGGTCATTTTGACCCCAATTTCGAATTTTCAAGTTTATTTTCAAAATTTATTCATTATTTCTCATGTTTATATCAAAGGGGGTATGATTTTGGGTTTATATCTGAATAATGTCCGACAATTTCCCATATTTTCGGATAAATTCAGAAAAACCTACATTTTTGTGCTAACCTTGTTTTCTAGTTTTGCATGAACATTCAAGAAGAAGACTTAGATTTTATTTTTTTTATTTCAATTCAATGTAATCTCAAATGTAATAATTTGGAATAAGAGTTACATTTCTGCTTAGAATAGGACTGCATTGCATATAGTTTAATTTATGCAAATTTTAATATGTGATGTATGATTCATGCATATTTGTTTCAAATTCACTATGGTTTACACGAATGGCACGTGCACAAGCTTTTATGGAGTTTATAAACTCGGTGGGATTCGTATTTATGGCCATAGTCAGAATACGAAGAAAACCAAGATTTATGATCTTCGTATTAGCCACATTCAGCCTACACACTTAGGCTAACTTCAAAATGTACTGCATTTTTCAAAGTTTTAAAAGGATTTCCCAATTTCTCAATTGAAATTCCCTTTTCAAATTCATATTCATTCATTCATATCATTCAAATCGCATTATTCTCAAATTCGTTTTCCAATTTCAATTTCAGAAAATTCAGCTTTCTCAAGAATTTCCAAGTCTTTCTCAGGATCTAATTTTCTCAAAATCCTAAGTGTTGAAAAGAGATTTCAAAGCATTTCCCAAGTTCAAACCAAGATTTTCCAATGTTTTAAAATTCTCAGATTTCAAAGTCTCAAGTTTTAAAAAAGATCGATTTTCTCAGATTTCTCCCTTTCTTGAGAATCCATTTGTCATTTCAAAAGTCATTTTCCAATGAATTTCTTAGATTTCTTAAGAATTCTCAAATCCATTTTCTCAGAAAAGCAATTCCAAATTTCAAAATCGATTTTCCAAAGTTCAAATTTTCCTAAGAATTCATTTTCAATCCAATTTCTGATTTTCAATGAACTTCAATGATTTTCCCAGGAATCCCAATTTCAAGTACTTTTTCAATCAATTTTCAAGCATATTTCAATCTTCCAAAGCAAACATCATATTTTCTCAAACTTGCATTATTTTCAAAATTTCATAGCACAAGCCTGATTCTTTGTGCATTCTAGGAAAAATAGAGCATAATTTAGATACTTGAATCAAGTTAGAGCACATAATTGGTCCTTGGTTCAATTACCCCTGGTAAAGGTGCCAGGAACGATTGAACCTCGTACCGACAGGCGGATCCCATTCCATGGAATTTTCCCGCAAATTTTCAAAACGGAGGCGAGTAAATTTTCAAAACAATTTTCAAAACTTTGGTCGAGTTTGACTCGCAAATTCGTTTCTCTCTCGCAAGGGAGGGGAAAAATTTTTGCGATGATAACAAACATCCCACCACAAGGAGACGTACACTGATAGCTCTTACCAATCACGCCGAGCCCCATTGGTAACTCATGCCAAATCCTCCAATTACTAAAATGAGAGATCTCAAATCCGTGGATCTAAAATCTTCAAAACTGCCAAAAATGCAAGGCTTTTTGGCAAGGGGGTCAAGCTAAAAATCCTTTGAGGATCCCAATTTCATAAGATGTTAGAGCAGTATTTCAAAGAATGGCTAAGTGCCATGGCTATTTGACACAGGCAAACACATGACAACATTTCACGTGGGGTCTAAACTTTGTAGTTGTGGGCCCCATGCAATGCTGTCGTGTGATTGGCTAGTGTCATATAGTCATGGTTGTTAGCTGCTCCTTTAATCTCAAACTCAAAGAGACTTGTGCACACTTACATATTTTTATTAGTTTTTTTACACCTAATGGTGGGTTTGACCGATTAGATTGTGCCTTGCTGGTGACTGATTAGATCTTGGTACTAGCCCTTGTGTGTGGATGTAGAATTATTATGGACCAGCAACTCGAAAAATGATTTTGTGGATGTGCATTCATGTTAAGGGGGTGTTTGATTCACCGAAGAATCTCTTGGAGGGACACCACACTCCCTGCTGAGGTTGTAAGACCCGCAATTTTTCAGAAAATATCTGAATAAAATTCATGAGGCATTTACCGGTAAAAATAGCATTTCTTCTCAGAATGCAAAACGAATCAATTCCTGCGAGCCAGTTATACTTAGGATATTCGTCGAATCGCGAATATATGCTCAAACACTCTGGAAGCCATAACTTCCTACCTGAATGAAATCAAAGGATTCCTGCGAGCCAACTTTCTCAGTTACCTCAATACGAAGGGAATGGCGTACTCAGAATTTTTCGAAAAAAAATCGTCGGAAACCCGAAATTCTTGCGGGACCTACGGAAATATTGGTGGGACCCACAGAAATATTCCTCAGAAAATATCTGGTGGGACCCACAAAAATATCCCATGGAATATCCAAGTGGGCCCCACACCAAGGAACCTCTTGGAATTAAAAAGAAGCCAAGGGGGTAGAAGGGGCATGAGAAAATCCAAGAGGAGGTGGGCTTGGGCTATAAATAGCCCTCCCCACTCTCTCTCTTCTCATAAAAATCGACCCCCCCTCTCTCTCTTGCCTTCTCTCTCTCTCCTAAACCTCCCCTACCTAGCCTAGCCCACCTGACCTGGTCTGAGCCTGCCTGACTTAGCCTGAGCCTGCCTGACCTGGTCCTAACCCACCTGACCTGGGTCTGAACCCACTTGACCTGGTCCAAACCCAGTTGACTTGACTTGAACCTAGTTGGGTTTAAAGTCAAAGTCAAAGTCCTTTTTGGTCTAGATTCCGGTTTGGGTTTCTGAACCCAGACTTAGCCTACTTGAGCTGAGTTCGAACCTGCTGAACCCAGTTGACTTGGATCGAACCCTGTTTGGTTCAAACCACTTAGGTTGAGTAGCTTGACCTACTCTACCTCTTTCTCAACTAAGTCAGCTTCATCTGACTTAGTTTGACCTCTCGAAGGAAGGCTCGAAGCCAAAGAAGCAACCCGGAGCCGTTTCTTCCACGATTTGAAGTAAGTTCGCTTCGTTGATCCATCTCTCTCAAGTATTTGACTGTTTGTATATAGAATATACTTTCTGAAGTAGTATCTTGCTTTAGTTCTTGATTGAGCCCTTTTTGGACACTTCGGTGTTCACCCGCTCGTCTCGTAACTATCGTCGGATATATCTATGTTCAAACACGCAGTATTTGCGTTCTTCAAAATGGTATCTCGCTTTAGTTCTTGGTTGAGCCCTTTAGGACACTTCGGTGTTCACCCGCTCGCCTCGTAACTATCGTTGGATGCGGATCTAGGTGTATATCTACTGATTCTGCCGACGCGTCTTATATCGCACAGGCTATGTAATTTACGTTTGCCGTCGCGTCGTATGATGCCAAGGCTCCTGCTTTCTGCAATGTATTTACTTACGCCGTCGCGTCGAACGATGCCAAGGCTTCTGCTTTGTTATATATGTAGAATATTTCGTTCAGTTACACACCCTGAACAATAGTATATGCATTTCTTTACGCCGCCGCTGTATAAAGCACAGGCTTCTGCTTATACTACATATATAGCGCATAAATGAGCGTTCAAATGGAGATCAAACTCCAAATCGCCCATGCGATTCCTTGACCGCTCCTCGTTCAAGATTCTGCTTGACGAATGAAGCCCCTATTGGAAAGGCTTCGGTTTTTGGCAAAATGCTCTTTACGTAATGACTAAGTCAATTTCGTATGGCCTGGCTATGGCCAAGGGTTCCTGCAACCTTGATGGATGCAAAGTACGCACAACAGTGCGCATCCATTTCCCGAATTAAGCGTGGCGATTTCCTACCAAAGAGGGGAGATGCCGCTGAAATGGATAAAAGAAACGCACGCTTTCTCCGTAAAAGAGAGGAAGTGCTGCTGAAATTTCTGAAGAAGCTAAGAATAGCTCAGAAAGAACGTAGCAGGATACTCTGACATATAGCAGAGTGCTACCCAGTTCATGGTTTGCCCTCTACAACGTAGAAGGGTTCGTCGCACCACTGCCGGTAGAGCAGGGGAGGAACCAATGGAACGGCATAATGATGTCCGTTGATGGAACGATGCCAGATCGGCTCGTATCCTTGTGCCTGCAAGAGCACCTTGCTCGTAAGGGCCGCTGAGCCGGAGTAGAGGTTGCGCCTTGGCTAGGTTTGGACTCGTTGCGTAAAAATACGCCGAGTAGCCGATCTATTTAGATCGAGTCATATGCATGCTCATTGAGAACGGTTACACAACCAGACTCGTAAGGGCCGAAGAGCCAGAGTGTGTTGTTTCCACCCAAAGAGGTGTGATGCTCGTGGTGGCCGAAGTGCCAAAGAGCGGTGTTCTGCATGCATATGAATAAGACTTAAGGTCGCACATACCCCGCGGTTGAAGATCGTGTTAGGGGTACCCCCTCAGTAATGACTGTGTTGGGGAAGACTGAATGGGGTGGGGTACATACTCCCGTAGTGCTGAAAGCACGGGCTGCCTAAATGGCATGCAGATTCTGTCCAAGTAATTGTAAGACTGGCAGACCCCTTCAGGAATTATGCTCACTGTGGAATGACAGTGATGGTACAGCCTTGAGTGACATGTATTTTACTTTGGACTTGATAGAGTCCACGATGGCCTCAGTCACTCATGGGTTTTGGGGTCGTGGTTATCCTTAAGATCTAAGGATTGAACCCAACTACTGCAAGTAGAGGATGCATCCGAATATGGGCCTAGTAGGATTCTCCCAGTTGAAACACACTGCCCTACTATGGATAGGGTCAACAGGCCTCTGGGGTATCTAAAATACATAGAATAATCAACCCCCAGAACGTCGCGTTGATGCCCGGACAATAGCTCTACCTGCATACCAAAGGCGGGAGCGGTTAATTATCAAACAATGCATTAGCTCTAGGTACAGCGATGCTTTGAATGTATGAGTGGATGACGTGTTGAGTCAGTCCTGCATAACCTTTGTGAAGGTGTCATGTTCGGTATACTACTGGACCGACTAGGCAAAGACCCGTGTTGTATCCGCACGACTAAGCGAAGCTCGAGGAGTTGTCCTTAGATGCGTGGGATACGGATGTGCCAAGTATGAAGACTTGAGCTAGACATCACTTTGAGACCCGAAAGAGGTCATGGCTAAGTCGTGGAGACTTAAGCGGCTATTCAAATCACAGCCCTGAAAAGGCTTGCTCTAAGTCATGAGGACTCGAGCGGATGTTCAACTCATAGCCCTGAGGAGGCTCTTGCGATATACGCTAAGTCTTGGAGGCTTGAGCGTCGTTATTGCGCATTGCGACCCTGAGTGGTCATTATTGTATTTGAGTTGAATGGATGTATGACTGCATGCTTACCAGACCATCAGTGGTTCTGACCCCGTTTCTTGGGGATTTCAGGTGTTGTACCTGCGTGGCGATATGCGGAGCAAGGCGGCGTCGAGTTCCAGGGTTTCTCTAGACAGAGTTGTACTGCTTCCTTTTTATTGAACCTACACTGCTTTTCTAAGCAGTAGTGTTGTAATAAACAAGTGGTTTTCGATAAATGGAACACTTTGGTGGTCAATGAGTTGCTTGGCCACATACCTGCAACGTGCTCGGAGTTTTCTAAAACTGACGACTCATTATCGTCTGATTCCGTTGCTAAAAGCTTTTCTAAATTCCACTGCAAAGAAAAAAAAAAGAAATTCATGAAAATTTTAACTTAGCTTTGTTTTGGAAATCCGGGGCGTTACAGAATTGGTATCAGAGCATGTGTCTGAGAAACCTGGTTCAAGATCCGTCATGGTCCCGATATCGCACTGTAAGTATATGTTTTTATACTTTTGTTCTGATCTGGGTGCATCTTTGTATAGATGGCAACTCATGACTCTCGTGGATACTGCTATCGCTGCAAGGTCATGCACGATGAGTGGATATGCCCGTATGAAGTCCAAGACTGCCAATACTGTGGCGAAGATGGGCATTCCGCCAACGAATGCCAAAGGAAATGTACCGCCGATATGGGTCGGCGGGCTTCAAAGGGTCTCAGGGATGAGACTTCGCGTGCCAGTGGACCGCATCACTCTAGTGTTGGGAGCAACCATACCCCAACATCTTTTGATGAATTACCAAGGCTGAGGGATTTTGATTTGAACTTCCCTGCGGAGGTCTATCACTCGCCAAGCTACCATCCGGCATCACATATGCCGAGCTTAAATGGTAGGAACAAAAGAGGGGATTCTTTCTGTTCGCCAATCATTATTCCAGACTCCCAGAGTCTTGATCTTGCTGACTGGGAAAGTGGACTGGAGTCTCTCATATATCCCCAGTATTCGCTTGCTAGTGCGGAAGTGCCGCCCAAGCCAAAGCTAGTAGTGCCTGCACCAAGGCCATGTGGCAATAGATGGACCTTTTGGAGTTCGTCTTCATCAAAGAAATCCAAGTCTTAAAGAGACTGGTGATGTTTTGGAGTCAGTAGACTCATGTATATAGTTTCTCAACGCCTAAAGTCTGCCAGTGCGGCATGACGTTTTGTTTAAGGCGATGCTTGTGTAAATGTGATGTATATTAAGTAAATAAAGCTTTTACTTCCTCATATACATCGAGAAACTAAAAACAAGTGCTTGTGTGTGCATAGATAAATGGCTCCTACGACGAGGAGAACCATACCAAGCGAGGAGTCCCATACGCAAGGATTCCTGTTGGAGACACTCAACAACCTGGTTACCGCCATCCGTGAAACGAGGCCAGAATCAGTCGCACCACGAAATGAGCACCTGGGAGGAGTGACTTATGAGAAGTTCCTCAAGCTTGACCCGCCAGTTTTCATTGGCAGAGCCGATCCTGAGCTCGCGGAGAGTTGGATCGAAGAGATAGAACGTGCCTTCTCAGTACTGGGAGTACCAGAAGAGAAGAAGACCAACTTTGGCACGTATCGATTAAAAGATAATGCACGGAAGTGGTGGGATACCACTAAACTTATCCAGTTCTCACAAGTCGAAGTCATTCCTTGGACTGACTTTCGGAGGACTTTTATGGATAACTACTTCCCGTTGCATTCCAGAAACAAGAAAAAGATGGAGTTTCTGGAGTTGGAACAGGGCGGTATGAGTCTAATGGACTATACCACCAAATTTCAGAATCTAGAGCGCTACTGCTCTCGATTGTTCGAAACAGACCAAGAAAGGGCCGACAAATATGTGAATGGTCTGCGCGAAGGGCTGCGATCTCGAGTGATAACAAGCATGCCTTCGACTTTTCAGGCTGCGGTAGCAGCAACTTCAAAAATCCAAGAGGACTGGACACGATCTAAAGTGATCGTAGCAAAGAAGCCCATAGTGAATGGTGGGAATCGTAAAAGGACGTTCCCAAGTGGCGAGGGTTCACGACAACCCTTTCAAAAGAAGAAGTTTCAAGGAGGGAACAACACTCAACAAGTCGTGAGGCCAAGACAGAACCCAACTCCGAATGGTCAGCAGTCCAACTTCAGCTGCCCAAGGTGTCGTATGAACCACCCTAGAAAGCCATGTCCTCGTGACATTGGTGGGTGCTTATATTGTGGCAAGATGGGCCACTTTATAAAGGATTGCGCCAAGAAGGCTGCAGATGAACAGAGGGGTAATGCCGGATCTGCCGGACCCTCTCGACCAGCGCCACAACGTTCTCAGTTTCAACGACCTCCACCTAGAGTAGAACAAAGGCCTGCTGCAGGTCATGTATATGCTGTAACGACTGAACAAGTCGAAAATGGTGACCTGATTGAAGGCACCGTACCTGTTAATGGACATGCAGCTTACGTCTTGTTTGATTGTGGTGCTACTCATACGTTTATCTCTGACGATTTCATCGAACAACTCCACGCTTCGGTGCAACCGATTGATAAAATGATCGAAGTATATAACCCGTTGGGTTCACGCACCAAATGTATCCGGTGTGTGAAAAATTTGGATATTGAGATAGCAGGGCAACACTTGCCTACTGACGCCATCCTGATCGATATGGTACAGTACGATGTCATTCTGGGAATGAATTGGTTGGCTCAGAATAATGCCAAGATTCTGTGCCACGAGGGCAGAGTGATTCTATCTCGACCCGGATTGCCTAAGATGGAGTACCGGTTATCCAAACCAGTTCCACAGAAAAGGCTCATATCAGCACTTAAGGTACAAAAATACCTTAGGAAGGGTTGTGTGGCCTTCCTGTTGAGTCTCTCGGTGGAAAAATCCAATGACCAACCCCTTGAGAGTTTGGAAGTGGTGCGGGAGTTTCCCGATGTGTTTCCTGAGGAATTGCCAGGACTTCCGCCACTTCGTGAGGTTGAATTTGGAATTCAATCCTTACCTGGAACAGCACCGATATCCAAAGCCCCGTATCGAATGGCGCCAGCTGAACTCAATGAGTTGAAGTGTCAGTTGGAAGAACTGATGGAACAAGAGTTCATCCGTCCTAGTGTGTCACCGTGGGGAGCCCCAGTGCTGTTTGTAAAGAAGAAGGATGGATCCCTTCGGTTATGCATCGATTATCGGATGCTTAACCAGGCAACTGTTAAAAATAAGTACCCGTTGCCTCGGATTGAGGACTTATTCGATCAACTCAGAACAGCGAGGGTGTTCTCCAAGATCGACCTCAGGTCTGGGTACCATCAACTCAGAGTAAAGGAAGAGGATATACCCAAGACAGCCTTCAGAACGAGATACGGCCATTATGAGTTCGTAGTAATGCCCTTCGGACTCACTAATGCGCCTGCTGCCTTTATGGATCTAATGAACTGGATATTCAGACCATATTTGGATAGCTTTGTCATCGTCTTTATTGATGACATTCTTGTATATTCTGAGAACAAGGAACAACACGTGGAGCACTTGAAAATCGTCTTGAAAACCCTTCAAGATAACCAACTCTATGCTAAGTTTTCAAAATGTGAATTCTGGCTAGACAAGGTGATGTTCCTTGGTCATGTGATCTCGAAAGATGGAATCGCAGTAGATCCTGCGAAGGTGGAAGCTGTGATGGACTGGAAGCAGCCAGAAAATATCACTGAGGTCCGTAGCTTCCTTGGACTTGCCGGATATTATCGGAAGTTCATACAAGACTTCTCCTGAATCGCCGTACCGATGACGAAATTACTTAAAAAGGGAGTCAAGTTTGAATGGACTGACCAGTGTAAGGAGTGCTTTGAGGTTCTCAAACAGAGGCTTACCACTGCCCCTGTCCTTACCTTACCTTCTGGTCAGGGAGGCTTCGTGGCTTATACCGATGCCTCGGGAACAAGTCTGGGTTGTGTGTTGATGCAGCATGGCAAAGTAATCGCCTATGCGTCACGACAATTGAGAGTCCATGAGAAAAATTATCCAACCCACGATCTTGAGCTTGCCGCGGTAGTCTTCGCACTTAAAATTTGGCGACACTACCTTTATGGAGAGAAATTTGAGGTCATGTCGGACCATAAAAGCCTAAAATACCTCTTTTCTCAAAAAGAACTCAATATGCGGCAACGGCGATGGCTGGAATTCCTCAAAGACTATGAATTCACGCTTTCCTATCACCCTGGAAAGGCGAATGTTGTGGCAGATGCCCTTAGTCGCAAGACTGTTGGCACTCTGGCCAGCCTAACCGGACAATGGAAGTTGATGGAGGATTTCGTCAAGTGAAAGCCATTTTTGGCTGATTCTGGCAGAATCCAAATGTCATGTTTGACGATCCACATTGAGTTCCTCGATCGCATCGTAGCCGAACAGTTCAAGGATCCCCAGTACTTGGAATTGAAAGCTCATGCTGAAAAAGATGATACTTTCTTCCATTTGAAAGAAGATGGAGGAATATGGATGGAAGAAAGGATTTGGGTTCCAAATAACCCTGAGCTAAGACAGGAAGTACTCCAGGAGGCCCATAGTAGCAAATATACTATCCACCCTGGGGGTACGAAGATGTTCCGAGATTTACAGAGAAAGTACTGGTGGAGGGGTATGAAACGTGATGTGGCTACGTTTGTCTCGAAGTGTTTGATCTGCCAGCAAGTTAAGATCGAACATCAGCGCCCTGGTGGAAAGATGCAACGGATCGAGATTCCAGAATGGAAATGGGAAGGCATTACGATGGATTTCATCGTTGGATTGCCTCGATCCAAGAGACAACATGACTCAATATGAGTGATCGTGGACAGACTCACCAAGTCTGCTCACTTCCTGCCAATCAACACTCGATACTCAACTGAACGATTGGCGGAGATCTACATTCGGGAAATCGTTAGACTCCATGGAGTGCCGATTTCGATCATATCCGATCGTGACCCGAAGTTCACCTCTCACTTTTGGGAGCAGCTTCAGAAAGCCCTGGGGACGAAACTCAAGTTCAGTACAGCATTCCATCCCCAAACAGATGGGCAATCAGAACGAACCATACAGACTCTTGAAGATATGCTAAGAGCCTGTATGCTGGAATGGAAAGGTGATTGGGATTCCCACCTAGCGTTGGCTGAATTTGCTTATAATAATAGCCACCACGCTAGCATTGGGATGGCACCGTATGAAGCCTTGTATGGACGACCCTGTAGATCACCAATCCATTGGGGTGAAGTGGGTGAGCGAACCTTGGACTCGCCCATTGTGTTGCAGCATTACACTGAGCAGGTCCACATGATCAAAAAGAAGCTACTGACTGCTCAGAGTCGACAGAAGAGCTACGCCGATCAGCGGCGTAGGGAACTCGCTTTTGCGGTTGGAGATAAGGTTTTTATCAAGGTCTCTCCAACCAAGAGTGTGTTTCGTTTTGCAAAGAAGGGGAAGCTCAGCCCCAGATTCGTTGGTCCCTTTGAAGTTTTGAGCCGGATCGGAGAGACTGCCTACCGAGTAGCATTGCCACCACAATACGCACAAATACATGATGTATTTCACGTATCAATGCTTAGAAAGTACGTTCATGATCCTTCTCACGTCATTCAACATGAAGACATTGACATCCGAGAAGATATGACGGTAGAAGAAAGGCCAGTGGAGATCATGGACCGACGGGAGCAAGTGCTAAGAACGAAGGTCATTCCACTTGTTAAAGTGAGGTGGCAGCATCATGGAATCGATGATTGCACTTGGGAGCCTGAATCGGATATGCGGGATAAATATCCTGAACTCTTCACTTTGTACTCTTAGCTGAATTTCGCGGACGAAATTCCTTTAAGGGGGTAATGATGTAAGACCCGCAATTTTTCAGAAAATATCTGAATAAAATTCATGAGGCATTTACCGGTAAAAATAGCATTTCTTCTCAGAATGCAAAACGAATCAATTCCTGCGAGCCAGTTATACTTAGGATATTCGTCGAATCGCGAATATATGCTCAAACACTCTGGAAGCCATAACTTCCTACCTGAATGAAATCAAATGATTCCTGCGAGCCAACTTTCTTAGTTACGTCAATACGAAGGGAATGGCGTACTCAGAATTTTTTGGAAAAAAATCGTCGGAAACCCGAAATTCTTGCGGGACCCACGGAAATATTGGTGGGACCCACAGAAATATTCCTTAGAAAATATCTGGTGGGACCCACAAAAATATCCCATGGAATATCCAAGTGGGCCCCACACCAAGGAACCTCTTGGAATTAAAAAGAAGCCAAGGGGGTAGAAGGGGCATGAGAAAATCCAAGAGGAGGTGGGCTTGGGCTATAAATAGCCCTCCCCACTCTCTCTCTTCTCATAAAAATCGACCCCCCCTCTCTCTCTTGCCTTCTCTCTCTCTCCTAAACCTCCCCTACCTAGCCTAGCCCACCTGACCTGGTCTGAGCCTGCCTGACTTAGCCTGAGCCTGCCTGACCTGGTCCTAACCCACCTGACCTGGGTCTGAACCCACTTGACCTGGTCCAAACCCAGTTGACTTGACTTGAACCTAGTTGAGTTTAAAGTCAAAGTCAAAGTCCTTTTTGGTCCAGATTCCGGTTTGGGTTTCTGAACCCAGACTTAGCCTACTTGAGCTGAGTTCGAACCTGCTGAACCCAGTTGACTTGGATCGAACCCTGTTTGGTTCAAACCACTTAGGTTGAGTAGCTTGACCTACTCTACCTCTTTCTCAACTAAGTCAGCTTCATCTGACTTAGTCTGACCTCTCGAAGGAAGGCTCGAAGCCAAAGAAGCAACCCGGAGCCGTTTCTTCCACGATTTGAAGTAAGTTCGCTTCGTTGATCCATCTCTCTCAAGTATTTGACTGTTTGTATATAGAATATACTTTCTGAAGTAGTATCTTGCTTTAGTTCTTGATTGAGCCCTTTTTGGACACTTCGGTGTTCACCCGCTCGTCTCGTAACTATCGTCGGATATATCTATGTTCAAACACGCAGTATTTGCGTTCTTCAAAATGGTATCTCGCTTTAGTTCTTGGTTGAGCCCTTTAGGACACTTCGGTGTTCACCCGCTCGCCTCGTAACTATCGTTGGATGCGGATCTAGGTGTATATCTGCTGATTCTGCCGACGCGTCTTATATCGCACAGGCTATGTAATTTACCTTTGCCGTCGCATCGTATGATGCCAAGGCTCCTGCTTTCAGCAATGTATTTACTTACGCCGTCGCGTCGAACGATGCCAAGGCTTCTGCTTTGTTATATATGTAGAATATTTCGTTCAGTTACACACCCTGAACAATAGTATATGCATTTCTTTACGCCGCCGCTGTATAAAGCACAGGCTTCTGCTTATACTACATATATAGCGCATAAATGAGCGTTCAAATGGAGATCAAACTCCAAATCGCCCATGCGATTCCTTGACCGCTCCTCGTTCAAGATTCTGCTTGACGAATGAAGCCCCTATTGGAAAGGCTTCGGTTTTTGGCAAAATGCTCTTTACGTAATGACTAAGTCAATTTCGTATGGCCTGGCTATGGCCAAGGGTTCCTGCAACCTTGATGGATGCAAAGTACGCACAACGGTGCGCATCCATTTCCCGAATTAAGCGTGGCGATTTCCTACCAAAGAGGGGAGATGCCGCTGAAATGGATAAAAGAAACGCACGCTTTCTCCGTAAAAGAGAGGAAGTGCTGCTGAAATTTCTGAAGAAGCTAAGAATAGCTCAGAAAGAACGTAGCAGGATACTCTGACATATAGCAGAGTGCTACCCAGTTCATGGTTTGCCCTCTACAACGTAGAAGGGTTCGTCGCACCACTGCCGGTAGAGCAGGGGAGGTGCTGACGAAATAGTTGGCAGAAGAGCTGCCGGAACCAATGGAACGGCATAATGATGTCCGTTGATGGAACGATGCCAGATCGGCTCGTATCCTTGTGCCTGCAAGAGCACCTTGCTCGTAAGGGCCGCTGAGCCGGAGTAGAGGTTGCGCCTTGGCTAGGTTTGGACTCGTTGCGTAAAAATACGCCGAGTAGCCGATCTATTTAGATCGAGTCATATGCATGCTCATTGAGAACGGTTACACAACCAGACTCGTAAGGGCCGAAGAGCCAGAGTGTGTTGTTTCCACCCAAAGAGGTGTGATGCTCGTGGTGGCCGAAGTGCCAAAGAGCGGTGTTCTGCATGCATATGAATAAGACTTAAGGTCGCATATACCCCGCGGTTGAAGATCGTGTTAGGGGTACCCCCTCAATAATGATTGTGTTGGGGAAGACTGAATGGGGTCGGGTACATACTCCCGTAGTGCTGAAAGCACGGGCTGCCTAAATGGCATGCAGATTCTGTCCAAGTAATTGTAAGACTGGCAGACCCCTTCAGGAATTATGCTCACTGTGGAATGACAGTGATGGTACAGCCTTGAGTGACATGTATTTTACTTTGGACTTGATAGAGTCCACGATGGCCTCAGTCACTCATGGGTTTTGGGGTCGTGGTTATCCTTAAGATCTAAGGATTGAACCCAACTACTGCAAGTAGAGGATGCATCCGAATATGGGCCTAGTAGGATTCTCCCAGTTGAAACACACTGCCCTACTATGGATAGGGTCAACAGGCCTCTGGGGTATCTAAAATACATAGAATAATCAACCCCCAGAACGTCGCGTTGATGCCCGGACAATAGCTCTACCTGCGTACCAAAGGCGGGAGCGGTTAATTATCAAACAATGCATTAGCTCTAGGTACAGCGATGCTTTGAATGTATGAGTGGATGACGTGTTGAGTCAGTCCTGCATAACCTTTGTGAAGGTGTCATGTTCGGTATACTACTGGACCGACTGGGCAAAGACCCATGTTGTATCCGCACGACTAAGCGAAGCTCGAGGAGTTGTCCTTAGATGCGTGGGATACGGATGTGCCAAGTATGAAGACTTGAGCTAGACATCACTTTGAGACCCGAAAGAGGTCATGGCTAAGTCGTGGAGACTTAAGCGGCTATTCAAATCACAGCCCTGAAAAGGCTTGCTCTAAGTCATGAGGACTCGAGCGGATGTTCAACTCATAGCCCTGAGGAGGCTCTTGCGATATACGCTAAGTCTTGGAGGCTTGAGCGTCGTTATTGCGCATTGCGACCCTGAGTGGTCATTATTGTATTTGAGTTGAATGGATGTATGACTGCATGCTTACCAGACCATCAGTGGTTCTGACCCCGTTTCATGGGGATTTCAGGTGTTGTACCTGCGTGGCGATATGCGGAGCAAGGCGGCGTCGAGTTCCAGGGTTTCTCTAGACAGAGTTGTACTGCTTCCTTTTTATTGAACCTACACTGCTTTTCTAAGCAGTAGTGTTGTAATAAACAAGTGGTTTTCGATAAATGGAACACTTTGGTGGTCAATGAGTTGCTTGGCCACATACCTGCAACGTGCTCGGAGTTTTCTAAAACTGACGACTCATTATCGTCTGATTCCGTTGCTAAAAGTTTTTCCAAATTCCGCTGCAAAGAAAAAAAAAAGAAATTCATGAAAATTTTAACTTAGCTTTGTTTTGGAAATTCGGGGCGTTACAGAGGTGTTGTCCCGCATTTGATTCACCTATCATGTGTGTTCTGTGCTCAATTTAATTGAGGGGATGCAAAAGTCCAAAACATTTGTCTCTCACTCAAGATTCTTATATCCAGAACATTTGTCGCTTTGCTTGTTCGACCGACAAATGTTCTACATGGCAAACACTTTTTAAGAGTGCATTGATGCCAATATGTTTTAAGAGGGGCAGAAAGGGAGATAATAAAAGTATGAAAAATTATCATAAGTATTGTACGACAAAAATGATGCATTTCACGAAAAACCTTATAATTTTCAAAAATTTGTTTGATGTCCAAAATTGCAAATATCTGTCATTAAAAAGACCATTTTAACCTTTGCATGAGTGGTTTTCTTTCAGATATGCAAATTTTCCCCCAAACATGTTCCCAAGTATTGCATCAAAGATTTATGACAGACCTTATCACTGATTTTTTACCTAAAAAATAAATGATTTCAAAAACACACACAAAAGAACAAAGAAATTAGACATAAATACCATTTCAACGATACCTAATTCGCTGAAAAATTGTGAACAAATGTTGAGATACAACCCTTACAACATTTCTAAACAGGAGATGAAAAGGCACGACTATGGTTATCCTTATTATTCTATGCTAATGACCACCTGCAGTAGAAATCTGAAAAAACAACAAAAGGGACAAAGACAAATCGAGGCATTAACTTTCCAATACCATAAAGATCACCTTAATCTAATGAGTGGTTGGGGAGAAATATCCTTTGAAAGATAGACTGTTTGGTTATTCTAGTCTGCAGAGCATGTTTTTGTTTCAGTTTTAGAACTCAAAAACGAGAATCCTAAAGGGGTTTTTAGTTGTTACACAAAACAAGAACGTTACATGCATGTATCACATTTTCAACAACTATAAAAATGTAAATTTTCAACATCATATCAGAGAGATACATATCAGAGAACAAAGACTGTCATGCAAAAAATATGCAAATTTTCTTTAAAATATGTGAATTTTCTCCCAAATATATGAATTTCCTCCTAAATATGTGATTTTCTCCTACATATGTGATTTTTTTTCTAAATATGTGTCAAAGTATTGCATTTAAGATATGTGTTAGAATTTGCCATTAATTTTTTACTTAGAAAATGAAGGATTTTTGAAAAATACATAAAAAAACAAAGAAACTTGACAAAACACATTTTCAACGATTCCTAATTCGCTAAAAAACAATGAACAAGCATTGAGAAACAACCCTGACATGATTCCTAAAATAAGAGATGAATAGGTGTGATTGTGTTTATCCAGATTATTCTATATTATTTTCTGCCCACCTGCATCAAAAATCCAAAAAAATAATAAAAAGAAAAGAGACAGATTGAGGCCTTAGCTTTCCAACACCACCAAGATCACCTTAATCTGATGAAAGGTTGGAGAAAAATATCCACTAGAAGATAGATTGTTTGGTTGTTTCAGTCTGCAGAATATATTTCTGTTCTGATTTTGAAACTGAGAAAGGGGAACCCTAAAGGGCTTTTCGGTTCTGACTTAAAACAGAAAAGTTACAGTCTTGTGTTTCCGCTTTCCAACTATTATAAAAATATAGGTTTTCAACTTCGAATATGAGAAATAAAGATTTGAGAACAAAAATTATTCTGCAAAAAATATGTGAATATGCGAATTTCATCCTAAATATGTAAATTTCCTTCTAAACATATGAATTTCCTCTTATATATATGATATTTTTCTCTTGAATATACAAATTTCCTTCTAAATATATAAATTTTCTTCCAAATATATGCATTTTTTCCCAAATATACAATTTTTTTTCCAAATATGTGAATTTTCTCTTAAATATGTGATTTCTCCTAAATATTTGAGAAGAAAATCATATATTTAAGCAAAAAATCGCATATTTGAAAGAAACCCGCATATTTATGAAGAAATTCACATATTTAGGAGGAAAATCATATATTTGAGAGGACATTCACATATTTGGTAGGAAATTTGCATATTTAGGAAGAAATTCATATATTTGAGAGAAAAAATAAATATTTAGGAGAAAATTTATATATTTGGAAAAAAAATTGCATATATAAGAGAAAATTCACATATTTAAGAGAAATTTCTCATATTTAAGAAGAAATTCACATATTTAGGAGAATATTTTCATATTTGAGAGAAAAAAATACATATATAGGAGAAAATTCACATGTTTAAGAGAAATTTGCATATTCACGTATTTTCTGCAAAACCATTTTTTTTTCATATCTGTATCTCTCTGATCTAATAATGAAAACCTATATTTTTATAGTCGTTAGAAGAAGATATAGGCCTGTAACTTTCCTGTTTTTAGTAAGAACTGAAAACCCTTCTAAGGTTTATGTTTTTGAGTTTAAAAAATAGAACAGAAATATGCCCTACAAACTAGAATAATTGAACAATCTATCTTTCAAAGAATGTTTCTTCCCCACCACTAATCTGATCAAGCTGATCTTAGTGGCATTAAAAAGCGAACAACATGATCTCTCTGCACTTTTTATTATTTTTTTAGATTTTTGGTACGTGGCTAGAAAATAGCATAGAATAATCAGGATAGGCACAATCACATTTGTTCATCTTTTATTTTAAAAATGTTATCAGGGTTGTATCCCTGCATCCGTTTATCATTTTCTAGCAAATCAAGTATCGTTGGTAATGTATTTATGCCTAGTTTGTTTGTTCTTCTTTATATTTTTTCATAATCTTTCATTTTTTGGGTAAAAAATAAGTGGTAAAGTCTGTAGCAAATCTTGGATGCAATACTTAGACACATATTTAAGAGAAAATTTAAATATTTGAGAGAAAAATCACATATTTAGGAGGAATTTTGCATATTTAAGAGGAAGATCGTGTATTTAGGAGAAAATTCGCATATTCGCATATTTACAATTTTTTGTTGAACATTCATTGTTCTCAGATATGTATCTCTCTGATTCAACGTTGAAAACATATATTTTTAAGTTGTTGGAAAGTTAAGATACATGTCAATAAGTTTTCTATTTTGAGTCAGAACTCAAAACCCCTCTAAGGTTCTCGTTGGAGTTACAAAATTGGAAACGAAACATGCTTTGTAGACTGGAACAACCAAATAGTCTAACTTTTAAATGATGTTTCTCTCCAACCACTCATTAGATCATGGTAACCTTGGTGGCATTGGAAATATAACACCTAGATATGCCTCTATTCTTTTTATTATGTTTTTGGGTTTCTAGTATAAATGGCTAAAAAATAGTATAGAATAATTGGGATAGGAATAACCATGCTTGTTCAGCTCTTGTTTTAAGAATGTTGTCAGGGTTGTATCTCGTTCGTAGTTTTTCTGCAAATCAGGTATCGTTGAAAAGGTATTTTTGTGTAGTTTCTTTATCCTTTTATTTAGTTTTATGGAATATGGTGCACACCGACAATAAGTCAGTTCGTGATCAAGACATCGAAATAAAATTCTATTGCAAAAGCAGTCAAAGTGAAATTTTATGGAATATGACAATGACTGATACTACTAGAATTTGACTTAGTAGGTCACTAAATTTGAAAAAACTGATTAACAGAGAAAACACAGAAAACAAAAATATCTTTCCAACGAATCAATAATTGTAATTTTTTGATATCGGGGTGCCATGATATGGTATGAATAACTGGTCTGAATGATGCACCAGAAATACAGTCACTCGAATGACTGTACTCTTTGTTCAGATCTATTTTTGGTGACTGCAAATAAAAATCTGTCAGCGGACTGAACACTGGAAATATAGGAGAGTTCATTAGATTTTCAACAAATCTAAGTAAGCACAAAATAGACCTATATCTACGAAGATACACTCTGATTATCAGGACTGGGTCAGACAAACCAAAATGCATAAACACACATCAAGCACAAATGCACAAGTTTTGATTTTCGATTTTAATTTTTTGGTGGTTAAAATTTGACCTGCACAAAAAATATACTTCCAATGGTGATTTATCAAATTTTCAACTGCCCTTTCTCTGAAACCCAACTCCGGTTAGACAATGCTCAACTCAAACACGAAAGATAATCAACCACACAAGCTTTCAAGAAAATAACTTAACAAATCTGTATTCATTCAAAAGACATGCATGTTTCAAATATGGTGCAACACAATCCAACTCTAACAATGAGATGACAGATTTAAGAAGCAATAACAACATCCACAACACAAATTTAATAGAGCAATTGGGTTTTAGCCAAACTGATGGAGACAAAAATTGGCCAGTTCAAGCCACAAACATGTTTCTTCAATCCTAGTGGTCACAAGATAAGAAGTGTAATCTAAAATTGCCACCAAGGAACACATGCAACATTATGGGTCACGAACAGTAGCAGAGATGCACTTAAAACAACAATGGTGGATGCCCTTCATGTCCATCACGATACCATGAGGATGGAAGGCATCCTACTCGGTTCCTCCAAGCTCGAATACTCCAAGTTTGGCTCAAAACACAAAAATTGCCATTCTTTCTCCAAGTTTCTTCTCAAAACTTTTGCAAAATTCTTCAAATTGTTGTACATATATTGTATTTGAATCGTTATACCAGATAATGTCCTTAAGTGATTTACACAATGACATCTATGTCGGAGACAACGATTTACCTTTGCTACAAATAACAGTCCAACTTATTGACGTGTTTAGTAAAATCAATTTTTATTTCAACCCAGAGAGATTTACATAATTTGTCTGTTATATGTTCAAACCACAAACTCATCATTTATAAAGGAAATGTCACTTCGTCTATTCTTTACTGACGAAGCAAAGCGAAGCGACACCCTCCTAAACTTGTGCGACCTGTCATTCATTTATAAAGGAAACATCGTTTCACATACCGCTCATTTTAAAAAAGCGCACACAAATAAATTGCATTGCACATTAATTAAAAAACATCATTTCATTTGCCTTTTGCAAAAATGAATTATAATTGATTGCAAGTCAATCAATATCAAGCAACAATATGCCTTTGTTTGTCTTTCTCAATGAAATCGATTTGTATTTATGAAGTTACCTCGATTTGTATCGCTGAAGTTACCTCAATTTATACTTTACTAAGTCTAAACATTGTGTCGATTTGTTTGTTGTTTTTCTTTTCTGCCTTTTATGAATCAGTCATTTTGTAAATCGCGATAGGACATATCATTCATATAGACAAAGCTCGTAAAGGCAAATCGTAATAGGATATTCAAATGGATTTGGTGGGATGAGATGTATTTGATTGTCAGATGGGTTTAGGTAGGGGAGTGATTGGATTGGGTTGGATGTGAGACCTATTTAGCTCTCATCAAATTTAAACCCAATCTAAACTATTATATATAGAGAGAGATACAAATTTACATATATATATTTTAATTAAATTTATTTGGGTCTCAAATGAACCCAAAAGTTATTATATTTAAGTATGATCCATTTGGAATTTAGATAGATCAAAAACTTATTATATTTTAGTAAAATTCACAGTACACTAAAATGATTCATTTAGATCATAAGTGAATCCAATTCTTTTTTTCTTAAGTAGGAGTTATTTGGACCTCGAATTGAATTCAGATTTAAACAAATTCATTTTACATTCATGAGAACCATTTAGGTCTCAGGTAGATCCAAAAGCCTTATTTACTTACTGGAATCCAATTGGATCTCCAAATGGGTCTAAATGTTAATATACATAATGAGATCAAATTGAGTCTTTAAGTAGATTCGATATCTTATTTTCTTAGTAGGATCCAATTTGATCTCTAAATGGATCTAAAATACTTTTACATTAGATTAGATTTATTTGGGTCTTAAACGGATCCAAATCTCTTATAGGTCCAGTCCAAACCCTGATCTGAGTCTAAACTATTTCCATATCCATGATGGTCATGTATTGTATCTAAGCCAAACCATTGATTATGATGTATTATAACTAAATACTCATATTTTTTGTAAATGAATGTGGTTGTAAATCACATCGATTTGTAGTTATGAAGTTACCGCGACAATGATATGTCTTTGTGAACGAAATCAATTTGTATTTATAAAGTTACATTGATTTGTATCATTGAAGTTAACTCGATTTGTTCTTTACTAAGTCTAAACATCGTCTCGATTTGTTTATTGTTTTTCTTTTTTTACCTTTTATGAATCAGTCATTGTGTAAATCGCGATATGACGTGTTGTTCACTTAGACAAAGCTCGTAAAGGCAAACCCAATCTAAACTATTATATATATATATATATATATATATATATATATATACACATTTACATATATATTTTTTAATTAAATTTATTTGGGTATCAAATAAACCCAAATTTTTTTTATTTAAGATGATCTATTTGAAATATAGATAGATCCAAAACTTAAACCCTAAACCCCAAACCCCAAACCCCAAACCCCAAACCCCAAACCCTAAAGCCTAAACTACAAACCCTAAAACCTAAAACCCTAAACCCTAAAACACTAAACACCAAACCCTAAACCCTAGACCCTAAACCCTAAACCTTAAATTCTAAAACCCTAAACCCTTAAAACACAAAAACCTAAACCCTAATCGTGATAGGGCATATCATTCTTATAGACAAAGCTTGTAAACACAAATCACGATAGGACAAATCATTTTTGCTTTATGTTCATGGGTGTACAGATCGTGATAGAACACTTCTTCTATAAAAAACAAATCGCGATCTCTTATAGAACTGATTGCAAGCCAATCGGTATCAAGCAAATCGCGATAACATGTAGCCTTTATACGTACAAATCCTTTCAGCCTTTTATCATTTTTTGTGTAAATCACGATAGGAAGAAAGGTTGTAAAAGTAAATCATAATTTCTGTAGTACACAACGCTAAATGCTTCTTCATTTTTTTTTTATGAAGGCCGAACATTACAACAATTTATTCAGTAGCACTTGTGTGTTGAACTTATTAAAAAAAGAATTATATATTTATAGAATGTCACATTACAAAAAAGAATTATAGAATTACAACAAAGAATTATAGAATTACAATAAATAATTATCGGGATACAAAAATCACATAATGTTTATTCAGTAGCACTTGACGACTCAGATGGACTATGATATACAAATCGTCTCTTTCTTTTCCTTGGTGGACTCTCTTTTCTCGGTGGCCTCTTGGTTTCCTCGAACTTATTCAAACCACTGGTAATCATCTCTACCAGTGTACCATATTGTGATCGCATTTATCTCTCCAAATTCTGCACCTACTTCCGTAACTCCTTATTCTCTCTCTCCAACATCTCTAACCTTGTGACAGAGACTACCTTCTTTTTTGTGAGTTGTGTTTGCTCCTCACCGTGTACTACAACTGAGGGAATCGTTGTTGTAGGTAGAGGGACACGATGAACATTTTTTCTATGCTGGGAGATGACATGTTGGGGGACGGGAGGGATGCATGGGTTCCCAATATTTTCACGTTGCTTCTTCTCAATCTCCAGATTTTGATGCATGGGTTCCTAATATTTTTTAAAATAGTTGAGGTCATATTGTCGTTCTTTATAATCATATGCTATGTTACAAACACCTCATTTGTTCCAGCTATCCAATTGTTTCCTAAAGCGTTCGTGCTAATTCTCATTCCTGACCCCACCACTATTCATCTTCCTTCTCACTTCCACAAGCTGCTTTGGGGTAGACTGTCCCAAGCCAGCTTACAGGAGAACTTGACTACCATGCTGCAACTTGGCTTCAGATTTGCTAAATAGCCAAATATTGCATCCAGACAGTCTCGCAGCCTCAGCAATAACCTCTTGGTCCTCGTCCTCCCCATCTTCATACAGTCTCCACACAACCTGTACATTGGAGATTATGGTTTAGGTATAGGCATAATTATTCATGCTAATGAATGCTAAATATTAAAATGATTTATAATAACGAGTGCTAAATATATTACAACGATTGTTGCTAATGAATGTTTTGTATTAAAATGATTTACACTAATGAATGCTACATATTACAACAATTTACAATAATGAATGCTAAAACGATACCGCTTTGTACTAACGAAGACAAAATCATTCAACGATCATTACTTAAGAATACTAAAGATTATAACGATTTACACTAATAAAAGTTAAATGCTAAAGCGATAACGATTTATACTAAGGAATACAAAATCCTGCAACGATCATTACTTAATAATGTTAAACATTAGAACGATTTATACTAATGAATGCTAAATGCTAATACGATAATGATTTGTACTAACGAAGACAAAATCCTACAACGATGATTACTTAAAAATGCTAAACATTTCAAAGATTTACACTAATAAAAGTTAAATGCTAAAGCAATAACGATTTGTACTAAGGAATACAAAATCTTATAAGCAATCATTACTTTAGAATGTTAAACATTAGAATGATTTATACTAATGAATGCTAAATGCTAATGCGATAATGATTTGTACTAACGAAGACAAATTCTTGCAGCGATGATTACTTAAGAATGCTAAACATTTCAACAATTTATACTAATGAATGATAAATGCTTAAACGATTATAAACGATTTTAAACCATTTACCTCATTTAATTGCAGACCATCTAAAATGAACTTAGCATTATCCTCCTTGACATTTATTGTATCCTATCGGTCGATCTTGGAAAAACCATAAATCGCAGGGCCACACTGAGGACAAAAGGCGACAATATGCTCTCATGCTCAGGCCTACAAAAATAATATATTAGTAAGACTATAACCTTCAACGACATTAGTCTATAACTACCAAATATGTAATAAATAATTACCTTAACAAATGGCTAAAACCCTTCGACGGTTTTTGTACCCTTACTCACACGGTAAAGTTGACTGCATAAGAATGCAAGAATAGTAGCACCCCATGCATAGTTGTCTACTTCATCGAAGTCTTTCAAGAACTGCAGCCACAGGTAACTTAACCTCGAACCAGACAAATCCGAAAATAGAGTAAGTCCAAAAAAATAAAGAAGGAAGCTGCGCAACTCTTGTTCAGCTCTTTCAGATGCACATGTAGCAGACCGGCCTTCCCATTTATTACGAAAAGAAGAAACTTTCATTAATGTGAAATTGCTTTCACCAAAAATACATTGACCCCAATCCTCCATCGACATTCCTAGAAGGGTCGTGCACTTGTCCCTTGCATTATAGTTTGAATCTCATGCTAGGACAACAATTCTATGGCACTTAAGACCCGTAATTTGTGGCACATCTTCTAGGGTCATGGTGATCTCAAAAGAATCAAACTGGAATGTGTTCATCTTATGATTTCACTTATTGACCAGGTGGGTCATAGTGTTCCAACACGAGAAAGCCACTGAAGTGCATATTTCATAATTGATCATTCTGATATTCACTCAGATGTCCATATTACGACAGAACTGCAGGCCACTGACACCACCCTTTGAGCTTTTCACCTGGCGCTCTACTTATCTTCTGACCTCTGTGTAGCACAAAATAACATATTATTTGTATCAAATCAAAATTACTCTCATTTGTACTTTTACATGTCGCTATACACAGTAATTCCTATATATAATAATCGTTGCACACTCGCTATCACTGTAATCATATACACAATAATCAATATCAAAGTAATCGATATACGTACTAATCGCTATACATAGGTCACAATAATCACTATACATAGTAATCGCTATCACAGTAATCACTGTACATAATAATACCTATCACAATAAATCATTACGTAATCGCTATATGTTACATATAAACAGATTCAGATATCCTTCAAATTTGGATATTTATCAGATTTGATAGCAAAATCAGAATCGAATTATACTCGAATAGTTTTAGCTTATCAAATGCAACTGAACAATCAAATTTGGTCGGATATAGGATCAAAAATATGATTCACTGAGTGGCAGTTGTGCCAGAGAATGATGTTAAGGCACTTTATGCATTTGAGAAAGGAGGTGAGACGGCCTTTGTATTTGCATTGAAAACTGGATTTAGCAACTACCACCTCATAAAATGGTAGATGCCAAATCCAGAAATGGACTGCTGCCACTTTGTCAAATGCATAAACTCCCTCCAACTACCAGTTCGCATATGGAGACTTATTTCACATTCTTAAGATCGAAATATCATCAAGAGGGCATTTATTGCATCCCCACCCAAGGGAAGCCACTTCTTGAAGGGACGCATGAGAAAAAGTTCTTTCCCATGGGGGGAAGGTGTGAACCAGTGTTGTCGATATTGGCCTGAATGTCGATACACCAGAAAATACTGACCTGAATTGGCTATTTTTTAATAAAATGTAAAAAATAGATTAAAATTAATTTTTTATATTATTTTAATGGCTTTAACATGTGTCACGTTCTGATTGACACAATATTTTTTAATTATTTTTTGGCCAATTCAGAATAATTCACTTGAGAATGGATATTGGAGGATTCACCTGAATCATTGGGCCAAACGATACAAGTCCGATTCTAATACAGACAACAGTGGTGTGAACCCATTTTGACAGGAAAGATGCTTGTTTGCCTTTATTATGTAAACACCACCACATGTTTTCCATGGAGATGTTTGTTTCACCTCCCTTAGTAAAAGTTTTTTTTCCTACGAAAGAGTGTCTCTTTCATCCCCCCCCCCCGAAAAGAAAGCAATATCCATGCTTGAACAAAGAAGAGAGTGCGAATAGGCCAAGGGATTAAGCATTCTATTATTTCATCACAATTCCAGCAATGAACATTGCATACACAAATATGATCATGGAAAATATTTAGGTGTATGCATGGCTGATCAGACCGACAAAAGGAGAAGGAAAAAAAAAACACCCAATATAACCCAAAAAAGGCGAAAATCTCACATCAGCAAAATCATATCAAAACACGAGCCATTCTGCTATGTTCTTCTAGTCTTCAATCAAAGACAAACTGGAAAGGGTTTTCCTACAAACAAAACAGAGAATTCTTTTGACGAAGACTGCACAGAGCAAGAAATGTAAGGCCACACAACTTGCTTCCAAAACCAAATCAACCATCAATTGCAGTTACGATCCCGTTACTGCTGCACTAATCTCCACACACGAATGCATGCATCTTCACCAGAGCTTACAACAGTGCAATCATCATTGAAAACTAATCCATAAACACCTCCCAAGTGAGCACCCTTTATGGTTATATGACTTGAAGCTGGCTTATCAACTTCATATATAATTATGCTTGTGTCTAGAGATCCCGTAGCAACCATTGTGCTATCAGGAGACCAAGCCACACAATTTATACGAGCAGTATGGTACAACATGTTCTTAAGCTTAACCTGCAGAAGATAGTCAACTGGTTAGTGAGACAAATGTTCAGGAAGTTAAAAATCACACCTTGGTAATTAACATTACATTTCTAAAAAGGATTAATGCGGAAGGGAAAGGAAGAAAGAGAGATGGACTATGCAAATGGGAACCAAAAAGTTAGAAGTATGAACAACTTAAATATAGTGACAAAATCTATCAAAAATAAAGAAAAAAAAAACATGGATGAAGCATGACAGCCTTCCACTACTTTAATGTGTGTAAAAAGAATTTAGGAAACAAAAAGAAAATTAAAAAACCATATAGGATTTACATTGTGCCTGATAAATTGAACCATGGCATTTTGCTATGTCACATGGGTGCGGGTGCGACACGAGTGCGGCGCAATTTCAAAAATTTTGGACACGGGGACTCGGCTATATATATATATATATATAATTCTAGTAAACAATTAAAATTAAGTAGCCAAAACTATGACCTTAATTTTTTCGAAAGTTTCAATTTGGCATTCCCATTTCTTTATGGTAGTTCTTAAGCTAGCTTTTCTAATACTTGTGAAACTAGTATTTTTTTAAACTGGAAAAGCATTTATTTAGCTATCTCAAATGGTTGGGTTACCTTTTATCGTGTTTTATACATATTTTTACATAAGTTGTGACTTGTGAAACAGTCACACAAACTGTGCACACAGTCTGTGCAATGCAGTCTGTGACTGTGCAGACTGTGCACAGTCACACAGACTGTGTGCAATGACTGTGCAGTTGCAGTTGCACAGTTTGTGACTGTGCAACTGCATTGCACAGTCTGGTTATATATTAAAAAAAAGATATATAAAATTTGTTTTTTTTTGTTTTTTGTCTTAAAAATGGACATTTTTGGACTCGGTCAAAGTTGACCGAGTCCAAAATGTGGACGGACGCGGCCTAGACTCGTTGACCGAGTCCGACTCGGCGTTGACCGAGTCCGACTCGGCGTTGACCGAGTCCGACTCGGCGTTGACCGAGTCCGACTCGGCGTTGACCGAGTCCGACTCGGCGTTGACCGAGTCTGGGCCGAGTCCGAAGCCGCACCCGTGTCCGCACCCGTGTCGGGGCGTGTCGACTCGGGTGCGGCACCTCCCTAGCCGAGTCCGTGTGACATAGGCATTTTGTAGTCTAGGAAAACAAGGGTAATTATAATACCGCACACAAGGCCATAAATGCTTAAGAATTTTCAAGGTTTTTGGATCTAGAATGCCATTGACATACAATAGAATGAATGTCTACTACATTTTTCATAACAGGGATATTGCGCCGAATCAATTCATTCTAGGTCTTGATTGCTTTGTCACCTTCTCATGAAAATCCAGAACATGCAATTAATAGCAAAGTACACCATTATTATCAAAACTGGTATTTGTCTTATGCACCACAATTTGCTTTGTAATCCCATTGTTGCTTAAAGCTAAACTTATGGTCCCCAATAGTAATATTCCTGCCTATTGCTGATCTCCAATCTTTACTGGGCTCCTCCTTTTCCCAGTTCCTTCAACTTGCTTCATGTCAAATTTTTTGTGTTCTGTAATTTCAGACAGCTTGTAACATGCCCATTCTATCCCTGACAATGCTCATCTTTCTGTTTAATTAACTCTTAAGGACAAGATGTAAGGATACGTGGCATTTCTTCAATATGTGTTTTTATTTTTGCTTTACGTAACATGCATTAGTATTGTATCATTGTCATCAATGGCTCGGGTAATTGATTTGTAGTACCAGTTGGAGTCACACTATCTCAACCGGGCCATATTCAGGCAAACCTAGCTTGACTAATAAAAAAAAATTAACTCAATCCTAGTGAGGATTAATCTATTATGAGAGATCATCCCATGTGATTAATGAGTTGGGACATCAACCTGTTGAAGTTGGAATATTCATTTTCTCTTTCCTATTTCATTGAGTCAAATTGAAATGACAAAAATTGACACAGAATTAGAGCAGCCATGACGAAGTGATCTATTAATCTCATCTTCATGCTTTTTGCTCTAATCTTCTAACCTCTTTCTTCTTTATGGATTTAATATTTTTCAGAAGATTTCTTTGTTTTGAATGTTAAATTTTAAAACACATACTGGAATCATAGGCAGATCTGACTGTTAGCTTTGAACAAATCTGGAATCTAACTTGTTTTTTGGTCCCATAGGCTTGGGTGAAGGGGATAAATGGATTGGTACGTGGAAATGGTAGCTCTATCTCAGCTGGTGGTGTGGTTGGCTGGAACCAAATAATCAAATCTTCAAGGGAGTACGACCTTGCAAAGGGGGGTGATTGAATTGGTAATTAAGTTTATGGTTCAAATCAAGCTTGCAAAGGGGTCAAGCTGAGGTTCCAGACTGACTTATGGTCCAGGGATGTAACTCTTGCTGAAAGATATCCACCGTTTTTTCACATAAACAGAGATAACAGCATACTTGTAAGTGAATGTTGGAAAGGAAGAGCTAGTTAGTTCACTGAATTCAGAAGGAATTTCAAGGAGCAAGAGGTAGAAGATTGGTTTTGGTTATGGCTATTGGATTTTTAGGCCCATGGAAAATTTCTGACAGCGAGAATTCCTTATATGGAAATGTGACGGATGTGTTATGTTCTCTATAGCTTCATTTAGCCATGCTTTTGGCTGTAAAGATGTAGACCACTTTCCAAATGACACCGTCCAGGGTTTCCATCCCTCTCCTACAGCCAAGATATTTGTGTGGCTCTTAGCACTTGATAAGGTTAATAACCAGTGCAAATTGAAAGACAAAAGTTTCCAGCTTGCAAGTACTTGCTACTTCTGTTTCGATGAGAACGAAACAATTGAGCATTTGTTTTGGTTTTATCCAGCATTTCAGTGGTTGTTCAAACAAGCTTTGGATTGTGCCAATAAAATGGCCAGATGGGGATTTAGCTTGGATTGGTCGGAATAGGCCTGGTGGTTAAGAATCTTAATTTGATCTATTCTGTAAGCTTGTTGAAAGATTTCTTATCCCCTGGCTTAAATTATTTCTCTTAGACAAAAAAAAAGGATTTACATGGTTTGCAAAGTGTTATAATGTGCATCTCCCTAGCATACTGTCTGTAGACTCTGTACATACACCAATTATTGTTTTCTTTTTGTTATGTGTGTGTGCTTGTGTTCAAGGATTGATACACACACACACACACACACACACACATATATATATATATATATATATATATAGAGAGAGAGAGAGAGAGAGAGAGATGGTACCTCTCGAGTGACATGGTCCCATACAACAGCTTCTCGATTGAGATCACCAGAAATAAACATAGAGGCATCTGGGGAGAAACGAATGACGTTAATAGCACCACGATGCTTCTCAAGGACTGACTCTTCAGTGAGAGTGTCCCCATTGACAGAATAGACGTGGAGTTTCCCATCTTGGCCACCAACAATGGCCTCACTTCCATCAGGTGAAATTGCAGATGCCGTCACAGCAAACCCAAGATTCAGAGTTGACAACACTTTGGATCCACGAAGCATGATTACTCCTGAATCAGTTGAAAGCAATGCCAGCTCGGGCTTATCAAGTGCAATATTTAAGTCCTTTGGTTGTGCACCAATATCAATTTGTTCTTCATCACCACACTGATCAGCATGCAGCGGAATTCTCCTTACCTGTAAAATTTTGGGAAAAGGATCATCTCTTGTAGCAAAAGCAAGTTGAACATATTGTACATAGCTACAGTTGTTGTACAGTCAGCAAAATATAAGCCCCACAGCAGGATATCATCAATTGGAATTTGGCAGGTAGATTAAGAAATTGTTCCTTATTAAAGGAATATGCTATTCATCAGACTTGGTGAGCAATACTACCGTGTATTGAACTTTTATAATTGGCTGCAAAACTTCCCAGACAAGAATATATGGACTATCCCTGATATTTACTATCCGAACATCAAAGAAGAGGACCAAATATTTGGAGAACACCTGATAAAATCATCAAATTGGACTAGGACAATATAACTTAAAAACGAGGAGAAAATCTCCAACCGAATAGCCTTTGGAAATCTTTCACATGTTATTGCCATTAGACATACTAGCGAGCACAGACATGCTCCCAGTCTATGTCACAGGGACTCACCAAAGAGGCCTCTGCACCCACGTCGACGCGACGCGGGTGTGGCACCCAATTCGGTCAACCCGCACCCAAGGTTATCATTGTCCAAAATGGACTTGGTTAACTTTGTCCATTAAAAAAAGGGACAGGGCTCGATAATGGGTAAGGGTACCTCGAGCACCCCCCTCCCCCCCCAATTAAAAAAATAAGGGGGTACCTCGAGAAGGGGTAAAGAGGGATGGGGCTTGAGAATGGGGTACCACGAGAAAGGGTAAAGGGGTGGTGTTAAATATATATATATATATATATATATATATATATATATATATATATATATATATATATATATATATATATATATATATATATATATATACCCTCCCGCACCCCCACACCCAAGTTCTTTTAAAGTGCCGCATCGCCGCCCCCGCATCTGCACCCGTACCTATGTGACATAGCTCCCAGTTTATCCAATACATATATGCACATGTATGAATAAAAATTGTAGTTAGTTGCCTGTTTATAGAGAGCGTGAGAGAGGTTGACTATACCATGCACGTGCGAAAATCAAATTCCACTTGTACAACTTACATAATGAATAACAAATAGTGTCAACTGTCACATACAAATCAATTCCTTATGCTGTGAACATTGGATCAAGAGAATTTCTGCTCATGACATTTTATATGTCAAAATTACAACTGGCACGGTAACAATGTCAGAACAAAACAATATCCATAGTGCTATGATTAGGCCAATGAAGCACTGCTCGTCATATTATATCATTACATGGCAAGGTGTACCTTTCAAAAGGTATATGTGTAATTAGGTTAACCTAAAGTTAGACATAACATACAAGAGAGTTGACTGCGACATCACCCACCATATGAGGCACTTTACAGCCCTGTGGTACCTCCTGTTATCTCTTCTCTATTCTTCGTCTTCACCACATGAACATAAAGTTGAATTACTTGCTTAAAAGATGTAGTACTGCTCATTTCAAGCATGGGCGTGAACAAATCTCAATTCATTTTTTATTTCTTCTCAAGGAGTATTGAAAATGATATTACTTGCATATTTTGGTCAAACTATTTCAATGGAATATTATATAGAATTTCAAAGGCTATTTAAGTTTCTAATTCAAGAATTTGACATCAATAAATTGGTCTCATTTACGTACCTCTTGGAGATTGAAGTTACAAGAACAACAAAGAGTATATTTATCTTTTAGAGAGAATATGTTGGAAGATACTGTTATTAGTCAGTTTGGAGCCTTGTGAATTAACTAACATATATGTTATCCGATTAGCCTGATTAATCAATTCATGCACAATGAAATGATACTGAGATGGGCCATGAATATTCAAAAAATTGAAGGCTACTCATCAAAAAGGAATCTTCTATGCCAATTCCTTTGAAGTACAAAATAGATGACCTGCATGTATGTGCATAAAAGAACCGCCTCTGGTTTTATTTTCTTTGAGAGTGAATTCCGTACCATTGAATAGAAAAGAGACAAATGATCATAAACTTAAATGTTGAAGCCAAATTATAAAGCCATGTCTTTTGGGCCATTTGAAAAGAATTCATGTAAAAGCAATATTACAAAAGGCAGAGATTCAGGTGAAACTTCTAGGAAGCTTTATGGTGATAAATAATATCTATGAAAAGAAGCAACCATATATTGGTGACTTGCCACTTTAATAAGAAAGAGTTGCATTCAAGATGTTTAGCACTTCAAATTTTCTAAACAGAATTGCAAATGCTCCAAGAGAGTTCAAGGCTTGACTTCATAAATCAATTCGATAGATATCTTTGCAACACCTCAAGATGGAGCATTGTTGCCTATCTCAATTAGGGGTGGCAATCGGGTCGGGTTGGCAGGTCGACTCGGCGGGTTGGCTAGTCAGCATACCTCAACCCGACCCGTTTATTAAACGGGTCGGCTGTGGCAAACACGAACCCGACCCGTTTATTAAACGGGTAACCCGACACGACCCGCCAACCCGTTTATAAACGGGTTGGGTCGGGTAAACGGATTGGCAGGTTAGCAGGTTGACCCGCCCGCCTAACCCGTTTATTAAACGGGTCAGCTGGGTTGGCATACCCCTAACACGAACCCGACCCGTTTAATAAACGGGTTAGGCGTGAAAAGATACTGTCATTTAGTATAAAGTCTGGATCTCAGGATCCAGACCCAATTCATTTTAAACACATGCTCATTAATGTTTCCTTAATGACATGCTATAATTTTATCATAACATGTAATGGGTATTTTCGTACCCTAGCTATTGTATCTGTGTGTATTTAATCAGAGAAGCAAAAATGAATACCCTGATTAGGGATTTTTGCTGCAGCCTCGTTCTCTCTCCCCATGCTGTGTTGTTGCTTGTAGATGAAGAAAGGAACCCATGATTTCTATCATGGTATCAGAGCAGCAGGTTCAATATTGAAGATCGGTTCCTTCTATGACTGATTTGTCTCCTTCTAAGGTACCTGTTTTCTCATTTTTCCTATCGATTTCTCTTGTATTTAAATCTGCAGTCCGGACTGAAATCTCTTCTTCGTACTCTCCTCTTTCTTTTTGCTCTTTTGAAATACATCATTAATCTGCTTATTGTCTTCTTCAAGTACCTCTTTTGATTCCCCTTTTTTATTTAAGCCAACGTGTTTCTCTTATTTCCAAAATCCAAAACTGAAATTTGGTCACGTTGGCATATTTCCTCCTTCTTTCATTCCCTGTTGTTCTTCTGTCATATCTACTACTTCTTTCACATTGCTGCACGTGATCTTACCCATCCATAAGCAAAATAATCAAGCAAGATCAATTTTTTTGATCTATGTGTGATTACAAGAGTTGAAAAGGATCACTCCAAACTCATTTGCATATTGACGTCAGATCAGATTGTGATCTGCACGCCCAGATCTATCTTGATTAAAATAATTTCATCTTCGAATTCATTTTCATCTCTGTTTTGCCTGTTTTCTCATTATTCTAAAAGGAAAACACATTATTTTCAAAATAACGTACCTATTACTGATTGAATTTTATTCAGAACAGATTCTTTACTGTGTAGTCCTTTTTTTCTGCCTCGTGTTCATCAGTTAAAAAAAAAAACTAGTCTGGTCTTTAGACTTCTCTGATATTAAAATTTATGTTCTGAATTATACTAGAATTCAATTGTGGTTGGGTCTTTGTCGTAAGGCCATTTCTTATTTTTTATTCCTTCTCTTGGTTGGATCTTATTCCTTCTTGTTTTTGGCTTCAAAAGAATATGGACTCATTCCCTCATTCTCAGTCTGGTCTTTCCTCAAACTTTCTCAGCCAACTCGTGTCTGAGAAACTGAACAATTCCAATTTCCTAACTTGGAAGCAACAAATCATACCATTCATAAGAAGTCAGGACCTTTCTGGACATCTGGATGGTTCTGTTCCTGTTCCTCCAGAATTCATACCACAAGAAGAAAAGAATAGTGAGAAAGATCTTTCTATTACCTATGTTAGAAATCCTGAGTATGTATCCTGGATAAAGTGAGATCAGGCGTTGGTTGCCTATATCACTTCTACATTGTCACAAGAAGTGCTTGTGGCAATTCCAGATGACTGCTTTGTTAAAATGTAAAACTGTGCAAATGTTTCATATTTACTGACAAAAATGATAAACTTTCTCCTCGTGTGATTCCCTGTGCCTTTTTAGGATATGCTGAAAACCAGAAAGGTTATAGATGTTTTGACTTCAAAAATAATAAACTATATGTGTCTAGAAATGTTTCCTTTCTTGAAAAGGAGAGCTTCTTTGATTTTAGAAAATTAAAAGACGTCACTGAGTACTCCTTTTTGCTAGATCTAATATCAACATCTGATGAATATGACCTTGATTGTAACTTTGATGATGATCAAAGAATTATTGATCTTAATGTTGAAAATGAAGAAGTTCATAGAGATACTAGTATTCAATATTCCAGGCGACAAGAGTCTAATCCTCCATGTGCACTTGAAAAATATTCTAACATTCCAACTAGACAATCATCCCGAATCTCGAGGCCTCCAGGAAAGTTTATATCAGTGGCGGAGCCAGGGGTGGGCATGGGTGGGCGGCCGCCCACCCTAAAATTTGAAACCGAGTCGACTCATGACTCGGAAAACCGAGTCGAATCAGGACTCGTGAAACCGAGTCGACCGAGACCCGGGCTCTCGATGAGTCTAGAGCCTGCCAAAAGAGGCGAGGGGTAAAACCCTAGCCAGTTTTCTAAAGCTCTGCCCCTCCGTTCTAGCATTCCCCTTCAGTCACAGGCAAGACGGCAACCCCATTCGCCGGCAACCCTTGTGCTCTGCAGTGCCGCCGGCTTCCCTTCGGTGAACCCGCGGTGGCGGTGCCCCCCTCCGAGCTTCTCCCTCTCGGCTGCAATCTCCGACGACGCGAGGCATCGGTGTCGCAGTCAGTCGGACCTTTGCCAATCTCCGGCAACCATCGCTAGCAGTTTGAAGAAGACCCTCTTATCTCCTAAATTTGAGGGTGGGTTTTGTTCATGTTCAGTGGCTCTGGTGATACAGTATCCAGTTATCCATTCTACAGGAGCAATACAGGCCAATCCTTCAATTTGGTTCTTGATCCTTTCTTTTTGGGGCACAACTGAACGTGGGTCTAGTTTCTTTCCTCTTTTTTGGGCGCAACCTCATTGGAAGAGTCAATCTTGCTATCCTTTCTTGGTCATCGTGCGTGCATAGGACTCTCCTTTTATGCCTGCTGCTAAAACAAGGTATGGATGTCTATCAATGTAACGAAGGCAACGGATAGCGTATCTTTATCTACCAGATAGTTGGTGAGTGAATTGCTTGTTCTCGATTGTCTAGGATTCTTGTAGTGAGTAACTATGGCCATTGACAGATTTTAATAATTGGGCGTCTGTATTTTTTGTCTAACAGGCATTTTTATACTCTTTTTGCTTGAATTCTGCATATGGTGCATGTTGGTCATCATCGGTGTCATAAAAAATGTATTCATTTTTAAGCTTAAAGCTTTTTCGGGGTTCTACGGCCAATCTTGGTGGTCAGAGGCGGAGCTGGGGGGGGCGGGGGCAGGAATGGGCTGTAGCCCAGTCCTGCCTCTCGAAACAGTTAATTTTTTTTTTTTTTAAAAGCCCAGTCCTAGCCCAGCTCAGCCCTGACTGCAGCAAATAGTTTGATTTGTCCATATAAAATAGATTTTTATTAATAATTGTAGCCATTTTTTATTTTATCTCAAATTTTTTTTTTTCGGGGGCGCTGCCCCCGAGCCCCCGACTATCACGCCATTTTTTTTTTTGCTACACCCCTGTTTGCCCATCCCCCACGTCAATCCTAGCTACGCCACTGGTTTGTATCATACGAGTCTTTCTCACCCACATATAGGGCAATTATTGCATTAATTCACTCATATGAAGAACCATCCACATATTTTCAAGCAAAAAATGATATCAAATGGATAGAAGCCATGAAAGCTGAATTAGATGCACTTGAAAAGGCTTCTACATGGAATATTCAAGATCTTCCTTCAGGGAAGAAAACTATAGGATGTCGATTGGTTTATAAAATCTTGCTGATGTCTTGGCTCACAATCAGTATATCATCCATATAAAGCAAGAGAATGATAAAATTACCATCTGGAAATTTCTTCACAAACACACAATGGTCTGTGGAGGTTCTTGAGTATCCATGCTCCTTCATAAAGAAATCAAAATTCTTATACCACTGCCTTGGTCTTGCTTCAATCCATACAAGCTCTTCTTCAACTTGCAAACTAGGTGCTTTTTACCCTTGTCAATTAAACTCTCAGGTTGCTCCATATAAATTTCTTCTTCCAAGTCACCATATAGAAATGCAGTCTTCACATCAAGCTGCTCAACTTCCAAATTCATGCTTGCAGCTATATCAAGCACAGTTCAGATGGAGGGCATCTTCACAAGTGGTGAGAAGATCTCATCAAAGTCAACTCTTTTCTTCTGAGCAAAACCTTTCACAACAAGACGTGCCTTGTATCTAGGTTGAGAGTTGTTTTCATCAGTCTTCTACTTGAAGACCCATTTGTTCTTTAACACCTTCTTCCCTTTAGTTGTCTTTACCAGATCAAAGGTGTGATTCGCATGCAATGAATCCATTTCTTCTTTCATTGCCTTAAACCACTCAGACTTGTTTTCATCCTCCAAAACTTCTTCAAAAGTTTCTGGCTCACCTTGATCTGTAATCATCACATACTCATTTGATGAGTATTTTCTGGATGACTGTTTTTCTCTAGTGGATCTCCTTATCGGAGTCTGAGGAAGTGACTCTTGGGGTGTTGGCTCCCCCTCAATTTCTGACTCAACACTTCCTTCCTTTGCATCATTGCGAGGAGGTGGAATCTCCTCCACGAAATCATGAACAGTCGGCGCATCTAGGGGATCTAAATCAATAAGATCACCTGTACTGGACTCTGATGGCTCAGACTCACCAATGTCTTCAATGGTCTAATCTTCCAATAAGACAACATCTTGACTTCTGACCACCTTTTTATCAATAGGGTCATACAGTCTGTAGCCAAATTCTTCATGTCCATAGCCAATGAATATGCATTGCTTGACTTTTGGATCAAGCTTGGACCTCTCTTCCTTCGGAATGTGAATAAATGCTCTACAGTCGAACACTCTTAAGTGTCCATAGAAAGGTTCTTTTCCTATCCAAACTTTCTCTGGAACATCTCCCTTCAAGGGAATAAAAGGAGACAAGTTGATAAGATCAATTGTTGTCCTCATTGTCTCACCCCAGAAAGATCTTGGCAATTTAGAGTGTGACAGCAAACATCTGACTCTCTTAAGAATGATGTGCTTCATCCTCTCAGCAACCCCATTCTGTTGAGGTGTCATCCTTATAGTTCTTTCATGCTTGATGCCATGATTGGTGCAATACTGATTAAATGTCCCAATGTATTTGCCACCATTATCCGAGCGAACACACTTCAACTGCCTGCCAGTTTCTTATTTAGCCATGGCCTGAAAGTGCTTGAATACATCTAGAACTTGGTCTTTAGTCCTCAGTGTATAAGCCCAGACTTTCCTAGAGTGATCATCAATGAAAGTCATAAAGTACAATGCACCACCAAGTGTCTTGACCTTTAAAGGTCCACACACATCAGAATGTACAAGATTTAGAACATGAGATTTTCTAGATGCAATGCATCTATGGAAAGAAACTCTATTTTGTTTACCATGGAAGCAATGAACACAAGGTTCCAAAGATGTACCTGCTGCACCTGTCAGGAACTCTTTCTTAACTACGACTTGCAGCCCCTTCTTGCTCATATGCCCAAGCCTTCTATGCCATAATTTTGTGGACGAGCCAGTCTCCACAACATTCACAACACTCTTCCAGATCTTTGCTTACAAAGTGTAAAGGGAACGAGCCTTTGTTCCTCTGGCTATCACCAATGAGCCTTTGGTTAGCTTCCACCTTCCATCACTTTAGGTGTTGTTATAGCCCTCATCATCTAACTTTCCAGCAGAGATCAGATTCAGTCGGATGTCTGGTACATGCCTCACATTTTTCAGCAACAACTTACAGCCAACACTTGTTTCCAAGCAAATGTCGTCCATGCCAACAATCATTGACACATCTTCATTTCCCATTCAGACATTACCGAAATCACCTTGCGAGTAGGAAGTGAAGAAATCAACCCGTGAGGTAACATGAAATGAAGCTCCAGAGTCAATCACCCAATCGGTCTCCTGATCGATCAAATTTATGCTAGTGCCATCACAGACAACCATGAGCTCTCCATCTGTGACTGTGGCACCTTATTTTTCTTCTGAGCTCTTCTCTCTATTCTACTCCTTAAGCTTGAGCTTCCTGCACTGTCGCTTCATATGCCCCTTCTTGTGGCAATAATAATACTCGACGTCTTTCTTTGAGCTCGAGTGTAAGTGGCCTCTGGATTTGCCATGGTAGTGCAGAGCCCTGCTCTTACTTCTGCTTCTCCCCCTGTTTTCAATCACAAGCGCCTTTGAGGTAGAAGGACCTAATGACTTTCTCTTGGACTCTTCATTCAACAGACTGCTGGTAACTTGGCTCATCGTTACCATTCCATCAGGTGCAGAGTTACTGACTGTGACCACCAAGGTTTCCCAACTCTCAGGAAGGGAAATAAGAGAAACAAAGTTTGTAACTCATCATCAAAAGTGATTTTCATTGTGGCCAACTGATTTACAATGCTTTTGATCTCATTCAAATGCTCTGCAATAGAGCCGCCCTCTTTATACTTGAGGTTCACAAGCTTTCGAAATAGAAAGGCCTTATTCACTGCTGCCTTTCTATCATAAAGGCTCTCTAGTTTGGTTCAAAGACCATGCGTCAAAGTTTCTATGGATACATGATGAAAGACACTATCATCTATCCATTGTCGAATGAAACTGATCGCCTTTCGGTCTAGTTTTTTTCATTCGACATCTTTCATCTCTTCTTGTTTGCCTCTCACACCGTCTATGGGTCCATCCAAATCTTTATAACCCAAGAGGTCTTCTATTTTAGTTTTCTATGCCATCCAGTTTGTGCCATTCAAACTGATCATACGCCCAATGTTATTCTCCATGACTTCACACACAAATATACTAACCAAATCTCTGATACCATATGTTGGGGTTAAAATGGACGTACCGGGTCTCCCCACAAGTGTGAATTGATGAAAACAATACGATGATGATAGTGGTAGAAAAATAAACCAAAACAAACTAGCTGCGAAAATAAAAATAGCACACAACGATTTACGTGGTTCCCTCTCAACTGAGGTATGTCCACGACGACCAATAGGTCAACAACTTCCACTATCTTCAAACAAAGATTACAAAGTGGCCAAAAGGCATAAGCCTTACAAACACACAAGGTGTAACGAAATGAACAAGAGGATATGCCTCACTGAGGAACAAAGAACGAATGATTTGAAGAACTAGCTTGACGAAGCTGTCTTGAAAGAAGTGTCGCAACACTTCTTGTTTTTTTTTTCCTCCGCACCCTTTCGGTGCCCTAAAAGTGTTTCTCACACTCTCTTCCTAATATTCTGCCTTTTTTGCTCTCTTCCATTGCTTTTGCTCTCTCATCCATCCCTTAAATAGAAGACAAGACTCACATTAAATGCGGAAGACTAAATATCTTGCATAACTTACGATGCGCCTTATCACAAATCGCTATCCAGCGATACCACAAATCGCTATCCAACGATAACCACAAATCGTCATCCGACTGAAACACATAACGCTAACCACAAATCGCTATGCAACTGAAGGCACTCACCACAAATCGTCATCGACAACTCGCTGAACCTCAAACTCTGAACAGTTGAATAGTCATTTAGCTGAGAGGACTTCTACAAATCGCTATCTAGCAAATACTCCAAATCATCTTCGAAAAGATCAAGCATCGTGCTTGAAATTCTGCAGTGATACTGAATGTGCATCGAACCAATGGATCCCACAAAGGAGGGAAACCCAACATATATCTCATCAAAGGGTGTTATTCTATAATATCTGCCCAACAGGTCTCCCGCTAACTCGAGTGAGCATTCAAATATTTGTCCCACATTCGTTCGTGAAGGTACTCTTAATGGATTGAATGCCATATCAACTGGTGTCCCATTTTGCAAATAAGACATATCCGGTCTAGGAAATTTTTTTGAAATGAAACTTTTTTTCCTATGACTTCCGACTACTTTATCGCCCACTTTGATTTTACGGGAGATTTACCACTTCCACATGTGCATCTGTTTGGAATGCAACTAAAAAGTTGGAAATAATACTGAAAGAACGTTAGGAAGGTTGTTGAAGCAGTCACCTGTGTGAGATCTGGTGTAGTATTTGGTAACTACCACCTCATGTAAGTGGGATGTAAAATGTGGAATTGGACGTGTCAAATACCATCTCACTTGCATCATTTCTTACAACTCCATCCATCACCAACAATTCTGGTGTTGGTATTCCCACTCTGGCTACTTCTGACAACTAGTTTCCAAACATCGCCTAAATCTATGAAACCCATCCATTTGGATGGGCAAAATTTCATGTTTATGCATCCGCACAAATATATGTGTGGTGTTGTAGTTTCAGTTTGGGTTACAAACTCTGTAGCGCATGTACAAGAGAGAGAGAGAGAACATTCACCATTCAACATTACCAAAATACATCCAACAGAATATTGGATGGGAGAGACAAAAGAGAAACATAAGAGCAAAACAGCCACAATCTAGATGGCGATTGTACATAGTTCAGAGTACAAGCCGATCAGCCCCCCCCCCCCTACTATGTAATTTAAGAGCCAGATACACATCAGACATGACCCGTTGTCGAAGCCTTCCGAAATCGAATTTGATGCCCCTTTAGAAGATGTCGTTTCTTTCAGTCCATATGACCCACCATGCTGAAAGCAACCAAACCCGCCACAGTAATCTCCATTTTTTTTTTGTCGTACAATCCTGGGACCAAGCAAGAGGTCCCGAATAACGGAGCACGGACGAGTTTGAAAAAGTGGTGCACCCCAAGTTTGAAAAAATAAGTCTAGAATGACCGGGCAGAGCCAAAATAGGTGAGTCGTGTCCTCTACAACCTTCTCGTAAAGAACACACATGCTTGGAAATTGAATCCCCCGTTTCCTGACATTAATTTGGGTTTGAACACGATCCAGAGCCACAAGTCACGCCAAAGCTTTTGCCCTTGGAGCTGGCCCCTTACCCCACATACAATCACTGGGAAACCAGTTCATCCCGGATGGCAACAAGGAATGGTAAACTTGCTTAATGGAGAACCTATCTCCGCTCGCCATGGCCCAGTGAAGCCATGTCATGCCATGGACAGGCCTAAAATCTCTGCCACTGAAGGATCGAAGTGTCTTCCGCCACTCTAGCCAGAGGGACGAATGACACACTGAACTGGGCGTGGAAAGAAGGGATTCATGTAGACTACCATATTTTTGCCTAACAATCATATCCCAAGAAGATTGAGATGTGGAAGCTTCCCAAGCCCACTTCAAGACTAAAACAATGCTCCTCTTTCTCATAGTTGGAATCTCTAAGCCACCTTGGTGCCTCGGAAGCACGATCTGTTGACAAGAAACAAGCATGTACTTTTTGTGCGACACATTCCCAGACCAAAGGAAGTGCGAAAGCAAACGATTGATCGTCTGCTCTACTGTCGTCGGTATAATAGACATGCTCATTCGAAACTCTGGTAATCGGGCTAAAACATGGCGAATGAGCATCACTCGTCCCGTAAAAGATAAATATTGAGCCTTCCAAGCCTGCAATCTTCCTTGCACCCGCTCTATGGTAGACATCCAAGTAGAAGTTCCCGCTGATTGTAGAGAGTGCAACGATGGACCCAAGAAATTGACAGAAAGTCGGATATTGGGCAGTTGAAGATCCTTGCAGCAGCCGATTGGAGAAGAGGGTCAACATTGAGTAAGACCAGAGCGCACTTACTCTCGTTCAGGCGAAGGTCTGAAATTGCAGCAAAGACTTTAATAATGAAGTACAACCTAGACATTTGATTAACATTCGCATGTCCAAATATTAAAGTATCGTCTGCATATTGAATTGTGTGACCAACAAAACCAGGAATGCCCAAGGATTCCAAGAAGCCTGTTTCTTCTGCCCTTTTCATGAGAATAGGTAAACCATCTACCGCGATATTAAAAATGATAGGTGCTAGAGGACAACCCTGTTGTGCACCTCTAGCCAACTTGAATTCTTCCCCTCTCATTCCATTGATGCAAACTGATGATACTGATTTTGTGACCAACTCCTTAACCCATGCTATAAATCGGCTGCCAAGCCCCATATTTGTTAGAGATTCAATCAGAAAATCCCATGCCATTCTGTCATAAGTCTTGTGAAAATCCAATTTTAGCATGAAGTGCGGTGATCCAGTCGACTGTAAAGAGTGAAGAAGCTCAGTTGCACAAATAAAGGATCCTTGCAAACTTCGACCTGGAATAAAAGCACCCTGGTTCGGACAAAACAAGTTGATCAATGATAGCGTGCAACCGATTAGCCAACACCTTAGATATAATGCGATACAGAGCACCCATCACCGAAATCGGCCTAAAGTTGGATATGTCTGATGCCCTTTGCCTCTTAGAAATCAAAGAGATGACTGCCACATGATATGGTTTAGGCAGCCTCGCATTACGATAGAATTCATCGAACAAGTGGAGCAGGTCAGTTTTTACAGTTGACCAAAATGCTTTAAAGAAGTCAATGTGAAAACCATTAAGGCCTGGTGCCTTCCATCCCGATAGTTCGCTAATAGCATTCGAAATCTCCACTTCAGTGAATCTAACCTGCAAAGAAACAAATTGGTTTGCCGCCAACTGCTTATAGCCCATATCGCCGATGACCCCCCTGACGCCTAAGTCGGCCGAATACAACCTGGAGAAATAAGAAGTAATAGCTGGCAGGCAATTGTGCGGACCAAACTGGCATCCATCGATCTCGATCGAGAGTATACAGTTCTTACTGTATTTATTTGATGCGTTCATATGAAAAAATTGTGTATTATCATCGCTATTAGCCAACCATGCAACTCTAGCCCTCAACTTCCATCTAAGCTCATCTCGTGCTCTCCATTCTGCAACGAGAGTAGAGAGTACGACGATACGCTCTTGCAATTGAAGCACTTGACCCTTCGGTACACCAACAAGATCGACCTGACGTTGGGCCAAATCGGAGAGCTCAGCTTCCCACTGGCCGATGAACCTAAACTTGTTCAGGTTATTAAAACTTAGCCATTCCTTAATACGTTTTCGAAGACGAAGAAGCTTAACATGGATGCGGATGGCCACCTAAGATCCCGTAGCAGGTTGAGCCCACGATTGACCTACCAACTGCTGAAAGTCTGGCACCCGAAGCCACCATTCCTCAAAGAAGAACCTACGACATGCCTTGAAGCCTGCGCCCCACGAAACAGTCATTTGTCCATGATCGGACATGGTCCGTGGGAGCAGACAAGCAGTGACATCCGGAACTGCGTGAAATAGTTCTGGGGAGAGAAAAACGCGATCAAGTATCCGCAAGCAAGGGCGAGACCTCATATTTGACCACGAGAATTGCTCCCCTACAAGAGAGAGAGAGAGAGATCTAAAATGGTTTACAATTTAAGTACTTGATTGCCAAATTATTCAAGATCTAAAATGGTTTACAATTTAAGTATTTGATTGCCAAATTATTCTAATGGCTGGTTGACATGGTGAGTTGATTCACTTTCTGGGAAGCATATTGATTTTGTCAGTTATCAAGTTTGAACTGAAAAGTTTACTTCAACGATAGGGTCGCGAGATCGAAACTCAGAGGAATTGACAGGGGCCTGCACAAGATTTGAATTGCTTATCCGGTTCGGGCGTCAGGTGTACGGGGGACATAAAAACAATGAAAATATCAGATACAATATAATTGCACCAACATTAAGCACCTGATCATCCTCCATCTTGAGGACAGCCTGTCAGTTATGGGGCTCAGGGCCTGATGGAGGGCAGTCAAGTGCATAATGCACAAATTTTGTGCCATGTGATTGCACCTGATCAGAATCCACAAAATAGGGTGGTTGTGTCTTAATCTTTGAGGGTCTTATATCGCAGTGGGCCGAGCCCATTAAGCAACCCGGTCTTCGATACGGGTTTTCTTGTCATTAAAAAATAAAGTTTAGATTAAAATATTGTTAAATTGTAAAATAGATGCTGTCATTATCCTAAAGAATTAAACATTAAAATTTTTTAAATATTTTCTAAATAGTCACTTTTTGAGCGCACAATGGTGAAATTTGTCCTTAGCGACCTGTTCCAGCACACAGAGACAAGGTCCTACCCCAGAACTACCCAACAATTAAGCGCATACTCTATCCTACTGAGAAAGTGGAAACTCACTATGACACTTTAGTGATTGGATGTCATCCAAGAAAGTTTGCTCACAAAAAAACCAGGACCGTTTTATGGGACAATATTTGCTACCCCTCGTGGGTAAGGAACCCCTCAGTGAAAAACTGTAATATTTTTATTATTTTTTGCACATTTGACACGATCTACATGTTTAGTTTAGTAGAAAAGGACCTTTGAAACATGTTATTATAACATGCATGTGAGATTTTTTCAGGGTTAAAAAATCAACGGCCTACAATGTACCAAACTTTCAACCTTCAAAAAATAATATTTTTACATAAAAAAATATGATCTAAGTGTTCATTCTTACGAATTCGACCATGTTGAATACATTTGCTCAAACCAACCTTCTCCTGTGAGTTCCAATTAGACGGTCAAATGCTTTCCCCATCTTATATTGCCCTTCGTAATGATGCATCTACTCATTCAGGAATCATGTCAGCCTTTTACATTAATGTTAGATCGTGGTTGTTTTTACTTTAAGCTTACGACATTGTATGTAAGGGTGTCAATAGGTCGGCTTTGGTTCGACCTAGGTGGAACCAAACTTGGATCAGATTTTTGGGTAGTGTAACGCCCCGGATTTCCAAAACAAAGCTAAGTTAAAATTTTCATGAATTTCTTTTTTTTTTTTTTTCATTGCAGCGGAACTTAGAAAAGCTTTTAGCAGCGGAATAAGACGATAATGAGTCGTCAGTTTTAGAAAACTCCGAGCACGTTGCAGGTATGTGGCCAAGCAACTCATTGACCACCAAAGTGTTCCATTTTATCGAAAACATATGTTTATTACAACACTACTGCTTAGGAAAGCAGTGTAGGTTCAATAAAAAGGAAGCAGTACAACTCTGTCTAGAGAAACCCTGGAACTTGATGCCGCCTTGCTCCGCATATCGCCACGCAGGTTCAACACCTGAAATCCCCATTAAACGGGGTCAGAACCACTGATGGTCTGGTAAGTAGGCAAACACCTATCTGTTCAACTCAAGTAAATGCATAGACCACTCAGGGTCGCAGTTCGTAATACGACGCTCAAGCCTCCATGACTTAGCGTATATCGCACAAGCCTCATCAGGGCTATGAGTTGAACATCCACGCAAGTCGTCATGACTTCGCATGAGCCTCTTCAGGGCTGTGAGTTAGAATAACCTCTCAAGTCTCTACGACTTAGCCTTGACTTCCTCAGAGTCACGAATGGATGTCTAGCTCAAGCCTTTATGCTTGGCACATCCGTATCCTACGAATCTAAGGACAGCTCTCCGAGCTTCACTTAGTCGTACGGATATCAATGGGGTTCTTTCCCAATCGGTCCAGTAGTATACCGACCATGACACCTTCACAAAGGTTATGCAGGACTGACTCAACAACGTCATCCACTCATACATTCAAAGTAGCGCTGTACCTAAGCTAATGCTTTGTTTCGATAATTGCACCTCCCCCTGGGCTTAGGGGACTCATATCTGGGCGACAACGCGACGATCTGGGGGTTGATTATTCTATGTATTTTAGATACCCCAGAGGCCTGTTGACCCCATCCCCCTAGTAGGACGGTACAGCATACCGGAAGAGATCCTTACTAGGTATCCGAATGCATTCTGCTACTGCAGTAGTTGGGTTCAATCCTTAGATATTTAAGGATAACCACGACCTCCATACCTCTGAGTGACGAAGGCCATCAATGAACTCTATCAGGTTCGGGTGAAATATATGTCACTCAAGGCTGCGCCATCACCGTCTTCCTCGGTGAGAAATTCTGAAAGGGGCCTGCCGGTCTTACAATTACTTGACGAACATTGCATGCCTATAGGGCAGCCTTTGAGAAGTATGTACCCGACCCCAATCAACCACACGGTTTTCACCGTGGAACAAAAGTTTTATTCATATGCATGCTTAACTCTGCTCTCGGCACTTCGGCTTTGACGAGCACTTCACCTCTTTCGGTGGAAACAACACACTCCGGCTCAGCGGCCCTTACGAGTCTGGTTGTCTGATAATTCTCAATGAGCATGCACATGACTCGATCTCTACGGATCGGCTACTCGGCGTATTTTTACGCAACGAGCTCAGGACCTCGTCAAGGCGCTACCACTACTTTGGCGCAACGGCTCTTACAAGTATGATGCCCTTGCAGGTGTCAGGGAGACGAGTCATTCTGACATCGTTCCAACAAAGGGCATCATTGTGCCACTTAACTGGTTTCGGCAGCTCTTCTGCCAACCATTCTGTCAACACCTTCTCTGCTCTACCGGCAGTGGTGCGACGAACCTTTCTACATCGTAGAAGGCATTCTATAACTGGGTAGCACTTCTGCTACGTTCTTTCTGAGCCATTCTTAGCTCCTTCAGGAATTTCAGCAGCACTTCCTCTCTTTTACGGAGAAAGCGTGCGTTTCTTTTATCCGTTTCAGCGGCATCTCCCCTCTTTGGTGGGAAATCGCTACGCTTAACTCGGGAAATGGATGCGCACCGTTGTGCGTACTTTGCATCCATCAAGGTTGCAGGAACCTTGGGCCATAGCTAGGCCATACGTAATTGATTTAGTCTTTACGTAAAGAGCATTTTGCCAAAAGGCGAAGCCTTTCCAATAGGGGCTTCATTCGTCAAGCAGAATCTTGTATGAGGAGCGGTAAGGGAATCGCATGGGCGATTTTGGAGTTGATCTTCGTTTGAACGCTCACTTACGCGCCATATATGTAATATAAGCAGAAGCCTGTGCTTTATACAGCGGCGGCGTAAAGGAAATGCATATACTATTGTTCAGGGTGTGTAACTGAACGAAATATTCTACATATATAACAAAGCAGAAGCCTTGGCATCGTTCGACGCGACGGCGTAAGTAAATACATTGCAGAAAGCAGGAGCCTTGGCATCGTTCGACGCGACGGCGTAAGTAAATGCATAATCGGAAGTGCAGTAATCGGAAGTACAGAAAGCAGGGAGCCTTGGCATCATACGACGCGACGGCAAAGGTAAATTACATGGCCTGTGCGATATAAGACGCGTCGGCAGTATCAGCAGATATACACCTAGATCTGTATCCAACGATAGTTACGAGGCGAGCGAGTGAACACCGAAGTGTCCTAGAGGGCTCAACCAAGAACTAGGGTGAGATACTATTTTGAAGAACGCATATACTGCGTATTCGAACATATATATCCGACGATAGTTACGAGGCGAGCGCGTGAACACCGAAGTGTCCTAGAGGGCTCAACCAAGAACTAAAGCAAGATACTACTTCAGAAAGTATATTCTATATACAAACAATCAAATACTTGAGAGAGATGGTTTAATGAAGCGAACTTACTTCAAATCGTGGAAGAAACGGCTCCGGGTTGCTTCTTTGGCTTCGAGCCTTCCTTCGAGAGGTCAGACTAAGTCAGATGAAGCTGACTTAGTTGAGAAAGAGGTAGAGCAGGTCAAGCTACTCAACCTAAGTGGTTTGAACCTAACAGGGTTCAATCCAAGTCAACTGGGTTCAGTAGGTTCGAACTCAGCTCAAGTAGGCTAAGTCTGGGTTCAGAAATCCAAACCGGAATCTGGACCAAAAAGGACTTTGACTTTGACTTTAAACCCAACTAGGTTCAAGTCAAGTCAACTGGGTTTGGACCAGGTCAAGTGGGTTCAGACCCAGGTCAGGTGGGTTAGGACCAGGTCAGGCAGGCTCAGGCTAAGTCAGGCAGGCTCAGACCAGGTCAGGTGGGCTCAGGTGGGCTAGGCTAGGTAGGGGAGGTTTAGGAGAGAGAGAGAAGGCAAGAGAGAGAGGGGGGGTCGATTTTTATGAGAAGAGAGAGAGTGGGGAGGGCTATTTATAGCCCAAGCCCACCTCCTCTTGGGTTTTCTCATGCCCAAACTACCCCCTTGGCTTCTTTTTAATTCCAAGAGGTTCCTTGGTGTGGGGCCCACTTGGATATTCCATGGGATATTTTTGTGGGTCCCACCAGATATTTTCTGAGGAATATTTCTGTGGGTCCCACCAATATTTCCGTGGGTCCCGCAAGAATTTCGGGTTTCCGGCGATTTTTCCGAAAAACTCTGAGTACGCCATTTTCTTCGTATTGACGTAACTAAGAAAGTTGGCTCGTACGAATCTATTGATTTCGTTTAGTTAGGAAGTTATGGCTTCCCGAGTATTTGAGCATATATTCGCAATTCGACGAATACCCTAAGTATAACTGGCTCGCAGGAATTGATTCGTTTCGCATTCTGAGAAGAAATGCTATTTTTACCGGTAAATGCCTCATGAATTTTATTCAGATATTTTCTGAAAAATTGCGGGTCTTACATCATTACCCCCTTAAAGGAATTTCGTCCGCGAAATTCAGCTAAGAGTACAAGGTGAAGAGTTCAGGATATTTATCCCGCATATCCGATTCGGGCTCCCAAGTGCAATCATCGACTCCGTGATGTTGCCATCTTACTTTGACAAGTGGAATGACCTTTGTCCTTAGCACTTGCTCCCGTCGGTCCATGATCTCTATTGGCCTTTCTTCCACCGTCATATCCTCCTGGATGTCAATATCTTCATGTTGGATGACGTGGGAAGGGTCGTGAACGTATTTTCTAAGCATTGACACATGAAATACATTGTGTATCTGTGTATACTGCGGTGGCAATGCTACTCTGTAGGCGGTCTCTCCTATCCGGCTCAAAACCTCGAAGGGACCAACGAATCTGGGGCTGAGCTTCCCCTTCTTTCCGAAACGAAACACACTCTTGGTTGGGGAGACCTTGATAAAAACCTTATCTCCAACCGCAAAAGCGAGTTCCCTACGCCGCTGATCGGCGTAGCTCTTCTGTCGACTCTGAGCAACCAGTAGCTTCTTTCTGATCATGTGGACCTGCTCAGTGTAATGCTGTAACACAATGGGCGAGTCCAAGGTTCGCTCACCCACTTCACCCCAATGGATCGGTGATCTACAGGGTCGTCCATACAAGGCTTCATACGGCGCCATCCCAATGCTAGCGTGGTGGCTATTATTATAAGCAAATTCAGCCAACGCTAGGTGGGAATCCCAATCACCTTTCCATTCCAGCATACAGGCTCTTAGCATATCTTCAAGAGTCTGTATGGTTCGTTCTGATTGCCCATCTGTTTGGGGATGGAATGCTGTACTGAACTTGAGTTTCGTCCCCAGGGCTCTCTGAAGCTGCTCCCAAAAGTGAGAGGTGAACTTCGGGTCACGATCGGATATGATCGAAATCGGCACTCCATGGAGTCTAACGATTTCCCGAATGTAGATCTCTGCCAATCGTTCAGTTGAGTATCGAGTGTTGATTGGCAGGAAGTGAGCAGACTTGGTGAGTCTGTCTACGATCACCCATATTGAGTCATGTTGTCTCTTGGACCGAGGCAATCCAACGATGAAATCCATCGTAATGCCTTCCCATTTCCATTCTGGAATCTCGATCCGTTGCATCTTTCCACCAGGTCGCTGATGTTCGATCTTAACTTGCTGGCAGATCAAACACTTCGAGACAAACGTAGCCACATCACGCTTCATACCCTTCCACCAGTACTTTCTCTGCAAATCTCGGAACATCTTTGTACCCCCAGGGTGGATAGTATATTTGCTACTATGGGCCTCCTGGAGTACTTCCAGTCTTAGCTCAGGGTTATTTGGAACCCAAATTCTTTCTTCCATCCATATTCCTCCATCTTCTTTCAAATGGAAGAAAGTGTTATCTTTTTCAGCACGAGCTTTCAATTCCAAGTACTGGGGATCCTTGAACTGTTCGGCTACGATGCGATCGAGGAACTCAATGTGGATCGTCAAACATGACATTTTGATTCTACCTGAATCAGCCAAAAATGGCTTCCACTTGACGAAATCCTCCATCAACTTCTATTGTCCGGTTAGGCTGGCCAGAGTGCCAACAGTCTTGCGACTAAGGGCATTTGCTACAACATTCGCCTTTCCAGGGTGATAGGAAAGCGTGAATTCATAATCTTTGAGGAATTCCAGCCATCGCCGTTGCCGCATATTGAGTTCTTTTTGAGAAAAGAGGTATTTTAGGCTTTTATGGTCCGACATGACCTCAAATTTCTCTCCATACAGGTAGTGTCGCCAGATTTTAAGCGCGAACACTACCGCGGCAAGCTCCAAGTCGTGGGTTGGATAGTTTTTCTCATGGACCCTCAACTGTCGTGATGCATAGGCGATTACTTTGCCATGCTGCATCAACACACAACCCAGACCTGTTCCTGAGGCATCGGTATATGCCACGAAGCCTCCCTGACCAGAAGGTAAGGTAAGGACAGGGGCAGTGGTAAGCCTCTGTTTGAGAACCTCAAAGCACTCCTTACACTGGTCAGTCCATTCAAACTTGGCTCCCTTTTTAAGTAATTTCGTCATCGGTACGGCGATTCGGGAGAAGTCTTGTATGAACTTCCGATAATATCCGGCAAGTCCAAGGAAGCTACGAACCTCAGTGATATTTTCTGGCTGCTTTCAGTCCATCACAGCTTCCACCTTCGCAGGATCCACTGCGATTCCATCTTTTGAGATCACATGACCAAGGAACATCACTTTATCTAGCCAGAATTCACATTTTGAAAACTTAGCATAGAGTTGGTTATCTTGAAGGGTTTTCAAGACGATTTTCAAGTGCTCCACGTGTTGTTCCTTGTTCTCAGAATATACGAGAATGTCATCAATAAAGACGATGACAAAGCTATCCAAATATGGTCTGAATATCTGGTTCATTAGATCCATAAAGGCAGCAGGCGCATTAGTGAGTCCGAAGGGCATTACTACGAACTCATAATGGCCGTATCTCGTTCTGAAGGCTGTCTTGGGTATATCCTCTTCCTTTACTCTAAGCTGATGGTATCCAGACCTGAGGTCGATCTTGGAGAACACTCTCGCTGTTCTGAGCTGATCGAATAAGTCCTCAATCCGAGGCAATGGGTACTTATTTTTAATGGTTGCCTGGTTAAGCATCCGATAATCGATGCATAACCGAAGGGATCCATCCTTCTTCTTTACAAATAGTACCGGGGCTCCCCATGGTGACATACTTGGTCGGATGAACCCTTGTTCCATCAGTTCTTCCAACTGACACTTCAACTCACTGAGTTCAGCTGGCGCCATTCGATACGGGGCTTTGGATATCGGCGCTGTTCTAGGTAAGGATTGAATTCCAAATTCAACCTCACGAAGTGGCGGAAGTCCTGGCAATTCCTCAGGAAACACATCGGGAAACTCCCGCACCACTTCCAAACTCTCAAGGGGTTGGTCGTTGGATTTTTCCACCGAGAGACTCAACAGGAAGGCCACACAACCCTTCCTAAGGTATTTTTGTACCTTAAGTGCTGATATGAGCCTTTTCTGTGGAACTGGTTTGGATAACCGGTATTCCATCTTAGGTAATCCGGGTCGAGATAGAATCACTCTGCCCTCGCGGCACAGAATCTTGGCATTATTCTGAGCCAACCAATTCATTCCCAGAATGACATCGTACTGTATCATATCGATCAGGATGGCATCAGTAGGCAAGTGTTGCCCTGCTATCTCAATATCCAAATTTTTCACACACCGAATACATTTGGTGCGTGAACCCAACGGGTTATATACTTCAATCATTTTATCAATCGGTTGCACCGAAGCGTGGAGTTGTTCGGTGAAATCGTCAGAGATAAACGTATGAGTAGCACCACAATCAAACAAGACGTAAGTTGCATGTCCATTAACAGGTACGGTGCCTTCAATCAGGTCACCATTTTCGACTTGTTCAGTCGTTACAGCATATACACGACCTGCAGCAGGCCTTTGTTCTACTCTAGGTGGGGGTCGTTGGACTTGTGTTCGTTGTGGTACTTGTTGAGAGGGTCCGGCAGATCCGGCATTCCTCCTCTGCTCATCAATAAGCTTCTTCCTGCATTGTCTTGCAATGTGGCCCACTTTGCCACAGTAGAAGCATCCACCTGTGTCACGTGGACATGGTCCTCTTGCGTGATTAACATGGCATTTTGGGCAGTTTGGGTTGAACTGCAGGTTGTTTGGAGCCATGTTCTGCCTTGGCCTTACAACTTGTTGAGTGTTGTTCCCACCTTGGAACCTTTTCTTCTGAAAGGGTTGTCGTGAACCCTGGCCACTTGGAAACATTCTCTTCTTGTTCCCACCATCAACTATGGGCCTTTTTGCTATGATCACTTTTGATCGCTCCCAATCCACTTGTATTTTTGAAGCTGCTGCCACAGCCGTTTGAAACGTTTGGGGCATGCTGGTGATAACCCGTGACCTTAGCCCTTCTCGCAGTCCATTGATGTACTTGTCGGCCCTTTCTTGGTCGGTCTCAAATAACCGGGAGCAGTACCGTTCAAGATTTTGAAATTTGGTGGTATAGTCAATCAGATTCATGCCACCCTGCTCCAATTCCAGAAACTCCATCTTCTTCTTGTTCCTGGAGTGTAATGGAAAGTAATTATCCATGAAAGCTCTCCGGAAGTCAGTCCAAGGAATGACTTCAACTTCCGAGAACTGGATAATCTTAGTGGTATCCCACCACTTCCGTGCGTTGTCTTTCAGCCGATACGTGCCAAAATTGGTTTTCTTTTCCTCTGGTACTCCCAGTACTAAGAAGGCACGTTCTGTCTCTTCGATCCAACTCTCCGCGAGCTCAGGATCGGCTCTGCCAATGAAAACTGGCGGGTCAAGCTTGAGGAACTTCTCATAAGTTACTCCTCCCAGGTGCTCGTTTCGTGGTGCGACTGGTTCTGGCCTCGTTTCACGGATGGCGGTAACCAGGTTGTTGAGTGTCTCTAACAGGAATCCTTGCGTATGAGACTCCTCGCTTGGTATGGTTCTCCTCGTCGTAGGAGCCATTTATCTATGCACACACAAGCACTTGTTTTTAGTTTCTCGATGTATATGAGGAAGTAAAAGCTTTATTTACTTAATATACATCACATTTACACAAGCATTGCCTTAAACAAAACGTCATGCCGCACTGGCAGACTTTAGGCAATGAGAAACTATATACATGAGTCTACTGACTCCAAAACATCACCAGTCTCTTTAAGACTTGGATTTCTTTGATGAAGACGAACTCCAAAAGGTCCATCTATTGCCACATGGCCTTGGTGCAGGCACTACTAGCTTTGGCTTGGGCGGCACTTCCGCACTAGCAAGCGAATACTGGGGATATATGAGAGACTCCAGTCCACTTTCCCAGTTAGCAAGATCAAGACTCTGGGAGTCTGGAATAAGGATTGGCGAACAGAAAGAATCTCCTCTTTTGTTCCTGCCATTTAAGCTCGGCATATGTGATGCCGGATGGTAGCTTGGCGAGTGATAGACTTCTGCAGGGAAGTTCAAATCAAAATCCCTCAGCCTTGGTAATTCATCAAAAGATGTTGGGGTATGGTTGCTCCCAACACTAGAGTGACGCGGTCCACTGACACGCGAAGTCTCATCCCTGAGACCCTTTGAAGCCCGCCGACCCATATCGGCGGTATATTTCCTTTGGCATTCGTTGGCAGAATACCCATCTTCGCCACAGTATTGGCAGTCTTGGACTTCATACGGGCATATCCACTCATCGTGCATGACCTTGCAGCGATAGCAATATCCACGCGAGTCATGAGTTGCCATCTATACAAAGATGCACCCAGATCAGAACAAAAGTATAAAAACATATACTTACAGTGCGATATCGGTACCATGACGGATCTTGAACCAGGTTTCTCAGACTCATGCTCTGATACCAATTCTGTAACGCCCCGGATTTCCAAAACAAAGCTAAGTTAAAATTTTCATGAATTTCTTTTTTTTTTTTTTTTTTTCATTGCAGCGGAACTTAGAAAAGCTTTTAGCAGCGGAATAAGACGATAATGAGTCGTCAGTTTTAGAAAACTCCGAGCACGTTGCAGGTATGTGGCCAAGCAACTCATTGACCACCAAAGTGTTCCATTTTATCGAAAACATATGTTTATTACAACACTACTGCTTAGGAAAGCAGTGTAGGTTCAATAAAAAGGAAGCAGTACAACTCTGTCTAGAGAAACCCTGAAACTTGATGCCGCCTTGCTCCGCATATCGCCACGCAGGTTCAACACCTGAAATCCCCATTAAACGGGGTCAGAACCACTGATGGTCTGGTAAGTAGGCAAACACCTATCTGTTTAACTCAAGTAAATGCATAGACCACTCAGGGTCGCAGTTCGTAATACGACGCTCAAGCCTCCATGACTTAGCGTATATCGCACAAGCCTCATCAGGGCTATGAGTTGAACATCCACGCAAGTCGTCATGACTTCGCATGAGCCTCTTCAGGGCTGTGAGTTAGAATAACCTCTCAAGTCTCTACGACTTAGCCTTGACTTCCTCAGAGTCACGAATGGATGTCTAGCTCAAGCCTTTATGCTTGGCACATCCGTATCCTACGAATCTAAGGACAGCTCTCCGAGCTTCACTTAGTCGTACGGATATCAATGGGGTTCTTTCCCAATCGGTCCAGTAGTATACCGACCATGACACCTTCACAAAGGTTATGCAGGACTGACTCAACAACGTCATCCACTCATACATTCAAAGTAGCGCTGTACCTAAGCTAATGCTTTGTTTCGATAATTGCACCTCCCCCTGGGCTTAGGGGACTCATATCTGGGCGACAACGCGACGATCTGGGGGTTGATTATTCTATGTATTTTAGATACCCCAGAGGCCTGTTGACCCCATCCCCCTAGTAGGACGGTACATCATACCGGAAGAGATCCTTACTAGGTATCCGAATGCATTCTGCTACTGCAGTAGTTGGGTTCAATCCTTAGATATTTAAGGATAACCACGACCTCCATACCTCTGAGTGACGAAGGCCATCAATGAACTCTATCAGGTTCGGGTGAAATATATGTCACTCAAGGCTGCGCCATCACCGTCTTCCTCGGTGAGAAATTCTGAAAGGGGCCTGCCGGTCTTACAATTACTTGACGAACATTGCATGCCTATAGGGCAGCCTTTGAGAAGTATGTACCCGACCCCAATCAACCACACGGTTTTCACCGTGGAACAAAAGTTTTATTCATATGCATGCTTAACTCTGCTCTCGGCACTTCGGCTTTGACGAGCACTTCACCTCTTTCGGTGGAAACAACACACTCCGGCTCAGCGGCCCTTACGAGTCTGGTTGTCTGATAATTCTCAATGAGCATGCACATGACTCGATCTCTACGGATCGGCTACTCGGCGTATTTTTACGCAACGAGCTCAGGACCTCGTCAAGGCGCTACCACTACTTTGGCGCAACGGCTCTTACAAGTATGATGCCCTTGCAGGTGTCAGGGAGACGAGTCATTCTGACATCGTTCCAACAAAGGGCATCATTGTGCCACTTAACTGGTTTCGGCAGCTCTTCTGCCAACCATTCTGTCAACACCTTCTCTGCTCTACCGGCAGTGGTGCGACGAACCTTTCTACATCGTAGAAGGCATTCTATAACTGGGTAGCACTTCTGCTACGTTCTTTCTGAGCCATTCTTAGCTCCTTCAGGAATTTCAGCAGCACTTCCTCTCTTTTACGGAGAAAGCGTGCGTTTCTTTTATCCGTTTCAGCGGCATCTCCCCTCTTTGGTGGGAAATCGCTACGCTTAACTCGGGAAATGGATGCGCACCGTTGTGCGTACTTTGCATCCATCAAGGTTGCAGGAACCTTGGGCCATAGCTAGGCCATACGTAATTGATTTAGTCTTTACGTAAAGAGCATTTTGCCAAAAGGCGAAGCCTTTCCAATAGGGGCTTCATTCGTCAAGCAGAATCTTGTACGAGGAGCGGTAAGGGAATCGCATGGGCGATTTTGGAGTTGATCTCCGTTTGAACGCTCACTTACGCGCCATATATGTAATATAAGCAGAAGCCTGTGCTTTATACAGCGGCGGCGTAAAGGAAATGCATATACTATTGTTCAGGGTGTGTAACTGAACGAAATATTCTACATATATAACAAAGCAGAAGCCTTGGCATCGTTCGACGCGACGGCGTAAGTAAATACATTGCAGAAAGCAGGAGCCTTGGCATCGTTCGACGCGACGGCGTAAGTAAATGCATAATCGGAAGTGCAGTAATCGGAAGTACAGAAAGCAGGGAGCCTTGGCATCATACGACGCGACGGCAAAGGTAAATTACATAGCCTGTGCGATATAAGACGCGTCGGCAGAATCAGTAGATATACACCTAGATCCGCATCCAACGATAGTTACGAGGCGAGCGGGTGAACACCGAAGTGTCCTAAAGGGCTCAACCAAGAACTAGGGTGAGATACTATTTTGAAGAACGCATATACTGCGTATTCGAACATATATATCCGACGATAGTTACGAGGCGAGCGCGTGAACACCGAAGTGTCCTAGAGGGCTCAACCAAGAACTAAAGCAAGATACTACTTCAGAAAGTATATTCTATATACAAACAATCAAATACTTGAGAGAGATGGTTTAATGAAGCGAACTTACTTCAAATCGTGGAAGAAACGGCTCCGGGTTGCTTCTTTGGCTTCGAGCCTTCCTTCGAGAGGTCAGACTAAGTCAAATGAAGCTGACTTAGTTGAGAAAGAGGTAGAGCAGGTCAAGCTACTCAACCTAAGTGGTTTGAACCTAACAGGGTTCAATCCAAGTCAACTGGGTTCAGTAGGTTCGAACTCAGCTCAAGTAGGCTAAGTCTGGGTTCAGAAATCCAAACCGGAATCTGGACCAAAAAGGACTTTGACTTTGACTTTAAACCCAACTAGGTTCAAGTCAAGTCAACTGGGTTTGGACCAGGTCAAGTGGGTTCAGACCCAGGTCAGGTGGGTTAGGACCAGGTCAGGCAGGCTCAGGCTAAGTCAGGCAGGCTCAGACCAGGTCAGGTGGGCTCAGGTGGGATAGGCTAGGTAGGGGAGGTTTAGGAGAGAGAGAGAAGGCAAGAGAGAGAGGGGGGGTCGATTTTTATGAGAAGAGAGAGAGTGGGGAGGGCTATTTATAGCCCAAGCCCACCTCCTCTTGGGTTTTCTCATGCCCAAACTACCCCCTTGGCTTCTTTTTAATTCCAAGAGGTTCCTTGGTGTGGGGCCCACTTGGATATTCCATGGGATATTTTTGTGGGTCCCACCAGATATTTTCTGAGGAATATTTCTGTGGGTCCCACCAATATTTCCGTGGGTCCCGCAAGAATTTCGGGTTTCCGGCGATTTTTTCCGAAAAACTCTGAGTACGCCATTTTCTTCGTATTGACGTAACTAAGAAAGTTGGCTCGTACGAATCTATTGATTTCGTTTAGTTAGGAAGTTATGGCTTCCCGAGTATTTGAGCATATATTCGCAATTCGACGAATACCCTAAGTATAACTGGCTCGCAGGAATTGATTCGTTTCGCATTCTGAGAAGAAATGCTATTTTTACCGGTAAATGCCTCATGAATTTTATTCAGATATTTTCTGAAAAATTGCGGGTCTTACAGGTAGGATATCGAGTCTAGACCCAGGTCTAATCGAGCCTACTATAAGATAAATCATACCTAGATCCAATAAGAACTACATGAACCAGACCCAGATCATACCTGATAAAATAATAATTTTTTATCATTTTTACATTGAAAATTTATGGTCTTAATCAAAGCTTGAGTCAAGCTTGGGTCTGGTATAAAATTTCACAAACTATACTCGGGTCCATATATTAATCGGTTCTTCAAGTCGGGACATGAGTCTTAATCGGGTATTCTTTTTTGTCACCAAACCCGAACCCTATAGGGTTTGGTCGAAGTAAACCCAACCCGTTGACACCCCTAATTATATAGAGTCAAACATATTACTTTTCCCTAACAATTATGAGGGTGTGCTTGAGTGCCGAGATCTTGTAATATCGTGTATTAAATTTAGAGATATTTGAGGTTTTGGCTAAGTGCCATAAAAAAATCGATAAATCCTCGATTTTAGGTAGCGTCAATTGAGTTTGGGTTTGACCCATGGGTCATTGATAAGACCTAAATGAGCCAAACAAGATATGATAAAAACTTTTATTTTTGACCTTTAAAATCAAGCAAAATTTGAGCAAAATTCAGGTTAAATTCAAGTTATACATCATTAGATGTACCTCAAAATGTTGAATTCAACTATATTTTATTTTTCTGAACTCAGGCTATGGTCTGCTCGAAAATCATATTTTTTAAAAAAGGGTCTGTCTCGATGGGACCGGGTCCAGATTGGATCAAACTGAATCCAATCTGTATGATCCAAGTTAATATGGATCTGAACTCAATCCAAAACCCATATTAATTAGGATGTGATCCAGTTCAAGATCCATATAAATATTGGATATGAATTTGCATCTTGGATCTGGACCCAGATCTAAAATCTAGGTCCAACGAAATTAAAGCTTTTAATTCGATATAAAGGTTTAATTTAAGGAAATTTAAGGTTAAAAAGACTCCAAGATGGATAAGGCACTCTATGAAATTTTCTAGATATTTATTAATTATTAATTAATTAATTAATTCCAAATTTTAGTTATATATGGTAGTTACCAAATAGTGAGGTCTCTAAAAGAGTCCCTTTGATTGCTTTAAAAAAAAATTACTTTTCAATAGGGATGAGTTGGGGTCGCTACAGGTTTGGTATCAGAGTCGACCATAAAATATTATATTTTAATCATTTTTGTGTACCAGAATTTTCTTTTGATAATCAAGCCATGTCCAAATTTTATCAGAAAGTCATGACTTGTATTCTAGAGCAGTCTCCATCACTAGTAAGGGCTACCTGGTATTTTTTTTACTAATATCAATTTATTTAAATTTCATATGATAGACTGTGAGAATGGCTTAATTTAATTCCTTTTTATGTGAATTAGGAATTTGATGTGAATATGCAATTATGATTGTTGAGGGGATCAATCCTAAGGGGGTAGGTTTGATAAGGGTGCAAATTTTTTAACTATTTTTCATGTTTTAGATGTATACCCGCTCCCGAGCTTTGACTTCTGGTGCTCCCGCTGATTGACAGGAGCAAAGGGACTTCATGTTGAATGCCCTGAACACCTTGACAACGATAGTGACCACATATGTCCAGGCACAGGTGGCGCAACAGATCATGTGTGTCTATCTTGCCGAGGTCACTCCAAACCCCACCGTGGTGATGTTCAAGAAGTTTCTTAGGTTGAATCTCCAACCTTCTCAGTGAAGGCCGACCCAGAGGCAGCTGAGAGTTGGGTTGAGGAGACTAAAAGGGCGTTTTGTATCCTGCCTGTGCCTGAGGATAGTCAGACTAATTTTGGCATGTTCCAATTGAAGGGTGATGCCAAGAAATTGTGGGACACCCTGTGATGAGTGAAATACGACAGAGTGGAGGTAATTCCTTGAGTGACTTTCAATGAGAATTTCTTAGATGCTTAGTTCCCTGCTTATGCACGAGAACGTATGTAGCAATATTTTTTTGGGTTTGTTCAGGGGAACATGAGTTTGGTGAACTATACCACCAAATTCAGGAGTTTGGAGCGCTACTACTTGAACCTTTTTACTAATGATAAGGCAAGGGCAACGAAGTATGTTCGTGGGCTGAAAGACGGACTCCAGGTTCGTGTGATGACGAGTTGTCCTACTATATTCAGTGATGTGATCAAGTCTGCATCCATCTTGAATGAGGAGTGGAAGAGGTTCAAGGATGAATCACAGAAGAGTGGGGGGTAACCAGGGCATCACCAGTGGCGAAGCGAGGAAGAACCCACTTGTGGGTGGCAGGGGGTAAGGTAAAGAGGCAGAGGACACAACAAGGGCATCAGAAGGGTCGACCCCAACAGAGGAAGCAATAGGGGAAGACTTTGTTCATGTGTCAAAGGTGCAACAAGAGTCATCATTAGGGCTCTTGTCCACTCTTTAAGGGAGTCTGCTACTAGTGCCAACAGCCCGAACATATCGTTATCTATTGTCCGAACAAGCCAACGACTCATGGAGGACAATAATAGTAGCAACATAGGCCTCAACAATAGGCGCAACAGAGGACCAACAGGAGAGTGTACGCTGCAACAACTGCCACACAGGGTAATCAAAATGACCTGCTCGAAGGTATTTTCGTAGTCTTTGAACACTATGCTCGTGTGATGTTTGATTTGGGTGCTACCCATTCTTTATATCCTCCTCCTTTGCGAGTTTGCTTGATCTTGTTACATCTAGCCTCGAGAAGGCTTTTTACGTGATGTCACCGATGGGTACATCTTCTTCTTGCGAGAAATATTTTCCTATAGTCTGAGTGATCATCGAGGGGCATGAGTTGTTTGCTGACCTGATCATACTGAACATGACTTTCTATGATGTCATTTTGGGTATGGACTGGTTGTCTAAATACAATGCTACTCTTTAGTGTTGGAGAAATGAGGTTCCGTTAGAGCGCCCTGATTTGTCTGTATTGGTGTTTTAGGCGATTTGATCAACGAGCGAGGTGAAGATTGTCTCGACATTGAAGATCTCCAAGTACCATAAGCAAGGTTGTATGATGTTCTTGGCCAGTGTGTCTGCGACAGACAGTTAGGTGACACATTTGGAGCAGTTGGACGCGGTTCATGAGTTTTTGAACGTCTTTCCCGAGGACTTGCCAGGTTTGCTACCTCACAGGAAGATCAAGTTCTCAATCGAGCTAATGCCTGGCATGACACCAGTTTCCTGAATACCGTATCACATGGCACTTGCAGAGCTGGTTGAGTTGAAGAAGGAGCTGGTTCTGTAAGATAGATCTTTGTTTCGGGTACCATCAGTTGTGAATCAGGGCAGAGGATGTTCTAAAGACCACATTCAGGTCAAGATACGGGGACTATAAGTTTTTGGTGATGTCTTTTAGACTTACCAATGCCCCTGCAACATTCATGGACCTGATGAATCGGGTCTTCAGTTTATGGTTGGATTCTTTTGTCATTATATTCACCGATGGCATTCTTATCTACTCTGAGAGCGTGGAGGAGCACTGAGAGCATCTGTGGATTGTGTTGCAGACACTGAGAGAACATCAACTTTATGTTAAGTTCTTAAAGTGTGAGTTTTGGCTCCACAGGGTGATGTTTCTCAGCCACGTGATCTCTAAGAAGGGCATTGAGGTCGATCCAGCCAAGGTGGAGGCAATGTTGTCTTGGAAGCAACCGAAGACAATTTTAGAGATCAAGAGTTTCTTGGGATTGGTGAGCTACTACTGTCAATTCATTGAGAACTTCTCTCGTATAGCGGCTCCAATGACTCGACTTTTATAGAAGAAGATAAAGTTGGTTTGGTCACCTCGATGTGAGGAGAGCTTTCAGAAGCTGAAGAGGAGGTTGACCACAGCCCCACTATTAACTTTACCTTTTGGGACAGGTAGATTCATTGTGTACAATGATGCTTCAGGGACCGGACTGGACTGTGTCTTGATGCAGCACAGAAAGGTGATCGCGTACGCTTCTCGACAACTAAAGGTGCATGAGAAGAATTACCCCACGTATGACTTGGAGTTAGCGGCAATTGTCTTTGCACTGAAGATCTTGTGTCACTACATGTATGCGAAATAGTTTGAGGTCCTCTCTAATCATAAGAGCCTCAAGTACATATTCACACAATGTGATTTTAATTTGAGGCAACACAAGTGTTTGGAGTTCCTGAAGGACTATAAGTTCTCCATCACCTACCACCCTGGTAAGGCAAATGTAGTGGCAGACACGCTTAGCAGAAGGCTTTAGTCATGATACTTAGCTTAATAGGGCATATTTGGGATATGATCAAAGAGTTTGTGAGATGACAACCATTTGCAGATGATTCTGGATGCATCCTTTATGCGGGGATGCAGGCGTAACCTAAGATTATAGACCACATTGAGGAGCTTCAGTCAATCGATCTAGAGTTTGAGAGGTTGTGCATGAGTGCCCAGAAGCATGATGCATAGTTTTGTCGTGAGGAGGATGAAACCATCATGTTCAAAGACAGATGGTGGGTTCCAAAGGCACTGCAGGAGGAGCTGATGAGTGAGGCATACCGGTCGAGGTATTTTGTTCACCCAAGTTCTACTAAGATATTCAAGGACCTCCAACGGATGTATTGGTGGAACAAGATAAAGCAGGACGTAGCAGAGTTTGTGTCTCGGTGTCTACCTACCAGTAGGTGAAGATCAAGCATTAGAGACCTGGTGGACTTCCTCAGTCATTAAACATTCCAGAGTGAAAGTGGGATGACAACTTAATGGACTTCATCATAGGGTTGCCGTGGACCCATTGTCAACACGATGCCATCTAGGTGATAGTGAACATGTTAACGAAGAGTGCCCACTTTCTACCGATCAGGATCAGTCAAAGCTTGGAGAGTCTAGCAGACCTCTATGTGGATGAGATAGTCTGGCTTCACGGGGTGCCACATTCGATCATGTCAGATCGATACCCTCATTTTATGTCTCATTTTTGGCACCAGTTGTAGAAGGCCCTTGGTGCCACATTGAAGTTCAACACGACTTTTCACCCACAAACTGATGGTCAGACAAAGCGCATGATACAAACACTAGAGGATATGCTTAGAGCATGCGCGTTAGATTGGGCAGGAGAGTGAGATAGGCTGTAAAGCTTGCAGAGTTTTCATACAACAATAGTTACCCTGCCAGCATTGGTATGGCCTCATACGAAGCTCTGTATGGCAGACCATGTAGATCCCCAGTGTGCTGAAATAAGGTTGGAGTGAGAGCAGTGGAGTCACCAGAGGCCATCAAGCACTACTCAGACCAGGTACGGTTGATCCGACAGAGGTTGGTCGCAGCACAAAGCAGGCAGAAGAGCTATGCCAATCAGCGGCGTAGGAAGCTCAACTTTGCCATGGGTGACCACGTGTTTGTACAAATCTCGCCCACGAAGAGTGTCTTCCGGTTCGGGAAGAAGGGGAAGTTGAGTCCTCAATATGTTGGACCCTTAGAGATCCTTGAGAGTGTTGGGTAGACCGCATACCGTGTGACACTTCTCCCTTAGTTTTCTTAGATTCATAATGTCTTTCACGTCTCGATCTTGAAGAAGTATGTGACTGACCCCTCACATGTGATCCACTATGAGGCGGTTGATGTACAACCTGACTTGATGACATAGGAGAAGCTGATGAAAATTGTGGATCGCCAGGAGAGGACACTGCACAGTAGGACGATTCTATTCGTGAAGGTGTGTTGGCAACATCACAGATTGGACGAGTGCACTCGGAAGCCCAAGGTCGATATGCGTGAGCACTACCCACACCTATTCAGTACGTTCTAATTTTGTGAATGAAATTCTTTTAAGAAGGTAGGGATGTAATATCGTGTGTTTTTACACAGTCAAATTCAAAGATTTTGGTTGTGTTGCAGAAAAATTGATAAATCCTCAATTTTAGGTGGTGTCAATTGAGTTTGGGTTTGGCTCAAGTCTCATTGACAAGTCCTGAACGAGCTAAACAAGATATGATAAAAACTTTTATTTTTTACCTTTAAAATCAAGTAAAATTTAAGCAAAATTTGAGTTAAATTCATGTGAAAATCGGAGGCAAAATTCAAGTTATACATCATTGGATGCACCTTGAAATATTGAATTCAATGATATTTTATTTTCCTGAATTCGAACTATAGTTCGCCCAAAAATTACATTTTTTAAAAAAGTGCCCATCTCGATAGGATCGGGTTCGGGTTGGATCAGACTAGATCCGATCCGCATGATCCAAGTTAATATAGATCTAGACTCAGTCGAAGACCTATATTAATTAGGATCTGATTCAATTCAAGATCCATATGAATATTGAATATGGATTTGGATCTTGGATCCAAATTCAGATCCAAAATCTAGGTCCAACGAAATCAAAGCTTTAAATTTAGTATAAAGGTTTAATTTAAGAAAATTTAAGGTTAAAAAGACTCCTAGAGGGATAAGACACCCTCTAGATTTTTTGAATAATTATTAATTATTAATTATTAATTAATTAATTAATTATTAAAAATTAATTAATTTGAAATTTCAGTTAGATATGGTAGTTACCAAATAGTGGGGTCTCTATAAGAGCCCCTTTGGTTGCTTTAAAAAAAAGTAAGTAATTAGAAAGAGGAAGGAGTTGGAAAAGTCAACAAAAAAAATCTAGAAAGATTAGGAAAGGAGGTTGGAGATAGAATCCCATATGGAAACTTCTATCTCCTGTCCATGTGAGGAAGCCCTAGAGGGGCGTCACCCTCTAGAGGCCCCCTCTGATATAAAACTTGAAAAAGAAAGAAAGAAGAAACAAAGAGAGAGAGAGAGAGAGAAACCGTGGGAGAGAAAGAAAGAGAAGAAAAAATAAGAAGAAAAGAAGAAGGAGAAGAAGGCTCTTTTTCTCTCCGATCATTCGATCTTTCTCCTGGTCTCTTTTGAGCTTCAAAAAAAGGTACAAGCTTCCTTCTTGATTCAAATGCAGAGAAATAGCACAGATGAGGTTTATGTAATGTTTTTGGTGGAATGAAAAAAGAAGAAAAAAATGAGAATATGATTTTACTAGGTATATATATATATAGAGAGAGATTGATAGATAACATTACATTAGTTTTATATATATATATATATATATATATATATATATATATATATATGGTTATAATATATATATATATATATTATAACCATCCATAAATTTTATTCTTTTAGCCTATGCATGCTGTTTCGATTTTCGGTGCATATAGTTAGATTTGTTCCACTGTTCACAAGGATAAATCTGTCCTACCATGTGTATGGACAAATGTGGATAGATCTGCCTATTGTAATGGTGGACAGATCTGACAAGCCTCATAAACGTGCAAATTTGGTCCGGATCTACGGATGTCAATGATTGTTTTTTTTTTTTTGGCCTGTTATGCGATAGATTTTCAGCATGTTACATAATTAGATTTTTGGTCTGTTACATGATTAAGATATTGGTCTATTATATGGCTGGTTCTTGGTCTGTACATGATCAGTTCTCGGCCTGTGACATGATAAGTGTTCAGACTGGTCATATAACATACTAATATAATTGTTTAATGCATTATATAAGACTGTTCATGTTTTACATTATGTCACCAAACCCCAAATTTCGTAAATTATGGTTTTAGGATTGATTTTCAAATTTATTTCATTTTTTTTATGAACTGTGAACAACCTAGCTGACAAAAGTCGGCTGAGCAGTTTCTCTAGTACACAGGCCCATCCAAGTGTTGTTAGCTGAGCAGGGTTCAAAAAATAATACGAGACACTAATATGCCCAACCAACTGCAGTCGACTAAGTATAATTCAAACACTTCTGTGCCCAACCAACTACAGTTGGCTGATCATATTTTATAATCTGTCATGCCCAGCCAACTGTAGTCGGCTGAGCAGTTTCTAAGCCTGTCAAGCCCAACTAACTGTAGTCAGCTGAGCAGATCTCATGTGTTACAGTCCAGCTGACTGCAGTCAGCTGGGATAGACTCAAACAAAAAAAATGATGAAATGGAGCTGATGTCAGTGGGTTTTAGCCCAGTCGATTATCATCGTCTAGGACCCATATCCAACTTTGTTTGATGCTGCCATTTAGGCCAGCATCAAAACAACCTTTAAAGTTTCATCTTGAACTCTAAGTTAAGATCAGGTATGCTGCCACTGTTAGATTGAATATGGCTTGTTTTGTTGCTGCCACATGAACTGTAGTAAGTCTGATTTTTTTTGGCCTATTATATAGTTGATTTTTTGCATGTACATTACCGAATTCTTGGCCTGATATATGACATATTTTCAGCCTGTCATATAGCCAATTTATGGCCTGTTACATAATAAAAATTTCAACCTATTATATAGTCAGTTTATGGCCTGTTTCATAACAAAAATTTCAGCCTGTCATATAGTTGATTTTCAGTTGGTTACATGACAAATTATCGGACTGGTTAAATACATAATCATGTGACTGTTCATGTATGTCATGATAAGACTGTTCATGCTTTATAAAACGTTACATAATGTGTGCTTCTATATGACTGTTATGCACACTTTTACAGGATTGTCATGCCTTATGAATATTACTAAAAATATGTTATGTGACTGATTATGCATGCTTTTATGTGACTGTTCTTGTATCAAAAAATGTCACAAAATTTTTATATGGTTGTGTCGTAAAGAGACACCACATACGTGGAGAAATTAATATGAGACTGCATATGGTTATCGGTTGAGGCTGTGATGGTTTTGCCTAAGCCTAACCGATTGCCAATGAGGTCTTAGTGTTATGCCGTGTATGATTAACATACCTTCGGGCTCAGTATGTTTTGATTGGTAACCCGAGCATACTCGAATTTGGTAAAGATGTGGTTGTTTACATATGCTCATGAACTTGAGTTTTGTGTTGGCTTAAATATGCATATAGTTGATCATGCATATAATTCAGGGTTTATTAACATTAAAATATGCATGATTTTATAAAATAATATTTTAAAAACCCAATTTTATGTTAGTTTTTTAGTAAATGTGCTAAAATGATTTAAAAATAGAAAATGCATGAAAAATAGTTTTATTTTACATTTTTATACATATTTTAGTTTTTGTTATATTCATAGTAGTATAGTGTTAGTTTTCAATTAAAAATAAAATAAAAAAATAGAAAAAATAGTTTTTAAAATCATTTTAAATGTTTGTTTTTTAGATAAGAAAAAAAATATAAATATAAATAGCTAGAATAGTTTTTTTTAGTTTTGATTTTAATTTTTGAAAACTTTATAATAAACTAGTTTACATAGTTTTTGTTTTTACAAAATTGAAAAAAAAAAGTATATATAAAATAACCAACCGGTTTACACAGTTTGGGTTTCTTGAAAAAAAAAAATTTGAGAAAATCATAAATAAACCGGCTGAACCGGTTTGAATTTAAAAAAAATAATAATAATAAACAAACCGGCTTGAACCGGTTTGCATTTGTTTCAAACCGGTTCCAGCCGGTTTGTTGCTCTTAAAAACCCCAAAAACAGGGAGCGGAAGGGCGTCTCTCACCATTTACGCCAAGTCTTTCCCTTTCCCCTCTTTTCCCTCTCTTTTCCCCTTCTCCACCACCGGCCATTCTTTCCTCCTTCTTCCCCTTCTCTCTCTTTCCCTAATCTTCTTGCCGGTGGAGGCATTTCAGTCGGGCAACAGTGCACGGTGGAGGCCATTTCTTCTCTAACCCGTCTGGTTTGGTAAGTATCGAAACTTCTTCTTCTTCTTCTTCTTCTTCTTCTTCTTCTTCTTCTTCTTCTTCTTCTTCTTCTTCTTCTCTTTCTTCGTATTATTTCTTTCTTTCTGAATGATAATCTGCATAATGTTGAATTTCAATTTGGAAAATAAAAAAAAAAGAGAATAAAACATAAAAAGAAAAAAAAATTCTGTGAAAGAATCCAGCGATAATTTGAGTATCGGACTAGTGTTTGTTTGTGTGAAAAATCAGCACGATCAATTGATCTATTGAGATCTGATGTTGATTGGTGTTCTGGATTGAGTTTCTTCCATTAAAATTCAGAGCTATCATCGTGACTGAGAATCCGACGGCAATCTGAATATCGGATAACAATTTTTAATGGGATTCCTGTTTTCCGGTGAGGTTCTTGATTTCTGATCGCCGGTGTTTTCTTCTTTTTCAATGATTGTTTGATTGCCGATCTCTGGTGGGAACTATTCACCGTGAAGCAAGACTGATCAGAAATCATTTGTGATGTCGTGGAAATCCATTTTTGCTGTAATGGAAATCCACTTTGCTTTGCTGGAGTAATTGTTAACCGGGAAATTCTATTTCACGGTGGAATAAAAGTTGATGATTTCTGGTGATTAAAAACTATGATGTGTGAAAACTAATGAAAGTGTTGATCAATTTTTTATTTGTTTTGGCTTGATTGATCATAGATCTATTGAGTTTCCAGCTTGATCAATTATTACCTACCAAGATATTTGGTGAATATTGATCGACAGATTCACAGGAATTTTGGATTTGGTTTGAGTAACAAAATACTGATCGTTGAAGGAGTTTTGTGGATTGAGTACTAGTGGATTTTGAGCATTATAAAAAAATTAGGTGTTCGGGTATCATCTACTGAGTTTTCTTCTTAGCTATTAGTTAATTTCTAGTAATTGATTTGCTAATTGAATTGATTAGTTGTTAAAATGATTTGTTAGTGTATAGTTTTCAACCAATTATATTAGTGTTTAGCAGTTAGGTTAAGAGTATTTGATTTCATTAGTATATGTTTAATTTAGCATAAAAATTTCATTTAGTAAATAATGCATGCCTAGTCATACTTACACTCGTGTAGTATTATCATTGCTTATATCAATATAATTTTCAACATTCATTTCGTGCAATTTAGAAAGCATCATTCTAGTTTTATTCTTGTATTGTGTACTGCTTGTGTTTCGTTGGATTTATGCAGGATCGCAAAGGAGTGAAGTTGAAGTGCACCTATGACACAAAGCACATGAAGATAGAAGATTTTTACTTTTCAGTTAGAATTAGGAATTTAATTGGGTTTGTAAATATTGCACTTTACGCCCTCTGCGAAGGGTATTCATTTGTTGTAATAGTTAGTTGTTTTTACTTTTCTTGAATATTTTACATTTCAAATAATTCGGCAATAAAGATTAGTTTAGATTTGTGTACTTGAATACGAAATATTCCCGTTCCCTGAGTTCGACCCGGTCTCATCCACTAGTGAGAACCGGTTTTTATTATTTGATGTCTGGTTTTCACATGTTTTTCATATAAAAATCTTTTCAAAATTTACAACGATTAAAAGAAGACATCAATAGTGAACACATGAATTCTGAAATTACATTGTTGTTGCATCAGCATGATCATGTGTACGTCTGTATATTATGCATGAGATGAATCATGAAAATAAAAATGTATATTGAAAGCATGTGTTCATATGCATATGTAAATTGTTTATTCATGCACATTCGTATTGTGTGTGAATGAATGTGCATTTGTGAACATGTTTGGATAATTATGTGATCACATGTTCACTTTGCATAAGATGCACCAGTGGTCAGATGTGATCCACTGTAGGCCATGTGGACCATGAGCAGGTGTTGCTCTAAGTTTATTCTATGCATTGCAAAAATCCATTTGAAACTATTGATTTCTGAATTAATTGCACTGTTAAATTTTGTAACGGGCCAAGGTCACATGTTGTATTTTGCATGTTGATTTGTAAAATAAATCTTTTGAAAAGAATGTCTTTTGATAAAAGATAAAAAAGATAAAATAGTGTAATTAATGTTTCTTCTTGAATGTTCCTTTTACATTATGGGAATCCTAAATGGCGGTTTTGGAGAACCGTAAGGATACTAAAACTCTGTGTGCGATTGTGCTCCTAAATATGATATGGTGGTTCACCTCTCAGCCACGATTTAGGGAGTTTCTGTCACTTTGCCTGAGGGTGGTGTGCAGACATAGTTATTATTGGTATACCAAGAAAGTGATATCAATAGATGTTGATTTTCCTGGTGTTCCGACATTAAATGTTGATTTCTAATGTTCTGATGTATGACATTGATTTTTGATATCGGTCGAGGGCCAAATCTGAAACCCATTAATAAAACACAAATTATGTGTTAAGCTATAACTAGGATATCTTGAACTTCGGGAATTGTTGTGCCCATTTTTTCATATCCGCAGGTTTTAATGAAAAGTGAAACTAAAATTGTGTACATTTAATAGCGACATGCATACAAAAGAAAACTCTGACAAGAATTTAATAAGTTATTCATGCATGTGCATTGATATCATGCATATTTACTATTCTGAAATTAGTTTATGCACCTTTACCTATTTTCATTTCATGTGAGATATTGTTGTTGCATGCTAATTGTTATTAAATGCATGATTGGTTGTTTGGATTATGAGATAGTTGTAGTCATGTTCCTCTAAAAATGTTATATGAATTGATTTATACTTCTCTTGCCTATTTGTATCTTTAGAAAAATTCGTACACAGGATCTTTAATTTTGACCCTGTGCTCTTTATGTTTTTCATAGGTCCTGAAGCCCAATGATGAGGACATCTACTATATGGGGCTTATGAGGCTTCATGACTACTTTCTGATATTTTGTTTGGGACAGTGTGGCTCTATAATTAAGGACATTTATTTGATTATGTTCTTAAACTTTAATTATTGATGAATAAAGTTAATTAGTCGATTGTTGGGTTAATGTAAGATCCCTTGTGGTTTGGATTGTGTTATATCTGTAAGGCTCTGGATCTCTGGGTAGAGTTTCCACAATTATAAAAAAAAAAATCCACTTTTCAATAGGGATGAGTTTGGTTTGTTACAGATCTCTGGATTGAAGTCAAATTCGATAGATGCCAAATCCTTTTTTTTAGAAAGGCAAGATGGGGTTAGGCATAACCCCACCAGTTATTGTTCAATGTACCACTAAGGTTTTTTAACCTGCAACATCCCACCACAAGGAGACGTACACTGATAGCTCTTACCAACCACGTCGAGCCCCATTGGTAACTCATGCCAAATCCTCCAATTACTAAAATGAGAGATCTCAAATCCGTGGATCTAAAATCTTCAAAACTGCCAAAAATGCAAGGCTTTTTGGCAAGGGGGTCAAGCTAAAAATCCTTTGAGGATCCCAATTTCATAAGATGTTAGAGCAGTATTTCAAAGAATGGCTAAGTGCCATGGCTATTTGACACAGGCAAACACATGACAACATTTCACGTGGGGTCTAAACTTTGTAGTTGTGGGCCCCATGCAATGCTGTCGTGTGATTGGCTAGTGTCATATAGTCATGGTTGTTAGCTGCTCCTTTAATCTCAAACTCAAAGAGACTTGTGCACACTTACATATTTTTATTAGTTTTTTTACACCTAATGGTGGGTTTGACCGATTAGATTGTGCCTTGTTGGTGACTGATTAGATCTTGGTACTAGCCCTTGTGTGTGGATGTAGAATTATTATGGACCAGCAACTCGAAAAATGATTTTGTGGATGTGCAATCATGTTAAGGGGGTGTTTGATTCACCGAAGAATCTCTTGGAGGGACACCACACTCCCTGCTGAGGTGTTGTCCCGCATTTGATTCACCTATCATGTGTGTTCTGTGCTCAATTTAATTGAGGGGATGCAAAAGTCCAAAACATTTGTCTCTCACTCAAGATTCTTATATCCAGAACATTTGTCGCTTTGCTTGTTCGACCGACAAATGTTCTACATGGCAAACACTTTTTAAGAGTGCATTGATGCCAATATGTTTTAAGAGGGGCAGAAAGGGAGATAATAAAAGTATGAAAAATTATCATAAGTATTGTACGACAAAAATGATGCATTTCACGAAAAACCTTATAATTTTCAAAAATTTGTTTGATGTCCAAAATTGCAAATATCTGTCATTAAAAAGACCATTTTAACCTTTGCATGAGTGGTTTTCTTTCAGATATGCAAATTTTCCCCCAAACATGTTCCCAAGTATTGCATCAAAGATTTATGACAGACCTTATCACTGATTTTTTACCTAAAAAATAAATGATTTCAAAAACACACACAAAAGAACAAAGAAATTAGACATAAATACCATTTCAACGATACCTAATTCGCTGAAAAATTGTGAACAAATGTTGAGATACAACCCTTACAACATTTCTAAACAGGAGATGAAAAGGCACGACTGTGGTTATCCTTATTATTCTATGCTAATGACCACCTGCAGTAGAAATCTGAAAAAACAACAAAAGGGACAAAGACAAATCGAGGCATTAACTTTCCAATACCATAAAGATCACCTTAATCTAATGAGTGGTTGGGGAGAAATATCCTTTGAAAGATAGACTGTTTGGTTATTCTAGTCTGCAGAGCATGTTTTTGTTTCAGTTTTAGAACTCAAAAACGAGAATCCTAAAGGGGTTTTTAGTTGTTACACAAAACAAGAAAGTTACATGCATGTATCTCATTTTCAACAACTATAAAAATGTAAATTTTCAACATCATATCAGAGAGATACATATCAGAGAACAAAGACTGTCATGCAAAAAATATGCAAATTTTCTTTAAAATATGTGAATTTTCTCCCAAATATATGAATTTCCTCCTAAATATGTGATTTTCTCCTACATATGTGATTTTTTTTCTAAATATGTGTCAAAGTATTGCATTTAAGATATGTGTTAGAATTTGCCATTAATTTTTTACTTAGAAAATGAAGGATTTTTGAAAAATACATAAAAAAACAAAGAAACTTGACAAAACACATTTTCAACGATTCCTAATTCGCTAAAAAACAATGAACAAGCATTGAGAAACAACCCTGACATGATTCCTAAAATAAGAGATGAATAGGTGTGATTGTGTTTATCCAGATTATTCTATATTATTTTCTGCCCACCTGCATCAAAAATCCAAAAAAATAATAAAAAGAAAAGAGACAGATTGAGGCCTTAGCTTTCCAACACCACCAAGATCACCTTAATCTGATGAAAGGTTGGAGAAAAATATCCACTAGAAGATAGATTGTTTGGTTGTTTCAGTCTGCAGAATATATTTCTGTTCTGATTTTGAAACTGAGAAAGGGGAACCCTAAAGGGCTTTTCGGTTCTGACTTAAAACAGAAAAGTTACAGTCTTGTGTTTCCGCTTTCCAACTATTATAAAAATATAGGTTTTCAACTTCGGATATGAGAAATAAAGATTTGAGAACAAAAATTATTCTGCAAAAAATATGTGAATATGCGAATTTCATCCTAAATATGTAAATTTCCTTCTAAACATATGAATTTCCTCTTATATATATGATATTTTTCTCTTAAATATACAAATTTCCTTCTAAATATATAAATTTTCTTCCAAATATATGCATTTTTTCTCAACTATACAAATTTTTTTCCAAATATGTGAATTTTCTCTTAAATATGTGATTTCTCCTAAATATTTGAGAAGAAAAACATATATTTAAGCAAAAAATCGCATATTTGAAAGAAACCCACATATTTATGAAGAAATTCACATATTTAGGAGGAAAATCATATATTTGAGAGGACATTCACATATTTGGTAGGAAATTTGCATATTTAGGAAGAAATTCATATATTTGAGAGAAAAAATAAATATTTAGGAAAAAATTTATATATTTGGAAAAAAAATTGCATATATAAGAGAAAATTCACATATTTAAGAGAAATTTCTCATATTTAAGAAGAAATTCACATATTTAGGAGAATATTTTCATATTTGAGAGAAAAAAATACATATATAGGAGAAAATTCACATGTTTAAGAGAAATTTGCATATTCACGTATTTTCTGCAAAACCATTTTTTGTTCATATCTGTATCTCTCTGATCTAATAATGAAAACCTATATTTTTATAGTCGTTAGAAGAAGATATAGGCCTGTAACTTTCCTGATTTTAGTAAGAACTGAAAACCCTTCTAAGGTTTATGTTTTTGAGTTTAAAAAATAGAACAGAAATATGCCCTACAAACTAGAATAATTGAACAATCTATCTTTCAAAGAATGTTTCTTCCCCACCACTAATCTGATCAAGCTGATCTTAGTGGCATTAAAAAGCGAACAACATGATCTCTCTGCACTTTTTATTATTTTTTTAGATTTTTGGCACGTGGCTAGAAAATAGCATAGAATAATCAGGATAGGCACAATCACATTTGTTCATCTTTTATTTTAAAAATGTTATCAGGGTTGTATCCCTGCATCCGTTTATCATTTTCTAGCAAATCAAGTATCGTTGGTAATGTATTTATGCCTAGTTTGTTTGTTCTTCTTTATATTTTTTCATAATCTTTCATTTTTTGGGTAAAAAATAAGTGGTAAAGTCTGTAGCAAATCTTGGATGCAATACTTAGACACATATTTAAGAGAAAATTTAAATATTTGAGAGAAAAATCACATATTCAGGAGGAATTTTGCATATTTAAGAGGAAGATCGTGTATTTAGGAGAAAATTCGCATATTCGCATATTTACAAATTTTTGTTGAACATTCATTGTTCTCAGATATGTATCTCTCTGATTCAACGTTGAAAACATATATTTTTAAGTTGTTGGAAAGTTAAGATACATGTCAATAAGTTTTCTATTTTGAGTCAGAACTCAAAACCCCTCTAAGGTTCTCGTTGGAGTTACAAAATTGGAAACGAAACATGCTTTGTAGACTGGAACAACCAAATAGTCTAACTTTTAAAGGATGTTTCTCTCCAACCACTCATTAGATCATGGTAACCTTGGTGGCATTGGAAATATAACACCTCGATATGCCTCTATTCTTTTTATTATGTTTTTGGGTTTCTAGTATAAATGGCTAAAAAATAGTATAGAATAATTGGGATAGGAATAACCATGCTTGTTCAGCTCTTGTTTTAAGAATGTTGTCAGGGTTGTATCTCGTTCGTAGTTTTTCTGCAAATCAGGTATCGTTGAAAAGGTATTTTTGTGTAGTTTCTTTATCCTTTTATTTAGTTTTATGGAATATGGTGCACACCGACAATAAGTCAGTTCGTGATCAAGACATCGAAATAAAATTCTATTGTAAAAGCAGTCAAAGTGAAATTTTATGGAATATGACAATGACTGATACTACTAGAATTTGACTTAGTAGGTCACTAAATTTGAAAAAACTGATTAACAGAGAAAACACAGAAAACAAAAATATCTTTCCAACGAATCAATAATTATAATTTTTTGATATCGGGGTGCCATGATATGGTATGAATAACCGGTCTGAATGATGCACCAGAAATACAGTCACTCGAATGACTGTACTCTTTGTTCAGATCTATTTTTGGTGACTGCAAATACAAAATCTGTCAGCGGACTGAACACTGGAAATATAGGAGAGTTCATTAGATTTTCAACAAATCTAAGTAAGCACAAAATAGACCTATATCTACGAAGATACACTCTGATTATCAGGACTGGGTCAGACAAACCAAAATGCATAAACACACATCAAGCACAAATGCACAAGTTTTGATTTTCGATTTTAATTTTTTGGTGGTTAAAATTTGACCTGCACAAAAAATATACTTCCAATGGTGATTTATCAAATTTTCAACTGCCCTTTCTCTGAAACCCAACTCCGGTTAGACAATGCTCAACTCAAACACGAAAGATAATCAACCACACAAGCTTTCAAGAAAATAACTTAACAAATCTGTATTCATTCAAAAGACATGCATGTTTCAAATATGGTGCAACACAATCCAACTCTAACAATGAGATGACAGTTTTAAGAAGCAATAACAACATCCGCAACACAAATTTAATAGAGCAATTGGGTTTTAGCCAAACTGATGGAGACAAAAATTGGCCAGTTCAAGCCACAAACATGTTTCTTCAATCCTAGTGGTCACAAGATAAGAAGTGTAATCTAAAATTGCCACCAAGGAACACATGCAACATTATGGGTCACGAACAGTAGCAGAGATGCACTTAAAACAACAATGGTGGATGCCCTTCATGTCCATCACGATACCATGAGGATGGAAGGCATCCTACTCGGTTCCTCCAAGCTCGAATACTCCAAGTTTGGCTCAAAACACAAAAATTGCCATTCTTTCTCCAAGTTTCTTCTCAAAACTTTTGCAAAATTCTTCAAATTGTTGTACATATATTGTATTTGAAACGTTATACCAGATAATGTCCTTAAGTGATTTACACAATGACATCTATGTCGGAGACAACGATTTACCTTTGCTACAAATAACAGTCCAACTTATTGAGGTGTTTAGTAAAATTAATTTTTATTTCAACCCAGAGAGATTTACATAATTTGTCTGTTATATGTTCAAACCACAAACTCATCATTTATAAAGGAAATGTCACTTCGTCTATTCTTTACTGACGAAGCAAAGCGAAGCGACACCCTCCTAAACTTGTGCGACCTGTCATTCATTTATAAAGGAAACATCGTTTCACATACCGCTCATTTTAAAAAAGCGCACACAAATAAATTGCATTGCACATTAATTAAAAAACATCATTTCATTTGCCTTTTGCAAAAATGAATTATAATTGATTGCAAGTCAATCAATATCAAGCAACAATATGCCTTTGTTTGTCTTTCTCAATGAAATCGATTTGTATTTATGAAGTTACCTCGATTTGTATCGCTGAAGTTACCTCAATTTATACTTTACTAAGTCTAAACATTGTGTCGATTTGTTTGTTGTTTTTCTTTTCTGCCTTTTATGAATCAGTCATTTTGTAAATCGCGATAGGACATATCATTCATATAGACAAAGCTCGTAAAGGCAAATCGTAATAGGATATTCAAATGGATTTGGTGGGATGAGATGTATTTGATTGTCAGATGGGTTTAGGTAGGAGAGTGATTGGATTGGGTTGGATGTGAGACCTATTTAGCTCTCATCAAATTTAAACCCAATCTAAACTATTATATATAGAGAGAGATACAAATTTACATATATATATTTTAATTAAATTTATTTGGGTCTCAAATGAACCCAAAAGTTATTATATTTAAGTATGATCCATTTGGAATTTAAATAGATCAAAAACTTATTATATTTTAGTAAAATTCACAGTACACTAAAATGATTCATTTAGATCATAAGTGAATCCAATTCTTTTTTTCTTAAGTAGGAGTTATTTGGACCTCGAATTGAATTCAGATTTAAACAAATTCATTTTACCTTCATGAGAACCATTTAGGTCTCAGGTAGATCCAAAAGCCTTATTTACTTACTGGAATCCAATTGGATCTCCAAATGGGTCTAAATGTTAATATACATAATGAGATCAAATTGAGTCTTTAAGTAGATTCGATATCTTATTTTCTTAGTAGGATCCAATTTGGTCTCTAAATGGATCTAAAATACTTTTACATTAGATTAGATTTATTTGGGTCTTAAACGGATCCAAATCTCTTATAGGTCCAGTCCAAACCCTGATCTGAGTCTAAACTATTTCCATATCTATGATGGTCATGTATTGTATCTAAGCCAAACCATTGATTATGATGTATTATAACTAAATACTCATATTTTTTGTAAATGAATGTGGTTGTAAATCACATCGATTTGTAGTTATGAAGTTACCGCGACAATGATATGTCTTTGTGAACGAAATCAATTTGTATTTATAAAGTTACATTGATTTGTATCATTGAAGTTAACTCGATTTGTTCTTTACTAAGTCTAAACATCGTCTCGATTTGTTTATTGTTTTTCTTTTTTTACCTTTTATGAATCAGTCATTGTGTAAATCGCGATATGACGTGTCGTTCACTTAGACAAAGCTCGTAAAGGCAAACCCAATCTAAACTATTATATATATATATATACACATTTACATATATATTTTTTAATTAAATTTATTTGGGTATCAAATAAACCCAATTTTTTTTTATTTAAGATGATCCATTTGAAATATAGATAGATCCAAAACTTAAACCCTAAACCCCAAACCCCAAACCCCAAACCCCAAACCCTAAAGCCTAAACTACAAACCCTAAAACCTAAAACCCTAAACCTTAAAACACTAAACACCAAACCCTAAACCCTAGACCCTAAACCCTAAACCCTAAACCTTAAATTCTAAAACCCTAAACCCTTAAAACACAAAAACCTAAACCCTAATCGTGATAGGGCATATCATTCTTATAGCCAAAGCTCGTAAACACAAATCACGATAGGACAAATCATTTTTGCTTTATGTTCATGGGTGTACAGATCGTGATAGAACACTTCTTCTATAAAAAACAAATCGCGATCTCTTATAGAACTGATTGCAAGCCAATCGGTATCAAGCAAATCGCGATAACATGTAGCCTTTATACGTACAAATCCTTTCAGCCTTTTATCATTTTTTGTGTAAATCACGATAGGAAGAAAGGTCGTAAAAGTAAATCATAATTTCTGTAGTACACAACGCTAAATGCTTCTTCAATTTTTTTTTATGAAGGCCGAACATTACAACAATTTATTCAGTAGCACTTGTGTGTTGAACTTATTAAAAAAAGAATTATATATTTATAGAATGTCACATTACAAAAAAGAATTATAGAATTACAACAAAGAATTATAGAATTACAATAAATAATTATCGGGATACAAAAATCACATAATGTTTATTCAGTAGCACTTGACGACTCAGATGGACTATGATATACAAATCGTCTCTTTCTTTTCCTTGGTGGACTCTCTTTTCTCGGTGGCCTCTTGGTTTCCTCGAACTTATTCAAACCACTGGTAATCATCTCTACCAGTGTACCATATTGTGATCGCATTTATCTCTCCAAATTCTGCACCTACTTCTGTAACTCCTTATTCTCTCTCTCCAACATCTCTAACCTTGTGACAGAGACTACCTTCTTTTTTGTGAGTTGTGTTTGCTCCTCACCGTGTACTACAACTGAGGGAATCGTTGTTGTAGGCAGAGGGACACGATGAACATTTTTTCTATGCTGGGAGATGACATGTTGGGGGACGGGAGGGATGCATGGGTTCCCAATATTTTCACGTTGCTTCTTCTCAATCTCCAGATTTTGATGCATGGGTTCCTAATATTTTTTAAAATAGTTGAGGTCATATTGTCGTTCTTTATAATCATATGCTATGTTACAAACACCTCATTTGTTCCAGCTATCCAATTGTTTCCTAAAGCGTTCGTGCTAATTCTCGTTCCTGACCCCACCACTATTCATCTTCCTTCTCACTTCCACAAGCTGCTTTGGGGTAGACTGTCCCAAGCCAGCTTACAGGAGAACTTGACTACCATGCTGCAACTTGGCTTCAGATTTGCTAAATAGCCAAATATTGCAGCCAGACAGTCTCGCAGCCTCAGCAATAACCTCTTGGTCCTCGTCCTCCCCATCTTCATACAGTCTCCACACAACCTGTACATTGGAGATTATGGTTTAGGTATAGGCATAATTATTCATGCTAATGAATGCTAAATATTAAAATGATTTATAATAACGAGTGCTAAATATATTACAACGATTGTTGCTAATGAATGTTTTGTATTAAAATGATTTACACTAATGAATGCTACATATTACAACAATTTACAATAATGAATGCTAAAACGATACCGCTTTGTACTAACGAAGACAAAATCATTCAACGATCATTACTTAAGAATGCTAAAGATTATAACGATTTACACTAATAAAAGTTAAATGCTAAAGCGATAACGATTTATACTAAGGAATACAAAATCTTGCAACGATCATTACTTAATAATGTTAAACATTAGAACGATTTATACTAATGAATGCCAAATGCTAATACGATAATGATTTGTACTAACGAAGACAAAATCCTACAGCGATGATTACTTAAAAATGCTAAACATTTCAAAGATTTACACTAATAAAAGTTAAATGCTAAAGCAATAATGATTTGTACTAAGGAATACAAAATCTTATAAGCAATTATTACTTTAGAATGTTAAACATTAGAACGATTTATACTAATGAATGTTAAATGCTAATGCGATAATGATTTGTACTAACGAAGACAAATTCTTGCAGCGATGATTACTTAAGAATGCTAAACATTTCAACAATTTATACTAATGAATGATAAATGCTGAAACGATTATAAACGATTTTAAACCATTTACCTCATTTAATTGCAGACCATCTAAAATGAACTTAGCATTATCCTCCTTGACATTTATTGTAGCCTATCGGTCGATCTTGGAAAAACCATAAATCGCAGGGCCACACTGAGGACAAAAGGCGACAATATGCTCTCATGCTCAGGCCTACAAAAATAATATATTAGTAAGACTATAACCTTCAACGACATTAGTCTATAACTACCAAATATGTAATAAATAATTACCTTAACAAATGGCTAAAACCCTTCGACGGTTTTTGTACCCTTACTCACACGGTAAAGTTGACTGCATAAGAATGCAAGAATAGTAGCACCCCATGCATAGTTGTCTACTTCATCGAAGTCTTTCAAGAACTGCAGCCACAGGTAACTTAACCTCGAACCAGACAAATCCGAAAATAGAGTAAGTCCAAAAAAATAAAGAAGGAAGCTGCGCAACTCTTGGTCAGCTCTTTCAGATGCACATGTAGCAGACCGGCCTTCCCATTTATTACGAAAAGAAGAAACTTTCATTAATGTGAAATTGCTTTCACCAAAAATACATTGACCCCAATCCTCCATCGACATTCCTAGAAGGGTCGTGCACTTGTCCCTTGCATTATAGTTTGAATCTCATGCTAGGATAACAATTCTATGGCACTTAAGACCCGTAATTTGTGGCACATCTTCTAGGGTCATGGTGATCTCAAAAGAATCAAACTGAAATGTGTTCATCTTATGATTTCACTTATTGACCAGGTGGGTCATAGTGTTCCAACACGAGAAAGCCACTGAAGTGCATATTTCATAATTGATCATTCTGATATTCACTCAGATGTCCATATTACGACAGAACTGCAGGCCACTGACACCACCCTTTGAGCTTTTCACCTGGCACTCTACTTATCTTCTGACCTCTGTGTAGCACAAAATAACATATTATTTGTATCAAATCAAAATTACTCTCATTTGTACTTTTACATGTCGCTATACACAGTAATTCCTATATATAATAATCGTTGCACACTCGCTATCACTGTAATCATATACACAATAATCAATATCAAAGTAATCGATATACGTACTAATCGCTATACATAGGTCACAATAATCACTATACATAGTAATCGCTATCATAGTAATCACTGTACATAATAATACCTATCACAATAAATCATTACGTAATCGCTATATGTTACATATAAACAGATTCAGATATCCTTCAAATTTGGATATTTATCAGATTTGATAGCAAAATCAGAATCGAATTATACTCGAATAGTTTTAGCTTATCAAATGCAACTGAACAATCAAATTTGGTCGGATATAGGATCAAAAATATGATTCACTGAGTGGCAGTTGTGCCAGAGAATGATGTTAAGGCACTTTATGCATTTGAGAAAGGAGGTGAGACGGCCTTTGTATTTGCATTGAAAACTGGATTTAGCAACTACCACCTCATAAAATGGTAGATGCCAAATCCAGAAATGGACTGCTGCCACTTTGTCAAATGCATAAACTCCCTCCAACTACCAGTTCTCATATGGAGACTTATTTCACATTCTTAAGATCGAAATATCATCAAGAGGGCATTTATTGCATCCCCACCCAAGGGAAGCCACTTCTTGAAGGGACGCATGAGAAAAAGTTCTTTCCCATGGGGGGAAGGTGTGAACCAGTGTTGTCGATATTGGCCTGAATGTCGATGCACCAGAAAATACTGACCTGAATTGGATATTTTTTAATAAAATGTAAAAAATAGATTAAAATTAATTTTTTATATTATTTTAATGGCTTTAACATGTGTCACGTTCTGATTGACACAATATTTTTTAATTATTTTTTGGCCAATTCAGAATAATTCACTTGAGAATGGATATTGGAGGATTCACCTGAATCATTGGGCCAAACGATACAAGTCCGATTCTAATACAGACAACAGTGGTGTGAACCCATTTTGACAGGAAAGATGCTTGTTTGCCTTTATTATGTAAACACCACCACATGTTTTCCATGGAGATGTTTGTTTCACCTCCCTTAGTAAAAGTTCTCTTTCCTACGAAAGAGTGTCTCTTTCATCCCCCCCCCCCCCCCCCGAAAAGAAAGCAATATCCATGCTTGAACAAAGAAGAGAGTGCGAATAGGCCAAGGGATTAAGCATTCTATTATTTCATCACAATTCCAGCAATGAACATTGCATACACAAATATGATCATGGAAAATATTTAGGTGTATGCATGGCTGATCAGACCGACAAAAGGAGAAGGAAAAAAAACACCCAATATAACCCAAAAAAGGCGAAAAACTCACATCAGCAAAATCATATCAAAACACGAGCCATTCTGCTATGTTCTTCTAGTCTTCAATCAAAGACAAACTGGAAAGGGTTTTCCTACAAACAAAACAGAGAATTCTTTTGACGAAGACTGCACAGAGCAAGAAATGTAAGGCCACACAACTTGCTTCCAAAACCAAATCAACCATCAATTGCAGTTACGATCCCGTTACTGCTGCACTAATCTCCACACACGAATGCATGCATCTTCACCAGAGCTTACAACAGTGCAATCATCATTGAAAACTAATCCATAAACACCTCCCAAGTGAGCACCCTTTATGGTTATACGACTTGAAGCTGGCTTATCAACTTCATATATAATTATGCTTGTGTCTAGAGATCCCGTAGCAACCATTGTGCTATCAGGAGACCAAGCCACACAATTTATACGAGCAGTATGGTACAACATGTTCTTAAGCTTAACCTGCAGAAGATAGTCAACTGGTTAGTGAGACAAATGTTCAGGAAGTTAAAAATCAAACCTTGGTAATTAACATTACATTTCTAAAAAGGATTAATGCGGAAGGGAAAGGAAGAAAGAGAGATGGACTATGCAAATGGGAACCAAAAAGTTAGAAGTATGAACAACTTAAATATAGTGACAAAATCTATCAAAAATAAAGAAAAAAAAAACATGGATGAAGCATGACAGCCTTCCACTACTTTAATGTGTGTAAAAAGAATTTAGGAAACAAAAAGAAAATTAAAAAACCATATAGGATTTACATTGTGCCTGATAAATTGAACCATGGCATTTTGCTATGTCACATGGGTGCGGGTGCGGGTGCGGGTGCGACACGGGTGCGGCGCAATTTCAAAAATTTTGGACACGGGGACTCGGCTATATATATATATAATTCTAGTAAACAATTAAAATTAAGTAGCCAAAACTATGACCTTAATTTTTTCGAAAGTTTCAATTTGGCATTCCCATTTCTTTATGGTAGTTCTTAAGCTAGCTTTTCTAATACTTGTGAAACTAGTATTTTTTTAAACTGGAAAAGCATTTATTTAGCTATCTCAAATGGTTGGGTTACCTTTTATCGTGTTTTATACATATTTTTACATAAGTTGTGACTTGTGAAACAGTCACACAAACTGTGCACACAGTCTGTGCAATGCAGTCTGTGACTGTGCAGACTGTGCACAGTCACACAGACTATGTGCAATGACTGTGCAGTTGCAGTTGCATAGTCTGGTTATATATTAAAAAAAAAGATATATAAAAATTGTTTTTTTTTGTTTTTTGTCTTAAAAATGGACATTTTTGGACTCGGTCAAAGTTGACCGAGTCCAAAATGTGGACGGACGCGGCCTGGACTCGTTGACCGAGTCCGACTCGGCGTTGACCGAGTCCGGGCCGAGTCCGAAGCCGCACTCGTGTCAGGGCATGTCGACTCGGGTGCGGCACCTCCCTAGCCGAGTCCGTGTGACATAGGCATTTTGTAGTCTAGGAAAACAAGGGTAATTATAATACCGCACACAAGGCCATAAATGCTTAAGAATTTTCAAGGTTTTTGGATCTAGAATGCCATTGACATACAATAGAATGAATGTCTACTACATTTTTCATAACAGGGATATTGCGCCGAATCAATTCATTCTAGGTCTTGATTGCTTTGTCACCTTCTCATGAAAATCCAGAACATGCAATTAATAGCAAAGTACACCATTATTATCAAAACTGGTATTTGTCTTATGCACCACAATTTGCTTTGTAATCCCATTGTTGCTTAAAGCTAAACTTATGGTCCCCAATAGTAATATTCCTGCTTATTGCTGATCTCCAATCTTTACTGGGCTCCTCCTTTTCCCAGTTCCTTCAACTTGCTTCATGTCAAATTTTTTGTGTTCTGTAATTTCAGACAGCTTGTAACATGCCCATTCTATCCCTGACAATGCTCATCTTTCTGTTTAATTAACTCTTAAGGACAAGATGTAAGGATACGTGGCATTTCTTCAATATGTGTTTTTATTTTTGCTTTACGTAACATGCATTAGTATTGTATCATTGTCATCAATGGCTCGGGTAATTGATTTGTAGTACCAGTTGGAGTCACACTATCTCAACCGGGCCATATTCAGGCAAACCTAGCTTGACTAATAAAAAAAAATTAACTCAATCCTAGTGAGGATTAATCTATTATGAGAGATCATCCCATGTGATTAATGAGTTGGGACATCAACCTGTTGTAGTTGGAATATTCATTTTCTCTTTCCTATTTCATTGAGTCAAATTGAAATGACAAAAATTGACACAGAATTAGAGCAGCCATGACGAAGTGATCTATTAATCTCATCTTCATGCTTTTTCCTCTAATCTTCTAACCGCTTTCTTCTCTATGGATTTAATATTTTTCAGAAGATTTCTTTGTTTTGAATGTTAAATTTTAAAACACTTACTGGAATCATAGGCAGATCTGACTGTTAGCTTTGAACAAATCTGGAATCTAACTTGTTTTTTGGTCCCATAGGCTTGGGTGAAGGGGATAAATGGATTGGTACGTGGAAATGGTAGCTCTATCTCAGCTGGTGGTGTGGTTGGCTGGAACCAAATAATCAAATTTTCAAGGGAGTACGACCTTGCAAAGGGGGGTGATTGAATTGGTAATTAAGTTTATGGTTCAAATCAAGCTTGCAAAGGGGTCAAGCTGAGGTTCCAGACTGACTTATGGTCCAGGGATGTAACTCTTGCTGAAAGATATCCACCGTTTTTTCACATAAACAGAGATAACAGCATACTCGTAAGTGAATGTTGGAAAGGAAGAGCTAGTTAGTTCACTGAATTCAGAAGGAATTTCAAGGAGCAAGAGGTAGAAGATTGGTTTTGGTTATGGCTATTGGATTTTTAGGCCCATGGAAAATTTCTGACAGCGAGAATTTCTTATATGGAAATGTGACAGATGTGTTATGTTCTCTATAGCTTCATTTAGCCATGCTTTTGGCTGTAAAGATGTAGACCACTTTCCAAATGACACCGTCCAGGGTTTCCATCCCTCTCCTACAGCCAAGATATTTGTGTGGCTCTTAGCACTTGATAAGGTTAATAACCAGTGCAAATTGAAAGACAAAAGTTTCCAGCTTGCAAGTACTTGCTACTTCTGTTTCGATGAGAACGAAACAATTGAGCATTTGTTTTGGTTTTATCCAGCATTTCAGTGGTTGTTCAAACAAGCTTTGGATTGTGCCAATAAAATGGCCAGATGGGGATTTAGCTTGGATTGGTCGGAATAGGACTGGTGGTTAAGAATCTTAATTTGATCTATTCTGTAAGCTTGTTGAAAGATTTCTTATCCCCTGGCTTAAATTATTTCTCTTAGACAAAAAAAAAGGATTTACATGGTTTGCAAAGTGTTATAATGTGCATCTCCCTCGCATACTGTCTGTAGACTCTGTACATACACCAATTCTTGTTTTCTTTTTGTTATGTGTGTGTGCTTGTGTTCAAGGATTGATACACACACACACACACACACACACATATATATATATATATAGAGAGAGAGAGAGAGAGAGAGAGAGAGAGATGGTACCTCTCGAGTGACATGGTCCCATACAACAGCTTCTCGATTGAGATCACCAGAAATAAACATAGAGGCATCTGGGGAGAAACGAATGACGTTAATAGCACCACGATGCTTCTCAAGGACTGACTCTTCAGTGAGAGTGTCCCCATTGACAGAATAGACGTGGAGTTTCCCATCTTGGCCACCAACAATGGCCTCACTTCCATCAGGTGAAATTGCAGATGCCGTCATAGCAAACCCAAGATTCAGAGTTGACAACACTTTGGATCCACGAAGCATGATTACTCCTGAATCAGTTGAAAGCAATGCCAGCTCGGGCTTATCAAGTGCAATATTTAAGTCCTTTGGTTGTGCACCAATATCAATTTGTTCTTCATCACCACACTGATCAGCATGCAGCGGAATTCTCCTTACCTGTAAAATTTTGGGAAAAGGATCATCTCTTGTAGCAAAAGCAAGTTGAACATATTGTACATAGCTACAGTTGTTGTATAGTCAGCAAAATATAAGCCCCACAGCAGGATATCATCAATTGGAATTTGGCAGGTAGATTAAGAAATTGTTCCTTATTAAAGGAATATGCTATTCATCAGACTTGGTGAGCAATACTACCGTGTATTGAACTTTTATAATTGGCTGCAAAGCTTTCCAGACAAGAATATATGGACTATCCCTGATATTTACTATCCGAACATCAAAGAAGAGGACCAAATATTTGGAGAACACCTGATAAAATCATCAAATTGGACTAGGACAATATAACTTAAAAACGAGGAGAAAATCTCCAACCGAATAGCCTTTGGAAATCTTTCACATGTTATTGCCATTAGACATACTAGCGAGCACAGACATGCTCCCAGTCTATGTCACAGGGACTCACCAAAGAGGCCTCTGCACCCACGTCGACGCGACGCGGGTGTGGCACCCAATTCGGTCAACCCGCACCCAAGGTTATCATTGTCCAAAATGGACTTGGTTAACTTTGTCCATTAAAAAAAGGGACAGGGCTCGATAATGGGTAAGGGTACCTCGAGCACCCCCCTCCCCCCCCAATTAAAAAAATAAGGGGGTACCTCGAGAAGGGGTAAAGAGGGATGGGGCTTGAGAATGGGGTACCACGAGAAAGGGTAAAGGGGTGGTGTTAAAATATATATATATATATATATATATATATATATATATATATATATATATATATATATATACCCTCCCGCACCCCCACACCCAAGTTCTTTTAAAGTGCCGCATCGCCGCCCCCGCATCTGCACCCGTACCTATGTGACATAGCTCCCAGTTTATCCAATACATATATGCACATGTATGAATACAAATTGTAGTTAGTTGCCTGTTTATAGAGAGCGTGAGAGAGGTTGACTATACCATGCACGTGCGAAAATCAAATTCCACTTGTACAACTTACATAATGAATAACAAATAGTGTCAACTGTCACATACAAATCAATTCCTTATGCTGTGAACATTGGATCAAGAGAATTTCCGCTCATGACATTTTATATGTCAAAATTACAACTGGCACGGTAACAATGTCAGAACAAAACAATATCCATAGTGCTATGATTAGGCCAATGAAGCACTGCTCGTCATATTATATCATTACATGGCAAGGTGTACCTTTCAAAAGGTATATGTGTAATTAGGTTAACCTAAAGTTAGACATAACATACAAGAGAGTTGACTGCGACATCACCCACCATATGAGGCACTTTACAGCCCTGTGGTACCTCCTGTTATCTCTTCTCTATTCTTCGTCTTCACCACATGAACATAAAGTTGAATTACTTGCTTAAAAGATGTAGTACTGCTCATTTCAAGCATGGGCGTGAACAAATCTCAATTCATTTTTTATTTCTTCTCAAGGAGTATTGAAAATGATATTACTTGCATATTTTGGTCAAACTATTTCAATGGAATATTATATAGAATTTCAAAGGCTATTTAAGTTTCTAATTCAAGAATTTGACATCAAGAAATTGGTCTCATTTACGTACCTCTTAGAGATTGAAGTTACAAGAACAACAAAGAGTATATTTATCTTTTAGAGAGAATATGTTGGAAGATACTGTTATTAGTCAGTTTGGAGCCTTGTGAATTAACTAACATATCTGTTATCCGATTAGCCTGATTAATCAATTCATACACAATGAAATGATACTGAGATGGGCCATGAATATTCAAAAAATTGAAGGCTACTCATCAAAAAGGAATCTTCTATGCCAATTCCTTTGAAGTACAAAATAGATGACCTGCATGTATGTGCATAAAAGAACCGCCTCTGGTTTTATTTTCTTTGAGAGTGAATTCCGTACCATTGAATAGAAAAGAGACAAATGATCATAAGCTTAAATGTTGAAGCCAAATTATAAAGCCATGTCTTTTGGGCCATTTGAAAAGAATTCATGTAAAAGCAATATTACAAAAGGCAGAGATTCAGGTGAAACTTCTAGGAAGCTTTATGGTGATAAATAATATCTATGAAAAGAAGCAACCATATATTGGTGACTTGCCACTTTAATAAGAAAGAGTTGCATTCAAGATGTTTAGCACTTCAAATTTTCTGAACAGAATTGCAAATTCTCCAAGAGAGTTCAAGGCTTGACTTCATAAATCAATTCGATAGATATCTTTGCAACACCTCAAGATGGAGCATTGTTGCCTATCTCAATTAGGGGTGGCAATCAGGTCGGGTTGGCAGGTCGACCCGACGGGTTGGCTGGTCAGCATACCTCAACCCGACCCGTTTATTAAACGGGTCGGCTGTGGCAAACACGAACCCGACCCGTTTATTAAACGGGTCGGCTGTGGCAAACACGAACCCGACCCGTTTATTAAACGGGTAACCCGACACGACCCGCCAACCCGTTTATAAACGGGTTGGGTCGGTTAAACGGATTGGCAGGTTGACCCGCCCGCCTAACACGTTTATTAAACGGGTCAGCTGGGTTGGCATACCCCTAACACGAACCCGACCCGTTTAATAAACGGGTTAGGCGTGAAAAGATACTGTCATTTAGTATAAAGTCTGGATCTCAGGATCCAGACCCAATTCCTTTCATTTTAAACACGCTCATTAATGTTTCATTAATGACATGCTATAATTTTATCATAACATGTAATGGGTATTTTCGTACCCTAGCTATTGTATCTGTGTGTATTTAATCAGAGAAGCAAAAATGAATACCCTGATTAGGGATTTTTGTTGCAGCCTCGTTCTCTCTCCCCATGCTGTGTTGTTGCTTGTAGATGAAGAAAGGAACCCATGATTTCTATCATGGTATCAGAGCAGCAGGTTCAATATTGAAGATCGGTTCCTTCTATGACTGATTTGTCTCCTTCTAAGGTACCTGTTTTCTCATTTTTCCTATTGATTTCTCTTGTATTTAAATCTGCAGTCCGGACTGAAATCTCTTCTTCGTACTCTCCTCTTTCTTTTTGCTCTTTTGAAATACATCATTAATCTGCTTATTGTCTTCTTCAAGTACCTCCTTTTGATTCCCCTTTTTTATTTAAGCCAACGTGTTTCTCTTATTTCCAAAATCCAAAACTGAAATTTGGTCACGTTGGCATATTTCCTCCTTCTTTCATTCCCTGTTGTTCTTCTGTCATATCTACTACTTCTTTCACATTGCTGCACGTGATCTTACCCATCCATAAGCAAAATAATCAAGCAAGATCATTTTCTTTTATCTATGTGTGATTACAAGAGTTGAAAAGGATCACTCCAAACTCATTTGCATATTGACGTCAGATCAGATTGTGATCTGCACGCCCAGATCTATCTTGATTAAAATAATTTCATCTTCGAATTCATTTTCATCTCTGTTTTGCCTGTTTTCTCATTATTCTAAAAGGAAAACACATTATTTTCAAAATAACGTACCTATTACTGATTGAATTTTATTCAGAACAGATTCTTTATTGTGCAGTCCTGTTTTTTTGCCTCGTGTTCATCAGTTAAAAAAAAAAAACTAGTCTGGTCTTTAGACTTCTCTGATATTAAAATTTATGTTCTGAATTATACTAGAATTCAATTGTGGTTGGGTCTTTGTCGTAAGGCCATTTCTTGTTTTTTATTCCTTCTCTTGGTTGGATCTTATTCCTTCTTGTTTTTGGCTTCAAAAGAATATGGACTCATTCCCTCATTCTCAGTCTGGTCTTTCCTCAAACTTTCTCAGCCAACTCGTGTCTGAGAAACTGAACAATTCCAATTTCCTAACTTGGAAGCAACAAATCATACCATTCATAAGAAGTCAGGACCTTTCTGGACATCTGGATGGTTCTGTTCCTGTTCCTCCAGAATTCATACCACAAGAAGAAAAGAATGGTGAGAAAGATCTTTCTATTACCTATGTTAGAAATCCTGAGTATGTATCCTGGATGAAGTGAGATCAGGCGTTGGTTGCCTATATCACTTCTACATTGTCACAAGAAGTGCTTGTGGCAATTCCAGATGACTGCTCTTTTAAAATGTAAAACTGTGCAAATGTTTCATATTTACTGACAAAAATGATAAACTTTCTCCTCGTGTGATTCCCTGTGCCTTTTTAGGATATGCTGAAAACCAGAAAGGTTATAGATGTTTTGACTTCAAAAATAATAAACTATATGTGTCTAGAAATGTTTCCTTTCTTGAAAAGGAGAGCTTCTTTGATTTTAGAAAATTAAAAGACGTCACTGAGTACTCCTTTTTGCTAGATCTAATATCAACATCTGATGAATATGACCTTGATTGTAACTTTGATGATGATCAAAGAATTATTGATCTTAATGTTGAAAATGAAGAAGTTCATAGAGATACTAGTATTCAATATTCCAGGCGACAAGAGTCTAATCCTCCATGTGCACTTGAAAAATATTCTAACATTCCAACTAGACAATCATCCCGAATCTCGAGGCCTCCAGGAAAGTTTATATCAGTGGCGGAGCCAGGGGTGGGCATGGGTGGGCGGCCGCCCACCCTAAATATTGAAACCGAGTCGACTCATGACTCGGAAAACCGAGTCGAATCGGGACTCGTGAAACCGAGTCGATCGAGACCCGGGCTCTCGATGAGTCTAGAGCCTGCCAAAAGAGGCGAGGGGTAAAACCCTAGCCAGTTTTCTAAAGCTCTGCCCCTCCGTTCCAGCGTTCCCCTTCAGTCACAGGCAAGACGGCAACCCCATTCGCCGGCAACCCTTGTGCTCTGTTGTGCCGCCGGCCTCCCTTCGGTGAACCCGCGGTGGCGGTGCCCCCCTCCGAGCTTCTCCCTATCGGCTGCAATCTCCGGCGACGCCAGGCACCGGTGTCGCAGTCAGTTGGACCTTTGCAAATCTCCGGCAACCATCGCTAGCAGTTTGAAGAAGACCCTCTTATCTCCTAAATTTGAGGGTGGGTTTTGTTCATGTTCAGTGGCTCTGGTGATACAGTATCCAGTTATCCATTCTACAGGAGCAATACAGGCCAATCCTTCAATTTGGTTCTTGATCCTTTCTTTTTGGGGCACAACTGAACGTGGGTCTAGTTTCTTTCCTCCTTTTTGGGCGCAACCTCATTGGAAGAGTCAATCTTGCTATCCTTTCTTGGTCATCGTGCGTGCATAGGACTCTCCTTTTGTGCCTGCTGCTAAAACAAGGTATGGATGTCTATCAATGTAACGAAGGCAACGGATAGCGTATCTTTATCTACCAGATAGTTGGTGAGTGAATTGCTTGTTCTCGATTGTCTAGGATTCTTGTAGTGAGTAACTGTGGCCATTGGCAGATTTTAATAATTGGGCGTCTGTATTTTTTGTCTAACAGGCATTTTTATACTCTTTTTGCTTGAATTCTGCATATGGTGCATGTTGGTCATCATCGGTGTCATAAAAAATGTATTCATTTTTTAGCTTAAAGCTTTTTCGGGGTTCTACGACCAATCTTGGTGGTCAGAGGCGGAGCTGGGGGGGGCGGGGGCAGGAATGGGCTGTAGCCCAGTCCTGCCTCTCGAAACAGTTAAATTTTTTTTTTTTTAAAAGCCCAGTCCTAGCCCAGCTCAGCCCTGACTGCAGCAAATAGTTTGATTTGTCCATATAAAATAGATTTTTATTAATAATTGTAGCCATTTTTTATTTTATCTCAATTTTTTTTTTCGGGGGCGCTGCCCCCGAGCCCCCGACTATCACGCCATTTTTTTGTTTGCTACACCCCTATTTGCCCATCCCCCACGTCAATCCTAGCTACGCCACTGGTTTGTATCATACGAGTCTTTCTCACCCACATATAGGGCAGTTATTGCATTAATTCACTCATATGAAGAACCATCCACATATTTTCAAGCAAAAACTGATATCAAATGGATAGAAGCCATGAAAACTGAATTAGATGCACTTGAAAAGGCTTCTACATGGAATATTCAAGATCTTCCTTCAGGGAAGAAAACTATAGGATGTCGATGGGTTTATAAAATTAAAACCAAGAGTGATGGTACTCTTGAAAGATATAAAGCCCGTTTAGTAGCCAAAGGTTATGCCCAAGAATATGGGATTGATTATGAAGAAACCTTTGCTCCGATGGCTCGTATGACTATTGTCCGAACCTTAATTGCCTTAGCTTCTATCAAAAAATGGTCTATTTTGCAAATGGATGTCAAAAATGTTTTTTTAAATGGAAAGCTAGTTGAAGAAGTATACATGGAACCCCCTCCTGGTCTAAGTATTCCTAAGGGTAAAGTCCTTCGCTTAGAAAAAACTCTTTACGGACTTAAACAAGCACCAAAAGCTTGGTATGATAGGTTTAGTCGTGTTATGATTGATATTGGTTTTCAATTCTGTTTAACTGACACTGCTTTGTTTATTAAGAATTCTGATGCAGGGATCATTGTGCTTCTTCTCTATGTGGATGATATGATCATCACCGGAAGCGATAAACAGGGAGTTGAAACAATCAAAACACTTCTTAAATCTCATTTTGAAATGACTGATTTGGGCTTGTTGAGATACTTTTTAGGCATTGAAGTTGCTTATTCTCCTAGAGGATATTTATTATCTCAGACTAAATTTGCTTTTGATATTGTTTTCAGGTCTGGTATTACTGATGATAAGAAAGTTGACACTCCAGAAGTTGTTAATGTTAAAATGAAGATTGATGATGGAGAACTTCTTGCAGACCCTACTCCTTATAGACAGCTTGTCGGGGCACTTTCCTATCTATCCATTACCAGACCAGATATAGCACATGTTGTTCATACAGCAAGTCAATTTCAACATGCTCCTACTTCTGTTCATATGGGAGCAGTCATGCGTATTATCATATACATCAAGTCCTCTCTTTCACAAGGACTTTTCTTATCTTCCTCCTCTTCTCTTGATTTAATTGCATATACTGATGCTGATTGGGGAGGTGATCCCAATAACAGACACTCAACCACTGGCTTTTGTGTCTTTTTAGGGGAATCATTGATCTCGTGGAGGTGTAAAAAGCAGCAGAAGGTATCTCTCTCATCCACCGAAGCTGAATACAGAGCCATGGCAACCACGACCATGGAAGTAGTTTGGCTCCGACGACTGCTTGCTGACATGGGAGCTGAAGCAACAAAGGCTTCACAAATGTGTTGTGACAACAAAAGTGCGATCTACATTGCCAGTAACAGAACATTCCACGAACGCACCAAACACATCGAAATGGATTGTCACTACGTCAGAGAGGAATATCTACACGGGATAATTGATCTGCCATATGTCACTCCAGAATATCAGTTAGCAGACTTCTTTACAAAGCCTCTCGCTGCTCCCCGATTTCACTTTCTCTTAGACAAACTTTCGCTCATTGTACCGTAAGTTTGAGGGGGAGTGTTAAAATGTAAAACTGTACACATATGTATATATAATAATATTATGTTATTATTATATATATATATAAATACATTTTTCATTTCTTTCTTTTCTGTATTTTTTTTCCTTTATTTTTATTTTTTGTCTTTATGTCATCTAGTTCAGTTTGAACTAGAATGACTGTTGCTAGTCAAGTCCTGTCCAGACTTGACTAGCAATAGAGCTGTTGGACTGACACATTCCAACAGCTCTTAATAGAGTTGTTGGACTATGTCCAACAGCTCTATTGAGTCCTCTTTCAGCTGTGTATATAAAGGGGTGCAGCCCCTCTTGTATTTCATTCCAATGCTTCTTAAGCAATTGGTTTTTCATATCAATAAATAATACATTTTTGTTTTTATTTTGTTTCCGGTTATACCCTTTTTAAGGGTTATGCTTTAGTGTCATTCTTGACACTTGCCCTTGTTAATCTAAGCTCGTGTTTCGAAGATCCCCATTTCATTTCATGCTCAACAATGCAATTATGGCATCGACTGGTTCAGACATATTCTCAAGTTTCTCAGGCCAGAGTATTATTTTTAAAGAAAGAGTTTCAAATGCTAAGAAAGGACTCCATGACTATTATGGAGTATTTGAACAAAATGAAGACTATTACAGATCAATTGGCCATTGTGGGATGCCCTGTTAGTGACAAAGATATGGTGCGACAAACTTTGAGTAGGCTGGGGTCGGACTATCATATGATGGTTACTTCCTTATTGTGTTTGCCAGATTTACCTACATTTGAAGATCTTCGTGTCAAGCTTTTACAGTATGAGATGACGTTGAAAGGATTTTCTGAAGATACTCATGCTCATGTTGGAGCACACAATGTTCTTGCCACAGGAGTTGCCTATGGGCGAGGACGTGGTAGGTATGATTTTCGAGACAAATGGGGTCAAGAAAGAAATGGACAAGGAAGTCGTGGAATACTACCTACACCCAATGTTCCTCCCAATGGGCAAAGGCAAAGGACAATACCTACCTGCTTTCTCTGGAACAAAAAGGGACACATAAAGGCAAATTGCTGGTTTAACCCGCAAAATAGAGGAAAGCAATTGGAGACAAGAAAGGGAACAGATACATTGAAAAATAGTGGAGAAGTCAAAGAGTTACTATTATTTGCCTTGGCTGAATTGAATATCAAACAGAATAATCAAGGTACTTGGTATGTTGATTCGGGTGCAGCCACTCATGTCACTGGTGATGCTGGTAAGCTCCTAAATCTTGTTTCTTATGTTGGTAGAAATAGTATAGTCACTGGAGATGGGTCTCACCACCATATTTCGCACATTGAAAATTTTGTAATCCCCATGTCCAACTATTCTCTTGCACTTTCAAATGTCATTCATGCTCCTAATATCAAGAAAAATATTGTTTCGGTCTCTAAACTTGTAGATGGCATTAATGCTTCAGTTGAGTTTACTCCTTTTTCTGTTTGTGTTAAGGACCTTCAAACGAGAGAAACATTCACTGAAGGAAAACGTCAAGGAAATATGTACGTGTTCCAAGAGAATCCTTCCTCTCGTGTTCAACCTATTGATTCCATCTTGAAGCTCACATCATCATCTTCAGTTTCTACTGAGAGTGTTTTTAATCTTTCTGAATGTATTGAGTCGAATCTTTGGCATGGTCGTCTGGGTCATTGTAGTAGTCGCTTTATTGATAAGCTTGTTTCAAGTAGTCTTATTCCCAAGTCAAGTCTAGACTTAAGTGTCGATAATAAAAAGTGTTCTAGTTGTCTTCAGTGTAAGAGTCATGTTCTTCATTTTCATTCCATTAATAAAAGAGCTTCAAGACCATTTGAAATTATATGTTCTGATGTTTGGGGCCCGGCTCCAGTTCCTTCCATGTATGGCACTAGATATTATCTCATATTTGTTGACAGTTATTCTCGATACACATGGATCTTCTTTATGAAAAGTAAATCTAAAACCTTCAAGTTATTTCAGAATTTTCATTCTTTTGTTCAAAACCAATTCTCTCAGAATATTATTTGTTTCCAATGTGATGGAGGGGGTGAATTCTCTTCAAATGACTTCATAAATTTCCTCCAAACAAATGGAATAAGTAGATATGTGTCTTACCCTCACACACCTCAACAGAATGGGATTACTCAACGGAAGCATTGTCATATTGTCAAGAGTGCAATGAGCATGATGCATGATAGTAACCTTCCAGTTACCTTCTGGGCAGAGGCTTTTCACACAACTGTCTATGTCATAAATTGATTGCCTATGAACATCTTAGAGAACAAATCACCCTATTTCTCTTTGCATGGTGTGCATCCAAATTATCATGATTTGCGTGTATTCGGGTGTATGTTATGTTCATGTTGACAGTTCAATGCGGCACAAGTTTCAGGATAAGGCCTTAAAGTGCAGATTTGTGGGGTATGCTGATGATTACAAAGGCTACAAATGCTATGATCCCGTGAGCAAGCGCATAAAAATATCCAGAAATGTTGTGTTTGACGAATCAAATTTTGGTCATAATGCTAGCACTCCTCCTGAAATTGAAGTTTATCACCCTTGGTTGAACTCAGATCTCTTTTCTAGTATTGATAATGTATGTTCTTCTTAATGTAATCAAAGAGACTAGGGAAACGTATCTACTGTTGCGCAAAGAACTCAAGAAAGTGTAACGTCTGAATCACTATTGGCCCCCGAAAGGTATAAAGGCATTGGTTATTCTCGACGTGAGAAGGAGATACCTCCCAGCTTTAATCAGGAGCATAATTCTCCTTATGTTTCCACTCAATCACTTGCTCACAGAAGGTCTACCCGACCTCGGCATCCTATTGATAGGTGGGTCAGTTATGAGAACTTCACGATGGATTTTCAACTTTTCTTAACCTCTTTGGGCAAGGAAGATCAACCGACAACATTTTATCAAGCAATAAATTCTAAGAGATGAATTGAAGCTATGAACAACGAAATGGCGGCTCTTCATGAGTCTGGCACTTGGGATATTGTTCCCAGACCACATAATCGGAATGTGGTTGGGTCAAAATGGGTCTATAAGATAAAGTATAAGCTAGATGGTGCTATCGAGCGATATAAGGCAAGGCTGGTTGCCAAAGGATTCACACAGGAGCAAGGACAAGACTATGATGAGACCTTTATTCTAGTTGTGAAAATGGGAACTATCCGCATCATAGTATCATTGGCTGTTGAGCACCAGTGGACTCTCAACCAATTGGATGTGAAGAATGTGTTTCTACATGGAACTCAGAAGGAAGAAGTATACATGGAGCAACCCACTGGGTATGCAAAAGGGAACTCTAAAGAATACGTGTGCAGGTTAAAGATAGCTATATATGGTCTAAAGCAGGCATCTCGATCTTGGTTTGAGAGTTTCGCTCTTGAAGTAGAAAAATATGGGTTTAGTCGGTCTCTTCTTGACCATTCTCTTTTCATATTTAAATGCAAAGATATAATTACCCTGTTATTGATATATGTTGATGACATTATCATTACAGGTAACTCTAATGAACATATTGAACAGGTTAAAGAACTTTTGAATCATAAATTCAAGATGAAGGATCTTGGTAAACTGCGATACTTTCTTGGAGTAGAAGTTGACAGGACTCCTTAAGGCATGACGCTTACTCAGCATAAGTATACCATTGATGTTCTTAGCAAGGCAGGTATGACAGATTGTAAGCCCCTCAGCACACCCAATGTACTTCATCAGAAACTCAGTTGCTAAGATGGAGATTTGTACGAGGATCCTACAGGATATCGCAGGATAGTAGGAATGCTTCAATATCTTACCTTCACTCGGCCTGACATTGTCTATTCTGTCAATCAGGTATCTCAGTTCATGCATGAACCACATATTGGGCATATGAAAACAGTTAAACGCATTCTTCGATATTTGAAGGGTACTATTGGAGATGGTCTTCTGTACAGAAAGAGTATGCCTGGTCATCACATGCATGAACTCCTTACTTACACAGATGTAGATTGGGCAGGAGATCCAGATGAACGTAGGTCTGTCTCAGGATACTGCGTTTTCATTGGGCTAAATCTTGTCTCCTGGAGCAGTAGAAAACAAAAAGCCATAGCCAGGTCGAGCACAGAAGATGAATATAGATCAATGTCAGCTACTACAGCCGAAGTAACATGGATCAGACACCTGTTGACAGAAGAGAATCGATTTCTAAAAGTATTCTCTTGTGTGACAATCAAAGTGTTATCAACATGTCATTCAATCCTATCTACCACAGTCGTGCCAAACATATTGAAATTGATCAACATTTTGTAAGACAAAAGGTTGAAGAGAAGGAAATTGAACCAGAATACGTGCGGACTGCTGATCAAGTTGTTGACTTGTTTACAAAAGGACTTATCAAGGACAGATTTTGGATGTTCATGGTCCAAAACCATGTACAACTGGAGGGGGGGTGAAAAGATACTGTCATTTAGTATAAGGTCTGGAACTCAGAATCCAGACCCAATTCCTTTCATTTTAAACACATGCTCATTAATGTTTCATTAATGGCATGTTGTAATTTTATCATAACATGTAATGGGCATACCCTAGCTATTGTATTTGTGTGTATTTAATCAGAGAAGCAAAAATGAATACCCTGATTAGGGATTTTTGCTGCAGCCACGTTCTCTCTCCCCATGTTGTGATGTTGCTTGTAGATGAAGAAAGGAACCCATGATTTCTATCAAGGCGGGTCGACCCGTTTATTAAACGGGTTAGTTTAAGCCCAACCTGAACCCGCCTAAAAGGCGGGTTGGCGGGTCGGGTTGGGAGGTCGTGTCAGGTTTTGCCACCCCTAATCTCAATATTTGTCATATTTTATGACAAAATCTTTGCAGTTTGTAGTTCTACTTTTAAAGGCAGTGACATTTTTTATTGATAAAAATATAATTTACAATCAAGCTCCTTTACCACCGGAGAAAATTATTAACACTATCACAGTTCACTATACATGGAGTTCACAAAACTATACTAGTCATCAATAACTTCACTTTTCATATTCTTTATATATTTTATATTTTTCACTCCATTGTTCTCTAAAATGCCAAAATTACTTCTGTAATATCACATAAGGGCATTTTGTGAAGCACATTCTTGTACCATTTCTATATTGAGGGATCTAACATTTCTCCATCAATGCAAGATTTCATTTTCTTGTTATTCAATTGCAATGAACATCTAGTCAGTCTTTTCCCTCAAGACATGTTTTATTTAGAACACAAGATCTTGTTGGCTTACTATGCCTGACTCAACATTGAGTAGTAATTTTAGCTAGTGTGTAAATTGCCTACCCCATCAAGGTGCAAGATTGAATTGAAATATATTCATTTCAGTGATCATATTGGATAATAGAAAGACACATCATCATGTTCTCCAGCCTAGTTGCAATCATAAGTCATCAAGAAAATCAGCTTCAAAAAGATGGTGCAAGCACACAAACCACAAGATATAAAAATAAAGGCAACTACTACATGTACATGAAGAAATGGTGCTACCTTGTTATCAAAGGCAAATGTGGTGAGCTCTCCTTCCACCACTGCAAAACATTTAATTTGAGAGTTCTCCCTTCTCTGTAACCTTCCTGCACATCCAACTTCTTGCATCCATCGGACAATCACCCCATCATAACTGCTAGATAGAATAATATTTTGGCTGCCTTCAGAGGTGACTGCCAAACCAGTGACGCTCTTCATGTGCCCAGAAAATGATACTGGCATCTTTTCTAGGTCATTGGCTGAATATATACTAATAGTGCCACCAAGGGAAACAGTGACAAGATGATTATTCTGCCACAGGCAACCAACTAGCATTCCATCCAGTCCAGAATCAGATGAAGTAAGTGTCTTCTTCACCTTACCGTTTTCATTTTCATCAATCTCCCACACTTTTGCAGTTTTATCTGCAGACACTGTTAGCACCTGAAACAGCAGGATAAGCTTTCGCAGTAAGATATGAGAGTTGGCTACTAGAGAAATAAATATATAAAACAAAGAATGAATAGGTATCTTTCTGTTGAGTCACACCAAAAGAAAAAATCATAATCAGCAAGTGCATTCTCTTTGAAGACCTAAAAATAAGAAAAAACAATGTATCAAATATTGCATTAACACTTTCCTTTAATCCACCTGTAAAATTGCAACAGGCAATTCAGTCAAAACCAGAAATCCAGCAGTAGCCGATGTGATTCGAAGCTAACAAGGAAAATGAAGGGCTTTTCACCATCTCTATTTCTCATAGTGACATAATCACTTCAACAGATTAAGTTTGCAAACTAAAGGCTATTAAGATACAGCATACAATGCAAACTACTTGTCTTAGATGTTCAAATGATATAACCCAAATATTGTTAAGATATATATATATACATATATATATATATACTTGTATATATATTATATACTTTAAAGTTAAGTCAACTGTGGTTGACTTAGACTAGTTGTTGGACTGCTGGTCCAACGGCTAGAAATCTAGCCATTGGACTAGGTCCAACAGCTAGTCAAACTAATGTGGACTCCCTTTTTCTCTCCTTTAATCTCTTTTCTTCCTTCGTTTCTCTGTAAATATGGGTTCCTTTGTAAGGTAAGAGAGTGATGGGTAGTTTTAAGCTTCTTGTGTGTTTTTGAGTGTATTGTAATGATGATTAAAATGTATTTTTCTTTGTATTTTTAATGTTCTTTATTAATGAAGTTATTCATTCACATTCTATTGTGTTTTATTTTAGTTATTATGTTTTTATCCAAATGCATTGTGTTTTTATTCTTGGAGTTCATTATAGAGTGCATTGAGGTCCATGCCATTTTGTGACATGGTATCAGAGCAAGGCATCATGGTCTTGAAAAAGATTCGTATTAATGAATAGCATGGATTCAAGGATTTTGCATTCCGGTATGTATCTTTAGCTTTTCTATCTTCATATGTATGGTAGGTGTTTTGAAAGGGTTATATTAAAAATGAATGTCTTCTTTTGAAATTAGAATATGTAGAAATTGTTAGAAGTCAAGCACCTTCGACCAGATCTTCATCCACAGCAGAAGAGAAAGGGATTTGCAAGAAGGAGAGGCGGCAATGACTGACACGATTCTCAATGAGAGGTTGTGCCCTATATTCAATGTTATATATATGATACAAGTTGGATTGGGTCTGTCAACCCAGACCCGATAATACCAACCATGTAAATACAATACAAAAGAATCATTTTGGGTCTAGAACTAGACCTGTACACTACATTCTCAATACCCTCCTTCAAGTTGTGCATGGTTTTGCAACATGGACAACTTGTTCTTCAAGAACCAAAAACGCATATTGGTACGGCCCTTAGTGAACAAATCTGCCACTTGGTCAGCCGTAGGAACATAAGTAGGTGCAACTTCTCTATCTTCAATCTTTTGCCGAATGAAGTATTGATCAATCTCTATATGCTTTGTGCGACTATGGTGAATAGGATTAAAAGCAATTTGTATGACACCTTGATTATCGCGCAAGAGAGTGGTGGGTAGCATAGATTCTCCAACTTCAGTCAAAAGATGTCTCAGCCATGTGGCCTTTATTGTAGCAGCCACCATAGATCGATACTCAGCTTCAATACTAGATTGTGCAAATGCACGTTGTTTCTTGTTACTCTACGCCATCAAGTTCCCATCAAGAAAAGCACAATATCCAGAAACCGACTGCCTGTCATCTGGAACTCCAGCCCAATCTGCATTTGTGTATACATCCAGTCGATGTTGCTCCCCTTTAGTCTTGGATTGATGATAAACTAGACCATCTCCAAGAGTTCTTTTTAAATATCGAAGGATTCTCTTGACAACATTCATATGCTTTGTTCGTGGGTCATGCATGAATTGTGAAACTTGATTCACTGCATACACAATGTCTGGTCTAGTGAAGGTGAGATATTGGAACATACCCACAAGACTCCGATATTTCTTGGAATCTTCATATGCTTCCCCATCCCGGGATCCGAGTTTATGATTAAGGACACTAGGGCCAATAGAGGTTTATAATCCTTCATGCCTGCCTTATCCAACAAATCCAAAGTATATTTGTGTTGGGTTAGTGAAGTGTTTCATCCTGTCGATCCACCTCAACCCCTAAGAAATAACGCAAAACCCCCAAATCTTTCATCTTAAACTGTCGACTCAATAAGATCTTGGTAGCTTCTATGTGTTCATCGGAGTTCCCAGTAATAATAATATCATCCACATATATAAGAATTAAGGTGCGTACCTGACAATCTCGAAAAATAAAAAGCGAATGATCAAGATGAGATCGAACCCATGTCTCTGAACTTCAATAGAGAAACTATCAAACCATGAGCGGGAGGCCTGCTTTAGCCCATAGATGGCTCTTTGTAGCTTGCAAACATGTGTGTTGGGGCTATGTTTGGTATAACTAGAGGGTTGCTCCATATACACCTCTTCCTTGAGAGTGCCATGCAAAAAATACATTTTTGACATCAAGTTGACTTAGAGTCCATCCATACTGAACTGACAAGGACAGAACTAATCGAATAGTTTCCATCTTGATCACAGAACTAAATGTTTCGGCATAATCTTGCCCGTATTCTTGAGTGAACCCTTTCGCTACTAGCCTCACCTTATAGCGTTCAATGGATTCATCGAGTTTATACTTGATTTTATAGACCTATTTAGATCCTACAACATTCTTGTTCGATGGTCTAGGAACAATCTTTCAAGTCCCACACTCATGTAAAGCTTTCATTTCCTCATTCATGACCTCAACCCATTTGATTGACATAGATGCTTGTGAGAAACTGATAGGTTCATCATGCTTTTCAATCTGAGAGATGAACAGTTGTAAGTCTGTAGAGAAGTTGTCATAACTTACCCATCTTTCAATAGGATGGTGAATCCTCTCAAGCCTCCTGGGTTGCACAATAGGTCGTTGAACTTTGTCTTTGTTTCACTGCACATAGGTAATCCCTTAAAACTTTGTAACATCTGAAATGACAGGCATAGTAATATCTTGTGTGTTTGTCGACATTTCCTTTTCTGGGTGTACAACTGTACTATTTTGTTCTGCAGATAGTGTATGACATGAGGGTACGTCATGCATCACCATTTGATCAAGCACCTCAGCAACAAGCCATGGCTGATAACTTTTAGCATCCTTACAGTGTCCCTCTGTACTTCCTGAATCATCAGTATGAGTCTCGTCAAACACGACATTCCATGAAACTCTGATGCGACTGGTAGTGGAGTCATAGCAGTGATATCCTCTATATTGATCAACATATCCAACAAACCTACACCTGCATGCCTTTTTCTGAAACTTATCACGTTAAGAACTGTCAATATGAACATAGCATATGCAGCCAAACACTCGCAACTCATTATAGTCAGGATGAACCCCAAATAGTGTAAATAGCGTAAAATAAGGGGATTGATCGGCTAACAATTTCATTGGCAGTCGATTTATGACATAGACAGCTGAATGAAAAACTTTCATCCACAAGTTTAAAGGAATGTGAGTGTTATGCAACATACTCAGCGCACTCTCTACAATGTGCCAGTATTTTCTTTCAGCCGCACCATTTTGTTGTGGTGTGTGTGGACAAGATATTCGATGACCTATTCCATTATCTTAGAGAAATTCAGTAAATTCCTTTGATAAGTACTCTCATCCACCGTCACAATGAAAATATTGAATTTTAGTTGAAAATTGATTACAAACTAAAGCACAGAATGAGCAAAAAAGCTTGAAAACTTCAGATTTATATTTGATAAAATAAATACAGGTGTATCTAGAGTAACTATCAATGAAAGTAATGTAATAATGATTGCCCAATAAAGAAGACTGCGGGGCATGTCTCCAGACATCAGAATAGACAATTTCAAAAAGCACAAAATCTCTTTGATTTATTGAATGAAATGGAAGAACATGACTTTTACATAATTGACAACGGAAACAAAGAAGAAAATCAGCCTCGACATTCAAACTAGACTGCGGAACAAGTCCACTAGACACAAGCTTCTCAATAAATGAATGATTACAATGACTAAGACGACGATGCCAAATCTCTGGCTTATTACATTGAGATAGACTAAAACAAACTTTGAATGACACTGGACGAACTGGTTGTGAATTTATTGATGCATCATGAACTAGAAGAGACTCCTTGAAGACATACATGTTTCCCTGTCGTTCTCCTTCAACGAGTGTCTTCTTCGTGAGAAGATCCTTGACACATACAGAAAGAGTAAATTCGACAAAAGAATTAGTATCATCGACAAGTTTAGAAACAGAAATAATGTTTTTAACAATACTAGGAGAATGGTAAACATCAGATAAAGGTAATGAGGAATTGGGGAGTAGAAGGAAAATATTTCCAACATGAGAGATAGGATGAAGAACACCATCTCCGGTTTTAATAAATCTTACCAATATCACATGTCACATGTGCAGCAGCCCGGAGTTAATGTACCAAGTCTCCTACTCAGTTTGCTTGAAGCTCAATTCTGAAAGAGCGAAAATCAAAAGATTCTTCACATTTTTCTTGTCATCTCCTTTACGGTCGTCTCCTGCTTGTCCCCTAGTAGAAGGCCCAGCACCATTAAACTTGCCTTTGTTTTGCGGATTATGCCAGCAATTTGCTTTAATGTGCTCCATTTGATTACACTGAAAACATGTCGGGATGTTTATAGGGTTCCCTGGATACAAGTTAGGTGACATGTAGGGTATGGGAAAAAGCCCACGGCCTCCTTGATTACCTCTTCTATGTCCACGCCCGCCTCAAAAGCCCCCACGTCCTCGCCCTAATACTACTCATGTGACAAGTACCTCATGGTTGTTGGAATTCAAGGTCATCTTCTCGCCCCTAATGGTAACTTCATATTGTAGTAGCTTAGTCCGTAGATCTTCAAAACTGGGCAATGAAGGGAGGCATAGAAGAGAGGTGACTAACATGTGGTAGTCAGAACCCAGACCATTCAGTGCCTGTTGAACCTTTTCTTTGTTAAGAATTACGCAACCCACCATGGCTAGTTGATATGTAATACTCTTGATTTTGTTCATGTATTATGTCACTGATAAACTCTATTTCTTCAAAAGCTGAAATTCTCTCTTTAAATGCAAAATCCTAGCTTATGAAATATGTGAATAAGTCTGCGCCAATATTTGCCACAACTCTCTGGCTGAACATTCATCTAGGATGGCCACTAATATCTCATGGGAAAGCATAGAGGTAATGTAAGCCACAACTGCCTGATCTTTTCTTCTTCATGTTACAAATTTTGAATTATGAATCAATTTGTTGGAAACCTCCCCTTTATCATCTCGCTCTTCTTGCAGGACGAATTCTAGTGGTGCATGGATCGTTCCATCAAGATATCCAGAGAGATCCAGACTCTTAATAAAAGGAAAACTTTGTCGCTTCCAGGTCAAGTAGTTATATGAGTTGTCCAAGGAAACTGGAAGGGAGAATCCATGTGAAAGGACAACAAAAGAACACTCTGACCAGCAGTTTGATTTACCAGCAATGTAAATCTGTTTTTTTTTTCTTTTTGCTACGAAAATAATATTGCAGGGAAACAAATAATCAGTAGAACACGACAAATTAATGATCTGAATTTTTTTTTTGTATGGACCGAAACTTTGATTTGGTTTTGGAGAATAAGATTTGACTTGAAAGACAAAAGAGAGATCTAAGTTTAAATGGAAACACAAATCTGATCTGATACGATCAGATTTGATTTAACGTTGCTGAAGGGAAGAATCAATATGCCATGGCCAGATCTAATTTAGTCTGGCTTGGAACGAAAACACTAGATCTGGAACGATCCGATCCAGCATCAAAGAGGAAAAAAAATAATCAAGATTTAAGAAAACAGATCTGGTTTGACGTGACCAGACTGTTTGACGTAAACAGATTCAGTTTTAAGAGATCGAAAACTTAGAGAGGAAGAAAGATGTTTAAAAATTTTAAGAAAGAGATTTTTAACCCAATATGATAAGATCAATTTTCAGGACAGAAGGAGAATAGAATCTGATCTGATAAGATCAGATCTTGGATCAAAGAAAGGAAGAAGAGAACTCGACCTAGTATTTACTTCTCAGCCTGCTCTGATACCATGTTAGAAGTCACGCACCTTCGACCAGATCTTCATCCACAGCAGAAGAGAAAGGGATTTGCAAGAAGGAGAGGCAGCAATGACTGGCACGATTCTCAATGAGAGGTTGTGCCCTATATTCAATGTAATATATATGATACAAGTTGGATCGGGTCTGTCAACCCAGATCCGATAACACCAACCATGTAAATACAATACAAAAGAATCATTTTGGGTCTAGAACCAAACCCGTACCCTACATTCTCAATAGAAATTATTGTCTTTTAATATATTTTTTAGATTATGGATATGTATATTGAAAAAATTATATTTTGCAAAAATATGTGGTTTCTTAAAATCTTATGTGTTTCATGTTTTGCAAAATATTAATTTTTTACATTTTTTTTTTGTGTCTCTTAATGTATGTATTTACATAGATTATCTTTGGGATTTTTAATATATAGTGATGTTTCTTTGGTGATTCTAACTATGTGACCATGCATGATTTTAATTATGTAGCCTTTGTGATTATTATTGGATGGCATAAGCATGATTTGTCATCATGAACTCGAATGCATATTTTAATTTCTCTATTATGCATTATATTTTTTAGTGGGTTCTTGTGTATGCTTCTTGAGCATTTTATGAATAAAACTTATATTTTTTAAAAGACTCTTGTATGATTGTTGCTTAGCCCATAGTAGTTTTATGTGCTTTTTGGTAGCTTAGTGACTTGAGTGTTTGTGCACTTTTGTAACCCTTAGTGGTTTCTTTCTTGTGCATTGATACTTCATTTCATGTTTCTTAAAGATTTTATATTTGTTACATTGTGATAAAATTCTTTGTATGATATATATGAGTTCATGGTTGTTGATAGTTATATAGCTCTTTGTGAATCTCTATATGTTTGTCATCAATTGTCTAATAGTAGACTAATGATTTAGATCTAGCTTCTTAGAAGCTTTTCTTTAATAAAATCATATACTTTTGTCTTTTTATTGAGATTTATTGGATCTTTTGTATATGATGTGCCTTAGTGCACTTGTTTCTTGATTGGTGGATTCATGATTCCATTATCTTTTGAAAGATACTCTAACATCATAATTTCATCACATCTATGTAGATTATTTATATTGGGCATGATTCTTGTCCATTATTTGCTTGTCAAAGTTTGTAAAATTTGTCATGAGACATCTTGTGTTGGAAGTGATTGCATCAATTGACATATTGTTGTGCATATGATTGAACTATATTCATTCTAAGTCTTCATCTACCTTTATTGGATTTGATTTAAAACTTTGTTTTTTCAAATCGGTACTTTTATATATGAACTCACTTATTTGAAAATCAATTTCCGTGAGTATTTTTTGCCTTCTTTTGGCATTGTTTTTTGTCCATCATAGATTTTTCTAGGATGCGCCATTTATTTTTGGCCTTGTTGTTGGGTCAGAGTTAGCCGTTGAGGTGAGTTATGTGTGCACCTCATGTCATCTTACTAGTCTAGATTCCCAAAGGTTATGAGTGATGTGTTGTCACTTGTCTTGGGTTTGATTGGTATCTACATCCATGTTGCTTTTGTTGAACAAGAGATGCTTGTTGGGGTGAGTTGTGTGCACCTTGGTTTTCTTATCAGTATAGATTGTCGCCTTATAGTTTGGCTCTAATTGACGGTTGTTTGATCTCTAGTTCTATGAGTGTGTTATATCACTCATTTGTTTATTTGGACAATGTTATTATGAATACTTATAATTATGTTTATCTGTGATGGTTATCTATTTTGAAAATATGGTGTTTGAAAGATTGTTAAAATTGATACATTTATCCTTCTTGATGACATTAGTTTGTTTTTATTACAAGCTCTCTTACTTCGTGTCTTCTCCTATTATGTCTCTTATTTAAAAGATATTTTTGTGGTGAGTTATATGCACCCATTGGTTATTCACATTTTGTGTGTTTGTATTATACTCTTATTCTAGTAGCTGATGCACTTGAATATTGAGGTTTGTCTCTTATTTAAGTGTCATTTTACGTAGACAAGAAAGATTTGTTTGCAATGAGTTAGGTGCACCCATTGGTTATTCATACTTTTTGTGTGTTTGTATTATGCTCTTTTTCTAGTAGCTGAAACATTGAGGTTTGTCTCTTATTTAAGTGTTATTTTATATAGATGAGATGTTCACACTTTTTGTGTGTTTGTTAAGCTCATAAGTGGCATTGTCATTGATCTCTTGTTCTAGCAGCTATTACACTTGAATTTTGAGGTTTGAAGGTCAAGTGAGGTAAATTGCTTATGGTGGTCAAACTATTGTGAAGGTTTGCAAAATATCATTTCTTGATATTTGTGGGATTTTCAAATCTCTCCACAAAATTTCTAAAAAAAAATCACTCATTTACCCTTGTCTGGGAAATGGTTATTGAAAATTCTTCATGCATTTTGCATTGAATATGTTTTAATTGCATGCTTAAAGATATTTTAAATGTGTTCCATGATTAGTTATCTTGGGTGATTTACATCATGATATGCATTGGTTGCATAGGATGCAATATTTTGAGTGTATTTATAGATATTGTTTTTATTGTTGAGATTTAAATTGTTATTAATATTTGTCATTATTACAAAATATCTCTTGTTATGATTTGTACGTGGGATTTTGAACTTCCCCATTATTTCTGTTGTACATTTAATATGGCTACTTGTTTTGAAAAACCCTGCTTTATGAATATTTTTTGTGTGGGTTAAACTCTTTTGTGAGTTATTTATTCATGGTATTGATGTTGTTTGAAAATTCATATTTCATGCATTAATGTGCTTTTCGAGATAGATGTATGTATTGACTTTCAATAATGCATGTTTTCATGAATGTTTAAAGTGATGAATGATTTATACGTTTATCTTTGAGATATTTTATGCATGCATCTCTTCTTTTGATAATATGCAATTGTGTTCTCTTATAAATCAAGAACTATGATTTCATAAAATTATCTATTGAGGTGAGACTCTCAATGAATATTGTGTATAAAAATTTAATGACTTTCAAAATTGATGTTGAAAAATTTTCTTACTATTAAAAGATTTTGAAAATTATTAAAATGTCTTATTAAATATGTATTGTATTTTTGGCATGTTTGGTCATTTATATATATATATATATATATATATATATATATATATATATATATATATATATATATATATATATATATAGAGAGAGAGAGAGAGAGAGAGAGAGAGAGAGATGGGTGTGTACGAAATGAAATATGCGAATGAAATGTGCTAAATGGGTTTTTCTGCTCTTTTGGTGTGGGTTCTTTTTTTTGCAGTTCTGACCCCATAAATGTGTTGGGCATGGTCAATTTACGAGGAATCCACACTTGGATCATGTGTTTTTGATGAAAAAAATGATATTTGGAGCCTAAAAATTAACAAAGATTTTGGAATGGTGATTTTTTAAACGTTATAAAAACCCGCTCATGTGTCAGAATCGAACACTTAAAGAGTTGAACCCTATAAAATCAAGTACATAGATCACATTTGTACTATTAGAATTTAAAAATAAAACAAAAAAACCCTGAAAAACTCATTTAGCATGTTTCATCTAGCATATTTTATTTAGCACGTACCCATTACTCTCTCTCTCTCTCTCTCTCTCTCTCTCTCTCTCTCTCTCTCTATATATATATATATATATATATATATATATATATATATATAGTTATTTTTAGTTGGATTGCTCCTTTTGCACTCTTTAAAATATTGGCATTATTGATGATTCTAGAGACCTTTCGAGCATATCAAGGAAGATCTAGAAGCTCCTTCAAGAATTTGTATTATAGAAGAACATGTTGATATCTTGTGTAATGGGATTCCTTTTGTAATTGCAAACTTATAGTGAGTCAATGTAAGTTTGAGCGGGGGCGTTAACATATATCATGGTTGCCAGTCGAGGAAGCAGGAGCAGGAAGCGTGGCACTTTCAAAATTTTAGGAAGCGAGAAACGTGAGACTACTTAAAAGCGAATCAAGAATCATCTTGGAAGCGACCTAGGAAGCGAACCGGAAGCGACCTACGAAGCGAGGGGGAAGCGAAAAAATAAAAATAAAAAAAAATGAAAAAAGGGAGGAAGCGCAGGAGAAGCGCGGGGTAAGCAACGGGAAAGCACGCTTCTCAAAAAAAATGGCGCTTCCCAACGCGTTTCGGAAGCACAACATTTCGTGCTTCCACTAGGCTAGGTGCTTTCGGTAACTCTGATATATATACTTTAAAGTTAAGTCAACTTTGGTTGACTTGGACTAGTTGTTTGACTTATGGTCCAATGGTTAGTGTGGTCTCCCTTTTTCTCTCCTTTAATCTCTCTCTTCTTCCTTCTTTTCTCTATAAATATGGGTGGGTGGGTGCCTTTGTAAGGTGAGGGAGTGATGAGTAGTTTTAGGCAGAGTTACTGGAAGCACCTAGCCTAGTGGGGAAGCATGTTTCAGAAGCGTAAAACGTCGCGCTTCCAAAACGCACTGAGAAGCGCCAATTTTTTTGAAAAGCGCATTTCCCATTTATGGGAAGCGCGTTTCTCTTTTATGGGAAACATGCTTCCCATTTATAGGAAACACACTTCCCATTTATGGGAAGCACGCTTCTCCTTCGCTTTCCCTGCATTTCCTCCCTTTTTTTGTATTTTTATTTTTATTTTATTTTTCGCTTCCCCCTCGCTTCCTAGGTCGCTTCCAGATTCGCTTTCGAGACGATTCTTGATTCGCTTTTAAGTCGTCCCATGCTTCCCGCTTCCTAAAATTTTGAAAGTGCCACGCTTCCCGCTTCCACTTCACATATCGCTTCCCGCTTCCTCGACTAGCAACCATGGTTTTAGGCTTCTTGTGTGTTTTTTAGTGTATTGTAATGAGGATTAAAATGTATTTTTTTTGTATTTTTACTGTTCTTTATTAATGAAGTTATTTACTCACATTCTATTGTGTTTCATTTTAGTTCTTATGTTTTTGTTCAAATGCATTATGTTTTGACCCTCGGAGTCCATTATGGAGGGTATTGGGATCCGTGCCATTTTGTGACAAATATAACCTCAACCAGGTTTATCCAACTGCACAGAAAATATGAAAGAATTTTCTATCAATACCAAAGTAAAGCAGACTAAAGCACACAATGAAACTTTGGATTAACACTTCCACTCACACCTGTAATACAGACAAGTACAGCCCCATCAGAACCAGTATGGTGCTGGAGACCATTAGAATATAGGTAAACCAGATTGTATAAAACTTTCATTCAACAGATAAATGAATGTGCTTCTTCGATCAACCAAAAAACAAAAAAGTAGAAGAAAAACTCTCCATTAGTCAGGCATTTGATTATATAAGTAACATTTAAATTTAATTGTGTTCCAATTAAAATGTTCATATTATCAATCTAAGAATCTGAAAAAGGAAAAAGTAGATATCATTCAATGTAGATATTTGCATCCTAAGTCCACCACTGGAAGTATAATTATTAATCAATAATGAAAATAGCATAGGAATATCATAAATACCGCTTTACTGTCAGGACTCCAACTAACAGCATAGATGTTACCATTGTGACCTTCAGCAGATAGCTCCCCAATCTTTTCTCCTGTCCTCCCATCATATAGTATACCTTTCTTATCTGAACTTACACTGATAAACTTGCTTCCATCAGGAGAAAACCTTACGCAATTGACAAAGTTGGAATGTTCCCTGCACTTCAAACAATAATTTTTCCTTTACATACTACCTTTGTTCGGTAAGACACAATCAAGAACATCTTCCTCAGCACATTATATTTTATTATGGCCACAAGCCTACATTGCTACAATGCCATGAATGAGTTTTTTATCATTGACATAAAATTAAAATAATGACTACATTTCTCCTACAAGAAATTTTGAAAAAAAAAAAAGAAAAAATACCAAGCACTCGATGTTAATTAATATGAACCCTAGAACATTTTTCCAGAAGTTTTGCATTGGACTCTGCAAATCAAGGACACGACTGTTGCTCCAAAATAAAGAGTATGCTTCAACAATTAATGGGGAAAGGCATCTTGTAAACAATGTAGCCAAATCACACCAATGCACAATATTTGATGAGCCAAACAAGCAATGCAAGGAAACTTGAATAAATGTTATGTTTCTGCGTTCTATCTTGAACCAAGAGGCTACCATGAATTAAAATCTTAGAAGGATGAAGACATCTAACACTCAATCCAATTGCATCGATCAGAAGATGGCAGGTTTAGTGAATACTTAAGGGAAGTTTTCCACTTTTTCACTTTTTCTGTTTTGGTTAGCTTAACTGGAGTGCAGACCAGTGAATTAATGAGGTAACAAAAATAAAGGGTTCATATACATCATGATGACCAGTTTAGAGGTTTATCCCAGGGTTACCGGAAGTACCATAGGACATGGGGAAGCATGCTTCTCCGAAGCGTATTTCGGAGGCGCGAAACGTGGCGCTTCCAAAATGTATCTTTTTTTCCTTTTTTTGTTTTTTCCTTTTTTTGTTTTTTCCTTTTTTCGCTTCCCCCTCACTTCCCGCTTCCGCTACCCGAATCGCTTCCCCAACTGGCAACTCTGGTTTATCCTTTGAAGTACAATATGTTATAAGGAAGCATTACATGAGAGTCAAAATTGATTGGCTAGTGAAGTCCTTTTTTGTATTCAAGACCCAATAGGTCAAAAGATATAGTTATGAAGGGCATTTTTGTAAACTGACTTAAATTACCTTTATAAGGGTCAATATGAGAGGGATAGGGCACGATTCCAGCCTCTATTCTCTTTCTCCCTTGTCTTTTCTCACTTCCTCTCTTTTCCTATATCTTCTTCTTCCTCCTCACTCACTCATTTCTCTCACCTTGTTTCACAGTTCGCACACACCACATATTCTTTCACACATCAAAGGAACATAATCATGTTACCATCAATCTGAAGATGGTATCAGACCAGATGAAGATATGAAGGGAAATTTTGAAGCATACATCAACCACAAAATGACAAGGGGATTCATGACCTGCCACATGGGAGCTCCAATCAGTTTTGGTTGCATTCATGCAGATAATATTTCAGAAGATTTTGGTTAGGGAGCTCCAAAATCCAAAATTCAGTTTTTAAACATTATAACAAAAAGTATTCTTAGGCATTTCCAAAAAATCTATGTAGTATAAACCTCCTTCTTTACAGCCTTCTCCAATCAGCTTCCCTGAGAGACGATCCCGCACTCATAAACCAATAGAAGAGAAAGAAACATTATACCAAAGGTCACATAATTAAGAGACAAATAAAAGATTTAGGCTTAACTTGGGAATATATCTAATTTTTTGAATAAAAAATCTCTTTAAAATATTTTCAAAATTTCTTATTCCCTTTATCTCAAGAGATATTCTATCAACAATAAAAAACATTTGACTCGCTTGAGTTATGACATCCAGATAAAATATCACAATTTAGTGTCATATGAAATGAGGCACATGAGCCAAGAAGCCAAAGAGACTTACTGGGATCAAAGATGCCAACAGAAGAGACCGTAGCTTCGGTTGGTGAAGCTCCTTTGAATAGAGGTTGAAGAGCTTCTACAATTTGAGTCAAGGACATGCTCTCAATAGTTGATTCTTGTGTAGCTTTGAATTCACTTGACTCTTGAGCAACGGAGGCTACCTTCTTCTCATAGGGTATCTTTAGTTTAGGACAATATATCTTGACATACCCCGGTTCACGACAATAATAGCAAATAATTTATTTATTTTTCAAACTCATTGTCTTGCTTTCCATAGCTATCATTGTTTGGTCTCTTATAATGTGACAGTTATAATGTAGTAGTTGGTAAGCATGGACATGGTTTCTCAGCCTAGACACGGCTATGACCGAATTATCATCATCTTTAAATGTCTTTTTTTTAGTCTATTTTCTTTCATACTTAGCTCTTCAATAGAGAGAACTTCTCCTTTATGAAGAAAAGCCGATTTAGTAGACTCAAACTCCGGTCTTAGACCATTGATGAATTGATAGAAATGTTTCACATCAATTTGTCTTTGACGGAGTTCTATGTCTTTGGGATAATGTCATTGTGACTCAAGAAGAGCAAACTCATTCCAAAGGTCGAACAACTTACTAAAATATTCTCTAATACATTTTTCTCCTTGAATCATAGTGTGTACCTTGTCTTACAAGTTGCAAATGTGGGTAATATCTTTAAGACTATGTCACATGGACTCTTCAACTAGGTGCCGCACTCACATCGCACCCGCACCCGATGCGATCAACCTGACCCTGGGTGCAGTCAATGCACCCAGGGTCATTTATGTCCAACTTTTTGCCGCATCCCCGCACCCAAGTTTTTTTAAAGTGTCGCACCCCTGCCCCTGCACCTGCACCCATGTGACATAGATTTAAGAGAATACATTTTCTTAAGATAGTCTCATGCAAATATTTATTTGCATGTTCAAATTTAGCTAGACTCAAGCACTTCTTGATATCAAGACTACTAATGACCCAAGACATAATCTTGGCATGCCCCATTCTCCATTCTTTCCATTTTTTCTCATATGTGGCCATAGCCATAAAGATTCAAATAGAGATACATGTTTAAATTACTTTGAATAGAAAGCTAATCTAGTTTGATCTAATTTCAAATCTAACAAATATGTTAATCAAATCCTCAAACTGTATGAATCCATATGTATATATGAAACTTAAACCTTTATGAATGTGCAATTAGATTTTCTAGAGAAGCATCATTTGTTAGTAGCCTTTTCCCTTATCGGTTAACTTACTCTTTTATCATTTATATATCCATAACCTATGTTAACTGTTAAGAAAAAGAAAGTTTGCCAAGCCCCTCATGTTCTTGTCATATTTTCTGCTTTTTGCCATTTTTATAACCTTCCAGCCTTAAACACAGAGGGAGAGAGACCTAAATTAGTAAGTGTTCCTGATGTGCTCAGACTAGATTCATAACTATATCGCTCTCATGAAGGGGGCTTGGCAGTTATAATGTATTTTAAAGCAATATTATCAAGATATGAACTGTGATCTGGAAACCAGCAGGGCCCATCCTCTAGGACAGAAAAGCTCTCTAGTTATGGCTTGAAAAATCTGTTTAGATTTTTGGTAGAAAAAGTGGTAGTCCTGTCCCTACAAGAACAAAGATCAATTATATTAAAACATTTACCTAGACGGTGCAGTTAATTTAAACCTGTGTTGGCCATTTTAGGAATAATAGTTTAAATGTTATCTTCAATACCCTGATATATTCCCCTTGGATGTTATTAGTTAATTCTCTTACTAGTTTTAAACAGACTACACATCAGATAAAGGGCATGTATACATCTCCCTCACTAGAGCACATAATTCCTTACAATTTGGAGAAAATATTATTTACATCATGTGCATTGCTTTTGGAAAATGTCATTCAAGCATGAAGATACTAGGAACACTTATTTATACCATGATTTTATATTCCATTGCAAGTTAAACGTTATAGTAATGTTTCAAGCCAGAGTGCACTCCTAAAGTTTGAGAATGGTCATTATTTACTTAAAAGCTAACACATCATATACTGAATAGCTATTAGAATTTCATTTGCTTCGACAGGCTAACATGTCACGCTTCAGTTCCTGCATTGGATCCTCATACCTTTACCAAAAAAGAAAGACAATGTACCAAAGGATTCTTCATACAAAACAATTATGTTAAAACAGCTGAACCTTTAGCAAATTTGCACTATCATTGACCTAATATAGTATAAATCAATCTCTTAATACCATAAACAAGACTAACCTTTGTGACAGTTTGAACCTAAATGGTGGTCCCTCATAGAAATTCACCAAGTAATCTTCTCCACATGTAACAATACGAAAAGGTCTTGTAGGCTTGAATGCACAACTTAAGACACGTCTTGAATGACCGTCAAACTCACCAACAGTTGATCCTGAATCCCACCTACAAACAAAAACAAAAAATACAACAAAGAGAAGGAGATCACCATGACAAAGATGGATTAAACTATAAATTGTGCAAAGCACAAAATACAACCGAAACAAATTTAAATGTAAAATATCAAGGCAATCTCAATCAAACTTCACATATGGTAAATAATGCTAGAAAAAAAAAAGATATTATCTCTATCATAAACAGAATGTCAATGATAGAAAGACAAAAAAATCACCCTTTCCTTACTCTTTGAGGTATCAAAAGAAAATGGAATTAGCAACATTATGCATGCTTGCTTTGTCATTTTTTAATTGTGTGCAAATGATTCAATTATAAATAATAAAAAAACTACATGTGACGTGCACTAAATGGAATTAGCAACATTAAACTGTTTAAGAGAAAAAAGTTTGTTTGGTTCTGAGTGCCAAACGTGTAAGCCTGTTAGGTTATTAGTGGACAGGGTCACACGCATTTACTTTTTTTTTCCCTTTTTTTCGACAGTACCATTGGGATTCGAACTTACAACCAACACAAGTGACGTGCACTAACTGCTCTTGCCAGATAAGCGGATCTCCCGTTGGTATCTATTTTTTTTCTATTATATTTTTTTATAATCCAAAGAAGAATAAAAAATCATCACCGACGGCAGATTGTCGGTCCCTCATATTTTGCTTGCACTCTGAGACTAGGCCATGGGTTAGATTTAGATGGTGCATTCATTTATGTGAATCCATTGGCATTCATAAACGATAGGACGAACTCGGTCTGGATTCAAGTGGGTCCGGCGTCCTACTCTGTCCTTGAGGGACCTTTTACCAGACTGGCTTTTGAGAAAGCTACGATTCCGAGTCGACCAGACGTTTGCTGCATGGATTGTCAAAGTTGGGCCGCATTTAAAAAATGTGACGTCTCTTTTTCTAGTCTTTTGGCTACGATGAAACAAACATTTAGCGGCGTTTTCTTGTCAAGGAATAGGGTTCTGCGGCACTTCTTTAGTGGATTCCTCTGCGGCGGAAACTAAATGGGACCCACATGAGAACAGTTTTTCGAGAAAAATGAGAGTTAAGTGTGTAAAATGACACACCCGTCGAGGCATTTTTCCATATGCCATGTTTGTTTTGGCATTGTAAGTTCTGCAGAAACGCACGCCCATCGATGCATTTTTTGCGAAAAAACTTGAATTTTCCATGACACACAAACACCCCCTTAAACATCACAGTTAAAATTGTCATGTTGGCATCGGTGAGTCTCAGTTTTTTTTTTGTTACCTTTTCTTTCTTATTTTTAATAAGCAAGATGGGGTTAGGCCGACTCCACCCGTTACACTACATACCATTGGGTTTTGAACTTGCAACGTTCCATCACATGGTGACTTGCACTAACAGCTCCTACCAAACAAGCAGAGCCCCCGTTGGTTACCTTTTATTAATCCTTTCATACTTCTCTCAATTAAATTGAACTGGCAAGAGCTTTTAAAAATCGATGCCTATTTTTGTATGATAGATCATTCCCATCCATGAAAATGGAACAAACAGGTCTTTGAAATATAAAAAACATTATTTTTTGACAAAATATTATTATGTAATATATACAAATTGGGGTCTCAGGTTCATGGCGTTATCCCTCAACTTGCTCATCAAACAGCAAAAAAAAATAAAAAGAAAAAGACAATTCTCCCTCAATCAACACAGCTTATTTGTCTCTTCTGGTTCATTTTTTATGTTTGTAAATGTAGCTATGAGAAACTCAAAGTTAACCAAGCAATGGGTCAAGTCAAGCTAGATGATGGGTTCAGGGCTAGTCAAACTCTTCCTATTTATTTCTTGTCCTAAGTAAGATTATGTTAAGACGTTGCCAAAATACATATTTGCTCCTAATTAAGTGAGTCATTAGTAGCCAAAGCTGTGTTGTTGGTAGGAGCTGTCAGTGCATGTCTCCTTGTAGTGGGAAGTTGCAGGTTCAAAACCCAATGGTAGGTTGAATAACTGATGGGGTCTGCCAAACCCCACCTTGCCTTTCAAAAAAAAGAAGTGAGAGCCATTAGTCTCTTAGCCTAGTTGATCATGTCTCATTAATTTATAACCTTAGGGAGACTGGTCATGCCCTTCAACGGACAAGATGGCGTGGATGCCAATTCCTTGGGTGGTAAGTCATGGATACAAATATAGTAAGTAGCAAGTCATGGAGACGTGGATTGGTAGCCCCAAAGGGTTTTGTGTAATGGAAGGGCCCTTGGCTGCTAGGCGGGTGGTTAGAGTTTCTCACAAATGTCAGCCCCTTGCATTATGAAGGGTAAGGGTATCATGCCTTTAGCTCGTGCCGAAGCAAGACGACTCCCTAAAGACAAGGTGTGTCTCAGGGGGTTTACACCGTGGTATCAACGGCTGAATGTGCGATATGCATAACCAGCGCAGGGTCTGATTTCGCAGGTGGTTTCAACATTCCTCATAAAAAAAAGACTTCTTGATGTTTAATAGAGTCTTCCTTTTATATATATATATATAGTTAGTTAGTTAGTTAGTTAGTGGAGATGTGCATACAATATATACATAGTTAGTTAGTGGGGATGTGCATACAATATTAATGAGTTGAAATGAGCAATATCTCATAGCTCGTGTTATTTTATGTGAATCTTTATAGATATGATCTACATGGTCTATTTGGTTGGGATCAAATTTTTTGTTTCATGGGAATCCAGTTTATGCAAGTGTTTTTTTTTGGTGATTCAAAAATCAATGGTCACAAATGCTCAATTTTTTCATAGCTTAAAAAAAGTTTCTTTTGTTGAAAAAATGTGATCGATATAAAACTCGGTTGTTAGAAAAAGAACACCGTGGATTATCATGGGTTGTAGATTTTGGACCTTCTTTTAGTTGGACGGTCCCTCTTCCTATATATAGAGCACCTACTCCCATCTAGTAAAAGGTTTGGGTTTTCCAAATCTTGTAGTTTTTTTTTTTGTTGATAAGACCTTATAAATGTGATCTATATGCATTTTTAAACAGAAAACAAGTTTTAGATCATGCGATTGTAATCATTGTATAGGTTTTTTAAGACCTTAAAAAAATCAACGGCCTAAAATGTAGCAAAGTTTCATGATTTAAAAAATCTTATTTTATGTCCAAAAACATGATCCGGACATGATTCTTATCAAATAACTATGTTGAACACGGAGTCCGATTGAGAAGATACTACATCTATGATTTTACTATGTGTGTAGGTAATCCCGAAGCAGCTTAGCATTACTTTATATATATATAGCATACATCAACGAACCTACTGCCGAAGCATAGGGAATTTTCTGCATCTTTGTTCCTTCTTCATCATTTGTAGGACATTGTCTTGAGCTAAGTTTGAAATGGCCTGCAAGTGGACAATTAACAGGCTTTGCTTTGTCCATGTTGAACCTCTCAAGAACCTTTCTGATATACTTTTCTTAAGATAACCATATCATCTCATGTGATCTGTCATGAACGATTCTCATCCCAAGAATCTGCTTTGCTGGACCTAAATCCTTCATGGCAAATGTCTCACTTAGCTCCAACTTTAACTTGCTAATCTTGCTGATGTCTTGGCTCACAATCAGTATATCATCCATATAAAGCAAGAGAATGATAAAATTACCATCTGGAAATTTCTTCACAAACACACAATGGTCTGTGGAGGTTCTTGAGTATCCATGCTCATTCATAAAGAAATCAAATTTCTTATACCACTGCCTTGGTCTTGCTTCAATCCATACAAGCTCTTCTTCAACTTGCAAACTAGGTGCTTTTTACCCTTGTCAATGAAACTCTCAGGTTGCTCCATATAAATTTCTTCTTCCAAGTCACCATATAGAAATGCAGTCTTCACATCAAGCTGCTCAACTTCCAAATTCATGCTTGCAGCTATATCGAGCACAGTTCAGATGGAGGGCATCTTCACAAGTGGTGAGAAGATCTCATCAAAGTCAACTCTTTTCTTCTGAGCAAAACCTTTCACAACAAGATGTGCCTTGTATCTAGGTTGAGAGTTGTTTTCATCAGTCTTCTACTTGAAGACCCATTTGTTCTTTAACACCTTCTTCCCTTTAGTTGTCTTTACCAGATCAAAGGTGTGATTCGCATGCAATGAATCCATTTCTTCTTTCATTGCCTTAAACCACTCAGACTTGTTTTCATCCTCCAAAACTTCTTCAAAAGTTTCTGGCTCACCTTGATCTGTAATCATCACATACTCATTTGATGAGTATTTTCTGGATGACTATTTTTCTCTAGTGGATCTCCTTATCGGAGTCTGAGGAAGTGACTCTTGGGGTGTTGGCTCCCCCTCAATTTCTGACTCAACACTTCCTTCCTTTGCATCATTGCGAGGAGGTGGAATCTCCTCCACGAAATCATGAACAGTCGGCGCATCTAGGGGATCTAAATCAATAAGATCACCTGTACTGGACTCTGATGGCTCAGACTCACCAATGTCTTCAATGGTCTAATCTTCCAATAAGACAACATCTTGACTTCTGACCACCTTTTTATCAATAGGGTCATACAGTCTGTAGCCAAATTCTTCATGTCCATAGCCAATGAATATGCATTGCTTGACTTTTGGATCAAGCTTGGACCTCTCTTCCTTCAGAATGTGAATAAATGCTCTAGAGCCGAACACTCTTAAGTGTCCATAGAAAGGTTCTTTTCCTATCCAAACTTTCTCTGGAACATCTCCCTTCAAGGGAATAAAAGGAGACAAGTTGATAAGATCAATTGTTGTCCTCATTGTCTCACCCCAGAAAGATCTTGGCAATTTAGAGTGTGACAGCAAACATCTGACTCTCTTAAGAATGATGTGCTTCATCCTCTCAGCAACCCCATTCTGTTGAGGTGTCATCCTTATAGTTCTTTCATGCTTGATGCCATGATTGGTGCAATACTGATTAAATGGCCCAATGTATTTGCCACCATTATCCGAGCGAACACACTTCAACTGCCTGCTAGTTTCTTATTTAGCCATAGCCTGAAAGTGCTTAAATACATCTAGAACTTGGTCTTTAGTCCTCAGTGTATAAGCCCAGACTTTCCTAGAGTGATCATCAATGAAAGTCATAAAGTACAATGCACCACCAAGTGTCTTGACCTTTAAAGGTCCACACACATCAGAATGTACAAGATTTAGAACATGAGATTTTCTAGATGCAATGCATCTATGGAAAGAAACTCTATTTTGTTTACCATGGAAGCAATGAACACAAGGTTCCAAAGATGTACCTGCTGCACTTGTCAGGAACTCTTTCTTAACTACGACTTGCAGCCCCTTCTTGCTCATATGCCCAAGCCTTCTATGCCATAATTTTGTGGACGAGCCAGTCTCAACAACATTCACAACACTCTTCCAGATCTTCGCTTACAAAGTGTAAAGGGAACGAGCCTTTGTTCCTCTGGCTATCACCAATGAGCCTTTGGTTAGCTTCCACCTTCCATCACTTTAGGTGTTGTTATAGCTCTCATCATCTAACTTTCCAGCAGAGATCAGATTCAGTTGGATGTCTGGTACATGCCTCACATTTTTCAGCAACAACTTACAGCCAACACTTGTTTCCAAGCAAATGTCGTCCATGTCAACAATCTTTGACACATCTTCATTTCCCATTGAGACATTACCGAAATCACCTTGCGAGTAGGAAGTGAAGAAATCAACCCGTGAGGTAACATGAAATGAAGCTCCAGAGTCAATCACCCAATCGGTCTCCTGATCGATCAAATTTATGCTAGTGCCATCACAGACAACCATGAGCTCTCCATCTGTGACTGTGGCACCTTATTTTTCTTCTGAGCTCTTCTCTCTGTTCTACTCCTTAAGCTTGAGCTTCCTGCACTGTCGCTTCATATGCCCCTTCTTGTGGCAATAATAATACTCGACGTCTTTCTTTGAGCTCGAGTGTGAGTGGCCTCTGGATTTGCCATGGTAGTGCAAAGCCCTGCTCTTACTTCTGCTTCTCCCCCTGTTTTCAATCACAAGCGCCTTTGAGGTAGAAGGACCTAATGACTTTCTCCTGGACTCTTCATTCAACAGACTGCTGGTAATTTGGCTCATCGTTACCATTCCATCAGGTGCAGAGTTACTGACTGTGACCACCAAGGTTTCCCAACTCTCAGGAAGGGAAATAAGAGCAACAAAGTTTGTAACTCATCATCAAAAGTGATTTTCATTGTGGCCAACTGATTTACAATGCTTTTGATCTCATTCAAATGCTCTGCAATAGAGCCGCCCTCTTTATACTTGAGGTTCACAAGCTTTCGAAATAGAAAGGCCTTATTCACTGCTGCCTTTCTATCATAAAGGCTTTCTAGTTTGGTTCAAAGACCATGCGTCAAAGTTTCTATGGATACATGATGAAAGACACTATCATCTATCCATTGTCGAATGAAACTGATCGCCTTTCGGTCTAGTTTTTTTTATTCGACATCTTTCATCTCTTCTTGTTTGCCTCTCACACCGTCTATGGGTTCATCCAAATCTTTATAACCCAAGAGGTCTTCTATTTTAGTTTTCTATGTCATCCAGTTTGTGCCATTCAAACTGATCATACGCCCAATGTTATTCTCCATGACTTCACACACAAATATACTAACCAAATCTCTGATACCATATGTTGGGGTTAAAATGGACGTACCGGGTCTCCCCACAAGTGTGAATTGATGAAAACAATACGATGATGATAGTGGTAGAAAAATAAACCAAAACAAACTAGCTGCGAAAATAAAAATAGCACACAACGATTTACGTGGTTCCCTCTCAACTGAGGTATGTCCACGACGACCAATAGGTCAACAACTTCCACTATCTTCAAACAAAGATTACAAAGTGGCCAAAAGGCATAAGCCTTACAAACACACAAGGTGTAACGAAATGAACATGAGGATATGCCTCACTGAGGAACAAAGAACGAATGATTTGAAGAACTAGCTTGACGAAGCTGTCTTGAAAGAAGTGTCGCAACACTTCTTGTTTTTTTTTTCCTCCGCACCCTTTCGGTGCCCTAAAAGTGTTTCTCACACTCTCTCCCTAATATTCTGCCTTTTTTGCTCTCTCCCATTGCTTTTGCTCTCTCATCCATCCCTTAAATAGAAGACAAGACTCACATTAAATGCGGAAGACTAAATATCTCGCATAACTTACGATGCGCCTTATCACAAATCGCTATCCAGCGATACCACAAATCGCTATCCAACGATAACCACAAATCGTCATCCGACTGAAACACATAACGCTAACCACAAATCGCTATGCAACTGAAGGCACTCACCACAAATCGTCATCGACAACTCGCTGAACCTCAAACTCTGAACAGTTGAATAGTCATTTAGCTGAGAGGACTTCTACAAATCGCTATCCAGCAAATACTCCAAATCATCTTCGAAAAGATCAAGCATCGTGCTTGAAATTCTGCAGTGATACTGAATGTGCATCGAACCAATGGATCCCACAAAGGAGGGAAACCCAACATATATCTCATCAAAGGGTGTTATTCTATAATATCTGCCCAACAGGTCTCCCGCTAACTCGAGTGAGCATTCAAATATTTGTCCCACATTCGTTCGTGAAGGTACTCTTAATGGATTGAATGCCATATCAACTGGTGTCCCATTTTGCAAATAAGACATATCCGGTCTAGGCAATTTTTTTGAAATGAAACCTTTTTTCCTATGACTTTCGACTACTTTATCGCCCACTTTGATTTTACGGGAGATTTACCACTTCCACATGTGCATTTGTTTGGAATGCAACTAAAAAGTTGGAAATAATACTGAAAGAACGTTAGGAAGGTTGTTGAAGCAGTCACCTGTGTGAGATCTGGTGTAGTATTTGGTAACTACCACCTCATGTAAGTGGGATGTAAAATGTGGAATTGGACGTGTCAAATACCATCTCACTTGCATCATTTCTTACAACTCCATCCATCACCAACAATTCTGGTGTTGGTATTCCCACTCTGGCTACTTCTGACTAGTTTCCAAACATCGCCTAAATCTATGAAACCCATCCATTTGGATGGGCAAAATTTCATGTTTATGCATCCGCACAAATATACGTGTGGTGTTGTAGTTTCAGTTTGGGTTACAAACTCTGTAGTGCATGTACAAGAGAGAGAGAGAGAGAGAACATTCACCATTCAACATTACCAAAATACATCCAACAGAATATTGGATGGGAGAGACAAAAGAGAAACATAAGAGCAAAACAGCCACAATATAGATGGCGATTGTACATAGTTCAGAGTACAAGCCGATCAGCCCCTCCCCCCTACTATGTAATTTAAGAGACAGATACACATCAGACATGACCCATTGTCGAAGCCTTCCGAAATCGAATTTGATGCCCCTGAAGAAGATGTCGTTTCTTTCAGTCCATATGACCCACCATGCTGAAAGCAACCAAACCCGCCACAGTAATCTCCATTTTTTTTGTGTCGTACAATCCTAGGACCAAGCAAGAGGTCCCGAATAACGGAGCACGGACGAGTTTGAACAAGTGGCGCACCCCAAGTTTGAAAAAATAAGTCTAGAATGACCGGGCAGAGCCAAAATAGGTGAGTCGTGTCCTCTACAACCTTCTCGTAAAGAACACACATGCTTGGAAATTGAATCCCCCGTTTCCTGACATTAATTTGGGTTTGAACACGATCCAGAGCCACAAGTCACGCCAAAGCTTTTGCCCTTGGAGCTGGCCCCTTACCCCACATACAATCACTGGGAAACCAGTTCATCCCGGATGGCAACAAGGAATGGTAAACTTGCTTAATGGAGAACCTATCTCCGCTCGCCATGGCCCAGTGAACCCATGTCATGCCATGGACAGGCCTAAAATCTCTGCCACTGAAGGATCGAAGTGTCTTCCGCCACTCTAGCCAGAGGGACGAATGACACACTGAACTGGGCGTGGAAAGAAGGGATTCATGTAGACTACCATATTTTTGCCTAACAATCATAGCCCAAGAAGATTGAGATGTGGAAGCTTCCCAAGCCCACTTCAAGACTAAAACGATGCTCCTCTTTCTCATAGTTGGAATCTCTAAGCCACCTTGGTGCCTCGGAAGCACGATCTGTTGACAAGAAACAAGCAGGTACTTTTTGTGCGACACATTCCCAGACCAAAGGAAGTGCGAAAGCAAACGATTGATCGTCTGCTCTACTGTCGTCAGTATAATAGACATGCTCATTCGAAACTCTGGTAATCGGGCTAAAACATGGCGAATGAGCATCACTCGTCCCGCAAAAGATAAATATTGAGCCTTCCAAGCCTGCAATCTTCCTTGCACCCGCTCTATGGTAGACATCCAAGTAGAAGTTCCCGCTGATTGTAGAGAGTGCAACGATGGACCCAAGAAATTGACAGGAAGTCGGATATTGGGCAGTTGAAGATCCTTGCAGCAGCCGATTGGAGAAGAGGGTCAGCATTGAGTAAGACCAGAGCGCACTTACTCTCGTTCAGGCGAAGGTCTGAAATTGCAGCAAAGACTTTAATAATAAAGTACAACCTAGACATTTGATTAACATTCGCATGTCCAAATATTAAAGTATCGTCTGCATATTGAATTGTGTGACCAACAAAACCAGGAATGCCCAAGGATTCCAAGAAGCCTGTTTCTTCTGCCCTTTTCATGAGAATAGGTAAACCATCTACCGCGATATTAAAAATGATAGGTGCTAGAGGACAACCCTGTCGTACACCTCTAGCCAACTTGAATTCTTCCCCTCTCATTCCATTGATGCAAACTGATGATACGGATTTTGTGACCAACTCCTTAATCCATGCTATAAATCGGCTGCCAAGCCCCATATTTGTTAGAGATTCAATCAGAAAATCCCATGCCATTCTGTCATAAGTCTTGTGAAAATCCAATTTTAGCATGAAGTGCGGTGATCCAGTCGACTGTAAAGAGTGAAGAAGCTCAGTTGCACAAATAAAGGATCCTTGCAAACTTCGACCTGGAATAAAAGCACCCTGGTTCGGACAAAACAAGTTGATCAATGATAGCGCGCAACCGATTAGCCAACACCTTAGATATAATGCGATACAGAGCACCCATCACCGAAATCGGCCTAAAGTTGGATATGTCTGATGCCCCTTGCCTCTTAGAAATCAAAGAGATGACTGCCACATGATATGGTTTAGGCAGCCTCGCATTACGATAAAATTCATCGAACAAGTGGAGCAGGTCAGTTTTTACAGTTGACCAAAATGCTTTAAAGAAGTCAATGTGAAAACCATTAAGGCCTGGTGCCTTCCATCCCGATAGTTCGCTAATAGCATTCGAAATCTCCACTTCAGTGAATCTAACCTGCAAAGAAACAAATTGGTTTGCCGCCAACTGCTTATAGCCCATATCGCCGATGACCCCCCTGATGCCTAAGTCGGCCGAATACAACCTGGAGAAATAAGAAGTAATAGCTGGCAGGCAATTGTGCGGACCAAACTGGCATCCATCGATCTCGATCGAGAGTATACAGTTCTTACTGTATTTATTTGATGCGTTCATATGAAAAAATTGTGTATTATCATCGCTATTAGTCAACCATGCAACTCTAGCCCTCAACTTCCATCTAAGCTCATCTCGTGCTCTCCATTCTGCAATGAGAGTAGAGAGTACGACGATACGCTCCTGCAATTGAAGCACTTGACCCTTCGGTACACCAACAAGATCGACCTGACGTTGGGCCAAATCGGAGAGCTCAGCTTCCCACTGGCCGATGAACCTAAACTTGTTCAGGTTATTAAAACTTAGCCATTCCTTAATACGTTTCCGAAGACGAAGAAGCTTAACATGGATGCGGATGGCCACCCAAGATCCCGTAGCAGGTTGAGCCCACGATTGACCTACCAACTGCTGAAAGTCTGGCACCCGAAGCCACCATTCCTCAAAGAAGAACCTACGACATGCCTTGATTTTGTCACTTTCAAGTTTGAACTGAAAAGTTTACTTCAACGATAGGGTCGCGAGATCGAAACTCAGAGGAATTGACAGAGGCCTGCACAAGATTTGAATTGCTTATCCGGTTCGGGCGTCAGGTGTACGGGGGACATAAAAACAATGAAAATATCAGATACAATATAATTGCACCAACATTAAGCACCTGATCACCCTCCATCTTGAGGACAGCCTGTCAGTTGTGGGGCCCAGGGCCTGATGGAGGGCAGTCAAGTGCATAATGCACAAATTTTGTGCCATGTGATTGCACCCGATCAGAATCCACAAAATAGGGTGGTTGTGTCTTAATCTTTAAGGGTCTTATATCGCAGTGGGCCGAGCCCATTAAGCGACCTGGTCTTCGATACGGGTTTTCTTGTCATTAAAAAATAAAGTTTAGATTAAAATATTGTTAAATTGTAAAATAGATGCCGTCATTATCCTAAAGAATTAAACATTAAAATTTTTTAAATATTTTCTAAATAGTCACTTTTTGAGCGCACAATGGTGAAATTTGTACTTAGCGACCTGTTCCAGCACACAGAGACAAGGTCCTACCCCAGAACTACCCAACAATTAAGCGCACACTCTATCCTACTGAGAAAGTGGAAACTCACTATGACACTTTAGTGATTGGATGTCATCCAAGAAAGTTTGCTCACAAAAAAACCAGGACCGTTTTATGGGTCAATATTTGCTACCCCTCGTGGGTAAGGAACCCCTCAGTGAAAAACTGTAATATTTTTATTATTTTTTGCACATTTGACACGATCTACATGTTTAGTTTAGTAGAAAAGGACCTTTGAAACATGTTATTATAACATGCATGTGAGATTTTTTCAGGGTTAAAAAATCAACGGCCTACAATGTACCAAACTTTCAACCTTCAAAAAATAATATTTTTACATAAAAAATATGATCTAAGTGTTCATTCTTACGAATTCGACCATGTTGAATACATTTGCTCAAACCAACCTTCTCCTGTGAGTTCCAATTAGAGGGTCAAATGCTTTCCCCATCTTATATTGCCCTTCGTAATGATGCATCTACTCATTCAGGAATCATGTCAGCCTTTTACATTAATGTTAGATCGTGGTTGTTTTTACTTTAAGCTTACGACATTGTATGTAAGGGTGTCAATAGGTCGGCTTTGGTTCGACCTAGGTGGAACCAAACTTGGATCAGATTTTTGGGTAGGATACCGGGTCTAGACCCAGGTCTAATCGAGCCTACTATAAGATAAATCATACCTAGATCCAATAAGAACTACATGAACCAAACCCAGATCATACCTGATAAAATAATAATTTTTTATCATTTTTACATTGAAAATTTATGGTCTTAATCAAAGCTTGAGTCAAGCTTGGGTCTGGTATAAAATTTCACAAACTATACTCGGGTCCATATATTAATCGGTTCTTCAAGTCGGGACATGAGTCTTAATCGGGTATTCTTTTTTGTCACCAAACCCGAACCCTATAGGGTTTGGTCGAAGTAAACCCAACCCGTTGACACCCCTAATTATATAGAGTCAAACATATTACTTTTCCCTAACAATTATGAGGGTGTGCTTGAGTGCCGAGATCTTGTAATATCGTGTATTAAATTTAGAGATATTTGAGGTTTTGGCTAAGTGCCATAAAAAAATCGATAAATCCTCGATTTTAGGTAGCGTCAATTGAGTTTGGGTTTGACCCATGGGTCATTGATAAGACCTAAATGAGCCAAACAAGATATGATAAAAACTTTTATTTTTGACCTTTAAAATCAAGCAAAATTTGAGCGAAATTCAGGTTAAATTCAAGTTATACATCATTAGATGTACCTGAAAATGTTGAATTCAACTATATTTTATTTTTCTGAACTCAGGCTATGGTCTGCTCGAAAATCATATTTTTTAAAAAAAGGTCTGTCTCGATGGGACCGAGTCCAGATTGGATCAAACTGAATCCAATCTGTATGATCCAAGTTAATATGGATCTGAACTCAATCCAAAACCCATATTAATTAGGATCTGATCCAGTTCAAGATCCATATAAATATTGGATATGAATTTGCATCTTGGATCTGGACCCAGATCTAAAATCTAGGTCCAACGAAATTAAAGCTTTCAATTCGGTATAAAGGTTTAATTTAAGGAAATTTAAGGTTAAAAAGACTCCAAGATGGATAAGGCACTCTATGAAATTTTCTAGATATTTATTAATTATTAATTAATTAATTAATTCCAAATTTTAGTTATATATGGTAGTTACCAAATAGTGAGGTCTCTAAAAGAGTCCCTTTGATTGCTTTAAAAAAAAATTACTTTTCAATAGGGATGAGTTGGGGTCACTACAGGTTTGGTATCAGAGTCGACCATAAAATATTATATTTTAATCATTTTTGTGTACCAGAATTTTCTTTTGATAATCAAGTCATGTCCAAATTTTATCAGAAAGTCATGACTTGTATTCTAGAGCAGTCTCCATCACTAGTAAGGGCTACCTGGTATTTTTTTTTACTAATATCAATTTATTTAAATTTCATATGATAGACTGTGAAAATGGCTTAATTTAATTCTTTTTTATGTGAATTAGGAATTTGATGTGAATATGCAATTATGATTGTGCAGAGGATCAATCCTAAGGGGGTAGGTTTGATAAGGGTGCAAATTTTTTAACTATTTTTCATGTTTTAGATGTATACCCGCTCCCGAGCTTTGACTTCTGGTGCTCCCGCTGATTGACAGGAGCAAAGGGACTTCATGTTGAATGCCCTGAACACCTTGACAACGATAGTGACCACATACGTCCAGGCACAGGTGGCGCAACAGATCATGTGTGTCTATCTTGCCGAGGTCACTCCAAACCCCACCGTGGTGATGTTCAAGAAGTTTCTTAGGTTGAATCTCCAACCTTCTCAGTGAAGGCCGACCCAGAGGCAGCTGAGAGTTGGGTTGAGGAGACTAAAAGGGCGTTTTGTATCCTGCCTGTGCCTGAGGATAGGCAGACTAATTTTGGCATGTTCCAATTGAAGGGTGATGCCAAGAAATTGTGGGACACCCTGTGATGAGTGAAATACGACAGAGTGGAGGTAATTCCTTGAGTGACTTTCAATGAGAATTTCTTAGATGCTTAGTTCCCTGCTTATGCACGAGAACGTATGTAGCAATATTTTTTTGGGTTTGTTCAGGGGAACATGAGTTTGGTGAACTATACCACCAAATTCAGGAGTTTGGAGCGCTACTACTTGAACCTTTTTACTAATGATAAGGCAAGGGCAACGAAGTATGTTCGTGGGCTGAAAGACGGACTCCAGGTTCGTGTGATGACGAGTTGTCCTACTATATTCAGTGATGTGATCAAGTCTGCATCCATCTTGAATGAGGAGTGGAAGAGGTTCAAGGATGAATCACAGAAGAGTGGGGGGTAACCAGGGCATCACCAGTGGCGAAGCGAGGAAGAACCCACCTGTGGGTGGCAGGGGGTAAGGTAAAGAGGCAAAGGACACAACAAGGGCATCAGAAGGGTCGACCCCAACAGAGGAAGCAATAGGGGAAGACTTTGTTCATGTGTCAAAGGTGCAACAAGAGTCATCATTAGGGCTCTTGTCCACTCTTTAAGGGAGTCTGCTACTAGTGCCAACAGCCCGAACATATCGTTATCTATTGTCCGAACAAGCCAACGACTCATGGAGGACAACAATAGTAGCAACATAGGCCTCAACAATAGGCGCAACAGAGGACCAACAGGAGAGTGTACGCTGCAACAACTACCACACAGGGTAATCAAAATGACCTGCTCGAAGGCATTTTCGTAGTCTTTGAACACTATGCTCGTGTGATGTTTGATTTGGGTGCTACCCATTCTTTATATCCTCCTCCTTTGCGAGTTTGCTTGATCTTGTTACATCTAGCCTCGAGAAGGCTTTTTACGTGATGTCTCCGATGGGTACATCTTCTTCTTGCGAGAAATATTTTCCTACAGTCTGAGTGATCATCGAGGGGCATGAGTTGTTTGCTGACCTGATCATACTGAACATGACTTTCTATGATGTCATTTTGGGTATAGACTGGTTGTCTAAATACAATGCTACTCTTTAGTGTTGGAGAAATGAGGTTCCGTTAGAGCGCCCTGATTTGTCTGTATTGGTGTTTTAGGCGATTTGATCAACGAGCGAGGTGAAGATTGTCTCAACATTGAAGATCTCCAAGTACCATAAGCAAGGTTGTATGGTGTTCTTGGCCAGTGTGTCTGCGACAGACAGTTAGGTGACACATTTGGAGCAGTTGGACGCGGTTCATGAGTTTTTGAACGTCTTTCCCAAGGACTTGCCAGGTTTGCTACCTCACAGGAAGATCAAGTTCTCAATCGAACTAATGCCTGGCATGACACCAGTTTCCTGAATACCGTATCACATGGCACTTGCAGAGCTGGTTGAGTTGAAGAAGGAGCTGGTTCTGTAAGATAGATCTTTGTTTCGGGTACCATCAGTTGTGAATCAGGGCAGAGGATGTTCTAAAGACCACATTCTGGTCCAGATACGGGGACTATAAGTTTTTGGTGATGTCTTTTAGACTTACCAATGCCCCTGCAACATTCATGGACCTGATGAATCGGGTCTTCAGTTTATGGTTGGATTCTTTTGTCATTATATTCACCGATGACATTCTTATCTACTCTGAGAGCGTGGAGGAGCACTGAGAGCATCTGTGGATTGTGTTGCAGACACTGAGAGAACATCAACTTTATGTTAAGTTCTTGAAGTGTGAGTTTTGGCTCCACAAGGTGATGTTTCTCAGCCACGTGATCTCTAAGAAGGGCATTGAGGTCGATCCAGCCAAGGTGGAGGCAATGTTGTCTTGGAAGCAACCGAAGACAATTTTAGAGATCAAGAGTTTCTTGGGATTGGTGAGCTACTACTGTCAATTCATTGAGAACTTCTCTCGTATAGCGGCTCCAATGACTCGACTTTTATAGAAGAAGATAAAGTTGGTTTGGTCACCTCGATGTGAGGAGAGCTTTCAGAAGCTGAAGAGGAGGTTGACCACGGCCCCAATATTAACTTTACCTTTTGGGACAGGTAGATTCATTGTGTACAATGATGCTTCAGGGACAGGACTGGACTGTGTCTTGATGCAGCACAGAAAGGTGATCGCGTACGCTTCTCGACAACTAAAGGTGCATGAGAAGAATTACCCCACGTATGACTTGGAGTTAGCGGCAATTGTCTTTGCACTGAAGATCTTGTGTCACTACATGTATGCGAAATAGTTTGAGGTCCTCTCTGATCATAAGAGCCTCAAGTACATATTCACACAATGTGATTTTAATTTGAGGCAACACAAGTGTTTGGAGTTCCTGAAGGACTACAAGTTCTCCATCACCTACCACCCTGGTAAGGCAAATGTAGTGGCAGACACGCTTAGCAGAAGGCTTTAGTCATGATACTTAGCTTAATAGGGCATATTTGGGATATGATCAAAGAGTTTGTGAGATGACAACCATTTGCAGATGATTCTGGATGCATCCTTTATGCGGGGATGCAGGCGTAACCTAAGATTATAGACCACATTGAGGAGCTTCAGTCAATCGATCTAGAGTTTGAGAGGTTGTGCATGAGTGCCCAGAAGCATGATGCATAGTTTTGTCGTGAGGAGGATGAAACCATCATGTTCAAAGACAGATGGTGGGTTCCAAAGGCACTGCAGGAGGAGCTGATGAGTGAGGCATACCGGTCGAGGTATTTTGTTCACCCAAGTTCTACTAAGATGTTCAAGGACCTCCAACGGATGTATTGGTGGAACAAGATAAAGCAGGACGTAGCAGAGTTTGTGTCTCGGTGTCTACCTACCAGTAGGTAAAGATCAAGCATTAGAGACCTGGTGGACTTCCTCAGTCATTAAACATTCCAGAGTGAAAGTGGGATGACAACTTAATGGACTTCATCATAGGGTTGCCGTGGACCCATTGTCAACACGATGCCATCTAGGTGATAGTGAACATGTTAACGAAGAGTGCCCACTTTCTACCGATCAGGATCAGTCAAAGCTTGGAGAGTCTAGCAGACCTCTATGTGGATGAGATAGTCTGGCTTCACGGGGTGCCACATTCGATCATGTCAGATCGATACCCTCATTTTATGTCTCATTTTTGGCACCAGTTGTAGAAGGCCCTTGGTGCCACATTGAAGTTCAACACGACTTTTCACCCACAAACTGATGGTCAGACAAAGCGCATGATATAAACACTAGAGGATATGCTTAGAGCATGCGCGTTAGATTGGGCAGGAGAGTGAGATAGGCTGTAAAGCTTGTAGAGTTTTCATACAACAATAGTTACCCTGCCAGCATTGGTATGGCCTCATACGAAGCTCTGTATGGCAGACCATATAGATCCCCAGTGTGCTGAAATAAGGTTGGAGTGAGAGCAGTGGAGTCACCGGAGGCCATCAAGCACTACTCAGACCAGGTACGGTTGATCCGACAGAGGTTGGTCGAGCACAAAGCAGGCAGAAGAGCTATGCCAATCAGCGGCGTAGGAAGCTCAACTTTGCCATGGGTGACCACGTGTTTGTACAGATCTCGCCCACGAAGAGTGTCTTCCGGTTCGGGAAGAAGGGGAAGTTGAGTCCTCAATATGTTGGACCCTTAGAGATCCTTGAGAGTGTTGGGTAGACCGCATACCGTGTGACACTTCTCCCTTAGTTTTCTTAGATTCATAATGTCTTTCACGTCTCGATCTTGAAGAAGTATGTGACTGACCCCTCACATGTGATCCACTATGAGGCGGTTGATGTACAACCTGACTTGATGACATAGGAGAAGCTGATGAAAATTGTGGATCGCCAGGAGAGGACACTGCACAGTAGGACGATTCTATTCGTGAAGGTGTGTTGGCAACATCACAGATTGGACGAGTGCACTTGGGAGCCCAAGGTCGATATGCGTGAGCACTACCCACACCTATTCAGTACGTTCTAATTTTGTGAATGAAATTCTTTTAAGAAGGTAGGGATGTAATATCGTGTGTTTTTACACAGTCAAATTCAAAGATTTTGGTTGTGTTGCAGAAAAATTGATAAATCCTCAATTTTAGGTGGTGTCAATTGAGTTTGGGTTTGGCTCAAGTCTCATTGACAAGACCTGAATGAGCTAAACAAGATATGATAAAAACTTTTATTTTTTACCTTTAAAATCAAGTAAAATTTAAGCAAAATTTGAGTTAAATTCATGTGAAAATCGGAGGCAAAATTCAAGTTATACATCATTGGATGCACCTTGAAATATTGAATTCAATGATATTTTATTTTCCTAAATTCGAACTATAGTTCGCCCAAAAATTACATTTTTTTAAAAAGTGCCCATCTCGATAGGATCGGGTTCGGGTTGGATCAGACTAGATCCGATCCGCATGATCCAAGTTAATATAGATCTAGACTCAGTCGAAGACCTATATTAATTAGGATCTGATTCAATTCAAGATCCATATGAATATTGAATATGGATTTGGATCTTGGATCCAAATTCAGATCCAAAATCTAGGTCCAACGAAATCAAAGCTTTAAATTTAGTATAAAGGTTTAATTTAAGAAAATTTAAGGTTAAAAAGACTCCTAGAGGGATAAGACACCCTCTAGATTTTTTGAATAATTATTAATTATTAATTATTAATTAATTAATTAATTATTAAAAATTAATTAATTTGAAATTCAGTTAGATATGGTAGTTACCAAATAGTGGGGTCTCTATAAGAGCCCCTTTGGTTGCTTTAAAAAAAAAGTAAGTAATTAGAAAGAGGAAGGAGTTGGAAAAGTCAACAAAAAAAATCTAGAAAGATTAGGAAAGGAGGTTGGAGATAGAATCCCATATGGAAAATTCTATCTCCTGTCCATGTGAGGAAGCCCTAGAGGGGCGTCACCCTCTAGAGGCCCCCTCTGATATAAAACTTGAAAAAGAAAGAAAGAAGAAACAAAGAGAGAGAGAGAGAGAAACCGTGGGAGAGAAAGAAAGAGAAGAAAAAATAAGAAGAAAAGAAGGAGAAGAAGGCTCTTTTTCTCTCCGATCATTCGATCTTTCTCCTGGTCTCTTTTGAGCTTCAAAAAAAGGTACAGGCTTCCTTCTTGATTCAAATGCAGAGAAATAGCACAGATGAGGTTTATGTAATGTTTTTGGTGGAATGAAAAAAGAAGAAAAAAATGAGAATATGATTTTACTAGGTATATATATAGAGAGAGATTGATAGATAACATTACATTAGTTTTTTTATATATATATATATATATATATATATATATATATATATATATATATATGGTTATAATATATATATATATATATTATAACCATCCATAAATTTTATTCTTTTAGCCTATGCATGCTGTTTCGATTTTCGGTGCATATAGTTAGATTTGTTCCACTATTCACAAGGATAAATCTGTCCTACCATGTGTATGGACAAATGTGGATAGATCTGCCTATTGTAATGGTGGACAGATCTGACAAGCCTCATAAACGTGCAAATTTGGTCCGGATCTACGGATGTCAATGATTGTTTTTTTTTTTTTGGCCTGTTATGCGATAGATTTTCAGCATGTTACATAACTAGATTTTTGGTCTGTTACATGATTAAGATATTGGTCTATTATATGGCTGGTTCTTGGTCTGTACATGATCAGTTCTCGGCCTGTGGCAGGATAAGTGTTCAGACTGGTCATATAACATACTAATATAATTGTTTAATGCATTATATAAGACTGTTCATGTTTTACATTATGTCACCAAAACCCAAATTTCGTAAATTATGGTTTTAGGATTGATTTTCAAATTTATTTCATTTTTTTTATGAACTGTGAACAACCTAGCTGACAAAAGTCGGATGAGCAGTTTCTCTAGTACACAGGCCCATCCAAGTGTTGTTAGCTGAGCAGGGTTCAAAAAATAATACGAGACACTAATATGCCCAACCAACTGCAGTCGACTAAGTATAATTCAAACACTTCTGTGCCCAACCAACTACAGTTGGCTGATCATATTTTATAATCTGTCATGCCCAGCCAACTGTAGTCGGCTGAGCAGTTTCTAAGCCTGTCAAGCCCAACTGACTGTAGTCAGCTGAGCAGATCTCATGTGTTACACTCCAGCTGATTGCAGTCAGCTGGGATAGACTCAAACAAAAAAAATGATGAAATGGAGCTGATGTCAGTGGGTTTTAGCCCAGTCGATTATCATCGTCTAGGACCCATATCCAACTTTGTTTGATGCTGCCATTTAGGCCAGCATCAAAACAACCTTTAAAGTTTCATCTTGAACTCTAAGTTAAGATCAGGTATGCTGCCACTGTTAGATTGAATATGGCTTGTTTTGTTGCTGCCACATGAACTGTAGTAAGTCTGATTTTTTTTGGCCTATTATATAGTTGATTTTTTTCATGTACATTACCGAATTCTTGGCCTGATATATGACATATTTTCAGCCTGTCATATAGCCAATTTATGGCCTGTTACATAATAAAAATTTCAACCTATTATATAGTCAGTTTATGGCCTGTTTCATAACAAAAAATTCAGCCTGTCATATAGTTGATTTTCAGCTGGTTACATGACAAATTATCGGACTGGTTAAATACATAATCATGTGACTGTTCATGTATGTCATGATAAGACTGTTCATGCTTTATAAAACGTTACATAATGTGTGCTTCTATATGACTGTTATGCACACTTTTACAGGATTGTCATGCCTTATGAATATTACTAAAAATATGTTATGTGACTGATTATGCATGCTTTTATGTGACTGTTCTTGTATCAAAAAATGTCACAAAATTTTTATATGGTTGTGTCGTAAAGAGACACCACATACGTGGAGAAATTAATATGAGACTGCATATGGTTATCGGTTGAGGTTGTGATGGTTTTGCCTAAGCCTAACCGATTGCCAATGAGGTCTTAGTGTTATGCCGTGTATGATTAACATACCTTCGGGCTCAGTATATTTTGATTGGTAACCCGAGCATACTCGAATTTGGTAAAGATGTGGTTGTTTACATATGCTCATGAACTTGAGTTTTGTGTTGGCTTAAATATGCATATAGTGAACATGTGAATTCTGAAATTACATTGTTGTTGCATCAGCATGATCATGTGTACGTCTGTATATTATGCATGAGATGAATCATGAAAATAAAAATTTATATTGAAAGCATGTGTTCATATGCATATGTAAATTGTTTATTCATGCACATTCGTATTGTGTGTGAATGAATGTGCATTTGTGAACATGTTTGGATAATTATGTGATCACATGTTCACTTTGCATAAGATGCACCAGTGGTCAGATGTGATCCACTGTAGGCCATGTGGACCATGAGCAGGTGTTGCTCTAAGTTTATTCTATGCATTGCAAAAATCCATTTGAAACTATTGATTTCTGAATTAATTGCACTGTTAAATTTTGTAACGGGCCAAGGTCACATGTATTTTGCATGTTGATTTGTAAAATAAATCTTTTGAAAAGAATGTCTTTTGATAAAAGATAAAAAAGATAAAATAGTGTAATTAATGTTTCTTCTTGAATGTTCCTTTTACATTATGGGAATCCTAGATGGCGGTTTTGGAGAACCGTAAGGATACTAAAACTCTGTGTGCGATTGTGCTCCTAAATATGATATGGTGGTTCACCTCTCAGCCACGATTTAGGGAGTTTCTGTCACTTTGCCTGAGGGTGGTGTGCAGACATAGTTATTATTGGTATACCAAAAAAGTGATATCAGTAGATGTTGATTTTCCTGGTGTTCCGACATTAAATGTTGATTTCTAATGTTCTGATGTATGACATTGATTTTTGATATCGGTCGAGGGCCAAATCTGAAACCCATTAATAAAACACAAATTATGTGTTAAGCTATAACTAGGATATCTTGAACTTCGGGAATTGTTGTGCCCATTTTTTCATATCCGTAGGTTTTAATGAAAAGTGAAACTAAAATTGTGTACATTTAATAGCGACATGCATACAAAAGAAAACTCTGACAAGAATTTAATAAGCTATTCATGCATGTGCATTGATATCATGCATATTTACTATTCTGAAATTAGTTTATGCACCTTTACCTATTTTCATTTCATGTGAGATATTGTTGTTGCATGCTAATTGTTATTAAATGCATGATTGGTTGTTTGGATTATGAGATAGTTGTAGTCATGTTCCTCTAAAAATGTTATATGAATTGATTTATACTTCTCTTGCCTATTTGTATCTTTAGAAAAATTCGTACACAGGATCTTTAATTTTGACCCTGTGCTCTTTATGTTTTTCATAGGTCCTGAAGCCCAATGATGAGGACATCTACTATATGGGGCTTATGAGGCTTCATGACTACTTTCTGATATTTTGTTTGGGACAGTGTGACTCTATAATTAAGGACATTTATTTGATTATGTTCTTAAACTTTAATTATTGATGAATAAAGTTAATTAGTCGATTGTTGGGTTAATGTAAGATCCCTTGTGGTTTGGATTGTGTTATTTCTGTAAGGCTCCGGATCTCTGGGTAGAGTTTCCACAATTATAAAAAAAAAATCCACTTTTCAATAGGGATGATTTGTTACAGATCTCTGGATTGAAGTCAAATTCGACAGATGCCAAATCCTTTTTTTTAGAAAGGCAAGATGGGGTTAGGCATAACCCCACCAGTTATTGTTCAATGTACCACTAGGGTTTTTTAACCTGCAACATCCCACCACAAGGAGACGTACAATGATAGCTCTTACCAACCACGCAGAGCCCCATTGGTAACTCATGCCAAATCCTCCAATTACTAAAATGAGAGATCTCAAATCCGTGGATCTAAAATCTTCAAAACTGCCAAAAATGCAAGGCTTTTTGGCAAGGGGGTCAAGCTAAAAATCCTTTGAGGATCCCAATTTCATAAGATGTTAGAGCAGTATTTCAAAGAATGGCTAAGTGCCATGGCTATTTGACACAGGCAAACACATGACAACATTTCACGTGGGGTCTAAACTTTGTAGTTGTGGGCCCCATGCAATGCTGTTGTGTGATTGGCTAGTGTCATATAGTCATGGTTGTTAGCAGCTCCTTTAATCTCAAACTCAAAGAGACTTGTGCACACTTACATATTTTTATTAGTTTTTTTACACCTAATGGTGGGTTTGACCGATTAGATTGTGCCTTGCTGGTGACTAATTAGATCTTGGTACTAGCCCTTGTGTGTGGATGTAGAATTATTATGGACCAGCAACTCGAAAAATGATTTTGTGGATGTGCAATCATGTTAAGGGGGTGTTTGATTCACCGAAGAATCTCTTGGAGGGACACCACACTCCCTGCTGAGGTGTTGTCCCGCATTTGATTCACCTATCATGTGTGTTCTGTGCTCAATTTAATTGAGGGGATGCAAAAGTCCAAAACATTTGTCTCTCACTCAAGATTCTTATATCCAGAACATTTGTCGCTTTGCTTGTTCGACCGACAAATGTTCTACATGGCAAACACTTTTTAAGAGTGCATTGATGCCAATATGTTTTAAGAGGGGCAGAAAGGGAGATAATAAAAGTATGAAAAATTATCATAAGTATTGTACGACAAAAATGATGCATTTCACGAAAAACCTTATAATTTTCAAAAATTTGTTTGATGTCCAAAATTGCAAATATTTGTCATTAAAAAGACCATTTTAACCTTTGCATGAGTGGTTTTCTTTCAGATATGCAAATTTTCCCCCAAATATGTTCCCAAGTATTGCATCAAAGATTTATGACAGACCTTATCACTGATTTTTTACCTAAAAAATAAATGATTTCAAAAACACACACAAAAGAACAAAGAAATTAGACATAAGTACCATTTCAACGATACCTAATTCGCTGAAAAATTGTGAACAAATGTTGAGATACAACCCTTACAACATTTCTAAACAGGAGATGAAAAGGCACGACTGTGGTTATCCTTATTATTCTATGCTAATGACCACCTGCAGTAGAAATCTGAAAAAACAACAAAAGGGACAAAGACAAATCGAGGCATTAACTTTCCAATACCATAAAGATCACCTTAATCTAATGAGTGGTTGGGGAGAAATATCCTTTGAAAGATAGACTGTTTGGTTATTCTAGTCTGCAGAGCATGTTTTTGTTTCAGTTTTAGAACTCAAAAACGAGAATCCTAAAGGGGTTTTTAGTTGTTACACAAAACAAGAAAGTTACATGCATGTATCTCATTTTCAACAACTATAAAAATGTAAATTTTCAACATCATATCAGAGAGATACATATCAGAGAACAAAGACTGTCATGCAAAAAATATGCAAATTTTCTTTAAAATATGTGAATTTTCTCCGAAATATATGAATTTCCTCCTAAATATGTGATTTTCTCCTACATATGTGATTTTTTTTCTAAATATGTGTCAAAGTATTGCATTTAAGATATGTGTTAGAATTTGCCATTAATTTTTTACTTAGAAAATGAAGGATTTTTGAAAAATACATAAAAAAAACAAAGAAACTTGACAAAACACATTTTCAACGATTCCTAATTCGCTAAAAAACAATGAACAAGCATTGAGAAACAACCCTGACATGATTCCTAAAATAAGAGATGAATAAGTGTGATTGTGTTTATCCAGATTATTCTATATTATTTTCTGCCCACCTGCATCAAAAATCCAAAAAAATAATAAAAAGAAAAGAGACAGATTGAGGCCTTAGCTTTCCAACACCACCAAGATCACCTTAATCTGATGAAAGGTTGGAGAAAAATATCCACTAGAAGATAGATTATTTGGTTGTTTCAGTCTGCAGAATATATTTTTGTTCTGATTTTGAAACTGAGAAAGGGAAACCCTAAAGGGCTTTTCGGTTCTGACTTAAAACAGAAAAGTTACAGTCTTGTGTTTCCGCTTTCCAACTATTATAAAAATATAGGTTTTCAACTTCGGATATGAGAAATAAAGATTTGAGAACAAAAATTATTCTGCAAAAAATATGTGAATATGTGAATTTCATCCTAAATATGTAAATTTCCTTCTAAACATATGAATTTCCTCTTATATATATGATATTTTTCTCTTAAATATACAAATTTCCTTCTAAATATATAAATTTTCTTCCAAATATATGCATTTTTTCTCAAATATACAAATTTTTTTCCAAATATGTGAATTTTCTCTTAAATATGTGATTTCTCCTAAATATTTGAGAAGAAAATCATATATTTAAGCAAAAAATCGCATATTTGAAAGAAACCCACATATTTATGAAGAAATTCACATATTTAGGAGGAAAATCATATATTTGAGAGGACATTCACATATTTGGTAGGAAATTTGCATATTTAGGAAGAAATTCATATATTTGAGAGAAAAAATATATATTTAGGAGAAAATTTATATATTTGGAAAAAAAATTGCATATATAAGAGAAAATTCACATATTTAAGAGAAATTTCTCATATTTAAGAAGAAATTCACATATTTAGGAGAATATTTTCATATTTGAGAGAAAAAAATACATATATAGGAGAAAATTCACATGTTTAAGAGAAATTTGCATATTCACGTATTTTCTGCAAAACCATTTTTTTTTCATATCTGTATCTCTCTGATCTAATAATGAAAACCTATATTTTTATAGTCGTTAGAAGAAGATATAGGCCTGTAACTTTCCTGTTTTTAGTAAGAACTGAAAACCCTTCTAAGGTTTATGTTTTTGAGTTTAAAAAATAGAACAGAAATATGCCCTACAAACTAGAATAATTGAACAATCTATCTTTCAAAGAATGTTTCTTCCCCACCACTAATCTGATCAAGCTGATCTTAGTGGCATTAAAAAGCGAACATCATGATCTCTCTGCACTTTTTATTATTTTTTTAGATTTTTGGCACGTGGCTAGAAAATAGCATAGAATAATCAGGATAGGCACAATCACATTTGTTCATCTTTTATTTTAAAAATGTTATCAGGGTTGTATCCCTGCATCCGTTTATCATTTTCTAGCAAATCAAGTATCGTTGGTAATGTATTTATGCCTAGTTTGTTTGTTCTTCTTTATATTTTTTCATAATCTTTCATTTTTTGGGTAAAAAATAAGTGGTAAAGTCTGTAGCAAATCTTGGATGCAATACTTAGACACATATTTAAGAGAAAATTTAAATATTTGAGAGAAAAATCACATATTCAGGAGGAATTTTGTATATTTAAGAGGAAGATCGTGTATTTAGGAGAAAATTCGCATATTCGCATATTTACAAATTTTTGTTGAACATTCATTGTTCTCAGATATGTATCTCTCTGATTCAACGTTGAAAACATATATTTTTAAGTTGTTGGAAAGTTAAGATACATGTCAATAAGTTTTCTATTTTGAGTTAGAACTGAAAACCCCTCTAAGGTTCTCGTTGGAGTTACAAAATTGGAAACGAAACATGCTTTGTAGACTGGAACAACCAAATAGTCTAACTTTTAAAGGATGTTTCTCTCCAACCACTCATTAGATCATGGTAACCTTGGTGGCATTGAAAATATAACACCTCGATATGCCTCTATTCTTTTTATTATGTTTTTGGGTTTCTAGTATAAATGGCTAAAAAATAGTATAGAATAATTGGGATAGGAATAACCATGCTTGTTCAGCTCTTGTTTTAAGAATGTTGTCAGGGTTGTATCTCGTTCGTAGTTTTTCTGCAAATCAGGTATCGTTGAAAAGGTATTTTTGTGTAGTTTCTTTATCCTTTTATTTAGTTTTATGGAATATGGTGCACACCGACAATAAGTCAGTTCGTGATCAAGACATCGAAATAAAATTCTATTGCAAAAGCAGTCAAAATGAAATTTTATGGAATATGACAATGACTGATACTACTAGAATTTGACTTAGTAGGTCACTAAATTTGAAAAAACTGATTAACAGAGAAAACACAGAAAACAAAAATATCTTTCCAACGAATCAATAATTGTAATTTTTTGATATCGGGGTGCCATGATATGGTATGAATAACCGGTCTGAATGATGCACCAGAAATACAGTCACTCAAATGACTGTACTCTTTGTTCAGATCTATTTTTGGTGACTGCAAATACAAAATCTGTCAGCGGACCGAACACTGGAAATATAAGAGAGTTCATTAGATTTTCAACAAATCTAAGTAAGCACAAAATAGACCTATATCTACGAAGATACACTCTGATTATCAGGACTGGGTCAGACAAACCAAAATGCATAAACACACATCAAGCACAAATGCACAAGTTTTGATTTTCGATTTTAATTTTTTGGTGGTTAAAATTTGACCTGCACAAAAAATATACTTCCAATGGTGATTTATCAAATTTTCAACTGCCCTTTCTCTGAAACCCAACTCCGGTTAGACAATGCTCAACTCAAACACGAAAGATAATCAACCACACAAGCTTTCAAGAAAATAACTTAACAAATCTGTATTCATTCAAAAGACATGCATGTTTCAAATATGGTGCAACACAATCCAACTCTAACAATGAGATGACAGATTTAAGAAGCAATAACAACATCCACAACACAAATTTAATAGAGCAATTGGGTTTTAGCCAAACTGATGGAGACAAAAATTGGCCAGTTCAAGCCACAAACATGTTTCTTCAATCCTAGTGGTCACAAGATAAGAAGTGTAATCTAAAATTGCCACCAAGGAACACATGCAACATTATGGGTCACGAACAGTAGCAGAGATGCACTTAAAACAACAATGGTGGATGCCCTTCATGTCCATCACGATACCATGAGGATGGAAGGCATCCTACTCGGTTCCTCCAAGCTCGAATACTCCAAGTTTGGCTCAAAACACAAAAATTGCCATTCTTTCTCCAAGTTTCTTCTCAAAACTTTTGCAAAATTCTTCAAATTGTTGTACATATATTGTATTTGAATCGTTATACCAGATAATGTCCTTAAGTGATTTACACAATGACATCTATGTCGGAGACAACGATTTACCTTTGCTACAAATAACAGTCCAACTTATTGACGTGTTTAGTAAAATTAATTTTTATTTCAACCTAGAGAGATTTACATAATTTGTCTGTTATATGTTCAAACCACAAACTCATCATTTATAAAGGAAATGTCACTTCGTCTATTCTTTACTGACGAAGCAAAGCGAAGCGACACCCTCCTAAACTTGTGCGACCTGTCATTCATTTATAAAGGAAACATCGTTTCACATACCGCTCATTTTAAAAAAGCGCACACAAATAAATTGCATTGCACATTAATTAAAAAACATCATTTCATTTGCCTTTTGCAAAAATGAATTATAATTGATTGCAAGTCAATCAATATCAAGCAACAATATGCCTTTGTTTGTCTTTCTCAATGAAATCGATTTATATTTATGAAGTTACCTCGATTTGTATCGCTGAAGTTACCTCAATTTATACTTTACTAAGTCTAAACATTGTGTCGATTTGTTTGTTGTTTTTCTTTTCTGCCTTTTATGAATTAGTCATTTTGTAAATCGCGATAGGACATATCATTCATATAGACAAAGCTCGTAAAGGCAAATCGTAATAGGATATTCAAATGGATTTGGTGGGATGAGATGTATTTGATTGTCAGATGGGTTTAGGTAGGGGAGTGATTGGATTGGGTTGGATGTGAGACCTATTTAGCTCTCATCAAATTTAAACCCAATCTAAACTATTATATATAGAGAGAGATACAAATTTACATATATATATTTTAATTAAATTTATTTGGGTCTCAAATGAACCCAAAAGTTATTATATTTAAGTATGATCCATTTGGAATTTAGATAGATCAAAAACTTATTATATTTTAGTAAAATTCACAGTACACTAAAATGATTCATTTAGATCATAAGTGAATCCAATTCTTTTTTTCTTAAGTAGGAGTTATTTGGACCTCGAATTGAATTCATATTTAAACAAATTCATTTTACCTTCATGAGAACCATTTAGGTCTCAGGTAGATCCAAAAGCCTTATTTACTTACTGGAATCCAATTGGATCTCCAAATGGGTCTAAATGTTAATATACATAATGAGATCAAATTGAGTCTTTAAGTAGATTCGATATCTTATTTTCTTAGTAGGATCCAATTTGGTCTATAAATGGATCTAAAATACTTTTACATTAGATTAGATTTATTTGGGTCTTAAACGGATCCAAATCTCTTATAGGTCCAGTCCAAACCCTGATCTGAGTCTAAACTATTTCCATATCCATGATGGTCATGTATTGTATCTAAGCCAAACCATTGATTATGCTGTATTATAACTAAATACTCATATTTTTTGTAAATGAATGTGGTTGTAAATCACATCGATTTGTAGTTATGAAGTTACCGCGACAATGATATGTCTTTGTGAACGAAATCAATTTGTATTTATAAAGTTACATTGATTTGTATCATTGAAGTTAACTCGATTTGTTCTTTACTAAGTCTAAACATCGTCTCGATTTGTTTATTGTTTTTCTTTTTTTACCTTTTATGAATCAGTCATTGTGTAAATCGCGATATGACGTGTCGTTCACTTAGACAAAGCTCGTAAAGGCAAACCCAATCTAAACTATTATATATATATATATATACACATTTACATATATATTTTTTAATTAAATTTATTTGGGTATCAAATAAACCCAAATTTTTTTTATTTAAGATGATCCATTTGAAATATAGATAGATCCAAAACTTAAACCCTAAACCCCAAACCCCAAACCCCAAACCCCAAACCCTAAAGCCTAAACTACAAACCCTAAAACCTAAAACCCTAAACCCTAAAACACTAAACACCAAACCCTAAACCCTAGACCCTAAACCCTAAACCTTAAATTCTAAAACCCTAAACCCTTAAAACACAAAAACCTAAACCCTAATCGTGATAGGGCATATCATTCTTATAGACAAAGCTCGTAAACACAAATCACGATAGGACAAATCATTTTTGCTTTATGTTCATGGGTGTACAGATCGTGATAGAACACTTCTTCTATAAAAAAACAAATTGTGATCTCTTATAGAACTGATTGCAAGCCAATCGGTATCAAGAATTATATATTAAAAAAAGAATTATATATTTATAGAATGTCACATTACAAAAAAGAATTATAGAATTACAACAAAGAATTATAGAATTACAATAAATAATTATCGGGATACAAAAATCACATAATGTTTATTCAGTAGCACTTGACGAATCAGATGGACTATGATATACAAATCGTCTCTTTCTTTTCCTTGGTGGACTCTCTTTTCTCGGTGGCCTCTTGGTTTCCTCGAACTTATTCAAACCACTGGTAATCATCTCTACCAGTGTACCATATTGTGATCGCATTTATCTCTCCAAATTCTGCACCTACTTCCGTAACTCCTTATTCTCTCTCTCCAACATCTCTAACCTTGTGACAGAGACTACCTTCTTTTTTGTGAGTTGTGTTTGCTCCTCACCGTGTACTACAACTGAGGGAATCGTTGTTGTAGGCAGAGGGACACGATGAACATTTTTTCTATGCTGGGAGATGACATGTTGGGGGACGGGAGGGATGCATGGGTTCCCAATATTTTCACGTTGCTTCTTCTCAATCTCCAGATTTTGATGCATGGGTTCCTAATATTTTTTAAAATAGTTGAGGTCATATTGTCGTTCTTTATAATCATATGCTATGTTACAAACACCTCATTTGTTCCAGCTATCCAATTGTTTCCTAAATCGTTCGTGCTAATTCTCGTTCCTGACCCCACCACTATTCATCTTCCTTCTCACTTCCACAAGCTGCTTTGGGGTAGACTGTCCCAAGCCAGCTTACAGGAGAACTTGACTACCATGCTGCAACTTGGCTTCAGATTTGCTAAATAGCCAAATATTGCAGCCAGACAGTCTCGCAGCCTCAGCAATAACCTCTTGGTCCTCGTCCTCCCCATCTTCATACAGTCTCCACACAACCTGTACATTGGAGATTATGGTTTAGGTATAGGCATAATTATTCATGCTAATGAATGCTAAATATTAAAATGATTTATAATAACGAGTGCTAAATATATTACAACGATTGTTGCTAATGAATGTTTTGTATTAAAATGATTTACACTAATGAATGCTACATATTACAACAATTTACAATAATGAATGCTAAAACGATACCGCTTTGTACTAACGAAGACAAAATCATTCAACGATCATTACTTAAGAATGTTAAAGATTATAACGATTTACACTAATAAAAGTTAAATGCTAAAGCGATAACGATTTATACTAAGGAATACAAAATCCTGCAACGATCATTACTTAATAATGTTAAACATTAGAACGATTTATACTAATGAATGCTAAATGCTAATACGATAATGATTTGTACTAACGAAGACAAAATCCTACAGCGATGATTACTTAAAAATGCTAAACATTTCAAAGATTTACACTAATAAAAGTTAAATGCTAAATCAATAACGATTTGTACTAAGGAATACAAAATCTTATAAGCAATCATTACTTTAGAATGTTAAACATTAGAACGATTTATACTAATGAATGCTAAATGCTAATGCGATAATGATTTGTACTAACGAAGACAAATTCTTGCAGCGATGATTACTTAAGAATGTTAAACATTTCAACAATTTATACTAATGAATGATAAATGCTGAAACGATTATAAACGATTTTAAACCATTTACCTCATTTAATTGCAGACCATCTAAAATGAACTTAGCATTATCTTCCTTGACATTTATTGTAGCCTATCGGTCGATCTTGGAAAAACCATAAATCGCAGGGCCACACTGAGGACAAAAGGCGACAATATGCTCTCATGCTCAGGCCTACAAAAATAATATATTAGTAAGACTATAACCTTCAACGACATTAGTCTATAACTACCAAATATGTAATAAATAATTACCTTAACAAATGGCTAAAACCCTTCGACGGTTTTTGTACCCTTACTCACACGGTAAAGTTGACTGCATAAGAATGCAAGAATAGTAGCACCCCATGCATAGTTGTCTACTTCATCGAAGTCTTTCAAGAACTGCAGCCATAGGTAACTTAACCTTGAACCAGACAAATCCGAAAATAGAGTAAGTCCAAAAAAATAAAGAAGGAAGCTGCGCAACTCTTGGTCAGCTCTTTCAGATGCATACAAAATAGATGGCAGAAAATAATTTCACAACTTTGCCACGGATATCATTAGAGCTGCCTCTAAACTGACACACTCAATTCTACTGCATCACGCTCTTGATTTTTAGCCAAACAAGGATGGCAGTGGACCAGGGAAAATAGGGCCTCATCCCGCCCCACCTTGCCTCATTTGAATTGGGGATGAAAGATATGAAATAGAGATAGAAATGGAAATCGAGGTTAAAATCAAAATCCATGCAAAAATAAGGCGGGGATGAAAGGCAGAATTTTGAGACGAGATGGGGTGAAGATCTTGTCCGCTTATCCACCCTGATTCACTGCCATCTCTAGTAGAGATGGCATTGGACCGGGAGAAAGCGGGGGCCCGCCCTGCCTCATCCAGTTTGGACCGGGGATGAAGGGTATGAAACGTGGATGGAGGCGGGGCTGAAGGTTAAAATCCATCCCTGTTCGGGGATGAAGGCGGGGATGGACTTACACTTGTTTCCACCACACCTAGCCCCCGCCCCACCTCATCTCCGTTTGAACCGGGGATGGAGGACATGAAATGGGGATGAAGGCGGGGGTGGAGGTTAAAATCCATTGAGATACACCAACACATTTACATTTTGAGAGAGATGGTCCCAGTCTCCGATTTCTTGGGATCTGAATTTAAATTTTGTTTTGTTGTTGTGATGCGACTCAAGATTAAATAAACCCACCATCAAAGCATTATCCCCGGTCTCGAAGAAAGGGATTGATGATGGGCTCGTCTCGTAATCGATGGTGAACTGGTGGGGTCTGTTTTAGAAGTAAGAGGTGTGGAGTTTAAACTGTTTAAGAGAAAAAAGTTTGTTCGGTTCTGAGTGCCAAACGTGTAAGCCTGTTAGGTTATTAGTGGACAGGGTCACACGCATTTACTTTTTTTTCCCCTTTTTTTCGACAGTACCATTGGGATTCGAACTTACAACCAACACAAGTGACGTGCACTAACTGCTCTTGCCAGATAAGCGGATCTCCCGTTGGTATCTATTTTTTTTAAATTTTTTTTCTATTATATTTTTTTATAATCCAAAGAAGAATAAAAAATCATCACCGACGGCAGATTGTCGGTCCCTCATATTTTGCTTGCACTCTGAGACTAGGCCATGGGTTAGATTTAGATGGTGCATTCATTTATGTGAATCCATTGGCATTCATAAACGATAGGACGAACTCGGTCTGGATTCAAGTGGGTCCGGCGTCCTACTCTGTCCTTGAGGGACCTTTTACCAGACTGGCTTTTGAGAAAGCTACGATTCCGAGTCGACCAGACGTTGGCTGCATGGATTGTCAAAGTTGGGCCGCATTTAAAAAATGTGACGTCTCTTTTTCTAGTCTTTTGGCTACGATGAAACAAACATTTAGCGGCGTTTTCTTGTCAAGGAATAGGGTTCTGTGGCACTTCTTTAGTGGATTCCTCTGCAGCGGAAACTAAATGGGACCCACATGAGAACAGTTTTTCGAGAAAAATGAGAGTTAAGTGTGTAAAATGACACACCCGTCGAGGCATTTTTCCATACGCCATGTTTGTTTTGGCATTGTAAGTTCTGCAGAAACGCACGCCCATCGATGCATTTTTTGCGAAAAAACTTGAATTTTCCATGACACACAAACACCCCCTTAAACATCACAGTTAAAATTGTCATGTTGGCATCGGTGAGTCTCAGTTTTTTTTTTGTTACCTTTTCTTTCTTATTTTTAATAAGCAAGATGGGGTTAGGCCGGCTCCACCCGTTACACTACATACCATTGGGTTTTGAACTTGCAACGTTCCATCACATGGTGAATTGCACTAACAGCTCCTACCAAACAAGCAGAGCCCCGGTTGGTTACCTTTTATTAATCCTTTCATACTTCTCTCAATTAAATTGAACTGGCAAGAGCTTTTAAAAATCGATGCCTATTTTTGTATGATAGATCATTCCCATCCATGAAAATGGAACAAACAGGTCTTTGAAATATAAAAAACATTATTTTTTGACAAAATATTATTATGTAATATATACAAATTGGGGTCTCAGGTTCATGGCGTTATCCCTCAACTTGCTCATCAAACAGCAAAAAAAAATAAAAAGAAAAAGACAATTCTCCCTCAATCAACACAGCTTATTTGTCTCTTCTGGTTCATTTTTTATGTTTGTAAATGTAGCTATGAGAAACTCAAAGTTAACCAAGCAATGGGTCAAATCAAGCTAGATGATGGGTTCAGGGCTAGTCAAACTCTTCCTATTTATTTCTTGTCCTAAGTAAGATTATGTTAAGACGTTGCCAAAATACATATTTGCTCCTAATTAAGTGAGTCATTAGTAGCCAAAGCTGTGTTGTTGGTAGGAGCTGTCAGTGCATGTCTCCTTGTAGTGGGAAGTTGCAGGTTCAAAACCCAATGGTAGGTTGAATAACTGATGGGGTCTGCCAAACCCCACCTTGCCTTTCAAAAAAAAGAAGTGAGAGCCATTAGTCTCTTAGCCTAGTTGATCATGTCTCATTAATTTATAACCTTAGGGAGACTGGTCATGCCCTTCAACGGACAAGATGGCGTGGATGCCAATTCCTTGGGTGGTAAGTCATGGATACAAATATAGTAAGTAGCAAGTCATGGAGACGTGGATTGGTAGCCCCAAAGGGTTTTGTGTAATGGAAGGGCCCTTGGCTGCTAGGCGGGTGGTTAGAGTTTCTCACAAATGTCAGCCCCTTGCATTATGAAGGGTAAGGGTATCATGCCTTTAGCTCGTGCCGAAGCAAGACGACTCCCTAAAGACAAGGTGTGTCTCAGGGGGTTTACACCGTGGTATCAACGGCTGAATGTGCGATATGCATAACCAGCGCAGGGTCTGATTTCGCAGGTGGTTTCAACATTCCTCATAAAAAAAAGACTTCTTGATGTTTAATAGAGTCTTCCTTTTATATATATATATATAGTTAGTTAGTTAGTTAGTTAGTGGAGATGTGCATACAATATATACATAGTTAGTTAGTGGGGATGTGCATACAATATTAATGAGTTGAAATGAGCAATATCTCATAGCTCGTGTTATTTTATGTGAATCTTTATAGATATGATCTACATGGTCTATTTGGTTGGGATCAAATTTTTTGTTTCATGGGAATCCAGTTTATGCAAGTGTTTTTTTTTGGTGATTCAAAAATCAATGGTCACAAATGCTCAATTTTTTCATAGCTTAAAAAAAGTTTCTTTTGTTGAAAAAATGTGATCGATATAAAACTCGGTTGTTAGAAAAAGAACACCGTGGATTATCATGGGTTGTAGATTTTGGACCTTCTTTTAGTTGGACGGTCCCTCTTCCTATATATAGAGCACCTACTCCCATCTAGTAAAAGGTTTGGGTTTTCCAAATCTTGTAGTTTTTTTTTTTGTTGATAAGACCTTATAAATGTGATCTATATGCATTTTTAAACAGAAAACAAGTTTTAGATCATGCGATTGTAATCATTGTATAGGTTTTTTAAGACCTTAAAAAAATCAACGGCCTAAAATGTAGCAAAGTTTCATGATTTAAAAAATCTTATTTTATGTCCAAAAACATGATCCGGACATGATTCTTATCAAATAACTATGTTGAACACGGAGTCCGATTGAGAAGATACTACATCTATGATTTTACTATGTGTGTAGGTAATCCCGAAGCAGCTTAGCATTACTTTATATATATATATATATATATATATATATATATATATATATATATATAGGAAGATGGGTCCGTGCTAAACCCATTTGGTGCTAAACCGCATGCTAAATGGGTTTTTGGGCTTCTTCGGTGCTTTTTATGCAGTTTTAGCTCTATAAATGTGTTGGGCATGGTGGATTTACTAAGGATCCACACCTGGCTCTTGTGTTTTCAATAATGTTTGGAGCCTAAAAATTTTACAAAGATTTTGGACCGTTGTTTTTTTGAACCTTATAAAAACCCACCCATATATTGGAATCAAATGCTTCAAGAGCTGATCCCTATAAATCAAGTACATAGATCACATTACGGTCAGAATTTAAAAGTAAAATGAAAAAACGGACAAAAAAACCCATTTAGCATGTGGTTTAGCATCAAATGAGTTTAGCACAAACTCATTAATATATATATATATATAACCTTGGTTCCATTCGCAAGTAGATCATAGATCAACCACCAATGGGGTAAAATTCTGAGGTCAAGACTTTCGCCCTCGCGCCTATGCTGGGCTTTGGCTTAAGTAATTCTTGTTTGATTAAATTTCACAATTTATCCCCTACTGTTTGGTGCACTGAAATCTATTGTCAAACAACCGAGGCATAGAAAGTACGGTCGTAGCTCTAGATCATAGGGTTTTATTGTTGTTGTAACTTGCAATTAATGGGAAAAAATCACACACATTAAAAACGGTTGAAGGCATACATGTATACATTATGTTTACACTTTAAAGTGATAATTTCTTACTAAAATTCTAATATATGATACAAAAGGGCAGCCTTTAATTTTGCTCCCAATACATCACTAAGTCATGCCTGCGTATGTCAAATCGACCTCTTTCACTTTCTTACTAATATTATATTTCCATGCCTCTCTCTCTATTTGGTAGATTTTTTTTTCTATAAACTTGAGTAAGGCCCTGTTTGGAAGCTGTCAGTATGTGGCAGGAATGGAAATTTTTGTGTGTATATTGTTGGGGTTAAAACGGATGTACTGGGTCTCCCCATGAGTGTGAATTGATGGAAACAATACGACGATGACACTGGTAGAAAAATAAACCAAAACAAACCAGTAGCGAAAATAAAAACAGCACACAACGATTTACGTGGTTCTCTCTCAACTGAGGTACGTCCACAGCGACCAATAGGTCAACAACTTTTACTATCTTCAAACAAAGATTACAGAGTGGCCAAAAGGCATAAGCCTTACAAATACACAAGGTGTAACGAAATGAACAAGAGGATATACCTCACTGAGGAACAAAGAACGAATGATCTGAAGAATCAGCTTGACAAAGTTGTCTTGAAAGAAGTATCGTAGCACTTCTTGCTTTTTGTTCCCTCCGCACCTTTTCGGTGCCCTAAAAGTGTTTCTCACACTCTCTCCCTAATGTTCTGCCTTTTTTGCTCTCTTCCGCTGCTTTTGTTCTCTCATCCATCCCCTAAATAGAGGACGAGACTCGCATTAAATGTGGAAGACTAAACGTCCTGCATAACTTACGATGTGCCTGAAGCGCCTTATCACAAATCGCTATCCAGTGATAACCACAATTCGTCATCCAGCTGAAGCACATAACGTTAACCACAAATCGCTATGCAGCTGAAGGCACTCACCACAAATTGCCATCGACAACTCGCTGAACCTCAAACTCTGAACAACTAAAGCATCATTCAGCTGAGAGGACTTCTACAAATCACTATCCAACGAATACTCCAAATCGTCCTCGAAAAGATCAAGCATCGTGCTTAGAATTCTGCAGCGATACTGAATGTGCATCGAACCAATGGATCCCACAAAGGAGGAAACCCCAACAATTCTCCCCCTTCCCGACTTATATGGAAGCTTCTTCCATTCCTGCTAGGAATCGACACTTCTCATGCTTGTCCTTGGTCAGCATATCTGATGTATTTTTTATCTCTCCTTTTTCTAGCGAGGTTATCTTGGGTTCTGGTTCGGGAATCAAGCCTTGGACATAGCCCCAAAGTCTTTTTCCTTTGATGTGAGCTTCCATATTTCTGGCCCAAACATGATAGTTGGACCCATTGAGTTTGAACCCAAGAGAGAAATGAGAGTCTTTTTCACCTATTAGAGAGGAAAGATGATGAAAAACAATACGTACCTTAAGGGTTTCTCAAGTCTTTCTTGATAAAAGAGGCTTCTAAAATATTGCCCGAAGAAGATGATCCACTCCAAAAAACAATAGCTTGAAGGCACGTTTTTTGAGGCACTAAAAAATGAACAAACGCACAATCCTTCTTCAAACGAGGCTCTGATACCATGTGAAAGTATCTTCAACAAGATACTATGATCAAGACCTTAATATTCTTGATAACAAATATGTGCACACATGTACAATAATTCCATTATTAATATTATTAGTGTTTATGCTCCTCAAGTAGGTTTAGATGATTCCATTAAGCGTCAATTTTGGGAAGATTCAGATGGAGTAGTACAAGGGATATCTTATGGAGAAAGGCTTTTTATCGGCGGTGACCTTAATGGGCATGTAGGCATTAGTAGGGATGGTTTTGAGAGTATCCATGGAGGCTATGGTATAGGAGAAATAAACGAAAGTGGAGAAAGGATTTTAGATTTTGGTTTGTCCTATGATATGATCTTAGCAAACACTTGGTTTAGGAAGAGGGAGTCTCACTTAGTAACATTTAAAAGTGGGGTTAATATGAGTTAGATAGAGTTTTTCCTACTTAGAAAGAGAGATAGGGGTTGTTGCATCGATTGTAAGGTTATACCGGGAGAAAGTGTAGCTACACAACATAGTCTTAATTTTAGATCTTAGAATTAGATAATGCCGTAAAAGGGATAGACATAGGATAGATCCTAGAATTAAGTGGTGGGCACTGAAAGGAGCTAAACAAGGAATGTTTGTAGAGCAGGTAGTTAAGGAAGCTGATTGGTATCTCGGGGAGGATTCAGAATCAATATGGAATAAGATAGCGGGTGGCATGAGAAATGTGGCTAAGGAGGTATTGAGTGAGTCTAAAGGCGGTGCACCGCTAGGTAAGGATACATCGTGGTGGAACGAGGATGTCAAATTAGCTATTAAAGTCAAAAGAGAGTGTTATAGAAATCTAAGAGTCGTGATAAAGAGAATTTGGAGAAGTATATGATAGCAAAGAAGGAAGCTAAAAAAGTAGTTCGGAACGCGAGGGATAAGATATATAAGGAGGTTTATGATAAGTTGGATACCAAAGAAGGCGAGAAGGATATTTATAGGCTTGCAAAGATGAGAGATGCTTGGGAGAGAAAGGTTTAGAATGATTGACAAATCTTTTTAACAAGATTTGGCGGACAAATAAGATGCTTAATGAGTGGAGGAAGAGTACTTTGGTGCCTCTATATAAAAATAAGGGTGATATACAAGATTGCACAAACTATCGTGGTATAAAACTCATGAGTCATACTATGAAACTTTGGGAGAGGGTGATTGAGTCTAGGTTGAAGAAGGTTGTCATGATATCGGAGAATCAATTTGGTTTTATGCCTGGAAGATTAACTATGGAAGCTATACATCTTCTTAGACAACTTATCGAGAGAAATAGATAGAGGAACAAAGATTTGCATATGGTTTTTATTGATTTAGAGAAGGCATACGATAGAGTACCTAGGGACGTTCTTTGGTGGACAATGATGAAGAAAGGTGTTTCTCTCAAGTACATTAAAATAATTAAAGATATGTATGAAGGAGTAGTAACCAATGTCCGCACTTGTGGAGGGGTGACAACCAATTTTCCTATAACGGTTGGGTTCCATCAAGGATCTGCTTTAAGCCCTTTCCTATTTGCTATAGTGATGGATGAGCTTACGAGATCAATTCAAGAAAATGTGTCGTGGTGTATGTTGTTTGCTGATGATATTGTTTTGATTGATGAGTCTAGAGCTGGGGTTAATGCTAAGTTAGAATTATGGAGACAGACATTGGAAGCAAGAGGTTTTAAGTTGAGTAAGAGTAAGACAGAATACATGGAATGTCGGTTTAGTAAGCAACAAAGTAATGATGGGAGTGTAGTGAAGCTTGGTGAGCAAGAAATATCGGTGGATGATTGTTTCAAATATTTGGGATCTATCATTCAAAAGTATGGAGAAATTGATGGAGATGTAGATCATAGGATAAAGATTGGGTGAATGAAATGGAAAAGTGCAACTGGAGTGTTGTGCGATCGTAGAATGTCATTGCGGTTCAAGGGAAAGTTTTATAGGACGACTATTAGGCCCGCTTTACTATATGGTACGGAATGTTGGGCTGCCAAGAGACATCATATTCAAAAAATGAGTGTAGCTGAGATGCGTATGCAGAGATGGATGTGTGGAAATACAATAAAAGATAAGATTCGGAACGAGGAGACACGTAAGAAGGTAGGTGTTGCACCCATTGAAAATAAGATGAGAGAGAATCGTTTATGGTGGTTTGGACATATTCGGCGAAGGCCTAATGATGCTCCAGTTAGTGTAAATTTTACCTATGAACAGACGTGTTCTGTTCAGATCGAGAGAGAGAGAGAGAGAGAGAAAAAGAAGCTTCTGCAATCGGCAGCCTCAATTAACTTGTTAGCTGCAACAATACATCATTAGGTTTAATAGGGTTACAATCATTTTACAATGACGAAGGTGCCCTTCATTAGTTGCACATGTTACATTTAAAATACAAAACAGAACTCGTGAATGGATATGGATCCTTTATTGGATCCATATCCATTCTATATTCTAATACCCTCCCTCAAGTTGTGCATGGGAGTGAACCATGTGCAACTTGTTCTTCAGATTCCAGAAACAGTGTCTGGTAAGACCTTTTGTAAACATATCGGCAACTTGGTCTTCTGAAGGCACATAAACTGGTTCAATCTCTTTGTCTGCTATCTTTTGTCTGATGAAATGTTGATCAATCTCAATATGCTTAGTCCGACTGTGATGGATAGGGTTGAATGCAATTTGTATAGCACTTCTATTATCACACATAAGTGTCAAATTTGAGATATCCTCTCCCATCTCTGCAAGTAGATGCCTAATCCAGGTCACCTCTGCTGTGGCAGCTGCCATAGATCTATACTCTGCCTCTGTGCTAGATCTTGCTACAACCTTCTGTTTTCTGCTACTCCATGAGACAAGATTTCTCCCAATGAAAACGCAATATCCTGAAACAGACCTTCTCTCATCTGGATCCCCTGCCCAGTCTGCATCTGTATAGGCCAGTATGTCATGTTTTGGTGTCTTCCATGAAGATTGAATATATATGAGTCCATCACCCACCGTTCCTTTTAGATAGCGAAGGATGCGTTTGACAGCATCCATGTGACCAGTTTTTGGTTCATGCATGAATTGAGACACTTGATTAACAGAGTATACAATGTCTGGTCGAGTAAAAGGTATTGCAACATACCCACTAAACTGCGATATTTAACTGCATCAGGATATAACTCACCATCACAAATACTGAGCTTTTGGTTGACAACACTGGGTGTGGGTAGAGGTTTACAATCTGTCATTCCTGCTTTAGCCAGAAGATCAAGAGTGTATTTGTGTTGAGTTAATGACATTTTTTCATCTTGTCTGTCCACCTCTACACCAAGAAAATATCTCAGTTCCCCAAGGTCTTTCATTTTGAACCGCATACTCAACAAAGCTTTAATTTGTTGAATGTGGTCAGGAGCATTACCAATGATCACAATATCATCAACATATATGAGTAAGAAAACCACAGTGGTACTATTCCTGTATATAAATAGAGAATGGTCAAGTTGGGAACGAAAGAAACCATGTTTCTGAATTTCTAAGGAAAAGCTTTCAAACCATGACCTAGAAGCTTGCTTCAACCCATACAAAACTCTGGTTAATTTGCATACATATTCTTTTGTGTCTCCCTCTGCATAACCTTGAGGTTGCTCCATGTAAACCTCTTCCTTTAAGTCCCCATGAAGAAATGCATTGTTAACATCAAGCTGACTAAGGGTCCAACCTTGTTCAATTGCCAAACCAAGAATAATGCGAATAGTTCCCATTTTTACCACTGGGCTAAATGTCTCGTCATAATCCTGACCATATTCTTGAGTGAAACCCTTGGCAACAAGACGTGCCTTGTACCATTCAATACTACCATCCGGTTTATATTTAATTTTATATACCCATTTGCATCCAACGACATTTTTATCTGAAGGACGGCCAACTATCTCCCATGTTTGACACTCGTGAAGTGCCTCAATCTCCTCATTCATCGCTTCAATCCATTTGTTGGATTGGATAGCTTGATGAAAACCAAGTGGTTTATCGTGTTTTTCAATCTTGGATAGGAAAATTTGAAAGTCCATAGAAAAGTTGTCATAACTAACCCATTTTTCAATAGGATGCCTTATCCTGCCTGATCTTCTCGGTGCTTCTCTGTTATTGGACGATGCAATGTGTTCTTCAACAGGTTCATTTGTTCGCTCTTTGGGTCTCCTGGTATACACATTACCTTTGTATCTCAGACATTCTGTTTGTGATGCATCATCCGAAACCGTCTCCCCATGTATGCTTTCAGGGGTTAAAGTAGTATGTTCGGCAGTTTGTGAAATAAGTTCTGCACTAAGCCATGGGTCATACCAATCAGCAACTGCACCAATATGTTCACGATTGACGTCTGCTTCTTTTCCCAGAAAACTATTTTCATCAAAAACAACATTTCTGAAAATTCTTATCTTCTTGTTGACGGGATCATAGCACCTGTAACCCTTGTATTCATCTGCATAACCTACAAATTGGCAAATAGAGGCTTTGTCCTGGAACTTAGTCATCATGGATTTGTCAATATGTACATAACATGTGCATCCAAAAACTCGTAACTCATTATAATCGGGATGTGCCCCAAAGAGAACATAATAGGGAGATTGATTTTCAAGAATGGGCATAGGAAGGCGATTTATCACATGAGTGGCAGTGTGAAAAGCTTCAGTCCAAAGACTAATGGGTAAGTTACTCCCATGTATCATACTCATTGCGCTTTCCACAATATGTCTGTGTTTACGTTCAGCAATTCCATTTTGTTGTGGAGTGTACGGGCAAGAAACTCTACGATGCATCCCATTATTTTGGAGAAAATCAAAAAATTCTTTGGAGGAATACTCACCACCTCCATCACATTGGAGAATTTGAATATTTTGAGAGAATTGATTTTTAACATAGGCATGAAAGTGACGAAAAATGAGAAAAACCTCTGATTTGTGTTTCATGAAAAATATCCAGGTAAAACGAGAGAAACTGTCAATGAAGGATACATAATATTTACTTCCAGAAGAAGAAGAATTGGGGGTTGTGCCCCAAACATCTGAACATATTATTTCAAAGGGCATGGAGGCTCTTTTATTTATTTGATGAAAAGGAAGTACATGACTTTTGCAAACCTGACAACTAGGACATATTTTATCCTTCACTGAAGGTGAAACAGACTCTGAAAGAAAACCATTTGACACTAACTTTTCAATAAAGACTTGACTACAATGACCAAGACGAGAATGCCAGAGATCTGACTTATTGCATTTGGATGTACTTAGGATGCTTTTAGAGACGAGATCAGACTTGAGCTTCATGATACTGGAGGCTGGATCTTCATTAAAGACATACATGTCTCCACGTCGCTCTCCTTTAGCGAACATCTCCTTCGTTTGAAGATCCTTGACAAAGACAGAAGTAGGAGTAAATTCTACAGATGAATTGGTAGAATCAACAAGTTTAGAGACAGAGACAATATTTTTCTTTATATTTGGTGCATGAACAACATCAGATAAAGGGATAGATGACTCAGACAAAGGAATGAGGACGTTGCCTATGTTTGAAATAGGGTGGTGAGTCCCATCTCCAGTTACAATGTTAGATTTTCCAAAATATGGAGTCAAAGTAGAGAACTTACCTGCATTGCCAGTCACATGGGTTGCTGCCCCAGAGTCAACATACCATATTCCATCATCATTTTGCTTCAGATTCAAGTTGGCCATTGCAGATAGTAGAAGATCCTTAGCATCATCACTGACCCGAAATGTACCTGCAGTTCCTGATGTACCAACATTTCTAGTGTTTTGCATTCTATTCCGATTTTGTGGGTTGAACCAGCAGTTAGCTTTGATGTGACCTCGTTTGTTACATTGGTAGCATGTGGGAACATTCCTTGAAAAACTAGCAGTGGAATTTGGTGGTGTAGGTAGTAACCCACATCCACCCTGGATTGGATTTCCCTTGCCTCTGCCCCGTCCTCCTCGTGCACGATCAGCTATCACCCCTGTGGCAAGAACCGCATGCGTAGATGATTGTCCCGTTGAAGCTTCAGACATGCTTTTCAGTGTCATCTCATACTGAAAGAGTTTGGCGCGTAATTCCTCAAAACTGAGCAACGTAGGCAAGCACAATAAGGATGTAACAAGAACATGATATTCTGAACCCAGTGCATTTAGTGTTTGTTGCACCTTTTCTTTATCTGATACTGGATACCCAGCCATAGCTAATTGATCTGTGATGCTTTTGACTTGATTCAAGAATTCAATAATGCTCATTGTACCCTTTTTTAACATTTGAAATTCGCGTTTAAGAAACAATACTTTAGCCTCTGATATCTGAGAGTAGGTCTGAGCTAAAGCCTCCCACAAAACTTTAGATGTGCAATCATCAGGAATGAAAATCAGGACTTCTTGTGACAATGTGGAAGTGATGTACGCGACGAGGGCCTGATCGCGCTTCATCCAAGCAACAAATGCAGGGTTGCGAATAATCTTCGGCAATCCTCCATCATCTTTGTCTTCAGTTGTGAAAAATTCTAGAGGCATTGGAGTGGATCCATCCAAGTGGCCTGAAAGATCTTGGCTCCGAATAAAAGGAGCGATCTGCCTTTTCCAAGTCAGATAGTTGTTGGTGGTTAGCTTTTCTGAAACTAATTGCCCCAGGAAACTGGAAGAGAGACCCGAATTGACGGAAGAGTCCATTTGAAGATTTGTTGACAGGAATGGAAACGAAAAACACTAGTGGCTGAAGCTGGCCTGTTTTATCATAAACTGACAGTTATGACAGAATATGTTGGGACAGGCGTGGCAGCAGTAACGACAATCAGATCTTGGCAAGTGAGAGTGAAATCAGATCACTAACGTGACATATAGAAGCAAAGAAAATTTTTGGGCAAGAAACAGAAATGAAAAAATGTTTTAGAATAGGCGTGACGACAAAATCCAGATTAACACTAATGTGAATCTGGTTTCTTTCGTAGGAGAGTGGAACCAGATTCACTCAGGAAGGGACTTGGGTTTATGAAACTAAAGGTGAACCCGACTTTTGCAGGAAAGGGAATCTAGCAATTCCAAAACAGCTGTGACAGAATTCCAAAACAGCTGAAGATAAAAAGTAAGAAGAATCCAGCAAAAAATGGGGATAGGAAGAAAATAAAAGACAACAAAGATATTTTCAAAAGAATATCAAGAATTGCAAAGCAGCTGAAGATAGAGAATAAGAAGAATACCAGAAAATGGGGACAGGATGGAAGTAAAAACAGCAAAGAGACCTGTTGGCAGCAAGGAGAAGTAGACTTTTACATCGACTGGGCAAGCCTGTCACGCAGCAGAAGTTTCGTGGCTCGTTGACGGTAAGAACTTGATCTTCACGTCGACTGAGCAGAACCCTTCACGCCCAGAGGAAAAATCTGTCACGCAGCAGAAGTTTCGTGGCTCGTTGACGGTAAGGAGAACTCGATCTTCACGTCGACTGAGCAGAACCCTTCACGCCCAGAGGATCCTCTGCTCTGATACCATGTAAATTTTACCTATGAACAGACGTGTTCTGTTCAGATCGAGAGAGAGAGAGAGGGAGAGAGAGAGAGAAGCTTCTGCAATCGACAGCCTCAATTAACTTGTTAGCTGCAGCAATACATCATTAGGTTTAATAGGGTTACAATCATTTTACAATGACGAACGTGCCCTTCATTAGTTGCACATGTTACATTTAAAATACAAAACAGAACTCGTGAATAGATATGGATCCTTTATCGGATCCATATCCATTCTATATTCTAATAGTTAGAAGGATGGAGAAATGGGAAAATATATTAGTTAAAAGAGGTTGGGGTAGGCCTAGGAAGACATGGATGGAGGTGATAGGAAAGGATATGAATGCTTTGAACCTCACCAAGGACATGGCATTGGATAGAAATGATTGGAGGAGAAGGATTCATGTGGAAGACCCATAATGATTTTCTTTTTTGGTTGATATCGCCGACCCCAATTATTTTGGGATGAAGGCGTAGTTGTTGTTGTATGCACAATAAGAACACTTGTGCATAAAAGCACAAAATCATAAACTCTCATAAATGCACCAAAGGCATAAAAATAAATATTTGAACTTTATTAGGAGCTTGGGCTTTGACTCAAAGCCATGAGAATACAAGAGGGGAGAGGCCCCTATTTATAACCAAACAAGGAGCCACATAGGGGACTCCCAAGAGAGTCGTCCCAACAGTCATATATGTGACCGTTGGAGGCTCCCCAATGACTCTTTGGGGAGCCTCCATATGTGGCACAAAATACAAAAAATAAAAAAGAAAGAAAGAAAAAGAAAAAGAAGAAAAATAAAAGAATTAAAAAAGTTACAATCATATTCCAAAATGGAATATGCGTAAAATAAGTATTTATAGAATTACCCTTTTCGGGTGAACAATGAGACAAAAAAGAAATATATATGTATATGTATATGTATCTCTCTCTATATATATATATGAGTATATATATATACGAGATTACAAGGTTGATATACATAATTTAATAGGTTCAACCCTCAAAATAAGGGAAAAACCCTACAAGCAGAGGCTAAGAGGGATGGAGAAGTAAAGGAGTTTCTATTGGCAGCCTTGGCATGCTTGAACATGAAACAAAATGATAAAGGTATTTGGTATGTTGACTCCGGAGCTGCGACCCACGTTTCGGGTGATGCGGGTAAGCTCTTGAATCTTACTCCTTATGTTGGAAAAAATAGCATAGTCACAGGAGATGGTTCTCATCACTCCATCTCACATATTAGAAATGCCATTATACCTATGTCCAAATCGTCTCTTAATCTTTCAAATGTTATTCATGCTCCTAATATTCAGAAGAATATTGTTTCTGTCTCAAAACTTGTTGATGATGTTAATGCCTCAGTTGAATTTACTCCCTCTTCTGTTTATGTCAAGGATCTTTGCACGAGGGAGACATTCGCTGAGGGAAAGAGATGTGGTAACATGTACATCTTCCAAGAAGATCCCTCATTCTCACTTTATTCTGCCTGTTCATCCTTGAAGCCTCATCAGCATCCATCTTTTGTTTCTTCCGATTATGTGTTTGCCATTTCTGAATGTAATAAGCCAACTCTTTGGCATAGTCGTTTGGGTAATTGTGGTCGTCATTTTATTGAAAAACTTGTCTTGAATAATTTCATTCCCAGGTCCAGTCTGAGTCCAAAAGTCAGTGATACAAAGTGTCCTAATTGTCACTTATGTAAGAGTCGTGTTTTGCCTTTCAATTCAATCAATAAGAGAGCTTCAATGCCCTTTGAGGTCATATGTTTTGATGTCAGGGGTCCTGCCTCAATTGCTTATGTTTCTGATAGTAAATATTACCGTATTTTCATTGATAGCTATTCACGCTATACTTGGATATTTTTTATGAAACACAAATCAGAAGTTTTTGGATTGTTCCAAAAATTTCACTCATTTGTCAGAAATCATTTCTCTACAATCATTCTAAATTTCTAATGTGATGAAGGAGGTGAATTCTCTTCTAACGATTTTGTTAGTTTCCTTCAGCATAATGGGATAAAGAGAAGAGTGTCTTGCCCACATACACCTCAACAAAATGGGATTGCTGAGAGGAAGCATCGACATATTGTTGAGAGTGCAATGAGCATGATGCATGAAAGTAATTTCCCTATCACCCTATGAACATAAGCTTTTCACTCCACAGTCTATGTGATAAATCGGCTGCCCATGACCATTTTAGAAAACAAGTCACCATTTTTCTTCTTATTTGGCGTTCATCCCGACTATCATGAATTACGTGCATTTGGATTAGTTTGCTATGTTCACATCAATGGTTCATTAAGACATATGTTTCAGGACAAAACCTTAAAGTGCAGGTTCTTGGGATATGCTGAAGACTATAAGGGATATAGGTGCTATGATCCATTAAGCAAACATGTCAAAATATCAAGAAATGTCGTGTTTGACGAGATGAATTTTGACAATCAACCTGCTAATCCAAACCTTCATGTTGCTACTCCAAGTTCCAGTGTTGAGGTGTACTATCCATGGTTAAATTCAGAACTCTTCTCCAATACTAGGGATGATTGTTCTACAGGTTGCAGTTTGGGAATCAACAGATGACTCTCAACCAGAAGAGGTTACTACACAAAACTTGGAGCCAGTAAGGTATAAGGGTATTGTCTACACCCGGTGTGAGAAAGGCCCCTCATCCATCCCTGGCACAGATGTTGGTCCTTCTACTTCCGCTCCACAGATGTTGGATGTCAGGAGATCCACCCGGACCCGACATCCGCTTGACAGGTGGGTAAGCTATAAAAATTTTTCTTTGGATTTTCAACTGTTCCTAACGTCCATAAATAAAGAAGATGAGCCTCTCACATTCTATCAAGCTGCGAGTTTTGGAAGATGGATCGAAACGATGAATGAAGAAATGGAAGCCTTATATGAATGTCGTACATGGGAAGTTGTGCCTAGACCACTAAATATAAATGTGGTTGGGTCAAAGTGGGTGTGCAAGATAAAATATAAACCAGATGGGAGCATTGAAAGGTATAAAGCTAGACTTGTAGCTAAAGGGTTCACACAAGAACAAGGACATGACTTTGATGAAACTTTCAGTCCTGTTGTTAAGACGAGGACCATTCGTATTGTCCTGAGTCTAACCATTGAACATGGATGGACATTGAGCCAACTAGATGTAAAAAATGCTTTTTTACATGGTGACCTAAAAGAGGATGTTTATATAGAGAAACCCACTGGGTACGCAGAACAAGATGCCAATCAGTATGTATGCAAGTTGAAAAGAGCACTCTATGGATTGAAACAAGCTTCTCGGTCATGGTTCAAGAGTTTTTCACTGGAAATACAAAAGCACGGTTTCTCTCAGTCTCTTCTAGATCACTTATTATTCATTCACAATGAAGGAGATGTTACCACTCTTCTATTGATATACGTAGATGATATTATTAGCATAGGGAACTGCAGAATAAATCAGAGATTCAAAATGAAGGATCTGGGAGATCTGCGGTATTTTCTTGGGGGTGGAAGTTGATAAGACATGTGATACCCTTACTCTTACTCAACACAAATACACAATGGATATTCTTAGTAGGGCAAACATGAAAGATTGTGAGCCATTAGCAACTCCCAGTATCATCCATCAGAAACTGAGTTCTAAAGAAGAAGATTTATATGAGGATCCGACTAGGTATCGCAACATAGTTGGCATGCTGCAATACCTAACTTTTACTAGACCTGACGTAGTGTATTCGGTTAATCAGGTATCTCAGTTTATGCATGAACCTCATACACCGCACATGGAGGCAGTTAAGCGAATACTACAGTATTTAAAAGGTACAGTTGGTGATGACCTGGTGTACAGGAAAAGTGAATCAAATCAAGATGGCCATGAAATCATTATTTATGCTGATGCTGATTGGGAGGGTGACCTAGATGAACGACTGTCAGTATCTAGTTATTGTAGTTTCATTGGGTCAAACATGGTGTCTTGGAGCAGTAGAAAGCAAAAGGCGGTTGCTAGGTCGAGTACAGAGGCTGAATATAGATCGATGACTGCTGCCACTGTTGAGGCTACATGGATAAGACATTTCCTAGCAGAGATGGAAGAACCGATTGCTCGACCACTTCTGCTGTGAGATAATCAAAGTGCCATTAATATGTCTTTTAACCCCATCTATCACATTCGAGCCAAGCACATTAAGATAGATCAACATTTCGTCAGGAAAAAGGTTGAAGAAAAGGAGATTGAGCCTATGTTTGTGCGAACCGATGAGCAAGTTGCAGATATTTTCACCAAAGGGCTCACAAAGGACAAATTCTGGTTTCTGAAAAGCAAGTTGTTCATGGTTCAAGACCATGCACAACTTGAGGGAGGCTGAAAAGAAGTGATTGGACCCGACCTCTACCGAATCGGATCCAGATCCAAACATAGTATTGTAATTCTTTTTGTTATTAAAGGGTATTTTTGTACCCTAAAAGTATGTATTAGTTAAATACTCGTACCCTAATATAATGAAAACACGTTGAACACTTTAACGTGTTGTTTTTCTGCAGCCTCTTTCCCATTATCGTGTTTTCTCTTTTCTTGCACAGGTGTAACCTGGAGATCATTGTATTTTAACATTCTCTTCCCTCCTTCCCGTTGTTTTTATTGGGAGAGCTGATGTGGGGTTGATATCATTGGAAATCACCATGACCAAGGTCCAACCCCTCCCTGTTGGGACTCAAAGGGGCAGCACTCCCAGCAAGCATCAGAATCACTGCTGTTACTTTCTCCTTTTTTGATTGTTTGTTTTTCTCACACTAAACAAACATCAGAATTGGAATCACATGAGATTCGAAATCATGTGATTTTTGAATCTCATGAGATTGCAAATCTCATCTGATTTATTCACTTTTGCAAATTACAACCAAACATACCCTTGATGTTGGTGGGGCATTTGGCTGAGCTTTCTCTTTTGTTTGTTTTCTCTTATGTGCTCAAGTCTCTTGAGTGTAGTCTATATTGAAGTAGTTCAAGGTTTGAGAGATCTTTTGTTGCGAAAACCAGTATGCTTGACACATTGTATGGGGAGTTCTAACCATGACCTGGTTTCATGGATACTTCATTGGTCCCTTTGGTGACTGAGACTTGGTACAAACAAATTTTTTTCTGAAAATTTTGTCATGCTAATCATTTTTCTGGTTTGACAGTGAACTGCCATATGATCAGTGGTTTGGTGAGGTTTCGGAAGAGGCTATGCTTCGATTGAGTGGAAGAACTAAAATGATGAATGGGGAGCGGGATCTTAACAGTCCAACTGCATCTATATCAGCTCAGTCGATCTCTTCAATTAGATCTCATGGAAGCAACTAGTCATCAGTTAATGGTACCACTTGTGATCTATGGGGTCAGAGTAGGGTCATTGTGTTGCCTCGAAACAAGCCAATTCTTGATAGGCCTGCACATGTTCTGCCATTTTGTGGCAGTCATGTATAAATAGCAGACTGTTTATTCTTTTAACAAGCTGCCTTTGGTGTTTTAACCTGTGTAGGTTGCGATTATTTTTAGAGTTTAGGACGTCTTTTGCTTGCATTGGCCTAGCAAACCAATTTGAGATTGTAAATGTTATCCATTCTTTCTTTTTGTTAATGCTGTATTGTATCATTATCATGCATTGTGTCATGTTAGTTTGTATGTACAATTATTGAATTTCTGGCTGGGATGTGTTTCTGGTTTTTTGAGTGTACACCATTGATAAGAATTCTTTCCAATGGAAAGACCACATAAGGTGATGGATTCTCTGTTCTCAGCCCTCTCTCTGTGTTTGTGTGTTTGCACGTGCATACCCTGAATGAATTTCCTTTGTAATTTCAATTAATCAGTCTTGGGAAAAGTAGAAGGAAAAATATAATGCGAGAAATTGCAGAAAGTAGAACAATTACAAATGGGAGACTGCAGAGATTGATCAGCACCTGTACATGATTAGCAAGTCTATAGTCAAACCGCGTGGAGCATCACACCTCCCTGATACTAAACTGTAAACTGCAAAATAACATATCAAGCACCAATGGCATTTTATCGGGGGTGTCTGCCATTCAGACCTGTATTAGATTTCATAGTGCCGGTTTTAGTTAGTTAGCTCATTCAATCATATTGGATTCAGCCTAAATGATATCTGGATACAACGAAGCATACTTATATTTAGAAACTGGTTCAAAGATATTGTCATTCAAGCAACAATTGAAGTATATTAATATTTAGAAACTGTTTCAAATAGACTGTCAAACAAAAGTAGTCTACTTTATTTGTCAATGCTATTTTTTATTTCTTATTTTACTCTTTCATTGTATTCAAATGTGGGTGTCTATTAGTTTTGTATTAAGTGTATGGAATTTTAGCCCTTTCATTTATTTTGATCAAATTATTGTTTGTTGAGGATTTTGCATGGTTATAAAAAAATGTTTATGTAGCTTGCAAACTATTCATCATTTTTTTATAAGCAATTATTCATCAAATTTGAGATCTAGATGGTTCCATCTTTGCTACAGTCTACATGGAGCCATTTCAAGGTAGTCAAATGGGTCGAGCACGTGGGTCTTAAAGTTGCCACAGAAAATGCATGGTCCAAAACGTATTATGCAGTAAATGAGTTCCCGAGTGTTGAAAGGGTTTTGGTTTGACCCTGAATCTAAGCAAGTCATATCTCCTATGAACTATGCAACAATTACATAAAGGTAATTTTCTTAAAGGATCATAGTGCATTTTCACTTTTCTCTTCATGTAGTTTTTTTTTTTGAAGGAATAAATCATTTCTTCATTCAGCTCATACAAGCTGGTTGGTCGTTGAGAATTCGACCTTAATCAAATAGAACAAACTTCACATATAGAGGTCACCGTTTACAATGGGGTGTAGCCTCTCCAAATGCTCCACATCAGAAATGATAGATCGGTTCAGGTCACACAACATTGCAGCTTGTCTCTTTGAAGATTCTGGCATTCCTCTCGTGCCAGGCTGAGATGATCCAACAGTGCCAGACAAAGCACCAAGGCCCAAGAAGGAGATCTCTTGCCCAGGATTCCATCCTAACCATTAACCATTGGGTAAGGCAGCGACCAGGCTAGCCGTAAGAGCTCCTTGAAGAAAGGGCACTCCAAAAAGAGAGCACAAGGGCTGGGCAGTTGCATGCCCCACTTTTTCAGGTCCCCCTATCCAAGAGTAGCAACCAGGTGAAGAGGCTGGCTCTAGGGGATGGGACCCCTACCCTAGATGGTATATGCAGGTAGCTGTGCTCAGCCCGGATCAGTAAGATAGTAACAACTATTTGTAATTAGAACAAGAAATAAATAAATATAGGGTTAATCTAATCATTAAACTAGTTGTATTTAACATTAGATGAATTTAAACTTATTAAAATGACTAAAATATCTTTAAAAAAATAACATTTTTGAAAATCAAGGTCTCTTTTTTGGGAACTACAGGTCTTCTACATTTGGAGGGAAGTTAAAAGTCAAACATCTTTTTCAAAAACATAACTTTATAAATCTATCAAAATTACCTTTGTACCTCAAAAAGTAACTATGCAATTTCATAAATGTTATTATTTTATAGGCATTTTTAAGGTTGAATCCATCAATGTTAAATATAACTAGTTTAATGTTAGATTAACCTATAAATATAAATGAAGGCCTATCCATGGATATGTTTCAATTTAAGATAATTATAGCAAAGAATAAGGTCGAAAAATGACCGTACTCTATGGATAATTTGATGTGTTTTTCTAAAAATCGTATAATTTTCACTATTCTTCTGCAAATACTCAACTTCGTTAAGTCCTTTTTATCCTCCACAATTGCAAATTGATGGGTTATTGCGATAAAATTGTATGCTTGTCGGCTAGTGCAAACTCCCACTTAAATCCAGAATCACACGTTTTCTTGTGAACCTCACAAACTCACATAAATTTATTTACGAACATTCAGTGAAACTGAAACCCCTAACGTAACAAATATCCTACATAATACGCATATATAATATGAACCTCGCATAAATTTATTTGTGCACATCCGGTTAGACTGAAACTATTAAAATCACAAATATCCTACTTATTCACATATACTTTACCAGTTTTCATAAATATATGTGTGAACCTTCACTTAAACTAGTTGTATTTAACATTAGATGAGTTTAAATTTATTAAAATGATTAAAATATCTTTAAAAAAATAGCATTTTTGAAAATCCAGGTCTCTTTTTTGGGCATTACAAGTCTTTTACACTTGGAGGAAGGTTAAAAGTCAAACATTTTTTTCAAAAAAATAACTTTATAAATCTATCAAAATTACTTTTTTACCTCAAAAAGTAACTATGCATTTTACAAAATATTATTCTTTTGAAAGCATTTTAAAGGTTGAATCCATCAATGTTAAATACAACTAGTTTAATGTTAGATTAACCTATAAATATAAATGAGGGCCTATCCATGGCTATGTCTCAACTTAAAAGAATTACAACAAATAATAAGGTCGAAAAATGACCATACTATACGAATAATTTGGTACATTTATCTAAAAATCCTATAATTTTTGCTATTCTCCTGATGTCAAAATTCGTAAATACCCAACTTTGTTAGGACATTTTTACCCTTCACAATTACAAATTGATGGGTTATTACGATAAAATTGTATCACTCGTCAGCTAGTGCAAACACTCAAATCTAGAATTGCACGCTTTCATATGTGTGCCTCACGAATTCACATAAATTTATTTATGAACATTCGGTTAAACTAAAAGCCCTAACATAGCAAATATTCTACATAATTCACATATATAATACGAACCTCACACAAATTTATTTGTGCACATCTGGTTAGTCTGAAACAACAAAAATCATAAATATCCTTACTTATTCGCATATACTTTACCAATTCTCATAAATATATGTGTGAACCTCTACTTAAACAGAATGTCACATCACAAATATCATACTTAAATATTTGTGAATTTATGACATATACGCAAATTTCTTGCATATATGTGGACTTTCTGACAAATATGCAAAATTTGCCGATACATTGCATATGTTTTGGATGAATACTATGCAAGTTTTCTTATGATTTGTGGAGTTCTCAAATCATATATAAACTCATTTTTGTACCTAGGGTTTCTTTTTCTCATTTGTTTCTACCTTCTAGAACCCTCTTTATTGTTTCTCACTCCTTGCAAAGATTTTCGTGTAATTTGACACTGCATTTTGAGGAGGTTGTGGTATCATCCATGTCATCGACTTTCCCATCTACAAGTTTGAACAGTGAGTTCCATACAATATATATGCATATTGTTTGTTTTTTCACACTGAACTTTTTTTTATATGTGATAATTTAATAACCCTATGCATATTTCTATTTGGTTGTTGCTATGGATGTCTTTTGCATGTTTTCCTATGTTGTTATCAACTTTTTCAGCCACTAGATTTATCGTTTAGGGTTTACTATGTTTAGGTTTTTTTTCATAGATATATATATTTGTTTTTGTTATAGATGATTTATGATTGTTTTCTTGCCCTTTAATTAATATTTGTTGCTCTTGTTTTAGTATAATAGGGCTAGGGTTCACTGTGCACAAGCATTGAACATCTATAGTGGTTGTTGTAGGCGGTCAAAGATGACATCTAAAAGGGATAAAGTACACTACTATAGGTCTGATTGATCTAATCAAAGATCTATAGTGGTCTTAAAAAATAATACCCTTAAAGAATTTATGACTTTAATATCTCATAAAATTGATATATGAAAGACTTATTGAGCCTCCAGTATAGTTATTCTCCGAACATAAACAACCAACAAATATGGATAAATGTTTTGAACGATGATGATGTAGAATATATGTTATTTAGTGGTAATGTTTACTTGGATGCATGCAAAGTTAATCAATAAATAGTTAAATGAGGAATAGTTGATGAATTGAATGATGTGAATAGAATGCGCATCTATCTCAGACACCGTTTATCGAGCTCAGTCCTTTGCCAATTTGATGTTGTACAAAGGCCAATGAAAAGCTAAAGGTTGAGATGACATCGATCATTTAGGTGCCAGGTGTTGATATCTCGATAGATGAGTTGTGGACACTTGTGGGTTAAATGTAAATTTATATTGTAAGCTTCAAACATTAAGGATGTAACCACATACACACATATAAGCAGTGGATAATGTTGCACTTCTTTTATTATTTGTATGGTTTAGATTCAGTTTTTGCTTTGATTTATGAAATTTTATTATTTTTGTGGTTTGTACATGCACACACACACATATGAATGAATATATGAGCATGTATGAATGAATGAATATATGAGCATGTATGAATGAATGAATGTATCAGAATATACAAGCAGGTTCATTATAAATAAATGGATGCTAATAAATTTATGCAAATATTTACTAGAATGAGAAAGTTTGCATAATTTGTCAACTTTCACAATTATTTTATGCAGAATGTCTCAATTTTCATAAATATTTTATGTGGACTTCTTCATCCTCACAAACATTTGTTAATTTCTGCATTTATTTTATGTAGACTTCCTCGTTTCAAAAAATATTTGTATATGATTGACTTTTTAATGGCTTTAACATGTGTCACGTTCTGATTGACACAATATTTTTTAATTATTTTTTGGCCAATTCAGAATAATTCACTTGAGAATGGATATTGGAGGATTCACCTGAATCATTGGGCCAAACGATACAAGTCCGATTCCGATACAGACAACAGTGGTGTGAACCCATTTTGACAGGAAAGATGCTTGTTTGCCTTTATTATGTAAACACCACCACATGTTTTCCATGGAGATGTTTGTTTCACCTCCCTTAGTAAAAGTTCTCTTTCCTACGAAAGAGTGTCTCTTTCATCCCCCCCCCCCCGAAAAGAAAGCAATATCCATGCTTGAACAAAGAAGAGAGTGCGAATAGGCCAAGGGATTAAGCATTCTATTATTTCATCACAATTCCAGCAATGAACATTGCATACACAAATATGATCATGGAAAATATTTAGGTGTATGCATGGCTGATCAGACCGACAAAAGGAGAAGGAAAAAAAAAACACCCAATATAACCCAAAAAAGGCGAAAAACTCACATCAGCAAAATCATATCAAAACACGAGCCATTCTGCTATGTTCTTCTAGTCTTCAATCAAAGACAAACTGGAAAGGGTTTTCCTACAAACAAAACAGAGAATTCTTTTGACGAAGACTGCACAGAGCAAGAAATGTAAGGCCACACAACTTGCTTCCAAAGCCAAATCAACCATCAATTGCAGTTACGATCCCGTTACTGCTGCACTAATCTCCACACACGAATGCATGCATCTTCACCAGAGCTTACAACAGTGCAATCATCATTGAAAACTAATCCATAAACACCTCCCAAGTGAGCACCCTTTATGGTTATACGACTTGAAGCTGGCTTATCAACTTCATATATAATTATGCTTGTGTCTAGAGATCCCGTAGCAACCATTGTGCTATCAGGAGACCAAGCCACACAATTTATACGAGCAGTATGGTACAACATGTTCTTAAGCTTAACCTGCAGAAGATAGTCAACTGGTTAGTGAGACAAATGTTCAGGAAGTTAAAAATCAAACCTTGGTAATTAACATTACATTTCTAAAAAGGATTAATGCGGAAGGGAAAGGAAGAAAGAGAGATGGACTATGCAAATGGGAACCAAAAAGTTAGAAGTATGAACAACTTAAATATAGTGACAAAATCTATTAAAAATAAAGAAAAAAAAACATGGATGAAGCATGACAGCCTTCCACTACTTTAATATGTGTAAAAAGAATTTAGGAAACAAAAAGAAAATTAAAAAACCATATAGGATTTACATTGTGCCTGATAAATTGAACCATGGCATTTTGCTATGTCACATGGGTGCGGGTGCGGGTGCGGGTGCGGGTGCGGGTGCGACACGGGTGCGGCGCAATTTCAAAAATTTTGGACACGGGGACTCGGCTATATATATATAATTCTAGTAAACAATTAAAATTAAGTAGCCAAAACTATGACCTTAATTTTTTCGAAAGTTTCAATTTGGCATTCCCATTTCTTTATGGTAGTTCTTAAGCTAGCTTTTCTAATACTTGTGAAACTAGTATTTTTTTAAACTGGAAAAGCATTTATTTAGCTATCTCAAATGGTTGGGTTACCTTTTATCGTGTTTTATATATATTTTTACATAAGTTGTGACTTGTGAAACAGTCACACAGACTGTGCACACAGTCTGTGCAATGCAGTCTGTGACTGTGCAGACTGTGCACAGTCACACAGACTGTGCACAGTCACACAGACTGTGTGCAATGACTGTGCAGTTGCAGTTGCACAGTCTGTGACTGTGCAACTGCATTGCACAGTCTGGTTATATATTAAAAAAAAAGATATATAAAAATTGTTTTTTTTTGTTTTTTGTCTTAAAAATGGACATTTTTGGACTCGGTCAAAGTTGACCGAGTCCAAAATGTGGACGGACGCGGCCTGGACTCGTTGACCGAGTCCGACTCGGCGTTGACCGAGTCCGACTCGGTGTTGACCGAGTCCGGGCCGAGTCCGAAGCCGCACCCGTGTCCGCACCCGTGTCGGGGCGTGTCGACTCGGGTGCGGCACCTCCCTAGCCGAGTCCGTGTGACATAGGCATTTTGTAGTCTAGGAAAACAAGGGTAATTATAATACCGCACACAAGGCCATAAGTGCTTAAGAATTTTCAAGGTTTTTGGATCTAGAATGCCATTGACATACAATAGAATGAATGTCTACTACATTTTTCATAACAGGGATATTGCGCCGAATCAATTCATTCTAGGTCTTGATTGCTTTGTCACCTTCTCATGAAAATCCAGAACATGCAATTAATAGCAAAGTACACCATTATTATCAAAACTGGTATTTGTCTTATGCACCATAATTTGCTTTGTAATCCCATTGTTGCTTAAAGCTAAACTTATGGTCCCCAATAGTAATATTCCTGCTTATTGCTGATCTCCAATCTTTACTGGGCTCCTCCTTTTCCCAGTTCCTTCAACTTGCTTCATGTCAAATTTTTTGTGTTCTGTAATTTCAGACAGCTTGTAACATGCCCATTCTATCCCTGACAATGCTCATCTTTTTGTTTAATTAACTCTTAAGGACAAGATGTAAGGATACGTGGCATTTCTTCAATATGTGTTTTTATTTTTGCTTTACGTAACATGCATTAGTATTGTATCATTGTCATCAATGGCTCGGGTAATTGATTTGTAGTACCAGTTGGAGTCACACTATCTCAACCGGGCCATATTCAGGCAAACCTAGCTTGACTAATAAAAAAAAATTAACTCAATCCTAGTGAGGATTAATCTATTATGAGAGATCATCCCATGTGATTAATGAGTTGGGACATCGACCTGTTGTAGTTGGAATATTTATTTTCTCTTTCCTATTTCATTGAGTCAAATTGAAATGACAAAAATTGACACAGAATTAGAGCAGCCATGACGAAGTGATCTATTAATCTCATCTTCATGCTTTTTCCTCTAATCTTCTAACCTCTTTCTTCTCTATGGATTTAATATTTTTCAGAAGATTTCTTTGTTTTGAATGTTAAATTTTAAAACACTTACTGGAATCATAGGCAGATCTGACTGTTAGCTTTGAACAAATCTGGAATCTAACTTGTTTTTTGGTCCCATAGGCTTGGGTGAAGGGGATAAATGGATTGGTACGTGGAAATGGTAGCTCTATCTCAGCTGGTGGTGTGGTTGGCTGGAACCAAATAATCAAATCTTCAAGGGAGTACGACCTTGCAAAGGGGGGTGATTGAATTGGTAATTAAGTTTATGGTTCAAATCAAGCTTGCAAAGGGGTCAAGCTGAGGTTCCAGACTGACTTATGGTCCAGGGATGTAACTCTTGCTGAAAGATATCCACCGTTTTTTCACATAAACAGAGATAACAGCATACTTGTAAGTGAATGTTGGAAAGGAAGAGCTAGTTAGTTCACTGAATTCAGAAGGAATTTCAAGGAGCAAGAGGTAGAAGATTGGTTTTGGTTATGGCTATTGGATTTTTAGGCCCATGGAAAATTTCTGACAGCGAGAATTCCTTATATGGAAATGTGACGGATGTGTTATGTTCTCTATAGCTTCATTTAGCCATGCTTTTGGCTGTAAAGATGTAGACCACTTTCCAAATGACACCGTCCAGGGTTTCCATCCCTCCTACAGCCAAGATATTTGTGTGGCTCTTAGCACTTGATAAGGTTAATAACCAGTGCAAATTGAAAGACAAAAGTTTCCAGCTTGCAAGTACTTGCTACTTCTGTTTCGATGAGAACGAAACAATTGAGCATTTGTTTTGGTTTTATCCAGCATTTCAGTGGTTGTTCAAACAAGCTTTGGATTGTGCCAATAAAATGGCCAGATGGGGATTTAGCTTGGATTGGTCGGAATAGGACTGGTGGTTAAGAATCTTAATTTGATCTATTCTGTAAGCTTGTTGAAAGATTTCTTATCCCCTGGCTTAAATTATTTCTCTTAGACAAAAAAAAAGGATTTACATGGTTTGCAAAGTGTTATAATGTGCATCTCCCTCGCATACTGTCTGTAGACTCTGTACATACACCAATTCTTGTTTTCTTTTTGTTATGTGTGTGTGCTTGTGTTCAAGGATTGATACACACACACACACACACACATATATATATATATATATATAGAGAGAGAGAGAGAGATGGTACCTCTCGAGTGACATGGTCCCATACAACAGCTTCTCGATTGAGATCACCAGAAATAAACATAGAGGCATCTGGGGAGAAACGAATGACGTTAATAGCACCACGATGCTTCTCAAGGACTGACTCTTCAGTGAGAGTGTCCCCATTGACAGAATAGACGTGGAGTTTCCCATCTTGGCCACCAACAATGGCCTCACTTCCATCAGGTGAAATTGTAGATGCCGTCACAGCAAACCCAAGATTCAGAGTTGACAACACTTTGGATCCACGAAGCATGATTACTCCTGAATCAGTTGAAAGCAATGCCAGCTCGGGCTTATCAAGTGCAATATTTAAGTCCTTTGGTTGTGCACCAATATCAATTTGTTCTTCATCACCACACTGATCAGCATGCAGCGGAATTCTCCTTACCTGTAAAATTTTGGGAAAAGGATCATCTCTTGTAGCAAAAGCAAGTTGAACATATTGTACATAGCTACAGTTGTTGTACAGTCAGCAAAATATAAGCCCCACAGCAGGATATCATCAATTGGAATTTGGCAGGTAGATTAAGAAATTGTTCCTTATTAAAGGAATATGCTATTCATCAGACTTGGTGAGCAATACTACCGTGTATTGAACTTTTATAATTGGCTGGAAAGCTTTCCAGACAAGAATATATGGACTATCCCTGATATTTACTATCCGAACATCAAAGAAGAGGACCAAATATTTGGAGAACACCTGATAAAATCATCAAATTGGACTAGGACAATATAACTTAAAAACGAGGAGAAAATCTCCAACCGAATAGCCTTTGGAAATCTTTCACATGTTATTGCCATTAGACATACTAGCGAGCACAGACATGCTCCCAGTCTATGTCACAGGGACTCACCAAAGAGGCCTCTGCACCCACGTCGACGCGACGCGGGTGTGGCACCCAATTCGGTCAACCCGCACCCAAGGTTATCATTGTCCAAAATGGACTTGGTTAACTTTGTCCATTAAAAAAAGGGACAGGGCTCGATAATGGGTAAGGTTACCTCGAGCACCCCCCTCCCCCCCCCCCAATTAAAAAAATAAGGGGGTACCTCGAGAAGGGGTAAAGAGGGATGGGGCTTGAGAATGGGGTACCGCGAGAAAGGGTAAAGGGGTGGTGTTAAAATATATATATATACCCTCCCGCACCCCCACACCCAAGTTCTTTTAAAATGCCGCATCGCCGCCCCCGCATCTGCACCCGTACCTATGTGACATAGCTCCCAGTTTATCCAATACATATATGCACATGTATGAATACAAATTGTAGTTAGTTGCCTGTTTATAGAGAGCGTGAGAGAGGTTGACTATACCATGCACGTGCGAAAATCAAATTCCACTTGTACAACTTACATAATGAATAACAAATAGTGTCAACTGTCACATACAAATCAATTCCTTATGCTGTGAACATTGGATCAAGAGAATTTCCGCTCATGACATTTTATATGTCAAAATTACAACTGGCACGGTAACAATGTCAGAACAAAACAATATCCATAGTGCTATGATTAGGCCAATGAAGCACTGCTCGTCATATTATATCATTACATGGCAAGGTGTACCTTTCAAAAGGTATATGTGTAATTAGGTTAACCTAAAGTTAGACATAACATACAAGAGAGTTGACTGCGACATCACCCACCATATGAGGCACTTTACAGCCCTGTGGTACCTCCTGTTATCTCTTCTCTATTCTTCGTCTTCACCACATGAACATAAAGTTGAATTACTTGCTTAAAAGATGTAGTACTGCTCATTTCAAGCATGGGCGTGAACAAATCTCAATTCATTTTTTATTTCTTCTCAAGGAGTATTGAAAATGATATTACTTGCATATTTTGGTCAAACTATTTCAATGGAATATTATATAGAATTTCAAAGGCTATTTAAGTTTCTAATTCAAGAATTTGACATCAAGAAATTGGTCTCATTTACGTACCTCTTAGAGATTGAAGTTACAAGAACAACAAAGAGTATATTTATCTTTTAGAGAGAATATGTTGGAAGATACTGTTATTAGTCAGTTTGGAGCCTTGTGAATTAACTAACATATCTGTTATCCGATTAGCCTGATTAATCAATTCATGCACAATGAAATGATACTGAGATGGGCCATGAATATTCAAAAAATTGAAGGCTACTCATCAAAAAGGAATCTTCTATGCCAATTCCTTTGAAGTACAAAATAGATGACCTGCATGTATGTGCATAAAAGAACCGCCTCTGGTTTTATTTTCTTTGAGAGTGAATTCCGTACCATTGAATAGAAAAGAGACAAATGATCATAAGCTTAAATGTTGAAGCCAAATTATAAAGCCATGTCTTTTGGGCCATTTGAAAAGAATTCATGTAAAAGCAATATTACAAAAGGCAGAGATTCAGGTGAAACTTCTAGGAAGCTTTATGGTGATAAATAATATCTATGAAAAGAAGCAACCATATATTGGTGACTTGCCACTTTAATAAGAAAGAGTTGCATTCAAGATGTTTAGCACTTCAAATTTTCTGAACAGAATTGCAAATTCTCCAAGAGAGTTCAAGGCTTGACTTCATAAATCAATTCGATAGATATCTTTGCAACACCTCAAGATGGAGCATTGTTGCCTATCTCAATTAGGGGTGGCAATCGGGTCGGGTTGGCAGGTCGACCCGGCGGGTTGGCTGGTCAGCATACCTCAACCCGACCCGTTTATTAAACGGGTCGGCTGTGGCAAACACGAACCCGACCCGTTTATTAAACGGGTAACCCGACACGACCCGCCAACCCGTTTATAAACGGGTTGGGTCGGGTAAACGGATTGGCAGGTTAGCAGGTTGACCCGCCCGCCTAACCCGTTTATTAAACGGGTCAGCTGGGTTGGCATACCCCTAACACGAACCCGACCCGTTTAATAAACGGGTTAGGCGTGAAAAGATACTGTCATTTAGTATAAAGTCTGGATCTCAGGATCCAGACCCAATTCATTTTAAACACATGCTCATTAATGTTTCCTTAATGACATGCTATAATTTTATCATAACATGTAATGGGTATTTTCGTACCCTAGCTATTGTATCTGTGTGTATTTAATCAGAGAAGCAAAAATGAATACCCTGATTAGGGATTTTTGCTGCAGCCTCGTTCTCTCTCCCCATGCTGTGTTGTTGCTTGTAGACGAAGAAAGGAACCCATGATTTCTATCATGGTATCAGAGCAGCAGGTTCAATATTGAAGATCGGTTCCTTCTATGACTGATTTGTCTCCTTCTAAGGTACCTGTTTTCTCATTTTTCCTATCGATTTCTCTTGTATTTAAATCTGCAGTCCGGACTGAAATCTCTTCTTCGTACTCTCCTCTTTCTTTTTGCTCTTTTGAAATACATCATTAATCTGCTTATTGTCTTCTTCAAGTACCTCTTTTGATTCCCCTTTTTTATTTAAGCCAACGTGTTTCTCTTATTTCCAAAATCCAAAACTGAAATTTGGTCACGTTGGCATATTTCCTCCTTCTTTCATTCCCTGTTGTTCTTCTGTCATATCTACTACTTCTTTCACATTGCTGCACGTGATCTTACCCATCCATAAGCAAAATAATCAAGCAAGATCAATTTTTTTGATCTATGTGTGATTACAAGAGTTGAAAAGGATCACTCCAAACTCATTTGCATATTGACGTCAGATCAGATTGTGATCTGCACGCCCAGATCTATCTTGATTAAAATAATTTCATCTTCGAATTCATTTTCATCTCTGTTTTGCCTGTTTTCTCATTATTCTAAAAGGAAAACACATTATTTTCAAAATAACGTACCTATTACTGATTGAATTTTATTCAGAACAGATTCTTTACTGTGCAGTCCTGTTTTTCTGCCTCGTGTTCATCAGTTAAAAAAAAAAAACTAGTCTGGTCTTTAGACTTCTCTGATACTAAAATTTATGTTCTGAATTATACTAGAATTCAATTGTGGTTGGGTCTTTGTCGTAAGGCCATTTCTTATTTTTTATTCCTTCTCTTGGTTGGATCTTATTCCTTCTTGTTTTTGGCTTCAAAAGAATATGGACTCATTCCCTCATTCTCAGTCTGGTCTTTCCTCAAACTTTCTCAGCCAACTCGTGTCTGAGAAACTGAACAATTCCAATTTCCTAACTTGGAAGCAACAAATCATACCATTCATAAGAAGTCAGGACCTTTCTGGACATCTGGATGGTTCTGTTCCTGTTCCTCCAGAATTCATACCACAAGAAGAAAAGAATGGTGAGAAAGATCTTTCTATTACCTATGTAAGAAATCCTGAGTATGTATCCTGGATGAAGTGAGATCAGGCGTTGGTTGCCTATATCACTTCTACATTGTCACAAGAAGTGCTTGTGGCAATTCCAGATGACTGCTCTGTTAAAATGTAAAACTGTGCAAATGTTTCATATTTACTGACAAAAATGATAAACTTTCTCCTCGTGTGATTCCCTGTGCCTTTTTAGGATATGCTGAAACCAGAAAGGTTATAGATGTTTTGACTTCAAAAATAATAAACTATATGTGTCTAGAAATGTTTCCTTTCTTGAAAAGGAGAGCTTCTTTGATTTTAGAAAATTAAAAGACGTCACTGAGTACTCCTTTTTGCTAGATCTAATATCAACATCTGATGAATATGACCTTGATTGTAACTTTGATGATGATCAAAGAATTATTGATCTTAATGTTGAAAATGAAGAAGTTCATAGAGATACTAGTATTCAATATTCCAGGCGACAAGAGTCTAATCCTCCATGTGCACTTGAAAAATATTCTAACATTCCAACTAGACAATCATCCCGAATCTCGTGGCCTCCAGGAAAGTTTATATCAGTGGCGGAGCCAGGGGTGGGCATGGGTGGGCGGCCGCCCACCCTAAAATTTGAAACCGAGTCGACTCATGACTCGGAAAACCGGGTCGAATCGGGACTCGTGAAACCGAGTCGACCGAGACCCGGGCTCTCGATGAGTCTAGAGCCTGCCAAAAGAGGCGAGGGGTAAAACCCTAGCCAGTTTTCTAAAGCTCTGCCCCTCCGTTCCAGCATTCCCCTTCAGTCACAGGCAAGACGGCAACCCCATTCGCCGGCAACCCTTGTGCTCTGCAGTGCCGCCGGCCTCCCTTCGGTGAACCCGCGGTGGCGGTGCCCCCCTCCGAGCTTCTCCCTCTCGGCTGCAATCTCCGGCGACGCGAGGCACCGGTGTCGCAGTCAGTCGGACCTTTGCCAATCTCCGGCAACCATCGCTAGCAGTTTGAAGAAGACCCTCTTATCTCCTAAATTTGAGGGTGGGTTTTGTTCATGTTCAGTGGCTCTGGTGATACAGTATCCAATTATCCATTCTACAGGAGCAATACAGGCCAATCCTTCAATTTGGTTCTTGATCCTTTCTTTTTGGGGCACAACTGAACGTGGGTCTAGTTTCTTTCCTCCTTTTTGGGCGCAACCTCATTGGAAGAGTCAATCTTGCTATCCTTTCTTGGTCATCGTGCGTGCATAGGACTCTCCTTTTGTGCCTGCTGCTAAAACAAGGTATGGATGTCTATCAATGTAACGAAGGCAACGGATAGCGTATCTTTATCTACCAGATAGTTGGTGAGTGAATTGCTTGTTCTCGATTGTCTAGGATTCTTGTAGTGAGTAACTGTGGCCATTGACAGATTTTAATAATTGGGCGTCTGTATTTTTTGTCTAACAGGCATTTTTATACTCTTTTTGCTTGAATTCTGCATATGGTGCATGTTGGTCATCATCGGTGTCATAAAAAATGTATTCATTTTTTAGCTTAAAGCTTTTTCGGGGTTCTACGGCCAATCTTGGTGGTCAGAGGCGGAGCTGCGGGGGGGGGGAGGGGGCAGGAATGGGCTGTAGCCCAGTCCTGCCTCTCGAAACAGTTAAATATTTTTTTTTTTAAAAGCCCAGTCCTAGCCCAGCTCAGCCCTGACTGCAGCAAATAGTTTGAATTGTCCATATAAAATAGATTTTTATTAATAATTGTAGCCATTTTTTATTTTATCTCAATTTTTTTTTTCGGGGGCGCTGCCCCCGACTATCACGCCATTTTTTTTTGCTACACCCCTGTTTGCCCATCCCCCACGTCAATCCTAGCTACGCCACTGGTTTGTATCATACGAGTCTTTCTCACCCACATATAGGGCAGTTATTGCATTAATTCACTCATATGAAGAACCATCCACATATTTTCAAGCAAAAAATGATATCAAATGGATAGAAGCCATGAAAGCTGAATTAGATGCACTTGAAAAGGCTTCTACATGGAATATTCAAGATCTTCCTTCAGGGAAGAAAACTATAGGATGTCGATGGGTTTATAAAATTAAAACCAAGAGTGATGGTACTCTTGAAAGATATAAAGCCCGTTTAGTAGCCAAAGGTTATGCCCAAGAATATGGGATTGATTATGAAGAAACCTTTGCTCCGATGGCTCGTATGACTACTGTCCGAACCTTAATTGCCTTAGCTTCTATCAAAAAATGGTCTATTTTTCAAAAGGATGTCAAAAATGTTTTTTTAAATGGAAAGCTAGTTGAAGAAGTATACATGGAACCCCCTCCTGGTCTAAGTATTCCTAAGGGTAAAGTCCTTCGCTTAGAAAAAACTCTTTACGGACTTAAACAAGCACCAAAAGCTTGGTATGATAGGTTTAGTCGTGTTATGATTGATATTGGTTTTCAATTCTGTTTAACTGACACTGCTTTGTTTATTAAGAATTCTGATGCAGGGATCATTGTGCTTCTTCTCTATGTGGATGATATGATCATCACCGGAAGCGATAAACAGGGAGTTGAAACAATCAAAACACTTCTTAAATCTCATTTTGAAATGACTGATTTGGGCTTGTTGAGATACTTTTTAGGCATTGAAGTTGCTTATTCTCCTAGAGGATATTTATTATCTCAGACTAAATTTGCTTTTGATATTGTTTTCAGGTCTGGTATTACTGATGATAAGAAAGTTGACACTCCAGAAGTTGTTAATGTTAAAATGAAGATTGATGATGGAGAACTTCTTGCAGACCCTACTCCTTATAGACAGCTTGTCGGGGCACTTTCCTATCTATCCATTACCAGACCAGATATAGCACATGTTGTTCATACAGCAAGTCAATTTCAACATGCTCCTACTTCTGTTCATATGGGAGCAGTCATGCGTATTATCATATACATTAAGTCCTCTCTTTCACAAGGACTTTTCTTATCTTCCTCCTCTTCTCTTGATTTAATTGCATATACTGATGCTGATTGGGGAGGTGATCCCAATAACAGACACTCAACCACTGGCTTTTGTGTCTTTTTAGGAGAATCATTGATCTCGTGGAGGTGTAAAAAGCAGCAGAAGGTATTTCTCTCATCCACCGAAGCTGAATACAGAGCCATGGCAACCACGACCATGGAAGTAGTTTGGCTCCGACGACTGCTTGCTGACATGGGAGTTGAAGCAACAAAGGCTTCACAAATGAGTTGTGACAACAAAAGTGCGATCTACATTGCCAGTAACATAACATTCCACGAACGCACCAAACACATCGAAATGGATTGTCACTACGTCAGAGAGGAATATCTACACGGGATAATTGATCTGCCATATGTCACTTCAGAATATCAGTTAGCAGACTTCTTTACAAAGCCTCTCGCTGCTCCCCGATTTCACTTTCTCTTAGACAAACTTTCGCTCATTGTACCGTAAGTTTGAGGGGGAATGTTAAAATGTAAAACTGTACACATATGTATATATAATAATATTATATTATTATTATATATATATATAAATACATTTTTCATTTCTTTCTTTTCTGTATTTTTTTTCCTTTATTTTTATTTTTTGTCTTTATGTCATCTAGTTCAGTTTGAACTAGAATGATTGTTGCTAGTCAAGTCCTGTCCAGACTTGACTAGCAATAGAGCTGTTGGACTGACACATTCCAACAGCTCTTAATAGAGTTGTTGGACTGACACATTCCAACAGCTCTAAATAGAGCTGTTGGACTGTGTCCAACAGCTCTATTGAGTCCTCTTTCAACTGTGTATATAAAGGGGTGCAGCCCCTCTTGTATTTCATTCCAATGCTTCTTAAGCAATTGGTTTTTCATATCAATAAATAATACATTTTTGTTTTTATTTTGTTTCCGGTTATACCCTTTTTAAGGGTTATGCTTTAGTGTCATTCTTGACACTTGCCCTTGTTAATCTAAGCTCGTGTTTCGAAGATCCCCATTTCATTTCATGCTCAACAATGCAATTATGGCATCGACTGGTTCAGACATATTCTCAAGTTTCTCAAGCCAGAGTATTATTTTTAAAGAAAGAGTTTCAAATGCTAAGAAAGGACTCCATGACTATTATGGAGTATTTGAACAAAATGAAGACTATTACAGATCAATTGGCCATTGTGGGATGCCCTGTTAGTGACAAAGATATGATGCGACAAACTTTGAGTAGGCTGGGGTCGGACTATCATATGATGGTTACTTCCTTATTGTGTTTGCCAGATTTACCTACATTTGAAGATCTTCGTGTCAAGCTTTTACAGTATGAGATGACGTTGAAAGGATTTTCTGAAGATACTCATGCTCATGTTGGAGCACACAATGTTCTTGCCACAGGAGTTGCCTATGGGCGAGGACGTGGTAGGTATGATTTTCGAGACAAATGGGGTCAAGAAAGGAATGGACAAGGAAGTCGTGGAATACTACCTACACCCAATGTTCCTCCCAATGGGCAAAGGCAAAGGACAATACCTACCTGCTTTCTCTGGAACAAAAAGGGACACATAAAGGCAAATTGCTGGTTTAACCCGCAAAATAGAGGAAAGCAATTGGAGACAAGAAAGGGAACAGATACATTGAAAAATAGTGGAGAAGTCAAAGAGTTACTATTATTTGCCTTGGCTGAATTGAATATCAAACAGAATAATCAAGGTACTTGGTATGTTGATTCGGGTGCAGCCACTCATGTCACTGGTGATGCTGGTAAGCTCCTAAATCTTGTTTCTTATGTTGGTAGAAATAGTATAGTCACTGGAGATGGGTCTCACCACCATATTTCGCACATTGAAAATTTTGTAATCCCCATGTCCAACTATTCTCTTGCACTTTCAAATGTCATTCATGCTCCTAATATCAAGAAAAATATTGTTTCTGTCTCTAAACTTGTAGATGGCATTAATGCTTCAGTTGAGTTTACTCCTTTTTCTGTTTGTGTTAAGGACCTTCAAACGAGAGAAACATTCACTGAAGGAAAACGTCAAGGAAATATGTACGTGTTCCAAGAGAATCCTTCCTCTCGTGTTCAACCTGTTGATTCCATCTTGAAGCTCACATCATCATCTTCAGTTTCTACTGAGAGTGTTTTTAATCTTTCTGAATGTATTGAGTCGAATCTTTGGCATGGTCGTCTGGGTCATTGTAGTAGTCGCTTTATTGATAAGCTTGTTTCAAGTAGTCTTATTCCCAAGTCAAGTCTAGACTTAAGTGTCGATAATAAAAAGTGTTCTAGTTGTCTTCAGTGTAAGAGTCATGTTCTTCCTTTTCATTCCATTAATAAAAGAGCTTCAATACCATTTGAAATTATATGTTCTGATGTTTGGGGCCCGGCTCCAGTTCCTTCCATGTATGGCACTAGATATTATCTCATATTTGTTGACAGTTATTCTCGATATACATGGATCTTCTTTATGAAAAGTAAATCTAAAACCTTCAAGTTATTTCAGAATTTTCATTCTTTTGTTCAAAACCAATTCTCTCAGAATATTATTTGTTTCCAATGTGATGGAGGGGGTGAATTCTCTTCAAATGACTTCATAAATTTCCTCCAAACAAATGGAATAAGTAGATATGTGTCTTGCCCTCACACACCTCAACAGAATGGGATTACTCAACGGAAGCATTGTCATATTGTCAAGAGTGCAATGAGCATGATGCATGATAGTAACCTTCCAGTTACCTTCTGGGCAGAGGCTTTTCACACAACTGTCTATGTCATAAATTGATTGCCTATGAACATCTTAGAGAACAAATCACCCTATTTCTCTTTGCATGGTGTGCATCCAAATTATCACGATTTGCGTGTATTCGGGTGTATGTTATGTTCATGTTGACAGTTCAATGCGGCACAAGTTTCAGGATAAGGCCTTAAAGTGCAGATTTGTGGGGTATGCTGATGATTACAAAGGCTACAAATGCTATGATCCCGTGAGCAAGCGCATAAAAATATCCAGAAATGTTGTGTTTGACGAATCAAATTTTGGTCATAATGCTAGCACTCCTCCTGAAATTGAAGTTTATCACCCTTGGTTGAACTCAGATCTCTTTTCTAGTATTGATAATGTATGTTCTTCTTAATGTAATCAAAGAGACTAGGGAAACGTATCTACTGTTGCGCAAAGAACTCAAGAAAGTGTAATGTCTGAATCACTATTGGCCCCCGAAAGGTATAAAGGCATTGGTTACTCTCGACGTGAGAAGGAGATACCTCCCAGCTTTAATCAGGAGCATAATTCTCCTTATGTTTCCACTCAATCACTTGCTCACAGAAGGTCTACCCGACCTCGGCATCCTATTGATAGGTGGGTCAGTTATGAGAACTTCACGATGGATTTTCAACTTTTCTTAACCTCTTTGGGCAAGGAAGATCAACCGACAACATTTTATCAAGCAATAAATTCTAAGAGATGAATTGAAGCTATGAACAACAAAATGGCGGCTCTTCATGAGTCTGGCACTTGGGATATTGTTCCCAGACCACATAATCGGAATGTGGTTGGGTCAAAATGGGTCTATAAGATAAAGTATAAGCTAGATGGTGCTATCGAGCGATATAAGGCAAGGCTGGTTGCCAAAGGATTCACTAAGGAGCAAGGACAAGACTATGATGAGACCTTTATTCTAGTTGTGAAAATGGGAACTATCCGCATCATAGTATCATTGGCTGTTGAGCACCAGTGGACTCTCAACCAATTGGATGTGAAGAATGCGTTTCTACATGGAACTCCGAAGGAAGAAGTATACATGGAGCAGCCCACTGGGTATACAAAAGGGAACTCTAAAGAATACGTGTGCAGGTTAAAGATAGCTATATATGGTCTAAAGCAGGCATCTCGATCTTGGTTTGACAGTTTCGCTCTTGAAGTAGAAAAATATGGGTTTAGTCGGTCTCTTCTTGACCATTCTCTTTTCATATTTAAATGCAAAGATATAATTACCCTGTTATTGATATATGTTGATGACATTATCATTACAGGTAACTCTAATGAACATATTGAACAGGTTAAAGAACTTTTGAATCATAAATTCAAGATGAAGGATCTTGGTAAACTGCGATACTTTCTTGGAGTAGAAGTTGACAGGACTCCTTAAGGCATGACGCTTACTCAGCATAAGTATACCATTGATGTTCTTAGCAAGGCAGGTATGACAGATTGTAAGCCCCTCAGCACACCCAATGTACTTCATCAGAAACTCAGTTGCTAAGATGGAGATTTGTACGAGGATCCTACAGGATATCGCAGGATAGTAGGAATGCTTCAATATCTTACCTTCACTCGGCCTGACATTGTCTATTCTGTCAATCAGGTATCTCAGTTCATGCATGAACCACATATTGGGCATATGAAAACCGTTAAACGCATTCTTCGATATTTGAAGGGTACTATTGGAGATGGTCTTCTGTACAGAAAGAGTATGCCTGGTCATCACATGCATGAACTCCTTACTTACACAGATGTAGATTGGGCAGGAGATCCAGATGAACGTAGGTCTGTCTCAGGATACTGCGTTTTCATTGGGCTAAATCTTGTCTCCTGGAGCAGTAGAAAACAAAAAGCCATAGCCAGGTCGAGCACAGAAGATGAATATAGATCAATGTCAGCTACTACAGCCGAAGTAACATGGATCAGACACCTGTTGACAGAAGAGAATCGATTTCTAAAAGTATTCTCTTGTGTGACAATCAAAGTGCTATCAACATGTCATTCAATCCTATCTACCACAGTCGTGCCAAACATATTGAAATTGATCAACATTTTGTAAGACAAAAGGTTGAAGAGAAGGAAATTGAACCAGAATACGTGCGGACTGCTGATCAAGTTGTTGACTTGTTTACAAAAGGACTTATCAAGGACAGATTTTGGATGTTCATGGTCCAAAACCATGTACAACTGGAGGGGGGGTGAAAAGATACTGTCATTTAGTATAAGGTCTGGAACTCAGAATCCAGACCCAATTCCTTTCATTTTAAACACATGCTCATTAATGTTTCATTAATGGCATGCTGTAATTTTATCATAACATGTAATGGGCATACCCTAGCTATTGTATTTGTGTGTATTTAATCAGAGAAGCAAAAATGAATACCCTGATTAGGGATTTTTGCTGCAGCCACGTTCTCTCTCCCCATGTTGTGCTGTTGCTTGTAGATGAAGAAAGGAACCCATGATTTCTATCAAGGCGGGTCGACCCGTTTATTAAACGGGTTAGTTTAAGCCCAACCTGAACCCGCCTAAAAGGCGGGTTGGCGGGTCGGGTTGGGAGGTCGTGTCAGGTTTTGCCACCCCTAATCTCAATATTTGTCATATTTTATGACAAAATCTTTGCAGTTTGTAGTTCTACTTTTAAAGGCAGTGACATTTTTTATTGATAAAAATATAATTTACAATCAAGCTCCTTTACCACCGGAGAAAATTATTAACACTATCACAGTTCACTATACATGGAGTTCACAAAACTATACTAGTCATCAATAACTTCACTTTTCATATTCTTTATATATATTATATTTTTCACTCCATTGTTCTCTAAAATGCCAAAATTACTTCTGTAATATCACATAAGGGCATTTTGTGAAGCACATTCTTGTACCATTTCTATATTGAGGGATCTAACATTTCTCCATCAACGCAAGATTTCATTTTCTTGTTATTCAATTGCAATGAACATCTAGTCAGTCTTTTCCCTCAAGACATGTTTTATTTAGAACACAAGATCTTGTTGGCTTACTATGCCTGACTCAACATTGAGTAGTAATTTTAGCTAGTGTGTAAATTGCCTACCCCATCAAGGTGCAAGATTGAATTGAAATATATTCATTTCAGTGATCATATTGGATAATAGAAAGACACATCATCATGTTCTCCAGCCTAGTTGCAATCATAAGTCATCAAGAAAATCAGCTTCAAAAAGATGGTGCAAGCACACAAACCACAAGATATAAAAATAAAGGCAACTACTACATGTACATGAAGAAATGGTGCTACCTTGTTATCAAAGGCAAATGTGGTGAGCTCTCCTTCCACCACTGCAAAACATTTAATTTGAGAGTTCTCCCTTCTCTGTAACCTTCCTGCACATCCAACTCCTTGCATCCATCGGACAATCACCCCATCATAACTGCTAGATAGAATAATATTCTGGCTGCCTTCAGAGGTGACTGCCAAACCAGTGACGCTCTTCATGTGCCCAGAAAATGATACTGGCATCTTTTCTAGGTCATTGGCTGAATATATACTAATAGTGCCACCAAGGGAAACAGTGACAAGATGATTATTCTGCCACAGGCAACCAACTAGCATTCCATCCAGTCCAGAATCAGATGAAGTGTCTTCTTCACCTTACCGTTTCCATTTTCATCAATCTCCCACACTTTTGCAGTTTTATCTGCAGACACTGTTAGCACCTGAAACAGCAAGATAAGCTTTCGCAGTAAGATATGAGAGTTGGCTACTAGAGAAATAAATATATAAAACAAAGAATGAATAGGTATCTTTCTGTTGAGTCACACCAAAAGAAAAAATCATAATCAGCAAGTGCATTCTCTTTGAAGACCTAAAAATAAGAAAAAACAATGTATCAAATATTGCATTAACACTTTCCTTTAATCCACCTGTAAAATTGCAACAGGCAATTCAGTCAAAACCAGAAATCCAGCAGTAGCCGATGTGATTCGAAGCTAACAAGGAAAATGAAGGGCTTTTCACCATCTCTATTTCTCATAGTGACATAATCACTTCAACAGATTAAGTTTGCAAACTAAAGGCTATTAAGATACAGCATACAATGCAAACTACTTGTCTTAGATGTTCAAATGATATAACCCAAATATTGTTAAGATATATATACATATATTTATATATATATTATATACTTTAAAGTTAAGTCAACTGTGGTTGACTTAGACTAGTTGTTGGACTGCTGGTCCAACGGCTAGAAATCTAGCCATTGGACTAGGTCCAACAGCTAGTCAAACTAATGTGGACTCCCTTTTTCTCTCCTTTAATCTCTTTTCTTCCTCCGTTTCTCTATAAATATGAATGCCTTTGTAAGGTAAGAGAGTGATGGGTAGTTTTAAGCTTCTTGTGTGTTTTTTAGTGTATTGTAATGATGATTAAAATGTATTTTTCTTTGTATTTTTAATGTTCTTTATTAATGAAGTTATTCATTCACATTCTATTGTGTTTTATTTTAGTTATTATGTTTTTATCCAAATGCATTGTGTTTTTATTCTTGGAGTTCATTATAGAGTGCATTGAGGTCCATGCCATTTTGTGACATGGTATCAGAGCAAGGCATCGTGGTCTTGAAAAAGATTCGTATTAATGAATAGCATGGATTCAAGGATTTTGCATTCCGGTATGTATCTTTAGCTTTTCTATCTTCATATGTATGGTAGGTGTTTTGAAAGGGTTATATTAAAAATGAATGTCTTCTTTTGAAATTAGAATATGTAGAAATTGTTAGAAGTCAAGCACCTTCGACCAGATCTTCATCCACAGCAGAAGAGAAAGGGATTTGCAAGAAGGAGAGGCGGCAATGACTGACACGATTCTCAATGAGAGGTTGTGCCCTATATTCAATGTTATATATATGATACAAGTTGGATTGGGTCTGTCAACCCAGACCCGATAATACCAACCATGTAAATACAATACAAAAGAATCATTTTGGGTCTAGAACTAGACCTGTACACTACATTCTCAATACCCTCCTTCAAGTTGTGCATGGTTTTGCAACATGGACAACTTGTTCTTCAAGAACCAAAAACGCATATTGGTACGGCCCTTAGTGAACAAATCTGTCACTTGGTCAGCCGTAGGAACATAAGTAGGTGCAACTTCTCTATCTTCAATCTTTTGCCGAATGAAGTATTGATCAATCTCTATATGCTTTGTGCGACTATGGTGAATAGGATTAAAAGCAATTTGTATGACACATTGATTATCGCGCAAGAGAGTGGTGGGTAGCATAGATTCTCCAACTTCAGTCAAAAGATGTCTCAGCCATGTGGCCTTTATTGTAGCAGCCACCATAGATCGATACTCAGCTTCAATACTAGATCGTGCAAATGCACGTTGTTTCTTGTTACTCTACGCCATCAAGTTCCCATCAAGAAAAGCACAATATCCAGAAACCGACTGCCTGTCATCTGGAACTCCAGCCCAATCTGCATTTGTGTATACATCCAGTCGATGTTGCTCCCCTTTAGTCTTGGATTGATGATAAACTAGACCATCTCCAAGAGTTCCTTTTAAATATCGAAGGATTCTCTTGACAACATTCATATGCTTTGTTCGTGGGTCATGCATGAATTGTGAAACTTGATTCACTGCATACACAATGTCTGGTCTAGTGAAGGTGAGATATTGGAACATACCCACAAGACTCCGATATTTCTTGGAATCTTCATATGCTTCCCCATCCCGGGATCCGAGTTTATGATTAAGGACACTAGGGGTGGATAGAGGTTTATAATCCTTCATGCTGCCTTATCCAACAAATCCAAAGTATATTTGTGTTGGGTTAGTGAAGTGTTTCATCCTGTCGATCCACCTCAACCCCTAAGAAATAACGCAAAACCCCCAAATCTTTCATCTTAAACTGTCGACTCAATAAGATCTTGGTAGCTTCTATGTGTTCATCGGAGTTCCCAGTAATAATAATATCATCCACATATATAAGAATTAAGGTGCGTACCTGACAATCTCGAAAAATAAAAAGCGAATGATCAAGATGAGATCGAACCCATGTCTCTGAACTTCAATAGAGAAACTATCAAACCATGAGCGGGAGGCCTGCTTTAGCCCATAGATGGCTCTTCGTAGCTTGCAAACATGCGTGTTGGGGCTATGTTTGGTATAACTAGAGGGTTGCTCCATATACACCTCTTCCTTGAGAGTGCCATGCAAAAAATACATTTTTGACATCAAGTTGACTTAGAGTCCATCCATACTGAACTGACAAGGACAGAACTAATCGAATAGTTTCCATCTTGATCACAGAACTAAATGTTTCGGCATAATCTTGCCCGTATTCTTGAGTGAACCCTTTCGCTACTAGCCTCACCTTATAGCGTTCAATGGATTCATCGAGTTTATACTTGATTTTATAGACCTATTTAGATCCTACAACATTCTTGTTCGATGGTCTAGGAACAATCTCCCAAGTCCCACACTCATGTAAAGCTTTCATTTCCTCATTCATGACCTCAACCCATTTGATTGACATAGATGCTTGTGAGAAACTGATAGGTCCATCATGCTTTTCAATCTGGGAGATGAACAGTTGTAAGTCTGTAGAGAAGTTGTCATAACTTACCCATCTTTCAATAGGATGGTGAATCCTCTCAAGCCTCCTGGGTTGCACAATAGGTCGTTGAACTTTGTCTTTGTTTCACTGCACATAGGTAATCCCTTAAAACTTTGTAACATCTGAAATGACAGGCATAGTAATATCTTGTGTGTTTGTCGACATTTCCTTTTCTGGGTGTACAACTGTACTATTTTGTTCTGCAGATAGTGTATGACATGAGGGTACGTCATGCATCACCATTTGATCAAGCACCTCAGCAACAAGCCATGGCTGATAACTTTTAGCATCCTTACAGTGTCCCTCTGTACTTCCTGAATCATCAGTATGAGTCTCGTCAAACACGACATTCCATGAAACTCTGATGCGACTGGTAGTGGAGTCATAGCAGTGATATCCTCTATATTGATCAACATATCCAACAAACCTACACCTGCATGCCTTTTTCTGAAACTTATCACGTTAAGAACTGTCAATATGAACATAGCATATGCAGCCAAACACTCGCAACTCATTATAGTCAGGATAAACCCCAAATAGTGTAAATAGCGTAAAATAAGGGGATTGATCTGCTAACAATTTCATTGGCAGTCGATTTATGACATAGACAGCTGAATGAAAAACTTTCATCCACAAGTTTAAAGGAATGTGAGTGTTATGCAACATACTCAGCGCACTCTCTACAATGTGCCAGTATTTTCTTTCAGCCGCACCATTTTGTTGTGGTGTGTGTGGACAAGATATTCGACGACCTGTTCCATTATTTTAGAGAAATTCAGTAAATTCCTTTGATAAGTACTCTCATCCACCGTCACAATGAAAATATTGAATTTTAGTTGAAAATTGATTACAAACTAAAGCACAGAATGAGCAAAAAAGCTTGAAAACTTCAGATTTATATTTGATAAAATAAATACAGGTGTATCTAGAGTAACTATCAATGAAAGTAATGTAATAATGATTGCCCAATAAAGAAGACTGCGGGGCATGTCTCCAGACATCAGAATAGACAATTTCAAAAAGCACAAAATCTCTTTGATTTATTGAATGAAATGGAAGAACATGACTTTTACATAATTGACAACGGAAACAAAGAAGAAAATCAGCCTCGACATTCAAACTAGACTGCGGAACAAGTCCACTAGACACAAGCTTCTCAATAAATGAATGATTACAATGACTAAGACGACGATGCCAAATCTCTGGCTTATTACATTGAGATAGACTAAAACAAACTTTGAATGACACTGGACGAACTGGTTGTGAATTTATTGATGCATCATGAACTAGAAGAGACTCCTTGAAGACATACATGTTTCCCTGTCGTTCTCCTTCAACGAGTGTCTTCTTCGTGAGAAGATCCTTGACACATACAGAAAGAGTAAATTCGACAAAAGAATTAGTATCATCGACAAGTTTAGAAACAGAAACAATGTTTTTAACAATACTAGGAGAATGGTAAACATCAGATAAAGGTAATGAGGAATTGGAGAGTAGAAGGAAAATATTTCCAACATGAGAGATAGGATGAAGAACACCATCTCCGGTTTTAATAAATCTTACCAATATCACATGTCACATGTGCAGCAGCCCGGAGTTAATGTACCAAGTCTCCTACTCAGTTTGCTTGAAGCTCAATTCTGAAAGAGCGAAAATCAAAAGATTCTTCACATTTTTCTTTTCATCTCCTTTACGGTCGTCTCCTGCTTGTCCCCTAGTAGAAGGCCCAGCACCATTAAACTTGCCTTTGTTTTGCGGATTATGCCAGCAATTTGCTTTAATGTGCTCCATTTGATTACACTGAAAACATGTCGGGATGTTTATAGGGTTCCCTGGATACAAGTTAGGTGACATGTAGGGTATGGGAAAAAGCCCACGGCCTCCTTGATTACCTCTTCTATGTCCACGCCCGCCTCAAAAGCCCCCACGTCCTCGCCCTAATACTACTCATGTGACAAGTACCTCATGGTTGTTGGAATTCAGGGTCATCTTCTCGCCCCTAATGGTAACTTCATATTGTAGTAGCTTAGTCCGTAGATCTTCAAAACTGGACAATGAAGGGAGGCATAGAAGAGAGGTGACTAACATGTGGTAGTCAGAACCCAGACCATTCAGTGCCTGTTGAACCTTTTCTTTGTTAAGAATTACGCAACCCACCATGGCTAGTTGATATGTAATACTCTTGATTTTGTTCATGTATTATGTCACTGATAAACTCTATTTCTTCAAAAGCTGAAATTCTCTCTTTAAATGCAAAATCCTAGCTTATGAAATCTGTGAATAAGTCTGCGCCAATATTTGCCACAACTCTCTGGCTGAACATTCATCTAGGATGGCCACTAATATCTCATGGGAAAGCATAGAGGTAATGTAAGCCACAACTGCCTGATCTTTTCTTCTTCATGTTACAAATTTTGAATTATGAATCAATTTGTTGGAAACCTCCCCTTTATCATCTCGCTCTTCTTGCAGGACGAATTCTAGTGGTGCATGGATCGTTCCATCAAGATATCCAGAGAGATCCAGACTCTTAATAAAAGGAAAACTTTGTCGCTTCCAGGTCAAGTAGTTATATGAGTTGTCCAAGGAAACTGGAAGGGAGAATCCATGTGAAAGGACAACAAAAGAACACTCTGACCAGCAGTTTGATTTACCAGCAATGTAAATCTGTTTTTTTTTCTTTTTGCTACGAAAATAATATTGCAGGGAAACAAATAATCAGTAGAACACGACAAATTAATGATCTGAATTTTTTTTTTGTATGGACCGAAACTTTGATTTGGTTTTGGAGAATAAGATTTGACTTGAAAGACAAAAGAGAGATCTAAGTTTAAATGGAAACACAAATCTGATCTGATACGATCAGATTTGATTTAACGCTGCTGAAGGGAAGAATCAATATGCCATGGCCAGATCTAATTTAGTCTGGCTTGGAACGAAAACACTAGATCTGGAACGATCCGATCCAGCATCAAAGAGGAAAAAAAATAATCAAGATTTAAGAAAACAGATCTGGTTTGACGTGACCAGACTGTTTGACGTGAACAGATTCAGTTTTAAGAGATCGAAAACTTAGAGAGGAAGAAAGATGTTTAAAAATTTTAAGAAAGAGATTTTTAACCCAATATGATAAGATCAATTTTCAGGACAGAAGGAGAATAGAATCTGATCTGATAAGATCAGATCTTGGATCAAAGAAAGGAAGAAGAGAACTCGACCTAGTATTTACTTCTCAGCCTGCTCTGATACCATGTTAGAAGTCACGCACCTTCGACCAGATCTTCATCCACAGCAGAAGAGAAAGGGATTTGCAAGAAGGAGAGGCAGCAATGACTGGCACGATTCTCAATGAGAGGTTGTGCCCTATATTCAATGTAATATATATGATACAAGTTGGATCGGGTCTGTCAACCCAGACCCGATAACACCAACCATGTAAATACAATACAAAAGAATCATTTTGGGTCTAGAACCAGACCCGTACCCTACATTCTCAATAGAAATTATTGTCTTTTAATATATTTTTTAGATTATGGATATGTATATTGAAAAAATTATATTTTGCAAAAATATGTGGTTTCTTAAAATCTTATGTGTTTCATGTTTTGCAAAATATTAATTTTTTACATTTTTTTTTTGTGTCTCTTAATGTATGTATTTACATAGATTATCTTTGGGATTTTTAATATATAGTGATGTTTCTTTGGTGATTCTAACTATGTGACCATGCATGATTTTAATTATGTAGCCTTTGTGATTATTATTGGATGGCATAAGCATGATTTGTCATCATGAACTCGAATGCATATTTTAATTTCTCTATTATGCATTATATTTTTTAGTGGGTTCTTGTGTATGCTTCTTGAGCATTTTATGAATAAAACTTATATTTTTTAAAAGACTCTTGTATGATTGTTGCTTAGCCCTTAGTAGTTTTATGTGCTTTTTGGTAGCTTAGTGACTTGAGTGTTTGTGCACTTTTGTAACCCTTAGTGGTTTCTTTCTTGTGCATTGATACTTCATTGCATGTTTCTTAAAGATTTTATATTTGTTACATTGTGATAAAATTCTTTGTATGATATATATGAGTTCATGGTTGTTGATAGTTATATAGCTCTTTGTGAATCTCTATATGTTTGTCATCAATTGTCTAATAGTAGACTAATGATTTAGATCTAGCTTCTTAGAAGCTTTTCTTTAATAAAATCATATACTTTTGTCTTTTTATTGAGATTTATTGGATCTTTTGTATATGATGTGCCTTAGTGCACTTGTTTCTTGATTGGTGGATTCATGATTCCATTATCTTTTGAAAGATACTCTAACATCATAATTTCATCACATCTATGTAGATTATTTATATTGGGCATGATTCTTGTCCATTATTTGCTTGTCAAAGTTTGTAAAATTTGTCATGAGACATCTTGTGTTGGAAGTGATTGCATCAATTGACATATTGTTGTGCATATGATTGAACTATATTCATTCTAAGTCTTCATCTACCTTTATTGGATTTGATTTAAAACTTTGTTTTTTCAAATCGGTACTTTTATATATGAACTCACTTATTTGAAAATCAATTTCCGTGAGTATTTTTTGCCTTCTTTTGGCATTGTTTTTTGTCCATCATAGATTTTTCTAGGATGCGCCATTTATTTTTGGCCTTGTTGTTGGGTCAGAGTTAGCCGTTGAGGTGAGTTATGTGTGCACCTCATGTCATCTTACTAGTCTAGATTCCCAAAGGTTATGAGTGATGTGTTGTCACTTGTCTTGGGTTTGATTGGTATCTACATCCATGTTGCTTTTGTTGAACAAGAGATGCTTGTTGGGGTGAGTTGTGTGCACCTTGGTTTTCTTATCAGTATAGATTGTCACCTTATAGTTTGGCTCTAATTGACGGTTGTTTGATCTCTAGTTCTATGAGTGTGTTATATCACTCATTTGTTTATTTGGACAATGTTATTATGAATACTTATAATTATGTTTATCTGTGATGGTTATCTATTTTGAAAATATGGTGTTTGAAAGATTGTTAAAATTGATACATTTATCGTTCTTGATGACATTAGTTTGTTTTTATTACAAGCTCTCTTACTTCGTGTCTTCTCCTATTATGTCTCTTATTTAAAAGATATTTTTGTGGTGAGTTATATGCACCCATTGGTTATTCACATTTTGTGTGTTTGTATTATACTCTTATTCTAGTAGCTGATGCACTTGAATATTGAGGTTTGTCTCTTATTTAAGTGTCATTTTACGTAGACAAGAAAGATTTGTTTGCAATGAGTTAGGTGCACCCATTGGTTATTCATACTTTTTGTGTGTTTGTATTATGCTCTTTTTCTAGTAGCTGAAACATTGAGGTTTGTCTCTTATTTAAGTGTTATTTTATATAGATGAGATGTTCACACTTTTTGTGTGTTTGTTAAGCTCATAAGTGGCATTGTCATTGATCTCTTGTTCTAGCAGCTATTACACTTGAATTTTGAGGTTTGAAGGTCAAGCGAGGTAAATTGCTTATGGTGGTCGAACTATTGTGAAGGTTTGCAAAATATCATTTCTTGATATTTGTGGGATTTTCAAATCTCTCCACAAAATTTCTAAAAAAAATCACTCATTTACCCTTGTCTGGGAAATGGTTATTGAAAATTCTTCATGCATTTTGCATTGAATATGTTTTAATTGCATGCTTAAAGATATTTTAAATGTGTTCCATGATTAGTTATCTTGGGTGATTTACATCATGATATGCCTTGGTTGCATAGGATGCAATATTTTGAGTGTATTTATAGATATTGTTTCTATTGTTGAGATTTAAATTGTTATTAATATTTGTCATTATTACAAAATATCTCTTGTTATGATTTGTACGTGGGATTTTGAACTTCCCCATTATTTCTGTTGTACATTTAATATGGCTACTTGTTTTGAAAAACCCTGCTTTATGAATATTTTTTGTGTGGGTTAAACTCTTTTGTGAGTTATTTATTCATGGTATTGATGTGGTTTGAAAATTCATATTTCATGCATTAATGTTGGGCTGCCAAGAGACATCATATTCAACAAATGAGTGTAGCTGAGATGCGGATGCTTAGATGGATGTGTGGAAATACAATAAAAGATAAAATTCAGAACGAAGAGATACGTAAGAAGGTAGGTGTTGCACCCATTGAAAATAAGATGCGAGAGAATCGTTTACGGTGGTTTGGACATATTCGGCGAAGGCCTAATGATGCTCCAGTTAGAAGGTTGGAGAAATGGGAAAATATATTAGTTAAAAGAGGTCGGGGTAGGCCTAGGAAGACTTGGATGGAGATGATAGGAAAGGATATGAATGCTTTGAACCTCACCGAGGACATGGCGTTGGATAGAAATGATTGGAGGAAAAGGATTCATGTGGAAGACCCAAAATGAATTTCTTTTTTGGTTCATATCGCTGACCCCAATTGTTTTGGGATGAAGGCGTAGTTGTTGTTGTTGTTGTTGTTGTATGCATTAATGTGCTTTTCGAGATAGATGTGTGTATTGACTTTCAATAATGCATGTTTTCATGAATGTTTAAAGTGATGAATGATTTATACGTTTATCTTTGAGATATTTTATGCATGCATCTCTTCTTTTGATAATATGCAATTGTGTTCTCTTATAAATCAAGAACTATGATTTCGTAAAATTATCTATTGAGGTGAGACTCTCAATGAATATTGTGTATAAAAATTTAATGACTTTCAAAATTGATGTTGAAAAATTTTCTTACTATTAAAAGATTTTGAAAATTATTAAAATGTCTTATTAAATATGTATTGTATTTTTAGCATGTTTGGTCATTTATATATATATATATATATATATATATATATATAGAGAGAGAGAGAGAGAGACAGAGAGATGGGTGTGTACGAAATGAAATGTGCTAAATGGGTTTTTCTGCTCTTTTGGTGTGGGTTTTTTTTTGCAGTTCTGACCCCATAAATGTGTTGGGCATGGTCAATTTACGAGGAATCCACACTTGGATCATGTGTTTTCGATGAAAAAAATGATATTTGGAGCCTAAAAATTAACAAAGATTTTGGAATGGTGATTTTTTAAACGTTATAAAAACCCGCTCATGTGTCAGAATCGAACACTTAAAGAGTTGAACCCTATAAAATCAAGTACATAGATCACATTTGTACGATTAGAATTTAAAAATAAAACAAAAAAACCCTGAAAAACTCATTTAGCATGTTTCATCTAGCATATTTTATTTAGCACGTACCCATTACTCTCTCTCTCTCTCTCTCTCTCTCTCTCTCTCTCTCTATATATATATATATATATATATATATATATATATATATATAGTTATTTTTAGTTGGATTGCTCCTTTTGCACTCTTTAAAATATTGGCATTATTGATGATTCTAGAGACCTTTCGAGCATATCAAGGAAGATCTAGAAGCTCCTTCAAGAATTTGTATTATAGAAGAACATGTCGATATCTTGTGTAATGGGATTCCTTTTGTAATTGCAAACTTATAGTGAGTCAATGTAAGTTTGAGCGGGGGCGTTAACATATATCATGGTTGCCAGTCGAGGAAGCAGGAGCAGGAAGCGTGGCACTTTCAAAATTTTAGGAAGCGAGAAACGTGAGACTACTTAAAAGCGAATCAAGAATCATCTTGAAAGCGACCTAGGAAGCGAACCGGAAGCGACCTACGAAGCGAAGGGGAAGCGAAAAAATAAAAATAAAAAAAAATGAAAAAAGGGAGGAAGCGCAGGAGAAGCGCGGGATAAGCAACGGGAAAGCACGCTTCTCAAAAAAAATGGCGCTTCCCAACGCGTTTCGGAAGCACAACATTTCGTGCTTCCACTAGGCTAGGTGCTTTCGGTAACTCTGATATATATACTTTAAAGTTAAGTCAACTTTGGTTGACTTGGACTAGTTGTTTGACTTATGGTCCAATGGTTAGTGTGGTCTCCCTTTTTCTCTCCTTTAATCTCTCTCTTCTTCCTTCTTTTCTCTATAAATATGGGTGGGTGGGTGCCTTTGTAAGGTGAGGGAGTGATGAGTAGTTTTAGGCAAAGTTACTGGAAGCACCTAGCCTAGTGGGGAAGCATGTTTCGGAAGCGTAAAACGTCGCGCTTCCAAAACGCACTGAGAAGCGCCAATTTTTTTGAAAAGCGCATTTCCCATTTATGGGAAGCGCGTTTCTCTTTTATGGGAAACATGCTTCCCATTTATAGGAAACACACTTCCCATTTATGGGAAGCACGCTTCTCCTTCGCTTTCCCTGCATTTCCTCCCTTTTTTTGTATTTTTATTTTTATTTTATTTTTCGCTTCCCCCTCGCTTCCTAGGTCGCTTCCAGATTCGCTTTCGAGACGATTCTTGATTCGCTTTTAAGTCGTCCCATGCTTCCCGCTTCCTAAAATTTTGAAAGTGCCACGCTTCCCGCTTCCCGCTTCCACTTCACATATCGCTTCCCGCTTCCTCGACTAGCAACCATGGTTTTAGGCTTCTTGTGTGTTTTTTAGTGTATTGTAATGAGGATTAAAATGTATTTTTAGTGTTCTTTATTAATGAAGTTATTTACTCACATTCTATTGTGTTTCATTTTAGTTCTTATGTTTTTGTTCAAATGCATTATGTTTTGACCCTCGGAGTCCATTATGGAGGGTATTGGGATCCGTGCCATTTTGTGACAAATATAACCTCAACCAGGTTTATCCAACTGCACAGAAAATATGAAAGAATTTTCTATCAATACCAAAGTAAAGCAGACTAAAGCACACAATGAAACTTTGGATTAACACTTCCACTCACACCTGTAATACAGACAAGTACAGCCCCATCAGAACCAGTATGGTGCTGGAGACCATTAGAATATAAGTAAACCAGATTGTATAAAACTTTCATTCAACAGATAAATGAATGTGCTTCTTCGATCAACCAAAAAACAAAAAAGTAGAAGAAAAACTCTCCATTAGTCAGGCATTTGATTATATAAGTAACATTTAAATTTAATTGTGTTCCAATTAAAATGTTCATATTATCAATCTAAGAATCTGAAAAAGGAAAAAGTAGATATCATTCAATGTAGATATTTGCATCCTAAGTCCACCACTGGAAGTATAATTATTAATCAATAATGAAAATAGCATAGGAATATCATAAATACCGCTTTACTGTCAGGACTCCAACTAACAGCATAGATGCTACCATTGTGACCTTCAGCAGATAGCTCCCCAATCTTTTCTCCTGTCCTCCCATCATATAGTATACCTTTCTTATCTGAACTTACACTGATAAACTTGCTTCCATCAGGAGAAAACCTTACGCAATTGACAAAGTTGGAATGTTCCCTGCACTTCAAACAATAATTTTTCCTTTAGATACTACCTTTGTTCGGTAAGACACAATCAAGAACATCTTCCTCAGCACATTATATTTTATTATGGCCACAAGCCTACATTGCTACAATGCCATGAATGAGTTTTTTATCATTGACATAAAATTAAAATAATGACTACATTTCTCCTACAAGAAATTTTGAAAAAAAAAAGAAAAAATACCAAGCACTCGATGTTAATTAATATGAACCCTAGAACATTTTTCCAGAAGTTTTGCATTGGACTCTGCAAATCAAGGACACGACTGTTGCTCCAAAATAAAGAGTATGCTTCAACAATTAATGGGGAAAGGCATCTTGTAAACAATGTAGCCAAATCACACCAATGCACAATATTTGATGGGCCAAACAAGCAATGCAAGGAAACTTGAATAAATGTTATGTTTCTGCGTTCTATCTTGAACCAAGAGGCTACCATGAATTAAAATCTTAGAAGGATGAAGACATCTAACACTCAATCCAATTGCATCGATCAGAAGATGGCAGGTTTAGTGGATACTTAAGGGAAGTTTTCCACTTTTTCACTTTTTCTGTTTTGGTTAGCTTAACTGGAGTGCAGACCAGTGAATTAATGAGGTAACAAAAATAAAGGGTTCATATACATCATGATGACCAGTTTAGAGGTTTATCCCAGGGTTACCGGAAGTACCATAGGACATGGGGAAGCATGCTTCTCCGAAGCGTATTTCGGAGGCGCGAAACGTGGCGCTTCCAAAATGTATCTTTTTTTCCTTTTTTTGTTTTTTCCTTTTTTCGCTTCCCCCTCACTTCCCGCTTCCGCTACCCGAATCGCTTCCCCAACTGGCAACTCTGGTTTATCCTTTGAAGTACAATATGTTATAAGGAAGCATTACATGAGAGTCAAAATTGATTGGCTAGTGAAGTCCTTTTTTGTATTCAAGACCCAATAGGTCAAAAGATATAGTTATGAAGGGCATTTTTGTAAACTGACTTAAATTACCTTTATAAGGGTCAATATGAGAGGGATAGGGCACGATTCCAGCCCCTATTCTCTTTCTCCCTTGTCTTTTCTCACTTCCTCTCTTTTCCTATATCTTCTTCTTCCTCCTCACTCACTCATTTCTCTCACCTTGTTTCACAGTTCGCACACACCACATATTCTTTCACACATCAAAGGAACATAATCATGTTACCATCAATCTGAAGATGGTATCAGACCAGATGAAGATATGAAGGGAAATTTTGAAGCATACATCAACCACAAAATGACAAGGGGATTCATGACCTGCCACATGGGAGCTCCAATCAGTTTTGGTTGCATTCATGCAGATAATATTTCAGAAGATTTTGATTAGGGAGCTCCAAAATCCAAAATTCAGTTTTTAAACATTATAACAAAAAGTATTCTTAGGTATTTCCAAAAAATCTATGTAGTATAAACCTCCTTCTTTACAGCCTTCTCCAATCAGCTTCCCTGAGAGACGATCCCGCACTCATAAACCAATAGAAGAGAAAGAAACATTATACCAAAGGTCACATAATTAAGAGACAAATAAAAGATTTAGGCTTAACTTGGGAATATATCTAATTTTTTGAATAAAAAATCTCTTTAAAATATTTTCAAAATTTCTTATTCCCTTTATCTCAAGAGATATTCTATCAACAATAAAAAACATTTGACTCGCTTGAGTTATGACATCCAGATAAAATATCACAATTTAGTGTCATGAAATGAGGCACATGAGCCAAGAAGCCAAAGAGACTTACTGGGATCAAAGATGCCAACAGAAGAGACCGTAGCTTCGGTTGGTGAAGCTCCTTTGAATAGAGGTTGAAGAGCTTCTACAATTTGAGTCAAGGACATGCTCTCAATAGTTGATTCTTGTGTAGCTTTGAATTCACTTGACTCTTGAGCAACGGAGGCTACCTTCTTCTCATAGGGTATCTTTAGTTTAGGACAATATATCTTGACATACCCCGGTTCACGACAATAATAGCAAATAATTTATTTTTTTTTCAAACTCATTGTCTTGCTTTCCATAGCTATCATTGTTTGGTCTCTTATAATGTGATAGTTATAATGTAGTAGTTGGTAAGCATGGACATGGTTTCTCAGCCTAGACACGGCTATGACCGAATTATCATCATCTTTAAATGTCTTTTTTTAGTCTATTTTCTTTCATACTTAGCTCTTCAATAGAGAGAACTTCTCCTTTATGAAGAAAAGCCGATTTAGTAGACTCAAACTCCGGTCTTAGACCATTGATGAATTGATAGAAATGTTTCACATCAATTTGTCTTTGACGGAGTTCTATGTCTTTGGGATAATGTCATTGTGACTCAAGAAGAGCAAACTCATTCCAAAGGTCGAACAACTTACTAAAATATTCTCTAATACATTTTTCTCCTTGAATCATAGTGTGTACCTTGTCTTACAAGTTGCAAATGTGGGTAATATCTTTAAGACTATGTCACAGGGACTCTTCAACTAGGTGCTGCACTCACATCGCACCCGCACCCGATGCGATCAACCTGACCCTGGGTGCAGTCAATGCACCCAGGGTCATTTATGTCCAACTTTTTGCCGCATCCCCGCACCCAAGTTTTTTTAAAGTGTCGCACCCCTGCCCCTGCACCTGCACCCATGTGACATAGATTTAAGAGAATACATTTTCTTAAGATAGTCTCATGCAAATATTTATTTGCATGTTCAAATTTAGCTAGACTCAAGCACTTCTTGATATCAAGACTACTAATGACGCAAGACATAATCTTGGCATGCCCCTTTCTCCATTCTTTCCATTTTTTCTCATATGTGGCCATAGCCATAAAGATTCAAATAGAGATACATGTTTAAATTACTTTGAATAGAAAGCTAATCTAGTTTGATCTAATTTCAAATCTAACAAATATGTTAATCAAATCCTCAAACTGTATGAATCCATATGTATATATGAAACTTAAACCTTTATGAATGTGCAATTAGATTTTCTAGAGAAGCGTCATTTGTTAGTAGCCTTTTCCCTTATCGGTTAACTTACTCTTTTATCATTTATATATCCATAACCTATGTTAACTGTTAAGAAAAAGAAAGTTTGCCAAGCCCCTCATGTTCTTGTCATATTTTCTGCTTTTTGCCATTTTTATAACCTTCCAGCCTTAAACACAGAGGGAGAGAGACCTAAATTAGTAAGTGTTCCTGATGTGCTCAGACTAGATTCATAACTATATCGCTCTCATGAAGGGGGCTTGGCAGTTATAATGTATTTTGAAGCAATATTATCAAGATATGAACTGTGATCTGGAAACCAGCAGGGCCCATCCTCTAGGACAGAAAAGCTCTCTAGTTATGGCTTGAAAAATCTGTTTAGATTTTTGGTAGAAAAAGTGGTAGTCCTGTCCCTACAAGAACAAAGATCAATTATATTAAAACATTTACCTAGACGGTGCAGTTAATTTAAACCTGTGTTGGCCATTTTAGGAATAATAGTTTAAATGTTATCTTCAATACCCTGATATATTCCCCTTGGATGTTATTAGTTAATTCTCTTACTAGTTTTAAACAGACTACACATCAGATAAAGGGCAGGTATACATCTCCCTCACTAGAGCACATAATTCCTTACAATTTGGAGAAAATATTATTTACATCATGTGCATTGCTTTTGGAAAATGTCATTCAAGCATGAAGATACTAGGAACACTTATTTATACCATGATTTTATATTCCATTGCAAGTTAAACGTTATAGTAATGTTTCAAGCCAGAGTGCACTCCTAAAGTTTGAGAATGGTCATTATTTACTTAAAAGCTAACACATCATATACTGAATAGCTATTAGAATTTCATTTGCTTCGACAGGCTAACATGTCACGCTTCAGTTCCTGCATTGGATCCTCATACCTTTACCAAAAAAGAAAGACAATGTACCAAAGGATTCTTCATACAAAACAATTATGTTAAAACAGCTGAACCTTTAGCAAATTTGCACTATCCTTGACCTAATATAGTATAAATCAATCTCTTAAAACCATAAACAAGACTAACCTTTGTGACAGTTTGAACCTAAATGGTGGTCCCTCATAGAAATTCACCAAGTAATCTTCTCCACATGTAACAATACGAAAAGGTCTTGTAGGCTTGAATGCACAACTTAAGACACGTCTTGAATGACCGTCAAACTCACCAACAGTTGATCCTGAATCCCACCTACAAACAAAAACAAAAAATACAACAAAGAGAAGGAGATCACCATGACAAAGATGGATTAAACTATAAATTGTGCAAAGCACAAAATACAACCGAAACAAATTTAAATGTAAAATATCAAGGCAATCTCAATCAAACTTCACATATGGTAAATAATGCTAGAAAAAAAAAAAGATATTATCTCTATCATAAACAGAATGTCAATGATAGAAAGACAAAAAAATCACCCTTTCCTTACTCTTTGAGGTATCAAAAGAAAATGGAATTAGCAACATTATGCATGCTTGCTTTGTCATTTTTTAATTGTGTGCAAATGATTCAATTATAAATAATAAAAAAACTACATATTCTTGGTTAAGTAAATGTCATATTTAGCTTTAGCACAGACCAAGATCCCAAAAAGGAGTAGCTGTTGCAACGAAATAGAACAAGTGTTGATGGTATGCCTGATAACTCTCCTGACTCTGGCAGGCTAGTGAAATGTAATCAACGTTAATAAACTTTTAGGTGGTGAAGCACCTTTGTGAGTTTTAAGAGGATGAGGTGTTTTCCAAATTATAGACCTGGTTCATGGTTCTATCGGTGAATGTTGCTAGAATTAGATCACATGGTGACATGTAATGTGACCAACACACTATGTTGTCGAAAGCGCTAGGCGGGGCTAGTTGGAGGACCTTCGAAAAGGCCTAGGCGGCCGACTAGGCAGGGCCTAGGCGGGCAAAAAAAATTAAGAACAAACAATTCTGTAGATTCCGCCTTTATATGTATTTTTGCACAGATCACGTCACTGAATTCAAATTTGCCTCATCCTTGCAAAATGCCCAATTCCATGTCGGATCCCCAGAGTTTCTAATTTTCCTTTTTGTTGAAGATTCTCTGCTAGGGTTGGAACAAGAGCCACTTGCACTTGCATTTAGAGGAGCCAATCCACAATCATCTGAAGAACTTGGGTTTGCATCTTCCATTGTTCTAATTAAACATTTCAAAACAAACAATTATTAATCAATAAAGTAGATAAACAAAACATACACAATATATATATATATAAAACAATATATAAACAATAGGCACGCCTTTGACAACATAGGGCAACACATAGATCAACTCAGGTTAGTCAGGACTATTATCCTTGTGTTTGATTAATTCATTGTCTTAGAGTTGGGCCTGTTTTTAAGCCATGCACAGGTATCAAACACATCAAATCCGCAGAAATAAGGAAGAAGCAGAAGAAAGAAAATAATTAAGATGGAATGGAGGAGCGAAGTCATGATCCCTTCTCTCTTTCTCAATGATGAGGGTAACACAATACTAATCGTCATTAGGGTTCTTTACAAACAAGTCATGCATTTGATGTGATATTACAAAGATACCACACTAGGCATCTCATTTAATCTCCATAGTTTTCTATTGTTACCAGTAAGCAATCGGTTTAACGTGAAATACCTATATGCCCCTTTACCATTGAACCAATTACTTCTTAACATGCTCCCCCAAGATACACATAGCATAGTATGTACAACTTGATCTTTAAATAATGGTGCCTTGCCCTTGACAATCCTTTAGTGAAATTATGATTTGATAAATTTAGCTTCTACCAAAGTTGTCAATCAAGGAAGTGGAAAGTGGAAAGCCAGAAAGCGAGACACTTCTAAAATTTTAGGAAGCGGGAAGCGTGAAACGACTTAGAAGTGAACTGAGAATCGTCTCGGAAGCAACCTAAGAAGCGAACCAAAAGCGACCTAAGAATCGAACTGGAAGCAAACCAGGATTCAAAGGGAAAACTAAGAGGGAAGTGACCTATGTCACATAGGTTCGGATGCGGATGCAGTGATGCAACACTTTAAAAAATTTGTGTGTGGGGAGGGTGTGTATATATATATATATATATAATTTTTAACAGTTTTAAGTTAACACTAATGAAATAAAACAATTATCATATCATCAATTTATCATGCATAAATTCATGAAATAAATCAAATTAACAATTTACAATTGTTATTCCTCATTAATAAAAAATAACTACACTGGTGCAGAGGTGCGTATATATATATATATATACATGTATGTGTGTGTATTTATGTAATTATATATATATATATAATACACATAAACTGGACTTGGTTAGGGTTAATTGAATCTACTTTTAGACAAAAATGGACCTCAATGTGGTTGACTTCACCTGACACAAAGAAAACCATGTCCGAGTGTCGCACCAAGATGGTGCTTCTTATGGGCTTACAAGAGCATAATATTCAAATCACAAGACCAACCCACACAAGCGCCGAGAACACAAAAAAATATAGGGAATTGTATTGCAAAATGCTTAAGAAAGCATTAGATTACATGGAAGGGGATCAAACCTATTTATACACACAAGAGAGCCATAGAGCCATTGGGACTCTCCCCAACGGCTAGAATTAGAGTCATTGTGGAGGTCCCAACGACTCTATGTAGCTTTGTCTTTTATGCCCTCCATTACAAACTAATTTCCTAGTTTGTACATAAAATAAATAAAGACTATTATGCTCCTAATGGGCACAACCTATTGCATGTCTAGTGAAAAGTCAAAAATACCCCTAGTGGGTATTTATCTATTACAATGAATAATATATATATATATATATAATATTATATATATATGATATATGTATATCATATATATGTACAACTAGATATGCATATATGCATATCTTAACAACCCCCCTCAAACTCACAGTGCTGCAATCGAGAGTTTGCTAAGGAGAAAATGGAATCTTGGTGACAGAAGTGCTTTGGAGAAGAAATCCACCAATTGATACTCATATGGTACATATGGAAAAGTAATGTTCTTCAAAAATTCTTCTCACATAATGGCAATCCATTTTGATGTGTTGGTCTTCTCATGAAAGTTGTGATTGCAGGCGATGTAAGCTGCACTTTTGTTGTCACAACATAGTCTTGAGGGTTCTGCTATATGAATGACCAAATTTTCTAGTAATCGCTTCACAACCAACTCGGAGATTGTCGTTTTCATAGCTTGGTACTCTACTTCTATAGAGGACAAAGACACCTTTTGTTGTTTCTTGCATTTTCATGAAATCAACAAATCCCCTAAAAAAACACAAAAACCTATAATTGAGCGATAATGATTCACAGATTCCCCCAATCAGATTCAGAATGTGCAATAACTTCTAACGAGGAGGAAGATAATAAAAATAAACACAACTAATAGTATTTATGATATATCTAATAATCCTTATTACAACACTCATATGTATTGTAGTAGAATCATGCTAAAATTGAGTGAATAGCATCTGCAATATCAAGACGAGTAATAAAAAGATAAGATAAAGTTTTAATCATCTGTCTGTAGGGAGTTGGATCCTTCAAGGTTCTCCATCATCCTTCATCTTTGCATTGATAACCTCTGGAGTGTCAACTCATTTTTTATTTAAAAGTCTTGATCGTTCTATGATCTCGGTTGCATACTTAGTCTATGACAACAAATACCCACAAGGTGAGTAAGCTATTTTTATTCCAAAAAAGTATTCTAAAAAGCCAAGATCTATCATGCCAAAGTTAGCTTTGAGCACATCTTTGATATGACTAACTTTCTGCTTATCACCTCCTGTGATAATCATGCCATCAACATAAAGAAGTAGTATCACTATACGTGCATTAGAAGACTTAACAAACAATGCATTGTCAGTAATAACAAGATTTAAAATCAAGTTGTGTTATCACTGTAACGACCCCAACTCATACCCCCGAAAAGTGCGGATTTTTTTTTAAATCAATTGCGAAAAGTTTCCCAGAAACTCGGGGCCTTTACAGTTCCATTTCACATCCACAAAACCACAACGGATCTTACACCCCATCTTTCAAACAAAACCCAAACCAGAGTTACCGGAAGCGCCTAGGGTAATGGAGAAGCGTGCTTCCCCAATATGCGCTTTGGAAGCATGAAACGTCGTGCTTTTGAAACGCGTGGGGCCTCTTTTTTGAGAAGCGTGCTTCTCTTTTATGGGAAGCACGCTTCCCCCCTCGCTTCCCCATTTTTTCATTTTTTCACTTCCCCCTCGCTTCTGGTTCGCTTCCGAGACGGTTCATAATTTTCTTCTAAGTGGTCCCACGCTTCCCCGCTTCTTACATTTTTTAAAGTGCCTCGCTTCCCGCTCCCGCTTCCCGTATCGCTTCTCACTCCCGCTTCCTCAATTGGCAACTCTGACCCAAACTGAATCAACTTTATTACAACAACAACAACAACTACGCTTTCATCCCAAAACAATTGGGGTCAGCGATATGAATCAAAAAAGAAATTCATTTTGGGTCTTCCACATGAATCCTTTTCCTCCAATCATTTCTATCCAATGCCATGTCCTCGGTGAGGTTCAAAGCAATCATATCCTTTCCTATCATCTCCATCCAAGTCTTCCTAGGCCTACCCCGACCTCTTTTAACTAATATATTTTCCCATTTCTCCAACCTTCTAACTGGAGCATCATTAGGCCTTCGCCGAATATGTCCAAACCACCGTAAACGATTCTCTCGCATCTTATTTTCAATGGGTGCAACACCTACCTTCTTACGTATCTCCTCGTTCCGAATCTTATCTTTTATTGTATTTCCACACATCCATCTAAGCATCCGCATCTCATTTGGAGTCAAGTCGTACCGGGATCAATACATGTAGATACGGCTGCACCGGAGATAAGCAGATGATTCTTGAACATTGGTTGTACCATTGTAGTGCTTCCATGAGTTGTGCCAAAGACAATGAGCCCACACTTTTGGAGTTGTCATCTACACCATTTCTTTCCAAAGATGGCCCCACAAAAGCCACCTTCTTTTCATCTTTTCGATCATCTCTCATCTGACTCATAGCAATGATAGCATATTAGTTTGTCACTCTTCTTGTGTTCATATTCACTTCTTCCATGATCATTTAGACTCCTCCCATAATCATTGGAGTTTCTCTCATTCTCATTAGTTTTTCCAAAGTGAGGAGGCTTATAAGCCATTGTGTGGTTTTCGGGCCTTGACATAACAAGCACGAATTATTCATCTTTAGTAGAGGATTTTTTTAACCTATTTTCCTCCATAGTTAATTCTTAGTGTTTCTACTATGATAGGTACTCCTATACGAAGAATGACCGATTTGGTCCCTTCAAATTCGAATCTAAGTCCATTAACAAATTGATAGAAATGTTTTGTTTTAATTTGTTTTTCAGAGAGTTCTACATCTTGATGACAATGTCACTTAGGTTCTAAAGGAGTCAATTCATACCAAAGAAGAGATAGAGCATTATAGTATTCCCTAATGCTCATTTTTCCTTGGGTCATGGTTCTAACCTTGTTTTGCACATTGCATATATGTGCTATGTCATTTAGACTATAATTTAAGATATTTTCATGCATCACTTGCAAAATCAAATTTTGCCAAACTTGAGCATTTTTTGATGTCAACAGTATTAATGAGCCATCCAATGAATTTGGAATGGCCCATCCTCCAATATTTCCATCTTTTCTCATATTCCCCAATGGCTTTAGACATCTCTTCTCCTTTGAGAGCTACTTCCTTGCCATCTTCAAGTTTGGTAAGGATAAGCTTTGGTTCTCTTTCGGTGCATTCGACCAAGCCCCATAGACCCTTTTTCCATATTTTATGTTTAACTATGGATGCCCACATCACATAGTTTGTATCGTTGAGTCTTACAGGAACCAGAGACGACCACTTCTCTTTCATCTTCCATTTTTACAAATAAGGGTGTAGAGATAGAGAGAGAGAAAAGAGAGAAGAAGAGGATATAGGATAGAAGTAGAATACACTTTGAACACCACGAGATCACGAACATAAGATCCATGCTCTCACGTCCACACGAACAAAGTCTTTAACCGATGGCTATGATACCATGTAATGAAACAAGAACAAGATGGTGCCTCTTATGGGATTACAAGAACACAATATTTAAATCACAATACCACTTATAGGTCAACACTCAATCACATCAAGAAATTTTTCCAACGGATTCTAATACTAATTTGGAACAAAACCCATCTCATGGAGTAACCTACACAAGGGCCAAGAGAGCACAAAAATATAGGGAATTGTATTATAAAATGCTTGAGAAAGCATTGGATTACATGGAAGGGGATCTCCCCTATTTATAGGCACAAGAGAGCCATAGAGCCATTGGGACTCTCCCCAATGGATAGAAATAGAGCCGTTGGGGAGGTCCCAATAACTCTATGTAGCTTTGTATATTATGCTCTCCACTGCAAACTAATTTCCTAGTCTGTACATAAAATAAATAAAGACTATTATGCTCATAATGAGCACAACCTAATTACATGTCCATTGAAAAGACAAAAATACCCCTAGTGGATATTTATCTATTACAATGAATAAAATGAATATATATAATATATATTATATATGTATATACATCCATACATATATGATATATGTATATCGTATATATGTACAACTAGATATGCATACATGCATATCTTGACAGAAATGAATAGGAATCGAAAGCGATGCGAAAATGTAATTATTTTTTTTAAAATTTACAAAAATATAAGATTTATGTTATTATTGACAAAATAAAACATGAGTGTATAATATTAAAGTTGATCTATTAATTTCAAAACTGAATTATATATGCAAGCAGCTTGGCTGTTAATATGCCCGGATCATGAATTCATGATCAACAAGTAAAAAACTACATAGACAAATATAAGCTAAGGTCTGCAATGGAACAAAAGATATTCAACAAATGAGCCAAGTCAAACTGAACAAGAACCCAAGCTTAAGCTGCTTAACAGCCTACTAAAACCACTATTCAACATAAATTTGAAGCCAGAACTTTCTTACAATATTCATCCACATAAAGTATAAACAATGCTCACTACTTGAAAACAAAATTATTTTTGTATGCAATAACCAACCTTTATTCTCAATAGAGACAAACTCACATGGAAGCTCATTCTGTGTGTGCATAATGCATACATCTCCGCATGTAACAAGAGAGAGAGAGAGTGTGTGTGTGTGAAAGACAAAGAGAGCGAGAGAGAGTGAGAGACAAAGAGAGAGATGGAGAGAGAGGGAGAGAATGAGAGACAGAGAAAGGGAGAGATGAAGAGAGAGGGGGGAGAGAGTGAGAGACAAAGAGAGCCAGAGACAGAGAGAGGGGGAGAGAGTGAGACAGAGAGAAAACTGGTCCAATTGTTAAAAAATAAAGAAAACTCATTTCCCGATATTGGGCTCTTCCCCAAGCGTTTCAAGGAAGAGCAGTTTCCCACTCCTACCAGCACTTCCAGTAATCCTGGCTTCTACTCACTGACAAAGTGATAATCAACTTGAAAGTGCTTTGACTTATCACCGATACAGGACTTGATGCTAGTGCTACAGCACTTTTTATCACATTATGCAATGCAACGACATATTTTCATTCCTAATATATTCATTACACCATGACTCTTACCATTTCATAAACCATTCTCAGACTTGGCTCTATATTCAGCTTCAATACTTTATCTAGCAATTCTTTGTCTTCATGAGACTACACTTTTACACAAAAATCTACAATTTTTGGAAAGATGCGCACAAATGCATAATAACCTGAAACAAATTTCTTAGTGTCAAGATCTCCTACCCAAACTACATTACCCACAACTAATTAAATTACACTTGTTTGTGGGTCATTCTTATGACAAAGAAGGCCTTGACTAGGTGGTGCGGTACCGACTGTGAGTCGGTTCGAAGCCAAGACTCCGGTCCTATTAGTTCTACTGCATAAGCAAGTAAATGAAAATTCGGTCCAATAAATCACAGAATTAGTAAAAAATGGTAAACTGAGAAAATGTAGCCAATAAAATTATCTTTTCAACGCAACAAAATCAGAATTTTATGATATCAGAGCGCAAAGATATCTGATGAACAAGATAGACTGGTACACTCCGGACACAGACACTTTGTTCACATCCGTTTTCAGAGACTGCAAACGGTCAGAACACAAAAGTTGGAGGTATTTTCGATACCTCTCCAACGAATCCAAGAACACTGAAAACGGATACTGGGTTAAAGAGATATCGCCCAAAAACATCGAGACTGTTTGACACATCAAAACACAGTCATGTGAATGACAGAGTTCTTTGTTCGGGTCAGTTTTTGAAGACTATAGGAACAAAGTCTTCCAATGGGCTTTGATACCAACAATGATGCGGTAGTGACTGCAGGTTGGTCCACGATCCACGATCCGAATGGATCCAACATGCGGAAGCACTAAACGGATATCCAAAGTTTTGAAAAAGTTCTGACCGAAGGCGTTTAGACTGAGCTAATCACCTAATTTGCAAATAGGGGCACCACAAAAAGTGTAGATAATGTTTTTGCCTTTCTATAGAGTCTGAATTTTGTAATTTCTCGACAACTGGTTGTTGAGACATGGCTCAGACAAGGGACAGGTTGCTGGATTTGGAGACTGTCACACTTGGGACAGCCCGGTTGGTGAAAGACCAGAACGGGGACTAACTTTACTGTTTTTGTTGATGGCCAGAACACAAAAATTCTAGATAAAATTGTTGTTGTTCCAACAAAACAAAAATCAAGAATTTCTGAGTTCAAATGACCCAGATATGACCTAAACAATGAACCAGACTGACACAGGCTAGGACAGACACTCGAGTGGTTGTCCTCTCTGTTTCGGGACGTTTTCGACAATGATAACGTCGGAATCAGAAAACGAGTAAAACACGAAGTTGGTCGGGCGTTCAATAGCTTTCCAACAAGTTAAACCACACAATTTTTTGACTTCGAACGAGAGAGTTATGCTCAAAACACTGACGAAGGGTCTTCTTAGGCATAGTTCTGAAATGAACTAAAACAGTCATACAGTATATCAAACACCAAAATTAAATTAATCCAGTTTTAGTTTTTAGTATTTATAGTTCAACCTGCACAGAAAGATACTTCAAAAGGTATTTTCTACAATGTGAAATCCCATCCTCCTTAACCCGACTTTGCTTAGTTTAAAGTTTAAACAAATATCACAAATACATATTTTGTCTAAACAAGTTATCTCTAAAAAAATCAACTTCAAAAATCTATTTCTTTCAAGCAAAACACAGCAAGTTTTTTTTCTAATCAAAACAAAATCACTCAAGTTCAAGTCAAACCCAAGATGAAGACAAGAGTGAGAAGGTTCCAGCCAATGTTGTGAAAAAAGTTGATGCGAAGCAAGGCACTTCACCAAAAACTGAGGCGAGGCATAAGCCTCGAGGCATAAAGCGTAAGCCTCAATTTTTTTTTGAAAACTTAAAAATAACTATAAAAATATCTAAAATTATAAATAAATAAAAAAATGCTTCTTCTTCTTCCTCATATTCTTCTTCTTCTTCTTCTTCTTCTTATTATTATTATTATTATTATCATTGTTTTTTTTATTATTATATGATTATTATTATTATTATTATTATTACTATCATGCCTTAGGCTGGCGCCTTGAGGTGCAGAGGGCCTTGCCTCAAGGTGAGGCGCGCTTTTAACAACACCGATTCCAGCAATGGCTCGAATGTCCAACAATGATAAATAGACTGGTTCAGCAATGAGAAGAATCTGCTCAAGTCGGCAAATGGTTGCGAAACAGCAGCAACAATGTGACAGCAGGAAATTTTGGTATGCTGGTGGTTAATGGCAACGATATCACACGTCTTTCAGGTTCGTCGGGTAACCTCACGACAGCAACAAAAGTTAGCAACTTCAGGCACGCACACAAACACGAGTCTCCAAAGTCCCATTGGCAGCAAATGATGTTCACGGTCTCACTAACACAACAACAATCCTTAATAGCCTTGAAATGGGTCACACGTTCAAGGACCAACACTTTCACGGCAACAGTATTCTCACCAAAGGTCTGATGTTGCAGGAGCAAACGTATTTGTCCAACAGATTCACAACCCAGAAAGTCAGCTAGAGGTAGGGGACGACTAGCTTCTTCTCCATTTCTTTTTCCTTGTTCTTTTTTTCTCAAAAAAAAAAATGAAAGCCAAAACCCCTGCACAACTTTCTCTAGAGCCTTATAGAGCTCAGCAAAGGCTGAGTTAATGGCTGAGGTAGGTTCCAATGCCACCTCCCAAAGTGGCCAATGGATGCACATGTTTTGAATTTTCTTTAAATTTAGCCTTAACTTACCCTTTCTAACAATCAAATGGAATAAATAGGCATACACGACTTTTCAATAAGGCATACATGACTTTTCTGGAAGGAATGAAGGGCTTGAGTGTTGGGTCCACATTGGTTCAACATACTGTGGCGCCAATGTGGATCAAATACTTGAAATATTGGATCTATTGCAAGATCCAATACTTGCAAATTTGATCACATCAAATGAATGGGTCAAGGTCTGAATCCAAAGCTGAAATAAAATATAAAAATTACCCAAATACCCATACACCCTCTAGTGCCCAATATAAATCCTAGCCGACACCAAAACTATCTGGATCCATAGAATTCAGCACCTAAAAAAATTAAAAAATAAAAAATAAAACGAAAAAATACAAGGGTGATTCCAAAATTCACAAAAATGGAACCACAAAGCAAAATATATTTTCTGAGATGATAAGAACCAAAATTCTCAGGAAATAAAATATGTATAATGATAATTTTACCCTTGAGATTCATTTGAACTCGAATGGTCCAGATTTGGATTGAATATTCTTTGGTATTTCTTTCCAGATCTAGTAATGTAGAGTTGGATTCACATCCAACTTCTCTTCAATGTGATGATGATCCGGATGCTCTGCATCACTAGGAGTGACCTCTATATATAGCAAGATTTCTTTCAAAGCTTCCATGTGCATCATGGTAGGTGCACGCATAAATTAACAAGTTCCCTAGACATGCTTCTGTACTTTTTTGTTTATTTTAGTGGTTCTCCTTTTGACAGCCTTTATTCACTGCCCGTGATGAAACTATCAACTTGTAATTTATCATATCAAACCTTTTAATTATGTGAATTGCATATTTACATTGAGACAATGCAATCTTATCTTCAGATTTATCAACTTCAACATCGAAAAAGCATCGCAGTTCTCCTAAATCTTTCATTCAGAACCTCTTTAGCATGGATATCTTTATTTCATGTATGGTGTTTTGGAACTTCCAACTATGATTATGTCATCAACATAAATGATAAATGATCATCATTCCTTTTCCTACGACATTCTATTCAGTGCCAGATGAAAGCTCAAGAACCAAGTACTCGAAACTTGCTTAGTCCATAAATTGATCTTCTCAGCTTGCACACATGTTTTCTAGGATCAGCTTCACAAAAATCAACGCTCCATGTATACTTTTTCTTTCAACTCCCCAAGGCGAAAATGGATTTTTCACATCCAACTAATATAAAGTCCAGCTGCACGATAACACAAATGAAATCATTACATGCATTGTGCAAATTTTAACAACATAGTTAAACGTATTCACTAATTCAAGCTATGTTGTTGATTGTATTCTTTTGCAACAAGTATATTTTTATGTGTTTATCTAATTTGTACATACCTTTGTAAATCCATTTGCAACCAACCGTTTTTAATCATGGGGTTGAGGCACAACTTCCCAAGTATTACTGTGATACATTGCTTGTTAGACAAATTACTTGTGCTAATTGTGAGAACATAATTGTACAAACAGACGTAATATTTGGCAAGAGGAACACAATCAGATGGGAAAGATCTCCGCTGCACTCATCATCCTCTCCACTGGAGTCACTTTCAGAACAATGACACGGTTGTCTTTTACAGAAGGAAAAGAAAAACACCAGGTATGACTAATGGGAACCATCTACCCCGATGCACCGATAAATTTAAACCATGGTCCCCATTTACACTTGTGCGTGGGTGTGCTTGTTTTCTACTGGCTATCATTCTCCATTGAGAGACGTGTTTGTGCGTTTATGCTTTATTATCTAGGCTGCGTGGTGAAGAGGTACAGAAACTTGGTGCCAAAAACAAGATTTGTTGCACATGTAGCAAGCAATAATCCTAGCTTGTTCATGCGTGAGACCATCCTAGAGATGACTACAATAAGGAAGAGCATACCATGGCAAAGAGCGGAAAAAAAAAGCAAGCTTTTACAGAAGCAAGAATGGCCATGAAAACAACTCGAAACGGAAAATTGAAACGAAAATTAAATATTTAGGCGCTTTTCTAGCAATTGTAGTAGCAGCATTCCTGATCATACTCAATTTTCTTTTTTTTATCTCTCTTATTTTTCTTTTCTCCTTTCTCAGCAATATGAACACTAACGAGTTAATAACCGAACAGATAAAAGAGCACGCAAACGGAATCAGAAACTGCTCACTCTCCCTATGATCATACTAATCAAAATAAGAAATATGCACTCATGGATCGCATTCAGTGGATTATCGAAAATTCCTTGTTTGTGATCAACTTAGAAAAAGGAGTTTGAATCGGTAACAGAGAAAAACGGAAACGAAACCAATCCACAGGAAACCGATCGAAGCAAGAGTCGAGGGAGAGACGGTACATGAAGGCGCGGACGAAGGACTTGCCCCTGCCGTCGCCGGAGACAACGATCCGCTGGCTGTCGGGGGACCACTGGAGGTCGTCGATCCGACTGGAGAGGACGCGGAATTCGTTCTTGAGGACGTGGTCGTTCTGCCAGCCCCAGATCCTGACGGTGCCGGAGACATCGGCGGAGGCGACCCACTCTCCGTTGGGGGAGAACCGGGCGACGGTGGCCTGGTAGGCGTGCTCCCCGTAGACGACGGCCTCGAGCGGCCGGTCGAGGTGGCGGACGATGACGGACCGGCCGTTGCAATAGGCGATGGCGTTGGTCTTGGGGTCTCCGGAGATGAGGATCCCCCGCCCCCTTTCCGTCGACGGCACGCACGCGTACGTCTCCAACAGGTTCGCTGCCATCTCTCTCTCGCTCTCAGAGAAAAAGAGTCGGAGGCTGAAACAGGGAACGAAATAAACCCAGCGCAGGATGCGAAGGAGAAAGAAGGAATGAACAGCTGACTCTTTCCTCGTTCTTTTTCTTTTTCTTTTTCTTTTTTTCCTCCCAAACGATACGATACACAATTACACACTTACTTAGAATCGACTCGGGGACTCGAGGGATGCCGATACGGATTCCTTTTTTTATTTGCGTGATCCGTACAGTTGGATCCATGTTACGGTCTCAAAATATTGTTATCTAGATTTCTGAGAAAATTTCTCACGACAAAATTAAAAAAAAAAATCTCAAAAAAAGCTCGGGACACTATCGGTATGTTTCTATTTTAAAAGTGTATATGAAATATAAAAAGCTAAAAAAAACATAAAAGTACAAAATATCATGTTAACAATGCAATTATTATATTATGATAAAAATGTCATATTTTCAAAATAGGTAATATTTTGAAAATATTATATCTTTTTTAGATTATATCATGTTTTGAAAACCTCACGAGATTTTCACAAAAATGGCTGATATCTGTGACTATGCATCGAGGCGTTTGAAGACCTGTCATGATTTTGATTCTCCTTAATCAAACCTACCGCAAGTATGGAGCAACGCTTTGGAGTCGGTCCACTCGAAATTCCTATTAATTGAGAGCAATCATGTTGAGCTTCTACAAATTTTTTTAGTTAGAACTTGAAAAGAGAAAATATGAGCATTTTTAATAGCTTTTTTTTTCAAATCCAACAATGTGGATTTGCTTGGCATGTCTAATTTGCTAGGAACCAACCATTGGATGGTGTATTTTTTATAAAAAAAATGTGATTTTTTGAATACTTGAATATTTACGAAGATTATGAGCCATTGATTATAAAATTCTTCAAAAAATCTTGTTTATGCATTAAAATGGATGATTCAAGAGCGAATTCTTATAAAACTAAACATGTAGATCACATTAGTATGTTTAAATTCAAGAGAAAAGAACAAAAAAATTATGAAAATTGCAGTTCACATTAGTTCTCATATTTTCTGTTCTCATAATCTAGTTATTCATCATTATGCAATACACGAACACTTGCATACAAAATAGATGGCAGAAAATAATTTCACAACTTTGCCACGGATATCATTAGAGCTGCCTCTAAACCGACACACTCAATTCTACTGCATCACGCTCTTGATTTTTAGCCAAACAAGGATGGCAGTGGACCAGGGAAAATAGGGCCTCATCCCGCCCCACCTTGCCTCATTTGAATTGGGGATGAAAGATATGAAATAGAGATAGAAATGGAAATCGAGGTTAAAATCAAAATCCATGCAAAAATAAGGCGGGGATGAAAGGCAGAATTTTGAGACGAGATGGGGTGAAGATCTTGTCCGCTTATCCACCCTGATTCACTGCCATCTCTAGTAGAGATGGCATTGGACCGGGAGAAAGCGGGGGCCCGCCCTGCCTCATCCAGTTTGGACCCGGGATGAAGGGTATGAAACGTGGATGGAGGCGGGGCTGAAGGTTAAAATCCATCCCCATTCAGGGATGAAGGCGGGGATGGACTTACACTTGTTTCCACCACACCTAGCCCCCGCCCCACCTCATCTCCGTTTGAACCGGGGATGGAGGACATGAAATGGGGATGAAGGCGAGGGTGGAGGTTAAAATCCATTGAGATACACCAACACATTTACATTTTGAGAGAGATGGTCCCAGTCTCCGATTTCTTGGGATCTGAATTTAAATTTTGTTTTGTTGTTGTGATGCTTAGATGGATGTGTGGAAATACAATAAAAGATAAGATTCGGAATGAGGAGATACGTAAGAAGGTAGGTGTTGCACCCATTGAAAATAAGATGCGAGAGAATCGTTTACGGTGGTTTGGACATATTCGGCGAAGGCCTAATGATGCTCCAGTTAGAAGGTTGGAGAAATGGGAAAATATATTAGTTAAAAGAGGTCGGGGTAGGCCTAGGAAGACTTGGAGGGAGATGATAGGAAAGGATATGAATGCTTTGAACCTCACCGAGGACATGGCATTGGATAGAAATGATTGGAGGAAAAGGATTCATGTGGAAGACCCAAAATGAATTTCTTTTTTGGTTCATATCGCTGACCCCAATTGTTTTGGGATGAAAGCGTAGTTGTTGTTGTTGTTGTTTGTTGTTTGTTGTTGTGATGCGACTCAAGATTAAATAAACCCACCATCAAAGCATTATCCCCGGTCTCGAAGAAAGGGATTGATGATGGGCTCGTCCCGTAATCGATGGTGAACTGGTGGGGTCTGTTTTAGAAGTCAGAGGTGTGGAGTTTAAACTGTTTAAGAGAAAAAAGTTTGTTTGGTTCTGAGTGCCAAACGTGTAAGCCTGTTAGGTTATTAGTGGACAGGGTCACACGCATTTACTTTTTTTTTCCCTTTTTTTCGACAGTACCATTGGGATTCGAACTTACAACCAACACAAGTGACGTGCACTAACTGCTCTTGTCAGATAAGCGGATCTCCCGTTGGTATCTATTTTTTTTCTATTATATTTTTTTATAATCCAAAGAAGAATAAAAAATCATCACCGACGGCAGATTGTCGATCCCTCATATTTTGCTTGCACTCTGAGACTAGGCCATGGGTTAGATTTAGATGGTGCATTCATTTATGTGAATCCATTGGCATTCATAAACGATAGGACGAACTCGGTCTGGATTCAAGTGGGTCCGGCGTCCTACTCTGTCCTTGAGGGACCTTTTACCAGACTGGCTTTTGAGAAAGCTACGATTCCGAGTCGACTAGACGTTTGCTGCATGGATTGTCAAAGTTGGGCCGCATTTAAAAAATGTGACGCCTCTTTTTCTAGTCTTTTGGCTACGATGAAACAAACATTTAGCGCCGTTTTCTTGTCAAGGAATAGGGTTCTGCGGCACTTCTTTAGTGGATTCCTCTGCGACGGAAACTAAATGGGACCCACATGAGAACAGTTTTTCGAGAAAAATGAGAGTTAAGTGTGTAAAATGACACACCCGTCGAGGCATTTTTCCATATGCCATGTTTGTTTTGGCATTGTAAGTTCTGCAGAAACGCACGCCCATCGATGCATTTTTTGCGAAAAAACTTGAATTTTCCATGACACACAAACACCCCCTTAAACATCACAGTTAAAATTGTCATGTTGGCATCGGTGAGTCTCAGTTTTTTTTTTGTTACCTTTTCTTTCTTATTTTTAATAAGCAAGATGGGGTTAGGCCGGCTCCACCCGTTACACTACATACCATTGGGTTTTGAACTTGCAACGTTCCATCACATGGTGACTTGCACTAACAGCTCCTACCAAACAAGCAGAGCCCCGGTTGGTTACCTTTTATTAATCCTTTCATACTTCTCTCAATTAAATTGAACTGGCAAGAGCTTTTAAAAATCGATGCCTATTTTTGTATGATAGATCATTCCCATCCATGAAAATGGAACAAACAGGTCTTTGAAATATAAAAAACATTATTTTTTGACAAAATATTATTATGTAATATATACAAATTGGGGTCTCAGGTTCATGGCGTTATCCCTCAACTTGCTCATCAAACAGCAAAAAAAAATAAAAAGAAAAAGACAATTCTCCCTCAATCAACACAGCTTATTTGTCTCTTCTGGTTCATTTTTTATGTTTGTAAATGTAGCTATGAGAAACTCAAAGTTAACCAAGCAATGGGTCAAGTCAAGCTAGATGATGGGTTCAGGGCTAGTCAAACTCTTCCTATTTATTTCTTGTCCTAAGTAAGATTATGTTAAGACGTTGCCAAAATACATATTTGCTCCTAATTAAGTGAGTCATTAGTAGCCAAAGCTGTGTTGTTGGTAGGAGCTGTCAGTGCATGTCTCCTTGTAGTGGGAAGTTGCAGGTTCAAAACCCAATGGTAGGTTGAATAACTGATGGGGTCTGCCAAACCCCACCTTGCCTTTCAAAAAAAAGAAGTGAGAGCCATTAGTCTCTTAGCCTAGTTGATCATGTCTCATTAATTTATAACCTTAGGGAGACTGGTCATGCCCTTCAACGGACAAGATGGCGTGGATGCCAATTCCTTGGGTGGTAAGTCATGGATACAAATATAGTAAGTAGCAAGTCATGGAGACGTGGATTGGTAGCCCCAAAGGGTTTTGTGTAATGGAAGGGCCCTTGGCTGCTAGGCGGGTGGTTAGAGTTTCTCACAAATGTCAGCCCCTTGCATTATGAAGGGTAAGGGTATCATGCCTTTAGCTCGTGCCGAAGCAAGACGACTCCCTAAAGACAAGGTGTGTCTCAGGGGGTTTACACCGTGGTATCAACGGCTGAATGTGCGATATGCATAGCCAGCGCAGGGTCTGATTTCGCAGGTGGTTTCAACATTCCTCATAAAAAAAAGACTTCTTGATGTTTAATAGAGTCTTCCTTTTATATATATATATATATAGTTAGTTAGTTAGTTAGTTAGTTAGTGGAGATGTGCATACAATATATACATAGTTAGTTAGTGGGGATGTGCATACAATATTAATGAGTTGAAATGAGCAATATCTCATAGCTTGTGTTATTTTATGTGAATCTTTATAGATATGATCTACATGGTCTATTTGGTTGGGATCAAATTTTTTGTTTCATGGGAATCCAGTTTATGCAAGTGTTTTTTTTTGGTGATTCAAAAATCAATGGTCACAAATGCTCAATTTTTTCATAGCTTAAAAAAAGTTTCTTTTGTTGAAAAAATGTGATCGATATAAAACTCGGTTGTTAGAAAAAGAACACCGTGGATTATCATGGGTTGTAGATTTTGGACCTTCTTTTAGTTGGACGGTCCCTCTTCCTATATATAGAGCACCTACTCCCATCTAGTAAAAGGTTTGGGTTTTCCAAATCTTGTAGTTTTTTTTTTTTGTTGATAAGACCTTATAAATGTGATCTATATGCATTTTTAAACAGAAAACAAGTTTTAGATCATGCGATTGTAATCATTGTATAGGTTTTTTAAGACCTTAAAAAAATCAACGGCCTAAAATGTAGCAAAGTTTCATGATTTAAAAAATCTTATTTTATGTCCAAAAACATGATCCGGACATGATTCTTATCAAATAACTATGTTGAACACGGAGTCCGATTGAGAAGATACTACATCTATGATTTTACTATGTGTGTAGGTAATCCCGAAGCAGCTTAGCATTACTTTATATATATATATATATATATATATATATATATATATATATAGGAAGATGGGTCCGTGCTAAACCCATTTGGTGCTAAACCGCATGCTAAATGGGTTTTTGGGCTTCTTCGGTGCTTTTTATGCAGTTTTAGCTCTATAAATGTGTTGGGCATGGTGGATTTACTAAGGATCCACACCTGGCTCTTGTGTTTTCAATAATGTTTGGAGCCTAAAAATTTTACAAAGATTTTGGACCGTTGTTTTTTTGAACCTTATAAAAACCCACCCATATATTGGAATCAAATGCTTCAAGAGATGATCCCTATAAATCAAGTACATAGATCACATTACGGTCAGAATTTAAAAGTAAAATGAAAAAAAGGACAAAAAAACCCATTTAGCATGTGGTTTAGCATCAAATGAGTTTAGCACAAACTCATTAATATATATATATATATATAACCTTGGTTTCATTCGCAGGTAGATCATAGATCAACCACCAATGGGGTAAAATTCTGAGGTCAAGACTTTCGCCCTCGCGCCTATGCTGGGCTTTGGCTTAAGTAATTCTTGTTTGATTAAATTTCACAATTTATCCCCTACTGTTTGGTGCACTGAAATCTATTGTCAAACAACCGAGGCATAGAAAGTAAGGTCGTAGCTCTAGATCATAGGGTTTTATTGTTGTTGTAACTTGCAATTAATGGGAAAAAATCACAATCACATTAGAAACGGTTGAAGGCATACATGTATACATTATGTTTACACTTTAAAGTGATAATTTCTTACTAAAATTCTAATATATGATACAAAAGGGCAGCCTTTAATTTTGCTCCCAATACATCACTAAGCCATGCCTGCGTATGTCAAATCGACCTCTTTCACTTTCTTACTAATATTATATTTCCATGCCTCTCTCTCTATTTGGTAGATTTTTTTTTCTATAAACTTGAGTAAGGCCCTGTTTGGAAGCTGTCAGTATGTGGCAGGAATGGAAATTTTTGTGTGTATATTGTTGGGGTTAAAACGGATGTACTGGGTCTCCCCATGAGTGTGAATTGATGGAAACAATACGACGATGACACTGGTAGAAAAATAAACCAAAACAAACCAGTAGCGAAAATAAAAACAGCACACAACGATTTACGTGGTTCTCTCTCAACTGAGGTACGTCCACAGCGACCAATAGGTCAACAACTTTTACTATCTTCAAACAAAGATTACAGAGTGGCCAAAAGGCATAAGCCATACAAATACACAAGGTGTAACGAAATGAACAAGAGGATATACCTCACTGAGGAACAAAGAATGAATGATCTGAAGAATCAGCTTGACAAAGTTGTCCTGAAAGAAGTATCGTAGCACTTCTTGCTTTTTGTTCCCTCCGCACCTTTTCGGTGCCCTAAAAGTGTTTCTCACACTCTCTCCCTAATGTTCTGCCTTTTTTGCTCTCTTCCGCTGCTTTTGTTCTCTCATCCATCCCCTAAATAGAGGACGAGACTCGCATTAAATATGGAAGACTAAACGTCCTGCATAACTTACGATGTGCCTGAAGCGCCTTATCACAAATCGCTATCCAGTGATAACCACAATTCGTCATCCAGCTGAAGCACATAACGTTAACCACAAATCGCTATGCAGCTGAAGGCACTCACCACAAATTGCCATCGACAACTCGCTGAACCTCAAACTCTGAACAACTAAAGCATCATTCAGCTGAGAGGACTTCTACAAATCACTATCCAACGAATACTCCAAATCGTCCTCGAAAAGATCAAGCATCGTGCTTAGAATTCTGCAGCGATACTGAATGTGCATCGAACCAATGGATCCCACAAAGGAGGAAACCCCAACAATTCTCCCCCTTCCCGACTTATATGGAAGCTTCTTCCATTCCTGCTAGGAATCGACACTTCTCATGCTTGTCCTTGGTCAGCATATCTGATGTATTTTTTATCTCTCCTTTTTCTAGCGAGGTTATCTTGGGTTCTGGTTCGGGAATCAAGCCTTGGACATAGCCCCAAAGTCTTTTTCCTTTGATGTGAGCTTCCATATTTCTGGCCCAAACATGATAGTTGGACCTATTGAGTTTGAACCCAAGAGAGAAATGAGAGTCTTTTTCACCTATTAGAGAGGAAAGATGATGAAAAACAATACGTACCTTAAGGGTTTCTCAAGTCTTTCTTGATAAAAGAGGCTTCTAAAATATTGCCCGAAGAAGATGATCCACTCCAAAAAACAATAGCTTGAAGGCACGTTTTTTGAAGCACTAAAAAATGAACAAACGCACAATCCTTCTTCAAACGAGGCTCTGATACCATGTGAAAGTATCTTCAACAAGATACTATGATCAAGACCTTAATATTCTTGATAACAAATATGTGCACACATGTACAATAATTCCATTATTAATATTATTAGTGTTTATGCTCCTCAAGTAGGTTTAGATGATTCCATTAAGCGTCAATTTTGGGAAGATTCAGATGGAGTAGTACAAGGGATATCTTATGGAGAAAGGCTTTTTATCGGCGGTGACCTTAATGGGCATGTAGGCATTAGTAGGGATGGTTTTGAGAGTATCCATGGAGGCTATGGTATAGGAGAAATAAACGAAAGTGGAGAAAGGATTTTAGATTTTGGTTTGTCCTATGATATGATCTTAGCAAACACTTGGTTTAGGAAGAGGGAGTCTCACTTAGTAACATTTAAAAGTGGGGTTAATATGAGTTAGATAGAGTTTTTCCTACATAGAAAGAGAGATAGGGGTTGTTGCATCGATTGTAAGGTTATACCGGGAGAAAGTGTAGCTACACAACATAGTCTTAATTTTAGATCTTAGAATTAGATAATGCCGCAAAAGGGATAGACATAGGATAGATCCTAGAATTAAGTGGTGGGCACTGAAAGGAGCTAAACAAGGAATGTTTGTAGAGCAGGTAGTTAAGGAAGCTGATTGGTATCTCGGGGAGGATTCAGAATCAATGTGGAATAAGATAGCGGGTGGCATGAGAAATGTGGCTAAGGAGGTATTGAGTGAGTCTAAAGGCGGTGCACCGCTAGGTAAGGATACATCGTGGTGGAACGAGGATGTCAAATTAGCTATTAAAGTTAAAAGAGAGTGTTATAGAAATCTAAGAGTCGTGATAAAGAGAATTTGGAGAAGTATATGATAGCAAAGAAGAAAGCTAAAAAAGTAGTTCGGAACGCGAGGGATAAGATATATAAGGAGGTTTATGATAAGTTGGATACCAAAGAAGGCGAGAAGGATATTTATAGGCTTGCAAAGATGAGAGATGCTTGGGAGAGAAAGGTTTAGAATGATTGACAAATCTTTTTAACAAGATTTGGCGGACAAATAAGATGCTTAATGAGTGGAGGAAGAGTACTTTGGTGCCTCTATATAAAAATAAGGGTGATATACAAGATTGCACAAACTATCGTGGTATAAAACTCATGAGTCATACTATGAAACTTTGGGAGAGGGTGATTGAGTTTAGGTTGAAGAAGGTTGTCATGATATCGGAGAATCAATTTGGTTTTATGCCTGGAAGATTAACTATGGAAGCTATACATCTTCTTAGACAACTTATCGAGAGAAATAGATAGAGGAACAAAGATTTGCATATGGTTTTTATTGATTTAGAGAAGGCATACGATAGAGTACCTAGGGACGTTCTCTGGTGGACAATGATGAAGAAAGGTGTTTCTCTCAAGTACATTAAAATAATTAAAGATATGTATGAAGGAGTAGTAACCAATGTCCGCACTTGTGGAGGGGTGACAACCAATTTTCCTATAACGGTTGGGTTCCATCAAGGATCTGCTTTAAGCCCTTTCCTATTTGCTATAGTGATGGATGAGCTTACGAGATCAATTCAAGAAAATGTGCCATGGTGTATGTTGTTTGCTGATGATATTGTTTTGATTGATGAGTCTAGAGCTGGGGTTAATGCTAAGTTAGAATTATGGAGACAGACATTGGAAGCAAGAGGTTTTAAGTTGAGTAAGAGTAAGACAGAATACATGGAATGTCGGTTTAGTAAGCAACAAAGTAATGATGGGAGTGTAGTGAAGCTTGGTGAGCAAGAAATATCGGTGGATGATTGTTTCAAATATTTGGGATCTATCATTCAAAAGTATGGAGAAATTGATGGAGATGTAGATCATAGGATAAAGATTGGGTGAATGAAATGGAAAAGTGCAACTGGAGTGTTGTGCGATCGTAGAATGTCATTGCGGTTGAAGGGAAAGTTTTATAGGACGACTATTAGGCCCGCTTTACTATATGGTACGGAATGTTGGGCTGCCAAGAGACATCATATTCAAAAAATGAGTGTAGCTGAGATGCGTATGCAGAGATGGATGTGTGGAAATACAATAAAAGATAAGATTCGGAACGAGGAGACACGTAAGAAGGTAGGTGTTGCACCCATTGAAAATAAGATGAGAGAGAATCGTTTATGGTGGTTTGGACATATTCGGCGAAGGCCTAATGATGCTCCAGTTAGTGTAAATTTTACCTATGAACAGACGTGTTCTGTTCAGATTGAGAGAGAGAGAGAAAAAAAAAAGCTTCTGCAATCGGCAGCCTCAATTAACTTGTTAGCTGCAACAATACATCATTAGGTTTAATAGGGTTACAATCATTTTACAATGACGAAGGTGCCCTTCATTAGTTGCACATGTTACATTTAAAATACAAAACAGAACTCGTGAATGGATATGGATCCTTTATCGGATCCATATCCATTCTATATTCTAATACCCTCCCTCAAGTTGTGCATGGGAGTGAACCATGTGCAACTTGTTCTTCAGATTCCAGAAACAGTGTCTGGTAAGACCTTTTGTAAACATATCGGCAACTTGGTCTTCTGAAGGCACATAAACTGGTTCAATCTCTTTGTCTGCTATCTTTTGTCTGATGAAATGTTGATCAATCTCAATATGCTTAGTCCGACTGTGATGGATAGGGTTGAATGCAATTTGTATAGCACTTCTATTATCACACATAAGTGTCAAATTTGAGATATCCTCTCCCATCTCTGCAAGTAGATGCCTAATCCAGGTCACCTCTGCTGTGGCAGCTGCCATAGATCTATACTCTGCCTCTGTGCTAGATCTTGCTGCAACCTTCTGTTTTCTGCTACTCCATGAGACAAGATTTCTCCCAATGAAAACGCAATATCCTGAAACAGACCTTCTCTCATCTGGATCCCCTGCCCAGTCTGCATCTGTATAGGCCAGTATGTCATGTTTTGGTGTCTTCCATGAAGATTGAATATATATGAGTCCATCACTCACCGTTCCTTTTAGATAGCGAAGGATGCGTTTGACAGCATCCATGTGACCAGTTTTTGGTTCATGCATGAATTGAGACACTTGATTAACAGAGTATACAATGTCTGGTCGAGTAAAAGGTATTGCAACATACCCACTAAACTGCGATATTTAACTGCATCAGGATATAACTCACCATCACAAATACTGAGCTTTTGGTTGACAACACTGGGTGTGGGTAGAGGTTTACAATCTGTCATTCCTGCTTTAGCCAGAAGATCAAGAGTGTATTTGTGTTGAGTTAATGACATTTTTTCATCTTGTCTGTCCACCTCTACACCAAGAAAATATCTCAGTTCCCCAAGGTCTTTCATTTTGAACCGCATACTCAACAAAGCTTTAATTTGTTGAATGTGGTCAGGAGCATTACCAATGATCACAATATCATCAACATATATGAGTAAGAAAACCACAGTGGTACTATTCCTGTATATAAACAGAGAATGGTCAAGTTGGGAACGAAAGAAACCATGTTTCTGAATTTCTAAGGAAAAGCTTTCAAACCATGACCTAGAAGCTTGCTTCAACCCATACAAAACTCTGGTTAATTTGCATACATATTCTTTTGTGTCTCCCTCTGCATAACCTTGAGGTTGCTCCATGTAAACCTCTTCCTTTAAGTCCCCATGAAGAAATGCATTCTTAACATCAAGCTGACTAAGGGTCCAACCTTGTTCAATTGCCAAACCAAGAATAATGCGAATAGTTCCCATTTTTACCACTGGGCTAAATGTCTCGTCATAATCCTGACCATATTCTTGAGTGAAACCCTTGGCAACAAGACGTGCCTTGTACCATTCAATACTACCATCCGGTTTATATTTAATTTTATATACCCATTTGCATCCAACGACATTTTTATCTGAAGGACGGCCAACTATCTCCCATGTTTGACACTCGTGAAGTGCCTCAATCTCCTCATTCATCGCTTCAATCCATTTGTTGGATTGGATAGCTTGATGAAAACCAAGTGGTTTATCGTGTTTTTCAATCTTGGATAGGAAAATTTGAAAGTCCATAGAAAAGTTGTCATAACTAACCCATTTTTCAATAGGATGCCTTATCCTGCCTGATCTTCTCGGTGCTTCTCTGTTATTGGACGATGCAATGTGTTCTTCAACAGGTTCATTTGTTCGCTCTTTGGGTCTCCTGGTATACACATTACCTTTGTATCTCAAACATTTTGTTTGTGATGCATCATCCGAAACCGTCTCCCCATGTATGCTTTCAGGGGTTAAAGTAGTATGTTCGGCAGTTTGTGAAATAAGTTCTGCACTAAGCCATGGGTCATACCAATCAGCAACTGCACCAATATGTTCACGATTGGCGTCTGCTTCTTTTCCCAGAAAACTATTTTCATCAAAAACAACATTTCTGGAAATTCTTATCTTCTTGTTGACGGGATCATAGCACCTGTAACCCTTGTATTCATCTGCATAACCTACAAATTGGCAAATAGAGGCTTTGTCCTGGAACTTAGTCCTCATGGATTTGTCAATATGTACATAACATGTGCATCCAAAAACTCATAACTCATTATAATCGGGATGTGCCCCAAAGAGAACATAATAGGGAGATTGATTTTCAAGAATGGGCATAGGAAGGCGATTTATCACATGAGTGGCAGTGTGAAAAGCTTCAGTCCAAAGACTAATGGGTAAGTTACTCCCATGTATCATACTCATTGCGCTTTCCACAATATGTCTGTGTTTACGTTCAGCAATTCCATTTTGTTGTGGAGTGTAGAGGCAAGAAACTCTACGATGCATCCCATTATTTTGGAGAAAATCAAAAAATTCTTTGGAGGAATACTCACCACCTCCATCACATTGGAGAATTTGAATATTTTGAGAGAATTGATTTTTAACATAGGCATGAAAGTGACGGAAAATGAGAAAAACCTCTGATTTGTGTTTCATGAAAAATATCCAGGTAAAACGAGAGAAACTGTCAATGAAGGATACATAATATTTACTTCCAGAAGAAGAAGAATTGGGGGCTGTGCCCCAAACATCTGAACATATTATTTCAAAGGGCATGGAGGCTCTTTTATTTATTTGATGAAAAGGAAGTACATGACTTTTGCAAACCTGACAACTAGGACATATTTTATCCTTCACTGAAGGTGAAACAGACTCTGAAAGAAAACCATTTGACACTAACTTTTCAATAAAGACTTGACTACAATCACCAAGACGAGAATGCCAGAGATCTGACTTATTGCATTTGGATGTACTTAGGATGCTTTTAGAGACGAGATCAGACTTGAGCTTCATGATACTGGAGGCTGGATTTTCATTAAAGACATACATGTCTCCACGTCGCTCTCCTTTAGCGAACATCTCCTTCGTTTGAAGATCCTTGACAAAGACAGAAGTAGGAGTAAATTCTACAGATGAATTGGTAGAATCAACAAGTTTAGAGACAGAGACAATATTTTTCTTTATATTTGGTGCATGAACAACATCAGATAAAGGGATAGATGACTCAGACAAAGGAATGAGGACGTTGCCTATGTTTGAAATAGGGTGGTGAGTCCCATCTCCAGTTACAATGTTAGATTTTCCAAAATATGGAGTCAAAGTAGAGAACTTACCTGCATTGCCAGTCACATGGGTTGCTGCCCCAGAGTCAACATACCATATTCCATCATCATTTTGCTTCAGATTCAAGTTGGCCATTGCAGATAGTAGAAGATCCTTAGCATCATCACTGACCCGAAATGTACCTGCAGTTCCTGATGTACCAACATTTCTAGTGTTTTGCATTCTATTCCGATTTTGTGGGTTGAACCAGCAGTTAGCTTTGATGTGACCTCGTTTGTTACATTGGTAGCATGTGGGAACATTCCTTGAAAAACTAGCAGTGGAATTTGGTGGTGTAGGTAGTAACCCACGTCCACCCTGGATTGGATTTCCCTTGCCTCTGCCCCGTCCTCCTCGTGCACGATCAACTATCACCCCTGTGGCAAGAACCGCATGCGTAGATGATTGTCCCGTTGAAGCTTCAGACATGCTTTTCAGTGCCATCTCATACTGAAAGAGTTTGGCGCGTAATTCCTCAAAACTGAGCAACGTAGGCAAGCACAATAAGGATGTAACAAGAACATGATATTCTGAACCCAGTGCATTTAGTGTCTGTTGCACCTTTTCTTTATCTGATACTGGATACCCAGCCATAGCTAATTGATCTGTGATGCTTTTGACTTGATTCAAGAATTCAATAATGCTCATTGTACCCTTTTTTAACATTTGAAATTCGCGTTTAAGAAACAATACTTTAGCCTCTGATATCTGAGAGTAGGTCTGAGCTAAAGCCTCCCACAAAACTTTAGATGTGCAATCATCAGGAATGAAAATCAGGACTTCTTGTGACAATGTGGAAGTGATGTACGCGACGAGGGCCTGATCGCGCTTCATCCAAGCAACAAATGCAGGGTTGCGAATAATCTTTGGCAATCCTCCATCATCTTTGTCTTCAGTTGTGAAAAATTCTAGAGCCATTGGAGTGGATCCATCCAAGTGGCCTGAAAGATCTTGGCTCCGAATAAAAGGAGCGATCTGCCTTTTCCAAGTCAGATAGTTGTTGGTGGTTAGCTTTTCTGAAACTAATTGCCCCAGGAAACTGGAAGAGAGACCCGAATTGACGGAAGAGTCCATTTGAAGATTTGTTGACAGGAATGGAAACGAAAAACACTAGTGGCTGAAGCTGGCCTGTTTTATCATAAACTGACAGTTATGACAGAATATGTTAGGACAGGCGTGGCAGCAGTAACGACAATCAGATCTTGGCAAGTGAGAGTGAAATCAGATCACTAACGTGACATATAGAAGCAAAGAAAATTTTTGGGCAAGAAACAGAAATGAAAGAATGTTTTAGAATAGGCGTGACGACAAAATCCAGATTAACACTAATGTGAATCTGGTTTCTTTCGTAGGAGAGTGGAACCAGATTCACTCAGGAAGGGACTTGGGTTTATGAAACTAAAGGTGAACCCGACTTTTGCAGGAAAGGGAATCTAGCAATTCCAAAACAGCTGTGACAGAATTCCAAAACAGCTGAAGATAAAAAGTAAGAAGAATCCAGCAAAAAATGGGGATAGGAAGAAAATAAAAGACAACAAAGATATTTTCAAAAGAATATCAAGAATTGCAAAGCAGCTGAAGATAGAGAATAAGAAGAATACCTGAAAATGGGGACAGGATGGAAGTAAAAACAGCAAAGAGACCTGTTGGCAGCAAGGAGAAGTAGACTTTTACATCGACTGGGCAAGCCTGTCACGCAGCAGAAGTTTCGTGGCTCGTTGACGGTAAGAACTTGATCTTCACGTCGACTGAGCAGAACCCTTCATGCCCAGAGGAAAAATCTGTCACGCAGCAGAAGTTTCGTGGCTCGTTGACGGTAAGGAGAACTCGATCTTCACGTCGACTGAGCAGAACCCTTCACGCCCAGAGGATCCTCTGCTCTGATACCATGTAAATTTTACCTATGAACAGACGTGTTCTGTTCAGATCGAGAGAGAGAGAGAGGGAGAGAGAGAGGGAGAGAGAGAGAGAAACTTCTGCAATCGACAGCCTCAATTAACTTGTTAGCTGCAGCAATACATCATTAGGTTTAATAGGGTTACAATCATTTTACAATGACGAACGTGCCCTTCATTAGTTGCACATGTTACATTTAAAATACAAAACAGAACTTGTGAATAGATATGGATCCTTTATCGGATCCATATCCATTCTATATTCTAATAGTTAGAAAGATGGAGAAATGGGAAAATATATTAGTTAAAAGAGGTTAGGGTAGGCCTAGGAAGACATGGATGGAGGTGATAGGAAAGGATATGAATGCTTTGAACCTCACCAAGGACATGGCATTGGATAGAAATGATTGGAGGAGAAGGATTCATGTGGAAGACCCATAATGATTTTCTTTTTTGGTTGATATCGCCGACCCCAATTATTTTGGGATGAAGGCGTAGTTGTTGGTGTATGCACAATAAGAACACTTGTGCATAAAAGCACAAAATCATAAACTCTCACAAATGCACCAAAGGCATAAAAATAAATATTTGAACTTTATTAGGAGCTTGGGCTTTGACTCAAAGCCATGAGAATACAAGAGGGGAGAGGCCCCTATTTATAACCAAACAAGGAGCCACATAGGGGACTCCCAAGAGAGTCGTCCCAACAGTCATATATGTGACCGTTGGAGGCTCCCCAATGACTCTTTGGGGAGCCTCCATATGTGGCACAAAATACAAAAAATAAAAAAGAAAGAAAGAAAAAGAAAAAGAAGAAAAATAAAAGAATTAAAAAAGTTACAATCATATTCCAAAATGGAATATGCGTAAAATAAGTATTTATAGAATTACCCTTTTCGGATGAACAATGAGACAAAAAAGAAATATATATGTATATGTATATGTATCTCTCTCTCTATATATATATGAGTATATATATATACGAGATTACAAGGTTGATATACATAATTTAATAGGTTCAACCCTCAAAATAAGGGAAAAACCCTACAAGCAGAGGCTAAGAGGGATGGAGAAGTAAAGGAGTTTCTATTGGCAGCCTTGGCATGCTTGAACATGAAACAAAATGATAAAGGTATTTGGTATGTTGACTCCGGAGCTGCGACCCACGTTTCGGGTGATGCGGGTAAGCTCTTGAATCTTACTCCTTATGTTGGAAAAAATAGCATAGTCACAGAAGATGGTTCTCATCACTCCATCTCACATATTAGAAATGCCATTATACCTATGTCCAAATCGTCTCTTAATCTTTCAAATGTTATTCATGCTCCTAATATTCAGAAGAATATTGTTTCTGTCTCAAAACTTGTTGATGATGTTAATGCCTCAGTTGAATTTACTCCCTCTTCTGTTTATGTCAAGGATCTTTGCACGAGGGAGACATTCGCTGAGGGAAAGAGATGTGGTAACATGTACATCTTCCAAGAAGATCCCTCATTCTCACTTTATTCTGCCTGTTCATCCTTGAAGCCTCATCAGCATCCATCTTTTGTTTCTTCCGATTATGTGTTTGCCATTTCTGAATGTAATAAGCCAACTCTTTGGCATAGTCGTTTGGGTAATTGTGGTCGTCATTTTATTGAAAAACTTGTCTTGAATAATTTCATTCCCAGGTCCAGTCTGAGTCCAAAAGTCAGTGATACAAAGTGTCCTAATTGTCACTTATGTAAGAGTCGTGTTTTGCCTTTCAATTCAATCAATAAGAGAGCTTCAATGCCCTTTGAGGTCATATGTTTTGATGTCAGGGGTCCTGCCTCAATTGCTTCTGTTTCTGATAGTAAATATTACCGTATTTTCATTGATAGCTATTCACGCTATACTTGGATATTTTTTATGAAACACAAATCAGAAGTTTTTGGATTGTTCCAAAAATTTCACTCATTTGTCAGAAATCATTTCTCTACAATCATTCTAAATTTCTAATGTGATGAAGGAGGTGAATTCTCTTCTAACGATTTTGTTAGTTTCCTTCAGCATAATGGGATAAAGAGAAGAGTGTCTTGCCCACATACACCTCAACAAAATGGGATTGCTGAGAGGAAGCATCGACATATTGTTGAGAGTGCAATGAGCATGATGCATGAAAGTAATTTCCCTATCACCCTATGGACATAAGCTTTTCACTCCACAGTCTATGTGATAAATCGGCTGCCCATGACCATTTTAGAAAACAAGTCACCATTTTTCTTCTTATTTGGCGTTCATCCCGACTATCATGAATTACGTGCATTTGGATTAGTTTGCTATGTTCATATCAATGGTTCATTGAGACATATGTTTCAGGACAAAACCTTAAAGTGCAGGTTCTTGGGATATGCTGAAGACTACAAGGGATATAGGTGCTATGATCCATTAAGCAAACATGTCAAAATATCAAGAAATGTCGTGTTTGACGAGATGAATTTTGACAATCAACCTGCTAATCCAAACCTTCATGTTGCTACTCCAAGTCCCAGTGTTGAGGTGTACTATCCATGGTTAAATTCAGAACTCTTCTCCAATACTAGGGATGATTGTTCTACAGGTTGCAGTTTGGGAATCAACAGATGACTCTCAACCAGAAGAGGTTACTACACAAAACTTGGAGCCAGTAAGGTATAAGGGTATTGTCTACACCCGGTGTGAGAATGGCCCCTCATCCATCCCTGGCACAGATGTTGGTCCTTCTACTTCCGCTCCACAGATGTTGGATGTCAGGAGATCCACCCGGACCCGACATCCGCTTGACAGGTGGGTAAGCTATAAAAATTTTTCTTTGGATTTTCAACTGTTCCTAACGTCCATAAATAAAGAAGATGAGCCTCTCACATTCTATCAAGCTGCGAGTTTTGGAAGATGGATCGAAACGATGAATGAAGAAATGGAAGCCTTATATGAATGTCGTACATGGGAAGTTGTGCCTAGACCACTAAATATAAATGTGGTTGGGTCAAAGTGGGTGTGCAAGATAAAATATAAACCAGATGGGAGCATTGAAAGGTATAAAGCTAGACTTGTAGCTAAAGGGTTCACACAAGAACAAGGACATGACTTTGATGAAACTTTCAGTCCTGTTGTTAAGACGAGGACCATTCGTATTGTCCTGAGTCTAGCCATTGAACATGGATGGACATTGAGCCAACTAGATGTAAAAAATGCCTTTTTACATGGTGACCTAAAAGAGGATGTTTATATAGAGAAACCCACTGGGTACGCAGAACAAGATGCCAATCAGTATGTATGCAAGTTGAAAAGAGCACTCTATGGATTGAAACAAGCTTCTCGGTCATGGTTCAAGAGTTTTTCACTGGAAATACAGAAGCACGATTTCTCTCAGTCTCTTCTAGATCACTTATTATTCATTCACAATGAACGAGATGTTACCACTCTTCTATTGATATACGTAGATGATATTATTAGCATAGGGAACTGCAGAATAAATCAGAGATTCAAAATGAAGGATCTGGGAGATCTGCGGTATTTTCTTGGGGGTGGAAGTTGATAAGACATGTGATACCCTTACTCTTACTCAACACAAATACACAATGGATATTCTTAGTAGGGCAGACATGAAAGATTGTGAGCCATTAGCAACTCCCAGTATCATCCATCAGAAACTGAGTTCTAAAGAAGAAGATTTATATGAGGATCCGACTAGGTATCGCAACATAGTTGGCATGCTGCAATACCTAACTTTTACTAGACCTGACGTAGTGTATTCGGTTAATCAGGTATCTCAGTTTATGCATGAACCTCATACACCGCACATGGAGGCAGTTAAGCGAATACTACAGTATTTAAAAGGTACAGTTGGTGATGACCTGGTGTACAGGAAAAGTGAATCAAATCAAGATGGCCATGAAATCATTATTTATGCTGATGCTGATTGGGAGGGTGACCTAGATGAACGACTGTCAGTATCTAGTTATTGTAGTTTCATTGGGTCAAACATGGTGTCTTGGAGCAGTAGAAAGCAAAAGGCGGTTGCTAGGTCGAGTACAGAGGCTGAATATAGATCGATGACTGCTGCCACTGTTGAGGCTACATGGATAAGACATCTCCTAGCAGAGATGGGAGAACCGATTGCTCGACCACTTCTGCTGTGAGATAATCAAAGTGCCATTAATATGTCTTTTAACCCCATTTATCACATTCGAGCCAAGCACATTAAGATAGATCAACATTTCGTCAGGAAAAAGGTTGAAGAAAAGGAGATTGAGCCTATGTTTGTGCGAACCGATGAGCAAGTTGCAGATATTTTCACCAAAGGGCTCACAAAGGACAAATTCTGGTTTCTGAAAAGCAAGTTGTTCATGGTTCAAGACCATGCACAACTTGAGGGAGGCTGAAAAGAAGTGATTGGACCCGACCTCTACCGGATCGGATCCAGATCCAAACATAGTATTGTAATTCTTTTTGTTATTAAAGGGTATTTTTGTACCCTAAAAGTATGTATTAGTTAAATACTCGTACCCTAATATAATGAAAACACGTTGAACACTTTAACGTGTTGTTTTTCTGCAGCCTCTTTCCCATTATCGTGTTTTCTCTTTTCTTGCACAGGTGTAACCTGGAGATCATTGTATTTTAACATTCTCTTCCCTCCTTCCCGTTGTTTTTATTGGGAGAGCTGATGTGGGGTTGATATCATTGGAAATCACCATGACCAAGGTCCAACCCCTCCCTGCTGGGACTCAAAGGGGCAGCACTCCCAGCAAGCATCAGAATCACTGCTGTTACTTTCTCCTTTTTTGATTGTTTGTTTTTCTCACACTAAACAAACATCAGAATTGGAATCACATGAGATTCGAAATCATGTGATTTTTGAATCTCATGAGATTGCAAATCTCATCTGATTTATTCACTTTTGCAAATTACAACCAAACATACCCTTGATGTTGGTGGGGCATTTGGCTGAGCTTTCTCTTTTGTTTGTTTTCTCTTATGTGCTCAAGTCTCTTGAGTGTAGTCTATATTGAAGTAGTTCAAGGTTTGAGAGATCTTTTGTTGCGAAAACCAGTATGCTTGACACATTGTATGGGGAGTTCTAACCATGACCTGGTTTCATGGATACTTCATTGGTCCCTTTGGTGACTGAGACTTGGTACAAACAAATTTTTTTCTGAAAATTTTGTCATGCTAATCATTTTTCTGGTTTGACAGTGAACTGCCATATGATCAGTGGTTTGGTGAGGTTTCGGAAGAGGCTATGCTTCGATTGAGTGGAAGAACTAAAATGATGAATGGGGAGCGGGATCTTAACAGTCCAACTGCATCTATATCAGCTCAGTCGATCTCTTCAATTAGATCTCATGGAAGCAACTAGTCATCAGTTAATGGTACCACTTGTGATCTATGGGGTCAGAGTAGGGTCATTGTGTTGCCTCGAAACAAGCCAATTCTTGATAGGCCTGCACATGTTCTGCCATTTTGTGGCAGTCATGTATAAATAGCAGACTGTTTATTCTTTTAACAAGCTGCCTTTGGTGTTTTAACCTGTGTAGGTTGCGATTATTTTTAGAGTTTAGGACGTCTTTTGCTTGCATTGGCCTAGCAAACCAATTTGAGATTGTAAATGTTATCCATTCTTTCTTTTTGTTAATGCTGTATTGTATCATTATCATGCATTGTGTCATGTTAGTTTGTATGTACAATTATTGAATTTCTGGCTGGGATGTGTTTCTGGTTTTTTGAGTGTACACCATTGATAAGAATTCTTTCCAATGGAAAGACCACATAAGGTGATGGATTCTCTGTTCTCAGCCCTCTCTCTGTGTTTGTGTGTTTGCACGTGCATACCCTGAATGAATTTCCTTTGTAGTTTCAATTAATCAGTCTTGGGAAAAGTAGAAGGAAAAATATAATGCGAGAAATTGCAGAAAGTAGAACAATTACAAATGGGAGACTGCAGAGATTGATCAGCACCTGTACATGATTAGCACGTCTATAGTCAAACCGCGTGGAGCATCACACCTCCCTGATACTAAACTGTAAACTGCAAAATAACATATCAAGCACCAATGGCATTTTATCGGGGGTGTCTGCCATTCAGACCTGTATTAGATTTCATAGTGCCGGTTTTAGTTAGTTAGCTCATTCAATCATATTGGATTCAGCCTAAATGATATCTGGATACAACGAAGCATACTTATATTTAGAAACTGGTTCAAAGATATTGTCATTCAAGCAACAATTGAAGTATATTAATATTTAGAAACTGTTTCAAATAGACTGTCAAACAAAAGTAGTCTACTTTATTTGTCAATGCTATTTTTTATTTCTTATTTTACTCTTTCATTGTATTCAAATGTGGGTGTCTATTAGTTTTGTATTAAGTGTATGGAATTTTAGCCCTTTCATTTATTTTGATCAAATTATTGTTTGTTGAGGATTTTGCATGGTTATAAAAAAATGTTTATGTAGCTTGCAAACTATTCATCATTTTTTTATAAGCAATTATTCATCAAATTTGAGATCTAGATGGTTCCATCTTTGCTACAGTCTACATGGAGCCATTTCAAGGTAGTCAAATGGGTCGAGCACGTGGGTCTTAAAGTTGCCACAGAAAATGCATGGTCCAAAACGTATTATGCAGTAAATGAGTTCCCGAGTGTTGAAAGGGTTTTGGTTTGACCCTGAATCTAAGCAAGTCATATCTCCTATGAACTATGCAACAATTACATAAAGGTAATTTTCTTAAAGGATCATAGTGCATTTTCACTTTTCTCTTCATGTAGTTTTTTTTTTTGAAGGAATAAATCATTTCTTCATTCAGCTCATACAAGCTGGTTGGTCGTTGAGAATTCGACCTTAATCAAATAGAACAAACTTCACATATAGAGGTCACCGTTTACAATGGGGTGTAGCCTCTCCAAATGCTCCACATCAGAAATGATAGATCGGTTCAGGTCACACAACATTGCAGCTTGTCTCTTTGAAGATTCTGGCATTCCTCTCGTGCCAGGCTGAGATGATCCAACAGTGCCAGACAAAGCACCAAGGCCCAAGAAGGAGATCTCTTGCCCAGGATTCCATCCTAACCATTAACCATTGGGTAAGGCAGCGACCAGGCTAGCCGTAAGAGCTCCTTGAAGAAAGGGCACTCCAAAAAGAGAGCACAAGGGCTGGGCAGTTGCATGCCCCACTTTTTCAGGTCCCCCTATCCAAGAGTAGCAACCAGGTGAAGAGGCTGGCTCTAGGGGATGGGACCCCTACCCTAGATGGTATATGCAGGTAGCTGTGCTCAGCCCGGATCAGTAAGATAGTAACAACTATTTGTAATTAGAACAAGAAATAAATAAATATAGGGTTAATCTAATCATTAAACTAGTTGTATTTAACATTAGATGAATTTAAACTTATTAAAATGACTAAAATATCTTTAAAAAAATAACATTTTTGAAAATCAAGGTCTCTTTTTTGGGAACTACAGGTCTTCTACATTTGGAGGGAAGTTAAAAGTCAAACATCTTTTTCAAAAACATAACTTTATAAATCTATCAAAATTACCTTTGTACCTCAAAAAGTAACTATGCAATTTCATAAATGTTATTATTTTATAGGCATTTTTAAGGTTGAATCCATCAATGTTAAATATAACTAGTTTAATGTTAGATTAACCTATAAATATAAATGAAGGCCTATCCATGGATATGTTTCAATTTAAGATAATTATAGCAAAGAATAAGGTCGAAAAATGACCGTACTCTATGGATAATTTGATGTGTTTTTCTAAAAATCGTATAATTTTCACTATTCTTCTGCAAATACTCAACTTCGTTAAGTCCTTTTTATCCTCCACAATTGCAAATTGATGGGTTATTGCGATAAAATTGTATGCTTGTCGGCTAGTGCAAACTCCCACTTAAATCCAGAATCACACGTTTTCTTGTGAACCTCACAAACTCACATAAATTTATTTACGAACATTCAGTGAAACTGAAACCCCTAACGTAACAAATATCCTACATAATACGCATATATAATATGAACCTCGCATAAATTTATTTGTGCACATCCGGTTAGACTGAAACTATTAAAATCACAAATATCCTACTTATTCACATATACTTTACCAGTTTTCATAAATATATGTGTGAACCTTCACTTAAACTAGTTGTATTTAACATTAGATGAGTTTAAATTTATTAAAATGATTAAAATATCTTTAAAAAAATAGCATTTTTGAAAATCCAGGTCTCTTTTTTGGGCATTACAAGTCTTTTACACTTGGAGGAAGGTTAAAAGTCAAACATTTTTTTCAAAAAAATAACTTTATAAATCTATCAAAATTACTTTTTTACCTCAAAAAGTAACTATGCATTTTACAAAATATTATTCTTTTGAAAGCATTTTAAAGGTTGAATCCATCAATGTTAAATACAACTAGTTTAATGTTAGATTAACCTATAAATATAAATGAGGGCCTATCCATGGCTATGTCTCAACTTAAAAGAATTACAACAAATAATAAGGTTGAAAAATGACCATACTATACGAATAATTTGGTACATTTATCTAAAAATCCTATAATTTTTGCTATTCTCCTGATGTCAAAATTCGTAAATACCCAACTTTGTTAGGACATTTTTACCCTTCACAATTACAAATTGATGGGTTATTACGATAAAATTGTATCACTCGTCAGCTAGTGCAAACACTCAAATCTAGAATTGCACGCTTTCATATGTGTGCCTCACGAATTCACATAAATTTATTTATGAACATTCGGTTAAACTAAAAGCCCTAACATAACAAATATTCTACATAATTCACATATATAATACGAACCTCACACAAATTTATTTGTGCACATCTGGTTAGTCTGAAACAACAAAAATCATAAATATCCTTACTTATTCGCATATACTTTACCAATTCTCATAAATATATGTGTGAACCTCTACTTAAACAGAATGTCACATCACAAATATCATACTTAAATATTTGTGAATTTATGACATATACGCAAATTTCTTGCATATATGTGGACTTTCTGACAAATATGCAAAATTTGCCGATACATTGCATATGTTTTGGATGAATACTATGCAAGTTTTCTTATGATTTGTGGAGTTCTCAAATCATATATAAACTCATTTTTGTACCTAGGGTTTCTTTTTCTCGTTTGTTTCTACCTTCTAGAACCCTCTTTATTGTTTCTCACTCCTTGCAAAGATTTTCGTGTAATTTGACACTGCATTTTTAGGAGGTTGTGGTATCATCCATGTCATCGACTTTCCCATCTACAAGTTTGAACAATGAGTTCCATACAATATATATGCATATTGTTTGTTTTTTCACACTGAACTTTTTTTTATATGTGATAATTTAATAACCCTATGCATATTTCTATTTGGTTGTTGCTATGGATGTCTTTTGCATGTTTTCCTATGTTGTTATCAACTTTTTCAGCCACCAGATTTATCGTTTAGGGTTTACTATGTTTAGGTTTTTTTTCATAGATATATATATTTGTTTTTGTTATAGATGATTTATGATTGTTTTCTTGCCCTTTAATTAATATTTATTGCTCTTGTTTTAGTATAATAGGGCTAGGGTTCACTGTGCACAAGCATTGAACATCTATAGTGGTTGTTGTAGGCGGTCAAAGATGACATCTAAAAGGGATAAAGTACACTACTATAGGTCTGATTGATCTAATCAAAGATCTATAGTGGTCTTAAAAAATAATACCCTTAAAGAATTTATGACTTTAATATCTCATAAAATTGATATATGAAAGACTTATTGAGCCTCCAGTATAGTTATTCTCCGAACATAAACAACCAACAAATATGGATAAATGTTTTGAACGATGATGATGTAGAATATATGTTATTTAGTGGTAATGTTTACTTGGATGCATGCAAAGTTAATCAATAAATAGTTAAATGAGGAATAGTTGATGAATTGAATGATGTGAATAGAATGCGCATCTATCTCAGACACCGTTTATCGAGCTCAGTCCTTTGCCAATTTGATGTTGTACAAAGGCCAATGAAAAGCTAAAGGTTGAGATGACATCGATCATTTAGGTGCCAGGTGTCGATATCTCGATAGATGAGTTGTGGACACTTGTGGGTTAAATGTAAATTTATATTGTAAGCTTCAAACATTAAGGATGTAACCACATACACACATATAAGCAGTGGATAATGTTGCACTTCTTTTATTATTTGTATGGTTTAGATTCAGTTTTTGCTTTGATTTATGAAATTTTATTATTTTTGTGGTTTGTACATGCACACACACACATATGAATGAATATATGAGCATGTATGAATGAATGAATATATGAGCATGTATGAATGAATGAATGTATGAGAATATACAAGCAGGTTCATTATAAATAAATGGATGCTAATAAATTTATGCAAATATTTACTAGAATGAGAAAGTTTGCATAATTTGTCAACTTTCACAATTATTTTATGCAGAATGTCTCAATTTTCATAAATATTTTATGTGGACTTCTTCATCCTCACAAACATTTGTTAATTTCTGCATTTATTTTATGTAGACTTCCTCGTTTCAAAAAATATTTGTATATGATTGACTTTTTAATGGCTTTAACATGTGTCACGTTCTGATTGACACAATATTTTTTAATTATTTTTTGGCCAATTCAGAATAATTCACTTGAGAATGGATATTGGAGGATTCACCTGAATCATTGGGCCAAACGATACAAGTCCGATTCCGATACAGACAACAGTGGTGTGAACCCATTTTGACAGGAAAGATGCTTGTTTGCCTTTATTATGTAAACACCACCACATGTTTTCCATGGAGATGTTTGTTTCACCTCCCTTAGTAAAAGTTCTCTTTCCTACGAAAGAGTGTCTCTTTCACCCCCCCCGAAAAGAAAGCAATATCCATGCTTGAACAAAGAAGAGAGTGCGAATAGGCCAAGGGATTAAGCATTCTATTATTTCATCACAATTCCAGCAATGAACATTGCATACACAAATATGATCATGGAAAATATTTAGGTGTATGCATGGCTGATCAGACCGACAAAAGGAGAAGGAAAAAAAAACACCCAATATAACCCAAAAAAGAAGAAAAACTCACATCAGCAAAATCATATCAAAACACGAGCCATTCTGCTATGTTCTTCTAGTCTTCAATCAAAGACAAACTGGAAAGGGTTTTCCTACAAACAAAACAGAGAATTCTTTTGACGAAGACTGCACAGAGCAAGAAATGTAAGGCCACACAACTTGCTTCCAAAGCCAAATCAACCATCAATTGCAGTTACGATCCCGTTACTGCTGCACTAATCTCCACACACGAATGCATGCATCTTCACCAGAGCTTACAACAGTGCAATCATCATTGAAAACTAATCCATAAACACCTCCCAAGTGAGCACCCTTTATGGTTATACGACTTGAAGCTGGCTTATCAACTTCATATATAATTATGCTTGTGTCTAGAGATCCCGTAGCAACCATTGTGCTATCAGGAGACCAAGCCACACAATTTATACGAGCAGTATGGTACAACATGTTCTTAAGCTTAACCTGCAGAAGATAGTCAACTGGTTAGTGAGACAAATGTTCAGGAAGTTAAAAATCAAACCTTGGTAATTAACATTACATTTCTAAAAAGGATTAATGCGGAAGGGAAAGGAAGAAAGAGAGATGGACTATGCAAATGGGAACCAAAAAGTTAGAAGTATGAACAACTTAAATATAGTGACAAAATCTATCAAAAATAAAGAAAAAAAAAACATGGATGAAGCATGACAGCCTTCCACTACTTTAATGTGTGTAAAAAGAATTTAGGAAACAAAAAGAAAATTAAAAAACCATATAGGATTTACATTGTGCCTGATAAATTGAACCATGGCATTTTGCTATGTCACATGGGTGCGGGTGCGGGTGCGGGTGCGACACGGGTGCAGCGCAATTTCAAAAATTTTGGACACGGGGACTCGGCTATATATATATAATTCTAGTAAACAATTAAAATTAAGTAGCCAAAACTATGACCTTAATTTTTTCGAAAGTTTCAATTTGGCATTCCCATTTCTTTATGGTAGTTCTTAAGCTAGCTTTTCTAATACTTGTGAAACTAGTATTTTTTTAAACTGGAAAAGCATTTATTTAGCTATCTCAAATGGTTGGGTTACCTTTTATCGTGTTTTATACATATTTTTACATAAGTTGTGACTTGTGAAACAGTCACACAGACTGTGCACACAGTCTGTGCAATGCAGTCTGTGACTGTGCACAGTCACACAGACTGTGCACAGTCACACAGACTGTGTGCAATGACTGTGCAGTTGCAGTTGCACAGTCTGTGACTGTGCAACTGCATTGCACAGTCTGGTTATATATTAAAAAAAAAGATATATAAAAATTGTTTTTTTTTGTTTTTTGTCTTAAAAATGGACATTTTTGGACTCGGTCAAAGTTGACCGAGTCCAAAATGTGGACGGACGCGGCCTGGACTCGTTGACCGAGTCCGACTCGGCGTTGACCGAGTCCGGGCCGAGTCCGAAGCCGCACCCGTGTCCGCACCCGTGTCGGGGCGTGTCGACTCGGGTGCGGCACCTCCCTAGCCGAGTCCGTGTGACATAGGCATTTTGTAGTCTAGGAAAACAAGGGTAATTATAATACCGCACACAAGGCCATAAATGCTTAAGAATTTTCAAGGTTTTTGGATCTAGAATGCCATTGACATACAATAGAATGAATGTCTACTACATTTTTCATAACAGGGATATTGCGCCGAATCAATTCATTCTAGGTCTTGATTGCTTTGTCACCTTCTCATGAAAATCCAGAACATGCAATTAATAGCAAAGTACACCATTATTATCAAAACTGGTATTTGTCTTATGCACCACAATTTGCTTTGTAATCCCATTGTTGCTTAAAGCTAAACTTATGGTCCCCAATAGTAATATTCCTGCTTATTGCTGATCTCCAATCTTTACTGGGCTCCTCCTTTTCCCAGTTCCTTCAACTTGCTTCATGTCAAATTTTTTGTGTTCTGTAATTTCAGACAGCTTGTAACATGCCCATTCTATCCCTGACAATGCTCATCTTTCTGTTTAATTAACTCTTAAGGACAAGATGTAAGGATACGTGGCATTTCTTCAATATGTGTTTTTATTTTTACTTTACGTAACATGCATTAGTATTGTATCATTGTCATCAATGGCTCGGGTAATTGATTTGTAGTACCAGTTGGAGTCACACTATCTCAACCGGGCCATATTCAGGCAAACCTAGCTTGACTAATAAAAAAAAATTAACTCAATCCTAGTGAGGATTAATCTATTATGAGAGATCATCCCATGTGATTAATGAGTTGGGACATCAACCTGTTGTAGTTGGAATATTCATTTTCTCTTTCCTATTTCATTGAGTCAAATTGAAATGACAAAAATTGACACAGAATTAGAGCAGCCATGACGAAGTGATCTATTAATCTCATCTTCATGCTTTTTCCTCTAATCTTCTAACCTCTTTCTTCTCTATGGATTTAATATTTTTCAGAAGATTTCTTTGTTTTGAATGTTAAATTTTAAAACACTTACTGGAATCATAGGCAGATCTGACTGTTAGCTTTGAACAAATCTGGAATCTAACTTGTTTTTTGGTCCCATAAGCTTGGGTGAAGGGGATAAATGGATTGGTACGTGGAAATGGTAGCTCTATCTCAGCTGGTGGTGTGGTTGGCTGGAACCAAATAATCAAATCTTCAAGGGAGTACGACCTTGCAAAGGGGGGTGATTGAATTGGTAATTAAGTTTATGGTTCAAATCAAGCTTGCAAAGGGGTCAAGCTGAGGTTCCAGACTGACTTATGGTCCAGGGATGTAACTCTTGCTGAAAGATATCCACCGTTTTTTCACATAAACAGAGATAACAGCATACTTGTAAGTGAATGTTGGAAAGGAAGAGCTAGTTAGTTCACTGAATTCAGAAGAAATTTCAAGGAGCAAGAGGTAGAAGATTGGTTTTGGTTATGACTATTGGATTTTTAGGCCCATGGAAAATTTCTGACAGCGAGAATTCCTTATATGGAAATGTGACGGATGTGTTATGTTCTCTATAGCTTCATTTAGCCATGCTTTTGGCTGTAAAGATGTAGACCACTTTCCAAATGACACCGTCCAGGGTTTCCATCCCTCTCCTACAGCCAAGATATTTGTGTGGCTCTTAGCACTTGATAAGGTTAATAACCAGTGCAAATTGAAAGACAAAAGTTTCCAGCTTGCAAGTACTTGCTACTTCTGTTTCGATGAGAACGAAACAATTGAGCATTTGTTTTGGTTTTATCCAGCATTTCAGTGGTTGTTCAAACAAGCTTTGGATTGTGCCAATAAAATGGCCAGATGGGGATTTAGCTTGGATTGGTCGGAATAGGACTGGTGGTTAAGAATCTTAATTTGATCTATTCTGTAAGCTTGTTGAAAGATTTCTTATCCCCTGGCTTAAATTATTTCTCTTAGACAAAAAAAAAGGATTTACATGGTTTGCAAAGTGTTATAATGTGCATCTCCCTCGCATACTGTCTGTAGACTCTGTACATACACCAATTCTTGTTTTCTTTTTGTTATGTGTGTGTGCTTGTGTTCAAGGATTGATACACACACACACACACACACACACACACACACACACACACACACCAGAAATAAACATAGAGGCATCTGGGGAGAAACGAATGGCGTTAATAGCACCACGATGCTTCTCAAGGACTGACTCTTCAGTGAGAGTGTCCCCATTGACAGAATAGACGTGGAGTTTCCCATCTTGGCCACCAACAATGGCCTCACTTCCATCAGGTGAAATTGCAGATGCCGTCACAACAAACCCAAGATTTAGAGTTGACAACACTTTGGATCCACGATGCATGATTACTCCTGAATCAGTTGAAAGCAATGCCAGCTCGGGCTTATCAAGTGCAATATTTAAGTCCTTTGGTTGTGCACCAATATCAATTTGTTCTTCATCACCACACTGATCAGCATGCAGCGGAATTCTCCTTACCTGTAAAATTTTGGGAAAAGGATCATCTCTTGTAGCAAAAGCAAGTTGAACATATTGTACATAGCTACAGTTGTTGTACAGTCAGCAAAGTATAAGCCCCACAGCAGGATATCATCAATTGGAATTTGGCAGGTAGATTAAGAAATTGTTCCTTATTAAAGGAATATGCTATTCATCAGACTTGGTGAGCAATACTACCGTGTATTGAACTTTTATAATTGGCTGGAAAGCTTTCCAGACAAGAATATATGGACTATCTCTGATATTTACTATCCGAACATCAAAGAAGAGGACCAAATATTTGGAGAACACCTGATAAAATCATCAAATTGGACTAGGACAATATAACTTAAAAACGAGGAGAAAATCTCCAACCGAATAGCCTTTGGAAATCTTTCACATGTTATTGCCATTAGACATACTAGCGAGCACAGACATGCTCCCAGTCTATGTCAGAGGGACTCACCAAAGAGGCCTCTGCACCCACGTCGACGCGACGCGGGTGTGGCACCCAATTCGGTCAACCCGCACCCAAGGTTATCATTGTCCAAAATGGACTTGGTTAACTTTGTCCATTAAAAAAAGGGGCAGGGCTCGATAATGGGTAAGGGTACCTCGAGCACCCCCCTCCCCCCCCCCCCCCCAATTAAAAAAATAAGGGGGTACCTCGAGAAGGGGTAAAGAGGGATGGGGCTTGAGAATGGGGTACCGCGAGAAAGGGTAAAGGGGTGGTGTTAAAATATATATATATATACCCTCCCGCACCCCCACACCCAAGTTCTTTTAAAGTGCCGCATCGCCGCCCCCGCATCTGCACCCGTACCTATGTGACATAGCTCCAAGTTTATCCAATACATATATGCACATGTATGAATACAAATTGTAGTTAGTTGCCTGTTTATAGAGAGCGTGAGAGAGGTTGACTATACCATGCACGTGCGAAAATCAAATTCCACTTGTACAACTTACATAATGAATAACAAATAGTGTCAACTGTCACATACAAATCAATTCCTTATGCTGTGAACATTGGATCAAGAGAATTTCCGCTCATGACATTTTATATGTCAAAATTACAACTGGCACGGTAACAATGTCAGAACAAAACAATATCCATAGTGCTATGATTAGGCCAATGAAGCACTGCTCGTCATATTATATCATTACATGGCAAGGTGTACCTTTCAAAAGGTATATGTGTAATTAGGTTAACCTAAAGTTAGACATAACATACAAGAGAGTTGACTGCGACATCACCCACCATATGAGGCACTTTACAGCCCTGTGGTACCTCCTGTTATCTCTTCTCTATTCTTCGTCTTCACCACATGAACATAAAGTTGAATTACTTGCTTAAAAGATGTAGTACTGCTCATTTCAAGCATGGGCGTGAACAAATCTCAATTCATTTTTTATTTCTTCTCAAGGAGTATTGAAAATGATATTACTTGCATATTTTGGTCAAACTATTTCAATGGAATATTATATAGAATTTCAAAGGCTATTTAAGTTTCTAATTCAAGAATTTGACATCAAGAAATTGGTCTCATTTACGTACCTCTTAGAGATTGAAGTTACAAGAACAACAAAGAGTATATTTATCTTTTAGAGAGAATATGTTGGAAGATACTGTTATTAGTCAGTTTGGAGCCTTGTGAATTAACTAACATATCTGTTATCCGATTAGCCTGATTAATCAATTCATGCACAATGAAATGATACTGAGATGGGCCATGAATATTCAAAAAATTGAAGGCTACTCATCAAAAAGGAATCTTCTATGCCAATTCCTTTGAAGTACAAAATAGATGACCTGCATGTATGTGCATAAAAGAACCGCCTCTGGTTTTATTTTCTTTGAGAGTGAATTCCGTACCATTGAATAGAAAAGAGACAAATGATCATAAGCTTAAATGTTGAAGCCAAATTATAAAGCCATGTCTTTTGGGCCATTTGAAAAGAATTCATGTAAAAGCAATATTACAAAAGGCAGAGATTCAGGTGAAACTTCTAGGAAGCTTTATGGTGATAAATAATATCTATGAAAAGAAGCAACCATATATTGGTGACTTGCCACTTTAATAAGAAAGAGTTGCATTCAAGATGTTTAGCACTTCAAATTTTCTGAACAGAATTGCAAATTCTCCAAGAGAGTTCAAGGCTTGACTTCATAAATCAATTCGATAGATATCTTTGCAACACCTCAAGATGGAGCATTGTTGCCTATCTCAATTAGGGGTGGCAATCGGGTCGGGTTGGCAGGTCGACCCGGCGGGTTGGCTGGTCAGCATACCTCAACCCGACCCGTTTATTAAACGGGTCGGCTGTGGCAAACACGAACCCGACCCGTTTATTAAACGGGTAACCCGACACGACCCGCCAACCCGTTTATAAACGGGTTGGGTCGGGTAAACGGATTGGCAGGTTAGCAGGTTGACCCGCCCGCCTAACCCGTTTATTAAACGGGTCAGCTGGGTTGGCATACCCCTAACACGAACCCGACCCGTTTAATAAACGGGTTAGGCGTGAAAAGATACTGTCATTTAGTATAAAGTCTGGATCTCAGGATCCAGACCCAATTCATTTTAAACACATGCTCATTAATGTTTCCTTAATGACATGCTATAATTTTATCATAACATGTAATGGGTATTTTCGTACCCTAGCTATTGTATCTGTGTGTATTTAATCAGAGAAGCAAAAATGAATACCCTGATTAGGGATTTTTGCTGCAGCCTCGTTCTCTCTCCCCATGCTGTGTTGTTGCTTGTAGACGAAGAAAGGAACCCATGATTTCTATCATGGTATCAGAGCAGCAGGTTCAATATTGAAGATCGGTTCCTTCTATGACTGATTTGTCTCCTTCTAAGGTACCTGTTTTCTCATTTTTCCTATCGATTTCTCTTGTATTTAAATCTGCAGTCCGGACTGAAATCTCTTCTTCGTACTCTCCTCTTTCTTTTTGCTCTTTTGAAATACATCATTAATCTGCTTATTGTCTTCTTCAAGTACCTCTTTTGATTCCCCTTTTTTATTTAAGCCAACGTGTTTCTCTTATTTCCAAAATCCAAAACTGAAATTTGGTCACGTTGGCATATTTCCTCCTTCTTTCATTCCCTGTTGTTCTTCTGTCATATCTACTACTTCTTTCACATTGCTGCACGTGATCTTACCCATCCATAAGCAAAATAATCAAGCAAGATCAATTTTTTTGATCTATGTGTGATTACAAGAGTTGAAAAGGATCACTCCAAACTCATTTGCATATTGACGTCAGATCAGATTGTGATCTGCACGCCCAGATCTATCTTGATTAAAATAATTTCATCTTCGAATTCATTTTCATCTCTGTTTTGCCTGTTTTCTCATTATTCTAAAAGGAAAACACATTATTTTCAAAATAACGTACCTATTACTGATTGAATTTTATTCAGAACAGATTCTTTACTGTGCAGTCCTGTTTTTCTGCCTCGTGTTCATCAGTTAAAAAAAAAAAACTAGTCTGGTCTTTAGACTTCTCTGATACTAAAATTTATGTTCTGAATTATACTAGAATTCAATTGTGGTTGGGTCTTTGTCGTAAGGCCATTTCTTATTTTTTATTCCTTCTCTTGGTTGGATCTTATTCCTTCTTGTTTTTGGCTTCAAAAGAATATGGACTCATTCCCTCATTCTCAGTCTGGTCTTTCCTCAAACTTTCTCAGCCAACTCGTGTCTGAGAAACTGAACAATTCCAATTTCCTAACTTGGAAGCAACAAATCATACCATTCATAAGAAGTCAGGACCTTTCTGGACATCTGGATGGTTCTGTTCCTGTTCCTCCAGAATTCATACCACAAGAAGAAAAGAATGGTGAGAAAGATCTTTCTATTACCTATGTAAGAAATCCTGAGTATGTATCCTGGATGAAGTGAGATCAGGCGTTGGTTGCCTATATCACTTCTACATTGTCACAAGAAGTGCTTGTGGCAATTCCAGATGACTGCTCTGTTAAAATGTAAAACTGTGCAAATGTTTCATATTTACTGACAAAAATGATAAACTTTCTCCTCGTGTGATTCCCTGTGCCTTTTTAGGATATGCTGAAACCAGAAAGGTTATAGATGTTTTGACTTCAAAAATAATAAACTATATGTGTCTAGAAATGTTTCCTTTCTTGAAAAGGAGAGCTTCTTTGATTTTAGAAAATTAAAAGACGTCACTGAGTACTCCTTTTTGCTAGATCTAATATCAACATCTGATGAATATGACCTTGATTGTAACTTTGATGATGATCAAAGAATTATTGATCTTAATGTTGAAAATGAAGAAGTTCATAGAGATACTAGTATTCAATATTCCAGGCGACAAGAGTCTAATCCTCCATGTGCACTTGAAAAATATTCTAACATTCCAACTAGACAATCATCCCGAATCTCGTGGCCTCCAGGAAAGTTTATATCAGTGGCGGAGCCAGGGGTGGGCATGGGTGGGCGGCCGCCCACCCTAAAATTTGAAACCGAGTCGACTCATGACTCGGAAAACCGGGTCGAATCGGGACTCGTGAAACCGAGTCGACCGAGACCCGGGCTCTCGATGAGTCTAGAGCCTGCCAAAAGAGGCGAGGGGTAAAACCCTAGCCAGTTTTCTAAAGCTCTGCCCCTCCGTTCCAGCATTCCCCTTCAGTCACAGGCAAGACGGCAACCCCATTCGCCGGCAACCCTTGTGCTCTGCAGTGCCGCCGGCCTCCCTTCGGTGAACCCGCGGTGGCGGTGCCCCCCTCCGAGCTTCTCCCTCTCGGCTGCAATCTCCGGCGACGCGAGGCACCGGTGTCGCAGTCAGTCGGACCTTTGCCAATCTCCGGCAACCATCGCTAGCAGTTTGAAGAAGACCCTCTTATCTCCTAAATTTGAGGGTGGGTTTTGTTCATGTTCAGTGGCTCTGGTGATACAGTATCCAATTATCCATTCTACAGGAGCAATACAGGCCAATCCTTCAATTTGGTTCTTGATCCTTTCTTTTTGGGGCACAACTGAACGTGGGTCTAGTTTCTTTCCTCCTTTTTGGGCGCAACCTCATTGGAAGAGTCAATCTTGCTATCCTTTCTTGGTCATCGTGCGTGCATAGGACTCTCCTTTTGTGCCTGCTGCTAAAACAAGGTATGGATGTCTATCAATGTAACGAAGGCAACGGATAGCGTATCTTTATCTACCAGATAGTTGGTGAGTGAATTGCTTGTTCTCGATTGTCTAGGATTCTTGTAGTGAGTAACTGTGGCCATTGACAGATTTTAATAATTGGGCGTCTGTATTTTTTGTCTAACAGGCATTTTTATACTCTTTTTGCTTGAATTCTGCATATGGTGCATGTTGGTCATCATCGGTGTCATAAAAAATGTATTCATTTTTTAGCTTAAAGCTTTTTCGGGGTTCTACGGCCAATCTTGGTGGTCAGAGGCGGAGCTGCGGGGGGGGGGGGGGGGGAGGGGGCAGGAATGGGCTGTAGCCCAGTCCTGCCTCTCGAAACAGTTAAATATTTTTTTTTTTAAAAGCCCAGTCCTAGCCCAGCTCAGCCCTGACTGCAGCAAATAGTTTGAATTGTCCATATAAAATAGATTTTTATTAATAATTGTAGCCATTTTTTATTTTATCTCAATTTTTTTTTTCGGGGGCGCTGCCCCCGACTATCACGCCATTTTTTTTTGCTACACCCCTGTTTGCCCATCCCCCACGTCAATCCTAGCTACGCCACTGGTTTGTATCATACGAGTCTTTCTCACCCACATATAGGGCAGTTATTGCATTAATTCACTCATATGAAGAACCATCCACATATTTTCAAGCAAAAAATGATATCAAATGGATAGAAGCCATGAAAGCTGAATTAGATGCACTTGAAAAGGCTTCTACATGGAATATTCAAGATCTTCCTTCAGGGAAGAAAACTATAGGATGTCGATGGGTTTATAAAATTAAAACCAAGAGTGATGGTACTCTTGAAAGATATAAAGCCCGTTTAGTAGCCAAAGGTTATGCCCAAGAATATGGGATTGATTATGAAGAAACCTTTGCTCCGATGGCTCGTATGACTACTGTCCGAACCTTAATTGCCTTAGCTTCTATCAAAAAATGGTCTATTTTTCAAAAGGATGTCAAAAATGTTTTTTTAAATGGAAAGCTAGTTGAAGAAGTATACATGGAACCCCCTCCTGGTCTAAGTATTCCTAAGGGTAAAGTCCTTCGCTTAGAAAAAACTCTTTACGGACTTAAACAAGCACCAAAAGCTTGGTATGATAGGTTTAGTCGTGTTATGATTGATATTGGTTTTCAATTCTGTTTAACTGACACTGCTTTGTTTATTAAGAATTCTGATGCAGGGATCATTGTGCTTCTTCTCTATGTGGATGATATGATCATCACCGGAAGCGATAAACAGGGAGTTGAAACAATCAAAACACTTCTTAAATCTCATTTTGAAATGACTGATTTGGGCTTGTTGAGATACTTTTTAGGCATTGAAGTTGCTTATTCTTCTAGAGGATATTTATTATCTCAGACTAAATTTGCTTTTGATATTGTTTTCAGGTCTGGTATTACTGATGATAAGAAAGTTGACACTCCAGAAGTTGTTAATGTTAAAATGAAGATTGATGATGGAGAACTTCTTGCAGACCCTACTCCTTATAGACAGCTTGTCGGGGCACTTTCCTATCTATCCATTACCAGACCAGATATAGCACATGTTGTTCATACAGCAAGTCAATTTCAACATGCTCCTACTTCTGTTCATATGGGAGCAATCATGCGTATTATCATATACATCAAGTCCTCTCTTTCACAAGGACTTTTCTTATCTTCCTCCTCTTCTCTTGATTTAATTGCATATACTGATGCTGATTGGGGAGGTGATCCCAATAACAGACACTCAACCACTGGCTTTTGTGTCTTTTTAGGGGAATCATTGATCTCGTGGAGGTGTAAAAAGCATCAGAAGGTATCTCTCTCATCCACCGAAGCTGAATACAGAGCCATGGCAACCACGACCATGGAAGTAGTTTGGCTCCGACGACTGCTTGTGTTCTCGTCGCGAAATTTTTCCCCCGTCTTCCCTTCCTTGCGGAAGAGAAAAAGAGAGAAACGCTTTCGCGATTCAAACTTTGACCGGATTTTGGAAATTGTTTTGAAATACTCGCCTCCGTTTTTGAAAATTGCGGGAAAATCCATGGGATGGGGCTCGACCTGTCGGTACGAGGTTCGACCGTTCCTGCCGCCTTTAACAGGGGTAATCGAACCAAGGACCAAAACTATGCTTGACTTAGTTAAATTATCGAAGTTATGTTCTATCCTAAATGCACAAAGAATTCAGGCATGTGCTATGAGATTTTGGAAAATGCAAGTTGGGAAAACATGATGTATGCTTAGAAAACATTTGGAGTTGGAAAGAATCTCTCAGGAAAGAGGTCAATTTCTCAGGAAACTTAGATAAAAAGGGTTTTTTTTTTTTTGAAAACATGAGAAAGTTTATAAAGATGTGAGAAAATCAGGAATAGTTGAAAATCTTGGGAAAATGGAAGTGATTCTTGAGAAAAGATGGACTTTTTGAAAAGGGAAGCACTTCTTAGGAAAACTTGGACTTTGAGAGTTTTCTTAGGAAAATGATGGAAGATTTATAGGAAAACTCATTGGAGAAGGAAATTCAAAACTTGGGGAATCGAAATCCTGGGAATTTTACCTTTTGAAATACTTGGAAATTGATTTTGGATCTTGAAGAAAGATTGGAAAACTCTTTTGAATATCTTAAGAAAATATCATTTTCCTGGGAAAACTGTGGAAAAGCTTGTCTTTGGAAAACCGATTTTGAAAAATCCTTAGAGTTTCTTGAGAAATCGATTTCTTGAGAATGAAGTTTTCTTGAGAAAATCTTGAGAAAATCAATGATTTCATGATGCAAATGACATGAGTGAATGAATGCACTTTGAAAAGATTTTCTAAGAGATTTGTTGGAAAAATATGCATTAAGTCAAGATAAATCCTTCACATATCCTGACTGTGGCCATGAATATGTTCAGAATTTAGTTGATTTGATGCACATGATTTTGAAAACTTTGGAAATATGATGTGCATTTTAAGATAGCCTAAGAGTGTAGGCTCAATGTGACTAGTAGAAAGATGATGGATCTGGGTCTCGTCCATATTCCGACTAGGGCCGTAAATATGGATCCCACCGAGTCCATCAACTCCCTAAGAGTTGGTGCACGTGCCATTCGTGAACATCCATAGTGCTTTTGAAATAAAATGCATGAATCATATAATCAGGATATTGCATAAATTCAAACTATATGATATGCATCCTAGTCTAAGCAGGAAATTAAATCTCTTATTCCAAAATTTACATTATTACATCACTAAATAAAGGAAATAAAAAAAATTTGCAGACTTCAGTTCCTTCTTTGGAATGTCCCTGCCAAGCTTGAAATAAAGTTAGCTCAAATATGTGGGTTTTTCCAAGATTTTCCAATAATATTATGAAATTATTGGACTTAATTGGATATAAACCCTATTCTCATGCTTCCTTGATATTTGAAATGATGAAAATGCAAGAAATTCAGTGGAAAACAGTTTGGAATTCGGAATTGGGGTCAAAATGACCAAAATACCCCTAAAATTAAAGTTACACCTTTAAAATCAGGGTTTTTTTTTTTGAAGGAAAACTTAGTAAAATTGGGATTTCGAAATTCAAATTGAATTCAATGATGATGAAATGCAATATGACATGCTTATAAACACATTTGGACTGTAAAATCAGAATTTGGTATTTTGCAATTTATCAAAAATAGCGATTTTCGCTTGTTTTTCGCTTGGATCTGGGTCCTGCGGGACCCTGTTTTGATATTATGGATGATCCGAACCTCAAATGGATTCCAAATTGCACCAAATTCGATATGAAGCATCTAAACACTCTGATAAACAGCCTAGAATGCTAAAAATCATGAAATGATATGATTTAAATGCCAAAATTCAAAGAAAGTCCTAAAATGATGGATTTTGCCTATGGATCCGAACCAAATGCAATGCCTAATATGATAATGCAAGATTTACACCATGGAAACTTCTGATATTTTGCAGACTGCTAAAAGACCCGAAATGGAACATTTTTGGTTTTTACAGCCTCGGGATTTGAGCCATGGTGAGTTCAATAACAGGGATTTAGTTCAGACAGAGGTAAAAATCATACTAATCTGATGTAAAATGCTAAACAAATATCAAACCGCCATAGAAATTTATGCAATTAATCAGAGCGTTGCACGACACCTACATGAACAACTTTCATGTTTATGACTTCGGCATTTGATCAACGGAAACACAAATAAAAATATAACTATTTCTGCCTAAACTAACAGAACAGACAAATGTAGCAAAACAAGGGGCTGACAAAAAAAATCCGAAGCAGGGGTCAACACTGTTCTAAAAATTACAGGCTTTCAGATCCAAACATAGGACATCGCGGACACCACTTTCACTTTTTACAGTTTCGGATTTGGAGCAACACACAAAGAGAAACCATAGCCATAAGTCGATCCAAGATCTCAGAGGCCCAAATTAGGCTCTGACACGTGTACCGACATCTCGGATTTTTGTCAGACATTAAAAAAAATCAGAAAAATCTGATAAAATCATATTAAAAACTAGACATTTTCCCGAGTTCAAAACATCTTTCGTATCGGAAATCGGATCTCCCATGAGGGATATCTTGATTTTACAAGTCGGCAAATGATTTTCAAAACGTATCCCGGGTAACAAAACCCGACTTGCCATTTTGAATGTTTACCGCAGTAAACAAATCCAAATGGCTCCGAATTTTTAGCAAAATTTTAGGGACACCTAATGGCGCATTCCGTGATTTTTTTGGGATTTTTAATAAAAAACAAATGCATGAAATGACGTGTGGACTGACTGACAAAAACAGAGACCTACTGAAAATAAGCAGAATTGAAATAAATGCTAAATTAATCCTAATTAATTCATGAAGTATGCTAAATGAATGAAATAAAATACAAATTAAACCTAGATAACTATATGAATGTTAAAAATCATCAAGGAAGCATAACAAAACATTTTTATATATGTCGTTTTATGAGAATAGCTCAATCCATCCCTCGGATGAGCTCTTTCTTCAAACGACTCCCGATTCGGATTATAGAATCACATCAAGGGGAAAAGAAGTGCACCTTGCTTCGTTACGCAGCGTAGGAGCTCTTGAAAGGGGCAGCTATCACGAGCTTCCTTCGTCCTTTGCTCCGAGCTTCGGATGGTCCACCAAAATCGACCTCTGTTGGAATTGAATTGGCCACAGCACGAGCTCTACTCCACCTTCCTTCAATGAGCCAAAGGGGGCACGATTTCCAAAGTTCAAAATCGGATTTTAGGAAGGCTAGGTCGGATTTTGCAGATTCACAAGAGCTAAAAAAAAATCCTCTCCTAGGCTGGGCGTGAACCCTTGTTTTTATAATTTTTCTGAAAATTTTTGAAATTCAAACAGGTTCAATCTGAGCCCTCCATGTGGCGCCATCTCAGGGGGTGCCATCTGGGGGTTTGAAATTCGAATTTGGCTTTTGCAGGGAGCCCTCAGGTGGCGCCACCTCAAAAGGCTATTTTGATTTTTTGAGAAAAATAAAAATGGAAATTTTGTGGGTCAGACACCTCAGCAGGGGGAATTTGGAATTTTTTTTAAAAGTTTGCTTGATTCTCTCTGCAGGGAGTTCCCAGAAGGCGCCACCTCAGAGGGTGCTCTCTTGGAATTTGAAATTCAAACTCACCTTTTGTAGGGAGTCCTCAGGTGGCGCCACCTCATGGTGGGCTACCTTTATTAAAAATAAAATAAAAATAAAAATGGAGCCAAGTGGAGTCCTGGAATGGTGCCACCTCAAAAGGTGATCTGAGGTGTAAAGTTGGAATAGTAGGGGCATGCCATGTGGCGCCACCTCTGGGGAGTTCAAATGTTTGAAAATTTGCTTTTCTGCAGGAAAGGAGGGCTGACATGTGGCATTTCCTCAGAGTGGCTCCTACGATGCCATGTGGCAGGAGAACATGAAGGGAGGAAGCAAAATGCGCCACCTCAGGGGGAAGTTTGAAATTCAAATGGAGGTTGGCCCTGGAGGAATGGAGGATGGACATGTGGCGCCACCTCAGGGTGGCTCCTACAATGCCATGTGGCAAGAAGGAGGAAAAAGAGGGAAGGGACATGTGGCGCTCTCATAGGCCATCTGGGAAATCAGAGCTCTGGATTTTCACCACCTAGTGCCCTGTTTGAATTTTAAATGGTTTGCTTTTTCTGAAGAAGGCCAGGAGTGACATGTGTCTCCTACTTTTCTGAAAGAGGTAGGGAGAAGACATGTGTCCTCTACTTTTTCTGAAAGAAGCAGAGAATGACACGTGGCAGAGGGGAGAGAAGGTGGGCCAAGCCATGTGGCGCCATCTCAGACAGGATGAAAAAGATAGGAGTTCTTGATTTTCGCCACCTATGAGGAGATTTGAACTTTTGAATTCTAGTTTTTCTGAAGAAAGCAGGAAATGACACATGGCACTTGCTTTTTCTGAGGAAATGAGAGCTTGCCATGTGTCCTCTGCAGGAGACACTCCAGATGGCGCCACCTCAGAGGACACAAGCCTACCTTTTTTGTAGGAATTTAGGAGTGACACATGTCTCCTACTTTTTTGAGAAAAGTAGGAAGAGACATGTGTCAGGCTACTTTTCTAGAAGGAGGGAGAGGTTGACACGTGTCCTCTGCAGGAGACACACTTCAAGTGGCGCCACCTCAGAGGAGACAAGCTCCACTTTTTCTAGACAAGACAACCTATGACACTTGGCATCTCCTGGTAGTCTTTGAAATGACACATGGCGCAGGATGGATAGGGTGACACATGGCAGATAAATGGGATGACATGTGGCGGCTTCTTAGGGTAGCCCCACACTGACACTTGGCATGTAAATGGGAGGAGAGAGAAAAGACAAGTGGCACCAATCCAGGGGACAAGGCTCCTATATTTTTGGGTTTTTCAAAATTCAAATTTTCAAAAGAAAAGCTTGTGTGACACCACCTCAGTGTGGGTCCCACATTGCTTCTTTATTGAAATAAGGATAAAACAACAACTTTTTGGAATTTTCATAAAAAATTGGACTAATGGGCAAAACAGGAATTTTGGAAAGAGTTGGCCCTTGTAGGGCGATTTTGTAAAAGAAAGATATTTGAAATTGTCAAAAAGGGCAAAATCTGAGGTGAAGTGACTGAAATCCATATTGAAAACTATCCAGATGGTTTTCCTGAGGAAATATTTTGAAATTCAGAGTCCTGGGGGTAAAATGGGAAAAATTGATAATTTTGAAGACCCAGGGTTTTGAAATCAATTTTGAAAAGAGTTAAAATTCTAATCTGGATTGAAGATTTTGAAATCAAGAGTTCTGGACCTCGAAATGACATGCTGTGCAGTGCAGTGATTTGAAATGCTCATGCAATGATATGCAATGTCATGTCTTATGAAATGCAATCTTGAATCAAGACTTGGAGATGTCTGTCTCCTGTCAGGAGTAAAATTTTGAACATCTGAGCTAAAATTAGAGAAATTTTGAGAGTTGCAGATGAAATTTGGACTTTTGCAAGGTCCGACTCAGAAAATGACCATTTTGCCCTCCAACGATTTCAGAGGCTGGATGTTGATGCTTGGTGGAAATGTTGGGGAGGTGAGTGAAAATTTGGGGTGTTTACAGATGCCCCTCTTTGCTACTAAGCCGGCTCATGGCCGAGCTTAGTGGCAAAGAAAACACACCAAATTTGGGCTATACGGAAAAAAATGCCCCAGTTAGAAGGATCTGACTGGGTGTGAAGAAATTAGCCCGAGGAAGATGGTAGATATGAAGCGAAGAATGGAGAGAAAAGATTCACTCTATGAGAGTGAAGTTCAGGTTTATGCCCTTAACCCGGATGGGACAGAAATACCTCGCATGGAACGAAGCTCAGGTTTGACCCTTAACCTGATGGGACAGAAATACCTCGCATGGAACGAAGCCCAGGTTTTGACCCTTGACCTTATTGGGGAATGGAATATCTCATCGAAATGAGACTCAGGTTTGTACCCTTAACCTGATCGGGCGGAAGATGAAATACCTCTTTGATTGAGGCTCAGGTTTGTACCCTTATCCTGATCGGGCGGAAAATGGAATACCTCATTGATTGAGGCTCATGTTTGTACCCTTATCCTGATCGGGTGGAAAATGAAATACCTCTTTGATTGAGGCTCAGGTTTGTACCCTTATCCTGATTGGGCGGAAAATGAAATACCTCTTTGAATGAGGCTTAGGTTTGTACCCTTATCCTGATCGGGCGGAAAATGAAATACCTCTTTGGATGGAGGCTCAGGTTTGTACCCTTATCCTGATCGGGCGGAAAATGGAATACCTCTTTGGATGGAGGCTCAGGTTTGTACCCTTATCCTGATCGGGCGGAAAATGGAATACCTCTTTGATTGAGGCTCAGGTTTGTACCCTTATCCTGATCGGGCGGAAAATGGAATACCTCTTTGATTGAGGCTCAGGTTTGTACCCTTATCCTGATCGGGCGGAAAATGAATGGAATCCTCGAAGGAAGAGACCATGATGGAAACTTTGGATTTTGCACAATAAATCCAATAGGGTTTTTGCAAAAGGAAGGAAAATGGGGTCCCTAAAGCTTGAAAAGGGATTGATCTTGGGCGTCTCATTGCTGAGACTAAATAGCTTTTGAAATTGCCTTTTGCGGGAAATGATTGGTGGTTCGACCTCGAACCGAAATGGGACTGTCTATGGTGGGACAGTGGGGACACAGGGAAGTGTGCAAATTTGAGAGTTCATGCTCTCAAAGAAGGGAAGGAATCAAGTCCTTAGGAGGGATTTAAATTGGTGTCAGGATGCATTGAAAACGGACATCAAGCTCTCACTTCACGTCAGGATAGCTAGAAAATATTGTCAAAATGTTGGAAATTTTGCTGTTGATTCAAAATATTTGAAAATGTTGCACATTGTTGCAAAGATATTCCTTTTTTTTCTACCCAAAGCATTACCTCCAAACAAGGTTCACTTCGTGGAATCGAGATTGGAAATCCAAATTGCTTGTGATTGACCTTCTTCAAGGAAGCTATCAATTTCCTTGATATGAGCAAGAAAGAGAATTTGATATTATGAAAGCAATTGATGAAAGAATATTGATAATAGAATTTCACAAAGTTAAAGAGGATTCTTGATAAATTTGGCAGTTTGATATCCTGGGAGCTTCTCTCTTGACAATCTTTCTGCACTCTTTTGGCTCTCTGGGTTTTTGCTACATTCTCCTTTATTTTGGAGATGTTCTGACTTTTTCTCTCTTTCTTTTTCCTCTCTTTCTCTCTTTTGGGAAGGGTACGTCACAAACTCCTTCAACTTGGAGATGTTTCGATCCTTCTTGGGCGATGGGTTTGGAGATCTTTGGGTGATAGCTGAAATTAAATATCTTTTAGGGATTGTCGAGAGGTTCATCGCATCTGCCTTCATCTCGACAGTGCTTTGGACTTTCCCTGGAAGGATCCGTCACAAACTCCGTCATCTTGGAGATGTTTCGAATCTTCTTTGGCCCCGGGGGTCTACTCGCCTAATTCGCCTTCATCTTGACGACAGGTGAGAGATCCCTTTTGCGGATATTTAATTGCAGCTTAGGTGATTCTGAGGAGACAGGGTTTGGGTGAATTCTCTCTTTTCTAGCACTCAGGATATTTCCACTGTCTTGTCCTTACAAGAATAGCCTTTAACGATGCGCCATTGACTGCGATCAATATCGATCATCTACGGCTTTTCAATAACCTTAAATCTTCTTTTCTGGCCATATCGAGGATTTATCCTTCATCCTTTTGGTTGGCCAATAGAAAGAATTTGAATTTTGAATCCCTTTTCGCAAAAGCTTCGCTCTTTTGGAAGTGATGCTGGGGGTAAACTGACTAGTGCAATAAAGATTCTGAAATCAGCAAATAATTTGACAAATTGACAAAATTTTCTTGAAATCCTTAGTGAAAGTGAGTATTTGAAATTCGGCTCAACGCATCCGTGACGAAAATTCTCCTCTCTTTTTCCCCAAAAAGAGAGACTCAGGCTTAGCCCTTACCTGAATGGGAAATGGGAAATACTCCTCTCTTCCCTAAAGAGGAGGTGTTTGCAAAATGAACTTTCGAAGAGAAATTGAGCTTTCGTCAAAGCTCCCTAACATTAGGCTTCTCTTATGGAAAGGGGGCCGATAATAGTGAGGTCTGAAAATTGGGTCATGAAAGGAACGAGTCCATCACACTCTCCCTGCAAAGAGGGTCTTTCATGACGAAAAATGGCCTAGTATGAAATTGGGGGGGTTACAAGAAAACGAGTCTCCGTCGAGCCTCTCCCTTTGAAAGGGTTCCTCGTGTGAAATTGGAAATTGTTTTGCAAACGGTTCACAAAGACGCGAGTCCCTTCAAACTCTCCCTAAAAGGGGCTAAGTGAACGAATTGGATAGCATGCGAAAAGAACGAGCTCCCTCGAACTCTCCCTAAAAAGGGTCTCTCGCAAGAGAAAATGATTGAAATTGGATATTGAGATTGATTGACCCAAAGGTCGAAATGGAAAATTGGAAAATTGGTTGCTGGAAATTGAATGACCCGAAGGTCGAAATTGGATGACCTGATGGTCGGAATTGAGAATTGATTTGACCACAAAGGTCGAAATTGAGAATTGGTTGACCGAAAGGTCGAAATTGTGTGACCTGAAGGTCGAAATTGAGAATTGAGTGACCTAAAGGTCGAAATTGTGTGACCCGAAGGTCGAAATTGAGAATCGATTTGACCAGAGGTCGAAATTTGGAAATTGATTGACCCGAAGGTCAAAAATTGGAAATTGGTTGACCCGCAGGTCGAGAATTGGAAATTGGTAATTGAAATTGGAAATCAGAGGTCTAAATTGGAGAATTGCCTGATTTGAGGATTTAAATTGAAATTTAGAGAGCAAAATATCAAATTTGAGCAATTGACAGACCCTGATGATTGAAATGACTTGGATCAATAAAAGAGAATGATGAGTTCGAGTCAGAGCTCGAATAAAATATAGAGATCACGAGTCGGAACCCGAATCAATAGAGGAAAATGGAAGGCTCGAAGCAGAGCTCAAATAAGATAATGAGATCACGAGTCGGAACCCGGATCAACAAAGGAAAATGAAGGACTCGAATTAGAGCTTGGATAAGATAAAGAGATCTCGAGTCGGAACCCGGATCAACAAAAGAAAATGAAGAACTCGATTCAGGGTTCGAGTAAGGTAATGAGATCACGAGTCAGAACCCGGATCAACAAAAGAGAATGACAAGCTCGAAAAGATCTCGAGTCGGAACCCGGATCAACAAAGGAAAATGATTTGTTCAAGTCAAGGCTCGAGTAAAGTAGAGAGATCGCGAGTCGGAACCCGGATCAACAAAGGAAGATGAAGAGTTCGAGTCAAGGCTCGAATAAAGTAGAGAGATCACGGGTCGAAACCCGGATCAACAAAGGAAAATGATTTGAATAAAAACCCGAGTCGGAACTCGGTTTTCCTAAAAGTTGAATATGTGCCAGCTTGAATACTGGATTTTGAAATAATACCAGTTCGAGTGCTGGGTTTTGGTTCAGTATTGGCGATGATCTTTAGATCATTAGAAATTGTGATGGGACTGTTTGTTGAAATCCCAATACTGACCGGATTGTTATTAATGCAATTGAATGCAAATGAATATGGGTTGATGCATATGAATGCACATGTGCATGAAATGAGGAATTTGTTTATCCTGCCTGCATATAGAACAAAATTTTAAAATGCCCCAGTGTAACTGGGAAAGAAAGTTGGATCATTATTTGAAGGAAACAGGAAGGATTACAAGAGGAGAATAAATGTTTCAAGTATAAAACTTTTTCAAGTGTCGAGCATTGATAGGATCTGGCAATTCTACTCCATCGGCATTGATGAGCCGATATGAGTTGCGGGGTAATGCTTCTTTGACAACATAGGGACCTTCCCAATTTGGCGACCATTTGCCGCCAGGACGATGCTTGAGATAAGCTGTGGATCGAAGTACTAAATCATTGACTTTGAATCTTCTTTCGATGATAGACTTCGCATATTGCCTGGCTACTCTCTGGCGATAGGATTGAGCATGCTCTGCTGCTTTTAGTCTTCTCTCGTCAAGTAAGTCTAGCTGCACTAGTCGCTGCTGCTGGTATTGATCAAGAGGTAATTGCAGAAGTGAAGCAAATTTCAGAGCGGGCTTCTGAACATGTAGCGGCAATACTACCTCTGTTCCATAAACCAGTTCTGATGGGGTAGCATTCGTTGGTGTACGAATGGTGGTCCGATAGGCCCACAGTGCATCGTGGATCTTCTCATGCCAGTCACGGCCTGTTTCCACAGTTCGCTCCAAAATACGAATTAAAATCTTGTTGGTGGCCTCTGCCTGACCATTCCCTTGAGGATAATATGGAGCGGAAAATGGTGATAGATCTTGAATTTTGAGCAGAATGTCTTCATCTTTTCATTCTTGAAATGACTGCCGTTGTCTGATACAATGTCATGCGGGATGCCGAAACGGCAAAGGATGTTCTTGTGAATAAAAGAGACCACGTGTCGGCCTTCTACTGTGCGGAGACTGATGGCTTCTACCCACTTGGTGAAGTATTCTGTTGCGGCAAGGAAATATTTGTGGCCATTTGAAGCTGAAGGAGTGATGGGACCTACGACATCGAAGGCCCACATAGAAAATGGCCATGGAGAGACAACAGACTGTAAATAAGTTGCCGGAGCATGGATAGAAGGTGCATGTATTTGACATTGCACATACTTCTTCACATAATGATAACAGTCTTGTTGCATAGTCTTCCAATAGTACCCTGCTCTTATGATTTGCTTGACAAGGGTTTGGTAGCCAACGTGACCACCACAAATGCCTTCATGTGCTTCTCGCACGACTTCTTTGGCTTCGTCTTCATCTAAACATCTGGAATACTCTGAACTGAATCCACGACGATAGAGGACATTGGCCAAAATGAAGTATCGAGTAGACATACGCTGGATTGCTCGTTGCTCTTTCTTTGAGAGTTCTGGAGAAAATTCGCCAGTTTCTATGAAAGTTTTGATGTTGTAATACCAGGGCTTTTTCCTTTGCTCAGCCTGGTTTACCTGTTCCGCTGGAATGAAGGCAGGTTGGTTAAGTCTGCCAATTTCAAAAGAGCGACAAGATTCTCCATTCTTGAATGCCATAATGGAGCCTAAGCTGGCTAGGCTATCAGCCACTTGATTGAAATCTCTCTTGATATGGAAGAGCTGGAATTCTTCAAACTCACTGATAAGAGCTGAAACAATTTTCTGATAGGGAAATAGCTTCTGATCTTTGACCTGCCATTCGGTTCGAACTTGATTGACAACAAGTAATGAGTCACCGTAGGCATGCACTCTCTTGACATTGAAGTCTAATAGAATCCTTAGACCTTGAATCAGGGCTTCATATTCAGCCATATTGTGAGTGCATTGAAAATCTAACTTGAGAGAAAATGGGATCATCTCCTTCTCAGGAGTGATTAGTAAGATTCCGATGCCTATTCCGGCCATGTTCTTAGAACCATCGAAAAACAAATTCCAGACTGGAAATTGCTGGATATTGCAAATTTGCTCATCAGGGAAGTCATCTTCGGCTTTCACTTCTTCGGTCAGAGGAAAATCTGCCAATTGATCTGCAATTGCTTGGCCTTTGATTGATTGTTGCGAGACGTATTCTAAGTCACACTGCATCAGTAAGACTTGCCATTTTGCGACTCGTCCGCTGAGGAAAGGTTGCTCTAAGATATACTTGAGAGGGTTGAGTTTAGACAAGATTTTGACTTCTGATGCTAGCAGGTAGTGTCTTAGCTTCTGACACATCCATACCAGAGCTAGGCAGGTCTTCTCTATTTGAGAGTATCTCTTTTCATAATCTATGAAAGTCTTGCTCACATAATAGATAGCATGCTCTATCAGGCTGCCTTCTTTGTATTGCGCCAAGAATCCACCGCATGCGACTTGATTGACTGAGATGTATAACAAAAGAGGCTTTCCCAATTCTGGCGGCTTCAGGATGGGAGGATTAAGAAGATACTTCTTGATCCGATCGAACGATTGCTGACACTCTGGTCCCCATTCGAACTTCACTCCTTTTCTGAGCAAGTGGTTGAAAGGCTCGCATCTCATTGCCAAATTGGAAATGAATCGCCGGATTGACTGCATACGTCCTTGAAGGCTACGCAGTTCTTTGAGATTCTTTGAGGGAGGCATATCAATGATAGCCTTTGCTTTGGCTGGGACCAGAAAACCCAACAGTTTACCTGATTCGACTCCAAAGACACACTTTTGCGGGTTAAGCCTTAACTTGTAAAGAATAAGTCTTTTAAAGACTTGATCAAGTGCTTCGAGGTGATCTTCTCCCTCTTTAGATTTCACGAGAATATCATCAACATACGCATCCATGATTTTGCGTATTTGATCGTGAAAGATAACAGCCATTGCCCGTTGATATGTTGCTCCAGCATTCTTGAGCCCAAAAGGCATAACCGTGTAGCAGAAAGTGCCCTAGGGCGTAGTAAAGGAAGTTTTTGATTGGTCGCGGGCGGCCAACTTAATCTGATTGTAGCCGGAATATCCGTCCATGAAAGAGAACATGGCATGTCCTGCCGTGCTATCGACTAGAAGATCGATGCTTGGAAGTGGATAGTCATCCTTCGGAGTTGCCTTATTGAGGTCTCTGAAGTCTATGCAGATCCTTACTTTGCCACTTTTCTTTGGGACTACGACGATATTGGCTAACCAATCTGGGTAGTCAATAGCTCGAATAAATCCTGCTTTGAACAGATCTTCAAGTCCTTCTTTGACTTGTTGTTCTATTCTGGGATCCATTTTTCTCAGCTTTTGCTTGACTGGCTTAGCATCCGGCTTTAAGACAAGACGGTGCTCGACCAATTTGGGGTCTAAGCCCGGCATGTCTTCATACGTCCATGCGAACACTTCTTCATGCCGCTTGAGAAAATCTATAAGCCTTTTTTTTTCTTCTGGACTTAGACTGGTTCCGATCTGGAGAATTTTTGGATCTTCCTCTGAACCGATATTGACGCCTTCAGTTGGATCTTGTACTAGAGGAGATGGTTCGTCCTGCTTCTGAACTGCGGCGAACTCCGGTAATTCCTGAAGAGACTGATCATATTCTGCACAATCATCAGACTGCTTTGCACTCTTGTCATTTTCGGTGCTTGCTTTGATTCTGTGAATTGCTGTCGGCTTCTGAAAGGCCTTGGGATTGAGTACGAGCTTCTTGATTGTCCGAGAAGTCATTCTGAAATTTTGGAGATGAAATCTGGTTCAGACAAATTGGCCTATAGTAAGACAAGCAATCATTTGAAGAGAACCATACATAAAATGGCATTGAATTATAAAATGATGAGATAGACAAAAAGGGAGTAGATGGCATCCGGATAGACAAAGAAGCTTGGAATTTTATTGATTGAATGGATCAATGACATTGGTAAAATGAGACATTTATTTGGAAAAGAATAGAAAGAAAATAACAAATGGTCTTCATTGTGCCCCTTTGACAAAAACAGTCTTCCTTGATGAGCTTCCTCCGGAGAACCCCAGCCCTGCTCTGTGGGGACGATGTTTCTGAATCATTGGCTCGATGCGGCCATCTTCATTCTTGCCGAGTCCCTTGAAGGGTTGATAGCCATGCTTCAGGAGTAAATCAAATCCCTTTCTTGACTTCATGAATTGAGGAAACAAGGGATGATCCTTAATGGTGCTGTAGTCGATTCGACCTCCAACCTTGAAGAATTGAGGACCTTTCCACTGTGTCGTGGCTACTGTGTGCAGAGATGGCTCTGATGGTGCCTGAAGTATTTCTCGATTCTCCCCGAGATTGATCTCTTCACTTTCCCTGATGCTGGGAATGTCTGCATTGAATGATGGCCGAGGAATCATGGGCTGCGGGAGCCTTTCTTCTGGGTCTTCTCCCAGTATTGTGGTTATCATTCCACCCTTTGACCATTTCACACATTGATGGAGGGTAGAAGGCACTGCATTAGCATTGTGAATCCATGTCCTTCCGAGTAGCAAGTTGTAGGTTGGTGGTACGTTAACCACATGAAAAAGGACAGAGTGCACCGAATAGTTGATAAACACCTCCAAGAATATCTTGCCCTTGGCCGTTTGACCATGATTGTCAAACCCATAGATAGTGATGGGATCTGGAATGTATTCTTCATCCTTGATCCCTAATGCCTTTGCGGTCATTTCAGGACATATGTTGAGGCTACTGCCTCCATCGACTAGCACATGCGGTACCGTCATTCCTCTGACTCGAACGACAATATACAAGGCATTATTATGAAAGGAATGAGGCTTTGGAAGGTCCTCATCTGAAAAGGTGATTGGCGCATTGGTCATGGCAGAGTTCACAATCTGTGCCATGTCTTCAGGAGTGGTACTGGGCTTAACTTTGATTTTCCTGAGTAAATCATCCAGTACTTGCTGGTGCTTGCTAGAATTCTTGGCCAAGTCAAGGATGGAGACATTGGATAAAGCAGTCAGAGGCTTCTGACTTGACTTCTCTGGCCTTGGTCTAACGATTTGCTTGAAGAAGTCAGGAGTTCCTTTTGATTTGGGAATTGACTTCACAGGTGCTTCCGCAACTTTCATTTTACCGAATGCTGAAATTAAGTCCATCTTCTTAGAATCTGGAGCTGCTTGTCGTAGCACCGTCACCTGATGTTGAACTTGGAGATCTTGCGCAGAACATGGCTTGATATGTTCATGCGGTAGAAATGGTTGTGCAGACACTACTGCTGTGGTATGCGAAGGGAAGGGGTGGTTGAGAATGTCCATTTTCTCTTCTTCTTCTCCTTCTACCAATAGATTCTTTTCAATGAGATCTTGCACGATGTTTTTGAGAACAAAGCAGTTCTCGGTATTGTGTCCCACTGTCCTGTGGAACTTGCAGAACTGATCTTTCCATTTCCCCATGGGCACAGGAGGATCGGCCAATCTGGGCAATTTGACCATCTCTTTTGATAGCATGTACTCGAGCACGTCCTCGAGCGATTGGTCAAGGGGAGTAAACTTTCTGTCATAGCTCCATCCTTCATGTCTAGTCTTCTCACGCGGTTTCGGCCCTTGATCCTGCTGAGGAGGCTTGCTGAACTGAGGAGCAGGCTTTGCTTTCTGGTCCTTGTTGTTCGAACTGCCTGAGCTGTAGCAGTAATCTTTCTGCTGCCCTTTGTGCTGATTACGGCCTTTGTTGTTGTTGTTGGTAGAATAAGTGAAGTGAGCTTTCTTCTTCTGCTCACCATGGGAGTTGTTCTTGGAAAAAGTGAAGCCTTCATAGACTCCATTTTCCACACTTAGCTCGAGCCATTCGGCTCGTTCAGTCAACTCAATGAAGGTCCTGGACGACGCTGTGGAGATTAATCCTCTTAACGGCTGCGAGAAATTGTTGAGGATTAAGGACAATGCATGCCTTTCCGAGATAGGATCTCTCATCTTATTACAGGCTGATCTTCATCTGTGAATGAAGTCCCGTGCTTTTTCATTCTCATTCTGCCTCAAATTGCAGAGATGACTTAATGTAGGCAGCGCTTCTGTGTTGAACAAGAAGCGTTCAATAAAGAGATTTACAACTTTATCGAACTCCTTGAGCTCGATGGGGTTGATATGCTCAGCATACCATTTGGCGGCAACTCCTTCCAAGCTGCGGGGGAAGCATAGAAACAATGCTCGGTTATCCCTTCTGAACCTCGAGCATTCTGCGAAGAAGGTGGCGAGATGAGCTTTTGGGTCGCCAGAACCATCGAACTTGATGAATTTTCGGGGGAGATTTTCCAGATCATCATCTCCTTCTAAGCCGTCATAGAAGTCCTCACTGGTGAAGATTTTCTTGCCCTTGTCGCGGGCTTGCAGATCTTTGACAATTCGGGCCATTTCTTTAAATTGCGCTTGTAAAGGCTCTTCTTTATCTCTGCTCTTGGATCTGCGGCTTTTACTTTGGCCACGCTTCTGAAATGCCGGAGGCACCTCATATTCTTCATCTGTATCTTCAGTGGAATCTGATTCATCTGAAATCTCTTCTGGCTGGATCTGCTTCTTGGGAGCCTTCTTACCCCTGTGACCATGGAACTTTTCTCTGAATGGGTTCCTTTCTGAGCTGGTCCCGGGCTGCTCACTCATCATTTTGTTCATCATTTTTCTGAACATGGCATACATTTGAGGGTCTATGCCATCGTCTTCTTGCTGCTGCTCTCGACTCTTCTCAGATCGAGGGGAACTCATCTCTTCTTCCGAGGCTGACGAGTACTGGGATGCTGTGGTTCTTTTGCCTGATCTTGTCTCAACCATCAAATGATATGGATGCTCTCTGCAGGGCAAAAGACCTGATTAGATTTTGAGGGAATTAGCTTTTGGAGGAAATATTTGCTGAAAATATGGTAGACAATTTGGAAAAGATGTCCCATTACTAGGGACTGAGTCGTCGTGGGAATCACGACAATTGTGTTGTCATTCCTTCTGCAAAAGAAATAAACAACGAAAATGTGCCTTGTTACCTAGGCGAGGTCGTCAAACCACAATGGAAAGAGAGAATTTTATTAAAATGAGAAGAATAAGATTTTATTGATCTTGACAAAGAGGTGGGGGACAAACAATTTGCCACCATTCACGATAGTCGGCAGACACTCTAGGATCTGAAAAGATTTTAAGAGAGACAAAGGAATCCCAGCCGTAGCGGGCAGAATGATATGCCCCGGACCATTGCGCGGAGGTGAGATCGAACTCTGCCATAGCTCCTGATAACAGTCGGGCTTCAACGTACTGCTGCCTTTGAGAGAACTGTCGAACACATCTCTCTGGTTGATAATAAGTGCAGAAGAATGGTCCCAGCAACTTGAACCGCTTGCCATAAGCGTACGTATATCTGGGAGGAGATATTTGCCGATCAAAATAGTCCCAAACAACGTCATCCTCTTGAATGTTGTTGATCATAGACCGGTACTGCGCCACTGGAAGGAGTTCTTGACCATTGTATCTGAAAGAGCTTGCTCGGGCTGGAACGTGCTGGAAAAACCAGGACTGAAGTGCGTAGATGCATCCTTCAACTAAAATGGACTCTCCGAGTGAGAATCGAGTCAGACCTCGATAAAGGAAGGCGAGCGCTGCCATGGCTATGGAGAGGCGATTGGTTTGCCGACTTCCCCATCTTCTCATAAGCTGGATTATCCTGATGTCCATGTAGTTCTGTCCATCTGGGAAAAGGGACAGTCCTACAGTGCATAGAACCATTGCATTCTGAATCTTTTCTTTGGCTGTTCTTGATAGCGAGTTGACTTCGACGAAGGTCCCGTACTGACGGTACAATTCAAGTAGGTCAACATATTCATCTCCTTCTAACTGGATCAGGGGCCAAGATCGGCGGCCTGTCATACGAGCTAAGGAGTCTCGGGGGTCCAAACCCTTGACATTGATAAGGAATTGATGCTCTAATGGGTCGCTTGGTCGACCAGCTGGTTCTGGCAACCCCATGATTTCTGAAAATTCATCCATTAAGACGGTCATTTCTCCCCATGGGAACCAGAAGGTACACGTTCGAGGATTCCATCGCTCTGCCATTGCATGGATCAGGTTGCCATTGATGGTCTGCTTTCCGACTGCTGATGCCAGCTCTAATCCGCACTCGCTCAAATGGTCCGGGAACATTCGAGAAAAACTCTTTAGCCAGGAATAATACCACCGGGGAATGAAAGTTACGGTGCTAAGGGCTCGATGTTCAGGACGACCTTGTCGCACCTCGAAGGAGATGTGACCTTCAGGAAAGATAGGATCGACTTGACTGGATGCCATTGAACTGAAAACAGAGAAAGACTCAGAATGAGACTTAGGAAAATATGAGAAATTTTGAAAAATTTTGCAGGCAGGATGAAGATGCAGCTAGAAATTTGAGATCCAGTAGAAAGATAGAATGTAAAATCGCCTGGAGTTTTGAAAGAAATTGGATATTTGAGAAAATTCTCCAGGGTTTGAGAAAAGATCTCGTGGAAAATAAGGATATTTGGAAAAAGACCTAATGAGTTGAAAAACATTGGGAAATATAAAAAATTGAGAAAATCATACATACAATCACATCCTGCACAAACATTTATGCACATTCAGCACTCCCTAAAAGGCTGACTCTAAATGCATCGATTTGAAAACAGCTGTAGGACCTTAATCCTAACTCTAGGTTCAGATCATCTTTGTCCAATCCAGTTATGCCGATAGACCCGAATCGAAATCCGAGGTACGTGGCATAGAATTTCAACTCCGGTTCTAAGGTAAGGTTTTCCAACATCCTTGAGCGCCTACCGATATACTTCGGACTGTGGCCCGCGGTACGTGGTAGGGGGGTATTAACCCAAATAGTTGGCCCAGTTGTGAGGCTCTGTCCCGAACTATGGTTCTGGAAGAGAGCCCAGCAACGTGAAGACCGGGTAATGATAGGTAATTGAGGGTTTTAAAAAATGATCACATGCAAGAAATAGAGGGCTCTAAGTCCTAGAGAGATAGATTTTGAAAATTTTGAAGAAGCATACATTGTTTGCATTCAGATCCTAAATTGAGGAGGGTTGTGTTTAGACCTAAGTCTATGTGAGCATGAAAATATCTCCTCAATATGGTCCTACCAAACCATGCCTAAGCTATATGCAATCAATGTCAGCTAGGTCAGAATCTAGGCTCCTAGGCTCACATGATATTGAAAGTAAAAGAGCTGACATTTTATGGACATAATTTTGATAATTGAACTAAGTCAAGCATAATTTAGGTCAGACAAGGACAGGTCCCATCTCGGTCGGCAAACCTGTTCTCGTCGCGAAATTTTTCCCCCGTCTTCCCTTCCTTGCGGAAGAGAAAAAGAGAGAAACGCTTTCGCGATTCAAACTTTGACCGGATTTTGGAAATTGTTTTGAAATACTCGCCTCCGTTTTTGAAAATTGCGGGAAAATCCATGGGATGGGGCTCGACCTGTCGGTACGAGGTTCGACCGTTCCTGCCGCCTTTAACAGGGGTAATCGAACCAAGGACCAAAACTATGCTTGACTTAGTTAAATTATCGAAGTTATGTTCTATCCTAAATGCACAAAGAATTCAGGCATGTGCTATGAGATTTTGGAAAATGCAAGTTGGGAAAACATGATGTATGCTTAGAAAACATTTGGAGTTGGAAAGAATCTCTCAGGAAAGAGGTCAATTTCTCAGGAAACTTAGATAAAAAGGGTTTTTTTTTTTGAAAACATGAGAAAGTTTATAAAGATGTGAGAAAATCAGGAATAGTTGAAAATCTTGGGAAAATGGAAGTGATTCTTGAGAAAAGATGGACTTTTTGAAAAGGGAAGCACTTCTTAGGAAAACTTGGACTTTGAGAGTTTTCTTAGGAAAATGATGGAAGATTTATAGGAAAACTCATTGGAGAAGGAAATTCAAAACTTGGGGAATCGAAATCCTGGGAATTTTACCTTTTGAAATACTTGGAAATTGATTTTGGATCTTGAAGAAAGATTGGAAAACTCTTTTGAATATCTCAAGAAAATATCATTTTCCTGGGAAAACTGTGGAAAAGCTTGTCTTTGGAAAACCGATTTTGAAAAATCCTTAGAGTTTCTTGAGAAATCGATTTCTTGAGAATGAAGTTTTCTTGAGAAAATCTTGAGAAAATCAATGATTTCATGATGCAAATGACATGAGTGAATGAATGCACTTTGAAAAGATTTTCTAAGAGATTTGTTGGAAAAATATGCATTAAGTCAAGATAAATCCTTCACATATCCTGACTGTGGCCATGAATATGTTCAGAATTTAGTTGATTTGATGCACATGATTTTGAAAACTTTGGAAATATGATGTGCATTTTAAGATAGCCTAAGAGTGTAGGCTCAATGTGACTAGTAGAAAGATGATGGATCTGGGTCTCGTCCATATTCCGACTAGGGCCGTAAATATGGATCCCACCGAGTCCATCAACTCCCTAAGAGTTGGTGCACGTGCCATTCGTGAACATCCATAGTGCTTTTGAAATAAAATGCATGAATCATATAATCAGGATATTGCATAAATTCAAACTATATGATATGCATCCTAGTCTAAGCAGGAAATTAAATCTCTTATTCCAAAATTTACATTATTACATCACTAAATAAAGGAAATAAAAAAAATTTGCAGACTTCAGCTCCTTCTTTGGAATGTCCCTGCCAAGCTTGAAATAAAGTTAGCTCAAATATGTGGGTTTTTCCAAGATTTTCCAATAATATTATGAAATTATTGGACTTAATTGGATATAAACCCTATTCTCATGCTTCCTTGATATTTGAAATGATGAAAATGCAAGAAATTCAGTGGAAAACAGTTTGGAATTTGGAATTGGGGTCAAAATGACCAAAATACCCCTAAAATTAAAGTTACACCTTTAAAATCAGGTTTTTTTTTTTGAAGGAAAACTTAGTAAAATTGGGATTTCGAAATTCAAATTGAATTCAATGATGATGAAATGCAATATGACATGCTTATAAACACATTTGGACTGTAAAATCAGAATTTGGTATTTTGCAATTTATCAAAAATAGCGATTTTCGCTTGTTTTTCGCTTGGATCTGGGTCCCGCGGGACCCTGTTTTGGTATTATGGATGATCCGAACCTCAAATGGATTCCAAATTGCACCAAATTCGGTATGAAGCATCTAAACACTCTGATAAACAGCCTAGAATGCTAAAAATCATGAAATGATATGATTTAAATGCCAAAATTCAAAGAAAGTCCTAAAATGATGGATTTTGCCTATGGATCCGAACCAAATGCAATGCCTAATATGATAATGCAAGATTTACACCATGGAAACTTCTGATATTTTGCAGACTGCTAAAAGACCCGAAATGGAACATTTTTGGTTTTTACAGCCTCGGGATTTGAGCCATGGTGAGTTCAATAACAGGGATTTAGTTCAGACAGAGGTAAAAATCATACTAATCTGATGTAAAATGCTAAAAAAATATCAAACAGCCATAGAAATTTATGCAATTAATCAGAGCGTTGCACGACACCTACATGAACAACTTTCATGTTTATGACTTCGGCATTTGATCAACGGAAACACAAATAAAAATATAACTATTTCTGCCTAAACTAACAGAACAGACAAATGTAGCAAAACAAGAGGCTGACAAGAAAAATCTGAAGCAGGGGTCAACACTGTTCTAAAAATTACAGGCTTTCAGATCCAAACATAGGACATCGCGGACACCACTTTCACTTTTTACAGTTTCGGATTTGGAGCAACACACAAAGAGAAACCATAGCCATAAGTCGATCCAAGATCTCAGAGGCCCAAATTAGGCTCTGACACGTGTACCGACATCTCGGATTTTTGTCAGACATTAAAAAAAATCAGAAAAATCTGATAAAATCATATTAAAAACTAGACATTTTCCGAAGTTCAAAACATCTTTCTTATCGGAAATCGGATCTCCCATGAGGGATATCTTGATTTTACAAGTCGGCAAATGATTTTCAAAACGTATCCCGGGTAACAAAACCCGACTTGCCATTTTGAATGTTTACCGCAGTAAAAAAATCCAAATGGCTCCGAATTTTTGGCAAAATTTTAGGGACACCTAAGGGCGAGTTCCGTGATTTTTTTGGGATTTTTAATAAAAAACAAATGCATGAAATGACGTGTGGACTGACTGACAAAAACAGAGACCTACTGAAAATAAGCAGAATTGAAATAAATGCTAAATTAATCCTAATTAATTCATGAAGTATGTTAAATGAATGAAATAAAATACAAATTAAACCTAGCTAACTATATGAATGTTAAAAATCATCAAGGAAGCATAACAAAACATTTTTATATATGTCGTTTTATGAGAATAGCTCAATCCATCCCTCGGATGAGCTCTTTCTTCAAACGACTCCCGATTCGGATTATAGAATCACATCAAGGGGAAAAGAAGTGCACCTTGCTTCGTTACGCAGCGTAGGAGCTCTTGAAAGGGGCAGCTATCACGAGCTTCCTTCGTCCTTTGCTCCGAGCTTCGGATGGTCCACCAAAATCGACCTCTGTTGGAATTGAATTGGCCACAGCACGAGCTCTACTCCACCTTCCTTCAATGAGCCAAAGGGGGCACGATTTCCAAAGTTCAAAATCGGATTTTAGGAAGGCTAGGTCGGATTTTGCAGATTCACAAGAGCTAAAAAAAAATCCTCTCCTAGGCTGGGCGTGAACCCTTGTTTTTATAATTTTTCTGAAAATTTTTGAAATTCAAACAGGTTCAATCTGAGCCCTCCATGTGGCGCCATCTCAGGGGGTGCCATCTGGGGGTTTGAAATTCGAATTTGGCTTTTGCAGGAAGCCCTCAGGTGGCGCCACCTCAAAAGGCTATTTTGATTTTTTGAGAAAAATAAAAATGGAAATTTTGTGGGTCAGACACCTCAGCAGGGGGAATTTGGAATTTTTTTTAAAAGTTTGCTTGATTCTCTCTGCAGGGAGTTCCCAGAAGGCGCCACCTCAGAGGGTGCTCTCTTGGAATTTGAAATTCAAACTCACCTTTTGTAGGGAGTCCTCAGGTGGCGCCACCTCATGGTGGGCTACCTTTATTAAAAATAAAATAAAAATAAAAATGGAGCCAAGTGGAGTCCTGGAATGGTGCCACCTCAAAAGGTGATCTGAGGTGTAAAGTTGGAACAGTAGGGGCATACCATGTGGCGCCACCTCTGGGGAGTTCAAATGTTTGAAAATTTGCTTTTCTGCAGGAAAGGAGGGCTGACATGTGGCATTTCCTCAGAGTGGCTCCTACGATGCCATGTGGCAGGAGAACATGAAGGGAGGAAGCAAAATGCGCCACCTCAGGGGGAAGTTTGAAATTCAAATGGAGGTTGGCCCTGGAGGAATGGAGGATGGACATGTGGCGCCACCTCAGGGTGGCTCCTACAATGCCATGTGGCAAGAGGGAGGAAAAAGAGGGAAGGGACATGTGGCGCTCTCATAGGCCATCTGGGAAATCAGAGCTCTGGATTTTCGCCACCTAGTGCCCTGTTTGAATTTTAAATGGTTTGCTTTTTCTGAAGAAGGCCAGGAGTGACATGTGTCTCCTACTTTTTTGAAAGAGGTAGGGAGAAGACATGTGTCCTCTACTTTTTCTGAAAGAAGCAGAGAATGACACGTGGCAGAGGGGAGAGAAGGTGGGCCAAGCCATGTGGCGCCATCTCAGACAGGATGAAAAAGATAGGAGTTCTTGATTTTCGCCACCTATGAGGAGATTTGAACTTTTGAATTCTAGTTTTTCTGAAGAAAGCAGGAAATGACACATGGCACTTGCTTTTTCTGAGGAAATGAGAGCTTGCCATGTGTCCTCTGCAGGAGACACTCCAGATGGCGCCACCTCAGAGGAGACAAGCCTACCTTTTTTGTAGGAATTTAGGAGTGACACATGTCTCCTACTTTTTTGAGAAAAGTAGGAAGAGACATGTGTCAGGCTACTTTTCTAGAAGGAGGGAGAGGTTGACACGTGTCCTCTGCAGGAGACACACTTCAAGTGGCGCCACCTCAGAGGAGACAAGCTCCACTTTTTCTAGACAAGACAACCTATGACACTTGGCATCTCCTGGTAGTCTTTGAAATGACACATGGCGCAGGATGGATAGGGTGACACATGGCAGATAAATGGGATGACATGTGGCGGCTTCTTAGGGTAGCCCCACACTGACACTTGGCATGTAAATGGGAGGAGAGAGAAAAGACAAGTGGCACCAATCCAGGGGACAAGGCTCCTATATTTTTGGGTTTTTCAAAATTCAAATTTTCAAAAGAAAAGCTTGTGTGACACCACCTCAGTGTGGGTCCCACATTGCTTCTTTATTGAAATAAGGATAAAACAACAACTTCTTTTTGGAATTTTCATAAAAATTTGGACTAATGGGCAAAACAGGAATTTTGGAAAGAGTTGGCCCTTGTAGGGCGATTTTGTAAAAGAAAGATATTTGAAATTGTCAAAAAGGGCAAAATCTGAGGTGAAGTGACTGAAATCCATATTGAAAACTATCCAGATGGTTTTCCTGAGGAAATATTTTGAAATTCAGAGTCCTGGGGGTAAAATGGGAAAAATTGATAATTTTGAAGACCCAGGGTTTTGAAATCAATTTTGAAAAGAGTTAAAATTCTAATCTGGATTGAAGATTTTGAAATCAAGAGTTCTGGACCTCGAAATGACATGCTGTGCAGTGCAGTGATTTGAAATGCTCATGCAATGATATGCAATGTCATGTCTTATGAAATGCAATATTGAATCAAGACTTGGAGATGTCTGTCTCCTGTCAGGAGTAAAATTTTGAACATCTGAGCTAAAATTAGAGAAATTTTGAGAGTTGCAGATGAAATTTGGACTTTTGCAAGGTCCGGCTCAGAAAATGACCATTTTGCCCTCCAGCGATTTCAGAGGCTGGATGTTGATGCTTGGTGGAAATGTTGGGGAGGTGAGTGAAAATTTGGGGTGTTTACAGCTTGCTGACATGGGAGCTGAAGCAACAAAGGCTTCACAAATGTGTTGTGACAACAAAAGTGCGATCTACATTGCCAGTAACATAACATTCCACGAACGCACCAAACACATCGAAATGGATTGTCACTACGTCAGAGAGGAATATCTACACGGGATAATTGATCTGCCATATGTCACTTCAGAATATCAGTTAGCAGACTTCTTTACAAAGCCTCTCGCTGCTCCCCGATTTCACTTTCTCTTAGACAAACTTTCGCTCATTGTACCGTAAGTTTGAGGGGGAGTGTTAAAATGTAAAACTGTACACATATGTATATATAATAAAATTATATTATTATTATATATATATATATATAAATACATTTTTCATTTCTTTCTTTTCTGTATTTTTTTTCCTTTATTTTTATTTTTTGTCTTTATGTCATCTAGTTCAGTTTGAACTAGAATGACTGTTGCTAGTCAAGTCCTGTCCAGACTTGACTAGCAATAGAGTTGTTGGACTGACACATTCCAACAGTCCTCTTTGAGCTGTGTATATAAAGGGGTGCAGCCCCTCTTGTATTTCATTCCAATGCTTCTTAAGCAATTGGTTTTTCATATCAATAAATAATACATTTTTGTTTTTATTTTGTTTCCGGTTATACCCTTTTTAAGGGTTATGCTTTAGTGTCATTCTTGACACTTGCCCTTGTTAATCTAAGCTCGTGTTTCGAAGATCCCCATTTCATTTCATGCTCAACAATGCAATTATGGCATCGACTGGTTCAGACATATTCTCAAGTTTCTCAGGCTAGAGTATTATTTTTAAAGAAAGAGTTTCAAATGCTAAGAAAGGACTCCATGACTATTATGGAGTATTTGAACAAAATGAAGACTATTACAGATCAATTGGCCATTGTGGGATGCCCTGTTAGTGACAAAGATATGGTGTGACAAACTTTGAGTAGGTTGGGGTCGGACTATCATATGATGGTTACTTCCTTATTGTGTTTGCCAGATTTACCTACATTTGAAGATCTTCGTGTCAAGCTTTTACAGTATGAGATGACGTTGAAAGGATTTTCTGAAGATACTCATGCTCATGTTGGAGCACACAATGTTCTTGCCACAGGAGTTGCCTATGGGCGAGGACGTGGTAGGTATGATTTTCGAGACAAATGGGGTCAAGAAAGAAATGGACAAGGAAGTCGTGGAATACTACCTACACCCAATGTTCCTCCCAATGGGCAAAGGCAAAGGACAATACCTACCTGCTTTCTCTGCAACAAAAAGGGACACATAAAGGCAAATTGCTGGTTTAACCCGCAAAATAGAGGAAAGCAATTGGAGACAAGAAAGGGAACAGATACATTGAAAAATAGTGGAGAAGTCAAAGAGTTACTATTATTTGCCTTGGCTGAATTGAATATCAAACAGAATAATCAAGGTACTTGGTATGTTGATTCGGGTGCAGCCACTCATGTCACTGGTGATGCTGGTAAGCTCCTAAATCTTGTTTCTTATGTTGGTAGAAATAGTATAGTCACTGGAGATGGGTCTCACCACCATATTTCGCACATTGAAAATTTTGTAATCCCCATGTCCAACTATTCTCTTGCACTTTTAAATGTCATTCATGCTCCTAATATCAAGAAAAATATTGTTTCTGTCTCTAAACTTGTAGATGGCATTAATGCTTCAGTTGAGTTTACTCCTTTTTCTGTTTGTGTTAAGGACCTTCAAACGAGAGAAACATTCACTGAAGGAAAACGTCAAGGAAATATGTACGTGTTCCAAGAGAATCCTTCCTCTCGTGTTCAACCTGTTGATTCCATCTTGAAGCTCACATCATCATCTTCAGTTTCTACTGAGAGTGTTTTTAATCTCTCTGAATGTATTGAGTCAAATCTTTGGCATGGTCGTTTGGGTCATTGTAGTAGTCGCTTTATTGATAAGCTTGTTTCAAGTAGTCTTATTCCCAAGTCAAGTCTAGACTTAAGTGTCGATAATAAAAAGTGTTCTTGTTGTCTTCAGTGTAAGAGTCATGTTCTTCCTTTTCATTCCATTAATAAAAGAGCTTCAAGACCATTTGAAATTATATGTTCTGATGTTTGGGGCCCGGCTCCAGTTCCTTCCATGTATGGCACTAGATATTATCTCATATTTGTTGACAGTTATTCTCGATATACATGGATCTTCTTTATGAAAAGTAAATCTAAAACCTTCAAGTTATTTCAGAATTTTCATTCTTTTGTTCAAAACCAATTCTCTCAGAATATTATTTGTTTCCAATGTGATGGAGGGGGTGAATTCTCTTCAAATGACTTCATAAATTTCCTCCAAACAAATGGAATAAGTAGATATGTGTCTTGCCCTCACACACCTCAACAGAATGGGATTACTCAACGGAAGCATTGTCATATTGTCAAGAGTGCAATGAGCATGATGCATGATAGTAACCTTCCAGTTACCTTCTGGGCAGAGGCTTTTCACACAACTGTCTATGTCATAAATTGATTGCCTATGAACATCTTAGAGAACAAATCACCCTATTTCTCTTTGCATGGTGTGCATCCAAATTATCACGATTTGCGTGTATTCGGGTGTATGTTATGTTCATGTTGACAGTTCAATGCGGCACAAGTTTCAGGATAAGGCCTTAAAGTGCAGATTTGTGGGGTATGCTGATGATTACAAAGTCTACAAATGCTATGATCCCGTGAGCAAGCGCATAAAAATATCAAGAAATGTTGTGTTTGACGAATCAAATTTTGGTCATAATGCTAGCACTCCTCCTGAAATTGAAGTTTATCACCCTTGGTTGAACTCAGATCTCTTTTCTAGTATTGATAATGTATGTTCTTCTTAATGTAATCAAAGAGACTAGGGAAACGTATCTACTCTTGCGCAAAGAACTCAAGAAAGTGTAACGTCTGAATCACTATTGGCCCCCGAAAGGTATAAAGGCATTGGTTACTCTCGACGTGAGAAGGAGATACCTCCCAGCTTTAATCAGGAGCATAATTCTCCTTATGTTTCCACTCAATCACTTGCTCACAGAAGGTCTACCCGACCTCGGCATCCTATTGATAGGTGGGTCAGTTATGAGAACTTCACGATGGATTTTCAACTTTTCTTAACCTCTTTGGGCAAGGAAGATCAACCGACAACATTTTATCAAGCAATAAATTCTAAGAGATGAATTGAAGCTATGAACAACGAAATGGCGGCCCTTCATGAGTCTGGCACTTGGGATATTGTTCCCAGACCACATAATCGGAATGTGGTTGGGTCAAAATGGGTCTATAAGATAAAGTATAAGCTAGATGGTGCTATCGAGCGATATAAGGCAAGGCTGGTTGTCAAAGGATTCACACAGGAGCAAGGACAAGACTATGATGAGACCTTTATTCTAGTTGTGAAAATGGGAACTATCCGCATCATAGTATCATTGGCTGTTGAGCACCAGTGGACTCTCAACCAATTGGATGTGAAGAATGCGTTTCTACATGGAACTCTGAAGGAAGAAGTATACATGGAGCAGCCCACTGGGTATGCAAAAGGGAACTCTAAAGAATACGTGTGCAGGTTAAAGATAGCTATATATGGTCTAAAGCAGGCATCTCGATCTTGGTTTGACAGTTTCGCTCTTGAAGTAGAAAAATATGGGTTTAGTCGGTCTCTTCTTGACCATTCTCTTTTCATATTTAAATGCAAAGATATAATTACCCTGTTATTGATATATGTTGATGACATTATCATTACAGGTAACTCTAATGAACATATTGAACAGGTTAAAGAACTTTTGAATCATAAATTCAAGATGAAGGATCTTGGTAAACTGCGATACTTTCTTGGAGTAGAAGTTGACAGGACTCCTTAAGGCATGACGCTTACTCAGCATAAGTATACCATTGATGTTCTTAGCAAGGCAGGTATGACAGATTGTAAGCCCCTCAGCACACCCAATGTACTTCATCAGAAACTCAGTTGCTAAGATGGAGATTTGTACAAGGATCCTACAGGATATCGCAGGATAGTAGGAATGCTTCAATATCTTACCTTCACTCGGCCTGACATTGTCTATTCTGTCAATCAGGTATCTCAGTTCATGCATGAACCACATATTGGGCATATGAAAACCGTTAAACGCATTCTTCAATATTTAAAGGGTACTATTGGAGATGGTCTTCTGTACAGAAAGAGTATGCCTGGTCATCACATGCATGAACTCCTTACTTACACAGATGTAGATTGGGCAGGAGATCCAGATGAACGCAGGTCTGTCTCAGGATACTGCGTTTTCATTGGGCTAAATCTTGTCTCCTGGAGCAGTAGAAAACAAAAAGCCATAGCCAGGTCGAGCACAGAAGATGAATATAGATCAATGTCAGGTACTACAGCCGAAGTAACATGGATCAGACACCTGTTGACAGAAGAGAATCGATTTCTAAAAGTATTCTCTTGTGTGACAATCAAAGTGCTATCAACATGTCATTCAATCCTATCTACCACAGTCGTGCCAAACATATTGAAATTGATCAACATTTTGTAAGACAAAAGGTTGAAGAGAAGGAAATTGAACCAGAATACGTGCGGACTGCTGATCAAGTTGTTGACTTGTTTACAAAAGGACTTATCAAGGACAGATTTTGGATGTTCATGGTCCAAAACCATGTACAACTGGAGGGGGGGTGAAAAGATACTGTCATTTAGTATAAGGTCTGGAACTCAGAATCCAGACCCAATTCCTTTCATTTTAAACACATGCTCATTAATGTTTCATTAATGGCATGCTGTAATTTTATCATAACATGTAATGGGTATTTTCATACCCTAGCTATTGTATTTGTGTGTATTTAATCAGAGAAGCAAAAATGAATACCCTGATTAGGGATTTTTGCTGCAGCCACGTTCTCTCTCCCCATGTTGTGCTGTTGCTTGTAGATGAAGAAAGGAACCCATGATTTCTATCAAGGCGGGTCGACCCGTTTATTAAACGGGTTAGTTTAAGCCCAACCTGAACCCGCCTAAAAGGCGGGTTGGCGGGTCGGGTTGGGAGGTCGTGTCAGGTTTTGCCACCCCTAATCTCAATATTTGTCATATTTTATGACAAAATCTTTGCAGTTTGTAGTTCTACTTTTAAAGGCAGTGACATTTTTTATTGATAAAAATATAATTTACAATCAAGCTCCTTTACCACCCGGAGAAAATTATTAACACTATCACAGTTCACTATACATGGAGTTCACAAAACTATACTAGTCATCAATAACTTCACTTTTCATATTCTTTATATATTTTATATTTTTCACTCCATTGTTCTCTAAAATGCCAAAATTACTTCTGTAATATCACATAAGGGCATTTTGTGAAGCACATTCTTGTACCATTTCTATATTGAGGGATCTAACATTTCTCCATCAACGCAAGATTTCATTTTCTTGTTATTCAATTGCAATGAACATCTAGTCAGTCTTTTCCCTCAAGACATGTTTTATTTAGAACACAAGATCTTGTTGGCTTACTATGCCTGACTCAACATTGAGTAGTAATTTTAGCTAGTGTGTAAATTGCCTACCCCATCAAGGTGCAAGATTGAATTGAAATATATTCATTTCAGTGATCATATTGGATAATAGAAAGACACATCATCATGTTCTCCAGCCTAGTTGCAATCATAAGTCATCAAGAAAATCAGCTTCAAAAAGATGGTGCAAGCACACAAACCACAAGATATAAAAATAAAGGCAACTACTACATGTACATGAAGAAATGGTGCTACCTTGTTATCAAAGGCAAATGTGGTGAGCTCTCCTTCCACCACTGCAAAACATTTAATTTGAGAGTTCTCCCTTCTCTGTAACCTTCCTGCACATCCAACTCCTTGCATCCATCGGACAATCACCCCATCATAACTGCTAGATAGAATAATATTCTGGCTGCCTTCAGAGGTGACTGCCAAACCAGTGACGCTCTTCATGTGCCCAGAAAATGATACTGGCATCTTTTCTAGGTCATTGGCTGAATATATACTAATAGTGCCACCAAGGGAAACAATGACAAGATGATTATTCTGCCACAGGCAACCAACTAGCATTCCATCCAGTCCAGAATCAGATGAAGTAAGTGTCTTCTTCACCTTACCGTTTCCATTTTCATCAATCTCCCACACTTTTGCAGTTTTATCTGCAGACACTGTTACAACCTGAAACAGCAGGATAAGCTTTCGCAGTAAGATATGAGAGTTGGCTACTAGAGAAATAAATATATAAAACAAAGAATGAATAGGTATCTTTCTGTTGAGTCACACCAAAAGAAAAAATCATAATCAGCAAGTGCATTCTCTTTGAAGACCTAAAAATAAGAAAAAACAATGTATCAAATATTGCATTAACACTTTCCTTTAATCCACCTGTAAAATTGCAACAGGCAATTCAGTCAAAACCAGAAATCCAGCAGTAGCCGATGTGATTCGAAGCTAACAAGGAAAATGAAGGGCTTTTCACCATCTCTATTTCTCATAGTGACATAATCACTTCAACAGATTAAGTTTGCAAACTAAAGGCTATTAAGATACAGCATACAATGCAAACTACTTGTCTTAGATGTTCAAATGATATAACCCAAATATTGTTAAGATATATATATATATATATATATATATATATATATATATATATATATTATATACTTTAAAGTTAAGTCAACTGTGGTTGACTTAGACTAGTTGTTGGACTGCTGGTCCAACGGCTAGAAATCTAGCCATTGGACTAGGTCCAACAGCTAGTCAAACTAATGTGGACTCCCTTTTTCTCTCCTTTAATCTCTTTTCTTCCTCCGTTTCTCTATAAATATGGGTGCCTTTGTAAGGTAAGAGAGTGATGGGTAGTTTTAAGCTTCTTTTGTGTTTTTGAGTGTATTGTAATGATGATTAAAATGTATTTTTCTTTGTATTTTTAATGTTCTTTATTAATGAAGTTATTCATTCACATTCTATTGTGTTTTATTTTAGTTATTATGTTTTTATCCAAATGCATTGTGTTTTTATTCTTGGAGTTCATTATAGAGTGCATTGAGGTCCATGCCATTTTGTGACATGGTATCAGAGCAAGGCATCATGGTCTTGAAAAAGATTCGTATTAATGAATAGCATGGATTCAAGGATTTTGCATTCCGGTATGTATCTTTAGCTTTTCTATCTTCATATGTATGGTAGGTGTTTTGAAAGGGTTACATTAAAAATGAATGTCTTCTTTTGAAATTAGAATATGTAAAAATTGTTAGAAGTCAAGCACCTTCGACCAGATCTTCATCCACAGCAGAAGAGAAAGGGATTTGCAAGAAGGAGAGACGGCAATGACTGACACGATTCTCAATGAGAGGTTGTGCCCTATATTCAATGTTATATATATGATACAAGTTGGATTGGGTCTGTCAACCCAGACCCGATAATACCAACCATGTAAATACAATACAAAAGAATCATTTTGGGTCTAGAACTAGACCTGTACACTACATTCTCAATACCCCCTTCAAGTTGTGCATGGTTTTGCAACATGGACAACTTGTTCTTCAAGAACCAAAAACGCATATTGGTACGGCCCTTAGTGAACAAATCTGCCACTTGGTCAGCCGTAGGAACATAAGTAGGTGCAACTTCTCTATCTTCAATCTTTTGCCGAATGAAGTATTGATCAATCTCTATATGCTTTGTGCGACTATGGTGAATAGGATTAAAAGCAATTTGTATGACACCTTGATTATCGCGCAAGAGAGTGGTGGGTAGCATAGATTCTCCAACTTCAGTCAAAAGATGTCTCAGCCATGTGGCCTTTATTGTAGCAGCCACCATAGATCGATACTCAGCTTCAATACTAGATCGTGCAAATGCACGTTGTTTGTTGTTACTCTACGCCATCAAGTTCCCATCAAGAAAAGCACAATATCCAGAAACCGACTGCCTGTCATCTGGAACTCCAGCCCAATCTGCATTTGTGTATACATCCAGTCGATGTTGCTCCCCTTTAGTCTTGGATTGATGATAAACTAGACCATCTCCAAGACTTCCTTTTAAATATCGAAGGATTCTCTTGACAACATTCATATGCTTTGTTCGTGGGTCATGCATGAATTGTGAAACTTGATTCACTGCATACACAATGTCTGGTCTAGTGAAGGTGAGATATTGGAACATACCCACAAGACTCCGATATTTCTTGGAATCTTCATATGCTTCCCCATCCCGGGATTCGAGTTTATGATTAAGGACACTAGGGGTGGATAGAGGTTTATAATCCTTCATGCCTGCCTTATCCAACAAATCCAAAGTATATTTGTGTTGGGTTAGTGAAGTGTTTCATCCTGTCGATCCACCTCAACCCCTAAGAAATAACGCAAAACCCCCAAATCTTTCATCTTAAACTGTCGACTCAATAAGATCTTGGTAGCTTCTATGTGTTCATCGGAGTTCCCAATAATAATAATATCATCCACATATATAAGAATTAAGGTGCGTACCTGACAATCTCGAAAAATAAAAAGCGAATGATCAAGATGAGATCGAACCCATGTCTCTGAACTTCAATAGAGAAACTATCAAACCATGAGCGGGAGGCCTGCTTTAGCCCATAGATGGCTCTTCGTAGCTTGCAAACATGTGTGTTGGGGCTATGTTTGGTATAACTAGAGGGTTGCTCCATATACACCTCTTCCTTGAGAGTGCCATGCAAAAAATACATTTTTGACATCAAGTTGACTTAGAGTCCATCCATACTGAACTGACAAGGACAGAACTAATCGAATAGTTTCCATCTTGATCACAGAACTAAATGTTTCAGCATAATCTTGCCCGTATTCTTGAGTGAACCCTTTCGCTACTAGCCTCACCTTATAGCGTTCAATGGATTCATCGAGTTTATACTTGATTTTATAGACCTATTTAGATCCTACAACATTCTTGTTCGATGGTCTAGGAACAATCTCCCAAGTCCCACACTCATGTAAAGCTTTCATTTCCTCATTCATGACCTCAACCCATTTGATTGACATACATGCTTGTGAGAAACTGATAGGTTCATCATGCTTTTCAATCTGGGAGATGAACAGTTGTAAGTCTGTAGAGAAGTTGTCATAACTTACCCATCTTTCAATAGGATGGTGAATCCTCTCAAGCCTCCTGGGTTGCACAATAGGTCGTTGAACTTTGTCTTTGTTTCACTGCACATAGGTAATCCCTTAAAACTTTGTAACATCTGAAATGACAGGCATAGTAATATCTTGTGTGTTTGTCGACATTTCCTTTTCTGGGTGTACAACTGTACTATTTTGTTCTGCAGATAGTGTATGACATGAGGGTACGTCATGCATCACCATTTGATCAAGCACCTCAGCAACAAGCCATGGCTGATAACTTTTAGCATCCTTACAGTGTCCCTCTGTACTTCCTGAATCATCAGTATGAGTCTCGTCAAACACGACATTCCATGAAACTCTGATGCGACTGGTAGTGGAGTCATAGCAGTGATATCCTCTATATTGATCAACATATCCAACAAACCTACACCTGCATGCCTTTTTCTGAAACTTATCACGTTAAGAACTGTCAATATGAACATAGCATATGCAGCCAAACACTCGCAACTCATTATAGTCAGGATGAACCCCAAATAGTGTAAATAGCGTAAAATAACGGGATTGATCTGCTAACAATTTCATTGGCAGTCGATTTATGACATAGACAGCTGAATGAAAAACTTTCATCCACAAGTTTAAAGGAATGTGAGTGTTATGCAACATACTCAGCGCACTCTCAACAATGTGCCAGTATTTTCTTTCAGCCGCACCATTTTGTTGTGGTGTGTGTGGACAAGATATTCGACGACCTATTCCATTATCTTAGAGAAATTCAGTAAATTCCTTTGATAAGTACTCTCATCCACCGTCACAATGAAAATATTGAATTTTAGTTGAAAATTGATTACAAACTAAAGCACAGAATGAGCAAAAAAGCTTGAAAACTTCAGATTTATATTTGATAAAATAAATACAGGTGTATCTAGAGTAACTATCAATGAAAGTAATGTAATAATGATTGCCCAATAAAGAAGACTGCGGGGCATGTCTCCAGACATCAGAATAGACAATTTCAAAAAGCACAAAATCTCTTTGATTTATTGAATGAAATGGAAGAACATGACTTTTACATAATTGACAACGGAAACAAAGAAGAAAATCAGCCTCGACATTCAAACTAGACTGCGGAACAAGTCCACTAGACACAAGCTTCTCAATAAATGAATGATTACAATGACTAAGACGACGATGCCAAATCTCTGGCTTATTACATTGAGATAGACTAAAACAAACTTTGAATGACACTGGACGAACTGGTTGTGAATTTATTGATGCATCATGAACTAGAAGAGACTCCTTGAAGACATACATGTTTCCCTGTCGTTCTCCTTCAACGAGTGTCTTCTTCGTGAGAAGATCCTTGACACATACAGAAAGAGTAAATTCGACAAAAGAATTAGTATCATCGACAAGTTTAGAAACAGAAACAATGTTTTTAACAATACTAGGAGAATGGTAAACATCAGATAAAGGTAATGAGGAATTGGGGAGTAGAAGGAAAATATTTCCAACATGAGAGATAGGATGAAGAACACCATCTCCGGTTTTAATAAATCTTACCAATATCACATGTCACATGTGCAGCAGCCCGGAGTTAATGTACCAAGTCTCCTACTCAGTTTGCTTGAAGCTCAATTCTGAAAGAGCGAAAATCAAAAGATTCTTCACATTTTTCTTTTCATCTCCTTTACGGTCGTCTCCTGCTTGTCCCCTAGTAGAAGGTCCAGCACCATTAAACTTGCCTTTGTTTTGCGGATTATGCCAGCAATTTGCTTTAATGTGCTCCATTTGATTACACTGAAAACATGTCGGGATGTTTATAGGGTTCCCTGGATACAAGTTAGGTGACATGTAGGGTATGGGAAAAAGCCCACGGCCTCCTTGATTACCTCTTCTATGTCCACGCCTGCCTCAAAAGCCCCCACGTCCTCGCCCTAATACTACTCATGTGACAAGTACCTCATGGTTGTTGGAATTCAGGGTCATCTTCTCGCCCCTAATGGTAACTTCATATTGTAGTAGCTTAGTCCGTAGATCTTCAAAACTGGGCAATGAAGGGAGGCATAGAAGAGAGGTGACTAACATGTGGTAGTCAGAACCCAGACCATTCAGTGCCTGTTGAACCTTTTCTTTGTTAAGAATTACGCAACCCACCATGGCTAGTTGATATGTAATACTCTTGATTTTGTTCATGTATTATGTCACTGATAAACTCTATTTCTTCAAAAGCTGATATTCTCTCTTTAAATGCAAAATCCTAGCTTATGAAATCTGTGAATAAGTCTGCGCCAATATTTGCCACAACTCTCTGGCTGAACATTCATCTAGGATGGCCACTAATATCTCATGGGAAAGCATAGAGGTAATGTAAGCCACAACTGCCTGATCTTTTCTTCTTCATGTTACAAATTTTGAATTATGAATCAATTTGTTGGAAACCTCCCCTTTATCATCTCGCTCTTTTTGCAGGACGAATTCTAGTGGTGCATGGATCGTTCCATCAAGATATCCAGAGAGATCCAGACTCTTAATAAAAGGAAAACTTTGTCGCTTCCAGGTCAAGTAGTTATATGAGTTGTCCAAGGAAACTGGAAGGGAGAATCCATGTGAAAGGACAACAAAAGAACACTCTGACCAGCAGTTTGATTTACCAGCAATATAAATCTGTTTTTTTTTCTTTTTGCTACGAAAATAATATTGCAGGGAAACAAATAATCAGTAGAACACGACAAATTAATGATCTGAAATTTTTTTTTGTATGGACCGAAACTTTGATTTGGTTTTGGAGAATAAGATTTGACTTGAAAGACAAAAGAGAGATCTAAGTTTAAATGGAAACACAAATCTGATCTGATACGATCAGATTTGATTTAACGCTGCTGAAGGTAAGAATCAATATGCCATGGCCAGATCTAATTTAGTCTGGCTTGGAACGAAAACACTAGATCTGGAACGATCCGATCCAGCATCAAAGAGGAAAAAAAATAATCAAAATTTAAGAAAACAGATCGGGTTTGACGTGAGCAGACTGTTTGACGTGAACAGATTCAGTTTTAAGAGATCGAAAACTTAGAGAGGAAGAAAGATGTTTAAAAATTTTAAGAGAGAGATTTTTAACCCAATATGATAAGATCAATTTTCAGGACAGAAGGAGAATAGAATCTGATCTGATAAGATCAGATCTTGGATCAAAGAAAGGAAGAAGAGAACTCGACCTAGTATTTACTTCTCAGCCTGCTCTGATACCATGTTAGAAGTCACGCACCTTCGACCAGATCTTCATCCACAGCAGAAGAGAAAGGGATTTGCAAGAAGGAGAGGCAGCAATGACTGGCACGATTCTCAATAAGAGGTTGTGCCCTATATTCAATGTAATATATATGATACAAGTTGGATCGGGTCTGTCAACCCAGACCCGATAACACCAACCATGTAAATACAATACAAAAGAATCATTTTGGGTCTAGAACCAGACCCGTACCCTACATTCTCAATAGAAATTATTGTCTTTTAATATATTTTTTAGATTATGGATATGTATATTGAAAAAATTATATTTTGCAAAAATATGTGGTTTCTAAAAATCTTATGTGTTTCATGTTTTGCAAAATATTAATTTTTTACATTTTTTTTGTGTCTCTTAATGTATGTATTTACATAGATTATCTTTGGGATTTTTAATATATAGTGATGTTTCTTTGGTGATTCTAACTATGTGACTGTAAACACCCCAAATTTTTACTCACCTCCCCAACATTTCCACCAAGCATCAACATCCAGCCTCTGAAATCGCTGGAGGGCAAAATGGTCATTTTCTGAGCCCGGACCTTGCAAAAGTCCAAATTTCATCTGAAACTCTCAAATTTTCTCTATTTTTATCTCAGATGTTCAAGATTTTACTCCTGACAGGAGACAGACATCTCCAAGTCTTGGTTCAAGATTATATTGCATAAGACATGTCATTGCATGAGCATTTCAAATCACTGCACTGCACAACATGTCATTTCGAGGTCCAGAACTCTTGATTTCAAAATCTTCAATCCAGATTAGAATTTTAACTCTTTTCAAAATTGATTTCAAAACCCTGGGTCTTCAAAATTATCAATTTTTCCCATTTTACCCCCAGGACTCTGAATTTCAAAATATTTCCTCAGGAAAACCATCTGGATAGTTTTCAATATGGATTTCAGTCACTTCACCTCAGATTTTGCCCTTTTTGACAATTTCAAATATCTTTCTTTTACAAAATCGCCCTACAAGGGCCAACTCTTTCCAAAATTTCTGTTTTGCCCATTAGTCCAGATTTTATGAAAATTCCAAAAAGAAGTTGTGGTTTTACCCTTATTTCAATAAAGAAGCAATGTGGGACCCACACTGAGGTGGTGTCACACAAGCTTTCCTTTTGAAAATTTGAATTTTGAAAAACCCAAAAATATAGGAGCCTTGTCTCCTGGATTGGTGCCACTCTCTCCTCCCATTTACATGCCATGTGTCAGCATAGGGTTCACCTAGAGTTGGTGCCACATGTCACATTCCCTCTTCTGCCACGTGTCAGTGTGGGGCTACCCTAAGAAGCCGCCACATGTCATCCCATTTTATCTGCCATGTGTCACCCTATCCATCCTGCGCCATGTGTAATTTCAAAGACTACCAGAAGATGCCAAGTGTCATAGGTTGTCCTGTCTAGAAAAAGTGGAGTTTGTCTCCTCTGAGGTGGCGCCACTTGAAGTGTGTCTCCTGCAGGGGACACGTGTCAACCCCTCCTTCCTTCTAGAAAAGTAGCCTGACACATGTCTCTTCCTACTTTTCTCAGAAAAGTAGGAGACATGTATCACTCCTAAATTCCTACAAAAAAGGTAGGCTTGTCTCCTCTGAGGTGGCGCCATCTGGAGTGTCTCCTGCAGAGGACACATGGCAAGCCCTCATTTCCTTAGAAAAATGCAAGTGCCATGTGTCATTTTCTACTTTCTTCAGAAAAGCTAGAATTCAAATATTCAAAAATCCCCATAGGTGGCGAAAATCAAGAACTCCTACCTTTTTCATCCTGTCTGAGATGGCGCCACATGGCTTGGCCCACCTTCTCTCCCCTCTGCCACGTGTCATTCTCTGCTTCTTTCAGAAAAAGTAGAGGACACATGTCTTCTCCCTACCTCTTTCAGAAAAGTAGGAGACACATGTCACTCCTGGCCTTCTTCAGAAAAAGCAAACCATTCAAAATTCAAACAAGGCACTAGGTGGCAAAAATCCTGAGCTCTGATTTTTCCAGATGGCCTGAGATGGCGCCACATGTCCCTTTCCCTCCTTTTCCTCCCTCTTGCCACATGGCATTGTAGGAGCCACCCTGAGGTGGCGCCACATGTCCACCCTCCATTCCTCCAGGGCCAACCTCCATTTGAATTTCAAACTCCCCCCTGAGGTGGCGCCATTTGAGAAAGCCTCTCCAGACAGCTGACACTTGTCCGCCACATGTCTAGACCTCCCTGCACTAGAAAAAGTAGAAAAAAGCCCCCCATGAGGTGGCGCATTTTGCTTCCTCCTTTCATGTTCTCCTGCCACATGGCATCGTAGGAGCCACTCTGAGGAAATGCCACATGTCAGCCCCTCCTTTCCTGCAGAAAAGCAAAATTTCAAACATTTGAACTCCCCAGAGGTGGCGCCACATGGCATGCCCCTACTGTTCCAACTTTACACCTCAGATCACCTTTTGAGGTGGCACCATTCCAGGACTCCACTTGGCTCCATTTTTATTTTTATTTTATTTTTAATAAAGGTAGCCCACCATGAGGTGGCGCCACCTGAGGACTCCCTACAAAAGGTGAGTTTGAATTTCAAATTCCAAGAGAGCACCCTCTGAGGTGGCGCCTTCTGGGAGTTTCCTGCAGAGAGAATCAAGCAAACTTTTGAAAAATTCCAAATTCCCCCTGCTGAGGTGTCTCACCCACAAAATTTCCATTTTTTTATTTTTCTCAAAAAATCAAAAGAGCCTTTTGAGGTGGCGCCACCTGAGGGCTCCCTGCAAAAGACAAATTCGAATTTCAAACCCCTCAGATGGCACCCCCTGAGATGGCGCCACATGGAGGGCTCAGATTGAGCCTGTTTGAATTTCAAAAATTTTCAGAAAAGTTATAAAAACAAGGGTTCACGCCCAGCCTAAAGGAGATCATTTTTTTTAGCTCTGGTGAACTTGGAAAATCCGACCTAGCCTTCCTAGAATCAGATTTTGAACTGTGGAATTCGTGCCCCCTTTGGTGCATTGAAGAAGGTGGAGTAAAGCTCGTGCTGTGGCCAATTCAATTCCAACAGAGGTCAATTTTGGTGGACCATCCGAAGCTCGGGGCGAAGGACGAAGGAAGCTCGTGATAGCTGCCCCTTTCAAGAGCTCCTACGCTGCGTAACGAAGCAAGGTGCACTTCTTTTCCCATTGATTGGATTCCATAATTCGAATCGGGGGTCGTTTGAAGAAAGAGCTCATCCGAGGGATGGATTGAGCTATTCTCATAAAACGACATACATAAAAATGTTTCATTATGCTTCCTTGATGATTTTAACATTCATATAGTTAGCTAGGTTTAATTTGCATTTTATTTCATTCATTTAGCATATTTCATGAATTAATTAGGATTAATTTAGCCTTTATTTCAATTCTGCTTATTTTCAGTAGGTCTCTGTTTTTGTCAGTCAGTCCACACGTCATTTCATGCATTTGTTTTTTATTAAAAATCCCAAAAAAATCATGGAATGCGCCCTTAGGTGTCCCTGAAATTTTGCCAAAAATTCGGAGGCATTTGAATTTGTTTACTGCGGTAAACATTCAAAATGGCAAGTCGGGTTTTGTTACCCGGGATACGTTTTGAAAATCATTTTCCGACTTGTAAAATCAAGATATCGCTCATGGAAGATCCGATTTTCGATCCGAAAGATGTTTTGAACTCGGGAGAATGTCTAGTTTTTAATATGATTTTATCAGATGTTTCTGATTTTTTTTAATGCCTGACAAAAATCCGAGATGTCGGTACACGTGTAAGAGCCTAATTTGGGCCTCTGAGATCTTGGATCGACTTAGGGCTATGGTTTCTCCTTGTGTGTTGCTCCAAATCCAAAACTGTAAAAAGTGAAAGTTATGTCCGTGGTGTCCTATGTTTGCATATAAAAGCCTGTAATTTTTAGAACAGTGTTGACCCCTGCTTCGGATTTTTCTTGTCAGCCCCATGTTTTGCTACATTTGTCTGTTCTGTTAGTTTAGGCAGAAATAGTTATATTTTTATCTGTGCTTCCGTTGATCAAATGCCGAAGTCATAAACATGAAAGTTGTTCATGTAGGTGTCGTGCAAAGCTCTGATTAATTGCATAAATTTCTATGGCTGTTTGATATTTTTTTAGCATTTTACATCAGATTAGTATGATTTTTACCTCTGTCTGAACTAAATCCCTGTTATTGAACTCACCATGGCTCAAATCCCGAGGCTGTAAAAACCAAAAATGTTCCATTTCGGGTCTTTTAGCAGTCTGAAAAATATCAGAAGTTTCCATGGTGTAAATCTTGCATTATCATATTAGGCATTGCATTTGGTTCGGATCCATAGGCAAAATCCATCATTTTAGGACTTTCTTTGAATTTTGGCATTTAAATCATATCATTTCATGATTTTTTAGCATTCTAGGCTGTTTATCAGAGTAAGTAGATGCTTCATACCGAATTTGGTGCAATTTGGAATCCATTTGAGGTTCAGATCATCCATAATACCAAAACAGGGTCCCGCAGGACCCAGATCCAAGCGAAAAACAAGCGAAATTTGTTATTTTTGATAAATTGCAAAATACCAAATTCTGATTTTACAGTCTTAATGTGTCTAGCAGCATGTCATCATATCTTTTACTGCATTTCATCATCATTTGATTCAATTTGAACTTCAAAATCTCAATTTTACCAAGTTTTCCTTCAAAAAACCCTGATTTTAAAGGTATAACTTTATAATTAGGGGTATTTTGGTCATTTTGACCCCAATTCCGAATTTCAAACTGTTTTCCACTGAATTCCTTGCATTTACACCATATCAAAACATCAAGGAAGCATGAGAATAGGGTTTATATCCAATTAAATCCAATAATTTCATAATATTATTGGAAAATCTTGGAAAAACCCACATATTTGAGCTAACTTTATTTCAAGCTTGGCAGGGACATTCCAAAGAAGGAGCTGAAGTCTGCAAATTTCTTTTATTTCCTTTATTTAGTGATGTAATAATGTAAATTTTGGAATAAGAGATTTAATTTCCTGCTTAGACTAGGATGCATATCATATAGTTTGATTTTATGCAATATCCTGTTTCTATGATTCATGCATTTTATTTCAAAAGCACTATGGATGTTCACGAATGGCACATGCACCAACTCTTAGGGAGTTGACGGACTCGGTGGGATCCATATTTACGGCCCTAGTCGGAATATGGACGAGACCCAGATCCGTCATCTTTCTACTAGTCACATTGAGCCTACACTCTTAGGCTATCTTAAAATGCACATCATATTTCCAAAGTTTTCAAAATCATGTGCATCAAATCAACTGAATTCTGAACATATTCATGGCCACAGTCAGAATATGTGAAGGATTTATCTTGACTTAATGCACATTTTTCCAACAAATCTCTTAGAAAATCTTTTCAAAGTGCATTCATTCACTTATGTCATTTGCATCATAAAATCATTGATTTTCTCAAGATTTTCTCAAGAAAACTTCATTCTCAAGAAATCGATTTCTCAAGAAATTCTAAGGATTTTTCAAAATTGGTTTTTCCAAGACAAGTTTTTCCACAATTTTCCCAGGAAAATGATATTTTCTTAAGATATTCAAAAGAGTTTTCCAATCTTTCTTCAAGATCCAAAATCGATTTCCGAGTATTTCAAAAGGTAAAATCCCCAGGATTTCGATTCCCTAAGTTTTGAATTTCCTTCTCCAATGAGTTTTCTTATAAATCTTCCATCATTTTCCTAAGAAAACTCTCAAAGTCCAAGTTTTCCTAAAGAGTGTTTCCCTTTTCAAAAGGTTCATCTTTTCTCAAGAATCACTTCCATTTTCCCAGGATTTCCAACCATTCATAATTTTCCCAAGTCTTTATGAACTTTCCTGAGATTTCAAATCTTTTCCATCTGAGTTTCCTGAGAAATTGACTTTCAGCTTTTTTCTGAGAGAATCTTTTCAACTCCAAATATTTTCCAAGCATACATCATGTTTCCCCAAGCTGCATTTTCCAAAATCTCATAGCACATGCCTGAATTCTCTGTGCATTTAGGATAGAACATGATTTTGATGATTTAACTAAGTCAAGCACAATTTTGGTCCTTGGTTCGATTACCCCTGTTAAAGGCGGCAGGAACGGTCGAACCTCGTACCGACAGGTCGAGCCCCATCCCATGGATTTTCCCGCAATTTTCAAAAACGGAGGCGAGTATTTCAAAAACATTTTCCAAAATCCGGTCAAAGTTTGAATCGCGAAAGCATTTCTCTCTTTTTCTCTTCCGCAAGGAAGGGAAGACGGGGGAAAAATTTCGCGACGACAACAGGTTTGGCGACCGTGATGGGACCTGTCCTTGTCTAACCTAAATTATGCTTGACTTAGTTCAATTATCAAAATTATGTTCACTAAATGTCAGCTCTTTACTTTCAATATCATGTGAGCCTAGGAGCCTAGATTCTGACCTAGCTGACATTGACTGCATATAGCTTAGGCATGGTTTGGTAGGACCAGATTGAGGAGAAATTTTCATGCTCACATAGACTTAGGTCTAAATACAACCCTCCTCAATTTAGGATCTGAATGCAAACAATGTATGCTTCTTCAAAGATTTTCAAAAGTCTATCTCTCTAGGATTTAGAGCCCTCTATTTCTTGCATGTGATCATTTTTCAAAACCTTAATTACCTATCATTACCCGGTCTTCACGTTGCTGGGCTCTCTTCCAGAACCCTAGTTCGGGACAGAGCCTCATAACTGGGCCAACTATTTGGGTTAACACCCCCCTACCACGTACCGCGGGCCACAGTCCGAAGTATATCGGTAGGCGCTCAAGGATGTTGGAAAACCTTACCTTAGAACCGGAGTTGAAATTCTATGCCACGTACCTCGGATTTCAATTCGGGTATATCGGCATAACTGGAGTGGACAAAGATGATCTGAACCTAGAGTTAGGATTAAGGTCCTACAGCTGTTTTCAAATTGATGCATTTAGAGTCAGCCTTTTAGGGAGTGCTGAATGTGCATAAATGTTTGTGCAGGATGTGATTGTATTCTTTATATTTCCTAATGTTTTTTTTTTTTTAACTCATTAGGTCTTTTTCAAAATATCCTTATTTTCCACAAGATCTTTTTCTCAAACCTTGGATGATTTTCTCAAATATCCAATTTCTTTCAAAACTCCAGGTGATTTTCCATTCTCTCGTTCTACTGGATTTCGGATTTCCAGCCTTATTCCAATCCTGCCTGCAAATTTTTGAAATTTCAAATTTTGCTCATGTCTTCAAAAACTTTTTTTTCGGTATATCTTCCAAATTTTATCCAAATTTTTGACATGTCCTTCCAATTCCATCATTTGTTTTTCCCTCAAGAGTGTTGGTTTCAAAATTCTTTTTTCCATCATGCTAAACATCCCATGTGGTTCTGCAGAGGGCATTGGCATAGTTGTGTGATCCTGACGAGATCAAAGATCGCGCTACTTCAGCACATTAGTTACAGACAGTGAGTAAGAAATGGATTCCATAAAGTCTGTCAAAGAGGGAGCTCAGACCATCAAGGAGGAGATTGATCCCGCCATATATCGGTTGTTCAAAAGAATGATGATTGAGATATTATCCGAGCAAGCTGAAGCCAATTTCGGAAAAGTTCCTGTTAAAGAAGGGTCATCGATCACCATCCCTATGAGCATCATTGGAGACCACAACAGGGCAACCAGTTCTAAACCCAGCAACAACAAAAATAGAGGTAGTCAATGCAGCAAGTTAGAAGAGTCTAAAGATTTGAAAGGAAAGTATTCTAGAATCCAGAATAGACCTTTTCAATCCAGCCCTCAGCAAAAGGAAAAAAAATCAAGGAAAACCAAAGCGCGGAAACTGGAGCGGCGATCGAGATTTCACTCCTATAGACAAGCCACTCGACGAAGTCCTTGAATACATGTTGATTAAGGGATTAGTGAAGCTCCCAAAGGCCACAACTCCTCCCACCATCATGGGAAGGTTCAAGAATCAGTTTTGCAAGTTCCATCGGGCAGTAGGGCATGACACTGATCATTGTTTTGTCCTCAAAAATATTGTACAAGACTGTATTGATAAGAACCTCTTTGTTGAAGGCAGAGAAGAAGGACATCCAGTAGCCCTAACCAAGAAAGAAGTCAAAGAAGTCAGCATTCAACAGAAATCCAACAATCCGAAGAAGATAAAGCGTGATGGTTGGAGTTATGATCGCGAGTTTACTCCTTTAGGTGAGCCCATCGAAGAAATTCTTGGATATCTGCTCGCGAAGGATATGATCAAACTTCCAAGGATTGTGGATCCTCCCGTCACCATGGGGAAATGGAAAGATTGTTTCTGCGAGTTCCATCGGGCAATGGGGCACGATACTGAACGTTGCTTCGTTCTAAAAAATATTGTACAGGACTACATCGATAAAGAGCTTTTGGTGCCGGAAGAAAGGGACGGGACGAGTTGCAGTCCTGACCAAGCCTCTCCCAGATCACTCTGAAGAATGACAATGCCTATGCCAATGCCTTCTCATTTTGTCAGGACGATATAGTCCTAGTGGTTTTCCTTTTTCAAGTCGTCATCCTTTTTAAGGCATCAATAAAATCATCAACTTTTCTCATTTAATTATGACATTCTTCTTGTGGTTGTTCTGTTTTTGTTATTATCTCTCCCCCATTACACTGGGACATCCTTTTGAAAATTTGTTTTCAAGCATTCTATATGCAGGCAGGATAAACAAATTCCTCATTTCATGCACTTGTGCATTCATATGCATCAATTCATATTCATTTGCATTCAATTGCATTAATAACAATCCGGTCAGTATTGGGATTTCAACAAACAGTCCCATCACAATTCCTAATGATTCAAAGATCATCGCCAATACTGAACCAAAACCCAGCGCTCGAACTGGTATTATTTCAAAATCCAGTATTCAAGCTGGCACATTTTCAACTTTTAGGAAAACCGAGTTCCGACTCGGGTTTTTATTCAAATCATTTTCCTTTGTTGATCCGGGTTCCGACTCGTGATCTCTCTACTTTATTCGAGCCTTGACTCAATTTCTTCATTTTCCTTTGTTGATCCGGGTTCCGACTCGTGATCTCTCTACTTTACTCGAGCCTTGACTCGAACTCTTCATTTTCCTTTGTTGATCCGGGTTCCGACTCGTGATCTCTCTACTTTATTCGAGCCTTGACTCGATTTCTTCATTTTCCTTTGTTGATCCGGGTTCCGACTCGTGATCTCTCTACTTTACTCGAGCCTTGACTCGAACAAATCATTTTCCTTTGTTGATCCGGGTTCCGACTCGTGATCTCTCTACTTTACTCGAGCCTTGACTCGAACAAATCATTTTCCTTTGTTGATCCGGGTTCCGACTCGTGATCTCTCTACTTTATTCGAGCCTTGACTCGAACCAATCATTTTCCTTTGTTGATCCGGGTTCCGACTTGTGATCTCTCTACTTTACTCGAGCCTTGACTCGAACTCTTCATTTTCCTTTATTGATCCGGGTTCCGACTCGTGATCTCTCTACTTTACTCGAGCCTTGACTCGAACAAATCATTTTCCTTTGTTGATCCGGGTTCCGACTCGAGATCTTTTCGAGCTTGTCATTCTCTTTTGTTGATCCGGGTTCCGACTCGTGATCTCATTACCTTACTCGAACCCTGAATCGAGTTCTTCATTTCTTTTGTTGATCCGGGTTCCGACTCGAGATCTCTTTATCTTATCCAAGCTTTAATTCGAGTCCTTCATTTTCCTTTGTTGATCCGGGTTCCGACTCGTGATCTCATTATCTTATTTGAGCTCTGATTCGAGCCTTCCATTTTTCTCTGTTGATTCGGGTTCCGACTCGTGATCTCTATATTTTATTCGAGCTCTGACTCGAACTCATCATTCTCTTTTATTGATCCAAGTCATTTCAATCATCAGGGTCTGTCAATTGCTCAAATTTGACATTTTGCCCTCTAAATTTCAATTTAAGTCCTCAAATCAGGCAATTCTCCAATTTCGACCTCTGGGTCACCAAATTTTCAATTCTCAATTTCAATTACCAATCTCAATTCTCGACCTTCGGGTCAATCAATTTCCAATTCTCGACCTTCGGGTCTATCAATTTCCAATTCTCGACCTTCGGGTCTATCAATTTCCAATTTTCGACCTTCGGGTCAATCCATTTCCAATTTTCGACCTTCGGGTCAATCAATTTCCAATTTTCAACCTTCGGGTCAATTTCGACCTTCGGGTCAATCAATTTCCAATTTTCGACCCTCGGGTCAATCAATCTCCAAATTTTCGACTTTCGGGTCACCCAATTTCCAAATTTCGACCTTCGGGTCACTCAATTCACAATTTCGACCTTTTGGTCAAATCAATTCTCAATTTCGACCATCAGGTCATCCAATTTCGACCTTCGGGTCATTCAATTTTCAGCAACCAATTTTCCAATTTCCAATTTTGACCTTCGGGTCAATAAATCTCAATATCCAATTTCAATCATTTTCTCTTGCGAGAGACCCTTTTTAGGGAGAGTTCGAGGGAGCTCGTTCTTTTCGCATGCTATCCAATTCGTTCACTTAGCCCCTTTTCAGGGAGAGTTTGAAGGGACTCGCGTCTTTGTGAACCGTTTGCAAAACAATTTCCAATTTCACACGAGGAACCCTTTTGATAAGGGAGAGGCTCGACGGAGACTCGCTTTTCTTGTGACCCCCCAATTTCATACTAGGCCATTTTTCGTCATGAAAAGACCCTCTTTGCAGGGAGAGTGTGATGGACTCGTTCCTTTCATGACCCAATTTTCAGACCTCACTATTATCGGCCCCCTTTCCATAAGAGAAGCCAAATATTAGGGAGCTTTGACGAAAGCTCAATTTCTCTTCGAAAGTTCGTTTTGCAAACACCTCCTCTTTAGGGAAGAGAGGAGTATTTCCCATTTCCCATTCAGGTAAGGGCTAAGCCTGAGTCTCTCTTTTTGGGGAAAAAGAGAGGAGAATTTTCGTCGCGGATGTATTGAGCCGGATTTCAAATACTCATTTTCACCAAGGATTTCAAGAAAATTTTGTCAATTTGTCAAATTATTTGCTGATTTCAGAATCTTTATTGCACTAGTCAGTTTACCCTCAGCATCACTTCCAAAAGAGCGAAGCTTTTGCGAAAAGGGATTCAAAATTCAAATTCTTTCTATTGGCCAACCAAAAGGATGAAGGATAAATCCTCGATATGGCCAGAAAAGAAGATTCAAGGTTATTGAAAAGCCGTAGATGATCGATATTGATCGCAGTCAATGGCGCATCGTTAAAGGCTATTCTTGTAAGGACGAGACAATGGAAATATCCTGAGTGCTAGAAAAGAGAGAATTCACCCAAACCCTGTCTCCTCAGAATCACCTAAGCTGCAATTAAATATCCGCAAAAGGGATCTCTCACCTGTCGTCAAGATGAAGGCGAATTAGGCGAGTAGACCCCCGGGGCCAAAGAAGATTCGAAACATCTCCAAGATGACGGAGTTTGTGACGGATCCTTCCAGGGAAAGTCCAAAGCACTGTCGAGATGAAGGCAGATGCGATGAACCTCTCGACAATCCCTAAAAGATATTTAATTTCAGCTATCGCCCAAAGATCTCCAAACCCATCATCCAAGAAGGATCGAAACATCTCCAAGTTGAAGGAGTTTGTGACGTACCCTTCCCAAAAGAGAGAAAGAGAGGAAAAAGAAAGAGAGAAAAAGTCAGAACATCTCCAAAATAAAGGAGAATGTAGCAAAAACCCAGAGAGCCAAAAGAGTGCAGAAAGATTGTCAAGAGAGAAGCTCCCAGGATATCAAACTGCCAAATTTATCAAGAATCCTCTTTAACTTTGTGAAATTCTATTATCAATATTCTTTCATCAATTGCTTTCATAATATCAAATTCTCTTTCCTGCTCATATCAAGGAAATTGATAACTTCCTTGAAAAAGGTCAATTGCAAGCAATTTGGATTTCCAATCTCGATTCCACGAAGTGAACCTTGTTTGGAGGTAATGCTTTGGGTAGAAAAGAAAGAATATCTTTGCAACAATGTGCAACATTTTCAAATATTTTGAATCAACAGCAAAATTTCCAACATTTTGACAATATTTTCTAGCTATCCTGACATGAAGTGAGAGCTCGATATCCGTCTTCGATGCATCCTGACACCAATTTTAAATCCCTCCTAAGGACTTGATTCCTTCCCTTCTTTGAGAGCATGAACTCTCAAATTTGCACACTTCCCTGTGTCCCCACTGTCCCACCATAGACAGTCCCATTTCGGTTCGAGGTCGAACCACCAATCATTTCCCGCAAAAGGCAATTTCAAAAGCTGATTTTAGTCTCAGCAATGAGACGCCCAAAACCAATCCCTTTTCAAGCTTTAGGGACCCCATTTTCCTTCCTTTTGCAAAAACCCTATTGGATTTATTGTGCAAAATCCAAAGGTTCCATCATGGTCTCTTCCTTCGAGGATTCCATTCATTTTCCACCCGATCAGGATAAGGGTACAAACCTGAGCCTCATCCAAAGAGGTATTTCATTTTCCGCCCGATCAGGATAAGGGTACAAACCTGAGCCTCCTTTGATGAGGTATTCCATTTCAACGCCCGATCAGGATAAGGGTACAAACCTGAGCTTCCGTCGATGAGGTATTTCATTTTCCGCCCGATCAGGATAAGGGTACAAACCTGAGCCTCGATCAAAGAGGTATTCCATTTTCCGCCCGATCAGGATAAGGGTACAAACCTGAGCCTCAATCAAAGAGGTATTTCATCTTCTGCCCGATCAGGTTAAGGGTACAAACCTGAGTCTCATTTCGATGAGATATTCCATTCCCCAATCAGGTCAAGGGTCAAAACCTGATCTTCGTTCCATGCGAGGTATTTCTGTCCCATCAGGTTAAGGGTCAAACCTGAGCTTCGTTCCATGCGAGGTATTTCTGTCCCATCCAGGTTAAGGGCATAAACCTGAACTTCACTCTCATAGAGTGAATCTTTTCTCTCCATTCTTCACTTCATATCTACCATCTTCCTCGGGCTAATTTCTTCACACCCAGTCAGATCCTTCTAACTGGGGCATTATTTTTATGTATAGCCCAAATTTGGTGTGTTTTTCTTTGCCACTAAGCTCGGCCATGAGCCGGCTTAGTAGCAAAGAGGGGCATCTGTAAACACCCCAAATTTTTACTCACCTCCCCAACATTTCCACCAAGCATCAACATCCAGCCTCTGAAATCGCTGGAGAGCAAAATGGTCATTTTCTGAGCCCGGACCTTGCAAAAGTCCAAATTTCATCTGAAACTCTCAAATTTTCTCTATTTTTATCTCAGATGTTCAAGATTTTACTCCTGACAGGAGACAGACATTTCCAAGTCTTGGTTCAAGATTATATTGCATAAGACATGTCATTGCATGAGCATTTCAAATCACTGCACTGCACAGCATGTCATTTCGAGGTCCAGAACTCTTGATTTCAAAATCTTCAATCCAGATTAGAATTTTAACTCTTTTCAAAATTGATTTCAAAACCCTAGGTCTTCAAAATTATCATTTTTTCCCATTTTACCCCCAGGACTCTGAATTTCAAAATATTTCCTCAGGAAAACCATCTGGATAGTTTTCAATATGGATTTCAGTCACTTCACCTCAGATTTTGCCCTTTTTGACAATTTCAAATATCTTTCTTTTACAAAATCGCCCTACAAGGGCCAACTCTTTCCAAAATTTCTGTTTTGCCCATTAGTCCAGATTTTATGAAAATTCCAAAAAGAAGTTGTGGTTTTACCCTTATTTCAATAAAGAAGCAATGTGGGACCCACACTGAGGTGGTGTCACACAAGCTTTCCTTTTGAAAATTTGAATTTTGAAAAACCCAAAAATATAGGAGCCTTGTCTCCTGGATTGGTGCCACTCTCTCCTCCCATTTACATGCCATGTGTCAGCATAGGGTTCACCTAGAGTTGGTGCCACATGTCACATTCCCTCTTCTGCCACGTGTCAGTGTGGGGCTACCCTAAGAAGCCGCCACATGTCATCCCATTTTATCTGCCATGTGTCACCCTATCCATCCTGCGCCATGTGTAATTTCAAAGACTACCAGAAGATGCCAAGTGTCATAGGTTGTCCTGTCTAGAAAAAGTGGAGTTTGTCTCCTCTGAGGTGGCGCCACTTGAAGTGTGTCTCCTGCAGGGGACACGTGTCAACCCCTCCTTCCTTCTAGAAAAGTAGCCTGACACATGTCTCTTCCTACTTTTCTCAGAAAAGTAGGAGACATGTATCACTCCTAAATTCCTACAAAAAAGGTAGGCTTGTCTCCTCTGAGGTGGCGCCATCTGGAGTGTCTCCTGCAGAGGACACATGGCAAGCCCTCATTTCCTTAGAAAAATGCAAGTGCCATGTGTCATTTTCTACTTTCTTCAGAAAAGCTAGAATTCAAATATTCAAAAATCCCCATAGGTGGCGAAAATCAAGAACTCCTACCTTTTTCATCCTGTCTGAGATGGCGCCACATGGCTTGGCCCACCTTCTCTCCCCTCTGCCACATGTCATTCTCTGCTTCTTTCAGAAAAAGTAGAGGACACATGTCTTCTCCCTACCTCTTTCAGAAAAGTAGGAGACACATGTCACTCCTGGCCTTCTTCAGAAAAAGCAAACCATTCAAAATTCAAACAAGGCACTAGGTGGCAAAAATCCTGAGCTCTGATTTTTCCAGATGGCCTGAGATGGCGCCACATGTCCCTTTCCCTCCTTTTCCTCCCTCTTGCCACATGGCATTGTAGGAGCCACCCTGAGGTGGCGCCACATGTCCACCCTCCATTCCTCCAGGGCCAACCTCCATTTGAATTTCAAACTCCCCCCTGAGGTGGCGCCATTTGAGAAAGCCTCTCCAGACAGCTGACACTTGTCCGCCACATGTCTAGACCTCCCTGCACTAGAAAAAGTAGAAAAAAGCCCCCCATGAGGTGGCGCATTTTGCTTCCTCCTTTCATGTTCTCCTGCCACATGGCATCGTAGGAGCCACTCTGAGGAAATGCCACATGTCAGCCCCTCCTTTCCTGCAGAAAAGCAAAATTTCAAACATTTGAACTCCCCAGAGGTGGCGCCACATGGCATGCCCCTACTGTTCCAACTTTACACCTCAGATCACCTTTTGAGGTGGCACCATTCCAGGACTCCACTTGGCTCCATTTTTATTTTTATTTTATTTTTAATAAAGGTAGCCCACCATGAGGTGGCGCCACCTGAGGACTCCCTACAAAAGGTGAGTTTGAATTTCAAATTCCAAGAGAGCACCCTCTGAGGTGGCGCCTTCTGGGAGTTTCCTGCAGAGAGAATCAAGCAAACTTTTGAAAAATTCCAAATTCCCCCTGCTGAGGTGTCTCACCCACAAAATTTCCATTTTTTTATTTTTCTCAAAAAATCAAAAGAGCCTTTTGAGGTGGCGCCACCTGAGGGCTCCCTGCAAAAGACAAATTCGAATTTCAAACCCCTCAGATGGCACCCCCTGAGATGGCGCCACATGGAGGGCTCAGATTGAGCCTGTTTGAATTTCAAAAATTTTCAGAAAAGTTATAAAAACAAGGGTTCACGCCCAGCCTAAAGGAGATCATTTTTTTTAGCTCTGGTGAACTTGGAAAATCCGACCTAGCCTTCCTAGAATCAGATTTTGAACTGTGGAATTCGTGCCCCCTTTGGTGCATTGAAGAAGGTGGAGTAAAGCTCGTGCTGTGGCCAATTCAATTCCAACAGAGGTCAATTTTGGTGGACCATCCGAAGCTCGGGGCGAAGGACGAAGGAAGCTCGTGATAGCTGCCCCTTTCAAGAGCTCCTACGCTGCGTAACGAAGCAAGGTGCACTTCTTTTCCCATTGATTGGATTCCATAATTCGAATCGGGGGTCGTTTGAAGAAAGAGCTCATCCGAGGGATGGATTGAGCTATTCTCATAAAACGACATACATAAAAATGTTTCATTATGCTTCCTTGATGATTTTAACATTCATATAGTTAGCTAGGTTTAATTTGCATTTTATTTCATTCATTTAGCATATTTCATGAATTAATTAGGATTAATTTAGCCTTTATTTCAATTCTGCTTATTTTCAGTAGGTCTCTGTTTTTGTCAGTCAGTCCACACGTCATTTCATGCATTTGTTTTTTATTAAAAATCCCAAAAAAATCATGGAATGCGCCCTTAGGTGTCCCTGAAATTTTGCCAAAAATTCGGAGGCATTTGAATTTGTTTACTGCGGTAAACATTCAAAATGGCAAGTCGGGTTTTGTTACCCGGGATACGTTTTGAAAATCATTTTCCGACTTGTAAAATCAAGATATCACTCATGGGAGATCCGATTTTCGATCCGAAAGATGTTTTGAACTCGGGAGAATGTCTAGTTTTTAATATGATTTTATCAGATGTTTCTGATTTTTTTTAATGCCTGACAAAAATCCGAGATGTCGGTACACGTGTAAGAGCCTAATTTGGGCCTCTGAGATCTTGGATCGACTTAGGGCTATGGTTTCTCCTTGTGTGTTGCTCCAAATCCAAAACTGTAAAAAGTGAAAGTTATGTCCGTGGTGTCCTATGTTTGCATATAAAAGCCTGTAATTTTTAGAACAGTGTTGACCCCTGCTTCGGATTTTTCTTGTCAGCCCCATGTTTTGCTACATTTGTCTGTTCTGTTAGTTTAGGCAGAAATAGTTATATTTTTATCTGTGCTTCCGTTGATCAAATGCCGAAGTCATAAACATGAAAGTTGTTCATGTAGGTGTCGTGCAAAGCTCTGATTAATTGCATAAATTTCTATGGCTGTTTGATATGTTTTTAGCATTTTACATCAGATTAGTATGATTTTTACCTCTGTCTGAACTAAATCCCTGTTATTGAACTCACCATGGCTCAAATCCCGAGGCTGTAAAAACCAAAAATGTTCCATTTCGGGTCTTTTAGCAGTCTGAAAAATATCAGAAGTTTCCATGGTGTAAATCTTGCATTATCATATTAGGCATTGCATTTGGTTCGGATCCATAGGCAAAATCCATCATTTTAGGACTTTCTTTGAATTTTGGCATTTAAATCATATCATTTCATGATTTTTTAGCATTCTAGGCTGTTTATCAGAGTAAGTAGATGCTTCATACCGAATTTGGTGCAATTTGGAATCCATTTGAGGTTCAGATCATCCATAATACCAAAACAGGGTCCCGCAGGACCCAGATCCAAGCGAAAAACAAGCGAAATTCGTTATTTTTGATAAATTGCAAAATACCAAATTCTGATTTTACAGTCTTAATGTGTCTAGCAGCATGTCATCATATCTTTTACTGCATTTCATCATCATTTGATTCAATTTGAACTTCAAAATCTCAATTTTACCAAGTTTTCCTTCAAAAAACCCTGATTTTAAAGGTATAACTTTATAATTAGGGGTATTTTGGTCATTTTGACCCCAATTCCGAATTTCAAACTGTTTTCCACTGAATTCCCTGCATTTACACCATATCAAAACATCAAGGAAGCATGAGAATAGGGTTTATATCCAATTAAATCCAATAATTTCATAATATTATTGGAAAATCTTGGAAAAACCCACATATTTGAGCTAACTTTATTTCAAACTTGGCAGGGACATTCCAAAGAAGGAGCTGAAGTCTGCAAATTTCTTTTATTTCCTTTATTTAGTGATGTAATAATGTAAATTTTGGAATAAGAGATTTAATTTCCTGCTTAGACTAGGATGCATATCATATAGTTTGATTTTATGCAATATCCTGTTTCTATGATTCATGCATTTTATTTCAAAAGCACTATGGATGTTCACGAATGGCATGTGCACCAACTCTTAGGGAGTTGACAGACTCGGTGGGATCCATATTTACGGCCCTAGTCGGAATATGGACGAGACCCAGATCCGTCATCTTTCTACTAGTCACATTGAGCCTACACTCTTAGGCTATCTTAAAATGCACATCATATTTCCAAAGTTTTCAAAATCATGTGCATCAAATCAACTAAATTCTGAACATATTCATGGCCACAGTCAGAATATGTGAAGGATTTATCTTGACTTAATGCACATTTTTCCAACAAATCTCTTAGAAAATCTTTTCAAAGTGCATTCATTCACTTATGTCATTTGCATCATAAAATCATTGATTTTCTCAAGATTTTCTCAAGAAAACTTCATTCTCAAGAAATCGATTTCTCAAGAAATTCTAAGGATTTTTCAAAATTGGTTTTTCCAAGACAAGTTTTTCCACAATTTTCCCAGGAAAATGATATTTTCTTAAGATATTCAAAAGAGTTTTCCAATCTTTCTTCAAGATCCAAAATCGATTTCCGAGTATTTCAAAAGGTAAAATCCCCAGGATTTCGATTCCCCAAGTTTTGAATTTCCTTCTCCAATGAGTTTTCTTATAAATCTTCCATCATTTTCCTAAGAAAACTCTCAAAGTCCAAGTTTTCCTAAAGAGTGTTTCCCTTTTCAAAAGGTTCATCTTTTCTCAAGAATCACTTCCATTTTCCCAGGATTTCCAACCATTCATAATTTTCCCAAGTCTTTATGAACTTTCCTGAGATTTCAAATCTTTTCCATCTGAGTTTCCTGAGAAATTGACTTTCAGCTTTTTTCTGAGAGAATCTTTTCAACTCCAAATATTTTCCAAGCATACATCATGTTTCCCCAAGCTGCATTTTCCAAAATCTCATAGCACATGCCTGAATTCTCTGTGCATTTAGGATAGAACATGATTTTGATGATTTAACTAAGTCAAGCACAATTTTGGTCCTTGGTTCGATTACCCCTGTTAAAGGCGGCAGGAACGGTCGAACCTCGTACCGACAGGTCGAGCCCCATCCCATGGATTTTCCCGCAATTTTCAAAAACGGAGGCGAGTATTTCAAAAACATTTTCCAAAATCCGGTCAAAGTTTGAATCGCGAAAGCGTTTCTCTCTTTTTCTCTTCCGCAAGGAAGGGAAGACGGGGGAAAAATTTCGCGACGATAACAGTGACCATGCATGATTTTAATTATGTAGCCTTTGTGATTATTATTGGATGGCATAAGCATGATTTGTCATCATGAACTCGAATGCATATTTTAATTTCTCTATTATGCATTATATTTTTTAGTGGGTTCTTGTGTATGCTTCTTGAGCATTTTATGAATAAAACTTATATTTTTTAAAAGACTCTTGTATGATTGTTGCTTAGCCCTTAGTAGTTTTATGTGCTTTTTGGTGGCTTAGTGACTTGAGTGTTTGTGCACTTTTGTAACCCTTAGTGGTTTCTTTCTTGTGCATTGATACTTCATTGCATGTTTCTTTAAGATTTTATATTTGTTACATTGTGATAAAATTCTTTGTATGATATATATGAGTTCATGGTTGTTGATAGTTATATAGCTCTTTGTGAATCTCTATATGTTTGTCATCAATTGTCTAATAGTAGACTAATGATTTAGATCTAGCTTCTTAGAAGCTTTTCTTTAATAAAATCATATACTTTTGTCTTTTTATTGAGATTTATTGGATCTTTTGTATATGATGTGCCTTAGTGCACTTGTTTCTTGATTGGTGGATTCATGATTCCATTATCTTTTGAAAGATACTCTAACATCATAATTTCATCACATCTATGTAGATTATTTATATTGGGCATGATTCTTGTCCATTATTTGCTTGTCAAAGTTTGTAAAATTTGTCATGAGACATCTTGTGTTGGAAGTGATTGCATCAATTGACATATTGTTGTGCATATGATTGAACTATATTCATTCTAAGTCTTCATCTACCTTTATTGGATTTGATTTAAAACTTTGTTTTTTCAAATCGGTACTTTTATATATGAACTCACTTATTTGAAAATCAATTTCCGTGAGTATTTTTTGCCTTCTTTTGGCATTGTTTTTTGTCCATCATAGATTTTTCTAGGATGCGCCATTTATTTTTGGCCTTGTTGTTGGGTCAGAGTTAGCCGTTGAGGTGAGTTATGTGTGCACCTCATGTCATCTTACTAGTCTAGATTCCCAAAGGTTATGAGTGATGTGTTGTCACTTGTCTTGGGTTTGATTGGTATCTACATCCATGTTGCTTTTGTTGAACAAGAGATGCTTGTTGGGGTGAGTTGTGTGCACCTTGGTTTTCTTATCAGTATAGATTGTCGCCTTATAGTTTGGCTCTAATTGACGGTTGTTTGATCTCTAGTTCTATGAGTGTGTTATATCACTCATTTGTTTATTTGGACAATGTTATTATGAATACTTATAATTATGTTTATCTGTGATGGTTATCTATTTTGAAAATATGGTGTTTGAAAGATTGTTAAAATTGATACATTTATCCTTCTTGATGACATTAGTTTGTTTTTATTACAAGCTCTCTTACTTTGTGTCTTCTCCTATTATGTCTCTTATTTAAAAGATATTTTTGTGGTGAGTTATATGCACCCATTGGTTATTCACATTTTGTGTGTTTGTATTATACTCTTATTTTAGTAGCTGATGCACTTGAATATTGAGGTTTATCTCTTATTTAAGTGTCATTTTACGTAGACAAGAAAGATTTGTTTGCAATGAGTTAGGTGCACCCATTGGTTATTCATACTTTTTGTGTGTTTGTATTATGCTCTTTTTCTAGTAGCTGAAACATTGAGGTTTGTCTCTTATTTAAGTGTTATTTTATATAGATGAGATGTTCACACTTTTTGTGTGTTTGTTAAGCTCATAAGTGGCATTGTCATTGATCTCTTGTTCTAGCAGCTATTACACTTGAATTTTGAGGTTTGAAGGTCAAGCGAGGTAAATTGCTTATGGTGGTCGAACTATTGTGAAGGTTTGCAAAATATCATTTCTTGATATTTGTGGGATTTTCAAATCTCTCCACAAAATTTCTAAAAAAAATTCACTCATTTACCCTTGTCTGGGAAATGGTTATTGAAAATTCTTCATGCATTTTGCATTGAATATGTTTTAATTGCATGCTTAAAGATATTTTAAATGTGTTCCATGATTAGTTATCTTGGGTGATTTACATCATGATATGCCTTGGTTGCATAGGATGCAATATTTTGAGTGTATTTATAGATATTGTTTCTATTGTTGAGATTTAAATTGTTATTAATATTTGTCATTATTACAAAATATCTCTTGTTATGATTTGTACGTGGGATTTTGAACTTCCCCATTATTTCTGTTGTACATTTAATATGGCTACTTGTTTTGAAAAACCCTGCTTTATGAATATTTTTTGTGTGGGTTAAACTCTTTTGTGAGTTATTTATTCATGGTATTGATGTGGTTTGAAAATTCATATTTCATGCATTAATGTGCTTTTCGAGATAGATGTGTGTATTGACTTTCAATAATGCATGTTTTCATGAATGTTTAAAGTGATGAATGATTTATACGTTTATCTTTGAGATATTTTATGCATGCATCTCTTCTTTTGATAATATGCAATTGTGTTCTCTTATAAATCAAGAACTATGATTTCGTAAAATTATCTATTGAGGTGAGACTCTCAATGAATATTGTGTATAAAAATTTAATGACTTTCAAAATTGATGTTGAAAAATTTTCTTACTATTAAAAGATTTTGAAAATTATTAAAATGTCTTATTAAATATGTATTGTATTTTTGGCGTGTTTGGTCATTTATATATATATATATATATATATATATATATATATATATATATATATATATATATATATATAGAGAGAGAGAGAGAGAGAGAGAGAGAGAGATGGGTGTGTACGAAATGAAATATGCGAATGAAATGTGCTAAATGGGTTTTTCTGCTCTTTTGGTGTGGGTTTTTTTTTTGCAGTTCTGACCCCATAAATGTGTTGGGCATGGTCAATTTACGAGGAATCCACACTTGGATCATGTGTTTTCGATGAAAAAAATGATATTTGGAGCCTAAAAATTAACAAAGATTTTGGAATGGTGATTTTTTAAACGTTATAAAAACCCACTCATGTGTCAGAATCGAACACTTAAAGAGTTGAACCCTATAAAATCAAGTACATAGATCACATTTGTACGATTAGAATTTAAAAATAAAACAAAAAAACCCTGAAAAACTCATTTAGCATGTTTCATCTAGCATATTTTATTTAGCACGTACTCATTACTCTCTCTCTCTCTCTATATATATATATATATAGTTATTTTTAGTTGGATTGCTCCTTTTGCACTCTTTAAAATATTGGCATTATTGATGATTCTAGAGACCTTTCGAGCATATCAAGGAAGATCTAGAAGCTCCTTCAAGAATTTGTATTATAGAAGAACATGTCGATATCTTGTGTAATGGGATTCCTTTTGTAATTGCAAACTTATAGTGAGTCAATGTAAGTTTGAGCGGGGGCGTTAACATATATCATGGTTGCCAGTCGAGGAAGCAGGAGCAGGAAGCGTGGCACTTTCAAAATTTTAGGAAGCGAGAAACGTGAGACTACTTAAAAGCGAATCAAGAATCATCTTGGAAGCGACCTAGGAAGCGAACCGGAAGCGACCTACGAAGCGAGGGGGAAGCGAAAAAATAAAAATAAAAAAAAATGAAAAAAGGGAGGAAGCGTAGGAGAAGCGCGGGGTAAGCAACGGGAAAGCACGCTTCTAAAAAAAAATGGCGCTTCCCAACGCGTTTTGGAAGCACAACATTTTGTGCTTCCACTAGGCTAGGTGCTTTCGGTAACTCTGATATATATACTTTAAAGTTAAGTCAACTTTGGTTGACTTGGACTAGTTGTTTGACTTATGATCCAATGGTTAGTGTGGTCTCCCTTTTTCTCTCCTTTAATCTCTCTCTTCTTCCTTCTTTTCTCTATAAATATGGGTGGGTGGGTGCCTTTGTAAGGTGAGGGAGTGATGAGTAGTTTTAGGCAGAGTTACTGGAAGCACCTAGCCTAGTGGGGAAGCATGTTTCGAAAGCGTAAAACGTCGCGCTTCCAAAACGCACTTAGAAGCGCCAATTTTTTTGAAAAGCGCATTTCCCATTTATGGGAAGCGCGTTTCTCTTTTATGGGAAACATGCTTCCCATTTATAGGAAACACACTTCCCATTTATGGGAAGCACGCTTCTCCTTCGCTTTCCCTGCATTTCCTCCCTTTTTTTGTATTTTTATTTTTATTTTATTTTTCGCTTCCCCCTCGCTTCCTAGGTCACTTCCAGATTCGCTTCTGGTTCGCTTTCGAGACGATTCTTGATTCGCTTTTAAGTCGTCCCATGCTTCCCGCTTCCTAAAATTTTGAAAGTGACACGCTTCCCGCTTCCACTTCACATATCGCTTCCCGCTTCCTCGACTAGCAACCATGGTTTTAGGCTTCTTGTGTGTTTTTTAGTGTATTGTAATGAGGATTAAAATGTATTTTTTTTGTATTTTTACTGTTCTTTATTAATGAAGTTATTTACTCACATTCTATTGTGTTTCATTTTAGTTCTTATGTTTTTGTTCAAATGCATTATGTTTTGACCCTCGAAGTCCATTATGGAGGGTATTGGGATCCGTGCCATTTTGTCACAAATATAACCTCAACCAGGTTTATCCAACTGCACAGAAAATATGAAAGAATTTTCTATCAATACCAAAGAAAAGCAGACTAAAGCACACAATGAAACTTTGGATTAACACTTCCACTCACACCTGCAATACAGACAAGTACAGCCCCATCAGAACCAGTATGGTGCTGGAGACCATTAGAATATAGGTAAACCAGATTGTATAAAACTTTCATTCAACAGATAAATGAATGTGCTTCTTCGATCAACCAAAAAACAAAAAAGTAGAAGAAAAACTATCCATTAGTCAGGCATTTGATTATATAAGTAACATTTAAATTTAATTGTGTTCCAATTAAAATGTTCATATTATCAATCTAAGAATCTGAAAAAGGAAAAAGTAGATATCATTCAATGTAGATATTTGCATCCTAAGTCCACCACTGGAAGTATAATTATTAATCAATAATGAAAATAGCATAGGAATATCATAAATACCGCTTTACTGTCAGGACTCCAACTAACAGCATAGATGCTACCATTGTGACCTTCAGCAGATAGCTTCCCAATCTTTTCTCCTGTCCTCCCATCATATAGTATACCTTTCTTATCTGAACTTACACTGATAAACTTGCTTCCATCAGGAGAAAACCTTACGCAATTGACAAAGTTGGAATGTTCCCTGCACTTCAAACAATAATTTTCCCTTTAGATACTACCTCTGTTCGGTAAGACACAATCAAGAACATCTTCCTCAGCACATTATATTTTATTATGGCCACAAGCCTACATTGCTACAATGCCATGAATGAGTTTTTTATCATTGACATAAAATTAAAATAATGACTACATTTCTCCTACAAGAAATTTTGAAAAAAAAGAAAAGAAAAAATACCAAGCACTCGATGTTAATTAATATGAACCCTAGAACATTTTTCCAGAAGTTTTGCATTGGACTCTGCAAATCAAGGACACGACTGTTGCTCCAAAATAAAGAGTATGCTTCAACAATTAATGGGGAAAGGCATCTTGTAAACAATGTAGCCAAATCACACCAATGCACAATATTTGATGGGCCAAACAAGCAATGCAAGGAAACTTGAATAAATGTTATGTTTCTGCGTTCTATCTTGAACCAAGAGGCTACCATGAATTAAAATCTTAGAAGGATGAAGACATCTAACACTCAATCCAATTGCATCGATCAGAAGATGGCAGGTTTAGTGGATACTTAAGGGAAGTTTTCCACTTTTTCACTTTTTCTGTTTTGGTTAGCCTAACTGGAGTGCAGACCAGTGAATTAATGAGGTAACAAAAATAAAGGGTTCATATACATCATGATGACCAGTTTAGAGGTTTATCCCAGGGTTACCGGAAGTACCATAGGACATGGGGAAGCATGCTTCTCTGAAGCGTATTTCGGAGGCGCGAAACGTGGCGCTTCCAAAATGTATCTTTTTTTCCTTTTTTTGTTTTTTCCTTTTTTCGCTTCCCCCTCACTTCCCGCTTCCGCTACCCGAATCGCTTCCCCAACTGGCAACTCTGGTTTATCCTTTGAAGTACAATATGTTATAAGGAAGCATTACATGAGAGTCAAAATTGATTGGCTAGTGAAGTCCTTTTTTGTATTCAAGACCCAATAGGTCAAAAGATATAGTTATGAAGGGCATTTTTGTAAACTGACTTAAATTACCTTTATAAGGGTCAATATGAGAGGGATAGGGCACGATTCCAGCCCCTATTCTCTTTCTCCCTTGTCTTTTCTCACTTCCTCTCTTTTCCTATATCTTCTTCTTCCTCCTCACTCACTCATTTCTCTCACCTTGTTTCACAGTTCGCACACACCACATATTCTTTCACACATCAAAGGAACATAATCATGTTACCATCAATCTGAAGATGGTATCAGACCAGATGAAGATATGAAGGGAAATTTTGAAGCATACATCAACCACAAAATGACAAGGGGATTCATGACCTGCCACATGGGAGCTCCAATCAGTTTTGGTTGCATTCATGCAGATAATATTTCAGAAGATTTTGGTTAGGGAGCTCCAAAATCCAAAATTCAGTTTTTAAACATTATAACAAAAAGTATTCTTAGGTATTTCCAAAAAATCTATGTAGTATAAACCTCCTTCTTTACAGCCTTCTCCAATCAGCTTCCCTGAGAGACGATCACGCACTCATAAACCAATAGAAGAGAAAGAAACATTATACCAAAGGTCACATAATTAAGAGACAAATAAAAGATTTAGGCTTAACTTGGGAATATATCTAATTTTTTGAATAAAAAATCTCTTTAAAATATTTTCAAAATTTCTTATTCCCTTTATCTCAAGAGATATTCTATCAACAATAAAAAACATTTGACTCGCTTGAGTTATGACATCCAGATAAAATATCACAATTTAGTGTCATATGAAATGAGGCACATGAGCCAAGAAGCCAAAGAGACTTACTGGGATCAAAGATGCCAACAGAAGAGACCGTAGCTTCGGTTGGTGAAGCTCCTTTGAATAGAGGTTGAAGAGCTTCTACAATTTGAGTCAAGGACATGCTCTCAATAGTTGATTCTTGTGTAGCTTTGAATTCACTTGACTCTTGAGCAACGGAGGCTACCTTCTTCTCATAGGGTATCTTTAGTTTAGGATAATATATCTTGACATACCCCGGTTCACGACAATAATAGCAAATAATTTATTTTTTTTTCAAACTCATTGTCTTGCTTTCCATAGCTATCATTGTTTGGTCTCTTATAATGTGATAGTTATAATGTAGTAGTTGGTAAGCATGGACATGGTTTCTCAGCCTAGACACGGCTATGACCGAATTATCATCATCTTTAAATGTCTTTTTTTTAGTCTATTTTCTTTCATACTTAGCTCTTCAATAGAGAGAACTTCTCCTTTATGAAGAAAAGCCGATTTAGTAGACTCAAACTCCGGTCTTAGACCATTGATGAATTGATAGAAATGTTTCACATCAATTTGTCTTTGACGGAGTTCTATGTCTTTGGGATAATGTCATTGTGAGTCAAGAAGAGCAAACTCATTCCAAAGGTCGAACAACTTACTAAAATATTCTCTAATACATTTTTCTCCTTGAATCATAGTGTGTACCTTGTCTTACAAGTTGCAAATGTGGGTAATATCTTTAAGACTATGTCACAGGGACTCTTCAACTAGGTGCCGCACTCACATCGCACCCGCACCCGATGCGATCAACCTGACCCTGGGTGCAGTCAATGCACCCAGGGTCATTTATGTCCAACTTTTTGCCGCATCCCCGCACCCAAGTTTTTTTAAAGTGTCGCACCCCTGCCCCTGCACCTGCACCCATGTGACATAGATTTAAGAGAATACATTTTCTTAAGATAGTCTCATGCAAATATTTATTTGCATGTTCAAATTTAGCTAGACTCAAGCACTTCTTGATATCAAGACTACTAATGACCCAAGACATAATCTTGGCATGCCCCATTCTCCATTCTTTCCATTTTTTCTCATATGTGGCCATAGCCATAAAGATTCAAATAGAGATACATGTTTAAATTACTTTGAATAGAAAGCTAATCTAGTTTGATCTAATTTCAAATCTAACAAATATGTTAATCAAATCCTCAAACTGTATGAATCCATATGTATATATGAAACTTAAACCTTTATGAATGTGCAATTAGATTTTCTAGAGAAGCGTCATTTGTTAGTAGCCTTTTCCCTTATCGGTTAACTTACTCTTTTATCATTTATATATCCATAACCTATGTTAACTGTTAAGAAAAAGAAAGTTTGCCAAGCCCCTCATGTTCTTGTCATATTTTCTGCTTTTTGCCATTTTTATAACCTTCCAGCCTTAAACACAGAGGGAGAGAGACCTAAATTAGTAAGTGTTCCTGATGTGCTCAGACTAGATTCATAACTATATCGCTCTCATGAAGGGGGCTTGGCAGTTATAATGTATTTTGAAGCAATATTATCAAGATATGAACTGTGATCTGGAAACCAGCAGGGCCCATCCTCTAGGACAGAAAAGCTCTCTAGTTATGGCTTGAAAAATCTGTTTAGATTTTTGGTAGAAAAAGTGGTAGTCCAGTCCCTACAAGAACAAAGATCAATTATATTAAAACATTTACCTAGACGGTGCAGTTAATTTAAACCTGTGTTGGCCAATTTAGGAATAATAGTTTAAATGTTATCTTCAATACCCTGATATATTCCCCTTGGATGTTATTAGTTAATTCTCTTACTAGTTTTAAACAGACTACACATCAGATAAAGGGCAGGTATACATCTCCCTCACTAGAGCACATAATTCCTTACAATTTGGAGAAAATATTATTTACATCATGTGCATTGCTTTTGGAAAATGTCATTCAAGCATGAAGATACTAGGAACACTTATTTATACCATGATTTTATATTCCATTGCAAGTTAAACGTTATAGTAATGTTTCAAGCCAGAGTGCACTCCTAAAGTTTGAGAATGGTCATTATTTACTTAAAAGCTAACACATCATATACTGAATAGCTATTAGAATTTCATTTGCTTCGACAGGCTAACATGTCACGCTTCAGTTCCTGCATTGGATCCTCATACCTTTACCAAAAAAGAAAGACAATGTACCAAAGGATTCTTCATACAAAACAATTATGTTAAAACAGCTGAACCTTTAGCAAATTTGCACTATCCTTGACCTAATATAGTATAAATCAATCTCTTAAAACCATAAACAAGACTAACCTTTGTGACAGTTTGAACCTAAATGGTGGTCCCTCATAGAAATTCACCAAGTAATCTTCTCCACATGTAACAATACGAAAAGGTCTTGTAGGCTTGAATGCACAACTTAAGACACGTCTTGAATGACCGTCAAACTCACCAACAGTTGATCCTGAATCCCACCTACAAACAAAAACAAAAAATACAACAAAGAGAAGGAGATCACCATGACAAAGATGGATTAAACTATAAATTGTGCAAAGCACAAAATACAACCGAAACAAATTTAAATGTAAAATATCAAGGCAATCTCAATCAAACTTCACATATGGTAAATAATGCTAGAAAAAAAAAAGATATTATCTCTATCATAAACAGAATGTCAATGATAGAAAGACAAAAAAATCACCCTTTCCTTACTCTTTGAGGTATCAAAAGAAAATGGAATTAGCAACATTATGCATGCTTGCTTTGTCATTTTTTAATTGTGTGCAAATGATTCAATTATAAATAATAAAAAAACTACATGTGACGTGCACTAAATGGAATTAGCAACATTAAACTGTTTAAGAGAAAAAAGTTTGTTCGGTTCTGAGTGCCAAACGTGTAAGCCTGTTAGGTTATTAGTGGACAGGGTCACACGCATTTACTTTTTTTTTCCCTTTTTTTCGACAGTACCATTGGGATTCGAACTTACAACCAACACAAGTGACGTGCACTAACTGCTCTTGCCAGATAAGCGGATCTCCCGTTGGTATCTATTTTTTTTCTATTATATTTTTTTATAATCCAAAGAAGAATAAAAAATCATCACCGACAGCAGATTGTCGGTCCCTCATATTTTGCTTGCACTCTGAGACTAGGCCATGGGTTAGATTTAGATGGTGCATTCATTTATGTGAATCCATTGGCATTCATAAACGATAGGACGAACTCGGTCTGGATTCAAGTGGGTCTGGCGTCCTACTCTGTCCTTGAGGGACCTTTTACCAGACTGGCTTTTGAGAAAGCTACGATTCCGAGTCGACCAGACGTTTGCTGCATGGATTGTCAAAGTTGGGCCGCATTTAAAAAATGTGACGCCTCTTTTTCTAATCTTTTGGCTACGATGAAACAAACATTTAGCGGCGTTTTCTTGTCAAGGAATAGGGTTCTGCGGCACTTCTTTAGTGGATTCCTCTGCGGCGGAAACTAAATGGGACCCACATGAGAACAGTTTTTCGAGAAAAATGAGAGTTAAGTGTGTAAAATGACACACCCGTCGAGGCATTTTTCCATACGCCATGTTTGTTTTGGCATTGTAAGTTCTGCAGAAACGCACGCCCATCGATGCATTTTTTGCGAAAAAACTTGAATTTTCCATGACACACAAACACTCCCTTAAACATCACAGTTAAAATTGTCATGTTGGCATCGGTGAGTCTCAGTTTTTTTTTTGTTACCTTTTCTTTCTTATTTTTAATAAGCAAGATGGGGTTAGGCCGGCTCCACCCGTTACACTACATACCATTGGGTTTTGAACTTGCAACGTTCCATCACATGGTGACTTGCACTAACAGCTCCTACCAAACAAGCAGAGCCCCGGTTGGTTACCTTTTATTAATCCTTTCATACTTCTCTCAATTAAATTGAACTGGCAAGAGCTTTTAAAAATCGATGCCTATTTTTGTATGATAGATCATTCCCATCCATGAAAATGGAACAAACAGGTCTTTGAAATATAAAAAACATTATTTTTTGACAAAATATTATTATGTAATATATACAAATTGGGGTCTCAGGTTCATGGCGTTATCCCTCAACTTGCTCATCAAACAGCAAAAAAAATAAAAAGAAAAAGACAATTCTCCCTCAATCAACACAGCTTATTTGTCTCTTCTGGTTCATTTTTTATGTTTGTAAATGTAGCTATGAGAAACTCAAAGTTAACCAAGCAATGGGTCAAGTCAAGCTAGATGATGGGTTCAGGGCTAGTCAAACTCTTCCTATTTATTTCTTGTCCTAAGTAAGATTATGTTAAGACGTTGCCAAAATACATATTTGCTCCTAATTAAGTGAGTCATTAGTAGCCAAAGCTGTGTTGTTGGTAGGAGCTGTCAGTGCATGTCTCCTTGTAGTGGGAAGTTGCAGGTTCAAAACCCAATGGTAGGTTGAATAACTGATGGGGTCTGCCAAACCCCACCTTGCCTTTCAAAAAAAAGAAGTGAGAGCCATTAGTCTCTTAGCCTAGTTGATCATGTCTCATTAATTTATAACCTTAGGGAGACTGGTCATGCCCTTCAACGGACAAGATGGCGTGGATGCCAATTCCTTGGGTGGTAAGTCATGGATACAAATATAGTAAGTAGCAAGTCATGGAGACGTGGATTGGTAGCCCCAAAGGGTTTTGTGTAATGGAAGGGCCCTTGGCTGCTAGGCGGGTGGTTAGAGTTTCTCACAAATGTCAGCCCCTTGCATTATGAAGGGTAAGGGAATCATGCCTTTAGCTCGTGCCGAAGCAAGACGACTCCCTAAAGACAAGGTGTGTCTCAGGGGGTTTACACCATGGTATCAACGGCTGAATGTGCGATATGCATAGCCAGCGCAGGGTCTGATTTCGCAGGTGGTTTCAACATTCCTCATAAAAAAAAGACTTCTTGATGTTTAATAGAGTCTTCCTTTTATATATATATAGTTAGTTAGTTAGTTAGTGGAGATGTGCATACAATATATACATAGTTAGTTAGTTAGTTAGTGGGGATGTGCATACAATATTAATGAGTTGAAATGAGCAATATCTCATAGCTCGTGTTATTTTATGTGAATCTTTATAGATATGATCTACATGGTCTATTTGGTTGGGATCAAATTTTTTGTTTCATGGGAATCCAGTTTATGCAAGTGTTTTTTTTTGGTGATTCAAAAATCAATGGTCACAAATGCTCAATTTTTTCATAGCTTAAAAAAAGTTTCTTTTGTTGAAAAAATGTGATCGATATAAAACTCGGTTGTTAGAAAAAGAACACCGTGGATTATCATGGGTTGTAGATTTTGGACCTTCTTTTAGTTGGACGGTCCCTCTTCCTATATATAGAGCACCTACTCCCATCTAGTAAAAGGTTTGGGTTTTCCAAATCTTGTAGTTTTTTTTTTGTTGATAAGACCTTATAAATGTGATCTATATGCATTTTTAAACAGAAAACAAGTTTTAGATCATGCGATTGTAATCATTGTATAGGTTTTTTAAGACCTTAAAAAAATCAACGGCCTAAAATGTAGCAAAGTTTCATGATTTAAAAAATCTTATTTTATGTCCAAAAACATGATCCGGACATGATTCTTATCAAATAACTATGTTGAACAAGGAGTCCGATTGAGAAGATACTACATCTATGATTTTACTATGTGTGTAGGTAATCCCGAAGCAGCTTAGCATTACTTTATATATATATATATATAGGAAGATGGGTCCGTGCTAAACCCATTTGGTGCTAAACCGCATGCTAAATGGGTTTTTGGGCTTCTTCGGTGCTTTTTATGCAGTTTTAGCTCTATAAATGTGTTGGGCATGGTGGATTTACTAAGGATCCACACCTGGCTCTTGTGTTTTCAATAATGTTTGGAGCCTAAAAATTTTACAAAGATTTTGGACCGCTGTTTTTTTGAACCTTATAAAAACCCACCCATATATTGGAATCAAATGCTTCAAGAGCTGATCCCTATAAATCAAGTACATAGATCACATTACGGTCAGAATTTAAAAGTAAAATGAAAAAAAGGACAAAAAAACCCATTTAGCATGTGGTTTAGCATCAAATGAGTTTACCACAAACTCATTAATATATATATATATATAACCTTGGTTCCATTCGCAGGTAGATCATAGATCAACCACCAATGGGGTAAAATTCTGAGGTCAAGACTTTCGCCCTCACGCCTATGCTGGGCTTTGGCTTAAGTAATTCTTGTTTGATTAAATTTCACAATTTATCCCCTACTGTTTGGTGCACTGAAATCTATTGTCAAACAACCGAGGCATAGAAAGTAAGGTCGTAGCTCTATATCATAGGGTTTTATTGTTGTTGTAACTTGCAAATAATGGGAAAAAATCACAATCACATTAGAAACGGTTGAAGGCATACATGTATACATTATGTTTACACTTTAAAGTGATAATTTCCTACTAAAATTCTAATATATGATACAAAAGGGCAGCCTTTAATTTTGCTCCCAATACATCACTAAGCCATGCCTGCGTATGTCAAATCGACCTCTTTCACTTTCTTACTAATATTATATTTCCATGCCTCTCTCTCTATTTGGTAGATTTTTTTTTCTATAAACTTGAGTAAGGCCCTGTTTGGAAGCTGTCAGTATGTGGCAGGAATGGAAATTTTTGTGTGTATATTGTTGGGGTTAAAACGGATGTACTGGGTCTCCCCACGAGTGTGAATTGATGGAAACAATACGACGATGACACTGGTAGAAAAATAAACCAAAACAAACCAGTAGCGAAAATAAAAACAGCACACAACGATTTACGTGGTTCTCTCTCAACTGAGGTACGTCCACAGCGACCAATAGTTCAACAACTTTTACTATCTTCAAACAAAGATTACAGAGTGGCGAAAAGGCATAAGCCTTACAAATACACAAGGTGTAACGAAATGAACAAGAGGATATACCTCACTGAGGAACAAAGAACGAATGATCTGAAGAATCAGCTTGACAAAGTTGTCCTGAAAGAAGTATCGTAGCACTTCTTGCTTTTTGTTCCCTCCGCACCTTTTCGGTTCCCTAAAAGTGTTTCTCACACTCTCTCCCTAATGTTCTGCCTTTTTTGCTCTCTTCCGCTGCTTTTGTTCTCTCATCCATCCCCTAAATAGAGGACGAGACTCGCATTAAATGTGGAAGACTAAACGTCCTACATAACTTACGATGTGCCTGAAGCGCCTTATCACAAATCGCTATCCAGTGATAACCACAATTCGTCATCCAGCTGAAGCACATAACGTTAACCACAAATCGCTATGCAGCTGAAGGCACTCACCACAAATTGCCATCGACAACTCGCTGAACCTCAAACTCTGAACAACTAAAGCATCATTCAGCTGAGAGGACTTCTACAAATCACTATCCAACGAATACTCCAAATCGTCCTCGAAAAGATCAAGCATCGTGCTTAGAATTCTGCAGCGATACTGAATGTGCATCGAACCAATGGATCCCACAAAGGAGGAAACCCCAACAATTCTCCCCCTTCCCGACTTATGTGGAAGCTTCTTCCATTCCTGCTAGGAATCGACACTTCTCATGCTTGTCCTTGGTCAGCATATCTGATGTATTGTCATTAGTATGCACTTTCTCTAGTTGCAGCAATTTTTTATTCAAGACATATCGAATCCAGTGGTATCAAACATTAATATGTTTCGATCTTGAATGAAACGAGAAATTCTTACTCAAATGAATAGCACTTTGACTATCACAATGAAGAACATACTCTTCTTGCTTCAAGCCCAACTCTTGCAAGAATTTCTTCACCCACAACAATTCTTTACTGGCTTCTATAATGGCAATGAACTCAACTTCTATAGTGGAGAGAGCTAGACATTTCTGTAATTTCGACTGCCATACAACTGCTCCCCTGCAAAAGTAATTAAATACCCAGAAGTAGACTTTCTACTGTCTACATCACCAGCCATATCAGAATCTGTGAATCTATCAAGAATGGGTTCACCCTTTCCAAAACACAGACTCATCTTTAATGCGCCCTGAAGATACCTTAGAATCCATTTCACTGCTGCCCAATGTTCTTTCCCTGAATTTGACAGAAATCGACTAACAACTCCAACAGCATGAGCTATGTCTGGTCGAGTACAGACCATAGCATACATCAACGAACCTACTGCCGAAGCATAGGAAATTTTCTGCATCTTTGTTCCTTCTTCATCATTTGTAGGACATTGTCTTGAGCTAAGTTTGAAATGGCCTGCAAGTGGACAATTAACAGGCTTTGCTTTGTCCATGTTGAACCTCTCAAGAACCTTTCTGATATACTTTTCTTAAGATAACCATATCATCTCATGTGATCTGTCATGAACGATTCTCATCCCAAGAATCTGCTTTGCTGGACCTAAATCCTTCATGGAAAATGTCTCACTTAGCTCCAACTTTAACTTGCTAATCTTGCTGATGTCTTGGCTCACAATCAGTATATCATCCATATAAAGCAAGAGAATGATAAAATTACCATCTGGAAATTTCTTCACAAACACACAATGGTCTGTGGAGGTTCTTGAGTATCCATGCTCATTCATAAAGAAATCAAATTTCTTATACCACTGCCTTGGTCTTGCTTCAATCCATACAAGCTCTTCTTCAACTTGCAAACTAGGTGCTTTTTACCCTTGTCAACGAAACTCTCAGGTTGCTCCATATAAATTTCTTCTTCCAAGTCACCATATAGAAATGCAGTCTTCACATCAAGCTGCTCAACTTCCAAATTCATGCTTGCAGCTATATCGAGCACAGTTCAGATGGAGGGCATCTTCACAAGTGGTGAGAAGATCTCATCAAAGTCAACTCTTTTCTTCTGAGCAAAACCTTTCACAACAAGACGTGCCTTGTATCTAGGTTGAGAGTTGTTTTCATCAGTCTTCTACTTGAAGACCCATTTGTTCTTTAACACCTTCTTCCCTTTAGTTGTCTTTACCAGATCAAAGGTGTGATTCGCATGCAATGAATCCATTTCTTCTTTCATTGCCTTAAACCACTCAGACTTGTTTTTATCCTCCAAAACTTCTTCAAAAGTTTCTGGCTCACCTTGATCTGTAATCATCACATACTCATTTGATGAGTATTTTCTGGATGACTGTTTTTCTCTAGTGGATCTCCTTATCGGAGTCTGAGGAAGTGACTCTTGGGGTGTTGGCTCCCCCTCAATTTCTGACTCAACACTTCCTTCCTTTGCATCATTGCGAGGAGGTGGAATCTCCTCCACGAAATCATGAACAGTCGGCGCATCTAGGGGATCTAAATTAATAAGATCACCTGTACTGGACTCTGATGGCTCAGACTCACCAATGTCTTCAATGGTCTAATCTTCCAATAAGACAACATCTTGACTTCTGACCACCTTTTTATCAATAGGGTCATACAGTCTGTAGCCAAATTCTTCATGTCCATAGCCAATGAATATGCATTGCTTGACTTTTGGATCAAGCTTGGACCTCTCTTCCTTCGGAATGTGAATAAATGCTCTACAGCCGAAAACTCTTAAGTGTCCATAGAAAGGTTCTTTTCCTATCCAAACTTTCTCTGGAACATCTCCCTTCAAGGGAATAAAAGGAGACAAGTTGATAAGATCAATTGTTGTCCTCATTGTCTCACCCCAGAAAGATCTTGGCAATTTAGATTGTGACAGCAAACATCTGACTCTCTTAAGAATGATGTGCTTCATCCTCTCAGCAACCCCATTCTGTTGAGGTGTCATCCTTATAGTTCTTTCATGCTTGATGCCATGATTGGTGCAATACTGATTAAATGGCCCAATGTATTTGCCACCATTATCCGAGCGAACACACTTCAACTGCCTGCCAGTTTCTTATTTAGCCATGGCCTGAAAGTGCTTGAATACATCTAGAACTTGGTCTTTAGTCCTCAGTGTATAAGCCCAGACTTTCCTAGAGTGATCATCAATGAAAGTCATAAAGTACAATGCACCACCAAGTGTCTTGACCTTTAAAGGTCCACACACATCAGAATGTACAAGATTTAGAACATGAGATTTTCTAGATGCAATGCATCTATGGAAAGAAACTCTATTTTGTTTACCATGGAAGCAATGAACACAAGGTTCCAAAGATGTACCTGCTGCACCTGTCAGGAACTCTTTCTTAACTACGACTTGCAGCCCCTTCTTGCTCATATGCCCAAGCCTTCTATGCCATAATTTTGTGGACGAGCCAGTCTCCACAACATTCACAACACTCTTCCAGATCTTCGCTTACAAAGTGTAAAGGGAACGAGCCTTTGTTCCTCTGGCTATCACCAATGAGCCTTTGGTTAGCTTCCACCTTCCATCACTTTAGGTGTTGTTATAGCCCTCATCATCTAACTTTCCAGCAGAGATCAGATTCAGTCGGATGTCTGGTACATGCCTCACATTTTTCAGCAACAACTTACAGCCAACACTTGTTTCCAAGCAAATGTCGTCCATGCCAACAATCTTTGACACATCTTCATTTCCCATTCAGACATTACCGAAATCACCTTGCAAGTAGGAAGTGAAGAAATCAACCCGTGAGGTAACATGAAATGAAGCTCCAGAGTCAATCACCCAATCGGTCTCCTGATCGATCAAATTTATGCTAGTGCCATCACAGACAACCATGAGCTCTCCATCTGTGACTGTGGCACCTTATTTTTCTTCTGAGCTCTTCTCTCTGTTCTACTCCTTAAGCTTGAGCTTCCTGCACTGTCGCTTCATATGCCCCTTCTTGTGGCAATAATAATACTCGACGTCTTTCTTTGAGCTCGAGTGTGAGTGGCCTCTGGATTTGCCATGGTAGTGCAGAGCCCTGCTCTTACTTCTGCTTCTCCCCCTGTTTTCAATCACAAGCGCCTTTGAGGTAGAAGGACCTAATGACTTTCTCCTGGACTCTTCATTCAACAGACTGCTGGTAACTTGGCTCATCGTTACCATTCCATCAGGTGCAGAGTTACTGACTGTGACCACCAAGGTTTCCCAACTCTCAGGAAGGGAAATAAGAGCAACAAAGTTTGTAACTCATCATCAAAAGTGATTTTCATTGTGGCCAACTGATTTACAATGCTTTTGATCTCATTCAAATGCTCTGCAATAGAGCCGCCCTCTTTATACTTGAGGTTCACAAGCTTTCGAAATAGAAAGGCCTTATTCACTGCTGCCTTTCTATCATAAAGGCTCTCTAGTTTGGTTCAAAGACCATGCGTCAAAGTTTCTATGGATACATGATGAAAGACACTATCATCTATCCATTGTCGAATGAAACTGATCGCCTTTCGGTCTAGTTTTTTTCATTCGACATCTTTCATCTCTTCTTGTTTGCCTCTCACACCGTCTATGGGTCCATCCAAATCTTTATAACCCAAGAAGTCTTCTATTTTAGTTTTCTATGCCATCCAGTTTGTGCCATTCAAACTGATCATACGCCCAATGTTATTCTCCATGACTTCACACACAAATATACTAACCAAATCTCTGATACCCCCGTTTCCTGACATTAATTTGGGTTTGAACACGATCCAGAGCCACAAGTCACGCCAAAGCTTTTGCCCTTGGAGCTGGCCCCTTACCCCACATACAATCACTGGGAAACCAGTTCATCCCGGATGGCAACAAGGAATGGTAAACTTGCTTAATGGAGAACCTATCTCCGCTCGCTATGGCCCAGTGAAGCCATGTCATGCCATGGATAGGCCTAAAATCTCTGCCACTGAAGGATCGAAGTGTCTTCCGCCACTCTAGCCAGAGGGACGAATGACACACTGAACTGGGCGTGGAAAGAAGGGATTCATGTAGACTACCATATTTTTGCCTAACAATCATAGCCCAAGAAGATTGAGATGTGGAAGCTTCCCAAGCCCACTTCAAGACTAAAACGATGCTCCTCTTTCTCATAGTTGGAATCTCTAAGCCACCTTGGTGCCTCGGAAGCACGATCTGTTGACAAGAAACAAGCAGGTACTTTTTGTGCGACACATTCCCAGACCAAAGGAAGTGCGAAAGCAAACGATTGATCGTCTGCTCTACTGTCGTCGGTATAATAGACATGCTCATTCGAAACTCTGGTAATCGGGCTAAAACATGGCGAATGAGCATCACTCGTCCCACAAAAGATAAATATTGAGCCTTCCAAGCCTGCAATCTTCCTTGCACCCGCTCTATGGTAGACATCCAAGTAGAAGTTCCCGCTGATTGTAGAGAGTGCAACGATGGACCCAAGAAATTGACAGGAAGTCGGATATTGGGCAGTTGAAGATCCTTGCAGCAGCCAATTGGAGAAGAGGGTCAGCATTGAGTAAGACCAGAGCGCACTTACTCTCGTTCAGGCGAAGGTCTGAAATTGCAGCAAAGACTTTAATAATGAAGTACAACCTAGACATTTGATTAACATTCGCATGTCCAAATATTAAAGTATCGTCTGCATATTGAATTGTGTGACCAACAAAACCATGAATGCCCAAGGATTCCAAGAAGCCTGTTTCTTCTGCCCTTTTCATGAGAATAGGTAAACCATCTACCGCGATATTAAAAATGATAGGTGCTAGAGGACAACCCTGTCGTACACCTCTAGCCAACTTGAATTCTTCCCCTCTCATTCCATTGATGCAAACTGATGATACGGATTTTGTGACCAACTCCTTAACCCATGCTATAAATCGGCTGCCAAGCCCCATATTTGTTAGAGATTCAATCAGAAAATCCCATGCCATTCTGTCATAAGTCTTGTGAAAATCCAATTTTAGCATGAAGTGCGGTGATCCAGTCGACTGTAAAGAGTGAAGAAGCTCAGTTGCACAAATAAAGGATCCTTGCAAACTTCGACCTGGAATAAAAGCACCCTGGTTCGGACAAAACAAGTTGATCAATGACAGCGCGCAACCGATTAGCCAACACCTTAGATATAATGCGATATAGAGCACCCATCACCGAAATCGGCCTAAAGTTGGATATGTCTGATGCCCCTTGCCTCTTAGAAATCAAAGAGATGACTGCCACATGATATGGTTTAGACAGCCTCGCATTACGATAGAATTCATCGAACAAGTGGAGCAGGTCAGTTTTTACAGTTGACCAAAATGCTTTAAAGAAGTCAATGTGAAAACCATTAAGGCCTGGTGCCTTCCATCCTGATAGTTCGCTAATAGCATTCGAAATCTCCACTTCAGTGAATCTAACCTGCAAAGAAACAAATTGTTTTGCCGCCAACTGCTTATAGCCCATATCGCCGATGACCCCCCTGACGCCTAAGTCGGCCGAATACAACCTGGAGAAATAAGAAGTAATAGCTGGCAGGCAATTGTGCGGACCAAACTGGCATCCATCGATCTCGATCGAGAGTATACAGTTCTTACTGTATTTATTTGATGCGTTCATATGAAAAAATTGTGTATTATCATCGCTATTAGCCAACCATGCAACTCTAGCCCTCAACTTCCATCTAAGCTCATCTCGTGCTCTCCATTCTGCAACGAGAGTAGAGAGTACGACGATACGCTCCTGCAATTGAAGCACTTGACCCTTCGGTACACCAACAAGATCGACCTGACGTTGGGCCAAATCGGAGAGCTCAGCTTCCCACTGGCCGATGAACCTAAACTTGTTCAGGTTATTAAAACTTAGCCATTCCTTAATACGTTTCCGAAGACGAAGAAGCTTAACATGGATGCGGATGGCCACCCAAGATCCCGTAGCAGGTTGAGCCCACGATTGACCTACCAACTGCTGAAAGTCTGGCACCCGAAGCCACCATTCCTCAAAGAAGAACCTACGACATGCCTTGAAGCCTGCACCCCACGAAACAGTCATTTGTTCATGATCGGACATGGTCCGTGGCAACAGACAAACAGTGACATCCGGAACTGCGTGAAATAGTTCTGGGGAGAGAAAAACGCGATCAAGTATCCGCAAGCAAGGGCGAGACCTCATATTTGACCACGAGAATTGCTCCCCTACAAGAGAGAGAGAGAGAGATCTAAAATGGTTTACAATTTAAGTACTTGATTGCCAAATTATTCGAGATCTAAAATGGTTTACAATTTAAGTATTTGATTGCCAAATTATTCTAATGGCTGGTTGACATGGTGAGTTGATTCACTTTCTGGGAAGCATATTGATTTTGTCAGTTATCAAGTTTGAACTGAAAAGTTTACTTCAACGATAGGGTCGCGAGATCGAAACTCAGAGGAATTGACAGGGGCCTGCACAAGATTTGAATTGCTTATCCGGTTCGGGCGTCAAGTGTACGGGGGACATAAAAACAATGAAAATATCAGATACAATATAATTGCACCAACATTAAGCACCTCATCACCCTCCATCTTGAGGACAGCCTGTCAGTTGTGGGGCCCAGGGCCTGATGGAGGGCAGTCAAGTGCATAATGCACAAATTTTGTGCCATGTGATTGCACCCGATCAGAATCCACAAAATAGGGTGGTTGTGTCTTAATCTTTGAGAGTCTTATATCGTAGTGGGCCGAGCCCATTAAGCGACCTGGTCTTCGATACGGGTTTTCTTGTCATTAAAAAATAAAGTTTAGATTAAAATATTGTTAAATTGTAAAATAGATGCCGTCATTATCCTAAAGAATTAAACATTAAAATTTTTTAAATATTTTCTAAATAGTCACTTTTTGAGCGCACAATGGTGAAATTTGTCCTTAGCGACCTGTTCCAGCACACAGAGACAAGGTCCTACCCCAGAACTACCCAACAATTAAGCGTACACTCTATCCTACTGAGAAAGTGGAAACTCACTATGACACTTTAGTGATTGGATGTCATCCAAGAAAGTTTGCTCACAAAAAAACCAGGACCGTTTTATGGGACAATATTTGCTACCCCTCGTGGGTAAGGAACCCCTCAGTGAAAAACTGTAATATTTTTATTATTTTTTGCACATTTGACACGATCTACATGTTTAGTTTAGTAGAAAAGGACCTTTGAAACATGTTATTATAACATGCATGTGAGATTTTTTCAGGGTTAAAAAATCAACGGCCTACAATGTACCAAACTTTCAACCTTCAAAAAATAATATTTTTACATAAAAAAATATGATCTAAGTGTTCATTCTTACGAATTCGACCATGTTGAATACATTTGCTCAAACCAACCTTCTCCTGTGAGTTCCAATTAGAGGGTCAAATGCTTTCCCCATCTTATATTGCCCTTCGTAATGATGCATCTACTCATTCAGGAATCATGTCAGCCTTTTACATTAATGTTAGATCGTGGTTGTTTTTACTTTAAGCTTACGACATTGTATGTAAGGGTGTCAATAGGTCGGCCTTGGTTCGACCTAGGTGGAACCAAACTTGGATCAGATTTTTGGGTAGGATACCGAGTCTAGACCCAGGTTTAATCGAGCCTACTATAAGATAAATCATACCTAGATCCAATAAGAACTACATGAACCAGACCCAGATCATACCTGATAAAATAATAATTTTTTATCATTTTTACATTAAAAATTTATGGTCTTAATCAAAGCTTGAGTCAAGCTTGGGTCTGGTATAAAATTTCACAAACTATACTCGGGTCCATATATTAATCGGTTCTTCAAGTCGGGACATGAGTCTTAATCGGGTATTCTTTTTTGTCACCAAACCCGAACCCTATAGGGTTTGGTCGAAGTAAACCCAACCCGTTGACACCCCTAATTATATAGAGTCAAACATATTACTTTTCCCTAACAATTATGAGGGTGTGCTTGAGTGCCGAGATCTTGTAATATCGTGTATTAAATTTAGAGATATTTGAGGTTTTGGCTAAGTGCCATAAAAAAATCGATAAATCCTCGATTTTAGGTAGCGTCAATTGAGTTTGGGTTTGACCCATGGGTCATTGATAAGACCTAAATGAGCCAAACAAGATATGATAAAAACTTTTATTTTTGACCTTTAAAATCAAGCAAAATTTGAGCAAAATTCAGGTTAAATTCAAGTTATACATCATTAGATATACCTCAAAATGTTGAATTCAACTATATTTTATTTTTCTGAACTCAGGCTATGGTCTGCTCGAAAATCATATTTTTTAAAAAAGGGTCTGTCTCGATGGGACCGGGTCCAGATTGGATCAAACTGAATCCAATCTGTATGATCCAAGTTAATATGGATCTGAACTCAATCCAAAACCCATATTAATTAGGATCTGATCCAGTTCAAGATCCATATAAATATTGGATATGAATTTGCATCTTGGATCTGGACCCAGATCTAAAATCTAGGTCCAACGAAATTAAAGCTTTCAATTCGGTATAAAGGTTTAATTTAAGGAAATTTAAGGTTAAAAAGACTCCAAGGTGGATAAGGCACTCTATGAAATTTTCTAGATATTTATTAATTATTAATTATTAATTAATTCCAAATTTTAGTTATATATGGTAGTTACCAAATAGTGAGGTCTCTAAAAGAGTCCCTTTGATTGCTTTAAAAAAAAATTACTTTTCAATAGGGATGAGTTGGGGTCGCTACAGGTTTGGTATCAGAGTCGACCATAAAATATTATATTTTAATCATTTTTGTGTACCAGAATTTTCTTTTGATAATCAAGCCATGTCCAAATTTTATCAGAAAGTCATGACTTGTATTCTAGAGCAGTCTCCATCACTAGTAAGGGCTACCTGGTATTTTTTTTTACTAATATCAATTTATTTAAATTTCATATGATAGACTGTGAGAATGGCTTAATTTAATTCCTTTTTATGTGAATTAGGAATTTGATGTGAATATGCAATTATGATTGTTGAGGGGATCAATCCTAAGGGGGTAGGTTTGATAAGGGTGCAATTTTTTTAACTATTTTTCATGTTTTAGATGTATACCCGCTCCCGAGCTTTGACTTCTGGTGCTCCCGCTGATTGACAGGAGCAAAGGGACTTCATGTTGAATGCCCTGAACACCTTGACAACGATAGTGACCACATACGTCCAGGCACAGGTGGCGCAACAGATCATGTGTGTCTATCTTGCCGAGGTCACTCCAAACCCCACCGTGGTGATGTTCAAGAAGTTTCTTAGGTTGAATCTCCAACCTTCTCAGTGAAGGCCGACCCAGAGGCAGCTGAGAGTTGGGTTGAGGAGACTAAAATGGCGTTTTGTATCCTGCCTGTGCCTGAGGATAGGCAGACTAATTTTGGCATGTTCCAATTGAAGGGTGATGCCAAGAAATTGTGGGACACCCTGTGATGAGTGAAATACGACAGAGTGGAGGTAATTCCTTGAGTGACTTTCAATGAGAATTTCTTAGATGCTTAGTTCCCTGCTTATGCACGAGAACGTATGTAGCAATATTTTTTTGGGTTTGTTCAGGGGAACATGAGTTTGGTGAACTATACCACCAAATTCAGGAGTTTGGAGCGCTACTACTTGAACCTTTTTACTAATGATAAGGCAAGGGCAACGAAGTATGTTCGTGGGCTGAAAGACGGACTCCAGGTTCGTGTGATGACGAGTTGTCCTACTATATTCAGTGATGTGATCAAGTCTGCATCCATCTTGAATGAGGAGTGGAAGAGGTTCAAGGATGAATCACAGAAGAGTGGGGGGTAACCAGGGCATCACCAGTGGCGAAGCGAGGAAGAACCCACCTGTGGGTGGCAGGGGGTAAGGTAAAGAGGCAGAGGACACAACAAGGGCATCAGAAGGGTCGACCCCAACAGAGGAAGCAATAGGGGAAGACTTTGTTCATGTGTCAAAGGTGCAACAAGAGTCATCATTAGGGCTCTTGTCCACTCTTTAAGGGAGTCTGCTACTAGTGCCAACAGCCCGAACATATCGTTATCTATTGTCCGAACAAGGCAACGACTCATGGAGGACAACAATAGTAGCAACATAGGCCTCAACAATAGGCGCAACAGAGGACCAACAGGAGAGTGTACGCTGCAACAACTGCCACACAGGGTAATCAAAATGACCTGCTCGAAGGTATTTTCGTAGTCTTTGAACACTATGCTTGTGTGATGTTTGATTTGGGTGCTACCCATTCTTTATATCCTCCTCCTTTGCGAGTTTGCTTGATCTTGTTACATCTAGCCTCGAGAAGGCTTTTTACGTGATGTCTCCGATGGGTACATCTTCTTCTTGCGAAAAATATTTTCCTACAGTCTGAGTGATCATCGAGGGGCATGAGTTGTTTGCTGACCTGATCATACTGAACATGACTTTCTATGATGTCATTTTGGGTATAGACTGGTTGTCTAAATACAATGCTACTCTTTAGTGTTGGAGAAATGAGGTTCCGTTAGAGCGCCCTGATTTGTCTGTATTGGTGTTTTAGGCGATTTGATCAACGAGCGAGGTGAAGATTGTCTCGACATTGAAGATCTCCAAGTACCATAAGCAAGGTTGTATGGTGTTCTTGGCCAGTGTGTCTGCGACAGACAGTTAGGTGACACATTTGGAGCAGTTGGACGCGGTTCATGAGTTTTTGAACGTCTTTCCCGAGGACTTGTCAGGTTTGCTACCTCACAGGAAGATCAAGTTCTCAATCGAGCTAATGCCTGGCATGACACCAGTTTCCTGAATACCGTATCACATGGCACTTGCAGAGCTGGTTGAGTTGAAGAAGGAGTTGGTTCTGTAAGATAGATCTTTGTTTCGGGTACCATCAGTTGTGAATCAGGGCAGAGGATGTTCTAAAGACCACATTCAGGTCCAGATACGGGGACTATAAGTTTTTGGTGATGTCTTTTAGACTTACCAATGCCCCTACAACATTCATGGACCTGATGAATCGGGTCTTCAGTTTATGGTTGGATTCTTTTGTCATTATATTCACCGATGGCATTCTTATCTACTCTGAGAGCGTGGAGGAGCACTGAGAGCATCTGTGGATTGTGTTGCAGACACTGAGAGAACATCAACTTTATGTTAAGTTCTTGAAGTGTGAGTTTTGGCTCCACAGGGTGATGTTTCTCAGCCACGTGATCTCTAAGAAGGGCATTGAGGTCGATCCAGCCAAGGTGGAGGCAATGTTGTCTTGGAAGCAACCGAAGACAATTTTAGAGATCAAGAGTTTCTTGGGATTGGTGAGCTACTACTGTCAATTCATTGAGAACTTCTCTCGTATAGTGGCTCCAATGACTCGACTTTTATAGAAGAAGATAAAGTTGGTTTGGTCACCTCGATGTGAGGAGAGCTTTCAGAAGCTGAAGAGGAGGTTGACCACGGCCCCAATATTAACTTTACCTTTTGGGACAGGTAGATTCATTGTGTACAATGATGCTTCAGGGACCGGACTGGACTGTGTCTTGATGCAGCACAGAAAGGTGATCGCGTACGCTTCTTGACAACTAAAGGTGCATGAGAAGAATTACCCCATGTATGACTTGGAGTTAGCGGCAATTGTCTTTGCACTGAAGATCTTGTGTCACTACATGTATGCGAAATAGTTTGAGATCCTCTCTGATCATAAGAGCCTCAAGTACATATTCACACAATGTGATTTTAATTTGAGGCAACACAAGTGTTTGGAGTTCCTGAAGGACTACAAGTTCTCCATCACCTACCACCCTGGTAAGGCAAATGTAGTGGCAGACACGCTTAGCAGAAGGCTTTAGTCATGATACTTAGCTTAATAGGGCATATTTGGGATATGATCAAAGAGTTTGTGAGATGACAACCATTTGCAGATGATTCTGGATGCATCCTTTATGCGGGGATGCAGGCGTAACCTAAGATTATAGACCGCATTGAGGAGCTTCAGTCAATCGATCTAGAGTTTGAGAGGTTGTGCATGAGTGCCCATAAGCATGATGCATAGTTTTGTCGTGAGGAGGATGAAACCATCATGTTCAAAGATAGATGGTGGGTTCCAAAGGCACTGCAGGAGGAGCTGATGAGTGAGGCATACCGATCGAGGTATTTTGTTCACCCAAGTTCTACTAAGATGTTCAAGGACCTCCAACGGATGTATTGGTGGAACAAGATAAAGCAGGACGTAGCAGAGTTTGTGTCTCGGTGTCTACCTACCAGTAGGTGAAGATCAAGCATTAGAGACCTGGTGGACTTCCTCAGTCATTAAACATTCCAGAGTGAAAGTGGGATGACAACTTAATGGACTTCATCATAGGGTTGCCGTGGACCCATTGTCAACACGATGCCATCTAGGTGATAGTGAACATGTTAACGAAGAGTGCCCACTTTCTACCGATCAGGATCAGTCAAAGCTTGGAGAGTCTAGCAGACCTCTATGTGGATGAGATAGTCTGGCTTCACGGGGTGCCACATTCGATCATGTCAGATCGATACCCTCATTTTATGTCTCATTTTTGGCACCAGTTGTAGAAGGCCCTTGGTGCCACATTGAAGTTCAACATGACTTTTCACCCACAAACTAATGGTCAGACAAAGCGCATGATACAAACACTAGAGGATATGCTTAGAGCATGCGCGTTAGATTGGGTAGGAGAGTGAGATAGGCTGTAAAGCTTGTAGAGTTTTCATACAACAATAGTTACCCTGCCAGCATTGGTATGGCCTCATACGAAGCTCTGTATGGCAGACCATGTAGATCCCCAGTGTGCTGAAATAAGGTTGGAGTGAGAGCAGTGGAGTCACCAGAGACCATCAAGCACTACTCAGACCAGGTACGGTTGATCCGACAGAGGTTGGTCGCAGCACAAAGCAGGCAAAAGAGCTATGCCAATCAGCGGCGTAGGAAGCTCAACTTTGCCATGGGTGACCACGTGTTTGTACAGATCTCGCCCACGAAGAGTGTCTTCCGGTTCGGGAAGAAGGGGAAGTTGAGTCCTCAATATGTTGGACCCTTAGAGATCCTTGAGAGTGTTGGGTAGACCGCATACCGTGTGACACTTCTCCCTTAGTTTTCTTAGATTCATAATGTCTTTCACGTCTCGATCTTGAAGAAGTATGTGACTGACCCCTCACATGTGATCCACTATGAGGCGGTTGATGTACAACCTGACTTGATGACATAGGAGAAGCTGATGAAAATTGTGGATCGCCAGGAGAGGACACTGCACAGTAGGATGATTCTATTTGTGAAGGTGTGTTGGCAACATCACAGATTGGACGAGTGCACTTGGGAGCCCAAGGTCGATATGCATGAGCACTACCCACACCTATTCAGTACGTTCTAATTTTGTGAATGAAATTCTTTTAAGAAGGTAGGGATGTAATATCGTGTGTTTTTACACAGTCAAATTCAAAGATTTTGGTTGTGTTGCAGAAAAATTGATAAATCCTCAATTTTAGGTGGTGTCAATTGAGTTTGGGTTTGGCTCAAGTCTCATTGACAAGACCTGAATGAGCTAAACAAGATATGATAAAAACTTTTATTTTTTACCTTTAAAATCAAGTAAAATTTAAGCAAAAATTGAGTTAAATTCATGTGAAAATTGGAGGCAAAATTCAAGTTATACATCATTGGATGCACCTTGAAATATTGAATTCAATGATATTTTATTTTCCTGAATTCGAACTATAGTTCGCCCAAAAATTACATTTTTTAAAAAAGTGCCCATCTCGATAGGATCGGGTTCGGGTTGGATCAGACTAGATCCGATCCGCATGATCCAAGTTAATATAGATCTAGACTCAGTCGAAGACCTATATTAATTAGGATCTGATTCAATTCAAGATCCATATGAATATTGAATATGGATTTGGATCTTGGATCCAAATTCAGATCCAAAATCTAGGTCCAACGAAATCAAAGCTTTAAATTTAGTATAAAGGTTTAATTTAAGAAAATTTAAGGTTAAAAAGACTCCTAGAGGGATAAGACACCCTCTAGATTTTTTGAATAATTATTAATTATTAATTAATTAATTAATTATTAATTATTAATTAATTAATTAATTAACTATTAAAAATTAATTAATTTGAAATTTCAGTTAGATATGGTAGTTACCAAATAGTGGAGTCTCTATAAGAGCCCCTTTGGTTGCTTTAAAAAAAATGTAAGTAATTAGAAAGAGGAAGGAGTTGGAAAAGTCAACAAAAAAAATCTAGAAAGATTAGGAAAGGAGGTTGGAGATAGAATCCCATATGGAAAATTCTATCCCCTGTCCATGTGAGGAAGCCCTAGAGGGGCGTCACCCTCTAGAGGCCCCCTCTGATATAAAACTTGAAAAAGAAAGAAAGAAGAAACAAAGAGAGAGAGAGAGAGAAACCGTGGGAGAGAAAGAAAGAGAAGAAAAAATAAGAAGAAAAGAAGAAGGAGAAGAAGGCTCTTTTTCTCTCCGATCATTCGATCTTTCTCCTGGTCTCTTTTGAGCTTCAAAAAAAGGTACAAGCTTCCTTCTTGATTCAAATGCAGAGAAATAGCACAGATGAGGTTTATGTAATGTTTTTGGTGGAATGAAAAAAGAAGAAAAAAATGAGAATATGATTTTACTAGGTATATATATAGAGAGAGAGATTGATAGATAACATTACATTAGTTTTATATATATATATATATATGGTTATAATATATATATATATATATATATATATATATATTATAACCATTCATAAATTTTATTCTTTTAGCCTATGCATGCTGTTTCGATTTTCGGTGCATATAGTTAGATTTGTTCCACTGTTCACAAGGATAAATCTGTCCTACCATGTGTATGGACAAATGTGGATAGATCTGCCTATTGTAATGGTGGACAGATCTGACAAGCCTCATAAACGTACAAATTTGGTCCAGATCTACGGATGTCAATGATTGTTTTTTTTTTTTTGGCTTGTTATGCGATAGATTTTCAGCATGTTACATAACTAGATTTTTGGTCTGTTACATGATTAAGATATTGGTCTATTATATGGCTGGTTCTTGGTCTGTACATGATCAGTTCTCGGCCTGTGGCATGATAAGTGTTCAGACTGGTCATATAACATACTAATATAATTGTTTAATGCATTATATAAGACTGTTCATGTTTTACATTATGTCACCAAAACCCAAATTTCGTAAATTATGGTTTTAGTATTGATTTTCAAATTTATTTCATTTTTTTTATGAACTGTGAACAACCTAGCTGACAAAAGTCGGCTGAGCAGTTTCTCTAGTACACAGGCCCATCCAAGTGTTGTTAGCTGAGCAGGGTTCAAAAAATAATACGAGACACTAATATGCCCAACCAACTGTTGTCGACTAAGTATAATTCAAACACTTCTGTGCCCAACCAACTACAGTTGGCTGATCATATTTTATAATCTGTTATGCCCAGCCAACTGTAGTCGGCTGAGCAGTTTCTAAGCCTGTCAAGCCCAACTGACTGTAGTCAGCTGAGCAGATCTCATGTGTTGCACTCCAGCTGACTGCAGTCAGCTGGGATAGACTCAAACAAAAAAAATGATGAAATGGAGCTGATGTCAGTGGGTTTTAGCCCAGTCGATTATCATCGTCTAGGACCCATATCCAACTTTGTTTGATGCTGCCATTTAGGCCAGCATCAAAACAACCTTTAAAGTTTCATCTTGAACTCTAAGTTAAGATCAGGTATGCTGCCACTGTTAGATTGAATATGGCTTGTTTTGTTGCTGCCACATGAACTGTAGTAAGTCTGATTTTTTTTGGCCTATTATATAGTTGATTTTTTGCATGTACATTACCGAATTCTTGGCCTGATATATGACATATTTTCAGCCTGTCATATAGCCAATTTATGGCCTGTTACATAATAAAAATTTCAACCTATTATATAGTCAGTTTATGGCCTGTTTCATAACAAAAAATTCAGCCTGTCATATAGTTGATTTTCAGCTGGTTACATGACAAATTATCGGACTGGTTAAATACATAATCATGTGACTGTTCATGTATGTCATGATAAGACTGTTCATGCTTTATAAAACGTTACATAATGTGTGCTTCTATATGACTGTTATGCACACTTTTACAGGATTGTCATGCCTTATGAATATTACTAAAAATATGTTATGTGACTGATTATGCATGCTTTTATGTGACTGTTCTTGTATCAAAAAATGTCACAAAATTTTTATATGGTTGTGTCGTAAAGAGACACCACATACGTGGAGAAATTAATATGAGACTGCATATGGTTATCGGTTGAGGCTGTGATGGTTTTGCCTAAGCCTAACCGATTGCCAATGAGGTCTTAGTGTTATGCCGTGTATGATTAACATACCTTCAGGCTCAGTATGTTTTGATTGGTAACCCGAGCATACTCGAATTTGGTAAAGATGTGGTTGTTTACATATGCTCATGAACTTGAGTTTTGTGTTGGCTTAAATATGCAAATAGTGAACACGTGAATTATGAAATTACATTGTTGTTGCATCAGCATGATCATGTGTACGTCTGTATATTATGCATGAGATGAATCATGAAAATAAAAATGTATATTGAAAGCATGTGTTCATATGCATATGTAAATTGTTTATTCATGCACATTCGTATTGTGTGTGAATGAATGTGCATTTGTGAACATGTTTGGATAATTATGTGATCACATGTTCACTTTGCATAAGATGCACCAGTGGTCAGATGTGATCCACTATAGGCCATGTGGACCATGAGCAGGTGTTGCTCTAAGTTTATTCTATGCATTGCAAAAATCCATTTGAAACTATTGATTTCTGAATTAATTGCACTGTTAAATTTTGTAACGGGCCAAGGTCACATGTTGTATTTTGCATGTTGATTTGTAAAATAAATCTTTTGAAAAGAATGTCTTTTGATAAAAGATAAAATAGTGTAATTAATGTTTCTTCTTGAATGTTCCTTTTACATTATGGGAATCCTAGATGGCGGTTTTGGAGAACCGTAAGGATACTAAAACTCTGTGTGCGATTGTGCTCCTAAATATGATATGGTGGTTCACCTCTCAGCCACGATTTAGGGAGTTTCTGTCACTTTGCCTGAGGGTGGTGTGCAGACATAGTTATTATTGGTATACCAAGAAAGTGATATCAGTAGATGTTGAATTTCCTGGTGTTCCGACATTAAATGTTGATTTCTAATGTTCTGATGTATGACATTGATTTTTGATATCGGTCGAGGGCCAAATCTGAAACCCATTAATAAAACACAAATTATGTGTTAAGCTATAATTAGGATATCTTGAACTTCGGAAATTGTTGTGCCCATTTTTTCATATCCGCAGGTTTTAATGAAAAGTGAAACTAAAATTGTGTACATTTAATAGCGACATGCATACAAAAGAAAACTCTGACAAGAATTTAGTAAGCTATTCATGCATGTGCATTGATATCATGCATATTTACTATTCTGAAATTAGTTTATGCACCTTTACCTATTTTCATTTCATGTGAGATATTGTTGTTGCATGCTAATTGTTATTAAATGCATGATTGGTTGTTTGGATTATGAGATAGTTGTAGTCATGTTCCTCTAAAAATGTTATATGAATTGATTTATACTTCTCTTGCCTATTTGTATCTTTAGAAAAATTCGTACACAGGATCTTTAATTTTGACCCTGTGCTCTTTATGTTTTTCATAGGTCCTGAAGCCCAATGATGAGGACATGTACTATATGGGGCTTATGAGGCTTCATGACTACTTTCTGATATTTTGTTTGGGACAGTGTGGCTCTATAATTAAGGACATTTATTTGATTATGTTCTTAAACTTTAATTATTGATGAATAAAGTTAATTAGTCGATTGTTGGGTTAATGTAAGATCCCTTGTGGTTTGGATTGTGTTATATCTGTAAGGCTCCGGATCTCTGGGTAGAGTTTCCACAATTATAAAAAAAAAATCCACTTTTCAATAGGGATGAGTTTGGTTTGTTACAGATCTCTGGATTGAAGTCAAATTCGACAGATGCCAAATCCTTTTTTTTAGAAAGGCAAGATGGGGTTAGGCATAACCCCACCAGTTATTGTTCAATGTACCACTAAGGTTTTTTAACCTGCAACATCCCACCACAAGGAGACGTACACTGATAGCTCTTACCAACCACGCCGAGCCCCATTGGTAACTCATGCCAAATCCTCCAATTACTAAAATGAGAGATCTCAAATCCGTGGATCTAAAATCTTCAAAACTGCCAAAAATGCAAGGCTTTTTGGCAAGGGGGTCAAGCTAAAAATCCTTTGAGGATCCCAATTTCATAAGATGTTAGAGCAGTATTTCAAAGAATGGCTAAGTGCCATGGCTATTTGACACAGGCAAACACATGACAACATTTCACGTGGGGTCTAAACTTTGTAGTTGTGGGCCCCATGCAATGCTGTCGTGTGATTGGCTAGTGTCATATAGTCATGGTTGTTAGCTGCTCCTTTAATCTCAAACTCAAAGAGACTTGTGCACACTTACATATTTTTATTAGTTTTTTTACACCTAATGGTGGGTTTGACCGATTAGATTGTGCCTTGCTGGTGACTGATTAGATCTTGGTACTAGCCCTTGTGTGTGGATGTAGAATTATTATGGACCAGCAACTCGAAAAATGATTTTGTGGATGTGCAATCATGTTAAGGGGGTGTTTGATTCACCGAAGAATCTCTTGGAGGGACACCACACTCCCTGCTGAGGTGTTGTCCCGCATTTGATTCACCTATCATGTGTGTTATGTGCTGAATTTAATTGAGGGGATGCAAAAGTCCAAAACATTTGTCTCTCACTCAAGATTCTTATATCCAGAACATTTGTCGCTTTGCTTGTTCGACCGACAAATGTTCTACATGGCAAACACTTTTTAAGAGTGCATTGATGCCAATATGTTTTAAGAGGGGCAGAAAGGGAGATAATAAAAGTATGAAAAATTATCATAAGTATTGTACGACAAAAATGATGCATTTCACGAAAAACCTTATAATTTTCAAAAATTTGTTTGATGTCCAAAATTGCAAATATCTGTCATTAAAAAGACCATTTTAACCTTTGCATGAGTGGTTTTCTTTCAGATATGCAAATTTTCCCCCAAATATGTTCCCAAGTATTGCATCAAAGATTTATGACAGACCTTATCACTGATTTTTTACCTAAAAAATAAATGATTTCAAAAACACACACAAAAGAACAAAGAAATTAGACATAAATACCATTTCAACGATACCTAATTCGCTGAAAAATTGTGAACAAATGTTGAGATACAACCCTTACAACATTTCTAAACAGGAGATGAAAAGGCACGACTGTGGTTATCCTTATTATTCTATGCTAATGACCACCTGCAGTAGAAATCTGAAAAAACAACAAAAGGGACAAAGACAAATCGAGGCATTAACTTTCCAATACCATAAAGATCACCTTAATCTAATGAGTGGTTGGGGAGAAATATCCTTTGAAAGATAGACTGTTTGGTTATTCTAGTCTGCAGAGCATGTTTTTGTTTCAGTTTTAGAACTCAAAAACGAGAATCCTAAAGGGGTTTTTAGTTGTTACACAAAACAAGAAAGTTACATGCATGTATCTCATTTTCAACAACTATAAAAATGTAAATTTTCAACATCATATCAGAGAGATACATATCAGAGAACAAAGACTGTCATGCAAAAAATATGCAAATTTTCTTTAAAATATGTGAATTTTCTCTCAAATATATGAATTTCCTCCTAAATATGTGATTTTCTCCTACATATGTGATTTTTTTTCTAAATATGTGTCAAAGTATTGCATTTAAGATATGTGTTAGAATTTGCCATTAATTTTTTACTTAGAAAATGAAGGATTTTTGAAAAATACATAAAAAACCAAAGAAACTTGACAAAACACATTTTCAACGATTCCTAATTCGCTAAAAAACAATGAACAAGCATTGAGAAACAACCCTGACATGATTCCTAAAATAAGAGATGAATAGGTGTGATTGTGTTTATCCAGATTATTCTATATTATTTTCTGCCCACCTGCATCAAAAATCCAAAAAAATAATAAAAAGAAAAGAGACAGATTGAGGCCTTAGCTTTCCAACACCACCAAGATCACCTTAATCTGATGAAAGGTTGGAGAAAAATATCCACTAGAAGATAGATTGTTTGGTTGTTTCAGTCTGCAGAATATATTTCTGTTCTGATTTTGAAACTGAGAAAGGGGAACCCTAAAGGGCTTTTCGGTTCTGACTTAAAACATAAAAGTTACAGTCTTGTGTTTCCGCTTTCCAACTATTATAAAAATATAGGTTTTCAACTTCGGATATGAGAAATAAAGATTTGAGAACAAAAATTATTCTGCAAAAAATATGTGAATATGCGAATTTCATCCTAAATATGTAAATTTCCTTCTAAACATATGAATTTCCTCTTATATATATGATATTTTTCTCTTAAATATACAAATTTCCTTCTAAATATATAAATTTTCTTCCAAATATATGCATTTTTTCTCAAATATACAAATTTTTTTCCAAATATGTGAATTTTCTCTTAAATATGTGATTTCTGCTAAATATTTGAGAAGAAAATCATATATTTAAGCAAAAAATCGCATATTTGAAAGAAACCCACATATTTATGAAGAAATTCACATATTTAGGAGGAAAATCATATATTTGAGAGGACATTCACATATTTGGTAGGAAATTTGCATATTTAGGAAGAAATTCATATATTTGAGAGAAAAAATAAATATTTAGGAGAAAATTTATATATTTGGAAAAAAAATTGCATATATAAGAGAAAATTCACATATTTAAGAGAAATTTCTCATATTTAAGAAGAAATTCACATATTTAGGAGAATATTTTCATATTTGAGAGAAAAAAATACATATATAGGAGAAAATTCACATGTTTAAGAGAAATTTGCATATTCACGTATTTTCTGCAAAACCATTTTTTTTTCATATCTGTATCTCTCTGATCTAATAATGAAAACCTATATTTTTATAGTCGTTAGAAGAAGATATAGGCCTGTAACTTTCCTGTTTTTAGTAAGAACTGAAAACCCTTCTAAGGTTTATGTTTTTGAGTTTAAAAAATAGAACAGAAATATGCCCTACAAACTAGAATAATTGAACAATCTATCTTTCAAAGAATGTTTCTTCCCCACCACTAATCTGATCAAGGTGATCTTAGTGGCATTAAAAAGCGAACAGCATGATCTCTCTGCACTTTTTATTATTTTTTTAGATTTTTGGCACGTGGCTAGAAAATAGCATAGAATAATCAGGATAGGCACAATCACATTTGTTCATCTTTTATTTTAAAAATGTTATCAGGGTTGTATCCCTGCATCCGTTTATCATTTTCTAGCAAATCAAGTATCGTTGGTAATGTATTTATGCCTAGTTTGTTTGTTCTTCTTTATATTTTTTCATAATCTTTCATTTTTTGGGTAAAAAATAAGTGGTAAAGTCTGTAGCAAATCTTGGATGCAATACTTAGACACATATTTAAGAGAAAATTTAAATATTTGAGAGAAAAATCACATATTCAGGAGGAATTTTGCATATTTAAGAGGAAGATCGTGTATTTAGGAGAAAATTCGCATATTCGCATATTTACAATTTTTTGTTGAACATTCATTGTTCTCAGATATGTATCTCTCTGATTCAACGTTGAAAACATATATTTTTAAGTTGTTGGAAAGTTAAGATACATGTCAATAAGTTTTCTATTTTGAGTCAGAACTGAAAACCCCTCTAAGGTTCTCGTTGGAGTTACAAAATTGGAAACGAAACATGCTTTGTAGACTGGAACAACAAATAGTCTAACTTTTAAAGGATGTTTCTCTCCAACCACTCATTAGATCATGGTAACCTTGGTGGCATTGGAAATATAACACCTCGATATGCCTCTATTCTTTTTATTATGTTTTTGGGTTTCTAGTATAAATGGCTAAAAAATAGTATAGAATAATTGGGATAGGAATAACCATGCTTGTTCAGCTCTTGTTTTAAGAATGTTGTCAGGGTTGTATCTCGTTCGTAGTTTTTCTGCAAATCAGGTATCGTTGAAAAGGTATTTTTGTGTAGTTTCTTTATCATTTTATTTAGTTTTATGGAATATGGTGCACACCGACAATAAGTCAGTTCGTGATCAAGACATCGAAATAAAATTCTATTGCAAAAGCAGTCAAAGTGAAATTTTATGGAATATGACAATGACTGATACTGCTAGAATTTGACTTAGTAGGTCACTAAATTTGAAAAAACTGATTAACAGAGAAAACACAGAAAACAAAAATATCTTTCCAACGAATCAATAATTGTAATTTTTTGATATCGGGGTGCCATGATATGGTATGAATAACCGGTCTGAATGATGCACCAGAAATACAGTCACTCGAATGACTGTACTCTTTGTTCAGATCTATTTTTGGTGACTGCAAATACAAAATCTGTCAGCGGACTGAACACTGGAAATATAGGAGAGTTCATTAGATTTTCAACAAATCTAAGTAAGCACAAAATAGACCTATATCTACGAAGATACACTCTGATTATCAGGACTGGGTCAGACAAACCAAAATGCATAAACACACATCAAGCACAAATGCACAAGTTTTGATTTTCAATTTTAATTTTTTGGTGGTTAAAATTTGACCTGCACAAAAAATATACTTCCAATGGTGATTTATCAAATTTTCAACAGCCCTTTCTCTGAAACCCAACTCCGGTTAGACAATGCTCAACTCAAACACGAAAGATAATCAACCACACAAGCTTTCAAGAAAATAACTTAACAAATCTGTATTCATTCAAAAGACATGCATGTTTCAAATATGGTGCAACACAATCCAACTCTAACAATGAGATGACAGATTTAAGAAGCAATAACAACATCCACAACACAAATTTAATAGAGCAATTGGGTTTTAGCCAAACTGATGGAGACAAAAATTGGCCAGTTCAAGCCACAAACATGTTTCTTCAATCCTAGTGGTCACAAGATAAGAAGTGTAATCTAAAATTGCCACCAAGGAACACATGCAACATTATGGGTCACGAACAGTAGCAGAGATGCACTTAAAACAACAATAGTGGATGCCCTTCATGTCCATCACGATACCATGAGGATGGAAGGCATCCTACTCGGTTCCTCCAAGCTCGAATACTCCAAGTTTGGCTCAAAACACAAAAATTGCCATTCTTTCTCCAAGTTTCTTCTCAAAACTTTTGCAAAATTCTTCAAATTGTTGTACATATATTGTATTTGAATCGTTATACCAGATAATGTCCTTAAGTGATTTACACAATGACATCTATGTCGGAGACAACGATTTACCTTTGCTACAAATAACAGTCCAACTTATTGACGTGTTTAGTAAAATTAATTTTTATTTCAACCTAGAGAGATTTACATAATTTGTCTGTTATATGTTCAAACCACAAACTCATCATTTATAAAGGAAATGTCACTTCGTCTATTCTTTACTGACGAAGCAAAGCGAAGCGACACCCTCCTAAACTTGTGCGACCTATCATTCATTTATAAAGGAAACATCATTTCATATACCGCTCATTTTAAAAAAGCGCACACAAATAAATTGCATTGCACATTAATTAAAAAACATCATTTCATTTTCCTTTTGCAAAAATGAATTATAATTGATTGCAAGTCAATCAATATCAAGCAACAATATGCCTTTGTTTGTCTTTCTCAATGAAATCGATTTGTATTTAAGAAGTTACCTCGATTTGTATCGCTGAAGTTACCTCAATTTATACTTTACTAAGTCTAAACATTGTGTCGATTTGTTTGTTGTTTTTCTTTTCTGCCTTTTATGAATCAGTCATTTTGTAAATCGCGATAGGACATATCATTCATATAGACAAAGCTCGTAAAGGCAAATCGTAATAGGATATTCAAATGGATTTGGTGGGATGAGATGTATTTGATTGTCAGATGGGTTTAGGTAGGGGAGTGATTGGATTGGGTTGGATGTGAGACCTATTTAGCTCTCATCAAATTTAAACCCAATCTAAACTATTATATATATAGAGAGATACAAATTTACATATATATATTTTAATTAAATTTATTTGGGTCTCAAATGAACCCAAAAGTTATTATATTTAAGTATGATCCATTTGGAATTTAGATAGATCAAAAACTTATTATATTTTAGTAAAATTCATAGTACACTAAAATGATTCATTTAGATCATAAGTGAATCCAATTCTTTTTTTCTTAAGTAGGAGTTATTTGGACCTCGAATTGAATTCAGATTTAAACAAATTCATTTTACCTTCATGAGAACCATTTAGGTCTCAGGTAGATCCAAAAGCCTTATTTACTTACTGGAATCCAATTGGATCTCCAAATGGGTCTAAATGTTAATATACATAATGAGATCAAATTGAGTCTTTAAGTAGATTCAATATCTTATTTTCTTAGTAGGATCCAATTTGGTCTCTAAATGGATCTAAAATACTTTTACATTAGATTAGATTTATTTGGGTCTTAAACGGATCCAAATCTCTTATAGGTCCAGTCCAAACCCTGATCTGAGTCTAAACTATTTCCATATCCATGATGGTCATGTATTGTATCTAAGCCAAACCATTGATTATGATGTATTATAACTAAATACTCATATTTTTTGTAAATGAATGTGGTTGTAAATCACATCGATTTGTAGTTATGAAGTTACCGCGACAATGATATGTCTTTGTGAACGAAATCAATTTGTATTTATAAAGTTACATTGATTTGTATCATTGAAGTTAACTCGATTTGTTCTTTACTAAGTCTAAACATCGTCTCGATTTGTTTATTGTTTTTCTTTTTTTACCTTTTATGAATCAGTCATTGTGTAAATCGCGATATGATGTGTCGTTCACTTAGACAAAGCTCGTAAAGGCAAACCCAATCTAAACTATTATATATATATATATATATATATATATATATACACATTTACATATATATTTTTTAATTAAATTTATTTGGGTATCAAATAAACCCAAATTTTTTTTATTTAAGATGATCTATTTGAAATATAGATAGATCCAAAACTTAAACCCTAAACCCCAAACCCCAAACCCCAAACCCCAAACCCTAAAGCCTAAACTACAAACCCTAAAACCTAAAACCCTAAACCCTAAAACACTAAACACCAAACCCTAAACCCTAAACCTTAAATTCTAAAACCCTAAACCCTTAAAACACAAAAACCTAAACCCTAATCGTGATAATACCTATCACAAGCTATCACAGTAATCACTGTACATAATAATACCTATCACAATAAATCATTACGTAATCGCTATATGTTACATATAAACAGATTCAGATATCCTTCAAATTTGGATATTTATCAGATTTGATAGCAAAATCAGAATCGAATTATACTCGAATAGTTTTAGCTTATCAAATGCAACTGAACAATCAAATTTGGTCGGATATAGGATCAAAAATATGATTCACTGAGTGGCAGTTGTGCCAGAGAATGATGTTAAGGCACTTTATGCATTTGAGAAAGGAGGTGAGACGGCCTTTGTATTTGCATTGAAAACTGGATTTAGCAACTACCACCTCATAAAATGGTAGATGCCAAATCCAGAAATGGACTGCTGCCACTTTGTCAAATGCATAAACTCCCTCCAACTACCAGTTCTCATATGGAGACTTATTTCACATTCTTAAGATCAAAATATCATCAAGAGGGCATTTATTGCATCCCCACCCAAGGGAAGCCACTTCTTGAAGGGACGCATGAGAAAAAGTTCTTTCCCATGGGGGGAAGGTGTGAACCAGTGTTGTCGATATTGGCCTGAATGTCGATGCACCAGAAAATACTGACCTGAATTGGCTATTTTTTAATAAAATGTAAAAAATAGATTAAAATTAATTTTTTATATTATTTTAATGGCTTTAACATGTGTCACGTTCTGATTGACACAATATTTTTTAATTATTTTTTGGCCAATTCAGAATAATTCACTTGAGAATGGATATTGGAGGATTCACCTGAATCATTGGGCCAAACGATAAAAGTCCGATTCCGATACAGACAACAGTGGTGTGAACCCATTTTAACAGGAAAGATGCTTGTTTGCCTTTATTATGTAAACACCACCACATGTTTTCCATGGAGATGTTTGTTTCACCTCCCTTAGTAAAAGTTCTCTTTCCTACGAAAGAGTGTCTCTTTCATCCCCCCCCGAAAAGAAAGCAATATCCATGCTTGAACAAAGAAGAGAGTGCGAATAGGCCAAGGGATTAAGCATTCTATTATTTCATCACAATTCCAGCAATGAACATTGCATACACAAATATGATCATGGAAAATATTTAGGTGTATGCATGGCTGATCAGACCGACAAAAGGAGAAGGAAAAAAAACACCCAATATAACCCAAAAAAGGCGAAAAACTCACATCAGCAAAATCATATCAAAACACGAGCCATTCTGCTATGTTCTTCTAGTCTTCAATCAAAGACAAACTGGAAAGGGTTTTCCTACAAACAAAACAGAGAATTCTTTTGACGAAGACTGCACAGAGCAAGAAATGTAAGGCCACACAACTTGCTTCCAAAACCAAATCAACCATCAATTGCAGTTACGATCCCGTTACTGCTGCACTAATCTCCACACACGAATGCATGCATCTTCACCAGAGCTTACAACAGTGCAATCATCATTGAAAACTAATCCATAAACACCTCCCAAGTGAGCACCCTTTATGGTTATACGACTTGAAGCTGGCTTATCAACTTCATATATAATTATGCTTGTGTCTAGAGATCCCGTAGCAACCATTGTGCTATCAGGAGACCAAGCCACACAATTTATACGAGCAGTATGGTACAACATGTTCTTAAGCTTAACCTGCAGAAGATAGTCAACTGGTTAGTGAGACAAATGTTCAGGAAGTTAAAAATCAAACCTTGGTAATTAACATTACATTTCTAAAAAGGATTAATGCGGAAGGGAAAGGAAGAAAGAGAGATGGACTATGCAAATGGGAACCAAAAAGTTAGAAGTATGAACAACTTAAATATAGTGACAAAATCTATCAAAAATAAAGAAAAAAAAAACATGGATGAAGCATGACAGCCTTCCACTACTTTAATGTGTGTAAAAAGAATTTAGGAAACAAAAAGAAAATTAAAAAACCATATAGGATTTACATTGTGCCTGATAAATTGAACCATGGCATTTTGCTATGTCACATGGGTGCGGGTGCGACACGGGTGCGGCGCAATTTCAAAAATTTTGGACACGGGGACTCGGCTATATATATATATAATTCTAGTAAACAATTAAAATTAAGTAGCCAAAACTATGACCTTAATTTTTTCGAAAGTTTCAATTTGGCATTCCCATTTCTTTATGGTAGTTCTTAAGCTAGCTTTTCTAATACTTGTGAAACTAGTATTTTTTTAAACTGGAAAAGCATTTATTTAGCTATCTCAAATGGTTGGGTTACCTTTTATCGTGTTTTATACATATTTTTACATAAGTTGTGACTTGTGAAACAGTCACACAGACTGTGCACACAGTCTGTGCAATGCAGTCTGTGACTGTGCAGACTGTGCACAGTCACACAGACTGTGCACAGTCACACAGACTGTGTGCAATGACTGTGCAGTTGCAGTTGCACAGTCTGTGACTGTGCAACTGCATGCATTGCACAGTCTGGTTATATATTAAAAAAAAAGATATATAAAAATTGTTTTTTTTTTGTTTTTTGTCTTAAAATGGACATTTTTGGACTCGATCAAAGTTGACCGAGTCCAAAATGTGGACGGACGCGGCCTGGACTCGTTGACCGAGTCCGACTCGGCGTTGACCGAGTCCGGGCCGAGTCCGAAGCCGCACCCGTGTCGGGGCGTGTCGACTCGGGTGCGGCACCTCCCTAGCCGAGTCCGTGTGACATAGGCATTTTGTAGTCTAGGAAAACAAGGGTAATTATAATACCGCACACAAGGCCATAAATGCTTAAGAATTTTCAAGGTTTTTGGATCTAGAATGCCATTGACATACAATAGAATGAATGTCTACTACATTTTTCATAACAGGGATATTGCGCCGAATCAATTCATTCTAGGTCTTGATTGCTTTGTCACCTTCTCATGAAAATCCAGAACATGCAATTAATAGCAAAGTACACCATTATTATCAAAACTGGTATTTGTCTTATGCACCACAATTTGCTTTGTAATCCCATTGTTGCTTAATGCTAAACTTATGGTCCCCAATAGTAATATTCCTGCTTATTGCTGATCTCCAATCTTTACTGGGCTCCTCCTTTTCCCAGTTCCTTCAACTTGCTTCATGTCAAATTTTTTGTGTTCTGTAATTTCAGACAGCTTGTAACATGCCCATTCTATCCCTGACAATGCTCATCTTTCTGTTTAATTAACTCTTAAGGACAAGATGTAAGGATACGTGGCATTTCTTCAATATGTGTTTTTATTTTTGCTTTACGTAACATGCATTAGTATTGTATCATTGTCATCAATGGCTCGGGTAATTGATTTGTAGTACCAGTTGGAGTCACACTATCTCAACCGGGCCATATTCAGGCAAACCTAGCTTGACTAATAAAAAAAAATTAACTCAATCCTAGTGAGGATTAATCTATTATGAGAGATCATCCCATGTGATTAATGAGTTGGGACATCAACCTGTTGTAGTTGGAATATTCATTTTCTCTTTCCTATTTCATTGAGTCAAATTGAAATGACAAAAATTGACACAGAATTAGAGCAGCCATGACGAAGTGATCTATTAATCTCATCTTCATGCTTTTTCCTCTAATCTTCTAACCTCTTTCTTCTCTATGGATTTAATATTTTTCAGAAGATTTCTTTGTTTTGAATGTTAAATTTTAAAACACTTACTGGAATCATAGGCAGATCTGACTGTTAGCTTTGAACAAATCTGGAATCTAACTTGTTTTTTGGTCCCATAGGCTTGGGTGAAGGGGATAAATGGATTGGTACGTGGAAATGGTAGCTCTATCTCAGCTGGTGGTGTGGTTGGCTGGAACCAAATAATCAAATCTTCAAGGGAGTACGACCTTGCAAAGGGGGGTGATTGAATTGGTAATTAAGTTTATGGTTCAAATCAAGCTTGCAAAGGGGTCAAGCTGAGGTTCCAGACTGACTTATGGTCCAGAGATGTAACTCTTGCTGAAAGATATCCACCATTTTTTCACATAAACAGAGATAACAACATACTTGTAAGTGAATGTTGGAAAGGAAGAGCTAGTTAGTTCACTGAATTCAGAAGGAATTTCAAGGAGCAAGAGGTAGAAGATTGGTTTTGGTTATGGCTATTGGATTTTTAGGCCCATGGAAAATTTCTGACAGCGAGAATTCCTTATATGGAAATGTGACGGATGTGTTATGTTCTCTATAGCTTCATTTAGCCATGCTTTTGGCTGTAAAGATGTAGACCACTTTCCAAATGACACCGTCCAGGGTTTCCATCCCTCTCCTACAGCCAAGATATTTGTGTGGCTCTTAGCACTTGATAAGGTTAATAACCAGTGCAAATTGAAAGACAAAAGTTTCCAGCTTGCAAGTACTTGCTACTTCTGTTTCGATGAGAACGAAACAATTGAGCATTTGTTTTGGTTTTATCCAGCATTTCAGTGGTTGTTCAAACAAGCTTTGGATTGTGCCAATAAAATGGCCAGATGGGGATTTAGCTTGGATTGGTCGGAATAGGACTGGTGGTTAAGAATCTTAATTTGATCTATTCTGTAAGCTTGTTGAAAGATTTCTTATCCCCTGGCTTAAATTATTTCTCTTAGACAAAAAAAAAAGGATTTACATGGTTTGCAAAGTGTTATAATGTGCATCTCCCTCGCATACTGTCTGTAGACTCTGTACATACACCAATTCTTGTTTTCTTTTTGTTATGTGTGTGTGCTTGTGTTCAAGGATTGATACACACACACACACACACACACACACACACACACACACACACACACACACACACACACACACATATATATATATATATATATATATATATATATATATATATATATAGAGAGAGAGAGAGAGAGAGAGAGAGAGAGAGAGAGATGGTACCTCTCGAGTGACATGGTCCCATACAACAGCTTGTTATCATCGCAAAATTGTTCCCCTCCCTTGCGAGAGAGAAACGAATTTCGCGAGTCAAACTCGACCAAAGTTTTGAAAATGATTTTAAAAATTTACTTGCCTCCGTTTTGAAAATTTGCGGGAAAATTCCGTAGAATGGGATCCGCCTGTCGGTACGAGGTTCAACCGTTCCTGGCGCCTTTACCAGGGGTAATTAAACCAAGGACCAATTATGTGCTTTAACTCGACTCAAATATCTAAATTATGCTCTATTTTTCCTAGAATGCACAAAGAATCAGGCTTGTGCTATGAAATTTTGAAAATAATGCAAGTTTGAGAAAATATGATGTTTGCTTTGGAAGATTGAAATATGCTTGAAAATTGATTGAAAAAGTACTTGAAATTGGGATTCCTGGGAAAATCATTGAAGTTCATTGAAAATCAAAAATTGGATTGAAAATGAATTCTTAGGAAAATTTGAACTTTGGAAAATCGATTTTGAAATTTGGAATTGCTTTTCTGAGAAAATGGATTTGAGAATTCTTAAGAAATCTAAGAAATTCATTGGAAAATGACTTTTGAAATGACAAATGGATTCTCAAGAAACAGAGAAATCTGAGAAAATCGATCTTTTTGAAAACTTGAGACTTTGAAATCTGAGAATTTTAAAACATTGGAAAATCTTGGTTTGAACTTGGGAAATGCTTTGAAATCTCTTTTCAAAACTTAGGATTTTGAGAAAATTAGATCCTGAGAAAGACTTGGAAATTCTTGAGAAAGCTGAATTTTCTGAAATTGAAATTGGAAAATGAATTTGAGAATAATGCAATTTGAATAATATGAATGAATGAATATGAATTTGAAAAGGGAATTTCATTGAGGAATTGAGAAATCCCTTTAAAGTTTTGAGAAATGCAGTGCATTTTTGAAGTTAGCCTAAGAGTGTAGGCTGAATGTGGCTGATATAAAGATCATAAATCTTGGTTTTCTTCGTATTCTGACTATGGCCATAAATACGAATCCCACTGAGTTTATAAACTCCATAAGAGCTTGTGCACGTGCCATTCGTGTAAACCATAGTGAATTTGAAATAAATATGCATGAATCATACATCACATATTAAAATTTGCATAAATTAAACTATATGCAATGCAGTCCTATTCTAAGCAGAAATGCAACTCTTATTCCAAATTATTACATTTGAGATTACATTGAATTAAAAATAAAAAAAATAAAATCTAAGTCTTCTTCTTGAATGTTCCTGCAAAACTAGAAAACAAGGTTAGCACAAAAATGTAGGTTTTTCTGAATTTATCCGAAAATATGGGAAATTGTCGGACATTATTCAGATATAAACCCATAATCATACCCCCTTTGATATAAACATGAGAAATAATGAATAAATTTTGAAAATAAACTTGAAAATTCGAAATTGGGGTCAAAATGACCAAAATACCCCTGATAACCTTGAAATCAGGGTTTTTTGAAAGAATTTTTGTAAATTTTGGAAATTTGAAAATCAAATGAAATAAATCAAACATAATATGATGAAATATGATGATATGCATGAAATTTTGGAGAATTAGAAATTGAAATTTCGAAATTTAGGTCAAAATGACCAAAATACCCCCGATAACAAGACTATGGCCTTGAAACCAGGGTTTTCTGAAATAAATTTTGCAAAATTGTAAAATATGAAATGCAAAGGAGATTAAAATTAACCCTAATACGATTCTACATGCTTATGTACATGATAAAAACCCTAAAATGGCGAAAATATCATAAAATATCGAATTTAACCTGATTTTCGCTTGATTTTCGCTTCTGAATTTAAAGATAAACTAACACATAGAGCAAATGAACTTGGAATTAAACCAAATTTGGCATGAACACCTAAAAAAACCCTAAAAACAGAATGGAGCTCGAAAATATAATTTTTTTGTACTTTTGAATATGAAAATTCAAATAAAAACCCTAAATTTTATGATTTTTGCCTAAAATATTGATTCTAAAGGAGATTTAGGATATCAAACTTCCATAAAAATTTCCCAAATTTTATGGGATGACAGAGGACAGTAAGACAAGGATTTGTTTCTTTGACACCTTCTGGTTTTGACCTATGGTCGGAGCTGTACCACTCCGGCAAGTCGGATCGGAATCCGGCGACTCTAGTAAATGAAGGAAACAGATAGGTTTTGGTAGAAAATATGGTAAAAATGACATACAGATGGGAAAATGGCTGAAATTGTGGTAAAATGTCGCTGACAAACATAGGAAGATTTTATCTTTTGATACTATTGGGATTCGGGTTACGGTTTGGAAAAAACCACACTATTATCAGAGACCTAAATCTCTGGAATTTCTGGACATTGGAATCTGTTAGACAGAAAGAGAAAATCCGGGAAAAATAATGAAACAGATCCAAAAATTCCCAAATTTCGGGAAATGACAGAAAATCATGTTAGGAACAACTTTCATGTTGAAAGTTTTTGCAGACAGACTACAGATTTGGAGGAGTCGGTGCATTAAGATCTGTCTATATCCTGACAAAAGAAAATCGAGATTTTCCCAGGGGTCTGAGAAATCCGATTTTTTACAGAGGTCAAAACTGACTGGAAAAACCTCAAAATTTCCAGATCATTAGTAGATTCAATCATAAATCTACTGTGATTTTTGGGAGGACGATTTGAATTTTCCATGAGGGTGGTGTCGGAGGTTCTTTTCTGCTAAAGCAGAAATTGAAATCTCAGAGAGACAGAAAACCCGATTTAGAGTTTTACCGATTTGGATGGGTTCCGAAACCCGAATTGAATCAAATATTTGATATAGAATTGGGAATATGTAAGGATATTTGATATAAAAACCCCAGAATTTATCAATGTATATTCGCACATAAAATATCAATCGGACTAGGCGCATGAATCAAAAACCTACAATTCTGAATAGAATTTTAATGAAACTAAACTAAACGAATAAGGTAAATGTGATACAATAAAACCAAACTAAATGCAACATTTAATACATATGATCTATATAAAACTAATTCTGAGAAATGACAACAAATGAAGGTGACCGGGGATATACAACCTATGCTCAATGTTAGCCATCAAAGTGAAGGATCCGATCCATTCATCGGATGGATCACTTCACTTGCATGGCTTTGTTCATGAAAGAAATAAATTTTTCCAATCATATAAATCCAATGTTAAACTGGATGTCATATTAGATTTAAAAAAAAAAATGATGTTTTTCTTAAGGAAAATCACCGTGGCATAGAGGGAAGTATAGACTCACCTTGGATCGGCTACAATGGAAGGAGCTCTTTCAAGTTTGAAAATGGGGATACCTCAAGGCCGTAGGAAGGCTGAAGATGCTGATTTTGTGATGGTTGCAAGGCTTGAAGCTGCCGAAGGTGGATGCTACTCGAAAGGGGTTGCTGTCAATGGAATATGGAGGCTGGGTGAGGGCTGCAACATAGACTGGCACGTTAGTGCCAAAGAGAGTTGAAAAGAGGAGTTGCTGCAGTGAGGGTTGAAGCAGTGATTTGATTTGCTGCCGCCAATGGGGAAAGCTGAGGAGATGGGCAGCAACCGGTGTTGGTTGAAGCCTATTATAGTTGGAGCTGATTGATGCTGCTGGCTGGACCAAGGAGTGGCTGCAAAGATGTAATGGTGGCTGTACTTGAATGGGCTGCAACGATGGGGCTGGAGCTTGAACGACTGGGGAGAGAAGCGGCTGCTGCTGTGCAAAGGGAGGCCCTGTGGTGCAGCCGCTGGGCATGGAGGAGATGGCAGATGAAGCTGCCAAGGAGGTGATCCCAAGCTGCAATGGAGAGCCAAGAGAGAGAGAGAGAGAGAGAGAGACGTGAGATTTTCTTTTTTTTTTCTTTTGCCCAGCCGTTCCCTTTTCTTTTGTATTGAACTTAGAAAAAAATGAAATCTTTCCTAAGTTTCTAGGTTTAATGATAGTAGAATAAGAGGCTGGAAGCATTAGGGTGAAGTGGTTTACGTGAATGGCTATCCTCCTTTAGCTGCAGCCTTAGCTTTGGGGGAAATAGAAAGGGAGTAAGGAAGAAAGGGGAAAGAAGGAAGGGAAGGAAAAGGAAAGCAGAGGGGAAGAAGGAAAAGGAAAGGAAAGGAGAAGAAAGGAGAGGGAAAGAAGAAGAGAAGGAAGCTGGAAAATCCCATACATGAGTGGAGAGAAAGGAAAGAAAGGAGGAAATAAAGAAAGAAAGAAAGAAAAGAAAAAGGAAGAAGAAAGAAAGAAAAGAAAGAAAGAAGGAAAGAAAGGAAGGAGGAAAGGGAAAGGAGAGGAGGAGAGAAAAAAAATAGAGAAATAGAGTGGCTGGAGGTTTGGGCGACCACCTCGTGGGTCCCACCTCTCTAAAATAAAAATAAATAAAAATCAATAAAAACAAAAATAAACAAATAAAAAGAAGCATCTTTTTTTTTTTTTAATAAAATAGAAGCGCAAATGAATGGGCCATCTCAGAGCGGGTCCAAATTTCAATTTTGAAATTCATTTTGAAGATTAGAGGGGTAAAATAGTCTTTTCAGAAAGTTTCTAGACGAAACGAGCTATTTTTGGCAGTTTTTTTAAACGAGCTCGGATTTTGAAGTTCAATACCCCGTTGCGAAGCAAATCCAGAGTAGAATTTAAAAATGTAATTTTGAAAGAAATCCAGATTGTTTTTCTCGAGAAAATGCTTTCAAAACGAAATGAGCTATTTTTGGCAGTTTTTGAAACGAGCTCAGATTTTGAAGTTTAATAGCTCATTGCGAAGCAAATCCAGTGTAAAATTTGAAAATTTGATTTTGAAAGAAATCCAGATTATTTTTCTTGAGAAAATATTTCCAAATTTAGACTCCTGGGGTGAAAATGTCAATTTTGGAAACCTGAGGTTTGAAATTGATTTCTGAAAACTTTTAAAACTCAATCTGGATTGAAATTTATAAAGCTGGAGTTCTGGACTTCGAAAATGAAATGAAATGTGATGAAATGTTATGAAATGCTGAGAAATGATATCAAATGATGAGAAATGACATGAAATGCTATGCAAAATGCTAACCCTGAATGAAGAATTTTGGATGTTAGACCCCGATTGACACTTGTACCAGTTCAAAAAGTGTTAAAATTGACAAAATTTGCAAAAATGGTTGAAGAAATGATTTTCGAGCTCTGCCAAGCTAGAGTAACGCTGAAAATTAGGGTTTGAGCTGGATTCAACTGAAATGAACTGGATTGAGCTGGGTTTTAGAGTTTCAGAACTCAAATGAACTCAACAGACACTGACTCAACTGACCTTTCCAACTGAATTTTCAAGAAAAGCTGCCATTTTTAGAGAAATGGTATGGAATGGTCATTGGAATGAAGTGAATTACGAACCTGAACTGGGTTTGAGCTAAAACAAAGGTCAGTAATACTGAGATGAACTAAAATCAAGTCTCAAACACTAACTCAACTGACTGAACTCGGCTCAATTTCAGCTGAAAGAGCTGAAATGGACTAAAATGGGCTCCTAGACACTTGAAAATGGTTTTGAACTGAAATTGGAGCACTTGAACTTCTGGTGAGCTCAAGTTAGACTCTGGGGAACATGACTGACTGGGAATGACTGACTTGGAGACAATTGGCTTGGATTCGAGTGAGAAATGAGCTCATTTTTGAAGAAATGATCCCATTTTGGCAGGAATGGTCAGAAATGAAAATGGTTTATTCATTATGAGCTCAGATGAGCTTGAGATGACTGATATTCTAACTGTCTTGAACTGACCAATGAGCTTGGTTGACTCCGACTGACTGGGGTCCGGGATGACCTAGGGGTAAAATGGTAATTTTCCTAATGAAATTGGGTAAAATGGTGATTTTCTGAAACTGACTCGGGGTTTGACTCCTACACTGACCTGACAGGGTTGGCATTGCTTGAGGAGGATTGTTTGAGAATGAGTGAGGAAAATTTGGGGTGTTTACAGATGCCCCTCTTTGCTACTAAGCCGGCTTGAAGACGAGCTTAGTGGCAAAGAAAAACACACCATATTTTGGCTATAAAAATGCCCCAGTTTGAAGGATCTGACTGGATATGAAAATATTAGCCCTGATGAAAATGGTACATATGAAATGGAGAATAGAGTGGAAAAATTTACTTCAAAAGAAGTGAGATTCAGGTTTTTGCCCTTAACCTGGATGGTACGGGAAATACCTCGTGTAAAAATGAAGCTCAGGTTTAACCCTTAACCTGACCGGGAAATGAAATACCTCATCAAAATGAGGCTCAGGTTTGTACCCTTAACGTGACCGGGAAATGAGATACCTCATCAGAATGAGGCTCATGTTTGTACCCTTATCCTGATTGGGCGGGAAATGAAATACCTCATCAAAGGAGGCTCAGGTTTGCACCCTTATCCTGATTGGACGGAAAATGAAATACCTCATCAAAGGAGGCTCAGGTTTATACCCTTATCCTGATTGGGCAGAAAATGAAATACCTCATCAAAGGAGGCTCAGGTTTGTACCCTTATCCTGATTGGGCAGAAAATGAAATACCTCATCAAAGGAGGCTCAGGTTTGTACCCTTATCCTGATTGGGCAGAAAATGAAATACCTCATCAAAGGAGGCTCAGGTTTGTACCCTTATCCTGATTGGGCAGAAAATGAAATACCTCATCAAAGGAGGCTCAGGTTTGTACCCTTATCCTGATTGGGCAGAAAATGAAATGGATTCCTCGAAGGAAGAAACCATGATGGAACCTTTGGATTTCCGCACAATGAATCCGATAGGGGTTTTGCAAAAGGATGAAATTGGTGACCTTTTGCGAGAAAATGATTGGTGGCTTAACCTCAAGCCGAAATTGGACTGTCTATGGTGGGACAGTGGGGACACAGGGAAGTGTGCGAATCCGAGAGCCCATGCGCTCAGATTATACCAACAGAAGGGAAGGAATCTTGAAAACTCCCATTATCAAGTCCTTAAAAGGGATAACAACTGATGTCAGGATGCGCCAAAGATGAACCTCAAGCTCTCGCTTCACGCCAGGATAGCTAGAAAATATTGTCAAAATGTTGAAAATTATTGTTGATTCGAAATAATTGAAAGTGATGCACATTGCTTTGAAAATATTCCCTCTTTTCTTCCTGAAGTATTATCTCTGATTGGGCTTAACTTCGTAAAATCAAGATTCGAATTCAAATTGCTTGCAATTGGCTTTCTTTCAAGGAAGCTATCAATTTCCCTGATATGAGCAGAAAAGAGAGTATTCTTGATATTGTGAAAGCAATTTGTGAAAGAATATTGATAATAGAATTTCACAAAATTTAAAGAGGATTCTTTGGCAGATTTGGCAGTCTGATATCCTGGAATTCTTTCTCATGACGATCTTTCTGCCTACTATTTTTTTTTTGGCAGAATTAGAGCTCTCTTGGGTTTTTGGAGATTACATCATCCTTCATTTTGGAGATGTCTTGACTTTTCTCTCTCTTTTTTTTTTTTAGAAGGGTACGTCACAAACTCCTTCATCTCAGAGATGTTCCGATCCTTCTTTTCTCTCAGGGATTATATTGACGGTTATTGGCTCTTTGGTTGGAAATCGCTTGATGATAGCAGAAATTAAATATCCTTTAGGGTTTGTCGGGAGGCCCATCGCAGTCGCCTTCATCTTAACGGTGCTCTGAACTTTCTCTGGAAGGATCCGTCACAAACTCCGTCATCTTGGAGATGATTCAAATCTTCTTTGGCCCCGGGGGTCTACTCGCCTAATTCGCCTTCATCTTGACGACAGTTGAGAGATCCCTTTTGCAGATATTTAATTGCAGCTTTAGGTGATTGAGGAGATATAGGGATTGAATGGATTTTTCTGTATCACCCAGGATATTTCGACTGCTTTATTTTCCAAGAATGATCTTTAAAAATGTGCCATTGACTGCGATCAATACCGATCACTTATGGCTTTGCAACAATATTGAATTTCCTTTGCTGGCCATATCGGGGATTTATTCTTCATCCTTTTGGTTGGCCAATAGAAAGAATTTGAATTTTGAATCCTTCTTCGCGAAAGCTTTGTCCTTTCGAAAGTAATACTGAAGGTATTCTGAAGTAATGTTTTTATACAATAAAAATTTTGAAATCAACAAATATTTAATGACAAATTGGCAAAATGTTCTTGAAATCCTTGGTGAGAGCGAGCATCTGAAGCACAACGCAACGCACCCATGACAAAAATTTTCTTCTCCTTTCCCCAAAGGAGAAGATTCAGAAATTGGAAATAGGAATTACTCCTCTCTTCCTTGAAGAGGAGGTGTTTGCAAAACGAACTTTCAAAGAGAAATTAAGCTTTCGTTAAAACTTCCTAACATTAGGCTTCTCTTATGGAAAGGGGGCCGGTAATGATGAGGTCGGTGAATTGATCATGAAGGAACGAGTCCATCACACTCTCTCTGAAAAGAGGGTCCTTCATGATGAAATGGCCTAGTTTGAAATTGCGGTCACAAGGAAACCGAGCTTCCGTCGAAGCTCTCCCTGAATTAAGGGTTCCTTGTATGGAATTGGAAATTTGTTTTGCAAACGGTTCACATAGACACGAGTCCCTTCAAACTCTCCCTGAAAAGGGGCTAGGTGAACAAAGGATAGCATGCGAAAAGAACGAGCTCCCTCGAACTCTCCCTATAAAAAGGGTCTCTCGCAAGAGAAATTTATTGGAATTGGTATTGGATGACCAAAAGGGTCAAATTTTGGAAATTGGAATTTTGAAATTTGATATTTGAAATTGGAAATTGGAAATTGGAAATTGGAAATTGGAAATTGGAAATTGGAAATTGATAATTGGAAATTGGAAATTGATTGGCTAAAAAGGTCAAAATTGTGAATTGGTTTACTGAGAATGACATGGGTTCTATAGGGATTCCTCCTAAGAACGACATTGGTTCTATTGAGAACGGCATTGGTTTCGCAGGGGTTCGACCTGGGTTCAATAGGGATTCAGCCTAAGAACGACATTGGTTCAATTGAGAACGACATTGGTTCACTAGGAACGTCATGGGTTCGATAGGGATTCAGCCTAAGAACGACATTGGTTCAATTAAGAACGACATTGGTTCACTACGAACGACATGGGTTCGATAGGTATTCAGCCTACGAACGACATTGGTTCAATTGAGAACGACATTGGTTCACTAGGAACAACATGGGTTCGATAGGTATTCAGCCTACGAACAACATTGGTTCAATTGAGAACGACATTGGTTCACTAGGAACGACATGGGTTCGATAGGTATTCAGCCTACGAACAACATTGGTTCAATTGAGAACGACATTGGTTCACTAGGAACGACATGGGTTCGATAGGTATTCAGCCTACGAACGACATTGGTTCAATTAAGAACGACATTGATTCACTAGGAACGACATGGGTTCGATAGGTATTCAGCCTACGAACAACATTGGTTCAATTGAGAACGACATTGGTTCACTAGGAACGACATGGGTTCGATAGGTATTCAGCCTACGAACGACATTGGTTCAATTAAGAACGACATTGGTTCACTAGGAACGACATGGGTTCGATAGGTATTCAGCCTACGAACGACATTGGTTCAATTAAGAACGACATTGGTTCACTAGGAACGACATGGGTTCGATAGGTATTCAGCCTACGAACGACATTGGTTCAATTAAGAACGACATTGGTTCACTAGGAACGACATGGGTTCGATAGGTATTCAGCCTACGAACGACATTGGTTCAATTAAGAACGACATTGGTTCACTAGGAACGACATGGGTTCGATAGGTATTCAGCCTACGAACGACATTAGTTCATTTGGAACACTATCAGTTCAATGAAGAACGACTATCAGTTCACTTGGAACACTATCCGTTCAATGAAGAACAAGGACTATTATATAGACTTGGATTGCTTCTATGAACGGTTTCAGGATTATCCCCTTATCCTGAACGGGGATAGAAATTGGATGACTCGAAGGTCGAAATTGACATAATTAATATTGAACTTGAATTCTGATGAAAGGTCAGCGTGAAGACTGCACCTAAGAGATCGAATAACGCGACCAATGGGCAAGACACCAACACGAGTGTTAGATTTTTAAAGGGTACCAGTACGAGCACTGGATTTTGAAAATATACCAGTACAAGCATTATGTTTTGAAAGATTACCAGTACGAATACTGGGTTTTGGAAGATTACCAGTACGAGCACTGGATTTTGAGAGATTACCAATACAAGCACTGGATTTAGAAGAATTTACGAGCACGAACCTTGGATTTTGAAAATCTTACCATCACGAATACTGGATTTTTGAAAATTTACCAGCACGAACACTGGATTTAGAAAATTTTTACCAGCACGAACCTTGGATTTTGAAAATCTTACCAGCATGAACACTGGATTTTTGAAAATTTACCAGCACGAACACTGGATTTAGAAAATTTTTACCAACACGAACCCTGGATTTTGAAAATCTTTCCAGCACGAACACTGGATTTTTGAGAATTTACTAATTGATTTTGATAGAAGATTTTCAGTCTTCACCCTCACGACGACTTGGACAACTGTCGCGGTCTCAGGATTTATCCCTTAACCTGAAGGGGAAGTTCAGGTTTATCCCTTAACCTGAAGGGGAAATGAATTTGATGCAAATGAATGTAAATGGATGCAAATGAATGCATGTAAATGTAAATGAATGCAAATGTATGCAAAATGATGTAAATGAATGCACATGTATGCAAAATGAGAGATTTGTTTGATCCTGCCTGCATACATAATGTTTTGAAGACAAATTTTAAAATAATGCCCCAGTGTAACTGGGAAAGAAGGATTTGACCATTATTGAGGAAAATATATTGAGGAATTACAAAGGATGGAATAGAGGATTTAAGTATAGAAAATTTTCAAATGTTAATCATTGATGGGGTCTAATAATTTCACACCATCGGCATTGATGAGCAGATATGAATTGCAGAGTAATGCTTCCTCAACAACATAGGGACCTTCCCAATTCGGCGACCATTTGCCACCCAGACGGTGCTTGAAATAGGTCGTTAATCTGAACACTAGATCATTGACTCAGGATTTTCTTTCAATGACAAATTTTGCATATTGTCTGGCTATCCTCTGATGATATGATTGAGTGTGCTCTGCTGCTTTGAGTCTTCTTTCATCAAGCAAATCAAGCTGTACTAGCCGTTGTTGCTGATACTGATCAAGAGGTAATTCTAGAAGTGATGCAAATTTTAGAGCAGGTTTCTGAACTTGTAGAGGCAGTACTACTTCAGTTCCGTAGACAAGTTCTGACGGAGTAGCATTAGTTGGAGTTCGAATGGTAGTTTTGTATGCTCAAAATGCATCATGGATCTTCTCATGCCAGTCACGACATGTTTCCAAAGTTCGCTCCAAGATTCTAATAAGAATCTTACTGGTGGCCTCTGCTTGACCATTCCCTTGAGGATAATAAAGAGCGGAGAAATGATGATGGATTCTGAACTTTAAGCAAAATGTCCTCATTCTCTCATTCTTGAAATGACTGCCATTGTCTGACACGATATTGTGCAGTATACCAAAGCGGCAAAGGATGTGACAGATTCCTTATATGGAAATGTGACGGATGTGTTATGTTCTCTATAGCTTCATTTAGCCATGCTTTTGGCTGTAAAGATGTAGACCACTTTCCAAATGACACCGTCCAGGGTTTCCATCCCTCCTACAGCCAAGATATTTGTGTGGCTCTTAGCACTTGATAAGGTTAATAACCAGTGCAAATTGAAAGACAAAAGTTTCCAGCTTGCAAGTACTTGCTACTTCTGTTTCGATGAGAACGAAACAATTGAGCATTTGTTTTGGTTTTATCCAGCATTTCAGTGGTTGTTCAAACAAGCTTTGGATTGTGCCAATAAAATGGCCAGATGGGGATTTAGCTTGGATTGGTCGGAATAGGACTGGTGGTTAAGAATCTTAATTTGATCTATTCTGTAAGCTTGTTGAAAGATTTCTTATCCCCTGGCTTAAATTATTTCTCTTAGACAAAAAAAAGGATTTACATGGTTTGCAAAGTGTTATAATGTGTATCTCCCTCGCATACTGTCTGTAGACTCTATACATACACCAATTCTTGTTTTCTTTTTGTTATGTGTGTGTGCGTGTGTTCAAGGATTGATACACACACACACACACACACACACACACACACACACACATATATATATATATATATATAGAGAGAGAGAGAGAGAGAGAGAGAGAGATGGTACCTCTCGAGTGACATGGTCCCATACAACAGCTTCTCAATTGAGATCACCAGAAATAAACATAGAGGCATCTGGGGAGAAACGAATGACGTTAATAGCACCACGATGCTTCTCAAGGACTGACTCTTCAGTGAGAGTGTCCCCATTGACAGAATAGACGTGGAGTTTCCCATCTTGGCCACCAACAATGGCCTCACTTCCATCAGGTGAAATTGCAGATGCCGTCACAGCAAACCCAAGATTCAGAGTTGACAACAGTTTGGATCCACGAAGCATGATTACTCCTGAATCAGTTGAAAGCAATGCCAGCTCGGGCTTATCAAGTGCAATATTTAAGTCCTTTGGTTGTGCACCAATATCAATTTGTTCTTCATCACCACACTGATCAGCATGCAGCGAAATTCTCCTTACCTGTAAAATTTTGGGAAAAGGATCATCTCTTGTAGCAAAAGCAAGTTGAACATATTGTACATAGCTACAGTTGTTGTACAGTCAGCAAAATATAAGCCCCACAGCAGGATATCATCAATTGGAATTTGACAGGTAGATTAAGAAATTGTTCCTTATTAAAGGAATATGCTATTCATCAGACTTGGTGAGCAATACTACCGTGTATTGAACTTTTATAATTGGCTGGAAAGCTTTCCAGACAAGAATATATGGACTATCCCTGATATTTACTATCCGAACATCAAAGAAGAGGACCAAATATTTGGAGAACACCTGATAAAATCATCAAATTGGACTAGGACAATATAACTTAAAAACGAGGAGAAAATCTCCAACCGAATAGCCTTTGGAAATCTTTCACATGTTATTGCCATTAGACATACTAGCGAGCACAGACATGCTCCCAGTCTATGTCACAGGGACTCACCAAAGAGGCCTCTGCACCCACGTCGACGCGACGCGGGTGTGGCACCCAATTCGGTCAACCCGCACCCAAGGTTATCATTGTCCAAAATGGACTTGGTTAACTTTGTCCATTAAAAAAAGGGACAGGGCTTGATAATGGGTAAGGGTACCTCGAGCACCCCCCTCCCCCCCCAATTAAAAAAATAAGGGGGTACCTCGAGAAGGGGTAAAGAGGGATGGGGCTTGAGAATGGGGTACCACGAGAAAGGGTAAAGGGGTGGTGTTAAAATATATATATATACCCTCCCGCACCCCCACACCCAAGTTCTTTTAAAGTGCCGCATCGCCGCCCCCGCATCTGCACCCGTACCTATGTGACATAGCTCCCAGTTTATCCAATACATATATGCACATGTATGAATACAAATTGTAGTTAGTTGCCTGTTTATAGAGAGCGTGAGAGAGGTTGACTATACCATGCACGTGCGAAAATCAAATTCCACTTGTACAACTTACATAATGAATAAGAAATAGTGTCAACTGTCACATACAAATCAATTCCTTATGCTGTGAACATTGGATCAAGAGAATTTCTGCTCATGACATTTTATATGTCAAAATTACAACTGGCACGGTAACAATGTCAGAACAAAACAATATCCATAGTGCTATGATTAGGCCAATGAAGCACTGCTCGTCATATTATATCATTACATGGCAAGGTGTACCTTTCAAAAGGTATATGTGTAATTAGGTTAACCTAAAGTTAGACATAACATACAAGAGAGTTGACTGCGACATCACCCACCATATGAGGCACTTTACAGCCCTGTGGTACCTCCTGTTATCTCTTCTCTATTCTTCGTCTTCACCACATGAACATAAAGTTGAATTACTTGCTTAAAAGATGTAGTACTGCTCATTTCAAGCATGGGCGTGAACAAATCTCAATTCATTTTTTATTTCTTCTCAAGGAGTATTGAAAATGATATTACTTGCATATTTTGGTCAAACTATTTCAATGGAATATTATATAGAATTTCAAAGGCTATTTAAGTTTCTAATTCAAGAATTTGACATCAAGAAATTGGTCTCATTTACGTACCTCTTAGAGATTGAAGTTACAAGAACAACAAAGAGTATATTTATCTTTTAGAGAGAATATGTTGGAAGATACTGTTATTAGTCAGTTTGGAGCCTTGTGAATTAACTAACATATCTGTTATCCGATTAGCCTGATTAATCAATTCATGCACAATGAAATGATACTGAGATGGGCCATGAATATTCAAAAAATTGAAGGCTACTCATCAAAAAGGAATCTTATGCCAATTCCTTTGAAGTACAAAATAGATGACTTGCATGTATGTGCATAAAAGAACCGCCTCTGGTTTTATTTTCTTTGAGAGTGAATTCCGTACCATTGAATAGAAAAGAGACAAATGATCATAAGCTTAAATGTTGAAGCCAAATTATAAAGCCATGTCTTTTGGGCCATTTGAAAAGAATTCATGTAAAAGCAATATTACAAAAGGCAGAGATTCAGGTGAAACTTCTAGGAAGCTTTATGGTGATAAATAATATCTATGAAAAGAAGCAACCATATATTGGTGACTTGCCACTTTAATAAGAAAGAGTTGCATTCAAGATGTTTAGCACTTCAAATTTTCTGAACAGAATTGCAAATTCTCCAAGAGAGTTCAAGGCTTGACTTCATAAATCAATTCGATAGATATCTTTGCAACACCTCAAGATGGAGCATTGTTGCCTATCTCAATTAGGGGTGGCAATCGGGTCGGGTTGGCAGGTCGACCCGGCGGGTTGGCTGGTCAGCATACCTCAACCCGACCCGTTTATTAAACGGGTCGGCTGTGGCAAACACGAACCCGACCCGTTTATTAAACGGGTAACCCGACACGACCCGCCAACCCGTTTATAAACGGGTTGGGTCGGGTAAACGGATTGGCAGGTTGACCCGCCCGCCTAACCCGTTTATTAAACGGGTCAGCTGGGTTGGCATACCCCTAACACAAACCCGACCCGTTTAATAAACGGGTTAGGCGTGAAAAGATACTGTCATTTAGTATAAAGTCTGGATCTCAGGATCCAGACCCAATTCCTTTCATTTTAAACACATGCTCATTAATGTTTCATTAATGACATGCTATAATTTTATCATAACATGTAATGGGTATTTTCGTACCCTAGCTATTGTATCTGTGTGTATTTAATCAGAGAAGCAAAAATGAATACCCTGATTAGGGATTTTTGCTGCAGCCTCGTTCTCTCTCCCCATGCTATGTTGTTGCTTGTAGATGAAGAAAGGAAACCATGATTTCTATCATGGTATCAGAGCAGCAGGTTCAATATTAAAGATCGGTTCCTTCTATGACTGATTTGTCTCCTTCTAAGGTACCTGTTTTCTCATTTTTCCTATCGATTTCTCTTGTATTTAAATCTGCAGTCTGGACTGAAATCTTTTCTTCGTACTCTCCTCTTTCTTTTTGCTCTTTTGAAATACATCATTAATCTGCTTATTGAATTCTTCAAGTACCTCCTTTTGATTCCCCTTTTTTATTTAAGCCAACGTGTTTCTCTTATTTCCAAAATCCAAAACTGAAATTTGGTCACGTTGGCATATTTCCTCCTTCTTTCATTCCCTGTTGTTCTTCTGTCATATCTACTACTTCTTTCACATTGCTGCACGTGATCTTACCCATCCATAAGCAAAATAATCAAGCAAGATCAATTTTTTTGATCTATGTGTGATTACAAGAGTTGAAAAGGATCACTCCAAACTCATTTGCATATTGACGTCAGATCAGATTGTGATCTGCACGCCCAGATCTATCTTGATTAAAATAATTTCATCTTCGAATTCATTTTCATCTCTGTTTTGCCTGTTTTCTCATTATTCTAAAAGGAAAACACATTATTTTCAAAATAACGTACCTATTACTGATTGAATTTTATTCAGAACAGATTCTTTACTGTGCAGTCCTGTTTTTCTGCCTCGTGTTCATCAGTTAAAAAAAAAAAACTAGTCTGGTCTTTAGACTTCTCTGATATTAAAATTTATGTTCTGAATTATACTAGAATTCAATTGTGGTTGGGTCTTTGTCGTAAGGCCATTTCTTATTTTTTATTCCTTCTCTTGGTTGGATCTTATTCCTTCTTGTTTTTGGCTTCAAAAGAATATGGACTCATTCCCTCATTCTCAGTCTGGTCTTTCCTCAAACTTTCTCAGCCAACTCGTGTCTGAGAAACTGAACAATTCCAATTTCCTAACTTGGAAGCAACAAATCATACCATTCATAAGAAGTCAGGACCTTTCTGGACATCTGGATGGTTCTGTTCCTGTTCCTCCAGAATTCATACCACAAGAAGAAAAGAATGGTGAGAAAGATCTTTCTATTACCTATGTTAGAAATCCTGAGTATGTATCCTGGATGAAGTGAGATCAGGCGTTGGTTGCCTATATCACTTCTACATTGTCACAAGAAGTGCTTGTGGCAATTCCAGATGACTGCTCTGTTAAAATGTAAAACTGTGCAAATGTTTCATATTTACTGACAAAAATGATAAACTTTCTCCTCGTGTGATTCCCTGTGCCTTTTTAGGATATGCTGAAAACCAGAAAGGTTATAGATGTTTTGACTTCAAAAATAATAAACTATATGTGTCTAGAAATGTTTCCTTTCTTGAAAAGGAGAGCTTCTTTGATTTTAGAAAATTAAAAGACGTCACTGAGTACTCCTTTTTGCTAGATCTAATATCAACATCTGATGAATATGACCTTGATTGTAACTTTGATGATGATCAAAGAATTATTGATCTTAATGTTGAAAATGAAGAAGTTCATAGAGATACTAGTATTCAATATTCCAGGCGACAAGAGTCTAATCCTCCATGTGCACTTGAAAAATATTCTAACATTCCAACTAGACAATCATCCCGAATCTCGAGGCCTCCAGGAAAGTTTATATTCTAACCTTGATTGAAACCGAGTCGACTCATGACTCGGAAAACCGAGTCGAATCGGGACTCGTGAAATCGAGTCGACCGAGACCCGGGCTCTCGATGAGTCTAGAGCCTGCCAAAAGAGGCGAGGGGTAAAACCCTAGCCAGTTTTCTAAAGCTCTGCCCCTCCATTCCAGCGTTCCCCTTCAGTCACAGGCAAGACGACAACCCCATTCGCCGGCAACCCTTGTGCTCTGCAGTGCCGCCGGCCTCCCTTCGGTGAACCCGCGGTGGCGGTGCCCCCCTCCTAGCTTCTCCCTCTCGACTGCAATCTCCGGCGACGCGAGGCACCGGTGTCGCAGTCAGTCGGACCTTTGCCAATCTCCGGCAACCATCGCTAGCAGTTTGAAGAAGACCCTCTTATCTCCTAAATTTGAGGGTGGGTTTTGTTCATGTTCAGTGGCTCTGGTGATACAGTATCCAGTTATCCATTCTACAGGAGCAATACAGGCCAATCCTTCAATTTGGTTCTTGATCCTTTCTTTTTGGGGCACAACTGAACGTGGGTCTAGTTTCTTTCCTCCTTTTTGGGCGCAACCTCATTGGAAGAGTCAATCTTGCTATCCTTTCTTGGTCATCGTGCGTGCATAGGACTCTCCTTTTGTGCCTGCTGCTAAAAAAAGGTATGGATGTCTATCAATGTAACAAAGGCAATGGATAGCGTATCTTTATCTACCAGATAGTTGGTGAGTGAATTGCTTGTTCTCGATTGTCTAGGATTCTTGTAGTGAGTAACTGTGGCCATTGACAGATTTTAATATTTGGGCGTCTGTATTTTTTGTCTAACAGGCATTTTTATACTCTTTTTGCTTGAATTATGCATATGGTGCATGTTGGTCATCATTGGTGTCATAAAAAATGTATTCATTTTTTAGCTTAAAGCTTTTTCGGGGTTCTACGGCCAATCTTGGTGGTCAGAGGCGGAGTTGGGGGGGGCGGGGGCAGGAATGGGCTGTAGCCCAGTCCTGCCTCTCGAAACAGTTAAATTTTTTTTTTTAAAAAGCCCAGTCCTAGCCCAGCTCAGCCCTGACTGCAGCAAATAGTTTGATTTGTCCATATAAAATAGATTTTTATTAATAATTGTAGCCATTTTTTATTTTATCTCAATTTTTTTTTTCGGGGGCGCTGCCCCCGAGCCTTCGACTATCACGCCATTTTTTTTTTGCTACACCCCTGTTTGCCCATCCCCCACGTCAATCCTAGCTACGCCACTGGTTTGTATCATACGAGTCTTTCTCACTCACATATAGGGCAGTTATTGCATTAATTCGCTCATATGAAGAACCATCCACATTTTCAAGCAAAAAATGATATCAAATGGATAGAAGCCATGAAAGCTGAATTAGATGCACTTGAAAAGGCTTCTACATGGAATATTCAAGATCTTCCTTCAGGGAAGAAAACTATAGGATGTCGATGGGTTTATAAAATTAAAACCAAGAGTGATGGTACTCTTGAAAGATATAAAGCCCGTTTAGTAGCCAAAGGTTATGCCCAAGAATATGGGATTGATTATGAAGAAACCTTTGCTCCGATGGCTCGTATGACTACTGTCCGAACCTTAATTGCCTTAGCTTCTATCAAAAAATGGTCTATTTTTCAAATGGATGTCAAAAATGTTTTTTTAAATGGAAAGCTAGTTGAAGAAGTATACATGGAACTCCCTCCTGGTCTAAGTATTCCTAAGGGTAAAGTCCTTCGCTTAGAAAAAACTCTTTACGGACTTAAACAAGCACCAAAAGCTTGGTATGATAGGTTTAGTCGTGTTATGATTGATATTGGTTTTCAATTCTGTTTAACTGACACTGCTTTGTTTATTAAGAATTCTGATGCAGGGATCATTGTGCTTCTTCTCTATGTGGATGATATGATCATCACCGGAAGCGATAAACAGGGAGTTGAAACAATCAAAACACTTCTTAAATCTCATTTTGAAATGACTGATTTGAGCTTGTTGAGATACTTTTTAGGCATTGAAGTTGCTTATTCTCCTAGAGGATATTTATTATCTCAGACTAAATTTGCTTTTGATATTGTTTTCAGGTCTGGTATTACTGATGATAAGAAAGTTGACACTCCAGAAGTTGTTAATGTTAAAATGAAGATTGATGATGGAGAACTTCTTGCAGACCCTACTCCTTATAGACAGCTTGTCGGGGCACTTTCCTATCTATCCATTACCAGACCAGATATAGCACATGCTGTTCATACAGCAAGTCAATTTCAACATGCTCCTACTTCTGTTCATATGGGAGCAGTCATGCGTATTATCATATACATCAAGTCCTCTCTTTCACAAGGACTTTTCTTATCTTCCTCCTCTTCTCTTGATTTAATTGCATATACTGATGCTGATTGGGGAGGTGATCCCAATAACAGACACTCAACCACTGGCTTTTGTGTCTTTTTAGGGGAATCATTGATCTCGTGGAGGTGTAAAAAGCAGCAGAAGGTATCTCTCTCATCCACCGAAGCTGAATACAGAGCCATGGCAACCACGACCATGGAAGTAGTTTGGCTCCGACGACTGCTTGCTGACATGGGAGCTGAAGCAACAAAGGCTTCACAAATGTGTTGTGACAACAAAAGTGCGATCTACATTGCCAGTAACATAACATTCCACGAACGCACCAAACACATCGAAATGGATTGTCACTACGTCAGAGAGGAATATCTACACGGGATAATTGATCTGCCATATGTCACTTCAGAATATCAGTTAGCAGACTTCTTTACAAAGCCTCTCGCTGCTCCCCGATTTCACTTTCTCTTAGACAAACTTTCGCTCATTGTACCGTAAGTTTGAGGGGGAGTGTTAAAATGTAAAACTGTACACATATGTATATATAATAATATTATATTATTATTATATATATATAAATACATTTTTCATTTCTTTCTTTTCTGTATTTTTTTTCCTTTATTTTTATTTTTTGTCTTTATGTCATCTAGTTCAGTTTGAACTAGAATGACTGTTGCTAGTCAAGTCCTGTCCAGACTTGACTAGCAATAGAGCTGTTGGACTGACACATTCCAACAGCTCTTAATAGAGCTGTTGGACTGACACATTCCAACAGCTCTAAATAGAGCTGTTGGACTGTGTCCAACAGCTCTATTGAGTCCTCTTTCAGCTGTGTATATAAAGGGGTGCTGCCCCTCTTGTATTTCATTCCAATGCTTCTTAAGCAATTGGTTTTTCATATCAATAAATAATACATTTTTGTTTTTATTTTGTTTCCGGTTATACCCTTTTTAAGGGTTATGCTTTAGTGTCATTCTTGACACTTGCCCTTGTTAATCTAAGCTCGTGTTTCGAAGATCCCCATTTCATTTCATGCTCAACAATGCAATTATGGCATCGACTGGTTCAGACATATTCTCAAGTTTCTCAGGCCAGAGTATTATTTTTAAAGAAACAGTTTCATATGCTAAGAAAGGACTCCATGACTATTATGGAGTATTTGAACAAAATGAAGACTATTACAGATCAATTGGCCATTGTGGGATGCCCTGTTAGTGACAAAGATATGGTGCGACAAACTTTGAGTAGGCTGGGGTTGGACTATCATATGATGGTTACTTCCTTATTGTGTTTGCCAGATTTACCAACATTTGAAGATCTTCGTGTCAAGCTTTTACAGTATGAGATGACGTTGAAAGGATTTTCTGAAGATACTCATGCTCATGTTGGAGCACACAATGTTCTTGCCACAGGAGTTGCCTATGGGCGAGGACGTGGTAGGTATGATTTTCGAGACAAATGGGGTCAAGAAAGAAATGGACAAGGAAGTCGTGGAATACTACCTACACCCAATGTTCCTCCCAATGGGCAAAGGCAAAGGACAATACCTACCTGCTTTCTCTGCAACAAAAAGGGACACATAAAGGCAAATTGTTGGTTTAACCCGCAAATAGAGGAAAGCAATTGGAGACAAGAAAGGGAATAGATACATTGAAAAATAGTGGAGAAGTCAAAGAGTTACTATTATTCGCCTTGGCTGAATTGAATATCAAACAGAATAATCAAGGTACTTGGTATGTTGATTCGGGTGCAGCCACTCATGTCACTGGTGATGCTGGTAAGCTCCTAATTCTTGTTTCTTATGTTGGTAGAAATAGTATAGTCACTGGAGATGGGTCTCACCACCATATTTCGCACATTGAAAATTTTGTAATCCCCATGTCCAACTATTCTCTTGCACTTTCAAATGTCATTCATGCTCCTAATATCAAGAAAAATATTGTTTCTGTCTCTAAACTTGTAGATGGCATTAATGCTTCAGTTGAGTTTACTCCTTTTTCTGTTTGTGTTAAGGACCTTCAAACGAGAGAAACATTCACTGAAGGAAAACGTCAAGGAAATATGTACATGTTCCAAGAGAATCCTTCCTCTCGTGTTCAACCTGTTGATTCCATCTTGAAGCTCACATCATCATCTTCAGTTTCTACTGAGAGTGTTTTTAATCTTTCTGAATGTATTGAGTCGAATCTTTGGCATGGTCGTCTGGGTCATTGTAGTAGTCGCTTTATTGATAAACTTGTTTCAAGTAGTCTTATTCCCAAGTCAAGTCTAGACTTAAGTGTCGATAATAAAAAGTGTTCTAGTTGTCTTCAGTGTAAGAGTCATGTTCTTCCTTTTCATTCCATTAATAAAAGAGCTTCAAGACCATTTGAAATTATATGTTCTGATGTTTGGGGCCCGGCTCCAGTTCCTTCCATGTATGGCACTAGATATTATCTCATATTTGTTGACAGTTATTCTCGATATACATGGATCTTCTTTATGAAAAGTAAATCTAAAACCTTCAAGTTATTTCAGAATTTTCATTCTTTTGTTCAAAACCAATTCTCTCAGAATATTATTTGTTTCCAATGTGATGGAGGGGGTGAATTCTCTTCAAATGACTTCATAAATTTCCTCCAAACAAATGGAATAAGTAGATATGTGTCTTGCCCTCACACACCTCAACAGAATGGGATTACTCAACGGAAGCATTGTCATATTGTCAAGAGTGCAATGAGCATGATGCATGATAGTAACCTTCCAGTTACCTTCTGGGCAGAGGCTTTTCACACAACTGTCTATGTCATAAATTGATTGCCTATGAACATCTTAGAGAACAAATCACCCTATTTCTCTTTGCATGGTGTGCATCCAAATTATCACGATTTGCGTGTATTCGGGTGTATGTTATGTTCATGTTGACAGTTCAATGCGGCACAAGTTTCAGGATAAGGCCTTAAAGTGCAGATTTGTGGGGTATGCTGATGATTACAAAGGCTACAAATGCTATGATCCCGTGAGCAAGCGCATAAAAATATCCAGAAATGTTGTGTTTGACGAATCAAATTTTGGTCATAATGCTAGCACTCCTCCTGAAATTGAAGTTTATCACCCTTGGTTGAACTCAGATCTCTTTTCTAGTATTGATAATGTATGTTCTTCTTAATGTAATCAAAGAGACTAGGGAAACGTATCTATTGTTGCGCAAAGAACTCAAGAAAGTGTAACGTCTGAATCACTATTGGCCCCCGAAAGGTATAAAGGCATTGGTTACTCTCGACGTGAGAAGGAGATACCTCCCAGCTTTAATCAGGAGCATAATTCTCCTTATGTTTCCACTCAATCACTTGCTCACAGAAGGTCTACCCGACCTCGGCATCCTATTGATAGGTGGGTCAGTTATGAGAACTTCACGATGGATTTTCAACTTTTCTTAACCTCTTTGGGCAAGGAAGATCAACCGACAACATTTTATCAAGCAATAAATTCTAAGAGATGAATTGAAGCTATGAACAACGAAATGGCGGCTCTTCATGAGTCTGGCACTTGGGATATTGTTCCCAGACCACATAATCGGAATGTGGTTGGGTCAAAATGGGTCTATAAGATAAAGTATAAGCTAGATGGTGCTATCGAGCGATATAAGGCAAGGCTGGTTGCCAAAGGATTCACACAGGAGCAAGGACAAGACTATGATGAGACCTTTATTCTAGTTGTGAAAATGGGAACTATCCACATCATAGTATCATTGGCTGTTGAGCACCAGTGGACTCTCAACCAATTGGATGTGAAGAATGCGTTTCTACATGAAACTCCGAAGGAAGAAGTATACATGGAGCAGCCCACTGGGTATGCAAAAGGGAACTCTAAAGAATACGTGTGCAGGTTAAAGATAGCTATATATGGTCTAAAGCAGGCATCTCGATCTTGGTTTGACAGTTTCGCTCTTGAAGTAGAAAAATATGGGTTTAGTCGGTCTCTTCTTGACCATTCTCTTTTCATATTTAAATGCAAAGATATAATTACCCTGTTATTGATATATGTTGATGACATTATCATTACAGGTAACTCTAATGAACATATTGAACAGGTTAAAGAACTTTTGAATCATAAATTCAAGATGAAGGATCTTGGTAAACTGCGATACTTTCTTGGAGTAGAAGTTGACAGGACTCCTTAAGGCATGACGCTTACTCAGCATAAGTATACCATTGATGTTCTTAGCAAGGCAGGTATGACAGATTGTAAGCCCCTCAGCACACCCAATGTACTTCATCAGAAACTCAGTTGCTAAGATGGAGATTTGTACGAGGATCCTACAGGATATCGCAGGATAGTAGGAATGCTTCAATATCTTACCTTCACTCGGCCTGACATTGTCTATTCTGTCAATCAGGTATCTCAGTTCATGCATGAACCACATATTGGGCATATGAAAACCGTTAAATGCATTCTTCAATATTTGAAGGGTACTATTGGAGATGGTCTTCTGTACAGAAAGAGTATGCCTGGTCATCACATGCATGAACTCCTTACTTACACAGATGTAGATTGGGCAGGAGATCCAGATGAACGTAGGTCTGTCTTAGGATACTGCATTTTCATTGGGCTAAATCTTGTCTCCTGAAGCAGTAGAAAACAAAAAGCCATAGCCAGGTCGAGCACAGAAGATGAATATAGATCAATGTCAGCTACTACAACCGAAGTAACATGGATCAGACACCTGTTGACAGAAGAGAATCGATTTCTAAAAGTATTCTCTTGTGTGTGTAAACACCCCAAATTTTCCTCACTCATTCTCAAACAATCCTCCTTGTTCAGTGCCAACCCTGTTAGGTCAGTGTAGGAGTCAAACCCCGAGTCAGTTTCAGAAAAGCACCATTTTACCCATTTTCATTAGGAAAATTACCATTTTACCCCTAGGTCATCCCGGACCCCAGTCAGTCGGAGTCAACCAAGCTCATTGGTCAGTTCAAGACAGTTAGAATATCGGTCATCTCAAGCTCATCTGAGCTCACAATGAACAGACCATTTTCATTTCTGACCATTCCTGCCAAAATGGGATCATTTCTTCAAAAATGAGCTCATTTCTCACTCGAATCCAAGCCAATTGTCTCAAAGTCAGTCATTCCCAGTCAGTCATGTTCCCCAGAGTCTAACTTGAGCTCACCAGAAGTTCAAGTGCTCCAATTTCAGTTCAAAACCATTTCCAAGTGTCTAGGAGCCCATTTTAGTCCATTTCAGCTCTTTCAGCTGAAATTGAGCCGAGTTCAGTCAGTTGAGTTAGTGTTTGAGACTTGATTTTAGTTCATCTCAGTATTACTGACCTTTGTTTTAGTTCAAACCCAGTTCAGGTTCGTAATTCACTTCATTCCAATGACCATTCCATACCATTTCTCTAAAAATGGCAGCTTTTCTTGAAAATTCAGTTGGAAAGGTCAGTTGAGTCAGTGTTTGTTGAGTTCATTTGAGTTCTGAAACTCTAAAACCCAGCTCAATCCAGTTCATTTCAGTTGAATCCAGCTCAAACTCTAATTTTCAGCGTTACTCTAGCTTGGCAGAGCTCGAAAATCATTTCTTCAACCATTTTTGCAAATTTTGTCAATTTTAACACTTTTTGAACTGGTACAAGTGTCAATCGGGGTCTAACATCCAAAATTCTTCATTCAGGGTTAGCATTTTGCATAGCATTTCATGTCATTTCTCATCATTTCATATCATTTCTCAGCATTTCATAACATTTCATCACATTTCATTTCATTTTCGAAGTCCAGAACTCCAGCTTTATAAATTTCAATCCAGATTGAGTTTTAAAAGTTTTCAGAAATCAATTTCAAACCTGAGGTTTCCAAAATTGACATTTTCACCCAGGAGTCTAAATTTGGAAATATTTTCTCAAGAAAAATAATCTGAATTTCTTTCAAAATCAAATTTTTAAATTCTACATTGGATTTGCTTCGCAACGGGGTATTGAACTTCAAAATCCGAGCTCATTTCAAAAACTACCAAAAATAGCTCGTTTTGTCTAAAAATAGATTTGGAAGCATTTTCTCAAGAAAAACAATATGGATTTCTTTCAAAATTATATTTTTAAATTCTACATTGGATTTGCTTCGCAACGGGGTATTGAACTTCAAAATCGGAGCTCGTTTCAAAAAACTGCCAAAAATAGCTCGTTTCGTTTGGAAATATTTTCTTGAGAAAAACAATCTGAATTTCTTTCAAAATCAAATTTTCAAATTCTACATTGGATTTGCTTCGCAACGGGGTATTGAACTTCAAAATCCGAGCTTGTTTCAAAAACTGCCAAAAATAGCTCGTTTCGTCTAAAAATTTTCTAAAAAGACTATTTTGCCCCTCTAATCGTCAAAATGAATTTCAAAATCAAAATTTGGACCCGCTCTGAGATGGCCTATTCATTTGCATTTTTATTTTATTAAAAAAAAAAAGATGCTTCTTTTTATTTGTTTATTTTTGTTTTTATTGATTTTTATTTATTTTTTATTTTTATTTTTATTTTTATTTTTTTTAGAGAGGAGGTGGGACCCACAAGGTGGTCACCCAAGCCTCCAGCCCCACTTTCCATTTTTTTCTCATTTTTTCTTTCCCTTTTCCTTTTTCCCTCCTTTTCTTTCTTTCCTTTCTTTTTCCCCTTTTCTTTCTTTTTCTTCTTCCTCTTCTTTCCTTCTTTCCCCTTTCTTCCTTACTCCCTTGCCATTTCCCTCCACAGCCGTATGGCTGCCAACCATTCACGTGCCATTTCCCTCCACAGCCGTATGGCTGCCAACCATTCACGTAAAAGATGATTTCACTCTCTCATTCCTAGAAAAATTAAACCTAGAAAACTTAGGGCAAATGGCTATTAAGCCCTAAGTCCAAAAAACAAAAAAAGGAGGAAAACCTATGGCTGCCCAAGAGATCCATTCACGCACTTCCCTTTCCCATTCACGTAGGCTGTTGGGAGATTCTTTTTTTCATTAAGCTATTAAGACCTAAGTGGAGGGACATGAGTGGCTAAGTTTTGATTTTATGGAAAAGAAGGAAGAAGGCCATACGGCTGCCTCCTAACCCATCTCTCTCTCCCTCTCTCTCTCTCTCTCATTGCAGCAACACAGCCTCCTTCACTTGGCCAACAGCCAACCATCACTGCCACATCTCCTTGCTGCAGCTACTACCTCCATATCAAAGCAGTCTTCAAGCTCCAGCCGGTGCAGCAAGTGAAGCTCCTCTCCTTCAGCCACAGCAAGTGCAACCCCTTCCTTGGTGACGCCCAGTTGTAGCTTACCTCCAGCATTCCTTCAAACACTTTCACTCCCATTGCCTCAGCACTCCATCGGCCCTTCCAAGTAACCCTCAAGGTAAGATCTCTCTATCTTATCAAACGAAAAAAAAAATGGTTATATGGTTGTTTACTTTTCTATACATTCCATGTTTTTGCTATATGAGAGAATAGGATTCATCCAATCTATGGATTGGATCCCCTCTCACTAATAGCATACATTAAACAGTTTTTCTACCACCCTATGATAAATTTTTATCATTTTTTAATAAGTTTTATGTTATGAGCATGGTAGTTGATTTCATTTTGCATACTTAGGCTAGTTTATTTAGATTTCTTTATCAATCTTATAAATTTCAGTCATATGTCTAGTCCATTCATTACTTCATGCTTAAATTCTTGTCAATAAATCTTGAATTTTTTTTTGGTAGATGCATCTATGTGTTTGTGATTCCCAGTAAAAAAAACTCAGGTTCATTCGGGTTTTATAACCCCATAAAAAAAATAAAACACTGGATCGGGTTTTTGAACCCTCCCGAATTTCCAATTTCTGCTTTAGCAGAAAAGAACCTCCGACACCACCCTTGTGGGAGATTTGGATTGCTCTCCAAAAATCACAGTAGATTCATGATTGAATCTACTAATGATCTGGAAATTTTTAGGGTTTTCCAGTCAGTTTTGACCTCTGTAAAAAATCGGATTTCTCAGACCCCTGGGAAAATCTCGATTTTCTTTTGTCAGGATATAGACAGATATTAATGCACCGACTCCTCCAAATCTGTAGTCCGTCTGCAAAAACTTTCAACATGAAAGTTGTTCCTAACATGATTTCCTGTCATTTCCCAAAATGTTGGAATTTTTGGATCTGTTTCATTATTTTTCCCGGATTTTCTCTTTCTGTCTAACAGATTCCAATGTCCAGAAATTCCAGAGATTTAGGTCTCTGATAATAGTGTGGTCTTTTCCAAACCGTAACCCGAATCTCAATAGTGTCAAAATATAAAATCTTTCTATGTTTGTCAGAGACATTTTCCCACAATTTTCAGCCATTTTCCCATCTGTCTGCCATTTTTACCACATTTTCTACCGAAACCTGTCTGTTTCCTTCATTTCCTAGAGTCGTCGGATTCCGATCCGACTTGCCGGAGTGACACAGCTCCGATCATAGGTCAAAAACAGAAAGTGTAAAAAGCAAAAATCCTTTCCTTACTGTCATATGTCATTCCATAAAATTTGGGAAATTTTTATGGAAGTTTGATATCCTAAATCCCCTTTAGAATCAATATTTTAGGCAAAAATCATGAAATTTAGGGTTTTTATTTGAATTTCCATATTTAAAAATACAAACAAATTAGATTTTCGAGCTCCATTCTATTTTTAGGGTTATTTTAGGTGTCCATGCCAAATTTGGTTTAATTCCAAGTTCATTTGCTCCATGTGTTAGTTTATCTTTAAATTCAGAAGCGAAAATCAGGTTAAATTCGATATTTTATGATATTTTCGCCATTTTAGGGTTTTTATCATGTACATAAGCATGTAGAATCATATTAGGGTTAATTTTAATCTCCTTTGAATTTCATATTTTTCAATTTTGCAAAATTTATTTCAGAAAACCCTGGTTTCAAGGCCATAGTCTTGTTATTGGGGGTATTTTGGTCATTTTGACCTAAATTTCGAAATTTCAATTTCTAATTCTCCCAAAATTTCATGCATATCATCATATTTCATCATATTATGTTTGATTTATTTCATTTTATTTTCAAATTTCCAAAATTTACAAAAATTCTTTCAAAAAACCCTGATTTCAAGGTCATCAGGGGTATTTTGGTCATTTTGACCCCAATTTCGAATTTTCAAGTTTATTTTCGAAATTTATTCATTATTCATCATGTTTATATCAAAGGGGGTATGATTTTGGGTTTATATCTGAATAATATCCGATAATTTCCCATATTTTCGGATAAATTCAGAAAAACCTACATTTTTGTGCTAACCTTGTTTTCTAGTTTTGTAGGAATATTCAAGAAGAAGATTTTATTTTCTTATTTTATTTCAATTCAATGTAACATCAAATGTAATAATTTGGAATAAGAGTTACATTTCTGCTTAGAATAGGGTTGCATTGCATATAGTTTAATTTATGCAAATTTTAATATGTGATGTATGATTCATGCATATTTGTTTCAAATTCACTATGGTTTACACGAATGGCACGTGCACAAGCTTTTATGGAGTTTATAAACTCGGTGGGATTCGTATTTATGGCCATAGTCAGAATACGAAGAAAACGAAGATTTATGATCTTCGTATTAGCCACATTCAGCCTACACACTTAGGCTAACTTCAAAATGCACTGCATTTTTCAAAGTTTTAAAAGGATTTCCCAATTCCTCAATGAAATTCCCTTTTCAAATTCATATTCATTCATTCATATCATTCAAATTGCATTATTTTCAAACTCATTTTCCAATTTCAATTTCAGAAAATTCAATTTTCTCAAGAATTTCCAAGTCTTTCTCAGGATCTGATTTTCTCAAAATCCTAAGTTTTCAAATGACATTTCAAAGCATTTCCCAAGTTCAAATCAAGATTTTCCTATGTTTTCAAATTCTCAAATTTCAAAATCCCAAGTTTTCAGAAATCGATTTTCTCATATTTTCCAGTTTTCCTGAGAATTCATTTTCCATTTCAAAAGTCATTTTCCAATGAATTTCTTAGATTTTCTCAGAATTCTCAAATCCATTTTCTCAGAAAAGCAATTCCAAATTTCAAAATCGATTTTCCAAAGTTCAAGTTTTCCTGAGAAATCACTTTCCAATGCAAATTTCTGATTTCTAATGAAATTCAATGATTTTCCCAAAAACACCAATTTCAAGCACTTTTCCAATCCTTTTCCAAATGCATTTCAATTTTCCAAAGCAAACATCATATTTTCTCAAACTTGCATTTTTCAAAATTCCATAGCACAAGCCTGATTCTTTGTGCATTCTAGGAAAAATAGAGCATAATTTAGCTATTTGAGTCAAGTTAAAGCACGTAATTGGTCCTTGGTTCAATTACCCCTGGTAAAGGTGTCAGGAACGGTTGAACCTCGTACCGACAGGCGGATCCCATTCCACGGAATTTTTCCGCAAATTTTCAAAACGGAGGCGAGTTAATTTTCAAAAACCATTTTCAAAACTTTGGTCGAGTTTGACTCGCGAAATTCGTTTCTCTCTCGCAAGGGAGGGAAAAATTTTTGCGATGATAACAGGTTTGGCGACCGTGATGGGACCTGTCCTCGCCTGATCAATTATGTGCTTTAACTTAGCCCAATTGTCAAAATTATGTTCTATGAAATGTCAGCTTTAATTTCTGATATCATGTGAACCTAGGAGCCTAGACTTGAACCCAGCTGACATGGATTGCATATAGACTAGGCATGGTTTGGTAGGACCATATTGAGGAGAATTATGCATGCTCACATAGACTTAGGTCTGAAATACAACACTCCTCAATCTAGGACTTGTATGAAAACAATGTTTGCTTCTTCAAAAGTTTTCAAAATTCTATCTCTTTAGGACTTAGAGCCCTCTGTTTGCCTGCATGTGATCATATTTCAAAAACCACCCCACCTATGTCTACCCGGTCTTCACGTTGCTGGGCTCTCTTCCAGAACCATAGTTCGGGACAGAGCCTCACAACTGGGCCACTTATTTGGGCTAACGCCCCCCTGCCACGTACCAAGGGCCATAGTCCAACGTATATCGGCAGGCGCTCAAGGATGTTGGGAAAACACAAGCCTAGACCCGGAGATGAGTTTTATGCCACGTACATCGAGCCTCGGCTCGAGTATATCGGCATAGCATGATTGGACACAGTTGATCTAAGCCTAGAGTCAGGATTAGGGTCCTAAAGCTCTTTCAAAATCAATGCATTTAGAGTTGGCTTCTTAGGGATTGCTGTATGTGCATAATTGTTTGTAATTGAATATATGATATTCATTTTCGCCTTATTTTCTCATATTTTTCCCATTTTTTCCAAAATACCGAACAATTTTCCAAAATGCCTCATTTTTCATCTTTTATGAAATATCTCCTTTTTCTCAAAAACCCTGGACAATTTTTCCAAATTATCCACCTTTTCTTCAAAACTCCAGGAGATTTTCCATTCTTTTGTTCCTCTGGACTTCGAATTTCCAGCTTTCATTTTATCCTGCCTGCAATTTTCAAATTTCTTATATTTTTCCAAAGTCTAATTCCAGTCTTCTTGTCTTTCAGTCCGATGGCATCCAGTCAGCTCGATTCTGTTTTTCCTGAGGGTCACATCTCCTATGAGGTGCGACAAAGTCTTCCTGAGCATCGATCTCTTAGCACCGGACCCTTCTTCCCCCGGTGGTACTATGTCTGGTTCAAAAATTTCTCTCGTATGTTTCTGGACCACTTGAGCGATTGTGGGTTGGAATTGGCATCTGCAGTGGGAAAGTTGACAGTCAACGGCAATCTGATTCATGCACTGGCAGAGCGGTGGAATCCGTGCACTTGCACTTTCTGGTTCCCGTGGGGCGAGATGACACTACTGATGGATGAATTTTCAGAGATTATGGGACTGCCTGAGCCAGCCGGTCAGCCTGGAGATCCATTAGAGCAGCAGTTTCTGATCAATGTCAAAGGTCTGGACCCCAAAGATGCCGTAGCTCGCATGACAGGGCGCAAGTCTTGGCCACGGATTGAAGAAAATGGGAATGAATACGTGAGTCTGATCGAGATCTACCGACAGTATGGAGAATTCGCAGAAGTCAGCTCGTTGTCCAGGACAGCTCGAGAGAGAATTCAGCATGCGATGATTTTGTGTACTGTGGGACTTGCTTTCTTTCCAGATGGACAAAATTATGTGGATGTCAGAATAGTTCAACTTTTGAGAAGATGGGGAAGTGAACAGACCAGCCGTCTTTCGATAGCCATGGCCACGCTTGCTTTTCTATACAGAGGACTAACCCGCTTCACAATGGGAGAGTCCATCTTAGTCGAGGGATGTACCCATGCTCTTCAGTCTTGGTTCTTTCAGTATATGCTGACTAGAGCTAGCTCGTTCAGATATAACGGCAAGGAACTCCTTCCAGTTGCGCGGTACCGATTTCTGATTGATTATCTGCAAGAAGAAGAAGTGGTGTGGGACTATTTTGATCGAGAACTATCGCCTCCCAGATACACCTATGCATATGGCAAGAGATTCTAGCTGCTTGGTCTATTCTTCTGCACCTACTATCATCCAGAGCGGTTTGTTCGACAGTTTTCTCAGAGATAAAAGCGCATGGAAGCTCGGCTACTATCAGAGGTTATGCCAAAGTTCAACCTTGCATCAACGCAGTGGTCCAAAATATACCATTCTGCCAGATATGATTGGGATTCTTTCATCATTCTCACTCTTTTCCTCGGTCCACGTGTCTCTGCTGATCATTGAGAGTAGTGGCAGACTGTTTATATGTTCCCTCTTTCTCAAGTCCACTATTGATGCAATCATATTTTTCCTTCAATAAAGAAAAAAAAAATCCTTCAATTTTCATTCTATCATGGTTTGATAACCTCGCCTAGGTGACAAGGCATATTTGCAGTTGTTCGTTCTCCTTGTAAAGAATGACAACATAATTGTCGTGACTCCAGCGGTGACCCAATCCCTAGTAATGGGATGTTCTTTCAATTATCTATCAAATTCTCATCAAATATTTTTACTATATTCATTTCTATCTTGAATCTTCATCATCGAAATTTAATCATCCATTCTACAAAGAGCATCAGTATTCCCAAGTGGTTCAGATCAGATCAAGCAAGAAGACACCACTGTATCAGGGCATCAGTGATTTTAGAAGCAGGCAAGAAGAAATGGATTCTCCAAGATCTGCCAGAAGACAGAGTTTGAATGATAGGGATGGCATTGATCCTACTACATATCAGATGTTCAAGAAAATGATGATTAGGATGATGTCTGAGCAAGCTAAGGACTGTTTCAGAAAGGCTCCCATAAAAAAGAAGACATCTGTCTCCTTCTCTTAGAATATCACTGGTAAGAGTAACGAGCGATTTGGCATGTGTTTGCCCGATATTTTATTATTGCCGATGTCCTCTATCATCGTGGATTCAGTTCTAAATATTTCAGATGCCTAGACGAAGATGAAGCCAAAGAAGTTGTCTAGGAGGTTCACGAAGGCATTTGCAGTAGACTCATCGGCTACCAAACTCTTATCAAGCAAATCATCCGGGCATGATCTTATTGGAAGACTATGCAACAAGATTGCTACCATTTTGTGAAGAAGTGTGCTCTATGCCAGATACATGCACCTTCTATTCATGCGCCAGCAACATATTTGCGAATCGCCATCTCTCCATGGCTATTTTCTATGTGGGCCTTTGATGTTGTGGGCCCCATCACTCCTGCTTCAAACAGCTACAAATAATTTTTTTGCCGCAACAGAATATTTCACTAAATGGGTCGAAGCTATCACTTTGCGTATAATAGAAGGTCGACACATGGTCTTATTCATCCACAAGAATATTGTTGTTTCGGCATACCGCACGATATCGTGTCAGACAATGAGAGTCATTTCAAAAATAAGAGAATGAGGACATTTGGCTCGAAGTTCAGAATTCAGCATCATTTCTCCGCTCCCTATTATCCTCAAGGGAATGGTCAGGCAAAGGCCGCCAATAAAATTTTGATTCGAATCCTGGAGCGAACCTTGGAAACAGGCCATAATTGGCATGAGAAGATCCATGATGCATTATGGGCATACAGAATCACCATTTGTACTCCAACTAATGCTACTCCGTCAGAACTTGTCTACGGAACTGAAGTAGTACTGCCTCTACATGTTCATAAACCTGCCTTGAAGTTCGCATCACTGCTGGAGTTATCGCTTGATCAGTATTAGCAGCAGCGACTGGTACAACTTGATTTGCTCAATAAAAGAAGACTCAGAGCAGTAGAGCATGCTCAATCATATCGTCAGAGGATAGCCAGGCAATATGCAAAATTTGTCATTCAAAGGAAATTCTGAGTCAATGATCTAGTGATCAGATCAACGACCTATCTCAAGCACCGCCCGGGTGGCAAATGGTCATCGAATTGGGAAGGGCCCTATATTGTCGAGGAAGCATTACCTCACAATTCATATCTGTTCATCAATGCCGATGGTGTGGAATTATCAGACCCCATCAATGCTCAACATTTGAAAATTTTCTATACTTAAATCCTCTATTCCATCCTTTGTAATTCCTCAATATATTTTCCTCAATAATGGTCAAATCCTTCTTTCCCAGTTACACTGGGGCATTATTTTAAAATTTGTCTTCAAAACATTATGTATGCAGGCAGGATCAAACAAATCTCTCATTTTGCATACATGTGCATTCATTTACATCATTTTGCATATATTTGCATTCATTTACATTTACATGCATTCATTTGCATCCATTTACATTCATTTGCATCAAATTCACTTCCCCTTCAGGTTAAGGGATAAACCTGAATTTCCCTTTCAGGTTAAGAGATAAACCTGAACTTCCCCTTCAGGTTAAGGGATAAACCTGAATCATTTTCCATAATTCTTTAATTTCGACCTCCGGGTCATCCAATTTCCAATTTTCAAATTACCAAAATTCTCAATTTCGACCGCCAAGTCATCCAATTTCTATCCCCGTTCAGGATAAGGGGATAATCCTGAAACCGTTCATAGAAGCAATCCAAGTCTATATAATAGTTCTCGTTCTTAATTGAACCAATGACGTTCGTAGGCTGAATACCTATCAAACCCATGTCGTTCCTAGTGAACCAATGTCGTTCTTAATTGAACCAATGTCGTTCGTAGGCTGAATACCTATCGAACCCATGTCGTTCCTAGTGAACCAATGTCGTTCTCAATTGAACCAATGTCGTTCTTAGGCTGAATCCCTATCGAACCCATGTCGTTCCTAGTGAACCAATGTCGTTCTCAATTGAACCAATGTCGTTCTTAGGCTGAATCCCTATTGAACCCAGGTCGAACCCCTGCGAAACCAATGCCGTTCTCAATAGAACCAATGTCATTCTTAGGAGGAATCCCTATAGAACCCATGTCATTCTCAGTAAACCAATTCACAATTTTGACCTTTTTAGCCAATCAATTTCCAATTTCCAATTTCCAATTATCAATTTCCAATTTCCAATTTCAAATATCAAATTTCAAAATTCCAATTTCCAAAATTTGACCCTTTTGGTCATCCAATACCAATTCCAATAAATTTCTCTTGCGAGAGACCCTTTTTATAGGGAGAGTTCGAGGGAGCTCGTTCTTTTCGCATGCTATCCAATTTGTTCACCTAGCCCCTTTTGAGGGAGAGTTTGAAGGGACTCGTGTTTATGTGAACCGTTTGCAAAACAAATTTCCAATTTCATACAAGGAACCCTTAATTCAGGGAGAGCTTCGACGGAAGCTCGCTTTCCTTGTGACCACAATTTCAAACTAGGCCATTTCATCATGAAGGACCCCCTTTTCAGGGAGAGTGTGATGGACTCGTTCCTTCATGACTAATTCACCGACCTCATCATTACCGGCCCCCTTTCCATAAGAGAAGCCTAATGTTAGGAAGTTTTGACGAAAGCTTAATTTCTCTTTGAAAGTTCGTTTTGCAAACACCTCCTCTTCAGGGAAGAGAGGAGTAATTCCTATTTCCAATTTCTGAATCTTCTCCTTTGGAGAAAGGAGAAGAAATTTTTTGTCATGGGTGCGTTGCGTTGTGCTTCAGATGCTCGCTCTCACCAAGGATTTCAAGAACATTTTGCCAATTTGTCATTAAATATTTGTTGATTTCAAAATTTTTATTGTATAAAAACATTACTTCAGAATACCTTCAGTATTACTTTCGAAAGGACAAAGCTTTCGCGAAGAAGGATTCAAAATTCAAATTCTTTCTATTGGCCAACCAAAAGGATGAAGAATAAATCCCCGATATGGCCAGCAAAGGAAATTCAATATTGTTGCAAAGCCATAAGTGATCGGTATTGATCGCAGTCAATGGCACATTTTTAAAGATCATTCTTGGAAAATAAAGCAGTCGAAATATCCTGGGTGATACAGAAAAATCCATTCAATCCCTATATCTCCTCAATCACCTAAAGCTGCAATTAAATATCTGCAAAAGGGATCTCTCAACTGTCGTCAAGATGAAGGCGAATTAGGCGAGTAGACCCCCGGGGCCAAAGAAGATTTGAATCATCTCCAAGATGACGGAGTTTGTGACGGATCCTTCCAGGGAAAGTTCAGAGCACCGTTAAGATGAAGGCGACTGCGATGGGCCTCCCGACAAACCCTAAAGGATATTTAATTTCTGCTATCATCAAGCGATTTCCAACCAAAGAGCCAATAACCGTCAATATAATCCCTGAGAGAAAAGAAGGATCGGAACATCTCTGAGATGAAGGAGTTTGTGACGTACCCTTCTAAAAAAAAAAAAAGAGAGAGAAAAGTCAAGACATCTCCAAAATGAAGGATGATGTAATCTCCAAAAACCCAAGAGAGCTCTAATTCTGCAAAAAAAAAAAAAAATATAGTAGGCAGAAAGATCGTCATGAGAAAGAATTCCAGGATATCAGACTGCCAAATCTGCCAAAGAATCCTCTTTAAATTTTGTGAAATTCTATTATCAATATTCTTTCACAAATTGCTTTCACAATATCAAGAATACTCTCTTTTCTGCTCATATCAGGGAAATTGATAGCTTCCTTGAAAGAAAGCCAATTGCAAGCAATTTGAATTCGAATCTTGATTTTACGAAGTTAAGTCCAATCGGAGATAATACTTCAGGTAGAAAAGAGGGATACTTTCAAAACAATGTGCATCATTTTCAATTATTTTGAATCAACAACAATTTTCAACATTTTGACAATATTTTCTAGCTATCCTGGCGTGAAGCGAGAGCTTGAGGTTCATCTTTGGCACATCCTGACATCAGTTGTTATCCCTTTTAAGGACTTGATAATGGGAGTTTTCAAGATTCCTTCCCTTCTGTTGGTATAATCTGAGCGCATGGGCTCTCAGATTCGCACACTTCCCTGTGTCCCCACTGTCCCACCATAGACAGTCCAATTTCGGCTTGAGGTTAAGCCACCAATTCCAGCAAAAGGTCACCAATTTCAAAAGTTATTTAGTCTCAGCAATGAGGAGCCCAAAATCAAACCCCTTTTCAAGCTTTAGGGACCCCAATTTCATCCTTTTGCAAAACCCCTATCGGATTCATTGTGCGGAAATCCGAAGGTTCCATCATGGTTTCTTCCTTCGAGGATTCTATTCATTTTCTGCCCAATCAGGATAAGGGTATAAACCTGAGCCTCCTTTGATGAGGTATTTCATTTTTCCTGCCCAATCAGGATAAGGGTACAAACCTGAGCCTCCTTTGATGAGGTATTTCATTTTCTGCCCAATCAGGATAAGGGTACAAACCTGAGCCTCCTTTGATGAGGTATTTCATTTTCTGCCCAATCAGGATAAGGGTACAAACCTGAGCCTCCTTTCATGAGGTATTTCATTTTTCCTGCCCAATCAGGATAAGGGTACAAACCTGAGCCTCCTTTGATGAGGTATTTCATTTTCTGCCCAATCAGGATAAGGGTACAAACCTGAGCCTCCTTTGATAAGGTATTTCATTTTCTGCCCAATCAGGATAAGGGTACAAACCTGAGCCTCCTTTCATGAGGTATTTCATTTTTCCGCCCAATCAGGATAAGGGTACAAACCTGAGCCTCCTTTGATGAGGTATTTCATTTTCTGCCCAATCAGGATAAGGGTACAAACCTGAGCCCCCTTTGATGAGGTATTTCATTTTCCGCCCAATCAGGATAAGGGTACAAACCTGAGCCTCCTTTGATGAGGTATTTCATTTTCCGCCCAATCAGGATAAGGGTACAAACCTGAGCCTCCTTTGATGAGGTATTTCATTTTTTGCCCAATCAGGATAAGGGTACAAACCTGAGCCTCCTTTGATGAGGTATTTCATTTTTCCTCCCAATCAGGATAAGGGTACAAACCTGAGCCTCCTTTGATGAGGTATTTCATTCCCTGGTCAGGTTAAGGGTTAAACCTGAGCTTCGCTTTTACACGAGGTATTTCCTGTCCCATCCAGGTTAAGGGCAAAACCTGAATATCACTTCTTTTGAAGTAAATTCTTTCCTCTTCATTCTCCATTTCATATCTACCATTTTCATCAGGGCTAAATCTCTTCATATCCAGTCAGATCCTTCTAACTGGGGCATTTTTATAGCCCAAATTTGGTGTGTTTTTCTTTGCCACTAAGCTCGTCTTCAAGCCGGCTTAGTAGCAAAGAGGGGCATCTGTAAACACCCCAAATTTTCCTCACTCATTCTTAAACAATCCTCCTTGTTCAGTGCCAACCCTGTTAGGTCAGTGTAGGAGTCAAACCCCGAGTCAGTTTCAGAAAAGCACCATTTTACCCATTTTCATTAGGAAAATTACCATTTTACCCCTAGGTCATCCCGGACCCCAGTCAGTCGGAGTCAACCAAGCTCATTGGTCAGTTCAAGACAGTTAGAATATCAGTCATCTCAAGCTCATCTGAGCTCACAATGAACAGACCATTTTCATTTCTGACCATTCCTGCCAAAATGGGATCATTTCTTCAAAAATGAGCTCATTTCTCACTCGAATCCAAGCCAATTGTCTCAAAGTCAGTCATTCCCAGTCAGTCATGTTCCCCAGAGTCTAACTTGAGCTCACCAGAAGTTCAAGTGCTCCAATTTCAGTTCAAAACCATTTCCAAGTGTCCAGGAGCCCATTTTAGTCCATTTCAGCTCTTTCAGCTGAAATTGAGCCGAGTTCAGTCAGTTGAGTTAGTGTTTGAGACTTGATTTTAGTTCATCTCAGTATTACTGACCTTTGTTTTAGCTCAAACCCAGTTCAGGTTCGTAATTCACTTCATTCCAATGACCATTCCATACCATTTCTCTAAAAATGGCAGCTTTTCTTGAAAATTCAGTTGGAAAGGTCAGTTGAGTCAGTGTTTGTTGAGTTCATTTGAGTTCTGAAACTCTAAAACCCAGCTCAATCCAGTTCATTTCAGTTGAATCCAGCTCAAACTCTAATTTTCAGCGTTACTCTAGCTTGGCAGAGCTCAAAAATCATTTCTTCAACCATTTTTGCAAATTTTGTCAATTTTAACACTTTTTGAACTGGTACAAGTGTCAATCGGGGTCTAACATCCAAAATTCTTCATTCAGGGTTAGCATTTTGCATAGCATTTCATGTCATTTCTCATCATTTCATATCATTTCTCAGCATTTCATAACATTTCATCACATTTCATTTCATTTTCGAAGTCCAGAACTCCAGCTTTATAAATTTCAATCCAGATTGAGTTTTAAAAGTTTTCAGAAATCAATTTCAAACCTCAGGTTTCCAAAATTGACATTTTCACCCAGGAGTCTAAATTTGGAAATATTTTCTCAAGAAAAATAATCTGGATTTCTTTCAAAATCAAAATTTTAAATTCTACATTGGATTTGCTTCGCAACGGGGTATTGAACTTCAAAATCCGAGCTCATTTCAAAAACTACCAAAAATAGCTCGTTTTGTCTAAAAATAGATTTGGAAGCATTTTCTCAAGAAAAACAATATGGATTTCTTTCAAAATTATATTTTTAAATTCTACATTGGATTTGCTTCGCAACGGGGTATTGAACTTCAAAATCGGAGCTCGTTTCAAAAAACTGCCAAAAATAGCTCGTTTCGTTTGGAAATATTTTCTTGAGAAAAACAATCTGAATTTCTTTCAAAATCAAATTTTCAAATTCTACATTGGATTTGCTTCGCAACGGGGTATTGAACTTCAAAATCCGAGCTTGTTTCAAAAACTGCCAAAAATAGCTCGTTTCGTCTAAAAATTTTCTAAAAAGACTATTTTGCCCCTCTAATCGTCAAAATGAATTTCAAAATCAAAATTTGGACCCGCTCTGAGATGGCCCATTCATTTGCATTTTTATTTTATTAAAAAAAAAAAAGATGCTTCTTTTTATTTGTTTATTTTTGTTTTTATTGATTTTTATTTATTTTTTATTTTTATTTTTATTTTTATTTTTTTTAGAGAGGAGGTGGGACCCACAAGGTGGTCACCCAAGCCTCCAGCCCCACTTTCCATTTTTTTCTCATTTTTTCTTTCCCTTTTCCTTTTTCCCTCCTTTTCTTTCTTTCCTTTCTTTTTCCCCTTTTCTTTCTTTTTCTTCTTCCTCTTCTTTCCTTCTTTCCCCTTTCTTCCTTACTCCCTTGCCATTTCCCTCCACAGCCGTATGGCTGCCAACCATTCACGTAAAAGATGATTTCACTCTCTCATTCCTAGAAAAATTAAACCTAGAAAACTTAGGGCAAATGGCTATTAAGCCCTAAGTCCAAAAAACAAAAAAAGGAGGAAAACCTATGGCTGCCCAAGAGATCCATTCACGCACTTCCCTTTCCCATTCACGTAGGCTGTTGGGAGATTCTTTTTTTCATTAAGCTATTAAGACCTAAGTGGAGGGACATGAGTGGCTAAGTTTTGATTTTATGGAAAAGAAGGAAGAAGGCCATACGGCTGCCTCCTAACCCATCTCTCTCTCCCTCTCTCTCTCTCTCTCATTGCAGCAACACAGCCTCCTTCACTTGGCCAACAGCCAACCATCACTGCCACATCTCCTTGCTGCAGCTACTACCTCCATATCAAAGCAGTCTTCAAGCTCCAGCCGGTGCAGCAAGTGAAGCTCCTCTCCTTCAGCCACAGCAAGTGCAACCCCTTCCTTGGTGACGCCCAGTTGTAGCTTACCTCCAGCATTCCTTCAAACACTTTCACTCCCATTGCCTCAGCACTCCATCGGCCCTTCCAAGTAACCCTCAAGGTAAGATCTCTCTATCTTATCAAACGAAAAAAAAAAATGGTTATATGGTTGTTTACTTTTCTATACATTCCATGTTTTTGCTATATGAGAGAATAGGATTCATCCAATCTATGGATCGGATCCCCTCTCACTAATAGCATACATTAAACAGTTTTTCTACCACCCTATGATAAATTTTTATCATTTTTTAATAAGTTTTATGTTATGAGCATGGTAGTTGATTTCATTTTGCATACTTAGGCTAGTTTATTTAGATTTCTTTATCAATCTTATAAATTTCAGTCATATGTCTAGTCCATTCATTACTTCATGCTTAAATTCTTGTCAATAAATCTTGAATTTTTTTTTGGTAGATGCATCTATGTGTTTGTGATTCCCAGTAAAAAAAACTCAGGTTCATTCGGGTTTTATAACCCCATAAAAAAAATAAAACACTGGATCGGGTTTTTGAACCCTCCCGAATTTCCAATTTCTGCTTTAGCAGAAAAGAACCTCCGACACCACCCTTGTGGGAGATTTGGATTGCTCTCCAAAAATCACAGTAGATTCATGATTGAATCTACTAATGATCTGGAAATTTTTAGGGTTTTCCAGTCAGTTTTGACCTCTGTAAAAAATCGGATTTCTCAGACCCCTGGGAAAATCTCGATTTTCTTTTGTCAGGATATAGACAGATATTAATGCACCGACTCCTCCAAATCTGTAGTCCGTCTGCAAAAACTTTCAACATGAAAGTTGTTCCTAACATGAGTTCCTGTCATTTCCCAAAATGTTGGAATTTTTGGATCTGTTTCATTATTTTTCCCGGATTTTCTCTTTCTGTCTAACAGATTCCAATGTCCAGAAATTCCAGAGATTTAGGTCTCTGATAATAGTGTGGTCTTTTCCAAACCGTAACCCGAATCTCAATAGTGTCAAAATATAAAATCTTCCTATGTTTGTCAGAGACATTTTCCCACAATTTCAGCCATTTTCCCATCTGTCTGCCATTTTTACCACATTTTCTACCGAAACCTGTCTGTTTCCTTCATTTCCTAGAGTCGTCGGATTCCGATCCGACTTGCCGGAGTGACACAGCTCCGATCATAGGTCAAAAACAGAAAGTGTAAAAAGCAAAAATCCTTTCCTTACTGTCATATGTCATCCCATAAAATTTGGGAAATTTTTATGGAAGTTTGATATCCTAAATCCCCTTTAGAATCAATATTTTAGGCAAAAATCATGAAATTTAGGGTTTTTATTTGAATTTCCATATTTAAAAATACAAACAAATTAGATTTTCGAGCTCCATTCTATTTTTAGGGTTATTTTAGGTGTCCATGCCAAATTTGGTTTAATTCCAAGTTCATTTGCTCCATGTGTTAGTTTATCTTTAAATTCAGAAGCGAAAATCAGGTTAAATTCGATATTTTATGATATTTTCGCCATTTTAGGGTTTTTATCATGTACATAAGCATGTAGAATCATATTAGGGTTAATTTTAATCTCCTTTGCATTTCATATTTTTCAATTTTGCAAAATTTATTTCAGAAAACCCTGGTTTCAAGGCCATAGTCTTGTTATTGGGGGTATTTTGGTCATTTTGACCTAAATTTCGAAATTTCAATTTCTAATTCTCCCAAAATTTCATGCATATCATCATATTTCATCATATTATGTTTGATTTATTTCATTTTATTTTCAAATTTCCAAAATTTACAAAAATTCTTTCAGAAAACCCTGATTTCAAGGTCATCAGGGGTATTTTGGTCATTTTGACCACAATTTCGAATTTTCAAGTTTATTTTCGAAATTTATTCATTATTCATCATGTTTATATCAAAGGGGGTATGAGTTTGGGTTTATATCTGAATAATATCCGATAATTTCCCATATTTTCGGATAAATTCAGAAAAACCTACATTTTTGTGCTAACCTTGTTTTCTAGTTTTGCAGGAATATTCAAGAAGAAGATTTTATTTTCTTATTTTATTTCAATTCAATGTAACATCAAATGTAATAATTTGGAATAAGAGTTACATTTCTGCTTAGAATAGGGTTGCATTGCATATAGTTTAATTTATGCAAATTTTAATATGTGATGTATGATTCATGCATATTTGTTTCAAATTCACTATGGTTTACACGAATGGCACGTGCACAAGCTTTTATGGAGTTTATAAACTCGGTGGGATTCGTATTTATGGCCATAGTCAGAACACGAAGAAAACCAAGATTTATGATCTTCGTATTAGCCACATTCAGCCTACACACTTAGGCTAACTTCAAAATGCACTGCATTTTTCAAAGTTTTAAAAGGATTTCCCAATTCCTCAATGAAATTCCCTTTTCAAATTCATATTCATTCATTCATATCATTCAAATTGCATTATTTTCAAACTCATTTTCCAATTTCAATTTCAGAAAATTCAATTTTCTCAAGAATTTCCAAGTCTTTCTCAGGATCTGATTTTCTCAAAATCCTAAGTTTTCAAATGACATTTCAAAGCATTTCCCAAGTTCAAATCAAGATTTTCCTATGTTTTCAAATTCTCAAATTTCAAAATCCCAAGTTTTCAGAAATCGATTTTCTCATATTTTCCAGTTTTCCTGAGAATTCATTTTCCATTTCAAAAGTCATTTTCCAATGAATTTCTTAGATTTTCTCAGAATTCTCAAATCCATTTTCTCAGAAAAGCAATTCCAAATTTCAAAATCGATTTTCCAAAGTTCAAGTTTTCCTGAGAAATCACTTTCCAATGCAAATTTCTGATTTCTAATGAAATTCAATGATTTTCCCAAAAACACCAATTTCAAGCACTTTTCCAATCCTTTTCCAAATGCATTTCAATTTTCCAAAGCAAACATCATATTTTCTCAAACTTGCATTTTTCAAAATTCCATAGCACAAGCCTGATTCTTTGTGCATTCTAGGAAAAATAGAGCATAATTTAGCTATTTGAGTCAAGTTAAAGCACGTAATTGGTCCTTGGTTCAATTACCCCTGGTAAAGGTGTCAGGAACGGTTGAACCTCGTACCGACAGGCGGATCCCATTCCACGGAATTTTTCCGCAAATTTTCAAAACGGAGGCGAGTTAATTTTCAAAAACCATTTTCAAAACTTTGGTCGAGTTTGACTCGCGAAATTCGTTTCTCTCTCGCAAGGGAGGGAAAAATTTTTGCGATGATAACAGTGTGACAATCAAAGTGCTATCAACATGTCATTCAATACTATCTACCACAGTCGTGCCAAACATATTGAAATTGATCAACATTTTGTAAGACAAAAGGTTGAAGAGAAGGCAATTGAACCAGAATACGTGCGGACTGCTGATCAAGTTGTTGACTTGTTTACAAAAGGACTTATCAAGGACAGATTTTGGATGTTCATGGTCCAAAACCATGTACAACTGGAGGGGGGGTGAAAAGATACTGTCATTTAGTATAAGGTCTGGAACTCAGAATCCAGACCCAATTCCTTTCATTTTAAACACATGCTCATTAATGTTTCATTAATGGCATGCTGTAATTTTATCATAACATGTAATGGGTATTTTCATACCCTAGCTATTGTATTTGTGTGTATTTAATCAGAGAAGCAAAAATGAATACCCTGATTAGGGATTTTTGCTGCAGCCACGTTCTCTCTCCCCATGTTGTGCTGTTGCTTGTAGATAAAGAAAGGAACCCATGATTTCTATCAAGGCGGGTCGACCCGTTTATTAAACGGGTTAGTTTAAGCCCAACCTGAACCCGCCTAAAAGGCGGGTTGGCGGGTCGGGTTGGGAGGTCGTGTCAGGTTTTGCCACCCCTAATCTCAATATTTGTCATATTTTATGACAAAATCTTTGCAGTTTGTAGTTCTACTTTTAAAGGCAGTGACATTTTTTATTGATAAAAATATAATTTACAATCAAGCTCCTTTACCACCGGAGAAAATTATTAACACTATCACAGTTCACTATACATGGAGTTCACAAAACTATACTAGTCATCAATAACTTCACTTTTCATATTCTTTATATATTTTATATTTTTCACTCCATTGTTCTCTAAAATGCCAAAATTACTTCTGTAATATCACATAAGGGCATTTTGTGAAGCACATTCTTGTACCATTTCTATATTGAGGGATCTAACATTTCTCCATCAACGCAAGATTTCATTTTCTTGTTATTCAATTGCAATGAACATCTAGTCAGTCTTTTCCCTCAAGACATGTTTTATTTAGAACACAAGATCTTGTTGGCTTACTATGCCTGACTCAACATTGAGTAGTAATTTTAGCTAGTGTGTAAATTGCCTACCCCATCAAGGTGCAAGATTGAATTGAAATATATTCATTTCAGTGATCATATTGGATAATAGAAAGACACATCATCATGTTCTCCAGCCTAGTTGCAATCATAAGTCATCAAGAAAATCAGCTTCAAAAAGATGGTGCAAGCACACAAACCACAAGATATAAAAATAAAGGCAACTACTACATGTACATGAAGAAATGGTGCTACCTTGTTATCAAAGGCAAATGTGGTGAGCTCTCCTTCCACCACTGCAAAACATTTAATTTGAGAGTTCTCCCTTCTCTGTAACCTTCCTGCACATCCAACTCCTTGCATCCATCGGACAATCACCCCATCATAACTGCTAGATAGAATAATATTCTGGCTGCCTTCAGAGGTGACTGCCAAACCAGTGACGCTCTTCATGTGCCCAGAAAATGATACTGGCATCTTTTCTAGGTCATTGGCTGAATATATACTAATAGTGCCACCAAGGGAAACAGTGACAAGATGATTATTCTGCCACAGGCAACCAACTAGCATTCCATCCAGTCCAGAATCAGATGAAGTAAGTGTCTTCTTCACCTTACCGTTTCCATTTTCATCAATCTCCCACACTTTTGCAGTTTTATCTGCAGACACTGTTAGCACCTGAAACAGCAAGATAAGCTTTCGCAGTAAGATATGAGAGTTGGCTACTAGAGAAATAAATATATAAAACAAAGAATGAATAGGTATCTTTCTGTTGAGTCACACCAAAAGAAAAAATCATAATCAGCAAGTGCATTCTCTTTGAAGACCTAAAAATAAGAAAAAACAATGTATCAAATATTGCATTAACACTTTCCTTTAATCCACCTGTAAAATTGCAACAGGCAATTCAGTCAAAACCAGAAATCCAGCAGTAGCCGATGTGATTCGAAGCTAACAAGGAAAATGAAGGGCTTTTCACCATCTCTATTTCTCATAGTGACATAATCACTTCAACAGATTAAGTTTGCAAACTAAAGGCTATTAAGATACAGCATACAATGCAAACTACTTGTCTTAGATGTTCAAATGATATAACCCAAATATTGTTAAGATATATATATATATACATATATATATATATATACTTGTATATATATTATATACTTTAAAGTTAAGTCAACTGTGGTTGACTTAGACTAGTTGTTGGACTGCTGGTCCAACGGCTAGAAATCTAGCCATTGGACTAGGTCCAACAGCTAGTCAAACTAATGTGGACTCCCTTTTTCTCTCCTTTAATCTCTTTTCTTCCTCCGTTTCTCTATAAATATGGGTGCCTTTGTAAGGTAAGAGAGTGATGGGTAGTTTTAAGCTTCTTGTGTGTTTTTGAGTGTATTGTAATGATGATTAAAATGTATTTTTCTTTGTATTTTTAATGTTCTTTATTAATGAAGTTATTCATTCACATTCTATTGTGTTTTATTTTAGTTATTATGTTTTTATCCAAATGCATTGTGTTTTTATTCTTGGAGTTCATTATAGAGTGCATTGAGGTCCATGCCATTTTGTGACATGGTATTAGAGCAAGGCATCATGGTCTTGAAAAAGATTCGTATTAATGAATAGCATGGATTCGAGGATTTTGCATTCCGGTATGTATCTTTAGCTTTTCTATCTTCATATGTATGGTAGGTGTTTTGAAAGGGTTATATTAAAAATGAATGTCTTCTTTTGAAATTAGAATATGTAGAAATTGTTAGAAGTCAAGCACCTTCGACCAGATCTTCATCCACAGCAGAAGAGAAAGGGATTTGCAAGAAGGAGAGGCGGCAATGACTGACACGATTCTCAATGAGAGGTTGTGCCCTATATTCAATGTTATATATATGATACAAGTTGGATTGGGTCTGTCAACCCAGACCCGATAATACCAACCATGTAAATACAATACAAAAGAATCATTTTGGGTCTAGAACTAGACCTGTACACTACATTCTCAATACCCTCCTTCAAGTTGTGCATGGTTTTGCAACATGGACAACTTGTTCTTCAAGAACCAAAAACGCATATTGGTACGACCCTTAGTGAACAAATCTGCCACTTGGTCAGCCGTAGGAACATAAGTAGGTGCAACTTCTCTATCTTCAATCTTTTGCCGAATGAAGTATTGATCAATCTCTATATGCTTTGTGCGACTATGGTGAATAGGATTAAAAGCAATTTGTATGACACCTTGATTATCGCGCAAGAGAGTGGTGGGTAGCATAGATTCTCCAACTTCAGTCAAAAGATGTCTCAGCCATGTGGCCTTTATTGTAGCAGCCACCATAGATCGATACTCAGCTTCAATACTAGATCGTGCAAATGCACGTTGTTTCTTGTTACTCTACGCCATCAAGTTCCCATCAAGAAAAGCACAATATCCAGAAACCGACTGCCTGTCATCTGGAACTCCAGCCCAATCTGCATTTGTGTATACATCCAGTCGATGTTGCTCCCCTTTAGTCTTGGATTGATGATAAACTAGACCATCTCCAAGAGTTCCTTTTAAATATCGAAGGATTCTCTTGACAACATTCATATGCTTTGTTCGTGGGTCATGCATGAATTGTGAAACTTGATTCACTGCATACACAATGTCTGGTCTAGTGAAGGTGAGATATTGGAACATACCCACAAGACTCCGATATTTCTTGGAATCTTCATATGCTTCCCCATCCCGGGATCCGAGTTTATGATTAAGGACACTAGGGGTGGATAGAGGTTTATAATCCTTCATGCCTGCCTTATCCAACAAATCCAAAGTATATTTGTGTTGGGTTAGTGAAGTGTTTCATCCTGTCGATCCACCTCAACCCCTAAGAAATAACGCAAAACCCCCAAATCTTTCATCTTAAACTGTCGACTCAATAAGATCTTGGTAGCTTCTATGTGTTCATCGGAGTTCCCAGTAATAATAATATCATCCACATATATAAGAATTAAGGTGCGTACCTGACAATCTCGAAAAATAAAAAGCGAATGATCAAGATGAGATCGAACCCATGTCTCTGAACTTCAATAGAGAAACTATCAAACCATGAGCGGGAGGCCTGCTTTAGCCCATAGATGGCTCTTCGTAGCTTGCAAACATGTGTGTTGGGGCTATGTTTGGTATAACTAGAGGGTTGCTCCATATACACCTCTTCCTTGAGAGTGCCATGCAAAAAATACATTTTTGACATCAAGTTGACTTAGAGTCCATCCATACTGAACTGACAAGGACAGAACTAATCGAATAGTTTCCATCTTGATCACAGAACTAAATGTTTCGGCATAATCTTGCCCGTATTCTTGAGTGAACCCTTTCGCTACTAGCCTCACCTTATAGCGTTCAATGGATTCATCGAGTTTATACTTGATTTTATAGACCTATTTAGATCCTACAACATTCTTGTTCGATGGTCTAGGAACAATCTCCCAAGTCCCACACTCATGTAAAGCTTTCATTTCCTCATTCATGACCTCAACCCATTTGATTGACATAGATGCTTGTGAGAAACTGATAGGTTCATCATGCTTTTCAATCTGGGAGATGAACAGTTGTAAGTCTGTAGAGAAGTTGTCATAACTTACCCATCTTTCAATAGGATGGTGAATCCTCTCAAGCCTCGTGGGTTGCACAATAGGTCGTTGAACTTTGTCTTTGTTTCACTGCACATAGGTAATCCCTTAAAACTTTGTAACATCTGAAATGACAGGCATAGTAATATCTTGTGTGTTTGTCGACATTTCCTTTTCTGGGTGTACAACTGTACTATTTTGTTCTGCAGATAGTGTATGACATGAGGGTACGTCATGCATCACCATTTGATCAAGCACCTCAGCAACAAGCCATGGCTGATAACTTTTAGCATCCTTACAGTGTCCCTCTGTACTTCCTGAATCATCAGTATGAGTCTCGTCAAACACGACATTCCATGAAACTCTGATGCGACTGGTAGTGGAGTCATAGCAGTGATATCCTCTATATTGATCAACATATCCAACAAACCTACACCTGCATGCCTTTTTCTGAAACTTATCACGTTAAGAACTGTCAATATGAACATAGCATATGCAGCCAAACACTCGCAACTCATTATAGTCAGGATGAACCCCAAATAGTGTAAATAGCGTAAAATAAGGGGATTGATCTGCTAACAATTTCATTGGCAGTCGATTTATGACATAGACAGCTGAATGAAAAACTTTCATCCACAAGTTTAAAGGAATGTGAGTGTTATGCAACATACTCAGCGCACTCTCTACAATGTGCCAGTATTTTCTTTCAGCCGCACCATTTTGTTGTGGTGTGTGTGGACAAGATATTCGACGACCTATTCCATTATCTTAGAGAAATTCAGTAAATTCCTTTGATAAGTACTCTCATCCACCGTCACAATGAAAATATTGAATTTTAGTTGAAAATTGATTACAAACTAAAGCACAGAATGAGCAGAAAAGCTTGAAAACTTCAGATTTATATTTGATAAAATAAATACAGGTGTATCTAGAGTAACTATCAATGAAAGTAATGTAATAATGATTGCCCAATAAAGAAGACTGCGGGGCATGTCTCCAGACATCAGAATAGACAATTTCAAAAAGCACAAAATCTCTTTGATTTATTGAATGAAATGGAAGAACATGACTTTTACATAATTGACAACGGAAACAAAGAAGAAAATCAGCCTCGACATTCAAACTAGACTGCGGAACAAGTCCACTAGACACAAGCTTCTCAATAAATGAATGATTACAATGACTAAGACGACGATGCCAAATCTCTGGCTTATTACATTGAGATAGACTAAAACAAACTTTTAATGACACTGGACGAACTGGTTGTGAATTTATTGATGCATCATGAACTAGAAGAGACTCCTTGAAGACATACATGTTTCCCTGTCGTTCTCCTTCAACGAGTGTCTTCTTCGTGAGAAGATCCTTGACACATACAGAAAGAGTAAATTCGACAAAAGAATTAGTATCATCGACAAGTTTAGAAACAGAAACAATGTTTTTAACAATACTAGGAGAATGGTAAACATCAGATAAAGGTAATGAGGAATTGGGGAGTAGAAGGAAAATATTTCCAACATGAGAGATAGGATGAAGAACACCATCTCCGGTTTTAATAAATCTTACCAATATCACATGTCACATGTGCAGCAGCCCGGAGTTAATGTACCAAGTCTCCTACTCAGTTTGCTTAAAGCTCAATTCTGAAAGAGCGAAAATCAAAAGATTCTTCACATTTTTCTTTTCATCTCCTTTACGGTCGTCTCCTGCTTGTCCCTTAGTAGAAGGCCCAGCACCATTAAACTTGCCTTTGTTTTGCGGATTATGCCAGCAATTTGCTTTAATGTGCTCCATTTTATTACACTGAAAACATGTCGGGATGTTTATAGGGTTCCCTGGATACAAGTTAGGTGACATGTAGGGTATGGGAAAAAGCCCACGGCCTCCTTGATTACCTCTTCTATGTCCACGCCCGCCTCAAAAGCCCCCACATCCTCGCCCTAATACTACTCATGTGACAAGTACCTCATGGTTGTTGGAATTCAGGGTCATCTTCTCGCCCCTAATGGTAACTTCATATTGTAGTAGCTTAGTCCGTAGATCTTCAAAACTGGGCAATGAAGTGAGGCATAGAAGAGAGGTGACTAACATGTGGTAGTCAGAACCCAGACCATTCAGTGCCTGTTGAACCTTTTCTTTGTTAAGAATTACGCAACCCACCATGGCTAGTTGATATGTAATACTCTTGATTTTGTTCATGTATTATGTCACTGATAAACTCTATTTCTTCAAAAGCTGAAATTCTCTCTTTAAATGCAAAATCCTAGCTTATGAAATCTGTGAATAAGTCTGCGCCAATATTTGCCACAACTCTCTGGCTGAACATTCATCTAGGATGGCCACTAATATCTCATGGGAAAGCATAGAGGTAATGTAAGCCACAACTGCCTGATCTTTTCTTCTTTATGTTACAAATTTTGAATTATGAATCAATTTGTTGGAAACCTCCCCTTTATCATCTCGCTCTTCTTGCAGGATGAATTCTAGTGGTGCATGGATCGTTCCATCAAGATATCCAGAGAGATCCAGACTCTTAATAAAAGGAAAACTTTGTCGCTTCCAGGTCAAGTAGTTATATGAGTTGTCCAAGGAAACTGGAAGGGAGAATCCATGTGAAAGGACAACAAAAGAACACTCTGACCAGCAGTTTGATTTACCAGCAATGTAAATCTGTTTTTTTTTCTTTTTGCTACGAAAATAATATTGCAGGGAAACAAATAATCAGTAGAACACGACAAATTAATGATCTGAATTTTTTTTTTGTATGGACCGAAACTTTGATTTGGTTTTGGAGAATAAGATTTGACTTGAAAGACAAAAGAGAGATCTAGGTTTAAATGGAAACACAAATCTGATCTGATACGATCAGATTTGATTTAACGCTGCTGAAGGGAAGAATCAATATGCCATGGCCAGATCTAATTTAGTCTGGCTTGGAACGAAAACACTAGATCTGGAACGATCCGATCCAGCATCAAAGAGGAAAAAAAATAATCAAGATTTAAGAAAACAGATCTGGTTTGACGTGACCAGACTGTTTGACGTGAACAGATTCAGTTTTAAGAGATCGAAAACTTAGAGAGGAAGAAAGATGTTTAAAAATTTTAAGAGAGAGATTTTTAACCCAATATGATAAGATCAATTTTCAGGACAGAAGGAGAATAGAATCTGATCTGATAAGATCAGATCTTGGATCAAAGAAAGGAAGAAGAGAACTCGACCTAGTATTTACTTCTCAGCTATGAACACCCCAAATTTTCCAAAAAAATCCAAAAATGACCTTTTTTGCCCCTGACTCCATCTTCTGAGAAAATCAAAGCTAAAATTCAATCATTCTTCAGATTTTCTGGATTGAATTCCATATTGATATATTCAAAATCAACTTCGGATCCGAATCCAGTACTTTAAATCCATATTTCCTCAAAATCCGGATCAAAAACCCATTTCTGAGGAAATTTTCTCAAAATAGCTTTTAATTTCTCAGAAAAACTCCCTTTTGTAAATATTTTTGCAAAAACACAAAAAATTAGTTTTAATCTTTTATTTTCTCAAATCTTAGGACTTTTACTTAAAAATACAAAAAAATTGGAAAAATAACACCAAAAACCAAAAATTGGGAAAATTTCAAGAAAAACGAATGAGTTTGAGACTTTTAAAAATCGATATTTTGCTAAAAGCCTCAGGAGCCCCCTCTTTGTAAATTTTCGAAATAACAAGGGGCCCCTTCTGCAAAACAGGTTTTTTTTTAGGGTTTTTTTTTTACCCTTCGTAAGGAAGGAGATGGGAGAAGAGCGCAGCCGCCTCTCCCGAAACCCTCTTCGTCGCCCAAGCCCTCCATGGCCGACCTCCCTCCACCCTCCATCACGAAACCGTTGGGTCTCTCTCCACCCTCCATCACGGAACCGCTGGGTCTCTCTCCACCCTCCATCACGAAACCGCCATCTTCACCCTTCATCTCTAACCTCCTCTTCCTGAATCTTCCCTGCTCCTCCTTAAAAGGGGATTCAAGGAAACCCTAAGATCCACCGCTTCTTCACCTCCCCATTCGCATCTTCTTCCTCTTTCGTTTTGAAGGGAGTCTGACAGCAGACCCATCTCCTATCCCTTCAGTCGTCTTCTTTGCTTCTTCTCCTTCCCTTGGTTTATTTTCCCCGTCAACTGGAGGAAGTCGACTCTGCTTCAGAAATCTCAAGCGATCTGATGAGGGCTTCTCCAACATTCATTCCTTCGACCTTATCCAAAAGAAATTCGGTAGCTCCCCTTTCATCGAGAGCCTCTGCATCTAAGAGGAGTTGACCAATCCTGAAAGTTACAGCCTACAGAGGGACGCCACTCCCGCTTCAGTTGAAATCTCGCAATCGGGAGTCTTAATCCTGAATCATAAGCCACAAATTTCTTCCCTGTCAACTGAAGTTTGATCTCATAAGCCGAGAATCACAAGCAAGACAAAGCTCATGCTTCGATCAGCGAACCAGGTAAGCATCGGTTGTTTCCTCTATTTTAATTTCGTCTGATAGTAATATTCTCTTTTCATCGTTTTTTTTTTTCCTTTTCTTCCTTCCCCTTTTTCTTTCTCTTTTTATGTTGTCTCTGATTTCATTAATCTTCTCATGCGTCGCCCCTTTTGAAAGCACCATAGGTAAGATCGTGTTGTCTATAGCAACAGTGATCTACCTATGTGCTATATCAATGGAATCCTAAATTCCAACATCTTTTTCCTGCATTGCAAATTTTGTTTTCTTCAGTTCGTTTAGCATCCAACATTTTTTTTTTATAACTCGTTACTATATCTCTGCTGCTAGAGATAATCCACCTAAGCCTTGATTTATCAACATTCTCATCTATCTGTTTAAGATTCCATGATCCATGTTTGCTGCATTTTCCTTGATCCCTACCTCCATCTTATAACATTCCAATTTGAGTCTGTTTTGTTTCATATTTTTTTTTTTTTGTGGATTATTGACTTGCTGGTTTATATCCTGGGTTTTTCTTCTAAATTCCGATTTCCAATTTGCATCATAGTCATTCCTCTTGGATATTTGATTTCCTGTTTTCATCCACCATCATTTTGATTTCGTTTGCATTTTTTTTTTTCCTTTCATATCCGTCTTGACCTCTGATTGATACTTGATTTGTTGTTTTCACGTTGGCCATTGTATGGTACCTATCTAACCAGCATCTGCATGTATTTTTTGTAACATTTGAACATCATCAGTGCATCCCTCTGGTAGCTACTCCCCATCTCTGCATATGTAAGAGTTTAAAGAGACCCCCCCCTTTGAACTGCCTATATAAGGCCGTAGAAGGTTACATATAGTAAGGACACCTGATCTGCTTTAGTATCAGATTAGAGCCATTGTGTAACAATCCTTCATCAATCTTAGATTTCATCCTCCAATTTTGTGTCATTATTAAATCCTATTAAAATTTCCCTTTTACGGTATATTAGCTTTGCTAAAATATCTGCATTTCTTAGATCCTCTTGTTTTATTCAATTCTCATACTAGTTATGTTGGATTCTCCTTGCTTCCTATGATTCCATCTTCTTTCCTTTTCCCTTTTAGCTTATGGGTATGCATGATTTTGCGTTCTAATGGCGAGCTTATTGATTTGTTCTCTGTGGCATTGATGGGTTTTTGTTGTTTTAGCAAATTTACTTCCAGCACCCTGGTTCTATAGCATGATGGTTTTTGCCTATTGGAGGCATTCTAAGATTTAGATTGTATGCCCAAAAGTTGGGCATAGCTCCACATGAGTTATGGTAAGTAATCTGCCTAATCCAACAAAGGACTTTTGCAGCCAGATTTCACAATTATTGTTACTTGCTTCAGAATCTGCCTGGTAGTTGCAGTCAGGTGCCACCTGCGTCATCTATTCTGTTCAATCCTCTGTTGCTCCAGGTGAGTGGTGACCTCTTCCCCTGTAATCTGCCAAACAACATTTTGGAGGTAGGTGTTTATATTTTCCTTGCAAAAACTCTTGAGATATCTACTATGATGGACTGTTATGATAGTTTTAATGCATTAAATTCTAAATGTATGATTTTGTTAATGATAGTAAAAAAAAAAATTGGAAGCCATCAGCTTCTCTTGTTGCATTTCCACGTTGCCTTGCGGTTGTTGCATATTTCCTCTCATATCTCACAACTTTTGCACTATAATATCATCGTCCCTATATATTTTCATAACATCCATGATTTCCTTGTTGTTGCACCATATATTGTTTTCTTTATGCTACTTTCTGTTTCGTTATATCTTATACCTTGTCATAAGAATTCATAACAGGTCATTGCACCCTTTGCCCACGTCTATTGAAGCCTCCTTATAGCATCTACGTCAGCATTCTTACAATGTTGCAGAAGTTACACCTGCAGAAGTCAAGAAAAGTGTTGCCAGAGTTGACGAATTCGATACAATCTGATGTTACCTGTGGCTATAAAGAAACGATGCTGAAGTCCTATAAAATTTCATCATTAGACTGTAGCTAAGGAATTTTATTGTTGTGAAAATATTATGCGCTAATGTCCCTTATGCCATAGTTTTGTGGTCATGTGCTAGTAACTGTCTAGTCAATACCTACCTTTACTAAGAATGAAGGGTCTGAATGCCAAAGACTCTCATCAGAAAAACCATGCTGTCTTCGAGAAAAATACACCGAAGATGAAGCTTTTTGAGTTGTGTGAGGCTGCACCTACATTACCATCGGTACATAACTTTCAACATCCATATGCTGTCACCCTCCACTAAGAATCCACTCATCTGCTGTAGCACCCCGACAACACCTATATTCTCCTGTATATAAAAACCTTCACCCTATCCTATCCATTTTCCAGCATTTCCATTTTACAAATGTGTACTCCATCCCATTCATCTACAGTAACATTTCTGGGCTTTAAACACAGCCCACCTTCAGCCCACCACACTCCAGCAACACCTAGGCACCAACTGCTGTTTACACAACTGATTGTAGTTTTTACTTTAACCATTCATTTCATTTTGCTTCTATCATCTGTGCATTTTGTTCATATCTGGTGGCATCATTTGATATTACTTGTTTCCTTATGTTTCACCATTTTACACATAACAGATCATCTGTGCATCAATCATTGGCATAAATGTATATTTGTTGTTCATTGTCATCATATATGTGTTATAACATGCATTATCTCATTAGCTCAATATGTCATTTGAGCATTCATTTCTTTTTCAGTTCAATGCATCATACATACATTCCAATATGCATTTTCTCATAAACATTTAGCACATGCACTTTTTTTTATTTATCAGTGTATACATTCCAGTTTCAATATAGCATCTTAAATCCTCTCTATGTTTCACCTTTGTTTCATGCTAACATCATTTTACAGGAGACATGTGAAAAGGTCTATTGTATGAAGTTGTAAACTTGATTCAATGAGTTGTAATATCTAGATTTAAATAAAAATTTACATTTCCTGCTTTAGGTAGAATGAATGAGCATTGTAAAATATCATGAATTGCTTGTTTTCATGCATTTTTTTTATTTCTCAAATTCTCACCAATGGTGAAACACGAATGGCACGTGCGCAATTTCGTAAGAGGTAATCGATACTAAGTTGATGATCCACATCAATGGCCATAGTCAGGGTGTGGACAAAACTTAGCATTTTTATCTTTTACAAAATAACACTGGATCCACTTTCAAAATTCATCATAGTTTCTCAAAATATTTTCTTTCTTTTATCAGAATTTAACTTAGGATTAATTCGAAATATATACCAATGGCCATAGTCAGGGTATATTTAGAGTTAATCCCATTTTAACTTCTATAAAAGCACCAAAAGTGTTTCATTTTTCTCTTGAATTTAAATATAGATTAGTATATAATACATTCAATGACCATAGTCAAGGATGTATTATATTTTCAATCTTATTTTAATTTATTTAAAGAATGAAATAGCTTTTCAAATTCCAAATTTCAAAACTTAGTCAAATTCATTCATCATATAGGGCAGAATTGCATCGTATTTTCAAAAACTCCTTTTCAAAATCCCAAGTGTTTCTTCTTCTTCATCAGATCTCTATTCAAATTCTACCTAATTTTAAGATTCAAAATTTTGATTTCAAGGTCCTACTTGGACTTCTCAAAACCCAAAATCCAAATCCTAGTCTCAACTTGGATCCAGATTTCCAAGTATAAACCCCATTTCGCCTCGGATCTCCAATCACAGATCCAAGTTCTATTTTAAATCCAGGATCCTCATTCCACTTTGGGTCTCAGATTCAGATCCAAATTCCAATTCTTAGGATCCAGAGCCCAATTCTACATTGGATCTCGGACTTCAGATCCAAATCCATTCTAGGATCCAGATCCTCATTCTACCATTGGATCTCAGATTCAGATCCAAATTCCAATTCTTAGGATTCAGAATCAAACCCTACTTTGGGTCTCAGATTCAGATCCAAATTCCAATTCTTAGGATCCAGAGCCCAATTCTACATTGGATCTCGGACTTCAGATCCAAATCCATTCTAGGATCCAGATCCTCATTCTACCATTGGATCTCAGATTCAGATCCAAATTCCAATTCTTAGGATTCAGAATCAAACCCTACTTTGGGTCTCAGACTCAGAACCAAATTCCAATTCTTAGGATCCAGAACCCAATTCTACATTGGATCTCAGACTTCAGATCCAAATCCATTCTAGGATCCAGAATCCAATTCTACTTTGGACCTCAGGTCCAGTTCCATCTTGGGATCCAGAATCCAATCCTATCTTGGATCTCAGATTTCGAATCCAAATATCATCGTGGATTCCAAATCTTGAATCCGATTCCACTCAAAATTCCAAATCCAAATTTCACTTTAAATTCTAATTCTTAAAACCAATTCCATTTCATTCCAGATTTCAGATCAAGTTCCCATTTCAGATCCTAAATCCAAAAATCAACTCAAAACTCTATTCAGAATCCAGAACTTGGATTCGGATTTCATCTTGAAGTTCCAACTGTTACAAATCCCATTCTTCGATTCCTTTAGATTTCCCACATTTTCTTCTAAAATCAAAACTTCAAAAGTGGAATTCAATTCCATTCCAAACATTCATCCAAGTTCAAAACTTCTAAATTCAAAGTCCATTTATGACTTTGAAAATTTCCTTCATTCTCTTTTTATTTCAAGACTTCAAGATCAATTTCCAAATTCCAAATTTATTTTCCCAAGCTCTTGATTATTCTAAAAACTTAGAACTTTAATCTTAAGTTCTAAGTTAGAAAACATTTCTTCACTTTATTGGATTCACTTGGGAATTCTTCAAAACATTTTCTAAAAAAAGCATACATCTTTGCATTTGCACAAGCATGATTCATTGTGCATTTTAGACTTAGGATAAATACTTAGATAATTTTTTAGCAAAGCAAAAGGCATTGATTCGACCCTTGGTTCGATTACCCCTGGTAAAGGCGCCAGGAACGGTCGAACCTCGTACCGATGAGCGGATCCCGTCTCCCAATTTTCCCGCAAATATTTCAAAAACGGAGGCGAGTTATTTCAAAATATTTTTCAAAATTAAGGTCAAGTGAGACCCGCAAAAGAGTTCCTCTTCTCTTCTCTTCTTTCTTTTCTCTTCTCTCTTTCTTTCCGTTTTTTTTATCTTTCTCCCTTCAAAAAGGAGGAAAATAAGGGATTAGAAAGGAAAAGAGAAGGAAAAGAGAGAATATTACGAGAGGAAAAATTTTGCGATGATCACATCAGCCTGCTCTGATACCATGTTAGAAGTCACGCACCTTCGACCAGATCTTCATCCACAGCAGAAGAGAAAGGGATTTGCAAGAAGGAGAGGCAGCAATGACTGGCACGATTCTCAATGAGAGGTTGTGCCCTATATTCAATGTAATATATATGATACAAGTTGGATCGGGTCTGTCAACCCAGACCCGATAACACCAACCATGTAAATACAATACAAAAGAATCATTTTGGGTCTAGAACCAGACCCGTACCCTACATTCTCAATAGAAATTATTGTCTTTTAATATATTTTTTAGATTATGGATATGTATATTGAAAAAATTATATTTTGCAAAAATATGTGGTTTCTTAAAATCTTATGTGTTTCATGTTTTGCAAAATATTAATTTTTTACATTTTTTTTTTGTCTCTTAATGTATGTATTTACATAGATTATCTTTGGGATTTTTAATATATAGTGATGTTTCTTTGGTGATTCTAACTATGTGACCATGCATGATTTTAATTATGTAGCCTTTGTGATTATTATTGGATGGCATAAGCATGATTTGTCATCATGAACTCGAATGCATATTTTAATTTCTCTATTATGCATTATATTTTTTAGTGGGTTCTTGTGTATGCTTCTTGAGCATTTTATGAATAAAACTTATATTTTTTAAAAGACTCTTGTATGATTGTTGCTTAGCCCTTAGTAGTTTTATGTGCTTTTTGGTAGCTTAGTGACTTGAGTGTTTGTGCACTTTTGTAACCCTTAGTGGTTTCTTTCTTGTGCATTGATACTTCATTGCATGTTTCTTAAAGATTTTATATTTGTTACATTGTGATAAAATTCTTTGTATGATATATATGAGTTCATGGTTGTTGATAGTTATATAGCTCTTTGTGAATCTCTATATGTTTGTCATCAATTGTCTAATAGTAGACTAATGATTTAGATCTAGCTTCTTAGAAGCTTTTCTTTAATAAAATCATATACTTTTGTCTTTTTATTGAGATTCATTGGATCTTTTGTATATGATGTGCCTTAGTGCACTTGTTTCTTGATTGGTGGATTCATGATTCCATTATCTTTTGAAAGATACTCTAACATCATAATTTCATCACATCTATGTAGATTATTTATATTGGGCATGATTCTTGTCCATTATTTGCTTGTCAAAGTTTGTAAAATTTGTCATGAGACATCTTGTGTTGGAAGTGATTGCATCAATTGACATATTGTTGTGCATATGATTGAACTATATTCATTCTAAGTCTTCATCTACCTTTATTGGATTTGATTTAAAACTTTGTTTTTTCAAATCGATACTTTTATATATGAACTCACTTATTTGAAAATCAATTTCCGTGAGTATTTTTTGCCTTCTTTTGGCATTGTTTTTTGTCCATCATAGATTTTTCTAGGATGCGCCATTTATTTTTGGCCTTGTTGTTGGGTCAGAGTTAGCCGTTGAGGTGAGTTATGTGTGCACCTCATGTCATCTTACTAGTCTAGATTCCCAAAGGTTATGAGTGATGTGTTGTCACTTGTCTTGGGTTTGATTGGTATCTACATCCATGTTGCTTTTGTTGAACAAGAGATGCTTGTTGGGGTGAGTTGTGTGCACCTTGGTTTTCTTATCAGTATAGATTGTCGCCTTATAGTTTGGCTCTAATTGACGGTTGTTTGATCTCTAGTTCTATGTGTGTTATATCACTCATTTGTTTATTTGGACAATGTTATTATGAATACTTATAATTATGTTTATCTGTGATGGTTATCTATTTTGAAAATATGGTGTTTGAAAGATTGTTAAAATTGATACATTTATCCTTCTTGATGACATTAGTTTGTTTTTATTACAAGCTCTCTTACTTCGTGTCTTCTCCTATTATGTCTCTTATTTAAAAGATATTTTTGTGGTGAGTTATATGCACCCATTGGTTATTCACATTTTGTGTGTTTGTATTATACTCTTATTCTAGTAGCTGATGCACTTGAATATTGAGGTTTGTCTCTTATTTAAGTGTCATTTTACGTAGACAAGAAAGATTTGTTTGCAATGAGTTAGGTGCACCCATTGGTTATTCATACTTTTTGTGTGTTTGTATTATGCTCTTTTTCTAGTAGCTGAAACATTGAGGTTTGTCTCTTATTTAAGTGTTATTTTATATAGATGAGCTGTTCACACTTTTTGTGTGTTTGTTAAGCTCATAAGTGGCATTGTCATTGATCTCTTGTTCTAGCAGCTATTACACTTGAATTTTGAGGTTTGAAGGTCAAGCGAGGTAAATTGCTTATGGTGGTCGAACTATTGTGAAGGTTTGCAAAATATCATTTCTTGATATTTGTGGGATTTTCAAATCTCTCCACAAAATTTCTAAAAAAAAATCACTCATTTACCCTTGTCTGGGAAATGGTTATTGAAAATTCTTCATGCATTTTGCATTGAATATGTTTTAATTGCATGCTTAAAGATATTTTAAATGTGTTCCATGATTAGTTATCTTGGGTGATTTACATCATGATATGCCTTGGTTGCATAGGATGCAATATTTTGAGTGTATTTATAGATATTGTTTCTATTGTTGAGATTTAAATTGTTATTAATATTTGTCATTATTACAAAATATCTCTTGTTATGATTTGTACGTGGGATTTTGAACTTCCCCATTATTTCTGTTGTACATTTAATATGGCTACTTGTTTTGAAAAACCCTGCTTTATGAATATTTTTTGTGTGGGTTAAACTCTTTTGTGAGTTATTTATTCATGGTATTGATGTGGTTTGAAAATTCATATTTCATGCATTAATGTGCTTTTCGAGATAGATGTGTGTATTGACTTTCAATAATGCATGTTTTCATGAATGTTTAAAGTGATGAATGATTTATACGTTTATCTTTGAGATATTTTATGCATGCATCTCTTCTTTTGATAATATGCAATTGTGTTCTCTTATAAATCAAGAACTATGATTTCGTAAAATTATCTATTGAGGTGAGACTCTCAATGAATATTGTGTATAAAAATTTAATGACTTTCAAAATTGATGTTGAAAAATTTTCTTACTATTAAAAGATTTTGAAAATTATTAAAATGTCTTATTAAATATGTATTGTATTTTTGGCGTGTTTGGTCATTTATATATATATATATATATATATATATATATATATATATATATAGAGAGAGAGAGAGAGAGAGAGAGAGAGAGACAGAGAGATGGGTGTGTACGAAATGAAATATGCGAATGAAATGTGCTAAATGGGTTTTTCTGCTCTTTTGGTGTGGGTTTTTTTTTTGCAGTTCTGACCCATAAATGTGTTGGGCATGGTCAATTTACGAGGAATCCACACTTGGATCATGTGTTTTCGATGAAAAAAATGATATTTGGAGCCTAAAAATTAACAAAGATTTTGGAATGGTGATTTTTTAAACGTTATAAAAACCCACTCATGTGTCAGAATCGAACACTTAAAGAGTTGAACCCTATAAAATCAAGTACATAGATCACATTTGTACGATTAGAATTTAAAAATAAAACAAAAAAACCCTGAAAAACTCATTTAGCATGTTTCATCTAGCATATTTTATTTAGCACGTACCCATTACTCTCTCTCTCTCTCTCTCTCTCTCTCTATATATATATATATATATATATATATAGTTATTTTTAGTTGGATTGCTCCTTTTGCACTCTTTAAAATATTGGCATTATTGATGATTCTAGAGACCTTTCGAGCATATCAAGGAAGATCTAGAAGCTCCTTCAAGAATTTGTATTATAGAAGAACATGTCGATATCTTGTGTAATGGGATTCCTTTTGTAATTGCAAACTTATAGTGAGTCAATGTAAGTTTGAGCGGGGGCGTTAACATATATCATGGTTCCCAGTCGAGGAAGCAGGAGCAGGAAGCGTGGCACTTTCAAAATTTTAGGAAGCGAGAAACGTGAGACTACTTAAAAGCGAATCAAGAATCATCTTGGAAGCGACCTAGGAAGCGAACCGGAAGCGACCTACGAAGCGAGGGGGAAGCGAAAAAATAAAAATAAAAAAAAATGAAAAAAGGGAGGAAGCGCAGGAGAAGCGCGGGGTAAGCAACGGGAAAGCACGCTTCTAAAAAAAAATGGCGCTTCCCAACGCGTTTCGGAAGCACAACATTTCGTGCTTCCACTAGGCTAGGTGCTTTCGGTAACTCTGATATATATACTTTAAAGTTAAGTCAACTTTGGTTGACTTGGACTAGTTGTTTGACTTATGGTCCAATGGTTAGTGTGGTCTCCCTTTTTCTCTCCTTTAATCTCTCTCTTCTTCCTTCTTTTCTCTATAAATATGGGTGGGTGGGTGCCTTTGTAAGGTGAGGGAGTGATGAGTAGTTTTAGGCAGAGTTACTGGAAGCACCTAGCCTAGTGGGGAAGCATGTTTCGGAAGCGTAAAACGTCGCGCTTCCAAAACGCACTGAGAAGCGCCAATTTTTTTGAAAAGCGCATTTCCCATTTATGGGAAGCACGTTTCTCTTTTATGGGAAACATGCTTCCCATTTAAAGGAAACACACTTCCCATTTATGGGAAGCACGCTTCTCCTTCGCTTTCCCTGCATTTCCTCCCTTTTTTTGTATTTTTATTTTTATTTTATTTTTCGCTTCCCCCTCGCTTCCTAGGTCGCTTCCAGATTCACTTCTGGTTCGCTTTCGAGACGATTCTTGATTCGCTTTTAAGTCGTCCCATGCTTCCCGCTTCCTAAAATTTTGAAAGTGCCACGCTTCCCGCTTCCACTTCACATATCGCTTCCCGCTTCCTCGACTAGCAACCATGGTTTTAGGCTTCTTGTGTGTTTTTTAGTGTATTGTAATGAGGATTAAAATGTATTTTTTTTGTATTTTTACTGTTCTTTATTAATGAAGTTATTTACTCACATTCTATTGTGTTTCATTTTAGTTCTTATGTTTTTGTTCAAATGCATTATGTTTTGACCCTCGGAGTCCATTATGGAGGGTATTGGGATCCGTGCCATTTTGTGACAAATATAACCTCAACCAGGTTTATCCAACTGCACAGAAAATATGAAAGAATTTCTATCAATACCAAAGTAAAGCAGACTAAAGCACACAATGAAACTTTGGATTAACACTTCCACTCACACCTGTAATACAGACAAGTACAGCCCCATCAGAACCAGTATGGTGCTGGAGACCATTAGAATATAGGTAAACCAGATTGTATAAAACTTTCATTCAACAGATAAATGAATGTGCTTCTTCGATCAACCAAAAAACAAAAAAGTAGAAAAAAAACTCTCCATTAGTCAGGCATTTGATTATATAAGTAACATTTAAATTTAATTGTGTTCCAATTAAAATGTTCATATTATCAATCTAAGAATCTGAAAAAGGAAAAAGTAGATATCATTCAATGTAGATATTTGCATCCTAAGTCCACCACTGGAAGTATAATTATTAATCAATAATGAAAATAGCATAGGAATATCATAAATACCGCTTTACTGTCAGGACTCCAACTAACAGCATAGATGCTACCATTGTGACCTTCAGCAGATAGCTCCCCAATCTTTTCTCCTGTCCTCCCATCATATAGTATACCTTTCTTATCTGAACTTACACTGATAAACTTGCTTCCATCAGGAGAAAACCTTACACAATTGACAAAGTTGGAATGTTCCCTGCACTTCAAACAATAATGTTTCCTTTACATACTACCTCTGTTCGGTAAGACACAATCAAGAACATCTTCCTCAGCACATTATATTTTATTATGGCCACAAGCCTACATTGCTACAATGTCATGAATGAGTTTTTTATCATTGACATAAAATTAAAATAATGACTACATTTCTCCTACAAGAAATTTTGAAAAAAAAAAAGAAAAAATACCAAGCACTCGATGTTAATTAATATGAACCCTAGAACATTTTTCCAGAAGTTTTGCATTGGACTCTGCAAATCAAGGACACGACTGTTGCTCCAAAATAAAGAGTATGCTTCAACAATTAATGGGGAAAAGCATCTTGTAAACAATGTAGCCAAATCACACCAATGCACAATATTTGATGGGCCAAACAAGCAATGCAAGGAAACTTGAATAAATGTTATGTTTCTGCGTTCTATCTTGAACCAAGAGGCTACCATGAATTAAAATCTTAGAAGGATGAAGACATCTAACACTCAATCCAATTGCATCGATCAGAAGATGGCAGGTTTAGTGGATACTTAAGGGAAGTTTTCCACTTTTTCACTTTTTCTGTTTTGGTTAGCCTAACTGGAGTGCAGACCAGTGAATTAATGAGGTAACAAAAATAAAGGGTTCATATACATCATGATGACCAGTTTAGAGGTTTATCCCAGGGTTACCGGAAGTACCATAGGACATGGGGAAGCATGCTTCTCCGAAGCGTATTTCGGAGGCGCGAAACGTGGCGCTTCCAAAATGTATCTTTTTTTCCTTTTTTTGTTTTTTCCTTTTTTTGTTTTTTCCTTTTTTCGCTTCCCCCTCACTTCCCGCTTCCGCTACCCGAATCGCTTCCCCAACTGGCAACTCTGGTTTATCCTTTGAAGTACAATATGTTATAAGGAAGCATTACATGAGAGTCAAAATTGATTGGCTAGTGAAGTCCTTTTTTGTATTCAAGACCCAATAGGTCAAAAGATATAGTTATGAAGGGCATTTTTGTAAACTGACTTAAATTACCTTTATAAGGGTCAATATGAGAGGGATAGGGCACGATTCCAGCCCCTATTCTCTTTCTCCCTTGTCTTTTCTCACTTCCTCTCTTTTCCTATATCTTCTTCTTCCTCCTCACTCACTCATTTCTCTCACCTTGTTTCACAGTTCGCACACACCACATATTCTTTCACACATCAAAGGAACATAATCATGTTACCATCAATCTGAAGATGGTATCAGACCAGATGAAGATATGAAGGGAAATTTTGAAGCATACATCAACCACAAAATGACAAGGAGATTCATGACCTGCCACATGGGAGCTCCAATCAGTTTTGGTTGCATTCATGCAGATAATATTTCAGAAGATTTTGGTTAGGGAGCTCCAAAATCCAAAATTCAGTTTTTAAACATTATAACAAAAAGTATTCTTAGGTATTTCCAAAAAATCTATGTAGTATAAACCTCCTTCTTTACAGCCTTCTCCAATCAGCTTCCCTGAGAGACGATCCCGCACTCATAAACCAATAGAAGAGAAAGAAACATTATACCAAAGGTCACATAATTAAGAGACAAATAAAAGATTTAGGCTTAACTTGGGAATATATCTAATTTTTTGAATAAAAAATCTCTTTAAAATATTTTCAAAATTTCTTATTCCCTTTATCTCAAGAGATATTTTATCAACAATAAAAAACATTTGACTCGCTTGAGTTATGACATCCAGATAAAATATCACAATTTAGTGTCATATGAAATGAGGCACATGAGCCAAGAAGCCAAAGAGACTTACTGGGATCAAAGATGCCAACAGAAGAGACCGTAGCTTCGGTTGGTGAAGCTCCTTTGAATAGAGGTTGAAAAGCTTCTACAATTTGAGTCAAGGACATGCTCTCAATAGTTGATTCTTGTGTAGCTTTGAATTCACTTGACTCTTGAGCAACGGAGGCTACCTTCTTCTCATAGGGTATCTTTAGTTTAGGACAATATATCTTGACATACCCCGGTTCACGACAATAATAGCAAATAATTTTTTTTTTTTTCAAACTCATTGTCTTGCTTTCCATAGCTATCATTGTTTGGTCTCTTATAATGTGATAGTTATAATGTAGTAGTTGGTAAGCATGGACATGGTTTCTCAGCCTAGACACGGCTATGACCGAATTATCATCATCTTTAAATGTCTTTTTTTTAGTCTATTTTCTTTTATACTTAGCTCTTCAATAGAGAGAACTTCTCCTTTATGAAGAAAAGCCGATTTAGTAGACTCAAACTCCGGTCTTAGACCATTGATGAATTGATAGAAATGTTTCACATCAATTTGTCTTTGACGGAGTTCTATGTCTTTGGGATAATGTCCTTGTGACTCAAGAAGAGCAAACTCATTCCAAAGGTCGAACAACTTACTAAAATATTCTCTAATACATTTTTCTCCTTGAATCATAGTGTGTACCTTGTCTTACAAGTTGCAAATGTGGGTAATATCTTTAAGACTATGTCACAGGGACTCTTCAACTAGGTGCCGCACTCACATCGCACCCGCACCCGATGCGATCAACCTGACCCTGGGTGCAGTCAATGCACCCAGGGTCATTTATGTCCAACTTTTTGCCGCATCCCCGCACCCAAGTTTTTTTAAAGTGTCGCACCCCTGCCCCTGCACCTGCACCCATGTGACATAGATTTAAGAGAATACATTTTCTTAAGATAGTCTCATGCAAATATTTATTTGCATGTTCAAATTTAGCTAGACTCAAGCACTTCTTGATATCAAGACTACTAATGACCCAAGACATAATCTTGGCATGCCCCATTCTCCATTCTTTCCATTTTTTCTCATATGTGGCCATAGCCATAAAGATTCAAATAGAGATACATGTTTAAATTACTTTAAATAGAAAGCTAATCTAGTTTGATCTAATTTCAAATCTAACAAATATGTTAATCAAATCCTCAAACTGTATGAATCCATATGTATATATGAAACTTAAACCTTTATGAATGTGCAATTAGATTTTCTAGAGAAGCGTCATTTGTTAGTAGCCTTTTCCCTTATCGGTTAACTTACTCTTTTATCATTTATATATCCATAACCTATGTTAACTGTTAAGAAAAGGAAAGTTTGCCAAGCCCCTCATGTTCTTGTCATATTTTCTGCTTTTTGCCATTTTTATAACCTTCCAGCCTTAAACACAGAGGGAGAGAGACCTAAATTAGTAAGTGTTCCTGATGTGCTCAGACTAGATTCATAACTATATCGCTCTCATGAAGGGGGCTTGGCAGTTATAATGTATTTTGAAGCAATATTATCAAGATATGAACTGTGATCTGGAAACCAGCAGGGCCCATCCTCTAGGACAGAAAAGCTCTCTAGTTATGGCTTGAAAAATCTGTTTAGATTTTTGGTAGAAAAAGTGGTAGTCCTGTCCCTACAAGAACAAAGATCAATTATATTAAAACATTTACCTAGACGGTGCAGTTAATTTAAACCTGTGTTGGCCATTTTAGGAATAATAGTTTAAATGTTATCTTCAATACCCTGATATATTCCCCTTGGATGTTATTAGTTAATTCTCTTACTAGTTTTAAACAGACTACACATCAGATAAAGGGCAGGTATACATCTCCCTCACTAGAGCACATAATTCCTTACAATTTGGAGAAAATATTATTTACATCATGTGCATTGCTTTTGGAAAATGTCATTCAAGCATGAAGATACTAGGAACACTTATTTATACCATGATTTTATATTCCATTGCAAGTTAAACGTTATAGTAATGTTTCAAGCCAGAGTGCACTCCTAAAGTTTGAGAATGGTCATTATTTACTTAAAAGCTAACACATCATATACTGAATAGCTATTAGAATTTCATTTGCTTCGACAGGCTAACATGTCACGCTTCAGTTCCTGCATTGGATCCTCATACCTTTACCAAAAAAGAAAGACAATGTACCAAAGGATTCTTCATACAAAACAATTATGTTAAAACAGCTGAACCTTTAGCAAATTTGCACTATCCTTGACCTAATATAGTATAAATCAATCTCTTAAAACCATAAACAAGACTAACCTTTGTGACAGTTTGAACCTAAATGGTGGTCCCTCATAGAAATTCACCAAGTAATCTTCTCCACATGTAACAATACGAAAAGGTCTTGTAGGCTTGAATGCACAACTTAAGACACGTCTTGAATGACCGTCAAACTCACCAACAGTTGATCCTGAATCCCACCTACAAACAAAAACAAAAAATACAACAAAGAGAAGGAGATCACCATGACAAAGATGGATTAAACTATAAATTGTGCAAAGCACAAAATACAACCGAAACAAATTTAAATGTAAAATATCAAGGCAATCTCAATCAAACTTCACATATGGTAAATAATGCTAGAAAAAAAAAAGATATTATCTCTATCATAAACAGAATGTCAATGATAGAAAGACAAAAAAATCACCCTTTCCTTACTCTTTGAGGTATCAAAAGAAAATGGAATTAGCAACATTATGCATGCTTGCTTTGTCATTTTTTAATTGTGTGCAAATGATTCAATTATAAATAATAAAAAAACTACATGTGACGTGCACTAAATGGAATTAGCAACATTAAACTGTTTAAGAGAAAAAAGTTTGTTCGGTTATGAGTGCCAAACGTGTAAGCCTGTTAGGTTATTAGTGGACAGGGTCACACGCATTTACTTTTTTTTTCCCTTTTTTTCGACAGTACCATTGGGATTCGAACTTACAACCAACACAAGTGACGTGCACTAACTGCTCTTGCCAGATAAGCAGATCTCCCGTTGGTATCTATTTTTTTTCTATTATATTTTTTTATAATCCAAAGAAGAATAAAAAATCATCACCGACGGCAGATTGTCGGTCCCTCATATTTTGCTTGCACTCTGAGACTAGGCCATGGGTTAGATTTAGATGGTGCATTCATTTATGTGAATCCATTGGCATTCATAAATGATAGGACGAACTCGGTCTGGATTCAAGTGGGTCCGGCGTCGTACTCTGTCCTTGAGGGACCTTTTACCAGACTGGCTTTTGAGAAAGCTACGATTCCGAGTCGACCAGACGTTTGCTGCATGGATTGTCAAAGTTGGGCCGCATTTAAAAAATGTGACGCCTCTTTTTCTAGTCTTTTGGCTACGATGAAACAAACATTTAGCGGAGTTTTCTTGTCAAGGAATAGGGTTCTGCGGCACTTCTTTAGTGGATTCCTCTGCGGCGGAAACTAAATGGGACCCACATGAGAACAGTTTTTCGAGAAAAATGAGAGTTAAGTGTGTAAAATGACACACCCGTCGAGGCATTTTTCCATACGCCATGTTTGTTTTGGCATTGTAAGTTCTGCAGAAACGCACGCCCATCGATGCATTTTTTGCGAAAAAACTTGAATTTTCCATGACACACAAACACCCCCTTAAACATCACAGTTAAAATTGTCATGTTGGCATCGGTGAGTCTCAGTTTTTTTTTTGTTACCTTTTCTTTCTTATTTTTAATAAGCAAGATGGGGTTAGGCCGACTCCACCCGTTACACTACATACCATTGGGTTTTGAACTTGCAACGTTCCATCACATGGTGACTTGCACTAACAGCTCCTACCAAACAAGCAGAGCCCCCGTTGGTTACCTTTTATTAATCCTTTCATACTTCTCTCAATTAAATTGAACTGGCAAGAGCTTTTAAAAATCGATGCCTATTTTTGTATGATAGATCATTCCCATCCATGAAAATGGAACAAACAGGTCTTTGAAATATAAAAAACATTATTTTTTGACAAAATATTATTATGTAATATATACAAATTGGGGTCTCAGGTTCATGGCGTTATCCCTCAACTTGCTCATCAAACAGCAAAAAAAAATAAAAAGAAAAAGACAATTCTCCCTCAATCAACACAGCTTATTTGTCTCTTCTGGTTCATTTTTTATGTTTGTAAATGTAGCTATGAGAAACTCAAAGTTAACCAAGCAATGGGTCAAGTCAAGCTAGATGATGGGTTCAGGGCTAGTCAAACTCTTCCTATTTATTTCTTGTCCTAAGTAAGATTATGTTAAGACGTTGCCAAAATACATATTTGCTCCTAATTAAGTGAGTCATTAGTAGCCAAAGCTGTGTTGTTGGTAGGAGCTGTCAGTGCATGTCTCCTTGTAGTGGGAAGTTGCAGGTTCAAAACCCAATGGTAGGTTGAATAACTGATGGGGTCTGCCAAACCCCACCTTGCCTTTCAAAAAAAAGAAGTGAGAGCCATTAGTCTCTTAGCCTAGTTGATCATGTCTCATTAATTTATAACCTTAGGGAGACTGGTCATGCCCTTCAACGGACAAGATGGCGTGGATGCCAATTCCTTGGGTGGTAAGTCATGGATACAAATATAGTAAGTAGCAAGTCATGGAGACGTGGATTGGTAGCCCCAAAGGGTTTTGTGTAATGGAAGGGCCCTTGGCTGCTAGGCGGGTGGTTAGAGTTTCTCACAAATGTCAGCCCCTTGCATTATGAAGGGTAAGGGTATCATGCCTTTAGCTCGTGCCGAAGCAAGACGACTCCCTAAAGACAAGGTGTGTCTCAGGGGGTTTACACCGTGGTATCAATGGCTGAATGTGCGATATGCATAGCCAGCGCAGGGTCTGATTTCGCAGGTGGTTTCAACATTCCTCATAAAAAAAAGACTTCTTGATGTTTAATAGAGTCTTCCTTTTATATATATATATATATATATATAGTTAGTTAGTTAGTTAGTGGAGATGTGCATACAATATATACATAGTTAGTTAGTTAGTTAGTGGGGATGTGCATACAATATTAATGAGTTGAAATGAGCAATATCTCATAGCTCATGTTATTTTATGTGAATCTTTATAGATATGATCTACATGGTCTATTTGGTTGGGATCAAATTTTTTGTTTCATGGGAATCCAGTTTATGCAAGTGTTTTTTTTTGGTGATTCAAAAATCAATGGTCACAAATGCTCAATTTTTTCATAGCTTAAAAAAAGTTTCTTTTGTTGAAAAAATGTGATCGATATAAAACTCGGTTGTTAGAAAAAGAACACCGTGGATTATCATGGGTTGTAGATTTTGGACCTTCTTTTAGTTGGACGGTCCCTCTTCCTATATATAGAGCACCTACTCCCATCTAGTAAAAGGTTTGGGTTTTCCAAATCTTGTAGTTTTTTTTTTAGTTGATAAGACCTTATAAATGTGATCTATATGCATTTTTAAACAGAAAACAAGTTTTAGATCATGCGATTGTAATCATTGTATAGGGTTTTTAAGACCTTAAAAAAATCAACTGCCTAAAATGTAGCAAAGTTTCATGATTTAAAAAATCTTATTTTATGTCCAAAAACATGATCCGGACATGATTCTTATCAAATAACTATGTTGAACACGGAGTCCGATTGAGAAGATACTACATCTATGATTTTACTATGTGTGTAGGTAATCCCGAAGCAGCTTAGCATTACTTTATATATATATAGCATACATCAACGAACCTACTGCCGAAGCATAGGGAATTTTCTGCATCTTTGTTCCTTCTTCATCATTTGTAGGACATTGTCTTGAGCTAAGTTTGAAATGGCCTGCAAGTGGACAATTAACAGGCTTTGCTTTGTCCATGTTGAACCTCTCAAGAACCTTTCTGATATACTTTTCTTAAGATAACCATATCATCTCATGTGATCTGTCATGAACGATTCTCATCCCAAGAATCTGCTTTGCTGGACCTAAATCCTTCATGGCAAATGTCTCACTTAGCTCCAACTTTAACTTGCTAATCTTGCTGATGTCTTGGCTCACAATCAGTATATCATCCATATAAAGCAAGAGAATGATAAAATTACCATCTGGAAATTTCTTCATAAACACACAATGGTCTGTGGAGTTTCTTGAGTATCCATGCTCATTCATAAAGAAATCAAATTTCTTATACCACTGCCTTGGTCTTGCTTCAATCCATACAAGCTCTTCTTCAACTTGCAAACTAGGTGCTTTTTACCCTTGTAAATGAAACTCTCAGGTTGCTCCATATAAATTTCTTCTTCCAAGTCACCATATAGAAATGCAGTCTTTACATCAAGCTGCTCAACTTCCAAATTCATGCTTGCAGCTATATCGAGCACAGTTCAGATGGAGGGCATCTTCACAAGTGGTGAGAAGATCTCATCAAAGTCAACTCTTTTCTTCTGAGCAAAACCTTTCACAACAAGACGTGCCTTGTATCTAGGTTGAGAGTTGTTTTCATCAGTCTTCTACTTGAAGACCCATTTGTTCTTTAACACCTTCTTCCCTTTAGTTGTCTTTACCAGATCAAAGGTGTGATTCGCATGCAATGAATCCATTTCTTCTTTCATTGCCTTAAACCACTCAGACTTGTTTTCATCCTCCAAAACTTCTTCAAAAGTTTCTGGCTCACCTTGATCTGTAATCATCACATACTCATTTGATGAGTATTTTCTGGATGACTGTTTTTCTCTAGTGGATCTCCTTATCGGAGTCTGAGGAAGTGACTCTTGGGGTGTTGGCTCCCCCTCAATTTCTGACTCAACACTTCCTTCCTTTGCATCATTGCGAGGAGGTGGAATCTCCTCCACGAAATCATGAACAGTCGGCGCATCTAGGGGATCTAAATCAATAAGATCACCTGTACTGGACTCTGATGGCTCAGACTCACCAATGTCTTCAATGGTCTAATCTTCCAATAAGACAACATCTTGACTTCTGACCACCTTTTTATCAATAGGGTCATACAGTCTGTAGCCAAATTCTTCATGTCCATAGCCAATGAATATGCATTGCTTGACTTTTGGATCAAGCTTGGACCTCTCTTCCTTCGGAATGTGAATAAATGCTCTACAGCCGAACACTCTTAAGTGTCCATAGAAAGGTTCTTTTCCTATCCAAACTTTCTCTGGAACATCTCCCTTCAAGGGAATAAAAGGAGACAAGTTGATAAGATCAATTGTTGTCCTCATTGTCTCACCCCAGAAAGATCTTGGCAATTTAGAGTGTGACAGCAAACATCTGACTCTCTTAAGAATGATGTGCTTCATCCTCTCAGCAACCCCATTCTGTTGAGGTGTCATCCTTATAGTTCTTTCATGCTTGATGCCATGATTGGTGCAATAATGATTAAATGGCCCAATGTATTTGCCACCATTATCCGAGCGAACACACTTCAACTGCCTGCCAGTTTCTTATTTAGCCATGGCCTGAAAGTGCTTGAATACATCTAGAACTTGGTCTTTAGTCCTCAGTGTATAAGCCCAGACTTTCCTAGAGTGATCATCAATGAAAGTCATAAAGTACAATGCACCACCAAGTGTCTTGACCTTTAAAGGTCCACACACATCAGAATGTACAAGATTTAGAACATGAGATTTTCTAGATGCAATGCATCTATGGAAAGAAACTCTATTTTGTTTACCATGGAAGCAATGAACACAAGGTTCCAAAGATGTACCTGCTGCACCTGTCAGGAACTCTTTCTTAACTACGACTTGCAGCCCCTTCTTGCTCATATGCCCAAGCCTTCTATGCCATAATTTTGTGGACGAGCCAGTCTCCACAACATTCACAACACTCTTCCAGATCTTCGCTTACAAAGTGTAAAGGGAACGAGCCTTTGTTCCTCTGGCTATCACCAATGAGCCTTTGGTTAGCTTCCACCTTCCATCACTTTAGGTGTTGTTATAGCCCTCATCATCTAACTTTCCAGCAGAGATCAGATTCAATCGGATGTCTGGTACATGCCTCACATTTTTCAGCAACAACTTACAGCCTACACTTGTTTCCAAGCAAATGTCGTCCATGCCAACAATCTTTGACACATCTTCATTTCCCATTCAGACATTACCGAAATCACCTTGCGAGTAGGAAGTGAAGAAATCAACCCGTGAGGTAACATGAAATGAAGCTCCAGAGTCAATCACCCAATCGGTCTCCTGATCGATCAAATTTATGCTAGTGCCATCACAGACAACCATGAGCTCTCCATCTGTGACTGTGGCACCTTATTTTTCTTCTGAGCTCTTCTCTCTGTTCTACTCCTTAAGCTTGAGCTTCCTGCACTGTCGCTTCATATGCCCCTTCTTGTGGCAATAATAATACTCGACGTCTTTCTTTGAGCTCGAGTGTGAGTGGCCTCTGGATTTGCCATGGTAGTGCAGAGCCCCGCTCTTACTTCTGCTTCTCCCTCTGTTTTCAATCACAAGTGCCTTTGAGGTAGAAGGACCTAATGACTTTCTCCTGGACTCTTCATTCAACAGACTGCTGGTAACTTGGCTCATCGTTACCATTCCATCAGGTGCAGAGTTACTGACTGTGACCACCAAGGTTTCCCAACTCTCAGGAAGGGAAATAAGAGCAACAAAGTTTGTAACTCATCATCAAAAGTGATTTTCATTGTGGCCAACTGATTTACAATGCTTTTGATCTCATTCAAATGCTCTGCAATAGAGCCGCCCTCTTTATACTTGAGGTTCACAAGCTTTCGAAATAGAAAGGCCTTATTCACTGCTGCCTTTCTATCATAAAGGCTCTCTAGTTTGGTTCAAAGACCATGCGTCAAAGTTTCTATGGATACATGATGAAAGACACTATCATCTATCCATTGTCGAATGAAACTGATCGCCTTTCGGTCTAGTTTTTTTCATTCGACATCTTTCATCTCTTCTTGTTTGCCTCTCACACCGTCTATGGGTCCATCCAAATCTTTATAACCCAAGAGGTCTTCTGTTTTAGTTTTCTATGCCATCCAGTTTGTGCCATTCAAACTGATCATACGCCCAATGTTATTCTCCATGACTTCACACACAAATATACTAACCAAATCTCTGATACCATATGTTGGGGTTAAAATGGACGTACCGGGTCTCCCCACAAGTGTGAATTGATGAAAACAATACGATGATGATAGTGGTAGAAAAATAAACCAAAACAAACTAGCTGCGAAAATAAAAATAGCGCACAACGATCTACGTGGTTCCCTCTCAACTGAGGTATGTCCACGACGACCAATAGGTCAACAACTTCCACTATCTTCAAACAAAGATTACAAAGTGGCCAAAAGGCATAAGCCTTACAAACACACAAGGTGTAACGAAATGAACAAGAGGATATGCCTCACTGAGGAACAAAGAACGAATGATTTGAAGAACTAGCTTGACGAAGCTGTCTTGAAAGAAGTGTCGCAACACTTCTTGTTTTTTTTTTCCTTCGCACCCTTTCGGTGCCCTAAAAGTGTTTCTCACACTCTCTCCCTAATATTCTGCCTTTTTTGCTCTCTCCTATTGCTTTTGCTCTCTCATTCATCCCTTAAATAGAAGACAAGACTCACATTAAATGCGGAAGACTAAATATCTTGCATAACTTACGATGCGCCTTATCACAAATCGCTATCCAGCGATACCACAAATCGCTATCCAACGATAACCACAAATCGTCATCCGACTGAAACACATAACGCTAACCACAAATCGCTATGCAACTGAAGGCACTCACCACAAATCGTCATCGACAACTCGCTGAACCTCAAACTCTGAACAGTTGAATAGTCATTTAGCTGAGAGGACTTCTACAAATCGCTATCCAGCAAATACTCCAAATCATCTTCGAAAAGATCAAGCATCGTGCTTGAAATTCTGCAGTGATACTGAATGTGCATCGAACCAATGGATCCCATAAAGGAGGGAAACCCAACATACATCTCATCAAAGGGTGTTATTTTATAATATCTGCCCAACAGGTCTCCCGCTAACTCGAGTGAGCATTCAAATATTTGTCCCACATTCGTTCGTGAAGGTACTCTTAATGGATTGAATGCCATATCAACTGGTGTCCCATTTTGCAAATAAGACATATCCGGTCTAGGCAATTTTTATGAAATGAAACCTTTTTTCCTATGACTTCCGACTACTTTATCGCCCACTTTGATTTTACGGGAGATTTACCACTTCCACATGTGCATCTGTTTGGAATGCAACTAAAAAGTTGGAAATAATACTGAAAGAACATTAGGAAGGTTGTTGAAGCAGTTACCTGTGTGAGATCTGGTGTAGTATTTGGTAACTACCACCTCATGTAAGTGGGATGTAAAATGTGGAATTGGACGTGTCAAATACCATCTCACTTGCATCATTTCTTACAACTCCATCCATCACCAACAATTCTGGTGTTGGTATTCCCACTCTGGCTACTTCTGACAACTAGTTTCCAAACATCGCCTAAATCTATGAAACCCATCCATTTGGATGGGCAAAATTTCATGTTTATGCATCCGCACAAATATACGTGTGGTGTTGTAGTTTCAGTTTGGGTTACAAACTCTGTAGCGCATGTACAAGAGAGAGAGAGAGAGAGAACATTCACCATTCAACATTACCAAAATACATCCAACAGAATATTGGATGGGAGAGACAAAAGAGAAACATAAGAGCAAAACAGCCACAATCTAGATGGCGATTGTACATAGTTCAGAGTACAAGCCGATCAGCCCCTCCCCCCTACTATGTAATTTAAGAGCCAGATACACATCAGACATGACCCGTTGTCGAAGCCTTCCGAAATCGAATTTGATGCCCCTGAAGAAGATGTCGTTTCTTTCAGTCCATATGACCCACCATGCTGAAAGCAACCAAACCCGCCACAGTAATCTCCATTTTTTTTGTGTCGTACAATCCTGGGACCAAGCAAGAGGTCCCAAATAACGGAGCACGGACGAGTTTGAACAAGTGGCGCACCCCAAGTTTAAAAAAATAAGTCTAGAATGACTGGGCAGAGCCAAAATAGGTGAGTCGTGTCCTCTACAACCTTCTCGTAAAGAACACACATGCTTGGAAATTGAATCCCCCGTTTCCTGACATTAATTTGGGTTTGAACACGATCCAGAGCCACAAGTCACGCCAAAGCTTTTGCCCTTGGAGCTGGCCCCTTACCCCACATACAATCACTGGGAAACCAGTTCATCCCGGATGGCAACAAGGAATGGTAAACTTGCTTAATGGAGAACCTATCTCCGCTCGCCATGGCCCAGTGAAGTCATGTCATGCCATGGACAGGCCTAAAATCTCTGCCACTGAAGGATCGAAGTGTCTTCCGCCACTCTAGCCAGAGGGACGAATGACACACTGAACTGGGCGTGGAAAGAAGGGATTCATGTAGACTACCATATTTTTGCCTAACAATCATAGCCCAAGAAGATTGAGATATGGAAGCTTCCCAAGCCCACTTCAAGACTAAAACGATGCTCCTCTTTCTCATAGTTGGAATCTCTAAGCCACCTTGGTGCCTCGGAAGCACGATCTGTTGACAAGAAACAAGCAGGTACTTTTTGTGCGACACATTCCCAGACCAAAGGAAGTGCGAAAGCAAACGATTGATCGTCTGCTCTACTGTCGTCGGTATAATAGACATGCTCATTCGAAACTCTGATAATCGGGCTAAAACATGGCGAATGAGCATCACTCGTCCCGCAAAAGATAAATATTGAGCCTTCCAAGCCTGCAATCTTCCTTGCACCCGCTCTATGGTAGACATCCAAGTAGAAGTTCCCGCTGATTGTAGAGAGTGCAACGATGGACCCAAGAAATTGTCAGGAAGTCGGATATTGGGCAGTTGAAGATCCTTGCAGCAGCCGATTGGAGAAGAGGGTCAGCATTGAGTAAGACCAGAGCGCACTTACTCTCGTTCAGGCGAAGGTCTGAAATTGCAGCAAAGACTTTAATAATGAAGTACAACCTAGACATTTGATTAACATTCGCATGTCCAAATATTAAAGTATCGTCTGCATATTGAATTGTGTGACAAACAAAACCAGGAATGCCCAAGGATTCCAAGAAGCCTGTTTCTTCTGCCCTTTTCATGAGAATAGGTAAACCATCTACCGCGATATTAAAAATGATAGGTGCTAGAGGACAACCCTGTCGTACACCTCTAGCCAACTTGAATTCTTCCCCTCTCATTCCATTGATGCAAACTGATGATACGGATTTTGTGACCAACTCCTTAACCCATGCTATAAATCGGCTGCCAAGCCCCATATTTGTTAGAGATTCAATCAGAAAATCCCATGCCATTCTGTCATAAGTCTTGTGAAAATCCAATTTTAGCATGAAGTGCGGTGATCCAGTCGACTGTAAAGAGTGAAGAAGCTCAGTTGCACAAATAAAGGATCCTTGCAAACTTCGACCTGGAATAAAAGCACCCTGGTTCGGACAAAACAAGTTGATCAATGACAGCGCGCAACCGATTAGCCAACACCTTAGATATAATGCGATATAGAGCACCCATCACCGAAATCGGCCTAAAGTTGGATATGTCTGATGCCCCTTGCCTCTTAGAAATCAAAGAGATGACTGCCACATGATATGGTTTAGGCAGCCTCGCATTACGATAGAATTCATCGAACAAGTGGAGCAGGTCAGTTTTTACAGTTGACCAAAATGCTTTAAAGAAGTCAATGTGAAAACCATTATGGCCTGGTGCCTTCCATCCTGATAGTTCGCTAATAGCATTCGAAATCTCCACTTCAGTGAATCTAACCTACAAAGAAACAAATTGGTTTGCCGCCAACTGCTTATAGCCCATATCGCCGATGACCCCCCTGACGCCTAAGTCGGCCGAATACAACCTGGAGAAATAAGAAGTAATAGCTGGCAGACAATTGTGCGGACCAAACTGGCATCCATCGATCTCGATCGAGAGTATACAGTTCTTACTGTATTTATTTGATGCATTCATATGAAAAAAATGTGTATTATCATCGCTATTAGCCAACCATGCAACTCTAGCCCTCAACTTCCATCTAAGCTCATCTCGTGCTCTCCATTCTGCAACGAGAGTAGAGAGTACGATGATACGCTCCTGCAATTGAAGCACTTGACCCTTCGGTACACCAACAAGATCGACCTGACGTTGGGCCAAATCGGAGAGCTCAGCTTCCCACTGGCCGATGAACCTAAACTTGTTCAGGTTATTAAAACTTAGCCATTCCTTAATACATTTCCGAAGACGAAGAAGCTTAACATGGATGCGGATGGCCACCCAAGATCCCGTAGCAGGTTGCGCCCATGATTGACCTACCAACTGCTGAAAGTCTGGCACCCGAAGCCACCATTCCTCAAAGAAGAACCTACGACATGCCTTGAAGCCTGCGCCCCACGAAACAGTCATTTGTCCATGATCGGACATGGTCCGTGGCAGCAGACAAGCAGTGACATCCGGAACTGCGTGAAATAGTTCTGGGGAGAGAAAAACGCGATCAAGTATCCGCAAGCAAGGGCGAGACCTCATATTTGACCACGAGAATTGCTCCCCTACAAGAGAGAGAGAGAGAGAGAGAGATCTAAAATGGTTTACAATTTAAGTACTTGATTGCCAAATTATTCGAGATCTAAAATGGTTTACAATTTAAGTATTTGATTGCCAAATTATTCTAATGGCTGGATGACATGGTGAGTTGATTCACTTTCTGGGAAGCATATTGATTTTGTCAGTTATCAAGTTTGAACTGAAAAGTTTACTTCAACGATAGGGTCGCGAGATCGAAACTCAGAGGAATTGACAGGGGCCTGCACAAGATTTGAATTGCTTATCCGGTTCGGGCGTCAGGTGTACGGGGGACATAAAAACAATGAAAATATCAGATACAATATAATTGCACCAACATTAAGCACCTGATCACCCTCCATCTTGAGGACAGCCTGTCAGTTGTGGGGCCCAGGGCCTGATGGAGGGCAGTCAAGTGCATAATGCACAAATTTTGTGCCATGTGATTGCACCCGATCAGAATCCACAAAATAGGGTGGTTGTGTCTTAATCTTTGAGGGTCTTATATCGCAGTGGGCCGAGCCCATTAAGCGACCTGGTCTTCGATACGGGTTTTCTTGTCATTAAAAAATAAAGTTTAGATTAAAATATTGTTAAATTGTAAAATAGATGCCGTCATTATCCTAAAGAATTAAACATTAAAATTTTTTAAATATTTTCTAAATAGTCACTTTTTGAGCGCACAATGGTGAAATTTGTCCTTAGCGACCTGTTCCAGCACACAGAGACAAGGTCCTACCCCAGAACTACCCAACAATTAAGTGCACACTCTATCCTACTGAGAAAGTGGAAACTCACTATGACACTTTAGTGATTGGATGTCATCCAAGAAAGTTTGCTCACAAAAAAACCAGGACCATTTTATGGGACAATATTTGCTACCCCTCGTGGGTAAGGAACCCCTTAGTGAAAAACTGTAATATTTTTATTATTTTTTGCACATTTGACACGATCTACATGTTTAGTTTAGTAGAAAAGGACCTTTGAAACATGTTATTATAACATGCATGTGAGATTTTTTCAGGGTTAAAAAATCAACGGCCTACAATGTACCAAACTTTCAACCTTCAAAAAATAATATTTTTACATAAAAAAATATGATCTAAGTGTTCATTCTTACGAATTCGACCATGTTGAATACATTTGCTCAAACCAACCTTCTCCTGTGAGTTCCAATTAGAGGGTCAAATGCTTTCCCCATCTTATATTGCCCTTCGTAATGATGCATCTACTCATTCAGGAATCATGTCAGCCTTTTACATTAATGTTAGATCGTGGTTGTTTTTACTTTAAGCTTACGACATTGTATGTAAGGGTGTCAATAGGTCGGCTTTGGTTCGACCTAGGTGGAACCAAACTTGGATCATATTTTTGGGTAGGATACCGGGTCTAGACCCAGGTCTAATCGAGCCTACTATAAGATAAATCATACCTAGATCCAATAAGAACTACATGAACCAGACCCAGATCATACCTGATAAAATAATAATTTTTTATCATTTTTACATTGAAAATTTATGGTCTTAATCAAAGCTTGAGTCAAGCTTGGGTCTGGTATAAAATTTCACAAACTATACTCGGGTCCATATATTAATCGGTTCTTCAAGTCGGGACATGAGTCTTAATCGGGTATTCTTTTTTGTCACCAAACCCGAACCCTATAGGGTTTGGTCGAAGTAAACCCAACCCGTTGACACCCCTAATTATATAGAGTCAAACATATTACTTTTCCCTAACAATTATGAGGGTGTGCTTGAGTGCCGAGATCTTGTAATATCGTGTATTAAATTTAGAGATATTTGAGGTTTTGGCTAAGTGCCATAAAAAAATCGATAAATCCTCGATTTTAGGTAGCGTCAATTGAGTTTGGGTTTGACCCATGGGTCATTGATAAGACCTAAATGAGCCAAACAAGATATGATAAAAACTTTTATTTTTGACCTTTAAAATCAAGCAAAATTTGAGCAAAATTCAGGTTAAATTCAAGTTATACATCATTAGATGTACCTCAAAATGTTGAATTCAACTATATTTTATTTTTCTGAACTCAGGCTATGGTCTGCTCGAAAATCATATTTTTTAAAAAAGGGTCTGTCTCGATGGGACGGGGTCCAGATTGGATCAAACTGAATCCAATCTGTATGATCCAAGTTAATATGGATCTGAACTCAATGCAAAACCCATATTAATTAGGATCTGATCCAGTTCAAGATCCATATAAATATTGGATATGAATTTGCATCTTGGATCTGGACCCAGATCTAAAATCTAGGTCCAACAAAATTAAAGGTTTCAATTCGGTATAAAGGTTTAATTTAAGGAAATTTAAGGTTAAAAAGACTCCAAGATGGATAAGGCACTCTATGAAATTTTCTAGATATTTATTAATTATTAATTAATTAATTAATTCCAAATTTTAGTTATATATGGTAGTTACCAAATAGTGAGGTCTCTAAAAGAGTCCCTTTGATTGCTTTAAAAAAAAATTACTTTTCAATAGGGATGAGTTGAGGTCGCTACAGGTTTGGTATCAGAGTCGACCATAAAATATTATATTTTAATCATTTTTGTGTACCATAATTTTCTTTTGATAATCAAGCCATGTCCAAATTTTATCAGAAAGTCATGACTTGTATTCTAGAGCAGTCTCCATCACTAGTAAGGGCTACCTGGTATTTTTTTTTACTAATATCAATTTATTTAAATTTCATATGATAGACTGTGAGAATGGCTTAATTTAATTCCTTTTTATGTGAATTAGGAATTTGATGTGAATATGCAATTATGATTGTTGAGGGGATCAATCCTAAGGGGGTAGGTTTGATAAGGGTGCAAATTTTTTAACTATTTTTCATGTTTTAGATGTATACCCGCTCCCGAGCTTTGACTTCTGGTGCTCCCGCTGATTGACAGGAGCAAAGGGACTTCATGTTGAATGCCCTGAACACCTTGACAACGATAGTGACCACATACGTCCAGGCACAGGTGGCGCAACAGATCATGTGTGTCTATCTTGCCGAGGTCACTCCAAACCCCACCGTGGTGATGTTCAAGAAGTTTCTTAGGTTGAATCTCCAACCTTCTCAGTGAAGGCCGACCCAGAGGCAGCTGAGAGTTGGGTTGAGGAGACTAAAATGGCATTTTGTATCCTGCCTGTGCCTGAGGATAGGCAGACTAATTTTGGCATGTTCCAATTGAAGGGTGATGCCAAGAAATTGTGGGACACCCTGTGATGAGTGAAATACGACAGAGTGGAGGTAATTCCTTGAGTGACTTTCAATGAGAATTTCTTAGATGCTTAGTTCCCTGCTTATGCACAAGAACGTATGTAGCAATATTTTTTTGGGTTTGTTCAGGGGAACATGAGTTTGGTGAACTATACCACCAAATTCAGGAGTTTGGAGCGCTACTACTTGAACCTTTTTACTAATGATAAGGCAAGGGCAACGAAGTATGTTCGTGGGCTGAAAGACGGACTCCAGGTTCGTGTGATGACGAGTTGTCCTACTATATTCAGTGATGTGATCAAGTCTGCATCCATCTTGAATGAGGAGTGGAAGAGGTTCAAGGATGAATCACAGAAGAGTGGGGGGTAACCAGGGCATCACCAGTGGCGAAGCGAGGAAGAACCCACCTGTGGGTGGCAGGGGGTAAGGTAAAGAGGCAGAGGACACAACAAGGGCATCAGAAGGGTCGACCCCAACAGAGGAAGCAATAGGGGAAGACTTTGTTCATGTGTCAAAGGTGCAACAAGAGTCATCATTAGGGCTCTTGTCCACTCTTTAAGGGAGTCTGCTACTAGTGCCAACAGCCCAAACATATCGTTATCTATTGTCCGAACAAGCCAACGACTCATGGAGGACAACAATAGTAGCAACATAGGCCTCAACAATAGGCGCAACAGAGGACCAACAGGAGAGTGTACGCTGCAACAACTGCCACACAGGGTAATCAAAATGACCTGCTCGAAGGTATTTTCGTAGTCTTTGAACACTATGCTCGTGTGATGTTTGATTTGGGTGCTACCCATTCTTTATATCCTCCTCCTTTGCGAGTTTGCTTGATCTTGTTACATCTAGCCTCGAGAAGGCTTTTTACGTGATGTCTCCGATGGGTACATCTTCTTCTTGCGAGAAATATTTTCCTACAGTCTGAGTGATCATCGAGGGGCATGAGTTGTTTGCTGACCTGATCATACTGAACATGACTTTCTATGATGTCATTTTGGGTATAGACTGGTTGTCTAAATACAATGCTACTCTTTAGTGTTGGAGAAATGAGGTTCCGTTAGAGCGCCCTGATTTGTCTGTATTGGTGTTTTAGGCGATTTGATGAACGAGCGAGGTGAAGATTGTCTCGACATTGAAGATCTCCAAGTACCATAAGCAAGGTTGTATGGTGTTCTTGGCCAGTGTGTCTGCGACAGACAGTTAGGTGACACATTTGGAGCAGTTGGACGCGGTTCATGAGTTTTTGAACGTCTTTCCCGAGGACTTGCCAGGTTTGCTACCTCACAGGAAGATCAAGTTCTCAATCGAGCTAATGCCTGGCATGACACCAGTTTCCTGAATACCGTATCACATGGCACTTGCAGAGCTGGTTGAGTTGAAGAAGGAGCTGGTTCTGTAAGATAGATCTTTGTTTCGGGTACCATCAGTTGTGAATCAGGGCAGAGGATGTTCTAAAGACCACATTCAGGTCCAGATACGGGGACTATAAGTTTTTGGTGATGTCTTTTAGACTTACCAATGCCCCTGCAACATTCATGGACCTGATGAATCGGGTCTTCAGTTTATGGTTGGATTCTTTTGTCATTATATTCACCGATGGCATTCTTATCTACTCTGAGAGCGTGGAGGAGCACTGAGAGCATCTGTGGATTGTGTTGCAGACACTGAGAGAACATCAACTTTATGTTAAGTTCTTGAAGTGTGAGTTTTGGCTCCACAGGGTGATGTTTCTCAGCCACGTGATCTCTAAGAAGGGCATTGAGGTCGATCCAGCCAAGGTGGAGGCAATGTTGTCTTGGAAGCAACCGAAGACAATTTTAGAGATCAAGAGTTTCTTGGGATTGGTGAGCTACTACTGTCAATTCATTGAGAACTTCTCTCGTATAGCGGCTCCAATGACTCGACTTTTATAGAAGAAGATAAAGTTGGTTTGGTCACCTCGATGTGAGGAGAGCTTTCAGAAGCTGAAGAGGAGGTTGACCATGGCCCCAATATTAACTTTACCTTTTGGGACAGGTAGATTCATTGTGTACAATGATGCTTCAGGGACCGGACTGGACTGTGTCTTGATGCAACACAGAAAGGTGATCGCGTACGCTTCTCGACAACTAGAGGTGCATGAGAAGAATTACCCCACGTATGACTTGGAGTTAGCGGCAATTGTCTTTGCACTGAAGATCTTGTGTCACTACATGTATGCGAAATAGTTTGAGGTCCTCTCTGATCATAAGAGCCTCAAGTACATATTCACACAATGTGATTTTAATTTGAGGCAACACAAGTGTTTGGAGTTCCTGAAGGACTACAAGTTCTCCATCACCTACCACCCTGGTAAGGCAAATGTAGTGGCAGACACGCTTAGCAGAAGGCTTTAGTCATGATACTTAGCTTAATAGGGCATATTTGGGATATGATCAAAGAGTTTGTGAGATGACAACCATTTGCAGATGATTCTGGATGCATCCTTTATGCGGGGATGCAGGCGTAACCTAAGATTATAGACCACATTGAGGAGCTTCAGTCAATCGATCTAGAGTTTGAGAGGTTGTGCATGAGTGCCCAGAAGCATGATGCATAGTTTTGTCGTGAGGAGGATGAAACCATCATGTTCAAAGACAAATGGTGGGTTCCAAAGGCACTGCAGAAGGAGCTGATGAGTGAGGCATACCGGTCGAGGTATTTTGTTCACCCAAGTTCTACTAAGATGTTCAAGGACCTCCAACGGATGTATTGGTGGAACAAGATAAAGCAGGACGTAGCAGAGTTTGTGTCTCGGTGTCTACCTACCAGTAGGTGAAGATCAAGCATTAGAGACCTGGTGGACTTCCTCAGTCATTAAACATTCCAGAGTGAAAGTGGGATGACAACTTAATGGACTTCATCATAGGGTTGCCGTGGACCCATTGTCAACACGATGCCATCTAGGTGATAGTGAACATGTTAACGAAGAGTGCCCACTTTCTACCGATCAGGATCAGTCAAAGCTTGGAGAGTCTAGCAGACCTCTATGTGGATGAGATAGTCTGGCTTCACGGGGTGCCACATTCGATCATGTCAGATCGATACCCTCATTTTATGTCTCATTTTTGGCACCAGTTGTAGAAGGCCCTTGGTGCCACATTGAAGTTCAACACGACTTTTCACCCACAAACTGATGGTCAGACAAAGCGCATGATACAAACACTAGAGGATATGCTTAGAGCATGCGTGTTAGATTGGGCAGGAGAGTGAGATAGGCTGTAAAGCTTGTAGAGTTTTCATACAACAATAGTTACCCTGCCAGCATTGGTATGGCCTCATACGAAGCTCTGTATGGTAGACCATGTAGATCCCCAGTGTGCTGAAATAAGGTTGGAGTGAGAGCAGTGGAGTCACCAGAGGCCATCAAGCACTACTCAGACCAGGTACGGTTGATCCGATAGAGGTTGGTCGCAGCACAAAGCAGGCAGAAGAGCTATGCCAATCAGCGGCGTAGGAAGCTCAACTTTGCCATGGGTGACCACGTGTTTGTACAGATCTCGCCCACGAAGAGTGTCTTCCGGTTCGGGAAGAAGGGGAAGTTGAGTCCTCAATATGTTGGACCCTTAGAGATCCTTGAGAGTGTTGGGTAGACCGCATACCGTGTGACACTTCTCCCTTAGTTTTCTTAGATTCATAATGTCTTTCACGTCTCGATCTTGAAGAAGTATGTGACTGACCCCTCACATGTGATCCACTATGAGGCGGTTGATGTACAACCTGACTTGATGACATAGGAGAAGCTGATGAAAATTGTGGATCGCCAGGAGAGGACACTGCACAGTAGGACGATTCTATTCGTGAAGGTGTGTTGGCAACATCACAGATTGGACGAGTGCACTTGGGAGCCCAAGGTCGATATGCGTGAGCACTACCCACACCTATTCAGTACGTTCTAATTTTGTGAATGAAATTCTTTTAAGAAGGTAGGGATGTAATATCGTGTGTTTTTACACAGTCAAATTCAAAGATTTTGGTTGTGTTGCAGAAAAATTGATAAATCCTCAATTTTAGGTGGTGTCAATTGAGTTTGGGTTTGGCTCAAGTCTCATTGACAAGACCTGAACGAGCTAAACAAGATATGATAAAAACTTTTATTTTTTACCTTTAAAATCAAGTAAAATTTAAGCAAAATTTGAGTTAAATTCATGTGAAAATCGGAGGCAAAATTCAAGTTATACATCATTGGATGCACCTTGAAATATTGAATTCAATGATATTTTATTTTCCTGAATTCGAACTATAGTTCGCCCAAAAATTACATTTTTTTAAAAAGTGCCCATCTCGATAGGATCGGGTTCGGGTTGGATCAGACTAGATCCGATCCGCATGATCCAAGTTAATATAGATCTAGACTCAGTCGAAGACCTATATTAATTAGGATCTGATTCAATTCAAGATCCATATGAATATTGAATATGGATTTGGATCTTGGATCCAAATTCAGATCCAAAATCTAGGTCCAACGAAATCAAAGCTTTAAATTTAGTATAAAGGTTTAATTTAAGAAAATTTAAGGTTAAAAAGACTCCTAGAGGGATAAGACACCCTCTATATTTTTTGAATAATTATTAATTATTAATTAATTATTAATTATTAATTAATTAATTAATTATTAAAAATTAATTAATTTGAAATTTCAGTTAGATATGGTAGTTACCAAATAGTGGGGTCTCTATAAGAGCCCCTTTGGTTGCTTTAAAAAAAAAGTAAGTAATTAGAAAGAGGAAGGAGTTGGAAAAGTCAACAAAAAAAATCTAGAAAGATTAGGAAAGGAGGTTGGAGATAGAATCCCATATGGAAAATTCTATCTCCTGTCCACGTGAGGAAGCCCTAGATGGGCGTCACCCTCTAGAGGCCCCCTCTGATATAAAACTTGAAAAAGAAAGAAAGAAGAAACAAAGAGAGAGAGAGAGAGAGAAACTGTGGGAGAGAAAGAAAGAGAAGAAAAAATAAGAAGAAAAGAAGAAGGAGAAGAAGGCTCTTTTTCTCTCCGATCATTCGATCTTTCTCCTGGTCTCTTTTGAGCTTCAAAAAAAGGTACAGGCTTCCTTCTTGATTCAAATGCAGAGAAATAGCACAGATGAGGTTTATGTAATGTTTTTGGTGGAATGAAAAAAGAAGAAAAAAATGAGAATATGATTTTACTAGGTATATATATAGAGAGAGATTGATAGATAACATTACATTAGTTTTATATATATATATATATATGGTTATAATATATATATATATATATATTATAACCATCCATAAATTTTATTCTTTTACCCTATGCATGCTGTTTCGATTTTCGGTGCATATAGTTAGATTTGTTCCACTGTTCACAAGGATAAATCTGTCCTACCATGGGTATGGACAAATGTGGATAGATCTGCCTATTGTAATGGTGGACAGATCTGACAAGCCTCATAAACGTGCAAATTTGGTCCAGATCTACGGATGTCAATGATTGTTTTTTTTTTTTGGCCTGTTATGCGATAGATTTTCAGCATGTTACATAACTAGATTTTTGGTCTGTTACATGATTAAGATATTGGTCTATTATATGGCTGGTTCTTGGTCTGTACATGATCAGTTCTCGGCCTGTGGCATGATAAGTGTTCAGACTGGTCATATAACATACTAATATAATTGTTTAATGCATTATATAAGACTGTTCATGTTTTACATTATGTCACCAAAACCCAAATTTCGTAAATTATGGTTTTAGGATTGATTTTCAAATTTATTTCATTTTTTTTATGAACTGTGAACAACCTAGCTGACAAAAGTCGGCTGAGCAGTTTCTCTAGTACACAGGCCCATCCAAGTGTTGTTAGCTGAGCAGGGTTCAAAAAATAATACGAGACACTAATATGCCCAACCAACTGCAATCGACTAAGTATAATTCAAACACTTCTGTGCCCAACCAACTACAGTTGGCTGATCATATTTTATAATCTGTCATGCCCAGCCAACTGTAGTCGGCTGAGCAGTTTCTAAGCCTGTCAAGCCCAACTGACTGTAGTCAGCTGAGCAGATCTCATGTGTTACACTCCAGCTGACTGCAGTCAGCTGGGATAGACTCAAACAAAAAAAATGATGAAATGGAGCTGATGTCAGTGGGTTTTAGCCCAGTCAATTATCATCGTCTAGGACCCATATCCAACTTTGTTTGATGCTGCCATTTAGGCCAGCATCAAAACAATCTTTAAAGTTTCATCTTGAACTCTAAGTTAAGATCAGGTATGCTGCCACTGTTAGATTGAATATGGCTTGTTTTGTTGCTGCCACATGAACTGTAGTAAGTCTGATTTTTTTTTGCCTATTATATAGTTGATTTTTTGCATGTACATTACCGAATTCTTGGCCTGATATATGACATATTTTCAGTCTGTCATATAGCCAATTTATGGCTTGTTACATAATAAAAATTTCAACCTATTATATAGTCAGTTTATGGCCTGTTTCATAACAAAAATTTCAGCCTGTCATATAGTTGATTTTCAGCTGGTTACATGACAAATTATCGGACTGGTTAAATACATAATCATGTGACTGTTCATGTATGTCATGATAAGACTGTTCATGCTTTATAAAACGTTACATAATGTGTGCTTCTATATGACTGTTATGCACACTTTTACAGGATTGTCATGCCTTATGAATATTACTAAAAATATGTTATGTGACTGATTATGCATGCTTTTATGTGACTGTTCTTGTATCAAAAAATGTCACAAAATTTTTATATGGTTGTGTCGTAAAGAGACACCACATACGTGGAGAAATTAATATGAGACTGCATATGGTTATCGGTTGAGGCTGTGATGGTTTTGCCTAAGCCTAACCGATTGCCAATGAGGTCTTAGTGTTATGCCGTGTATGATTAACATACCTTCGGGCTCAGTATGTTTTGATTGGTAACCCGAGCATACTCGAATTTGGTAAAGATGTGGTTGTTTACATATGCTCATGAACTTGAGTTTTGTGTTGGCTTAAATATGCATATAGTGAACACGTGAATTCTGAAATTACATTGTTGTTGCATCAGCATGATCATGTGTACGTCTGTATATTATGCATGAGATGAATCATGAAAATAAAAATGTATATTGAAAGCATGTGTTCATATGCATATGTAAATTGTTTATTCATGCACATTCGTATTGTGTGTGAATGAATGTGCATTTGTGAACATGTTTGGATAATTATGTGATCACATGTTCACTTTGCATAAGATGCACCAGTGGTCAGATGTGATCCACTGTAGGCCATGTGGACCATGAGCAGGTGTTGCTCTAAGTTTATTCTATGCATTGCAAAAATCCATTTGAAACTATTGATTTCTGAATTAATTGCACTGTTAAATTTTGTAACAGGCCAAGGTCACATGTTGTATTTTGCATGTTGATTTGTAAAATAAATCTTTTGAAAAGAATGTCTTTTGATAAAAGATAAAAAAGATAAAATAGTGTAATTAATGTTTCTTCTTGAATGTTCCTTTTACATTATGGGAATCCTAGATGGCGGTTTTGGAGAACCGTAAGGATACTAAAACTCTGTGTGCGATTGTGCTCCTAAATATGATATGGTGGTTCACCTCTCAGCCACGATTTAGGGAGTTTCTGTCACTTTGCCTGAGGGTGGTGTGCAAACATAGTTATTATTGGTATACCAAGAAAGTGATATCAGTAGATGTTGATTTTCCTGGTGTTCCGACATTAAATGTTGATTTCTAATGTTCTGATGTATGACATTGATTTTTGATATCGGTCGAGGGCCAAATCTGAAACCCATTAATAAAACACAAATTATGTGTTAAGCTATAACTAGGATATCTTGAACTTCGGGAATTGTTGTGCCCATTTTTTCATATCCGCAGGTTTTAATGAAAAGTGAAACTAAAATTGTGTACATTTAATAGCGACATGCATACAAAAGAAAACTCTGACAAGAATTTAATAAGCTATTCATGCATGTGCATTGATATCATGCATATTTACTATTCTGAAATTAGTTTATGCACCTTTACCTATTTTCATTTCATGTGAGATATTGTTGTTGCATGCTAATTGTTATTAAATGCATGATTGGTTGTTTGGATTATGAGATAGTTGTAGTCATGTTCCTCTAAAAATGTTATATGAATTGATTTATACTTCTCTTACCTATTTGTATCTTTAGAAAAATTCGTACACAGGATCTTTAATTTTGACCCTGTGCTCTTTATGTTTTTCATAGGTCCTGAAGCCCAATGATGAGGACATCTACTATATGGGGCTTATGAGGCTTCATGACTACTTTCTGATATTTTGTTTGGGACAGTGTGACTCTATAATTAAGGACATTTATTTGATTATGTTCTTAAACTTTAATTATTGATGAATAAAGTTAATTAGTCGATTGTTGGGTTAATGTAAGATCCCTTGTGGTTTGGATTGTGTTATATCTGTAAGGCTCCGGATCTCTGGGTAGAGTTTCCACAATTATAAAAAAAAAAAAATCCACTTTTCAATAGGGATGAGTTTGGTTTGTTACAGATCTCTGGATTGAAGTCAAATTCGACAGATGCCAAATCCTTTTTTTTAGAAAGGCAAGATGGGGTTAGGCATAACCCCACCAGTTATTGTTCAATGTACCACTAAGGTTTTTTAACCTGCAACATCCCACCACAAGGAGACGTACACTGATAGCTCTTACCAACCACGCCGAGCCCCATTGGTAACTCATGCCAAATCCTCCAATTACTAAAATGAGAGATCTCAAATCCGTGGATCTAAAATCTTCAAAACTGCCAAAAATGCAAGGCTTTTTGGCAAGGGGGTCAAGCTAAAAATCCTTTGAGGATCCCAATTTCATAAGATGTTAGAGCAGTATTTCAAAGAATGGCTAAGTGCCATGGCTATTTGACACAGGCAAACACATGACAACATTTCACGTGGGGTCTAAACTTTGTAGTTGTGGGCCCCATGCAATGCTGTCGTGTGATTGGCTAGTGTCATATAGTCATGGTTGTTAGCTGCTCCTTTAATCTCAAACTCAAAGAGACTTGTGCACACTTACATATTTTTATTAGTTTTTTTACACCTAATGGTGGGTTTGACCGATTAGATTGTGCCTGGATGGTGACTGATTAGATCTTGGTACTAGCCCTTGTGTGTGGATGTAGAATTATTATGGACCAGCAACTCAAAAAATGATTTTGTGGATGTGCAATCATGTTAAGGGGGTGTTTGATTCACCGAAGAATCTCTTGGAGGAACACCACACTCCCTGCTGAGGTGTTGTCCCGCATTTGATTCACCTATCATGTGTGTTCTGTGCTCAATTTAATTGAGGGGATGCAAAAGTCCAAAACATTTGTCTCTCACTCAAGATTCTTATATCCAGAACATTTGTCGCTTTGCTTGTTCGACCGACAAATGTTCTACATGGCAAACACTTTTTAAGAGTGCATTGATGCCAATATGTTTTAAGAGGGGCAGAAAGGGAGATAATAAAAGTATGAAAAATTATCATAAGTATTGTACGACAAAAATGATGCATTTCACGAAAAACCTTATAATTTTCAAAAATTTGTTTGATGTCCAAAATTGCAAATATCTGTCATTAAAAAGACCATTTTAACCTTTGCATGAGTGGTTTTCTTTCAGATATGCAAATTTTCCCCCAAATATGTTCCCAAGTATTGCATCAAAGATTTATGACAGACCTTATCACTGATTTTTTACCTAAAAAATAAATGATTTCAAAAACACACACAAAAGAACAAAGAAATTAGACACAAATACCATTTCAACGATACCTAATTCGCTGAAAAATTGTGAACAAATGTTGAGATACAACCCTTACAACATTTCTAAACAGGAGATGAAAAGGCACGACTGTGGTTATCCTTATTATTCTATGCTAATGACCACCTGCAGTAGAAATCTGAAAAAACAACAAAAGGGACAAAGACAAATCGAGGCATTAACTTTCCAATACCATAAAGATCACCTTAATCTAATGAGTGGTTGGGGAGAAATATCCTTTGAAAGATAGACTGTTTGGTTATTCTAGTCTGCAGAGCATGTTTTTGTTTCAGTTTTAGAACTCAAAAACGAGAATCCTAAAGGGGTTTTTAGTTGTAACACAAAACAAGAAAGTTACATGCATGTATCTCATTTTCAACAACTATAAAAATGTAAATTTTCAACATCATATCAGAGAGATACATATCAGAGAAAAAAGACTGTCATGCAAAAAATATGCAAATTTTCTTTAAAATATGTGAATTTTCTCCCAAATATATGAATTTCCTCCTAAATATGTGATTTTCTCCTACATATGTGATTTTTTTTCTAAATATGTGTCAAAGTATTGCATTTAAGATATGTGTTAGAATTTGCCATTAATTTTTTACTTAGAAAATGAAGGATTTTTGAAAAATACATAAAAAAACAAAGAAACTTGACAAAACACATTTTCAACGATTCCTAATTCGCTAAAAAACAATGAACAAGCATTGAGAAACAACCCTGACATGATTCCTAAAATAAGAGATGAATAGGTGTGATTGTGTTTATCCAGATTATTCTATATTATTTTCTGCCCACCTGCATAAAAAATCCAAAAAAATAATAAAAAGAAAAGAGACAGATTGAGGCCTTAGCTTTCCAACACCACCAAGATCACCTTAATCTGATGAAAGGTTGGAGAAAAATATCCACTAGAAGATAGATTGTTTGGTTGTTTCAGTCTGCAGAATATATTTCTGTTCTGATTTTGAAACTGAGAAAGGGGAACCCTAAAGGGCTTTTCGGTTCTGACTTAAAACAAAAAAGTTACAGTCTTGTGTTTTCGCTTTCCAACTATTATAAAAATATAGGTTTTCAACTTCGGATATGAGAAATAAAGATTTGAGAACAAAAACTATTCTGCAAAAAATATGTGAATATGCGAATTTCATCCTAAATATGTAAATTTCCTTCTAAACATATGAATTTCCTCTTATATATATGATATTTTTCTCTTAAATATACAAATTTCCTTCTAAATATATAAATTTTCTTCCAAATATATGCATTTTTTCTCAAATATACAAATTTTTTTCCAAATATGTGAATTTTCTCTTAAATATGTGATTTCTCCTAAATATTTGAGAAGAAAATCATATATTTAAGCAAAAAATCGCATATTTGAAAGAAACCCACATATTTATGAAGAAATTCACATATTTAGGAGGAAAATCATATATTTGAGAGGACATTCACATATTTGGTAGGAAATTTGCATATTTAGGAAGAAATTCATATATTTGAGAGAAAAAATAAATATTTAGGAGAAAATTTATATATTTGGAAAAAAAATTGTATATATAAGAGAAAATTCACATATTTAAGAGAATATTCTCATATTTAAGAAGAAATTCACATATTTAGGAGAATATTTTCATATTTGAGAGAAAAAAATACATATATAGGAGAAAATTCACATGTTTAAGAGAAATTTGCATATTCACGTATTTTCTGCAAAACCATTTTTTTTTCATATCTGTATCTCTCTGATCTAATAATGAAAACCTATATTTTTATAGTCGTTAGAAGAAGATATAGGCCTGTAACTTTCCTGTTTTTAGTAAGAACTGAAAACCCTTCTAAGGTTTATGTTTTTGAGTTTAAAAAATAGAACAGAAATATGCCCTACAAACTAGAATAATTGAACAATCTATCTTTCAAAGAATGTTTCTTCCCCACCACTAATCTGATCAAGCTGATCTTAGTGGCATTAAAAAGCGAACAGCATGATCTCTCTGCACTTTTTATTATTTTTTTAGATTTTTGGCACGTGGCTAGAAAATAGCATAGAATAATCAGGATAGGCACAATCACATTTGTTCATCTTTTATTTTAAAAATGTTATCAGGGTTGTATCCCTGCATCCGTTTATCATTTTCTAGCAAATCAAGTATCGTTGGTAATGTATTTATGCCTAGTTTGTTTGTTCTTCTTTATATTTTTTCATAATCTTTCATTTTTTGGGTAAAAAATAAGTGGTAAAGTCTGTAGCAAATCTTGGATGCAATACTTAGACACATATTTAAGAGAAAATTTAAATATTTGAGAGAAAAATCACATATTCAGGAGGAATTTTGCATATTTAAGAGGAAGATCGTGTATTTAGAAGAAAATTCGCATATTCGCATATTTACAAATTTTTGTTGAACATTCATTGTTCTCAGATATGTATCTCTCTGATTCAACGTTGAAAACATATATTTTTAAGTTGTTGGAAAGTTAAGATACATGTCAATAAGTTTTCTATTTTGAGTCAAAACTCAAAACCCCTCTAAGGTTCTCGTTGGAGTTACAAAATTGGAAACGAAACATGCTTTGTAGACTGGAACAACCAAATAGTCTAACTTTTAAAGGATGTTTCTCTCCAACCACTCATTAGATCATGGTAACCTTGGTGGCATTGGAAATATAACACCTCGATATGCCTCTATTCTTTTTATTATGTTTTTGGGTTTCTAGTATAAATGGCTAAAAAATAGTATAGAATAATTGGGATAGGAATAACCATGCTTGTTCAGCTCTTGTTTTAAGAATGTTGTCAGGGTTGTATCTCGTTCGTAGTTTTTCTGCAAATCAGGTATCGTTGAAAAGGTATTTTTGTGTAGTTTCTTTATCCTTTTATTTAGTTTTATGGAATATGGTGCACACCGACAATAAGTCAGTTCGTGATCAAGACATCGAAATAAAATTCTATTGCAAAAGCAGTCAAAGTGAAATTTTATGGAATATGACAATGACTGATACTACTAGAATTTGACTTAGTAGGTCACTAAATTTGAAAAAACTGATTAACAGAGAAAACACAGAAAACAAAAATATCTTTCCAACGAATCAATAATTGTAATTTTTTGATATCGGGGTGCCATGATATGGTATGAATAACCGGTCTGAATGATGCACCAGAAATACAGTCACTCGAATGACTGTACTCTTTGTTCAGATCCATTTTTGGTGACTGCAAATACAAAATCTGTCAGCGGACTGAACACTGGAAATATAGGAGAGTTCATTAGATTTTCAACAAATCTAAGTAAGCACAAAATAGACCTATATCTACGAAGATACACTCTGATTATCAGGACTGGGTCAGACAAACCAAAATGCATAAACACACATCAAGCACAAATGCACAAGTTTTGATTTTCGATTTTAATTTTTTGGTGGTTAAAATTTGACCTGCACAAAAAATATACTTCCAATGGTGATTTATCAAATTTTCAACTGCTCTTTCTCTGAAACCCAACTCCGGTTAGACAATGCTCAACTCAAACACGAAAGATAATCAACCACACAAGCTTTCAAGAAAATAACTTAACAAATCTGTATTCATTCAAAAGACATGCATGTTTCAAATATGGTGCAACACAATCCAACTCTAACAATGAGATGACAGATTTAAGAAGCAATAACAACATCCACAACACAAATTTAATAGAGCAATTGGGTTTTAGCCAAACTGATGGAGACAAAAATTGGCCAGTTCAAGCCACAAACATGTTTCTTCAATCCTAGTGGTCACAAGATAAGAAGTGTAATCTAAAATTGCCACCAAGGAACACATGCAACATTATGGGTCACGAACAGTAGCAGAGATGCACTTAAAACAACAATGGTGGATGCCCTTCATGTCCATCACGATACCATGAGGATGGAAGGCATCCTACTCGGTTCCTCCAAGCTCAAATACTCCAAGTTTGGCTCAAAACACAAAAATTGCCATTCTTTCTCCAAGTTTCTTCTCAAAACTTTTGCAAAATTCTTCAAATTGTTGTACATATATTGTATTTGAATCGTTATACCAGATAATGTCCTTAAGTGATTTACACAATGACATCTATGTCGGAGACAACGATTTACCTTTGCTACAAATAACAGTCCAACTTATTGACGTGTTTAGTAAAATTAATTTTTATTTCAACCCAGAGAGATTTACATAATTTGTCTGTTATATGTTCAAACCACAAACTCATCATTTATAAAGGAAATGTCACTTCGTCTATTCTTTACTGACGAAGCAAAGCGAAGCGACACCCTCCTAAACTTGTGCGACCTGTCATTCATTTATAAAGGAAACATCGTTTCACATACCGCTCATTTTAAAAAAGCGCACACAAATAAATTGCATTGCACATTAATTAAAAAACATCATTTCATTTGCCTTTTGCAAAAATGAATTATAATTGATTGCAAGTCAATCAATATCAAGCAACAATATGCCTTTGTTTGTCTTTCTCAATGAAATCGATTTGTATTTATGAAGTTACCTCGATTTGTATCGCTGAAGTTACCTCAATTTATACTTTACTAAGTCTAAACATTGTGTCGATTTGTTTGTTGTTTTTCTTTTCTGCCTTTTATGAATCAGTCATTTTGTAAATCGCGATAGGACATATCATTCATATAGACAAAGCTCGTAAAGGCAAATCGTAATAGGATATTCAAATGGATTTGGTGGGATGAGATGTATTTGATTGTCAGATGGGTTTAGGTAGGGGAGTGATTGGATTGGGTTGGATGTGAGACCTATTTAGCTCTCATCAAATTTAAACCCAATCTAAACTATTATATATAGAGAGAGATACAAATTTACATATATATATTTTAATTAAATTTATTTGGGTCTCAAATGAACCCAAAAGTTATTATATTTAAGTATGATCCATTTGGAATTTAGATAGATCAAAAACTTATTATATTTTAGTAAAATTCACAGTACACTAAAATGATTCATTTAGATCATAAGTGAATCCAATTCTTTTTTTCTTAAGTAGGAGTTATTTGGACCTCGAATTGAATTCAGAACAAATTCATTTTACCTTCATGAGAACCATTTAGGTCTCAGGTAGATCCAAAAGCCTTATTTACTTACTGGAATCCAATTGGATCTCCAAATGGGTCTAAATGTTAATATACATAATGAGATCAAATTGAGTCTTTAAGTAGATTCAATATCTTATTTTCTTAGTAGGATCCAATTTGGTCTCTAAATGGATCTAAAATACTTTTACATTAGATTAGATTTATTTGGGTCTTAAACGGATCCAAATCTCTTATAGGTCCAGTCCAAACCCTGATCTGAGTCTAAACTATTTCCATATCTATGATGGTCATGTATTGTATCTAAGCCAAACCATTGATTATGATGTATTATAACTAAATACTCATATTTTTTGTAAATGAATGTGGTTGTAAATCACATCGATTTGTAGTTATGAAGTTACCGTGACAATGATATGTCTTTGTGAACGAAATCAATTTGTATTTATAAAGTTACATTGATTTGTATCATTGAAGTTAACTCAATTTGTTCTTTACTAAGTCTAAACATCGTCTCGATTTGTTTATTGTTTTTCTTTTTTTACCTTTTATGAATCAGTCATTGTGTAAATCGCGATATGACGTGTTGTTCACTTAGACAAAGCTCGTAAAGGCAAACCCAATCTAAACTATTATATATATATATATATATATATATATATATATATATATATATACATTTACATATATATTTTTTAATTAAATTTATTTGGGTATCAAATAAACCCAAATTTTTTTTATTTAAGATGATCCATTTGAAATATAGATAGATCCAAAACTTAAACCCTAAACCCCAAACCCCAAACCCCAAACCCTAAAGCCTAAACTACAAACCCTAAAACCTAAAACCCTAAACCCTAAAACACTAAACACCAAACCCTAAACCCTAGACCCTAAACCCTAAACCTTAAATTCTAAAACCCTAAACCCTTAAAACACAAAAACCTAAACCCTAATCGTGATAGGGCATATCATTCTTATAGACAAAGCTCGTAAACACAAATCACGATAGTTAAATGCTAAAGCGATAACGATTTATACTAAGGAATACAAAATCCTGCAACGATCATTACTTAATAATGTTAAACATTAGAACGATTTATACTAATGAATGCTAAATGCTAATACGATAATGATTTGTACTAACGAAGACAAAATCCTACAGTGATGATTACTTAAAAATACTAAACATTTCAAAGATTTACACTAATAAAAGTTAAATGCTAAAGCAATAACGATTTGTACTAAGGAATACAAAATCTTATAAGCAATCATTACTTTAGAATGTTAAACATTAGAACGATTTATACTAATGAATGCTAAATGCTAATGCGATAATGATTTGTACTAACGAAGACAAATTCTTGCAGCGATGATTACTTAAGAATGCTTAACATTTCAACAATTTATACTAATGAATGATAAATGCTGAAACGATTATAAACAGTTTTAAACCATTTACCTCATTTAATTGCAGACCATCTAAAATGAACTTAGCATTATCCTCCTTGACATTTATTGTAGCCTATCGGTCGATCTTGGAAAAACCATAAATCGCAGGGCCACACTGAGGACAAAAGGCGACAATATGCTCTCATGCTCAGGCCTACAAAAATAATATATTAGTAAGACTATAACCTTCAACGACATTAGTCTATAACTACCAAATATGTAATAAATAATTACCTTAACAAATGGCTAAAACCCTTCGACGGTTTTTGTACCCTTACTCACACTGTAAAGTTGACTGCATAAGAATGCAAGAATAGTAGCACCCCATGCATAGTTGTCTACTTCATCGAAGTCTTTCAAGAACTGCAGCCACAGGTAACTTAACCTCGAACCAGACAAATCCGAAAATAGAGTAAGTCCAAAAAAATAAAGAAGGAAGCTGCGCAACTCTTGGTCAGCTCTTTCAGATGCACATGTAGCAGACCGGCCTTCCCATTTATTACGAAAAGAAGAAACTTTCATTAATGTGAAATTGCTTTCACCAAAAATACATTGACCCCAATCCTCCATCGACATTCCTAGAAGGCTCGTGCACTTGTCCCTTGCATTATAGTTTGAATCTCATGCTAGGACAACAATTCTATGGCACTTAAGACCCGTAATTTGTGGCACATCTTCTAGGGTCATGGTGATCTCAAAAGAATCAAACTGGAATGTGTTCATCTTATGATTTCACTTATTGACCGGGTGGGTCATAGTGTTCCAACACGAGAAAGCCACTGAAGTGCATATTTCATAATTGATCATTCTGATATTCACTCAGATGTCCATATTACGACAGAACTGCAGGCCACTGACACCGCCCTTTGAGCTTTTTACCTGGCGCTCTACTTATCTTCTGACCTCTGTGTAGCACAAAATAACATATTATTTGTATCAAATCAAAATTACTCTCATTTGTACTTTTACATGTCGCTATACACAGTAATTCCTATATATAATAATCGTTGCACACTCGCTATCACTGTAATCATATACACAATAATCAATATCAAAGTAATCGCTATACGTACTAATCGCTATAAATAGGTCACAATAATCACTATACATAGTAATCGCTATCACAGTAATCACTGTACATAATAATACCTATCACAATAAATCATTACGTAATCGCTATATGTTACATATAAACAGATTCAGATATCCTTCAAATTTGGATATTTATCAGATTTGATAGCAAAATCAGAATCGAATTATACTCGAATAGTTTTAGCTTATCAAATGCAACTGAACAATCAAATTTGGTCCGATATAGGATCAAAAATATGATTCACTGAGTGGCAGTTGTGCCAGAGAATGATGTTAAGGCACTTTATGCATTTGAGAAAGGAGGTGAGACGGCCTTTGTATTTGCATTGAAAACTGGATTTAGCAACTACCACCTCATAAAATGGTAGATGCCAAATCCAGAAATGGACTGCTGCCACTTTGTCAAATGCATAAACTCCCTCCAACTACCAGTTCCCATATGGAGACTTATTTCACATTCTTAAGATCGAAATATCATCAAGAGGGCATTTATTGCATCCCCACCCAAGGGAAGCCACTTCTTGAAGGGACGCATGAGAAAAAGTTCTTTCCCATGGGGGGAAGGTGTGAACCAGTGTTGTCGATATTGGCCTGAATGTCAATGCACCAGAAAATATTGACCTGAATTGGCTATTTTTTAATAAAATGTAAAAAATAGATTAAAATTAATTTTTTTTATTATTTTAATGGCTTTAACATGTGTCACGTTCTGATTGACACAATATTTTTTAATTATTTTTTGGCCAATTCAGAATAATTCACTTGAGAATGGATATTGGAGGATTCACCTGAATCATTGGGCCAAACGATACAAGTCCGATTCCGATACAGACAACAGTGGTGTGAACCCATTTTGACAGGAAAGATGCTTGTTTGCCTTTATTATGTAAACACCACCACATGTTTTCCATGGAGATGTTTGTTTCACCTCCCTTAGTAAAAGTTCTCTTTCCTACGAAAGAGTGTCTCTTTCATCCCCCCCCGAAAAGAAAGCAATATCCATGCTTGAACAAAGAATAGAGTGCGAATAGGCCAAGGGATTAAGCATTCTATTATTTCATCACAATTCCAGCAATGAACATTGCATACACAAATATGATCATGGAAAATATTTAGGTGTATGCATGGCTGATCAGACCGACAAAAGGAGAAGGAAAAAAAAAACACCCAATATAACCCAAAAAAGGCGAAAAACTCACATCAGCAAAATCATATCAAAACACGAGCCATTCTGCTATGTTCTTCTAGTCTTCAATCAAAGACAAACTGGAAAGGGTTTTCCTACAAACAAAACAGAGAATTCTTTTGATGAAGACTGCACAGAGCAAGAAATGTAAGGCCACACAACTTGCTTACAAAACCAAATCAACCATCAATTGCAGTTACGATCCCGTTACTGCTGCACTAATCTCCACACACGAATTCATGCATCTTCACCAGAGCTTACAACAGTGCAATCATCATTGAAAACTAATCCATAAACACCTCCCAAGTGAGCACCCTTTATGGTTATACGACTTGAAGCTGGCTTATCAACTTCATATATAATTATGCTTGTGTCTAGAGATCCCGTAACAACCATTGTGCTATCAGGAGACCAAGCCACACAATTTATACGAGCAGTATGGTACAACATGTTCTTAAGCTTAACCTGCAGAAGATAGTCAACTGGTTAGTGAGACAAATGTTCAGGAAGTTAAAAATCAAACCTTGGTAATTAACATTACATTTCTAAAAAGGATTAATGCGGAAGGGAAAGGAAGAAAGAGAGATGGACTATGCAAATGGGAACCAAAAAGTTAGAAGTATGAACAACTTAAATATAGTGACAAAATCTATCAAAAATAAAGAAAAAAAAAACATGGATGAAGCATGACAGCCTTTTACTACTTTAATGTGTGTAAAAAGAATTTAGGAAACAAAAAGAAAATTAAAAAACCATATAGGATTTACATTGTGCCTGATAAATTGAACCATGGCATTTTGCTATGTCACATGGGTGCGGGTGCGACACGGGTGCGGCGCAATTTCAAAAATTTTGGACACGGGGACTCGGCTATATATATATATAATTCTAGTAAACAATTAAAATTAAGTAGCCAAAACTATGACCTTAATTTTTTCGAAAGTTTCAATTTGGCATTCCCATTTCTTTATGGTAGTTCTTAAGCTAGCTTTTCTAATACTTGTGAAACCAGTATTTTTTTAAATTGGAAAAGCATTTATTTAGCTATCTCAAATGGTTGGGTTACCTTTTATCGTGTTTTATACATATTTTTACATAAGTTGTGACTTGTGAAACAGTCACACAGACTGTGCACACAGTCTGTGCAATGCAGTCTGTGACTGTGCAGACTGTGCACAGTCACACAGACTGTGCACAGTCACACAGACTGTGTGCAATGACTGTGCAGTTGCACAGTCTGTGACTGTGCAACTGCATTGCACAGTCTGGTTATATATTAAAAAAAAAGATATATAAAAATTGTTTTTTTTTGTTTTTTGTCTTAAAAATGGACATTTTTGGACTCAGTCAAAGTTGACCGAGTCCAAAATGTGGACGGACGCGGCCTGGACTCGTTGACCGAGTCTGACTCGGCGTTGACCGAGTCCGGGCCGAGTCCGAAGCCGCACCCGTGTCGGGGCGTGTCGACTCGGGTGCGGCACCTCCCTAGCCGAGTCCGTGTGACATAGGCATTTTGTAGTCTAGGAAAACAAGGGTAATTATAATACCGCACACAAGGCCGTAAATGCTTAAGAATTTTCAAGGTTTTTGAATCTAGAATGCCATTGACATACAATAGAATGAATGTCTACTACATTTTTCATAACAGGGATATTGCGCCGAATCAATTCATTCTAGGTCTTGATTGCTTTGTCACCTTCTCATGAAAATCCAGAACATGCAATTAATAGCAAAGTACACCATTATTATCAAAACTGGTATTTGTCTTATGCACCACAATTTGCTTTGTAATCCCATTGTTGCTTAAAGCTAAACTTATGGTCCCCAATAGTAATATTCCTGCTTATTGCTGATCTCCAATCTTTACTGGGCTCCTCCTTTTCCCAGTTCCTTCAACTTGCTTCATGTCAAATTTTTTGTGTTCTGTAATTTCAGACAGCTTGTAACATGCCCATTCTATCCCTAACAATGCTCATCTTTCTGTTTAATTAACTCTTAAGGACAAGATGTAAGGATACGTGGCATTTCTTCAATATGTGTTTTTATTTTTGCTTTACGTAACATGCATTAGTATTGTATCATTGTCATCAATGGCTCGTGTAATTGATTTGTAGTACCAGTTGGAGTCACACTATCTCAACCGGGCCATATTCAGGCAAACCTAGCTTGACTAATAAAAAAAAATTAACTCAATCCTAGTGAGGATTAATCTATTATGAGAGATCATCCCATGTGATTAATGAGGTTGGACATCAACCTGTTGTAGTTGGAATATTCATTTTCTCTTTCCTATTTCATTGAGTCAAATTGAAATGACAAAAATTGACACAGAATTAGAGCAGCCATGACGAAGTGATCTATTAATCTCATCTTCATGCTTTTTCCTCTAATCTTCTAACCTCTTTCTTCTCTATGGATTTAATATTTTTCAGAAGATTTCTTTGTTTTGAATGTTAAATTTTAAAACACTTACTGGAATCATAGGCAGATCTGACTGTTAGCTTTGAACAAATCTGGAATCTAACTTGTTTTTTGGTCCCATAGGCTTGGGTGAAGGGGATAAATGGATTGGTACGTGGAAATGGTAGCTCTATCTCAGCTGGTGGTGTGGTTGGCTGGAACCAAATAATCAAATCTTCAAGGAAGTACGACCTTGCAAAGGGGGGTGATTGAATTGGTAATTAAGTTTATGGTTCAAATCAAGCTTGCAAAGGGGTCAAGCTGAGGTTCCAGACTGACTTATGGTCCAGGGATGTAACTCTTGCTGAAAGATATCCACCGTTTTTTCACATAAACAGAGATAACAACATACTTGTAAGTGAATGTTGGAAAGGAAGAGCTAGTTAGTTCACTGAATTCAGAAGGAATTTCAAGGAGCAAGAGGTAGAAGATTGGTTTTGGTTATGGCTATTGGATTTTTAGGCCCATGGAAAATTTCTGACAGCGAGAATTCCTTATATGGAAATGTGACGGATTTTTAGGCCCATGGAAAATTTCTGACAGTTGGAATATTCATTTTCTCTTTCCTATTTCATTGAGTCAAATTGAAATGACAAAAATTGACACAGAATTAGAGCAGCCATGACGAAGTGATCTATTAATCTCATCTTCATGCTTTTTCCTCTAATCTTCTAACCTCTTTCTTCTCTATGGATTTAATATTTTTCAGAAGATTTCTTTGTTTTGAATGTTAAATTTTAAAACACTTACTGGAATCATAGGCAGATCTGACTGTTAGCTTTGAACAAATCTGGAATCTAACTTGTTTTTTGGTCCCATAGGCTTGGGTGAAGGGGATAAATGGATTGGTACGTGGAAATGGTAGCTCTATCTCAGATGGTGGTGTGGTTGGCTGGAACCAAATAATCAAATCTTCAAGGAAGTACGACCTTGCAAAGGGGGGTGATTGAATTGGTAATTAAGTTTATGGTTCAAATCAAGCTTGCAAAGGGGTCAAGCTGAGGTTCCAGACTGACTTATGGTCCAGGGATGTAACTCTTGCTGAAAGATATCCACCGTTTTTTCACATAAACAGAGATAACAGCATACTTGTAAGTGAATGTTGGAAAGGAAGAGCTAGTTAGTTCACTGAATTCAGAAGGAATTTCAAGGAGCAAGAGGTAGAAGATTGGTTTTGGTTATGGCTATTGGATTTTTAGGCCCATGGAAAATTTCTGACAGCGAGAATTCCTTATATGGAAATGTGACGGATGTGTTATGTTCTCTATAGCTTCATTTAGCCATGCTTTTGGCTGTAAAGATGTAGACCACTTTCCAAATGACACCGTCCAGGGTTTCCATCCCTCTCCTACAACCAAGATATTTGTGTGGCTCTTAGCACTTGATAAGGTTAATAACCAGTGCAAATTTAAAGACAAAAGTTTCCAGCTTGCAAGTACTTGCTACTTCTGTTTCGATGAGAACGAAACAATTGAGCATTTGTTTTGGTTTTATCCAGCATTTCAGTGGTTGTTCAAACAAGCTTTGGATTGTGCCAATAAAATAGCCAGATGGGGATTTAGCTTGGATTGGTCGGAATAGGACTGGTGGTTAAGAATCTTAATTTGATCTATTCTGTAAGCTTGTTGAAAGATTTCTTATCCCCTGGCTTAAATTATTTCTCTTAGACAAAAAAAAAGGATTTACATGGTTTGCAAAGTGTTATAATGTGCATCTCCCTCGCATACTGTCTGTAGACTCTGTACATACACCAATTCTTGTTTTCTTTTTGTTATGTGTGTGTGCTTGTGTTCAAGGATTGATACACACACACACACACACACACACAGATATATATATATATATATATATATATATATATATATATATATATATATATATATATAGAGTGAGAGAGAGAGATGGTACCTCTCGAGTGACATGGTCCCATACAACAGCTTCTCGATTGAGATCACCAGAAATAAACATAGAGGCATCTGGGGAGAAACGAATGACGTTAATAGCACCACGATGCTTCTCAAGGACTGACTCTTCAGTGAGAGTGTCCCCATTGACAGAATAGACGTGGAGTTTCCCATCTTGGCCACCAACAATGGCCTCACTTCAATCAGGTGAAATTGCAGATGCCGTCACAGCAAACCCAAGATTCAGAGTTGACAACACTTTGGATCCACGAAGCATGATTACTCCTGAATCAGTTGAAAGCAATGCCAGCTCGGGCTTATCAAGTGCAATATTTAAGTCCTTTGGTTGTGCACCAATATCAATTTGTTCTTCATCACCACACTGATCAGCATGCAGCGGAATTCTCCTTACCTGTAAAATTTTGGGAAAAGGATCATCTCTTGTAGCAAAAGCAAGTTGAACATATTGTACATAGCTACAGTTGTTGTACAGTCAGCAAAATATAAGCCCCACAGCAGGATATCATCAATTGGAATTTGGCAGGTAGATTAAGAAATTGTTCCTTATTAAAGGAATATGCTATTCATCAGACTTGGTGAGCAATACTACCGTGTATTGAACTTTTATAATTGGCTGCAAAGCTTTCCAGACAAGAATATATGGACTATCCCTGATATTTACTATCCGAACATCAAAGAAGAGGACCAAATATTTGGAGAACACCTGATAAAATCATCAAATTGGACTAGGACAATATAACTTAAAAACGAGGAGAAAATCTCCAACCGAATAGCCTTTGGAAATCTTTCACATGTTATTGCCATTAGACATACTAGCGAGCACAGACATGCTCCCAGTCTATGCCACAGGGACTCACCAAAGAGGCCTCTGCACCCACGTCGACGCGACGCGGGTGTGGCACCCAATTCGGTCAACCCGCACCCAAGGTTATCATTGTCCAAAATGGACTTGGTTAACTTTGTCCATTAAAAAAAGGGACAGGTATCGATAATGGGTAAGGGTACCTCGAGCACCCCCCTCCCCCCCCAATTAAAAAAATAAGGGGGTACCTCGAGAAGGGGTAAAGAGGGATGGGGCTTGAGAATGGGGTACCACGAGAAAGGGTAAAGGGGTGGTGTTAAAATATATATATATATATATATATATATATATATATATATATATATATATATATATATATACCCTCTTGTGTGACAATCAAAGTGCTATCAACATGTCATTCAATCCTATCTACCACAGTCGTGCCAAACATATTGAAATTGATCAACATTTTGTAAGACAAAAGGTTGAAGAGAAGGAAATTGAACCAGAATACGTGCGGACTGCTGATCAAGTTGTTGACTTGTTTACAAAAGGACTTATCAAGGACAGATTTTGGATGTTCATGGTCCAAAACCATGTACAACTGGAGGGGGGGTGAAAAGATACTGTCATTTAGTATAAGGTCTGGAACTCAGAATCCAGACCCAATTCCTTTCATTTTAAACACATGCTCATTAATGTTTTATTAATGGCATGCTGTAATTTTATCATAACATGTAATGGGTATTTTCATAGCCTAGCTATTGTATTTGTGTGTATTTAATCAGAGAAGCAAAAATGAATACCCTGATTAGGGATTTTTGCTGCAGCCACGTTCTCTCTCCCCATGTTGTGCTGTTGCTTGTAGATGAAGAAAGGAACCCATGATTTCTATCAAGGCGGGTCGACCCGTTTATTAAACGGGTTAGTTTAAGCCCAACCTGAACCCGCCTAAAAGGCGGGTTGGCGGGTCGGGTTGGGAGGTCGTGTCAGGTTTTGCCACCCCTAATCTCAATATTTGTCATATTTTATGACAAAATCTTTGCAGTTTGTAGTTCTACTTTTAAAGGCAGTGACGTTTTTTATTGATAAAAATATAATTTACAATCAAGCTCCTTTACCACCGGAGAAAATTATTAACACTATCACAGTTCACTATACATGGAGTTCACAAAACTATACTAGTCATCAATAACTTCACTTTTCATATTCTTTATATATTTTATATTTTTCACTCCATTGTTCTCTAAAATGCCAAAATTACTTCTGTAATATCACATAAGGGCATTTTATGAAGCACATTCTTGTGCCATTTCTATATTGAGGGATCTAACATTTCTCCATCAACGCAAGATTTCATTTTCTTGTTATTCAATTGCAATGAACATCTAGTCAGTCTTTTCCCTCAAGACATGTTTTATTTAGAACACAAGATCTTGTTGGCTTACTATGCCTGACTCAACATTGAGTAGTAATTTTAGCTAGTGTGTAAATTGCCTACCCCATCAAGGTGCAAGATTGAATTGAAATATATTCATTTCAGTGATCATATTGGATAATAGAAAGACACATCATCATGTTCTCCAGCCTAGTTGCAATCATAAGTCATCAAGAAAATCAGCTTCAAAAAGATGGTGCAAGCACACAAACCACAAGATATAAAAATAAAGGCAACTACTACATGTACATGAAGAAATGGTGCTACCTTGTTATCAAAGGCAAATGTGGTGAGCTCTCCTTCCACCACTGCAAAACATTTAATTTGAGAGTTCTCCCTTCTCTGTAACCTTCCTGCACATCCAACTTCTTGCATCCATCGGACAATCACCCCATCATAACTGCTAGATAGAATAATATTCTGGCTGCCTTCAGAGGTGACTGCCAAACCAGTGACGCTCTTCATGTACCCAGAAAATGATACTGGCATCTTTTCTAGGTCATTGGCTGAATATATACTAATAGTGCCACCAAGGGAAACAGTGACAAGATGATTATTCTGCCACAGGCAACCAACTAGCATTCCATCCAGTCCAGAATCAGATGAAGTAAGTGTCTTCTTCACCTTACCGTTTCCATTTTCATCAATCTCCCACACTTTTGCACTTTTATTTGCAGACACTGTTAGCACCTGAAACAGCAGGATAAGCTTTCGCAGTAAGATATGAGAGTTGGCTACTAGAGAAATAAATATATAAAACAAAGAATGAATAGGTATCTTTCTGTTGAGTCACACCAAAAGAAAAAATCATAATCAGCAAGTGCATTCTCTTTGAAGACCTAAAAATAAGAAAAAACAATGTATCAAATATTGCATTAACACTTTCCTTTAATCCACCTGTAAAATTGCAACAGGCAATTCAGTCAAAACCAGAAATCCAGCTGTAGCCGATGTGATTCGAAGCTAACAAGGAAAATGAAGGGCTTTTCACCATCTCTATTTCTCATAGTGACATAATCACTTCAACAGATTAAGTTTGCAAACTAAAGGCTATTAAGATACAGCATACAATGCAAACTACTTGTCTTAGATGTTCAAATGATATAACCCAAATATTGTTAAGATATATATATATATACATATATATATATACTTGTATATATATTATATACTTTAAAGTTAAGTCAATTGTGGTTGACTTAGACTAGTTGTTGGACTGCTGGTCCAACGGCTAGAAATCTAGCCATTGGACTAGGTCCAACAGCTAGTCAAACTAATGTGGACTCCCTTTTTCTCTCCTTTAATCTCTTTTCTTCCTCCGTTTCTCTGTAAATATGGGTGCCTTTGTAAGGTAAGAGAGTGATGGGTAGTTTTAAGCTTCTTGTGTGTTTTTTAGTGTATTGTAATGATGATTAAAATGTATTTTTCTTTGTATTTTTAATGTTCTTTATTAATGAAGTTATTCATTCACATTCTATTGTGTTTTATTTTAGTTATTATGTTTTTATCCAAATGCATTGTGTTTTTATTCTTGGAGTTCATTATAGAGTGCATTGAGGGCCATGCCATTTTGTGACATGGTATCAGAGCAAGGCATCATGGTCTTGAAAAAGATTCGTATTAATGAATAGCATGGATTTAAGGATTTTGCATTCCGGTATGTATCTTTAGCTTTTCTATCTTCATATGTATGGTAGGTGTTTTGAAAGGGTTATATTAAAAATGAATGTCTTCTTTTGAAATTAGAATATGTAGAAATTGTTAGAAGTCAAGCACCTTCGACCAGATCTTCATCCACAGCAGAAGAGAAAGGGATTTGCAAGAAGGAGAGGTGGCAATGACTGACACGATTCTCAATGAGAGGTTGTGCCCTATATTCAATGTTATATATATGATACAAGTTGGATTGGGTCTGTCAACCCAGACCCGATAATACCAACCATGTAAATACAATACAAAAGAATCATTTTGGGTCTAGAACTAGACCTGTACACTACATTCTCAATACCCTCCTTCAAGTTGTGCATGGTTTTGCAACATGGACAACTTGTTCTTCAAGAACCAAAAACGCATATTGGTACGGCCCTTAGTGAACAAATCTGCCACTTGGTCAGCCGTAGGAACATAAGTAGGTGCAACTTCTCTATCTTCAATCTTTTGCCGAATGAAGTATTGATCAATCTCTATATGCTTTGTGCGACTATGGTGAATAGGATTAAAAGCAATTTGTATGACACCTTGATTATCGTGCAAGAGAGTGGTGGGTAGCATAGATTCTCCAACTTCAGTCAAAAGATGTCTCAGCCATGTGGCCTTTATTGTAGCAGCCACCATAGATCGATACTCAGCTTCAATACTAGATCGTGCAAATGCACGTTGTTTCTTGTTACTCTACGCCATCAAGTTCCCATCAAGAAAAGCACAATATCCAGAAACCGACTGCCTGTCATCTGGAACTCCAGCCCAATCTGCATTTGTGTATACATCCAGTCGATGTTGCTCCCCTTTAGTCTTGGATTGATGATAAACTAGACCATCTCCAAGAGTTCCTTTTAAATATCGAAGGATTCTCTTGACAACATTCATATGCTTTGTTCGTGGGTCATGCATGAATTGTGAAACTTGATTCACTGCATACACAATGTCTGGTCTAGTGAAGGTGAGATATTGGAACATACCCACAAGACTCTGATATTTCTTGGAATCTTCATATGCTTCCCCATCCCGGGATCCGAGTTTATGATTAAGGACACTAGGGGTGGATAGAGGTTTATAATCCTTCATGACTGCCTTATCCAACAAATCCAAAGTATATTTGTGTTGGGTTAGTGAAGTGTTTCATCCTGTCGATCCACCTCAACCCCTAAGAAATAACGCAAAACCCCCAAATCTTTCATCTTAAACTGTCGACTCAATAAGATCTTGGTAGCTTCTATGTGTTCATCGGAGTTCCCAGTAATAATAATATCACCCACATATATAAGAATTAAGGTGCGTACCTGACAATCTCGAAAAATAAAAAGCGAATGATCAAGATGAGATCGAACCCATGTCTCTGAACTTCAATAGAGAAACTATCAAACCATGAGCGGGAGGCCTGCTTTAGCCCATAGATGGCTCTTCGTAGCTTGCAAACATGTGTGTTGGGGCTATGTTTGGTATAACTAGAGGGTTGCTCCATATACACCTCTTCCTTGAGAGTGCCATGCAAAAAATACGTTTTTGACATCAAGTTGACTTAGAGTCCATCCATACTGAACTGACAAGGACAGAACTAATCGAATAGTTTCCATCTTGATCACAGAACTAAATGTTTCGGCATAATCTTGCCCGTATTCTTGAGTGAACCCTTTCGCTACTAGCCTCACCTTATAGCGTTCAATGGATTCATCGAGTTTATACTTGATTTTATAGACCTATTTAGATCCTACAACATTCTTGTTCGATGGTCTAGGAACAATCTCCCAAGTCCCACACTCATGTAAAGCTTTCATTTCCTCATTCATGACCTCAACCCATTTGATTGACATAGATGCTTGTGAGAAACTGATAGGTTCATCATGCTTTTCAATCTGGGAGATGAACAGTTGTAAGTCTGTAGAGAAGTTGTCATAACTTACCCATCTTTCAATAGGATGGTGAATCCTCTCAAGCCTCGTGGGTTGCACAATAGGTCGTTGAACTTTGTCTTTGTTTCACTGCACATAGGTAATCCCTTAAAACTTTGTAACATCTGAAATGACAGGCATAGTAATATCTTGTGTGTTTGTCGACATTTCCTTTTCTGGGTGTACAACTGTACTATTTTGTTCTGCAGATAGTGTATGACATGAGGGTACGTCATGCATCACCATTTGATCAAGCACCTCAGCAACAAGCCATGGCTGATAACTTTTAGCATCCTTACAGTGTCCCTCTGTACTTCCTGAATCATCAGTATGAGTCTCGTCAAACACGACATTCCATGAAACTCTGATGCGACTGGTAGTGGAGTCATAGCAGTGATATCCTCTATATTGATCAACATATCCAACAAACCTACACCTGCATGCCTTTTTCTGAAACTTATCACGTTAAGAACTGTCAATATGAACATAGCATATGCAGCCAAACACTCGCAACTCATTATAGTCAGGATGAACCCCAAATAGTGTAAATAGCGTAAAATAAGGGGATTGATCTGCTAACAATTTCATTGGCAGTCGATTTATGACATAGACAGCTGAATGAAAAACTTTCATCCACAAGTTTAAAGGAATGTGAGTGTTATGCAACATACTCAGCGCACTCTCTACAATGTGCCAGTATTTTCTTTCAGCCGCACCATTTTGTTGTGGTGTGTGTGGACAAGATATTCGACGACCTATTCCATTATCTTAGAGAAATTCAGTAAATTCCTTTGATAAGTACTCTCATCCACCGTCACAATGAAAATATTGAATTTTAGTTGAAAATTGATTACAAACTAAAGCACAGAATGAGCAAAAAAGCTTGAAAACTTCAGATTTATATTTGATAAAATAAATACAGGTGTATCTAGAGTAACTATCAATGAAAGTAATGTAATAATGATTGCCCAATAAAGAAGACTGCGGGGCATGTCTCCAGACATCAGAATAGACAATTTCAAAAAGCACAAAATCTCTTTGATTTATTGAATGAAATGGAAGAACATGACTTTTACATAATTGACAACGGAAACAAAGAAGAAAATCAGCCTCGACATTCAAACTAGACTGCGGAACAAGTCCACTAGACACAAGCTTCTCAATAAATGAATGATTACAATGACTAAGACGACGATGCCAAATCTCTAGCTTATTACATTGAGATAGACTAAAACAAACTTTTAATGACACTGGACGAACTGGTTGTGAATTTATTGATGCATCATGAACTAGAAGAGACTCCTTGAAGACATACATGTTTCCCTGTCGTTCTCCTTCAACGAGTGTCTTCTTCGTGAGAAGATCCTTGACACATACAGAAAGAGTAAATTCGACAAAAGAATTAGTATCATCGACAAGTTTAGAAACAGAAACAATGTTTTTAACAATACTAGGAGAATGGTAAACATCAGATAAAGGTAATGAGGAATTGGGGAGTAGAAGGAAAATATTTCCAACATGAGAGATAGGATGAAGAACACCATCTCCGGTTTTAATAAATCTTACCAATATCACATGTCACATGTGCAGCAGCCCGGAGTTAATGTACCAAGTCTCCTACTCAGTTTGCTTAAAGCTCAATTCTGAAAGAGCGAAAATCAAAAGATTCTTCACATTTTTCTTTTCATCTCCTTTACGGTCGTCTCCTGCTTGTCCCTTAGTAGAAGGCCCAGCACCATTAAACTTGCCTTTGTTTTGCGGATTATGCCAGCAATTTGCTTTAATGTGCTCCATTTTATTACACTGAAAACATGTCGGGATGTTTATAGGGTTCCCTGGATACAAGTTAGGTGACATGTAGGGTATGGGAAAAAGCCCACGGCCTCCTTGATTACCTCTTCTATGTCCACGCCCGCCTCAAAAGCCCCCACGTCCTCGCCCTAATACTACTCATGTGACAAGTACCTCATGGTTGTTGGAATTCAGGGTCATCTTCTCGCCCCTAATGGTAACTTCATATTGTAGTAGCTTAGTCCGTAGATCTTCAAAACTGGGCAATGAAGGGAGGCATAGAAAAGAGGTGACTAACATGTGGTAGTCAGAACCCAGACCATTCAGTGCCTGTTGAACCTTTTCTTTGTTAAGAATTACGCAACCCACCATGGCTAGTTGATATGTAATACTCTTGATTTTGTTCATGTATTATGTCACTGATAAACTCTATTTCTTCAAAAGCTGAAATTCTCTCTTTAAATGCAAAATCCTAGCTTATGAAATCTGTGAATAAGTCTGCGCCAATATTTGCCACAACTCTCTGGCTGAACATTCATCTAGGATGGCCACTAATATCTCATGGGAAAGCATAGAGGTAATGTAAGCCACAACTGCCTGATCTTTTCTTCTTCATGTTACAAATTTTGAATTATGAATCAATTTGTTGGAAACCTCCCCTTTATCATCTCGCTCTTCTTGCAGGACGAATTCTAGTGGTGCATGGATCGTTCCATCAAGATATCCAGAGAGATCCAGACTCTTAATAAAAGGAAAACTTTGTCGCTTCCAGGTCAAGTAGTTATATGAGTTGTCCAAGGAAACTGGAAGGGAGAATCCATGTGAAAGGACAACAAAAGAACACTCTGACCAGCAGTTTGATTTACCAGCAATGTAAATCTGTTTTTTTTTCTTTTTGCTACGAAAATAATATTGCAGGGAAACAAATAATCAGTAGAACACGACAAATTAATGATCTGAATTTTTTTTTTGTATGGACCGAAACTTTGATTTGGTTTTGGAGAATAAGATTTGACTTGAAAGACAAAAGAGAGATCTAAGTTTAAATGGAAACACAAATCTGATCTGATACGATCAGATTTGATTTAACGCTGCTGAAGGGAAGAATCAATATGCCATGGCCAGATCTAATTTAGTCTGGCTTGGAACGAAAACACTAGATCTGGAACGATCCGATCCAGCATCAAAGAGGAAAAAAAATAATCAAGATTTAAGAAAACAGATCTGGTTTGACGTGACCAGACTGTTTGACGTGAACAGATTCAGTTTTAAGAGATCGAAAACTTAGAGAGGAAGAAAGATGTTTAAACATTTTAAGAGAGAGATTTTTAACCCAATATGATAAGATCAATTTTCAGGACAGAAGGAGAATAGAATCTGATCTGATAAGATCAGATCTTGGATCAAAGAAAGGAAGAAGAGAACTCGACCTAGTATTTACTTCTCAGCCTGCTCTGATACCATGTTAGAAGTCACGCACCTTCGACCAGATCTTCATCCACAGCAGAAGAGAAAGGGATTTGCAAGAAGGAGAGGCAGCAATGACTGGCACGATTCTCAATGAGAGGTTGTGCCCTATATTCAATGTAATATATATGATACAAGTTGGATCGGGTCTGTCAACCCAGACCCGATAACACCAACCATGTAAATACAATACAAAAGAATCATTTTGGGTCTAGAACCAGACCCGTACCCTACATTCTCAATAGAAATTATTGTCTTTTAATATATTTTTTAGATTATGGATATGTATATTGAAAAAATTATATTTTGCAAAAATATGTGGTTTCTTAAAATCTTATGTGTTTCATGTTTTGCAAAATATTAATTTTTTACATTTTTTTTGTGTCTCTTAATGTATGCATTTACATAGATTATCTTTGGGATTTTTAATATATAGTGATGTTTCTTTGGTGATTCTAACTATGTGACCATGCATGATTTTAATTATGTAGCCTTTGTGATTATTATTGGATGGCATAAGCATGATTTGTCATCATGAACTCGAATGCATATTTTAATTTCTCTATTATGCATTATATTTTTTAGTGGGTTCTTGTGTATGCTTCTTGAGCATTTTATGAATAAAACTTATATTTTTTAAAAGACTCTTGTATGATTGTTGCTTAGCCCTTAGTAGTTTTATGTGCTTTTTGGTAGCTTAGTGACTTGAGTGTTTGTGCACTTTTGTAACCCTTAGTGGTTTCTTTCTTGTGCATTGATACTTCATTGCATGTTTCTTAAAGATTTTATATTTGTTACATTGTGATAAAATTCTTTGTATGATATATATGAGTTCATGGTTGTTGATAGTTATATAGCTCTTTGTGAATCTCTATATGTTTGTCATCAATTGTCTAATAGTAGACTAATGATTTAGATCTAGCTTCTTAGAAGCTTTTCTTTAATAAAATCATATACTTTTGTCTTTTTATTGAGATTTATTGGATCTTTTGTATATGATGTGCCTTAGTGCACTTGTTTCTTGATTGGTGGATTCATGATTCCATTATCTTTTGAAAGATACTCTAACATCATAATTTCATCACACCTATGTAGATTATTTATATTGGGCATGATTCTTGTCCATTATTTGCTTGTCAAAGTTTGTAAAATTTGTCATGAGACATCTTGTGTTGGAAGTGATTGCATCAATTGACATATTGTTGTGCATATGATTGAACTATATTCATTCTAAGTCTTCATCTACCTTTATTGGATTTGATTTAAAACTTTGGTTTTTCAAATCGGTACTTTTATATATGAACTCACTTATTTGAAAATCAATTTCCGTGAGTATTTTTTGCCTTCTTTTGGCATTGTTTTTTGTCCATCATAGATTTTTCTAGGATGCGCCATTTATTTTTGGCCTTGTTGTTGGGTCAGAGTTAGCCGTTGAGGTGAGTTATGTGTGCACCTCATGTCATCTTACTAGTCTAGATTCCCAAAGGTTATGAGTGATGTGTTGTCACTTGTCTTGGGTTTGATTGGTATCTACATCCATGTTGCTTTTGTTGAACAAGAGATGCTTGTTGGGGTGAGTTGTGTGCACCTTGGTTTTCTTATCAGTATAGATTGTCGCCTTATAGTTTGGCTCTAATTGACGGTTGTTTGATCTCTAGTTCTATGAGTGTGTTATATCACTCATTTGTTTATTTGGACAATGTTATTATGAATACTTATAATTATGTTTATCTGTGATGGTTATCTATTTTGAAAATATGGTGTTTGAAAGATTGTTAAAATTGATACATTTATCCTTCTTGATGACATTAGTTTGTTTTTATTACAAGCTCTCTTACTTTGTGTCTTCTCCTATTATGTCTCTTATTTAAAAGATATTTTTGTGGTGAGTTATATGCACCCATTGGTTATTCACATTTTGTGTGTTTGTATTATACTCTTATTTTAGTAGCTGATGCACTTGAATATTGAGGTTTGTCTCTTATTTAAGTGTCATTTTACGTAGACAAGAAAGATTTGTTTGCAATGAGTTAGGTGCACCCATTGGTTATTCATACTTTTTGTGTGTTTGTATTATGCTCTTTTTCTAGTAGCTGAAACATTGAGGTTTGTCTCTTATTTAAGTGTTATTTTATATAGATGAGATGTTCACACTTTTTGTGTGTTTGTTAAGCTCATAAGTGGCATTGTCATTGATCTCTTGTTCTAGCAGCTATTACACTTGAATTTTGAGGTTTGAAGGTCAAGCGAGGTAAATTGCTTATGGTGGTCGAACTATTGTGAAGGTTTGCGAAATATCATTTCTTGATATTTGTGGGATTTTCAAATCTCTCCACAAAATTTCTAAAAAAAATTCACTCATTTACCCTTGTCTGGGAAATGGTTATTGAAAATTCTTCATGCATTTTGCATTGAATATGTTTTAATTGCATGCTTAAAGATATTTTAAATGTGTTCCATGATTAGTTATCTTGGGTGATTTACATCATGATATGCCTTGGTTGCATAGGATGCAATATTTTGAGTGTATTTATAGATATTGTTTCTATTGTTGAGATTTAAATTGTTATTAATATTTGTCATTATTACAAAATATCTCTTGTTATGATTTGTACGTGGGATTTTGAACTTCCCCATTATTTCTGTTGTACATTTAATATGGCTACTTGTTTTGAAAAACCCTGCTTTATGAATATTTTTTATGTGGGTTAAACTCTTTTGTGAGTTATTTATTCATGGTATTGATGTTGTTTGAAAATTCATATTTCATGCATTAATGTGCTTTTCGAGATAGATGTGTGTATTGACTTTCAATAATGCATGTTTTCATGAATGTTTAAAGTGATGAATGATTTATACGTTTATCTTTGAGATATTTTATGCATGCATCTCTTCTTTTGATAATATGCAATTGTGTTCTCTTATAAATCAAGAACTATGATTTCGTAAAATTATCTATTGAGGTGAGACTCTCAATGAATATTGTGTATAAAAATTTAATGACTTTCAAAATTGATGTTGAAAAATTTTCTTACTATTAAAAGATTTTGAAAATTATTAAAATGTCTTATTAAATATGTATTGTATTTTTGGCGTGTTTGGTCATTTATATATATATATATATATATATATATATATATATATATATATATATATATATATATATATATATAGAGAGAGAGAGAGAGAGAGAGAGACAGAGAGATGGGTGTGTACGAAATGAAATATGCGAATGAAATGTGCTAAATGGGTTTTTCTGCTCTTTTGGTGTGGGTTTTTTTTTTGCAGTTCTGACCCCATAAATGTGTTGGGCATGGTCAATTTACGAGGAATCCACACTTGGATCATGTGTTTTCGATGAAAAAAATGATATTTGGAGCCTAAAAATTAACAAAGATTTTCGAATGGTGATTTTTTAAACGTTATAAAAATCCGCTCATGTGTCAGAATCGAACACTTAAAGAGTTGAACCCTATAAAATCAAGTACATAGATCACATTTGTACGATTAGAATTTAAAAATAAAACAAAAAAACCCTGAAAAACTCATTTAGCATGTTTTATCTAGCATATTTTATTTAGCACGTACCCATTACTCTCTCTCTCTCTCTCTCTCTCTATATATATATATATATATATATAGTTATTTTTAGTTGGATTGCTCCTTTTGCACTCTTTAAAATATTGGCATTATTGATGATTCTAGAGACCTTTCAAGCATATCAAGGAAGATCTAGAAGCTCCTTCAAGAATTTGTATTATAGAAGAACATGTCGATATCTTGTGTAATGGGATTTCTTTTGTAATTGCAAACTTATAGTGAGTCAATGTAAGTTTGAGCGGGGGCGTTAACATATATCATGGTTGCCAGTCGAGGAAGCAGGAGCAGGAAGCGTGACACTTTCAAAATTTTAGGAAGCGAGAAACGTGAGACTACTTAAAAGCGAATCAAGAATCATCTTGGAAGCGACCTAGGAAGCGAACCGGAAGCGACCTACGAAGCAAGGGGGAAGCGAAAAAATAAAAATAAAAAAAAATGAAAAAAGGGAGGAAGCGCAGGAGAAGCGCGGGGTAAGCAACGGGAAAGCACGCTTCTAAAAAAAAATGGCGCTTCCCAACGCGTTTCGGAAGCACAACATTTCGTGCTTCCACTAGGCTAGGTGCTTTCGGTAACTCTGATATATATACTTTAAAGTTAAGTCAACTTTGGTTGACTTGGACTAGTTGTTTGACTTATGGTCCAATGGTTAGTGTGGTCTCCCTTTTTCTCTCCTTTAATCTCTCTCTTCTTCCTTCTTTTCTCTATAAATATGGGTGGGTGGGTGCCTTTGTAAGGTGAGGGAGTGATGAGTAGTTTTAGGCAGAGTTACTGGAAGCACCTAGCCTAGTGGGGAAGCATGTTTCGGAAGCGTAAAAGGTCGCACTTCCAAAACGCACTGAGAAGCATCAATTTTTTTGAAAAGCGCATTTCCCATTTATGGGAAGCGCGTTTCTCTTTTATGGGAAACATGCTTCCCATTTATAGGAAACACACTTCCCATTTATGGGAAGCACGCTTCTCCTTCGCTTTCCCTGCATTTCCTCCCTTTTTTTGTATTTTTATTTTTTTTTTATTTTTCGCTTCCCCCTCGCTTCCTAGGTCGCTTCCAGATTCGCTTCTGGTTCGCTTTCGAGACGATTCTTGATTCGCTTTTAAGTCGTCCCATGCTTCCCGCTTCCTAAAATTTTGAAAGTGCCACGCTTCCCGCTTCCACTTCACATATCGCTTCTCGCTTCCTCGACTAGCAACCATGGTTTTAGGCTTCTTGTGTGTTTTTTAGTGTATTGTAATGAGGATTAAAATGTATTTTTTTTGTATTTTTACTGTTCTTTATTAATGAAGTTATTTACTCACATTCTATTGTGTTTCATTTTAGTTCTTATGTTTTTGTTCAAATGCATTATGTTTTGACCCTCGGAGTCCATTATGGAGGGTATTGGGATCCGTGCCATTTTGTGACAAATATAACCTCAACCAGGTTTATCCAACTGCACAGAAAATATGAAAGAATTTTCTATCAATACCAAAGTAAAGCAGACTAAAGCACACAATGAAACTTTGGATTAACACTTCCACTCACACCTGTAATACAGACAAGTACAGCCCCATCAGAACCAGTATGGTGCTGGAGACCATTAGAATATAGGTAAACCAGATTGTATAAAACTTTCATTCAACAGATAAATGAATGTGCTTCTTCGATCAACCAAAAAACAAAAAAGTAGAAGAAAAACTCTCCATTAGTCAGGCATTTGATTATATGAGTAACATTTAAATTTAATTGTGTTCCAATTAAAATGTTCATATTATCAATCTAAGAATCTGAAAAAGGAAAAAGTAGATATCATTCAATGTAGATATTTGCATCCTAAGTCCACCACTGGAAGTATAATTATTAATCAATAATGAAAATAGCATAGGAATATCATAAATACCTCTTTACTGTCAGGACTCCAACTAACAGCATAGATGCTACCATTGTGACCTTCAGCAAATAGCTCCCCAATCTTTTCTCCTGTCCTCCCATCATATAGTATACCTTTCTTATCTGAACTTACACTGATAAACTTGCTTCCATCAGGAGAAAACCTTACACAATTGACAAAGTTGGAATGTTCCCTGCACTTCAAACAATAATGTTTCCTTTACATACTACCTCTGTTCGGTAAGACACAATCAAGAACATCTTCCTCAGCACATTATATTTTATTATGGCCACAAGCCTACATTGCTACAATGCCATGAATGAGTTTTTTATCATTGACATAAAATTAAAATAATGACTACATTTTTCCTACAAGAAATTTTGAAAAAAAAAAATAAAAAATACCAAGCACTCGATGTTAATTAATATGAACCCTAGAACATTTTTCCAGAAGTTTTGCATTGGACTCTGCAAATCAAGGACACGACTGTTGCTCCAAAATAAAGAGTATGCTTCAACAATTAATGGGGAAAGGCATCTTGTAAACAATGTAGCCAAATCACACCAATGCACAATATTTGATGGGCCAAACAAGCAATGCAAGGAAACTTGAATAAATGTTATGTTTCTGCGTTCTATCTTGAACCAAGAGGCTACCATGAATTAAAATCTTAGAAGGATGAAGACATCTAACACTCAATCCAATTGCATCGATCAGAAGATGGCAGGTTTAGTGGATACTTAAGGGAAGTTTTCCACTTTTTCACTTTTTCTGTTTTGGTTAGCTTAACTGGAGTGCAGACCAGTGAATTAATGAGGTAACAAAAATAAAGGGTTCATATACATCATGATGACCAGTTTAGAGGTTTATCCCAGGGTTACCGGAAGTACCATAGGACATGGGGAAGCATGCTTCTCCGAAGCGTATTTCGGAGGCGCGAAACGTGGCGCTTCCAAAATGTATCTTTTTTTCCTTTTTTTGTTTTTTCCTTTTTTTGTTTTTTCCTTTTTTCGCTTCCCCCTCACTTCCCCCTTCCGCTACCCGAATCGCTTCCCCAACTGGCAACTCTGGTTTATCCTTTGAAGTACAATATGTTATAAGGAAGCATTACATGAGAGTCAAAATTGATTGGCTAGTGAAGTCCTTTTTTGTATTCAAGACGCAATAGGTCAAAAGATATAGTTATGAAGGGCATTTTTGTAAACTGACTTAAATTACCTTTATAAGGGTCAATATGAGAGGGATAGGGCACGATTCCAGCCCCTATTCTCTTTCTCCCTTGTCTTTTCTCACTTCCTCTCTTTTCCTATATCTTCTTCTTCCTCCTCACTCACTCATTTCTCTCACCTTGTTTCAAGGTTCGCACACACCACATATTCTTTCACACATCAAAGGAACATAATCATGTTACCATCAATCTGAAGATGGTATCAGACCAGATGAAGATATGAAGGGAAATTTTGAAGCATACATCAACCACAAAATGACAAGGGGATTCATGACCTGCCACATGGGAGCTCCAATCAGTTTTGGTTGCATTCATGCAGATAATATTTCAGAAGATTTTGGTTAGGGAGCTCCAAAATCCAAAATTCAGTTTTTAAACATTATAACAAAAAGTATTCTTAGGTATTTCCAAAAAATCTATGTAGTATAAACCTCCTTCTTTACAGCCTTCTCCAATCAGCTTCCCTGAGAGACGATCCAGCACTCATAAACCAATAGAAGAGAAAGAAACATTATACCAAAGGTCACATAATTAAGAGACAAATAAAAGATTTAGGCTTAACTTGGGAATATATCTAATTTTTTGAATAAAAAATCTCTTTAAAATATTTTCAAAATTTCTTATTCCCTTTATCTCAAGAGATATTCTATCAACAATAAAAAACATTTGACTCGCTTGAGTTATGACATCCAGATAAAATATCACAATTTAGTGTCATATGAAATGAGGCACATGAGCCAAGAAGCCAAAGAGACTTACTGGGATCAAAGATGCCAACAGAAGAGACCGTAGCTTCGGTTGGTGAAGCTCCTTTGAATAGAGGTTGAAGAGCTTCTACAATTTGAGTCAAGGACATGCTCTCAATAGTTGATTCTTGTGTAGCTTTGAATTCACTTGACTCTTGAGCAACGGAGGCTACCTTCTTCTCATAGGGTATCTTTAGTTTAGGACAATATATCTTGACATACCCCGGTTCACGACAATAATAGCAAATAATTTATATTTTTTTCAAACTCATTGTCTTGCTTTCCATAGCTATCATTGTTTGGTCTCTTATAATGTGATAGTTATAATGTAGTAGTTGGTAAGCATGGACATGGTTTCTCAGCCTAGACACGGCTATGACCGAATTATCATCATCTTTAAATGTCTTTTTTTTAGTCTATTTTCTTTCATACTTAGCTCTTCAATAGAGAGAACTTCTCCTTTATGAAGAAAGCCGATTTAGTAGACTCAAACTCCGGTCTTAGACCATTGATGAATTGATAGAAATGTTTCACATCAATTTGTCTTTGACGGAGTTCTATGTCTTTGGGATAATGTCATTGTGACTCAAGAAGAGCAAACTCATTCCAAAGGTCGAACAACTTACTAAAATATTCTCTAATACATTTTTCTCCTTGAATCATAGTGTGTACCTTGTCTTACAAGTTGCAAATGTGGGTAATATCTTTAAGACTATGTCACAGGGACTCTTCAACTAGGTGCTGCACTCACATCGCACCCGCACCCGATGCGATCAACCTGACCCTGGGTGCAGTCAATGCACCCAGGGTCATTTATGTCCAACTTTTTGCCGCATCCCCGCACCCAAGTTTTTTTAAAGTGTCGCACCCCTGCCCCTGCACCTGCACCCATGTGACATAGATTTAAGAGAATACATTTTCTTAAGATAGTCTCATGCAAATATTTATTTGCATGTTCAAATTTAGCTAGACTCAAGCACTTCTTGATATCAAGACTACTAATGACCCAAGACATAATCTTGGCATGCCCCATTCTCCATTCTTTCCATTTTTTCTCATATGTGGCCATAGCCATAAAGATTCAAATAGAGATACATGTTTAAATTACTTTGAATAGAAAGCTAATCTAGTTTGATCTAATTTCAAATCTAACAAATATGTTAATCAAATCCTCAAACTGTATGAATCCATATGTATATATGAAACTTAAACCTTTATGAATGTGCAAATAGATTTTCTAGAGAATCGTCATTTGTTAGTAGCCTTTTCCCTTATCGGTTAACTTACTCTTTTATCATTTATATATCCATAACCTATGTTAACCGTTAAGAAAAAGAAAGTTTGCCAAGCCCCTCATGTTCTTGTCATATTTTCTGCTTTTTGCCATTTTTATAACCTTCCAGCCTTAAACACAGAGGGAGAGAGACCTAAATTAGTAAGTGTTCCTGATGTGCTCAGACTAGATTCATAACTATATCGCTCTCATGAAGGGGGCTTGGCAGTTATAATGTATTTTGAAGCAATATTATCAAGATATGAACTGTGATCTGGAAACCAGCAGGGCCCATCCTCTAGGACAGAAAAGCTCTCTAGTTATGGCTTGAAAAATCTGTTTAGATTTTTGGTAGAAAAAGTGGTAGTCCTGTCCCTACAAGAACAAAGATCAATTATATTAAAACATTTACCTAGACGGTGCAGTTAATTTAAACCTGTGTTGGCCATTTTAGGAATAATAGTTTAAATGTTATCTTCAATACCCTGATATATTCCCCTTGGATGTTATTAGTTAATTCTCTTACTAGTTTTAAACAGACTACACATCAGATAAAGGGCAGGTATACATCTCCCTCACTAGAGCACATAATTCCTTACAATTTGGAGAAAATATTATTTACATCATGTGCATTGCTTTTGGAAAATGTCATTCAAGCATGAAGATACTAGGAACACTTATTTATACCATGATTTTATATTCCATTGCAAGTTAAACGTTATAGTAATGTTTCAAGCCAGAGTGCACTCCTAAAGTTTGAGAATGGTCATTATTTACTTAAAAGCTAACACATCATATACTGAATAGCTATTAGAATTTCATTTGCTTCGACAGGCTAACATGTCACGCTTCAGTTCCTGCATTGGATCCTCATACCTTTACCAAAAAAGAAAGACAATGTACCAAAGGATTCTTCATACAAAACAATTATGTTAAAACAGCTGAACCTTTAGCAAATTTGCACTCTCATTGACCTAATATAGTATAAATCAATCTCTTAATACCATAAACAAGACTAACCTTTGTGACAGTTTGAACCTAAATGGTGGTCCCTCATAGAAATTCACCAAGTAATCTTCTCCACATGTAACAATACGAAAACGTCTTGTAGGCTTGAATGCACAACTTAAGACACGTCTTGAATGACCGTCAAACTCACCAACAGTTGATCCTGAATCCCACCTACAAACAAAAACAAAAAATACAACAAAGAGAAGGAGATCACCATGACAAAGATGGATTAAACTATAAATTGTGCAAAGCACAAAATACAACCGAAACAAATTTAAATGTAAAATATCAAGGCAATCTCAATCAAACTTCACATATGGTAAATAATGCTAGAAAAAAAAAAGATATTATCTCTATCATAAACAGAATGTCAATGATAGAAAGACAAAAAAATCACCCTTTCCTTACTCTTTGAGGTATCAAAAGAAAATGGAATTAGCAACATTATGCATGCTTGCTTTGTCATTTTTTAATTGTGTGCAAATGATTCAATTATAAATAATAAAAAAACTACATGTGACGTGCACTAAATGGAATTAGCAACATTAAACTGTTTAAGAGAAAAAAGTTTGTTCGGTTCTGAGTGCCAAACGTGTAAGCCTGTTAGGTTATTAGTGGACAGGGTCACACGCATTTACTTTTTTTTTCCCTTTTTTTCGACAGTACCATTGGGATTCGAACTTACAACCAACACAAGTGACGTGCACTAACTGCTCTTGCCAGATAAGCAGATCTCCCGTTGGTATCTATTTTTTTTCTATTATATTTTTTTATAATCCAAAGAAGAATAAAAAATCATCACCAACGGCAGATTGTCGGTCCCTCATATTTTGCTTGCACTCTGAGACTAGGCCATGGGTTAGATTTAGATGGTGCATTCATTTATGTGAATCCATTGGCATTCATAAACGATAGGACGAACTCGGTCTGGATTCAAGTGGGTCCGGCGTCCTACTCTGTCCTTGAGGGACCTTTTACCAGACTGGCTTTTGAGAAAGCTACGATTTCGAGTCGACCAGATGTTTGCTGCATGGATTGTCAAAGTTGGGCCGCATTTAAAAAATGTGACGCCTCTTTTTCTAGTCTTTTGGCTACGATGAAACAAACATTTAGCGGCGTTTTCTTGTCAAGGAATAGGGTTCTGCGGCACTTCTTTAGTGGATTCCTCTGCGGCGGAAACTAAATGGGACCCACATGAGAACAGTTTTTCGAGAAAAATGAGAGTTAAGTGTGTAAAATGACACACCCGTCGAGGCATTTTTCCATACGCCATGTTTGTTTTGGCATTGTAAGTTCTGCAGAAACGCACGCCCATCGATGCATTTTTTGCGAAAAAACTTGAATTTTCCATGACACACAAACACCCCCTTAAACATCACAGTTAAAATTGTCATGTTAGCATCGGTGAGTCTCAGTTTTTTTTTTGTTACCTTTTCTTTCTTATTTTTAATAAGCAAGATGGGGTTAGGCCGACTCCACCCGTTACACTACATACCATTGGGTTTTGAACTTGCAACGTTCCATCACATGGTGACTTGCACTAACAGCTCCTACCAAACAAGCAGAGCCCCCGTTGGTTACCTTTTATTAATCCTTTCATACTTCTCTCAATTAAATTGAACTGGCAAGAGCTTTTAAAAATCGATGCCTATTTTTGTATGATAGATCATTCCCATCCATGAAAATGGAACAAACAGGTCTTTGAAATATAAAAAACATTATTTTTTGACAAAATATTATTATGTAATATATACAAATTGGGGTCTCAGGTTCATGGCGTTATCCCTCAACTTGCTCATCAAACAGCAAAAAAAAATAAAAAGAAAAAGACAATTCTCCCTCAATCAACACAGCTTATTTGTCTCTTCTGGTTCATTTTTTATGTTTGTAAATGTAGCTATGAGAAACTCAAAGTTAACCAAGCAATGGGTCAAGTCAAGCTAGATGATGGGTTCAGGGCTAGTCAAACTCTTCCTATTTATTTCTTGTCCTAAGTAAGATTATGTTAAGACGTTGCCAAAATACATATTTGCTCCTAATTAAGTGAGTCATTAGTAGCCAAAGCTGTGTTGTTGGTAGGAGCTGTCAGTGCATGTCTCCTTGTAGTGGGAAGTTGCAGGTTCAAAACCCAATGGTAGGTTGAATAACTGATGGGGTCTGCCAAACCCCACCTTGCCTTTCAAAAAAAAGAAGTGAGAGCCATTAGTCTCTTAGCCTAGTTGATCATGTCTCATTAATTTATAACCTTAGGGAGACTGGTCATGCCCTTCAACGGACAAGATGGCGTGGATGCCAATTCCTTGGGTGGTAAGTCATGGATACAAATATAGTAAGTAGCAAGTCATGGAGACGTGGATTGGTAGCCCCAAAGGGTTTTGTGTAATGGAAGGGCCCTTGGCTGCTAGGCGGGTGGTTAGAGTTTCTCACAAATGTCAGCCCCTTGCATTATGAAGGGTAAGGGTATCATGCCTTTAGCTCGTGCCGAAGCAAGACGACTCCCTAAAGACAAGGTGTGTCTCAGGGGGTTTACACCGTGGTATCAACGGCTGAATGTGCGATATGCATAGCCAGCGCAGGGTCTGATTTCGCAGGTGGTTTCAACATTCCTCATAAAAAAAAGACTTCTTGATGTTTAATAGAGTCTTCCTTATATATATATATATATATATATAGTTAGTTAGTTAGTTAGTTAGTGGAGATGTGCATACAATATATACATAGTTAGTTAGTGGGGATGTGCATACAATATTAATGAGTTGAAATGAGCAATATCTCATAGCTCGTGTTATTTTATGTGAATCTTTATAGATATGATCTACATGGTCTATTTGGTTGGGATCAAATTTTTTGTTTCATGGGAATCCAGTTTATGCAAGTGTTTTTTTTTGGTGATTCAAAAATCAATGGTCACAAATGCTCAATTTTTTCATAGCTTAAAAAAAGTTTCTTTTGTTGAAAAAATGTGATCGATATAAAACTCGGTTGTTAGAAAAAGAACACCGTGGATTATCATGGGTTGTAGATTTTGGACCTTCTTTTAGTTGGACGGTCCCTCTTCCTATATATAGAGCACCTACTCCCATCTAGTAAAAGGTTTGGGTTTTCCAAATCTTGTAGTTTTTTTTTTTGTTGATAAGACCTTATAAATGTGATCTATATGCATTTTTAAACAGAAAACAAGTTTTAGATCATGCGATTGTAATCATTGTATAGGTTTTTTAAGACCTTAAAAAAATCAATGGCCTAAAATGTAGCAAAGTTTCATGATTTAAAAAATCTTATTTTATGTCCAAAAACATGATCCGGACATGATTCTTATCAAATAACTATGTTGAACACGGAGTCCGATTGAGAAGATACTACATCTATGATTTTACTATGTGTGCAGGTAATCCCGAAGCAGCTTAGCATTACTTTATATATATATATATATATATATATATATATATATATATATATATATATATATATATATATATATACACTACAACAAAGCAGTAGATTAGCGACGACCACATTCCGTCGCTAATCCGTCGCTAACATGGTTAGCGACGGATTAGCGACAACGCGGCGACAGTATGCTTACGTCGCGAATATTTCGACGCTAACTGGCGACGGAATAATTCTGTCGCCAAGTCCGTCGCTAATTGCGACGGAATAACGAGCGCTATATTCCGTCGCCAATCCGCCGGTACTAAACGGCGACCACGGCGTGGCGACGGATTTAATTCCGTCGCTAAGCCATCGCTAGATTAATATGAATAGCGACGGAATCATCCGTCGCTAATCCGTCGCAAAAACGAAAAAAAATAAAAAAAATTTTATTTAAAAATTAATTACCGAGAACTGTACAATTTATATTTCCTGTACAATTTATATTTCCTGTAAATAAAAAACAAACCACACAAAAAAATTCATATAACAAGTATCTATAATAATTAATCGTTCCACCTTAAAACTAAGAAGTTTAATTATTTACAATTCAACAATTACAATTAGGAAAAATAAAAAAAATAGAACTTCTTCAACACAGTCCTCTAATCATCGCCAAGATTTTGTGCGTCTTCTTGTTCATTGTCTTTATCTGTCCCTTCAGCTCCACTACCCTGATTATCGCTAGCAGCCTACACAAGAAAAGAACAGTCAGTATTGATAAACAAAATATAATGAAATAAATTACACACTATATGTGATTCTATCATGTGCTCATGTGTGATCTAAGGCAATAAAAAAACTCTATATGTGATTCTATCATGCTCATATGTGTGCTAAGGCAGTCAAAAAATTGAATATGTGATTATAGCATGTTCATATGTGTTCTAAGGCATATAAAAAAACTCTATATGTGATTCTACCATGCTCAGATGTGCTTTAAGGCAGGCAAAAAACTATATATGTGATTCGATCATGCTCGTATGTGTGCTAAGGCAGTCAAAAAATTGAATATGTGAATATAGCATGCTCATATGTGCTCTAAGGCAGGCAAAGCCAAAAATTTTATATGTGATTCAATCATAAATGATATATAACATGTTCATATGTGTTCTAAGGCAGTTAAAAAACTCTATATGTTATTATAGCATGCTCATATGTGTGCTAAGGCAGTCAAAAAACAGAATATGTGATTATAATATGCTCATATGTGTTATTAGGCAGTAAAAAAACTGAATATGTGATTATAGCATGCTTATGTGTTCTAATGCAATCAAAAAAACTTTATATGTGATTCTATCATGCTCATATGTGCTCTAAGACAGACAAAAAAGTTAAATATATATATATGTGATTCTATCATGCTCATATGTGTGCTAAGTCAAAAAATTGAATATGTGATTATAGCATGTTCATATGTGTTCTAAGGCATATAAAAAAACTCTATATGTGATTCTACCATGCTCAGATGTGCTTTAAGGCAGGCAAAAAACTATATATATGATTCGATCATGCTCGTATGTGTGCTAAGGCAGTCAAAAAATTGAATATGTGAATATAGCATGCTCATATGTGCTCTAAGGCAGGCAAAGCAACTTTATATGTGATTCTATCATGCTCATATGTGTGCTAAGGCAGTAAAAAAATTGAATATGTGATTATAGCATGTTCATATGTGTTCTAAGGCATATAAAAAAACTCTATATGTGATTCTACCATGCTCAGATGTGCTTTAAGGCAGGCAAAAAACTATATATGTGATTCGATCATGCTCGTATGTGTGCTAAGGCAGTCAAAAAATTGAATATGTGAATATAGCATGCTCATATGTGCTCTAAGGCAGGCAAAGCAACTTTATATGTGATTCTATCATGCTCATATGTGTGCTAAGGCAGTAAAAAAATTGAATATGTGATTATAGCATGTTCATATGTGTTCTAAGGCATCTAGAAAAACTCTATATGTGATTCTACCATGCTCAGATGTGCTTTAAGACAGTCAAAAAAACTATATATGTGATTATACCTGAGAGGGACCTGGAATCGAAGATCCCCTATCCTGAACAGCGGCCTTGATCTCATTTCTGAGAAAGGGGGCGACGGTGTATTGGAAGTAGTTATTCAGTGATTCATTAATGATCTCGCGTACATCATCACCTGAAAGAATAGTCGGCTGCTTGGAGCTTATGTCGGCGCAAGAAGTCGGTGAGCCGTAACTGGAAGAACCAATAACTGGTGAAGTGTTCATATTACTCCCAAACCCGAACACGCGACCTTTTTTGGGTTCACCTGCTGCAGTCACCCATGCTGTAGGATCAAATGATGGATGCTGAGTAGCGTCTTCGCCATATCGCTCTACCATCTGTTGCTCATATGCCTCCTACAAAATAATGTTTAAAGTATTCATTAATAATTAATGATAACATTATGATGACTTGCATATATATTGCAATGATTATTAATAGAATTAATACATACCGTTGTCGTTCTTGCCTTCTCTGATACGAAGACTCCCGTGGTCTTCCGTTTATGTGTTTCTACAAACACATCCTTATATGGTACACTGCCTCCTTTTTCTGCTTCCTGCGAAGTTAAATGACAAAAGATTTAGTACACAAATTTGCAACAATACTTATAAAATTAATATTATATATTGATGAGTTACCATTTTCTTTAGGTGGCTCCCAAATGTCTTAGATCCACCTGTGTGTAGATGGGCTTCGGGCATCTTCGATCGATTTTGTGAAGCCTTCGCAGAGCGATTTTTAAATGCATCTCCCGCCCACATATCGCACATTTCATCCCAGTAATCTCTCCTGATAGTAATAGGACCATGGCCCTTCCACAGTAATGGATCATCTACTACGCCAGATGCTTTTTTTGCTGCAGTCTTCATAGTGTGCAGCATGTCTGCAAATCGATTGGCAGCCACCTTCTGCCACACCTTCCTTGCATCATTTTCTTCCACCGTAGTTGCAAAGCGATTCGAAGCCTACAAATATTTTCAGAAAGTTAGTAGACATTGCTTAAATAACTTAAATATGAAACACATTAACTATGAGGAACAACTGTATACCATGAATGAGGACCACAATCTGTCTAACACCTCCTTTGGGTACTCTTTCCATTGAGCAACTGGTCCTGGTAGATGTTGAAGAAGTGAATTCCTAATCTCCCGTACTACTTCTTGTGGCTCAAACCTCGTGCTGCACATGAATTGTTACACAGTAAATATCAATATAAAATATTTAAAAGATATGCAATAATTGAAAACAAAATACTTACGGTCGATTATCGATATACACTATTCGAATGAGTCTTCTTGTGCCAGCCTGAGAAGACCCTGTTTCCTGTGTTGGCTGTTGACTTGTGCGATCAACTGGTGTAGGTGGGTCGTGTACAGGCGCAACATCATCTGTAAAAAAATACACACCAAGTTCTCAGAATGTGCATTTGAACTAATCAAGCATCTAATTACTTATATGATATACCTATCACAGGAGCCCGTGAAGATGAAGGTTGAGCCTGGCTATTACTGGATGAACGACCACTATAACCTCCACGAACCATATTCTAACAAATAACATATGTCATACAATACATTCAAATAATTCACATCAAGTATTACAATGCATTCAAGTCATTCACATCAAGCATTGCAATGCATTCAAATAATTCAAATCATTGACATCAAGTATTGCACTAATTCAAATCATTCGTTAATTGCATAAATTATAATACATTCAGATAATTGAAATCATTCACATCAAGTATTACAATGCATTCGAATCATTCGTATCAAATATTACAATACATTGAAATAAAATTTTTAATCATTCACACCAAGTATTGCATTACAACTCACATCAAGTATTACAATGCATTTAAATAGAGGTTTGTAGTATAAGATTTTGCTCACTAGCTTGAGAATTCTTCCTCCTCACTAGTTTGACTTTCTTCTTCTTCTTCTTCTTCTTCTTCTTCTTCTTCTTCTTCTTCTTCTTCATTGTTTGCCCATCCACTTGGTACATCATTTGGATCACATTCCTCTATGAATGTTTCATCAGCCAATGGAGATATGACATGCATATCATGCGCAACATCGTGACCATAAGCGAAGTCACAGACATCATCTGATTGATAGTAATCACTGTCTTCAGCTAACTCATCTTCCTGTAACTGATCATACTCGGGGTATAGTTTGGATTTCACCTTGCAAACTGCCCACCATTCATTTCTATCTGACTTTTTTATACTCGGATATGAAGTATAATAAACTTGTTGAGCTTGCGAGGCTAATATGAATGATTCATATGTTCCAAACCTGGATTTATGATTCACCTCCACAATGCCTGAAGCTTTGTCGAGTCTTGTTGCAGTTGGATCAAACCAATGACACTTGAATACCGTAACCCTGTTATTCATGCCTAAGTAAGTCAACTCCATTATTTCCTCTATAACACCGTAGTAATCATGTTCATTTTCACCGTAGCTGCTACCCTTGACACACACGCCACTATTTATCGTTGATTTGTTTATACCGTAGTCTTTTGTATGGAATCGATAACCATTTACGATATACCTGTTGTAGCATTGCACAACTTTGGTCGGACCATTTTCTAAATCACATATTCCTTGATCTTTAACATCACCATGGCGAACCTACGCACAAACATAAACAATTATTGTGATCACGATCAATTAAGTAACTTAGTGTTGTTTATAAGTACAAAATTTATGTTAGCTTCTTTACCAACTGTTTCAACCACTCCACAAACTTAGTTTCACGTTCTTTTTGTACTTCTGCATTAGTGAGATGTGAAACTTTGCTTTGCAACTCCAGATCAAATCGTCTGCAAACCACAAATACTTATATTACCGAGCCATGTATCCACATATAGAACATAAAAGGATTTATAATTGAGTTGCATATACATATACTTACTCGATGTATGGGTCGATCGCTGAACAATTAAAAAGAATATAGATGTGTGCTGCATCTTGCTCTCGATCTGTCAATAGCCTTGATCGACAACTACCAAATGCATGCCCAAGTGGTTGAAATATCGACAGCTTGTCAGCTACAGTTACTTGTTCTCCATCATCGTTACGGGGCGGGCATGTGTAACGTGTTGAAATATGAGGTTCGAAGTACATAGATGAGAAATTTGAAATCTCTTCTAAAGTGTACGCCTCACAAATAGAGCCTTCTACTCTTGCTTTATTACGAACCTTTTTTTTTAGGTCGAACATGCATCTGACAAGAATATACATTTCAAATTTTAAATATCTGTCATTAAAGAGACAAATATAAAAAAACATATACCTTTCAAATGGGTACATCCATCGATATTGCACAGGGCCACCAACCCTTAGTTCATATGGCAAATGTATGATCAAATGTTCCATAACATCGAAAAATGCTGGCGTAAATATCTTTTCTAACAGACAAACAGTGGTGATGACAGAGTCCTCGAGATTCCTTACATCTGATACAATGACCTCCGATGCGCACAATGTTCTGAAAAATCCGCTCAACTCAGACAATACCCCCCATATAGGTTTGTCTAACATATCATGGAATGCTAGGGGTATCAATCGTTGCATAAAGATATGACAATCATGGCTCTTCAACCCATATAACTGTCCATCGTCAATCTTCACAGCCCGAGCAATGTTAGAGACATATCCATCTGAAATCTCAGTTGTCTCAACCATTGACATACATGTTTTATTTGATCAGGTCCGAGCACGTACTTCGCCTTTGGTTTCAGTACTTTGCCATTATACTCTTTGAGTTCCAATTCTGGTCTTTTACATATTAATTTTAAATCCATACGGGCCTTCGGATTATCCTTCGTTTTTCCTTTAATATTCATTACTGTATTGAACACATTATCAAACACATTTTTCTCTACATGCATCACATCCAAATTATGTCGTATCAATAGGGTCGGCCAATACGGTAGTTCCCAAAAAATAGATTTTTTCGTCCAATTGTGTTCCTTCCCAAATCCACGGAAGGGTGTAGGACTGCGGGCATCTGTTAATACATCTGGAAAGTATCGCAATCTTCTTAAAATCTCTATGCCAGACAATCTTGAGGATGGACCTTCCATTTCAGTTGTGCCTGCTGTAAATGCATTCTTTTGACGTCGGAACGGATGATCGTTGGGTAGAAATCGACGATGGCAATCAAACCAGCAAGGCTTCCTTCCATGCCTCAATCTAAAAGCTTTAGAATCCTCCATGCAGTACGGACAAGCCAACCTCCCATGTGTGCTCCAACCAGATAACATACCATATGCAGGGAAGTCACTGATTGTCCATAGAACAACGGCCTTCATGTTGAAATTTTGTTTTTTGTGGGCATCATACGTGGTAACACCGTCATCCCACAGTACTTTTAATTCATCAATCAATGGCCTTAGATATACATCAAGATTTTGGCCAGGTGAGGTCGGACCAGGGATCAACAGAGACAAGAAAAGATTTGGACGTTTCATACACAAGCTTGGTGGAAGGTTGTATGGAGTTACAAATACTGGCCAGCATGAGTATGGAGTTGATCTACCCCCAAATGGATTAAATCCATCTGTACATAGACCGAGTCTAACATTTCGCACTTCCATTGCGAAGTTCTGATGAGTACGATCAAAGTGCTTCCAAGCTTCAGCGTCAACAGGATGCGTGATCTTGTTTTCATCGTGTCGAACTTTAGTTGCATGCCATCTCATGTGTTTAGCTGTCTTTGAAGACATATACAATCGCTGCAATCTAGGAGTGATAGGAAAGTAGCGGAGCGACTTGTATGAAACTTTCTTTGATCTCGTGCTACCATTGCCTCTTGTCTTTGGCTTGAACCGAGGATGCCCACATGACGAGCATGATATGTCGTTTTCCTGCTCCTTGAAATACAACATGCAGTGATTTGGACAAGCATCAATCTTTTTGTAACCCATATCTAGAGCGTTGACCATAACTTTCGCACGATAGAAATTTTGTGGCAATTTCTCATCTTTAGGCAACATACTCTTCACAATCATGCACAAACGGTCAAAACATGATTGACTCAAATTATACTCGGACTTCAAATTCATTAGTTGAAGAACTGCAGACAAGATAGTGTGACTCTCACAACCGTTCCAAAGTGGCTCATCAGCATCTTTAAGTAAATCATAAAATCTACTAGCTGCATCGTTTGGTGCTTCTTCATCTACGGCAGTTCTTACATCACTAGAACTCATAGCAGAACCCAGTTCTGTTCCTGCAGCATCAAATATCAAATTCGTATATGGATTATCGTGCACCACATTCACCCGTGCATCAAAATCGTTTCTAAATTCTTCTCCATGAAACGTCCAGTTCTGATAATCACTCACAAAACCCTTCCTGTATAGGTGATGTCTAACGCCATGAGGTTCTACAAATCGATTATTCTTATAAATCTTGCAGGGACACCTAATCCGACCTGTGGGATCTACCGTACTGACACTCGCCGTTGCAAATTCAATAAAACTATCGACACCATCCATATATTCATGCGATAACTCATTGTCCACTATCCTACAGTACATCCATTCACGGTTTGCAGTCATTCTGTCGTATGATGTTACGAATAGTATCCTAACGAATTAAGAAAAAAACAATCAGAATGCTACGATGAAGAAAATATCAAATTTATCATGCAATATACTATGTCAAACAATAACAAGAATTTTGATGCATGCATTGATAACTTAATATTTTCATGTGCAAACTATTAATGACATGATACAATCATTTGAAGCATGCTTTTATTATAAAATTTCACATGGAAGTCAAAATCAAATTGAAAGTAACTACATGCAAGCATGGATACAATTACATCAAACATTGCAATACATCATAATCATTCATATCAAATAAATGGCAAACATGTACCTGCAGCAAACACACTTCAATATCTCACTAACTACTACCATGCTTAGCATGGACTCCGTACTCCAAAAATAAGAACACTTCCATATTTCTACATTAAAATCATGCTCAGCATGATCTCCGAACTCCAACAAAGCAGTCCTAGATATCAACAACTAAGTGAGTGTGTGAACAATAAAGTGCTGCATTCAATAAATTAAATAACATGTGATACGTTTGCATCACTTACTCACCACGGGTATTTACCCGATTTGCATTGTTTTTGTCATTTACTTACCACAGGTGGCCGAGCACGAGTTGGTTCCGTTGAAAAATCTGCACAAAAACAAAACAAATTAAGTAACAAACTAACTAATCATGAAACAAGATGAAACACTAACAAAATTTTTTTTTTTTCAAACTGATTTACATAGGCAGCATATGCATTAAAAAACAGATTTTTTTGAAACCAATTCACATAGACAGCATAATATATCTCATAACAGATTGTTTTTTTCAAAAGCAATATACATCGGCAGCATGTTATTCCTACTACAGATTTTATTTTTCAAACGATTCATATAGGCAGCATAGGCATTCAAAAACAGAATTTTTTTTTTGACAAGTCACTTAGGCAGCATAACGCAGGGGGTCGACCCCCCCTGCCGGAAAGCACGGCAGGGGGTTAAACCTTCTGCCAGAAAGCACGGCAGGGGGTTAAACCCCCTGCCTTTCCGGCAGGGAAGGGGGTTAAACCCCTTGCCGGAAAGGCAGTTCCGGCATGGGGGGTTGACCCCCTGCCGTGCCTTTACGGCAGGGGGGTCGACCCCCTGCGTTTCCGGCAGGGGGTCGACCCCCCATGCCTTTCCGGCAGGGGGTCGACCCCCCCTACCGGAAAGCACGGCAGGGGGTTAAACCCCCTGCGTTTCCGGCAGGGAAGGGGCGTACCCCTTGCGTTTAGAAGAAGAAGAAGAAGAAGAAGAAGAAGAAGAAGAAAAAGAAGAATATTACCTGCGCGTCGCCGGACGGTGGCGGGAGATTGACGGGGAGCGGCAACTGGCAAGCGGCGGCTGGCGAGCGGTGGACGGGGAGCGGCGGCTGGTGAGCGGCGACGGCCGGACGGTGGCGAGAGCCGACGGGCGGCGGGAGGGAGCAATACAGCGAAACAGGGAAAAGAGAAAGAGGGATGGGATTAGGGATTTACGCGATATTTAGCGACGGCTTAGCGACGGAAAAATTCCGTCGCTAAGCCATCGCGAAACCAAAATACCAAAAAAGCGACGGAATATATTTTGTCGCTACTCCGTCGCTAATTAGCGACGGATTAGCGACGACAGAGTTCCCTCTCTAAATCCGTCGCTAAAATGGTGTTCTTGTAATAAAAAGTAGCGACAAAAACATGCAGTCGCTAATCCGTCGCTAAGTAGCGACAGATTAGCGATAAAAGTCGTTTCCTCGCTAATCCGTCGCGAATTAGCGACAAATTCTATCTCTAGCTAATCTGTCGCTAAGTAGCGACGAAAAAAATCCGTCGCTAATTTCCGTCGCTAATTAACAATTTTCTTGTAGTGATAGGAAGATGGGTCTGTGCTAAACCCATTTGGTGCTAAACCGCATGCTAAATGGGTTTTTGGGCTTCTTCGGTGCTTTTTATGCAGTTTTAGCTCTATAAATGTGTTGGGCATGGTGGATTTACTAAGGATCCACACCTGGCTCTTGTGTTTTCAATAATGTTTGGAGCCTAAAAATTTTACAAAGATTTTGGACCGTTGTTTTTTTGAACCTTATAAAAACCCACCCATATATTGGAATCAAATGCTTCAAGAGCTGATCCCTATAAATCAAGTACATAGATCACATTACGGTCAGAATTTAAAAGTAAAATGAAAAAAAGGACGAAAAAACCCATTTAGCATGTGGTTTAGCATCAAATGAGTTTAGCACAAACTCATTAATATATATATATATATAACCTTGGTTCCATTCGCAGGTAGATCATAGACCAACCACCAATGGGGTAAAATTCTGAGGTCAAGACTTTCGCCCTCGCGCCTATGCTGGGCTTTGGCTTAAGTAATTCTTGTTTGATTAAATTTCACAATTTATCCCCTACTGTTTGGTGCACTGAAATCTATTGTCAAACAACCGAGGCATAGAAAGTAAGGTCGTAGCTCTAGATCATAGGGTTTTATTGTTGTTGTAACTTGCAATTAATGGGAAAAAATCACAATCACATTAGAAACGGTTGAAGGCATACATGTATACATTATGTTTACACTTTAAAGTGATAATTTCCTACTAAAATTCTAATATATGATACAAAAGGGCAGCCTTTAATTTTGCTCCCAATACATCACTAAGCCATGCCTGCGTATGTCAAATCAACTTCTTTCACTTTCTTACTAATATTATATTTCCATGCCTCTCTCTCTATTTGGTAGATTTTTTTTTCTATAAACTTGAGTAAGGCCCTGTTTGGAAGCTGTCAGTATGTGGCAGGAATGGAAATTTTTGTGTGTATATTGTTGGGGTTAAAACGGATGTACTGGGTCTCCCCACGAGTGTGAATTGATGGAAACAATACGACGATGACACTGGTAGAAAAATAAACCAAAACAAACCAGTAGCGAAAATAAAAACAGCACACAACGATTTACGTGGTTCTCTCTCAACTGAGGTACGTCCACAGCGACCAATAGGTCAACAACTTTTACTATCTTCAAACAAAGATTACAGAGTGGCCAAAAGGCATAAGCCTTACAAATACACAAGGTGTAACGAAATGAACAAGAGGATATACCTCACTGAGGAACAAAGAACGAATGATCTGAAGAATCAGCTTGACAAAGTTGTCCTGAAAGAAGTATCGTAGCACTTCTTGCTTTTTGTTCCCTCCGCACCTTTTCGGTGCCCTAAAAGTGTTTCTCACACTCTCTCCCTAATGTTCTGCCTTTTTTGCTCTCTTCCGCTGCTTTTGTTCTCTCATCCATCCCCTAAATAGAGGACGAGACTCGCATTAAATGTGGAAGACTAAACGTCCTGCATAACTTACGATGTGCCTGAAGCGCCTTATCACAAATCGCTATCCAGTGATAACCACAATTCGTCATCCAGCTGAAGCACATAACGTTAACCACAAATCGCTATGCAGCTGAAGGCACTCACCACAAATTGCCATCGACAACTCGCTGAACCTCAAACTCTGAACAACTAAAGCATCATTCAGCTGAGAGGACTTCTACAAATCACTATCCAACGAATACTCCAAATCGTCCTCGAAAAGATCAAGCATCGTGCTTAGAATTCTGCAGCGATACTGAATGTGCATCGAACCAATGGATCCCACAAAGGAGGAAACCCCAACAATTCTCCCCCTTCCCGACTTATGTGGAAGCTTCTTCCATTCCTGCTAGGAATCGACACTTCTCATGCTTGTCCTTGGTCAGCATATATGATGTATTGTCATCAGTATGCACTTTCTCTAGTTGCAGCAATTTTTTATTCAAGACATATCGAATCCAGTGGTATCAAACATTAATATGTTTCGATCTTGAATGAAACGAGAAATTCTAACTCAAATGAATAGCACTTTGACTATCACAATGAAGAACATACTCTTCTTGCTTCAAGCCCAACTCTTGCAAGAATTTCTTCACCCACAACAATTCTTTACTGGCTTCTATAATGGCAATGAACTCAACTTCTATAGTGGAGAGAGCTAGACATTTATGTAATTTCGACTGCCATACAACTGCTCCCCTACAAAAGTAATCAAATACCCAGAAGTAGACTTTCTACTGTCTACATCACCAGCCATATCAGAATTTGTGAATCTATCAAGAATGGGTTCACCCTTTCCAAAACACAGACTCATCTTTAATGTGCCTTGAAGATACCTTAGAATCCATTTCACTGCTGCCCAATGTTCTTTCCCTGAATTTGACAGAAATCGACTAACAACTCCAACAGCATGAGCTATGTCTGGTCGAGTACAGACCATAGCATATATCAACGAACCTACTGCCGAAGCATAGGGAATTTTCTGCATCTTTGTTCCTTCTTCATCATTTGTAGGACATTGTCTTGAGCTAAGTTTGAAATGGCCTGCAAGTGGACAATTAACAGGCTTTGCTTTGTCCATGTTGAACCTCTCAAGAACCTTTCTGATATACTTTTCTTAAGATAACCATATCATCTCATGTGATCTGTCATGAACGATTCTCATCCCAAGAATCTGCTTTGCTGGACCTAAATCCTTCATGGCAAATGTCTCACTTAGCTCCAACTTTAACTTGCTAATCTTGCTGATGTCTTGGCTCACAATCAGTATATCATCCATATAAAGCAAGAGAATGATAAAATTACCATCTGGAAATTTCTTCACAAACACACAATGGTCTGTGGAGGTTCTTGAGTATCCATGCTCATTCATAAAGAAATCAAATTTCTTATACCACTGCCTTGGTCTTGCTTCAATCCATACAAGCTCTTCTTCAACTTGCAAACTAGGTGCTTTTTACCCTTGTCAATGAAACTCTCAGGTTGCTCCATATAAATTTCTTCTTCCAAGTCACCATATAGAAATGCAGTCTTCACATCAAGCTGCTCAACTTCCAAATTCATGCTTGCAGCTATATCGAGCACAGTTCAGATGGAGGGCATCTTCACAAGTGGTGAGAAGATCTCATCAAAGTCAACTCTTTTCTTCTGAGCAAAACCTTTCACAACAAGACGTGCCTTGTATCTAGGTTGAGAGTTGTTTTCATCAGTCTTCTACTTGAAGACCCATTTGTTCTTTAACACCTTCTTCCCTTTAGTTGTCTTTACCAGATCAAAGGTGTGATTCGCATGCAATGAATCCATTTCTTCTTTCATTGCCTTAAACCACTCAGACTTGTTTTCATCCTCCAAAACTTCTTCAAAAGTTTCTGGCTCACCTTGATCTGTAATCATCACATACTCATTTGATGAGTATTTTCTGGATGACTGTTTTTCTCTAGTGGATCTCCTTATCGGAGTCTGAGGAAGTGACTCTTGGGGTGTTGGCTCCCCGTCAATTTCTGACTCAACACTTCCTTCCTTTGCATCATTGCGAGGAGGTGGAATCTCCTCCACGAAATCATGAACAGTCGGCGCATCTAGGGGATCTAAATCAATAAGATCACCTGTACTGGACTTTGATGGCTCAGACTCACCTATGTCTTCAATGGTCTAATCTTCCAATAAGACAACATCTTGACTTCTGACCATCTTTTTATCAATAGGGTCATACAGTCTGTAGCCAAATTCTTCATGTCCATAGCCAATGAATATGCATTGCTTGACTTTTGGATCAAGCTTGGACCTCTCTTCCTTCGGAATGTGAATAAATGCTCTACAGCCGAACACTCTTAAGTGTCCATAGAAAGGTTCTTTTCCTATCCAAACTTTCTCTGGAACATCTCCCTTCAAGGGAATAAAAGGAGACAAGTTGATAAGATCAATTGTTGTCCTCATTGTCTCACCCCAGAAAGATCTTGGCAATTTAGAGTGTGACAGCAAACATCTGACTCTCTTAAGAATGATGTGCTTCATCCTCTCAGCAACCCCATTCTGTTGAGGTGTCATCCTTATAGTTCTTTCATGCTTGATGCCATGATTGGTGCAATAATGATTAAATGGCCCAATGTATTTGCCACCATTATCCGAGCGAACACACTTCAACTGCCTGCCAGTTTCTTATTTAGCCATGGCCTGAAAGTGCTTGAATACATCTAGAACTTGGTCTTTAGTCCTCAGTGTATAAGCCCAGACTTTCCTAGAGTGATCATCAATGAAAGTCATAAAGTACAATGCACCACCAAGTGTCTTGACCTTTAAAGGTCCACACACATCAGAATGTACAAGATTTAGAACATGAGATTTTCTAGATGCAATGCATCTATGGAAAGAAACTCTATTTTGTTTACCATGGAAGCAATGAACACAAGGTTCCAAAGATGTACCTGCTGCACCTGTCAGGAACTCTTTCTTAACTACGACTTGCAGCCCCTTCTTGCTCATATGCCCAAGCCTTCTATGCCATAATTTTGTGGACGAGCCAGTCTCCACAACATTCACAACACTCTTCCAGATCTTCGCTTACAAAGTGTAAAGGGAACGAGCCTTTGTTCCTCTGGCTATCACCAATGAGCCTTTGGTTAGCTTCCACCTTCCATCACTTTAGGTGTTGTTATAGCCCTCATCATCTAACTTTCCAGCAGAGATCAGATTCAGTCGGATGTCTGGTACATGCCTCACATTTTTCAGCAACAACTTACAGCCAACACTTGTTTCCAAGCAAATGTCGTCCATGCCAACAATCTTTGACACATCTTCATTTCCCATTCAGACATTACCGAAATCACCTTGCGAGTAGGAAGTGAAGAAATCAACCCGTGAGGTAACATGAAATGAAGCTCCAGAGTCAATCACCCAATCGGTCTCCTGATCGATCAAATTTATGCTAGTGCCATCACAGACAACCATGAGCTCTCCATCTGTGACTGTGGCACCTTATTTTTCTTCTGAGCTCTTCTCTCTGTTCTACTCCTTAAGCTTGAGCTTCCTGCACTGTCGCTTCATATGCCCCTTCTTGTGGCAATAATAATACTCGACGTCTTTCTTTGAGCTCGAGTGTGAGTGGCCTCTGGATTTGCCATGGTAGTGCAGAGCCCTGCTCTTACTTCTGCTTCTCCCCCTGTTTTCAATCACAAGCGCCTTTGAGGTAGAAGGACCTAATGACTTTCTCCTGGACTCTTCATTCAACAGACTGCTGGTAACTTGGCTCATCGTTACCATTCCATCAGGTGCAGAGTTACTGACTGTGACCACCAAGGTTTCCCAACTCTCAGGAAGGGAAATAAGAGCAACAAAGTTTGTAACTCATCATCAAAAGTGATTTTCATTGTGGCCAACTGATTTACAATGCTTTTGATCTCATTCAAATGCTCTGCAATAGAGCCACCCTCTTTATACTTGAGGTTCACAAGCTTTCGAAATAGAAAGGCCTTATTCACTGCTGCCTTTCTATCATAAAGGCTCTCTAGTTTGGTTCAAAGACCATGCGTCAAAGTTTCTATGGATACATGATGAAAGACACTATCATCTATCCATTGTCGAATGAAACTGATCGCCTTTCGGTCTAGTTTTTTTCATTCGACATCTTTCATCTCTTCTTGTTTGCCTCTCACACCGTCTATGGGTCCATCCAAATCTTTATAACCCAAGAGGTCTTCTATTTTAGTTTTCTATGCCATCCAGTTTGTGCCATTCAAACTGATCATACGCCCAATGTTATTCTCCATGACTTCACACACAAATATATTAACCAAATCTCTGATACCATGTGTTGGGGTTAAAATGGACGTACCGGGTCTCCCCACAAGTGTGAATTGATGAAAACAATACGATGATGATAGTGGTAGAAAAATAAACCAAAACAAACTAGCTGCAAAAATAAAAATAGCACACAACGATTTATGTGGTTCCCTCTCAACTGAGGTATGTCAACGACGACCAATAGGTCAACAACTTCCACTATCTTCAAACAAAGATTACAAAGTGGCCAAAAGGCATAAGCCTTACAAACACACAAGGTGTAACGAAATGAACAAGAGGATATGCCTCACTGAGGAACAAAGAACGAATGATTTGAAGAACTAGCTTGACGAAGCTGTCTTGAAAGAAGTGTCGCAACACTTCTTGTTTTTTTTTTCCTCCGCACCCTTTCGGTGCCCTAAAAGTGTTTCTCACACTCTCTCCCTAATATTCTGCCTCTTTTGCTCTCTCCCATTGCTTTTGTTCTCCCATCCATCCCTTAAATAGAAGACAAGACTCACATTAAATGCGGAAGACTAAATATCTTGCATAACTTACGATGTGCCTTATCACAAATCGCTATCCAGCGATACCACAAATCGCTATCCAACGATAACCACAAATCGTCATCCGACTGAAACACATAACGCTAACCACAAATCGCTATGCAACTGAAGGCACTCACCACAAATCGTCATCGACAACTCGCTGAACCTTAAACTCTGAACAGTTGAATAGTCATTTAGCTGAGAGGACTTCTACAAATCGCTATCCAGCAAATACTCCAAATCATCTTCGAAAAGATCAAGCATCGTGCTTGAAATTCTGCAGTGATACTGAATGTGCATCGAACCAATGGATCCCACAAAGGAGGGAAACCCAACATATATCTCATCAAAGGGTGTTATTCTATAATATCTGCCCAACAGGTCTCCCGCTAACTCGAGTGAGCATTCAAATATTTGTCCCACATTCGTTCGTGAAGGTACTCTTAATGGATTGAATGCCATATCAACTGGTGTCCCATTTTGCAAATAAGACATATCCGGTCTAGGCAATTTTTTTGAAATGAAACCTTTTTTCCTATGACTTCCGACTACTTTATCGCCCACTTTGATTTTACGGGAGATTTACCACTTCCACATGTGCATCTGTTTGGAATGCAACTAAAAAGTTGGAAATAATACTGAAAGAACGTTAGGAAGGTTGTTGAAGCAGTCACCTGTGTGAGATCTGGTGTAGTATTTGGTAACTACCACCTCATGTAAGTGGGATGTAAAATGTGGAATTGGATGTGTCAAATACCATCTCACTTGCATCATTTCTTACAACTCCATCCATCACCAACAATTCTGGTGTTGGTATTCCCACTCTGGCTACTTCTGACAACTAGTTTCCAAACATCGCCTAAATCTATGAAACCCATCCATTTGGATGGGCAAAATTTCATGTTTATGCATCCGCACAAATATACGTGTGGTGTTGTAGTTTCAGTTTGGGTTACAAACTCTGTAGCGCATGTACAAGAGAGAGAGAGAGAGAGAGAACATTCACCATTCAACATTACCAAAATACATCCAACAGAATATTGGATGGGAGAGACAAAAGAGAAACATAAGAGCAAAATAGCCACAATCTAGATGGCGATTGTACATAGTTCAGAGTACAAGCCGATCAGCCCCTCCCCCCTACTATGTAATTTAAGAGCCAGATACACATCAGACATGACCCGTTGTCGAAGCCTTCCGAAATCGAATTTGATGCCCCTGAAGAAGATGTCGTTTCTTTCAGTCCATATGACCCACCATGCTGAAAGCAACCAAACCCGCCACAGTAATCTCCATTTTTTTTGTGTCGTACAATCCTGGGACCAAGCAAGAGGTCCCGAATAACGAAGCACGGACGAGTTTGAACAAGTGGCGCACCCCAAGTTTGAAAAAATAAGTCTAGAATGACCGGGCAGAGCCAAAATAGGTGAGTCGTGTCCTCTACAACCTTCTCGTAAAGAACACACATGCTTGGAAATTGAATCCCCTGTTTCCTGACATTAATTTGGGTTTGAACACGATTCAGAGCCACAAGTCACGCCAAAGCTTTTGCCCTTGGAGCTGGCTCCTTACCCCACATACAATCACTGGGAAACCAGTTCATCCCGGATGGCAACAAGGAATGGTAAACTTGCTTAATGGAGAACCTATCTCCGCTCGCCATGGCCCAGTGAAGTCATGTCATGCCATGGACAGGCCTAAAATCTCTGCCACTGAAGGATCGAAGTGTCTTCCGCCACTCTAGCCAGAGGGACGAACGACACACTGAACTGGGCGTGGAAAGAAGGGATTCATGTAGACTACCATATTTTTGCCTAACAATCATAGCCCAAGAAGATTGAGATGTGGAAGCTTCCCAAGCCCACTTCAAGACTAAAACGATGCTCCTCTTTCTCATAGTTGGAATCTCTAAGCCACCTTGGTGCCTCGGAAGCACGATCTGTTGACAAGAAACAAGCAGGTACTTTTTGTGCGACACATTCCCAGACCAAAGGAAGTGCGAAAGCAAATGATTGATCGTCTTCTCTACTGTCGTCGGTATAATAGACATGCTCATTCGAAACTCTGGTAATCGGGCTAAAACATGGCGAATGAGCATCACTAGTCCCGCAAAAGATAAATATTGAGCCTTCCAAGCCTGCAATCTTCCTTGCACCCGCTCTATGGTAGACATCCAAGTAGAAGTTCCCGCTGATTGTAGAGAGTGCAACGATGGACCCAAGAAATTGACAGGAAGTCGGATATTGGGCAGTTGAAGATCCTTGCAGCAGCCGATTGGAGAAGAGGGTCAGCATTGAGTAAGACCAGAGCGCACTTACTCTCGTTCAGGCGAAGGTCTGAAATTGCAGCAAAGACTTTAATAATGAAGTACAACCTAGACATTTGATTAACATTCGCATGTCCAAATATTAAAGTATCGTCTGCATATTGAATTGTGTGACCAACAAAACTAGGAATGCCCAAGGATTCCAAGAAGCCTGTTTCTTCTGCCCTTTTCATGAGAATAGGTAAACCATCTACCGCGATATTAAAAATGATAGGTGCTAGAGGACAACCCTGTCGTCCACCTCTAGCCAACTTGAATTCTTCCCCTCTCATTCCATTGATGCAAACTGATGATACGGATTTTGTGACCAACTCCTTAACCCATGCTATAAATCAGCTGCCAAGCCCCATATTTGTTAGAGATTCAATCAGAAAATCCCATGCCATTCTGTCATAAGTCTTGTGAAAATCCAATTTTAGCATGAAGTGCGGTGATCCAGTCGACTGTAAAGAGTGAAGAAGCTCAGTTGCACAAATAAAGGATCCTTGCAAACTTCGACCTGGAATAAAAGCACCCTGGTTCGGACAAAACAAGTTGATCAATGACAGCGTGCAACCGATTAGCCAACACCTTAGATATAATGCGATACAGAGCACCCATCACCGAAATCGGCCTAAAGTTGGATATGTCTGATGCCCCTTGCCTCTTAGAAATCAAAGAGATGACTGCCACATGATATGGTTTAGGCAGCCTCGCATTACGATAGAATTCATCGAACAAGTGGAGCAGGTCAGTTTTTACAGTTGACCAAAATGCTTTAAAGAAGTCAATGTGAAAACCATTAAGGCCTGGTGCCTTCCATCCCGATAGTTCGCTAATAGCATTCGAAATCTCCACTTCAGTGAATCTAACCTGCAAAGAAACAAATTAGTTTGCCGCCAACTGCTTATAGCCCATATCGCCGATGACCCCCCTGACGCCTAAGTCGGCCGAATACAACCTGGAGAAATAAGAAGTAATAGCTGGCAGGCAATTGTGCGGACCAAACTGGCATCCATCGATCTCGATCGAGAGTATACAGTTCTTACTGTATTTATTTGATGCGTTCATATGAAAAAATTGTGTATTATCATCGCTATTAGCCAACCATGCAACTCTAGCCCTCAACTTCCATCTAAGATCATCTCGTGCTCTCCATTCTGCAACGAGAGTAGAGAGTACGACGATACGCTCCTGCAATTGAAGCACTTGACCCTTCGGTACACCAACAAGATCGACCTGACGTTGGGCCAAATCGGAGAGCTCAGCTTCCCACTGGCCGATGAACCTAAACTTGTTCAGGTTATTAAAACTTAGCCATTCCTTAATACGTTTCCGAAGACGAAGAAGCTTAACATGGATGCAGATGGCCACCCAAGATCCCGTAGCAGGTTGAGCCCACGATTGACCTACCAACTGCTGAAAGTCTGGCACTCGAAGCCACCATTCCTCAAAGAAGAACCTACGACATGCCTTGAAGCCTGCGCCCCACGAAACAGTCATTTGTCCATGATCGGACATGGTCTGTGGCAGCAGACAATCAGTGACATCCGGAACTGCGTGAAATAGTTCTGGGGAGAGAAAAACGCGATCAAGTATCCGCAAGCAAGGGCGAGACCTCATATTTGACCACGAGAATTGCTCCCCTACAAGAGAGAGAGAGAGATCTAAAATGGTGTACAATTTAAGTACTTGATTGCCAAATTATTCAAGATCTAAAATGGTTTACAATTTAAGTATTTGATTGCCAAATTATTCTAATGGCTGGTTGACATGGTGAGTTGATTCACTTTCTGGGAAGCATATTGATTTTGTCAGTTATCAAGTTTGAACTGAAAAGTTTACTTCAACGATAGGGTCGCAAGATCGAAACTCAGAGGAATTGACAGGGGCCTGCACAAGATTTGAATTGCTTATCCGGTTCGGGCGTCAGGTGTACGGGGGACATAAAAACAATGAAAATATCAGATACAATATAATTGCACCAACATTAAGCACCTGATCACCCTCCATCTTGAGGACAGCCTGTCAGTTGTGGGGCCCAGGGCCTGATGGAGGGCAGTCAAGTGCATAATGCACAAATTTTGTGCCATGTGATTGCACCCGATCAGAATCCACAAAATATGGTGGTTGTGTCTTAATCTTTGAGGGTCTTATATCGCAGTGGGCCGAGCCCATTAAGCGACCTGGTCTTCGATACGGGTTTTCTTGTCATTAAAAAATAAAGTTTAGATTAAAATATTGTTAAATTGTAAAATAGATGCCGTCATTATCCTAAAGAATTAAACATTAAAATTTTTTAAATATTTTCTAAATAGTCACTTTTTGAGCGCACAATGGTGAAATTTATCCTTAGCGACCTGTTCCAGCACACAGAGACAAGGTCCTACCCCAGAACTACCCAACAATTAAGCGCACACTCTATCCTACTGAGAAAGTGGAAACTCACTATGACACTTTAGTGATTGGATGTCATCCAAGAAAGTTTGCTCACAAAAAAACCAGGACCGTTTTATGGGACAATATTTGCTACCCCTCGTGGGTAAGGAACCCTTCAGTGAAAAACTGTAATATTTTTATTATTTTTTGCACATTTGACACGATCTACATGTTTAGTTTAGTAGAAAAGGACCTTTGAAACATGTTATTATAACATGCATGTGAGATTTTTTCAGGGTTAAAAAATCAACGGCCTACAATGTACCAAACTTTCAACCTTCAAAAAACAATATTTTTACATAAAAAAATATGATCTAAGTGTTCATTCTTACGAATTCGACCATGTTGAATACATTTGCTCAAACCAACCTTCTCCTGTGAGTTCCAATTAGAGGGTCAAATGCTTTCCCCATCTTATATTGCCCTTCGTAATGATGCATCTACTCATTCAGGAATCATGTCAGCCTTTTACATTAATGTTAGATCATGGTTGTTTTTACTTTAAGCTTACGACATTGTATGTAAGGGTGTCAATAGGTCGGCTTTGGTTCGACCTAGGTGGAACCAAACTTGGATCAGATTTTTGGGTAGGATACCGGATCTAGACCCAGGTCTAATCGAGCCTACTATAAGATAAATCATACCTAGATCCAATAAGAACTACATGAACCAGACCCAGATCATACCTGATAAAATAATAATTTTTTATCATTTTTACATTGAAAATTTATGGTCTTAATCAAAGCTTGAGTCAAGCTTGGGTCTGGTATAAAATTTCACAAACTATACTCGGGTCCATATATTAATCGGTTCTTCAAGTCGGGACATGAGTCTTAATCGGGTATTCTTTTTTGTCACCAAACCCGAACCCTATAGGGTTTGGTCGAAGTAAACCCAACCCGTTGACACCCCTAATTATATAGAGTCAAACATATTACTTTTCCCTAACAATTATGAGGGTGTGCTTGAGTGTCGAGATCTTGTAATATCGTGTATTAAATTTAGAGATATTTGAGGTTTTGGCTAAGTGCCATAAAAAAATCGATAAATCCTCGATTTTAGGTAGCGTCAATTGAGTTTGGGTTTGACCCATGGGTCATTGATAAGACCTAAATGAGCCAAACAAGATATGATAAAAACTTTTATTTTTGACCTTTAAAATCAAGCAAAATTTGAGCAAAATTCAGGTTAAATTCAAGTTATACATCATTAGATGTACCTCAAAATGTTGAATTCAACTATATTTTATTTTTCTGAACTCAGGCTATGGTCTGCTCGAAAATCATATTTTTTAAAAAAGGGTCTGTCTCGATGGGACCGGGTCCAGATTGGATCAAACTGAATCCAATCTGTATGATCCAAGTTAATATGGATCTGAACTCAATCCAAAACCCATATTAATTAGGATCTGATCCAGTTCAAGATCCATATAAATATTGGATATGAATTTGCATCTTGGATCTGGACCCAGATCTAAAATCTAGGTCCAACGAAATTAAAGCTTTCAATTCGGTATAAAGGTTTAATTTAAGGAAATTTAAGGTTAAAAAGACTCCAAGATGGATAAGGCACTCTATGAAATTTTCTAGATATTTATTAATTATTAATTAATTAATTAATTCCAAATTTTAGTTATATATGGTAGTTACCAAATAGTGAGGTCTCTAAAAGAGTCCCTTTGATTGCTTTAAAAAAAAATTACTTTTCAATAGGGATGAGTTGGGGTCGCTACAGGTTTGGTATCAGAGTCGACCATAAAATATTATATTTTAATCATTTTTGTGTACCAGAATTTTCTTTTGATAATCAAGCCATGTCCAAATTTTATCAGAAAGTCATGACTTGTATTCTAGAGCAGTCTCCATCACTAGTAAGGGCTACCTGGTATTTTTTTTTACTAATATCAATTTATTTAAATTTCATATGATAGACTGTGAGAATGGCTTAATTTAATTCCTTTTTATGTGAATTAGGAATTTGATGTGAATATGCAATTATGATTGTTGAGGGGATCAATCCTAAGGGGGTAGGTTTGATAAGGGTGCAAATTTTTTAACTATTTTTCATGTTTTAGATGTATACCCGCTCCCAAGCTTTGACTTCTGGTGCTCCCGCTGATTGACAGGAGCAAAGGGACTTCATGTTGAATGCCCTGAACACCTTGACAACGATAGTGACCACATACGTCCAGGCATAGGTGGCGCAACAGATCATGTGTGTCTATCTTGCCGAGGTCACTCCAAACTCCACCGTGGTGATGTTCAAGAAGTTTCTTAGGTTGAATCTCCAACCTTCTCAGTGAAGGCCGACCCAGAGGCAGCTGAGAGTTGGGTTGAGGAGACTAAAAGGGCGTTTTGTATCCTGCCTGTGCCTGAGGATAGGCAGACTAATTTTGGCATGTTCCAATTGAAGGGTGATGCCAAGAAATTGTGGGACACCCTGTGATGAGTGAAATACGACAGAGTGGAGGTAATTCCTTGAGTGACTTTCAATGAGAATTTCTTAGATGCTTAGTTCCCTGCTTATGCACGAGAACGTATGTAGCAATATTTTTTTGGGTTTGTTCAGGGGAACATGAGTTTGGTGAACTATACCACCAAATTCAGGAGTTTGGAGCGCTACTACTTGAACCTTTTTACTAATGATAAGGCAAGGGCAACGAAGTATGTTCGTGGGCTGAAAGACGGACTCCAGGTTCGTGTGATGACGAGTTGTCCTACTATATTCAGTGATGTGATCAAGTCTGCATCCATCTTGAATGAGGAGTGGAAGAGGTTCAAGGATGAATCACAGAAGAGTGGGGGGTAACCAGGGCATCACCAGTGGCGAAGCGAGGAAGAACCCACCTGTGGGTGGCAGGGGGTAAGGTAAAGAGGCAGAGGACACAACAAGGGCATCAGAAGGGTCGACCCCAACAGAGGAAGCAATAGGGGAAGACTTTGTTCATGTGTCAAAGGTGCAACAAGAGTCATCATTAGGGCTCTTGTCCACTCTTTAAGGGAGTCTGCTACTAGTGCCAACAGCCCGAACATATCGTTATCTATTGTCCGAACAAGCCAACGACTCATGGAGGACAACAATAGTAGCAACATAGGCCTCAACAATAGGCGCAACAGAGGACCAACAGGAGAGTGTACGCTGCAACAACTGCCACACAGGGTAATCAAAATGACCTGCTCGAAGGTATTTTCGTAGTCTTTGAACACTATGCTCGTGTGATGTTTGATTTGGTGCTACCCATTCTTTATATCCTCCTCCTTTGCGAGTTTGCTTGATCTTGTTACATCTAGCCTCGAGAAGGCTTTTTACGTGATGTCTCCGATGGGTACATCTTCTTCTTGCGAGAAATATTTTCCTACAGTCTGAGTGATCATCGAGGGGCATGAGTTGTTTGCTGACCTGATCATACTGAACATGACTTTCTATGATGTCATTTTGGGTATAGACTGGTTGTCTAAATACAATGCTACTCTTTAGTGTTGGAGAAATGAGGTTCCGTTAGAGCGCCCTGATTTGTTTGTATTGGTGTTTTAGGCGATTTGATGAACGAGCGAGGTGAAGATTGTCTCGACATTGATGATCTCCAAGTACCATAAGCAAGGTTGTATGGTGCTCTTGGCCAGTGTGTCTGCGACAGACGGTTAGGTGACACATTTGGAGCAGTTGGACGCGGTTCATGAGTTTTTGAACGTCTTTCCCGAGGACTTGCCAGGTTTGCTACCTCACAGGAAGATCAAGTTCTCAATCGAGCTAATGCCTGGCATGACACCAGTTTCCTGAATACCGTATCACATGGCACTTGCAGAGCTGGTTGAGTTGAAGAAGGAGCTGGTTCTGTAAGATAGATCTTTGTTTCGGGTACCATCAGTTGTGAATCAGGGCAGAGGATGTTCTAAAGACCACATTCAGGTCCAGATACGGGGACTATAAGTTTTTGGTGATGTCTTTTAGACTTACCAATGCCCCTGCAACATTCATGGACCTGATGAATCGGGTCTTCAGTTTATGGTTGGATTCTTTTGTCATTATATTCACCGATGGCATTCTTATCTACTCTGAGAGCGTGGAGGAGCACTGAGAGCATCTGTGGATTGTGTTGCAGACACTGAGAGAACATCAACTTTATGTTAAGTTCTTGAAGTGTGAGTTTTGGCTCCACAGGGTGATGTTTCTCAGCCACGTGATCTCTAAGAAGGGCATTGAGGTCGATCCAGCCAAGGTGGAGGCAATGTTGTCTTGGAAGCAACCAAAGACAATTTTAGAGATCAAGAGTTTCTTGGGATTGGTGAGCTACTACTGTCAATTCATTAAGAACTTCTCTCATATAGCGGCTCCATTGACTCGACTTTTATAGAAGAAGATAAAGTTGGTTTGGTCACCTCGATGTGAGGAGAGCTTTCAGAAGCTGAAGAGGAGGTTGACCACGGCCCCAATATTAACTTTACCTTTTGGGACAGATAGATTCATTGTGTACAATGATGCTTCAGGGACCGGACTGGACTGTGTCTTGATGCAGCACAGAAAGGTGATCGCGTACGCTTCTCGACAACTAAAGGTGCATGAGAAGAATTACCCCACGTATGACTTGGAGTTAGCGGCAATTGTCTTTGCACTGAATATCTTGTGTCACTACATGTATGCGAAATAGTTTGAGGTCCTCTCTGATCATAAGAGCCTCAAGTACATATTCACACAATGTGATTTTAATTTGAGGCAACACAAGTGTTTGGAGTTCCTGAAGGACTACAAGTTCTCCATCACCTACCACCCTGGTAAGGCAAATATAGTGGCAGACACGCTTAGCAGAAGGCTTTAGTCATGATACTTAGCTTAATAGGGCATATTTGGGATATGATCAAAGAGTTTGTGAGATGACAACCATTTGCAGATGATTCTGGATGCATCCTTTATGCGGGGATGCAGGCGTAACCTAAGATTATAGACCACATTGAGGAGCTTCAGTCAATCGATCTAGAGTTTGAGAGGTTGTGCATGAGTGCCCAGAAGCATGATGCATAGTTTTGTCGTGAGGAGGATGAAACCATCATGTTCAAAGACAGATGGTGGGTTCCAAAGGCACTGCAGGAGGAGCTGATGAGTGAGGCATACCGGTCGAGGTATTTTGTTCACCCAAGTTCTACTAAGATGTTCAAGGACCTCCAACAGATGTATTGGTGGAACAAGATAAAGCAGGACGTAGCAGAGTTTGTGTCTCGGTGTTCTATATTATTTTCTGCCCACCTGCATCAAAAATCCAAAAAAATAATAAAAAGAAAAGAGACAGATTGAGGCCTTAGCTTTCCAACACCACCAAGATCACCTTAATCTGATGAAAGGTTGGAGAAAAATATCCACTAGAAGATAGATTGTTTGGTTGTTTCAGTCTGCAGAATATATTTCTGTTCTGATTTTGAAACTGAGAAAGGGGAACCCTAAAGGGCTTTTCGGTTCTGACTTAAAACAGAAAAGTTACAGTCTTGTGTTTCCGCTTTCCAACTATTATAAAAATATAGGTTTTCAACTTCGGATATGAGAAATAAAGATTTGAGAACAAAAATTATTCTGCAAAAATATGTGAATATGCGAATTTCATCCTAAATATGTAAATTTCCTTCTAAACATATGAATTTCCTCTTATATATATGATATTTTTCTCTTGAATATACAAATTTCCTTCTAAATATATAAATTTTCTTCCAAATATATGCATTTTTTCTCAAATATACAATTTTTTTTCCAAATATGTGAATTTTCTCTTAAATATGTGATTTCTCCTAAATATTTGAGAAGAAAATCATATATTTAAGCAAAAAATCGCATATTTGAAAGAAACCCACATATTTATGAAGAAATTCACATATTTAGGAGGAAAATCATATATTTGAGAGGACATTCACATATTTGGTAGGAAATTTGCATATTTAGGAAGAAATTCATATATTTGAGAGAAAAAATAAATATTTAGGAGAAAATTTATATATTTGGAAAAAAAATTGCATATATAAGAGAAAATTCACATATTTAAGAGAAATTTCTCATATTTAAGAAGAAATTCACATATTTAGGAGAATATTTTCATATTTGAGAGAAAAAAATACATATATAGGAGAAAATTCACATGTTTAAGAGAAATTTGCATATTCACGTATTTTCTGCAAAACCATTTTTTTTTCATATCTGTATCTCTCTGATCTAATAATGAAAACCTATATTTTTATAGTCGTTAGAAGAAAATATAGGCCTGTAACTTTCCTGTTTTTAGTAAGAACTGAAAACCCTTCTAAGGTTTATGTTTTTGAGTTTAAAAAATAGAACATAAATATGCCCTACAAACTAGAATAATTGAACAATCTATCTTTCAAAGAATGTTTCTTCCCCACCACTAATCTGATCAAGCTGATCTTAGTGTCATTAAAAAGCGAACAGCATGATCTCTCTGCACTTTTTATTATTTTTTTAGATTTTTGGCACGTGGCTAGAAAATAGCATAGAATAATCAGGATAGGCACAATCACATTTGTTCATCTTTTATTTTAAAAATGTTATCAGGGTTGTATCCCTGCATCCGTTTATCATTTTCTAGCAAATCAAGTATCGTTGGTAATGTATTTATGCCTAGTTTGTTTGTTCTTCTTTATATTTTTTCATAATCTTTCATTTTTTGGGTAAAAAATAAGTGGTAAAGTCTGTAGCAAATCTTGGATGCAATACTTAGACACATATTTAAGAGAAAATTTAAATATTTGAGAGAAAAATCACATATTTAGGAGGAATTTTGCATATTTAAGAGGAAGATCGTGTATTTAGGAGAAAATTCGCATATTCGCATATTTACAAATTTTTGTTGAACATTCATTGTTCTCAGATATGTATCTCTCTGATTCAACGTTGAAAACATATATTTTTAAGTTGTTGGAAAGTTAAGATACATGTCAATAAGTTTTCTATTTTGAGTCAGAACTCAAAACCCCTCTAAGGTTCTCGTTGGAGTTACAAAATTGGAAACGAAACATGCTTTGTAGACTGGAACAACCAAATAGTCTAACTTTTAAATGATGTTTCTCTCCAACCACTCATTAGATCATGGTAACCTTGGTGGCATTGGAAATATAACACCTCGATATGCCTCTATTCTTTTTATTATGTTTTTGGGTTTCTAGTATAAATGGCTAAAAAATAGTATAGAATAATTGGGATAGGAATAACCATGCTTGTTCAGCTCTTGTTTTAAGAATGTTGTCAGGGTTGTATCTCGTTCGTAGTTTTTCTGCGAATCAGGTATCGTTGAAAAGGTATTTTTGTGTAGTTTCTTTATCCTTTTATTTAGTTTTATGGAATATGGTGCACACCGACAATAAGTCAGTTCGTGATCAAGACATCGAAATAAAATTCTATTGCAAAAGCAGTCAAAGTGAAATTTTATGGAATATGACAATGACTGATACTACTAGAATTTGACTTAGTAGGTCACTAAATTTGAAAAAACTGATTAACAGAGAAAACACAGAAAACAAAAATATCTTTCCAACGAATCAATAATTGTAATTTTTTGATATCGGGGTGCCATGATATGGTATGAATAACTGGTCTGAATGATGCACCAGAAATACAGTCACTCGAATGACTGTACTCTTTGTTCAGATCTATTTTTGGTGACTGCAAATACAAAATCTGTCTGCGGACTGAACACTGGAAATATAGGAGAGTTCATTAGATTTTCAACAAATCTAAGTAAGCACAAAATAGACCTATATCTACGAAGATACACTCTGATTATCAGGACTGGGTCAGACAAACCAAAATGCATAAACACACATCAAGCACAAATGCACAAGTTTTGATTTTCGATTTTAATTTTTTGGTGGTTAAAATTTGACCTGCACAAAAAATATACTTCCAATGGTGATTTATCAAATTTTCAACTGCCCTTTCTCTGAAACCCAACTCCGGTTAGACAATGCTCAACTCAAACACGAAAGATAATCAACCACACAAGCTTTCAAGAAAATAACTTAACAAATCTGTATTCATTCAAAAGACATGCATGTTTCAAATATGGTGCAACACAATCCAACTCTAACAATGAGATGACAGATTTAAGAAGCAATAACAACATCCACAACACAAATTTAATAGAGCAATTGGGTTTTAGCCAAACTGATGGAGACAAAAATTGGCCAGTTCAAGCCACAAACATGTTTCTTCAATCCTAGTGGTCACAAGATAAGAAGTGTAATCTAAAATTGCCACCAAGGAACACATGCAACATTATGGGTCACGAACAGTAGCAGAGATGCACTTAAAACAACAATGGTGGATGCCCTTCATGTCCATCACGATACCATGAGGATGGAAGGCATCCTACTCGGTTCCTCCAAGCTCGAATACTCCAAGTTTGGCTCAAAACACAAAAATTGCCATTCTTTCTCCAAGTTTCTTCTCAAAACTTTTGCAAAATTCTTCAAATTGTTGTACATATATTGTATTTGAATCGTTATACCAGATAATGTCCTTAAGTGATTTACACAATGACATCTATGTCGGAGACAACGATTTACCTTTGCTACAAATAACAGTCCAACTTATTGACGTGTTTAGTAAAATTAATTTTTATTTCAACCCAGAGAGATTTACATAATTTGTCTGTTATATGTTCAAACCACAAACTCATCATTTATAAAGGAAATGTCACTTCGTCTATTCTTTACTGACGAATTAAAGCGAAGCGACACCCTCCTAAACTTGTGCGACCTGTCATTCATTTATAAAGGAAACATCGTTTCACATACCGCTCATTTTAAAAAAGCGCACACAAATAAATTGCATTGCACATTAATTAAAAAACATCATTTCATTTGCCTTTTGCAAAAATGAATTATAATTGATTGCAAGTCAATCAATATCAAGCAACAATATGCCTTTGTTTGTCTTTCTCAATGAAATCGATTTGTATTTATGAAGTTACCTCGATTTGTATCGCTGAAGTTACCTCAATTTATACTTTACTAAGTCTAAACATTGTGTCGATTTGATTGTTGTTTTTCTTTTCTGCCTTTTATGAATCAGTCATTTTGTAAATCGCGATAGGACATATCATTCATATAGACAAAGCTCGTAAAGGCAAATCGTAATAGGATATTCAAATGGATTTGGTGGGATGAGATGTATTTGATTGTCAGATGGGTTTAGGTAGGGGAGTGATTGGATTGGGTTGGATGTGAGACCTATTTAGCTCTCATCAAATTTAAACCCAATCTAAACTATTATATATAGAGAGAGATACAAATTTACATATATATATTTTAATTAAATTTATTTGGGTCTCAAATGAACCCAAAAGTTATTATATTTAAGTATGATCCATTTGGAATTTAGATAGATCAAAAACTTATTATATTTTAGTAAAATTCACAGTACACTAAAATGATTCATTTAGATCATAAGTGAATCCAATTCTTTTTTTCTTAAGTAGGAGTTATTTGGACCTCGAATTGAATTCAGATTTAAACAAATTCATTTTACATTCATGAGAACCATTTAGGTCTCAGGTAGATCCAAAAGCCTTATTTACTTACTGGAATCCAATTGGATCTCCAAATGGGTCTAAATGTTAATATACATAATGAGATCAAATTGAGTCTTTAAGTAGATTCGATATCTTATTTTCTTAGTAGGATCCAATTTGATCTCTAAATGGATCTAAAATACTTTTACATTAGATTAGATTTATTTGGGTCTTAAACGGATCCAAATCTCTTATAGGTCCAGTCCAAACCCTGATCTGAGTCTAAACTATTTCCATATCCATGATGGTCATGTATTGTATCTAAGCCAAACCATTGATTATGATGTATTATAACTAAATACTCATATTTTTTGTAAATGAATGTGGTTGTAAATCACATCGATTTGTAGTTATGAAGTTACCGCGACAATGATATGTCTTTGTGAACGAAATCAATTTGTATTTATAAAGTTACATTGATTTGTATCATTGAAGTTAACTCGATTTGTTCTTTACTAAGTCTAAACATCGTCTCGATTTGTTTATTGTTTTTCTTTTTTTACCTTTTATGAATCAGTCATTGTGTAAATCGCGATATGACGTGTCGTTCACTTAGACAAAGCTCGTAAAGGCAAACCCAATCTAAACTATTATATATATATATCCAAACCACTGGTAATCATCTCTACCAGTGTACCATATTGTGATCGCATTTATCTCTCCAAATTCTGCACCTACTTCCGTAACTCCTTATTCTCTCTCTCCAACATCTCTAACCTTGTGACAGAGACTACCTTCTTTTTTGTGAGTTGTGTTTGCTCCTCACCGTGTACTACAACTGAGGGAATCGTTGTTGTAGGTAGAGGGACACGATGAACATTTTTTCTATGCTGAGAGATGACATGTTGGGGGACGGGAGGGATGCATGGGTTCCCAATATTTTCACGTTGCTTCTTCTCAATCTCCAGATTTTGATGCATGGGTTCCTAATATTTTTTAAAATAGTTGAGGTCATATTGTCGTTCTTTATAATCATATGCTATGTTACAAACACCTCATTTGTTCCAGCTATCCAATTGTTTCCTAAAGCGTTCGTGCTAATTCTCATTCCTGACCCCACCACTATTCATCTTCCTTCTCACTTCCACAAGCTGCTTTGGGGTAGACTGTCCCAAGCCAGCTTACAGGAGAACTTGACTACCATGCTGCAACTTGGCTTCAGATTTGCTAAATAGCCAAATATTGCAGCCAGACAGTCTCGCAGCCTCAGCAATAACCTCTTGGTCCTCGTCCTCCCCATCTTCATACAGTCTCCACACAACCTGTACATTGGAGATTATTGTTTAGGTATAGGCATAATTATTCATGCTAATGAATGCTAAATATTAAAATGATTTATAATAACGAGTGCTAAATATATTACAACGATTGTTGCTAATGAATGTTTTGTATTAAAATGATTTACACTAATGAATGCTACATATTACAACAATTTACAATAATGAATGCTAAAACGATACCGCTTTGTACTAACGAAGACAAAATCATTCAACGATCATTACTTAAGAATACTAAAGATTATAACGATTTACACTAATAAAAGTTAAATGCTAAAGCGATAACGATTTATACTAAGGAATACAAAATCCTGCAACGATCATTACTTAATAATGTTACACATTAGAACGATTTATACTAATGAATGCTAAATGCTAATACGATAATGATCTGTACTAACGAAGACGAAATCCTACAGCGATGATTACTTAAAAATGCTAAACATTTCAAAGATTTACACTAATAAAAGTTAAATGCTAAAGCAATAACGATTTGTACTAAGGAATACAAAATCTTATAAGCAATCATTACTTTAGAATGTTAAACATTAGAACGATTTATACTAATGAATGCTAAATGCTAATGCGATAATGATTTGTACTAACGAAGACAAATTCTTGCAGCGATGATTACTTAAGAATGCTAAACATTTCAACAATTTATACTAATGAATGATAAATGCTTAAACGATTATAAACGATTTTAAACCATTTACCTCATTTAATTGCAGACCATCTAAAATGAACTTAGCATTATCCTCCTTGACATTTATTGTAGCCTATCGGTCGATCTTGGAAAAACCATAAATCGCAGGGCCACACTGAGGACAAAAGGCGACAATATGCTCTCATGCTCAGGCCTACAAAAATAATATATTAGTAAGACTATAACCTTCAACGACATTAGTCTATAACTACCAAATATGTAATAAATAATTACCTTAACAAATGGCTAAAACCCTTCGACGGTTTTTGTACCCTTACTCACACGGTAAAGTTGACTGCATAAGAATGCAAAAATAGTAGCACCCCATGCATAGTTGTCTACTTCATCGAAGTCTTTCAAGAACTGCAGCCACAGGTAACTTAACCTCGAACCAGACAAATCCAAAAATAGAGTAAGTCCAAAAAAATAAAGATGGAAGCTGCGCAACTCTTGGTCAGCTCTTTCAGATGCACATGTAGCAGACCGGCCTTCCCATTTATTACGAAAAGAAGAAACTTTCATTAATGTGAAATTGCTTTCACCAAAAATACATTGACCCCAATCCTCCATCGACATTCCTAGAAGGGTCGTGCACTTGTCCCTTGCATTATAGTTTGAATCTCATGCTAGGACAATGGCACTTAAGACCCGTAATTTGTGGCACATCTTCTAGGGTCATGGTGATCTCAAAAGAATCAAACTGGAATGTGTTCATCTTATGATTTCACTTATTGACCGGGTGGGTCATAGTGTTCCAACACGAGAAAGCCACTGAAGTGCATATTTCATAATTGATCATTCTGATATTCACTCAGATGTCCATATTACGACAGAACTGCAGGCCACTGACACCGCCCTTTGAGCTTTTCACCTGGCGTTCTACTTATCTTCTGACCTCTTTGTAGCACAAAATAACATATTATTTGTATCAAATCAAAATTACTCTCATTTGTACTTTTACATGTCGCTATACACAGTAATTCCTATATATAATAATTGTTGCACACTCGCTATCACTGTAATCATATACACAATAATCAATATCAAAGTAATCGCTATACGTACTAATCGCTATACATAGGTCACAATAATCACTATACATAGTAATCGCTATCACAGTAATCACTGTACATAATAATACCTATCACAATAAATCATTACGTAATCGCTATATGTTACATATAAACAGATTCAGATATCCTTCAAATTTGGATATTTATCAGATTTGATAGCAAAATCAGAATCGAATTATACTCGAATAGTTTTAGCTTATCAAATGCAACTGGACAATCGAATTTGGTCGGATATAGGATCAAAAATATGATTCACTGAGTGGCAGTTGTGCTAGAGAATGATGTTAAGGCACTTTATGCATTTGAGAAAGGAGGTGAGTCGGCCTTTGTATTTGCATTGAAAACTGGATTTAGCAACTACCACCTCATAAAATGGTAGATGCCAAATCCAGAAATGGACTGCTGCCACTTTGTCAAATGCATAAACTCCCTCCAACTACCAGTTCCCATATGGAGACTTATTTCACATTCTTAAGATCGAAATATCACCAAGAGGGCATTTATTGCATCCCCACCCAAGGGAAGCCACTTCTTGAAGGGACGCATGAGAAAAAGTTCTTTCCCATGGGAGGAAGGTGTGAACCAGTGTTGTCGATATTGGCCTGAATGTCGATGCACCAGAAAATACTGACCTGAATTGGCTATTTTTTAATAAAATGTAAAAAATAGATTAAAATTAATTTTTTATATTATTTTAATGGCTTTAACATGTGTCACGTTCTGATTGACACAATATTTTTTAATTATTTTTTGGCCAATTCAGAATAATTCACTTGAGAATGGATATTGGAGGATTCACCTGAATCATTGGGCCAAACGATACAAGTCCGATTCTAATACAGACAACAGTGGTGTGAACCCATTTTGACAGGAAAGATGCTTGTTTGCCTTTATTATGTAAACACCACCACATGTTTTCCATGGAGATGTTTGTTTCACCTCCCTTAGTAAAAGTTCTCTTTCCTACGAAAGAGTGTCTCTTTCATCCCCCCCCCCGAAAAGAAAGCAATATCCATGCTTGAACAAAGAAGCGAGTGCGAATAGGCCAAGGGATTAAGCATTCTATTATTTCATCACAATTCCAGCAATGAACATTGCATACACAAATATGATCATGGAAAATATTTAGGTGTATGCATGGCTGATCAGACCGACAAAAGGAGAAGGAAAAAAAAAACACCCAATATAACCCAAAAAAGGCGAAAAACTCACATCAGCAAAATCATATCAAAACACGAGCCATTCTGCTATGTTCTTCTAGTCTTCAATCAAAGACAAACTGGAAAGGGTTTTCCTACAAACAAAACAGAGAATTCTTTTGACGAAGACTGCACAGAGCAAGAAATGTAAGGCCACACAACTTGCTTCCAAAACCAAATCAACCATCAATTGCAGTTACGATCCCGTTACTGCTGCACTAATCTCCACACACGAATGCATGCATCTTCACCAGAGCTTACAACAGTGCAATCATCATTGAAAACTAATCCATAAACACCTCCCAAGTGAGCACCCTTTATGGTTATATGACTTGAAGCTGGCTTATCAACTTCATATATAATTATGCTTGTGTCTAGAGATCCCGTAGCAACCATTGTGCTATCAGGAGACCAAGCCACACAATTTATACGAGCAGTATGGTACAACATGTTCTTAAGCTTAACCTGCAGAAGATAGTCAACTGGTTAGTGAGACAAATGTTCAGGAAGTTAAAAATCAAACCTTGGTAATTAACATTACATTTCTAAAAAGGATTAATGCGAAAGGGAAAGGAAGAAAGAGAGATGGACTATGCAAATGGGAACTAAAAAGTTAGAAGTATGAACAACTTAAATATAGTGACAAAATCTATCAAAAATAAAGAAAAAAAAAACATGGATGAAGCATGACAGCCTTCCACTACTTTAATGTGTGTAAAAAGAATTTAGGAAACAAAAAGAAAATTAAAAAACCATATAGGATTTACATTGTGCCTGATAAATTGAACCATGGCATTTTGCTATGTCACATGGGTGCGGGTGCGACACGGGTGCGGCGCAATTTCAAAAATTTTGGACACGGGGACTCGGCTATATATATATAATTCTAGTAAACAATTAAAATTAAGTAGCCAAAACTATGACCTTAATTTTTTCGAAAGTTTCAATTTGGCATTCCCATTTCTTTATGGTAGTTCTTAAGCTAGCTTTTCTAATACTTGTGAAACTAGTATTTTTTTAAACTGGAAAAGCATTTATTTAGCTATCTCAAATGGTTGGGTTACCTTTTATCGTGTTTTATACATATTTTTACATAAGTTGTGACTTGTGAAACAGTCACACAAACTGTGCACACAGTCTGTGCAATGCAGTCTGTGACTGTGCAGACTGTGCACAGTCACACAGACTGTGTGCAATGACTGTGCAGTTGCAGTTGCACAGTCTGTGACTGTGCAACTGCATTGCACAGTCTGGTTATATATTAAAAAAAAAGATATATAAAAATTGTTTTTTTTTGTTTTTTGTCTTAAAAATGGACATTTTTGGACTCGGTCAAAGTTGACCGAGTCCAAAATGTGGACGGACGCGGCCTAGACTCGTTGACCGAGTCCGACTCGGCGTTGACCGAGTCCGACTCGGCGTTGACCGAGTCCGGGCCGAGTCCGAAGCTGCACCCGTGTCCGCACCCGTGTCGGGGCGTGTCGACTCGGGTGCGGCACCTCCCTAGCCGAGTCCGTGTGACATAGGCATTTTGTAGTCTAGGAAAACAAGGGTAATTATAATACCGCACACAAGGCCATAAATGCTTAAGAATTTTCAAGGTTTTTGGATCTAGAATGCCATTGACATACAATAGAATGAATGTCTACTACATTTTTCATAACAGGGATATTGCGCCGAATCAATTCATTCTAGGTCTTGATTGCTTTGTCACCTTCTCATGAAAATCCAGAACATGCAATTAATAGCAAAGTACACCATTATTATCAAAACTGGTATTTGTCTTATGCACCACAATTTGCTTTGTAATCCCATTGTTGCTTAAAGCTAAACTTATGGTCCCCAATAGTAATATTCCTGCTTATTGCTGATCTCCAATCTTTACTGGGCTCCTTTTCCCAGTTCCTTCAACTTGCTTCATGTCAAATTTTTTGTGTTCTGTAATTTCAGACAGCTTGTAACATGCCCATTCTATCCCTGACAATGCTCATCTTTCTGTTTAATTAACTCTTAAGGACAAGATGTAAGGATACGTGGCATTTCTTCAATATGTGTTTTTATTTTTGCTTTACGTAACATGCATTAGTATTGTATCATTGTCATCAATGGCTCGGGTAATTGATTTGTAGTACCAGTTGGAGTCACACTATCTCAACCGGGCCATATTCAGGCAAACCTAGCTTGACTAATAAAAAAAAATTAACTCAATCCTAGTGAGGATTAATCTATTATGAGAGATCATCCCATGTGATTAATGAGTTGGGACATCAACCTGTTGTAGTTGGAATATTCATTTTCTCTTTCCTATTTCATTGAGTCAAATTGAAATGACAAAAATTGACACAGAATTAGAGCAGCCATGACGAAGTGATCTATTAATCTCATCTTCATGCTTTTTCCTCTAATCTTCTAACCTCTTTCTTCTCTATGGATTTAATATTTTTCAGAAGATTTCTTTGTTTTGAATGTTAAATTTTAAAACACATACTGGAATCATAGGCAGATCTGACTGTTAGCTTTGAACAAATCTGGAATCTAACTTGTTTTTTGGTCCCATAGGCTTGGGTGAAGGGGATAAATGGATTGGTACGTGGAAATGGTAGCTCTATCTCAGCTGGTGGTGTGGTTGGCTGGAACCAAATAATCAAATCTTCAAGGGAGTACGACCTTGCAAAGGGGGGTGATTGAATTGGTAATTAAGTTTATGGTTCAAATCAAGCTTGCAAAGGGGTCAAGCTGAGGTTCCAGACTGACTTATGGTCCAGGGATGTAACTCTTGCTGAAAGATATCCACCGTTTTTTCACATAAACAGAGATAACAGCATACTTGTAAGTGAATGTTGGAAAGGAAGAGCTAGTTAGTTCACTGAATTCAGAAGGAATTTCAAGGAGCAAGAGGTAGAAGATTGGTTTTGGTTATGGCTATTGGATTTTTAGGCCCATGGAAAATTTCTGACAGCGAGAATTCCTTATATGGAAATGTGACGGATGTGTTATGTTCTCTATAGCTTCATTTAGCCATGCTTTTGGCTGTAAAGATGTAGACCACTTTCCAAATGACACCGTCCAGGGTTTCCATCCCTCTCCTACAGCCAAGATATTTGTGTGGCTCTTAGCACTTGATAAGGTTAATAACCAGTGCAAATTGAAAGACAAAAGTTTCCAGCTTGCAAGTACTTGCTATTTCTGTTTCGATGAGAACGAAACAATTGAGCATTTGTTTTGGTTTTATCCAGCATTTCAGTGGTTGTTCAAACAAGCTTTGGATTGTGCCAATAAAATGGCCAGATGGGGATTTAGCTTGGATTGGTCGGAATAGGCCTAGTGGTTAAGAATCTTAATTTGATCTATTCTGTAAGCTTGTTGAAAGATTTCTTATCCCCTGGCTTAAATTATTTCTCTTAGACAAAAAAAAAGGATTTACATGGTTTGCAAAGTGTTATAATGTGCATCTCCCTAGCATACTGTCTGTAGACTCTGTACATACACCAATTCTTGTTTTCTTTTTGTTATGTGTGTGTGCTTGTGTTCAAGGATTGATACACACACACACACACACACACACACACACACACACACACACACACACACACACACACATATATATATATATATATATATATATAGAGAGAGAGAGAGAGAGAGAGAGAGATGGTACCTCTCGAGTGACATGGTCCCATACAACAGCTTCTCGATTGAGATCACCAGAAATAAACATAGAGGCATCTGGGGAGAAACGAATGACGTTAATAGCACCACGATGCTTCTCAAGGACTGACTCTTCAGTGAGAGTGTCCCCATTGACAGAATAGACGTGGAGTTTCCCATCTTGGCCACCAACAATGGCCTCACTTCCATCAGGTGAAATTGCAGATGCCGTCACAGCAAACCCAAGATTCAGAGTTGACAACACTTTGGATCCACGAAGCATGATTACTCCTGAATCAGTTGAAAGCAATGCCAGCTCGGGCTTATCAAGTGCAATATTTAAGTCCTTTGGTTGTGCACCAATATCAATTTGTTCTTCATCACCACACTGATCAGCATGCAGCGGAATTCTCCTTACCTGTAAAATTTTGGGAAAAGGATCATCTCTTGTAGCAAAAGCAAGTTGAACATATTGTACATAGCTACAGTTGTTGTACAGTCAGCAAAATATAAGCCCCACAGCAGGATATCATCAATTGGAATTTGGCAGGTAGATTAAGAAATTGTTCCTTATTAAAGGAATATGCTATTCATCAGACTTGGTGAGCAATACTACCGTGTATTGAACTTTTATAATTGGCTGCAAAGCTTTCCAGACAAGAATATATGGACTATCCCTGATATTTACTATCCGAACATCAAAGAAGAGGACCAAATATTTGGAGAACACCTGATAAAATCATCAAATTGGACTAGGACAATATAACTTAAAAACGAGGAGAAAATCTCCAACCGAATAGCCTTTGGAAATCTTTCACATGTTATTGCCATTAGACATACTAGCGAGCACAGACATGCTCCCAGTCTATGTCACAGGGACTCACCAAAGAGGCCTCTGCACCCACGTCGACGCGACGCGGGTGTGGCACCCAATTCGGTCAACCCGCACCCAAGGTTATCATTGTCCAAAATGGACTTGGTTAACTTTGTCCATTAAAAAAAGGGACAGGGCTCGATAATGGGTAAGGGTACCTCGAGCACCCCCCTCCCCCCCCAATTAAAAAAATAAGGGGGTACCTCGAGAAGGGGTAAAGAGGGATGGGGCTTGAGAATGGGGTACCACGAGAAAGGGTAAAGGGGTGGTGTTAAAATATATATATATATATATATATATATATACCCTCCCGCACCCTCACACCCAAGTTCTTTTAAAGTGCCGCATCGCCGCCCCCGCATCTGCACCCGTACCTATGTGACATAGCTCCCAGTTTATCCAATACATATATGCACATGTATGAATAAAAATTGTAGTTAGTTGCCTGTTTATAGAGAGCGTGAGAGAGGTTGACTATACCATGCACGTGCGAAAATCAAATTCCACTTGTACAACTTACATAATGAATAACAAATAGTGTCAACTGTCACATACAAATCAATTCCTTATGCTGTGAACATTGGATCAAGAGAATTTCTGCTCATGACATTTTATATGTCAAAATTACAACTGTCACGGTAACAATGTCAGAACAAAACAATATCCATAGTGCTATGATTAGGCCAATGAAGCACTGCTCGTCATATTATATCATTACATGGCAAGGTGTACCTTTCAAAAGGTATATGTGTAATTAGGTTAACCTAAAGTTAGACATAACATACAAGAGAGTTGACTGCGACATCACCCACCATATGAGGCACTTTACAGCCCTGTGGTACCTCCTGTTATCTCTTCTCTATTCTTCGTCTTCACCACATGAACATAAAGTTGAATTACTTGCTTAAAAGATGTAGTACTGCTCATTTCAAGCATGGGCGTGAACAAATCTCAATTCATTTTTTATTTCTTCTCAAGGAGTATTGAAAATGATATTACTTGCATATTTTGGTCAAACTATTTCAATGGAATATTATATAGAATTTCAAAGGCTATTTAAGTTTCTAATTCAAGAATTTGACATCAAGAAATTGGTCTCATTTACGTACCTCTTAGAGATTGAAGTTACAAGAACAACAAAGAGTATATTTATCTTTTAGAGAGAATATGTTGGAAGATACTGTTATTAATCAGTTTGGAGCCTTGTGAATTAACTAACATATCTGTTATCCGATTAGCCTGATTAATCAATTCATGCACAATGAAATGATACTGAGATGGGCCATGAATATTAAAAAAATTGAAGGCTACTCATCAAAAAGGAATCTTCTATGCCAATTCCTTTGAAGTACAAAATAGATGACCTGCATGTATGTGCATAAAAGAACCGCCTCTGGTTTTATTTTCTTTGAGAGTGAATTCCGTACCATTGAATAGAAAAGAGACAAATGATCATAAACTTAAATGTTGAAGCCAAATTATAAAGCCATGTCTTTTGGGCCATTTGAAAAGAATTCATGTAAAAGCAATATTACAAAAGGCAGAGATTCAGGTGAAACTTCTAGGAAGCTTTATGGTGATAAATAATATCTATGAAAAGAAGCAACCATATATTGGTGACTTGCCACTTTAATAAGAAAGAGTTGCATTCAAGATGTTTAGCACTTCAAATTTTCTGAACAGAATTGCAAATTCTCCAAGAGAGTTCAAGGCTTGACTTCATAAATCAATTCGATAGATATCTTTGCAACACCTCAAGATGGAGCATTGTTGCCTATCTCAATTAGGGGTGGCAATCGGGTCGGGTTGGCAGGTCGACTCGGCGGGTTGGCTGGTCAGCATACCTCAACCCGACCCGTTTATTAAACGGGTCGGCTGTGGCAAACACGAACCCGACCCGTTTATTAAACGGGTAACCCGACACGACCCGCCAACCCGTTTATAAACGGGTTGGGTCGGGTAAACGGATTGGCAGGTTAGCAGGTTGACCCGCCCGCCTAACCCATTTATTAAACGGGTCAGCTGGGTTGGCATACCCCTAACACGAACCCGACCCGTTTAATAAACGGGTTAGGCATGAAAAGATACTGTCATTTAGTATAAAGTCTCGATCTCAGGATCCAGACCCAATTCCTTTCATTTTAAACACATGCTCATTAATGTTTCATTAATGACATGCTATAATTTTATCATAACATGTAATGGGTATTTTCGTACCCTAGCTATTGTATCTGTGTGTATTTAATCAGAGAAGCAAAAATGAATACCCTGATTAGGGATTTTTGCTGCAGCCTCGTTCTCTCTCCCCATGCTGTGTTGTTGCTTGTAGATGAAGAAAGGAACCCATGATTTCTATCATGGTATCAGAGCAGCAGGTTCAATATTGAAGATCGGTTCCTTCTATGACTGATTTGTCTCCTTCTAAGGTACCTGTTTTCTCATTTTTCCTATCGATTTCTCTTGTATTTAAATCTGCAGTCCGGACTGAAATCTCTTCTTCGTACTCTCCTCTTTCTTTTTGCTCTTTTGAAATACATCATTAATCTGCTTATTGTCTTCTTCAAGTACCTCCTTTTGATTCCCCTTTTTTATTTAAGCCAACATGTTTCTCTTATTTCCAAAATCCAAAACTGAAATTTGGTCACGTTGGCATATTTCCTCCTTCTTTCATTCCCTGTTGTTCTTCTGTCATATCTACTACTTCTTTCACATTGCTGCACGTGATCTTACCCATCCATAAGCAAAATAATCAAGCAAGATCAATTTTTTTGATCTATGTGTGATTACAAGAGTTGAAAAGGATCACTCCAAACTCATTTGCATATTGACGTCAGATCAGATTGTGATCTGCACGCCCAGATCTATCTTGATTAAAATAATTTCATCTTCGAATTCATTTTCATCTCTGTTTTGCCTGTTTTCTCATTATTCTAAAAGGAAAACACATTATTTTCAAAATAACGTACCTATTACTGATTGAATTTTATTCAGAACAGATTCTTTACTGTGCAGTCCTGTTTTTCTGCCTCGTGTTCATCAGTTAAAAAAAAAAAACTAGTCTGGTCTTTAGACTTCTCTGATATTAAAATTTATGTTCTGAATTATACTAGAATTCAATTGTGGTTGGGTCTTTGTCGTAAGGCCATTTCTTATTTTTTATTCCTTCTCTTGGTTGGATCTTATTCCTTCTTGTTTTTGGCTTCAAAAGAATATGGACTCATTCCCTCATTCTCAGTCTGGTCTTTCCTCAAACTTTCTCAGCCAACTCGTGTCTGAGAAACTGAACAATTCCAATTTCCTAACTTGGAAGCAACAAATCATACCATTCATAAGAAGTCAGGACCTTTCTGGACATCTGGATGGTTCTGTTCCTGTTCCTCCAGAATTCATACCACAAGAAGAAAAGAATGGTGAGAAAGATCTTTCTATTACCTATGTTAGAAATCCTGAGTATGTATCCTGGATGAAGTGAGATCAGGCGTTGGTTGCCTATATCACTTCTACATTGTCACAAGAAGTGCTTGTGGCAATTCCAGATGACTGCTCTGTTAAAATGTAAAATTGTGCAAATGTTTCATATTTACTGACAAAAATGATAAACTTTCTCCTCGTGTGATTCCCTGTGCCTTTTTAGGATATGCTGAAAACCAGAAAGGTTATAGATGTTTTGACTTCAAAAATAATAAACTATATGTGTCTAGAAATGTTTCCTTTCTTGAAAAGGAGAGCTTCTTTGATTTTAGAAAATTAAAAGACGTCACTGAGTACTCCTTTTTGCTAGATCTAATATCAACATCTGATGAATATGACCTTGATTGTAACTTTGATGATGATCAAACAATTATTGATCTTAATGTTGAAAATGAAGAAGTTCATAGAGATACTAGTATTCAATATTTCAGGCGACAAGAGTCTAATCCTCCATGTGCACTTGAAAAATATTCTAACATTCCAACTAGACAATCATCCCGAATCTCGAGGCCTCCAGGAAAGTTTATATCAGTGGCGGAGCCAGGGGTGGGCATGGGTGGGCGGCCGCCCACCCTAAAATTTGAAACCGAGTCGACTCATTACTCGGAAAACCGAGTCGAATCAGGACTCGTGAAACCGAGTCGACCGAGACCCGGGCTCTCGATGAGTCTAGAGCCTGCCAAAAGAGGCGAGGGGTAAAACCCTAGCCAGTTTTCTAAAGCTCTGCCCCTCCGTTCCAGCGTTCCCCTTCAGTCACAGGCAAGACGGCAACCCCATTCGCCGGCAACCCTTGTGCTCTGCAGTGCCGCCGGCTTCCCTTCGGTGAACCCGCGGTGGCGGTGCCCCTCTCCGAGCTTCTCCCTCTCGGCTGCAATCTCCGGCGACGCGAGGCACCGGTGTCGCAGTCAGTCGGACCTTTGCCAATCTCCGGCAACCATCGCTAGCAGTTTGAAGAAGACCCTCTTATCTCCTAAATTTGAGGGTGGGTTTTGTTCATGTTCAGTGGCTCTGGTGATACAGTATCCAGTTATCCATTCTACAGGAGCAATACAGGCCAATCCTTCAATTTGGTTCTTGATCCTTTCTTTTTGGGGCACAACTGAACGTGGGTCTAGTTTCTTTCCTCCTTTTTGGGCGCAACCTCATTGGAAGAGTCAATCTTGCTATCCTTTCTTGGTCATCATGCGTGCATAGGACTCTCCTTTTATGCCTGCTGCTAAAACAAGGTATGGATGTCTATCAATGTAACGAAGGCAACGGATAGCGTATCTTTATCTACTAGATAGTTGGTGAGTGAATTGCTTGTTCTCGATTGTCTAGGATTCTTGTAGTGAGTAACTATGGCCATTGACAGATTTTAATAATTGGGCGTCTGTATTTTTTGTCTAACAGGCATTTTTATACTCTTTTTGCTTGAATTCTGCATATGGTGCATGTTGGTCATCATCGGTGTCATAAAAAATGTATTCATTTTTAAGCTTAAAGCTTTTTCGGGGTTCTACGGCCAATCTTGGTGGTCAGAGGCGGAGCTGGGGGGGGCGGGGGCAGGAATGGGCTGTAGCCCAGTCCTGCCTCTCGAAACAGTTAATTTTTTTTTTTTTAAAAGCCCAGTCCTAGCCCAGCTCAGCCCTGACTGCAGCAAATAGTTTGATTTGTCCATATAAAATAGATTTTTATTAATAATTGTAGCCATTTTTTATTTTATCTCAATTTTTTTTTTCAGGGGGCGCTGCCCCCGAGCCCCCGACTATCACGCCATATTTTTTTTTGCTACACCCCTGTTTGCCCATCCCCCACGTCAATCCTAGCTACGCCACTGGTTTGTATCATACGAGTCTTTCTCACCCACATATAGGGCAGTTATTGCATTAATTCACTCATATGAAGAACCATCCACATATTTTCAAGCAAAAAATGATATCAAATGGATAGAAGCCATGAAAGCTGAATTAGATGCACTTGAAAAGGCTTCTACATGGAATATTCAAGATCTTCCTTCAGGGAAGAAAACTATAGGATGTCGATGGGTTTATAAAATCTTGCTGATGTCTTGGCTCACAATCAGTATATCATCCATATAAAGCAAGAGAATGATAAAATTACCATCTGGAAATTTCTTCACAAACACACAATGGTCTGTGGAGGTTCTTGAGTATCCATGCTCCTTCATAAAGAAATCAAAATTCTTATACCACTGCCTTGGTCTTGCTTCAATCCATACAAGCTCTTCTTCAACTTGCAAACTAGGTGCTTTTTACCCTTGTCAATGAAACTCTCAGGTTGCTCCATATAAATTTCTTCTTCCAAGTCACCATATAGAAATGCAGTCTTCACATCAAGCTGCTCAACTTCCAAATTCATGCTTGCAGCTATATCAAGCACAGTTCAGATGGAGGGCATCTTCACAAGTGGTGAGAAGATCTCATCAAAGTCAACTCTTTTCTTCTGAGCAAAACCTTTCACAACAAGACGTGCCTTGTATCTAGGTTGAGAGTTGTTTTCATCAGTCTTCTACTTGAAGACCCATTTGTTCTTTAACACCTTCTTCCCTTTAGTTGTCTTTACCAGATCAAAGGTGTGATTCGCATGCAATGAATCCATTTCTTCTTTCAATGCCTTAAACCACTCAGACTTGTTTTCATCCTCCAAAACTTCTTCAAAAGTTTCTGGCTCACCTTGATCTGTAATCATCACATACTCATTTGATGAGTATTTTCTGGATGACTGTTTTTCTCTAGTGGATCTCCTTATCGGAGTCTGAGGAAGTGACTCTTGGGGTGTTGGCTCCCCCTCAATTTCTGACTCAACACTTCCTTCCTTTGCATCATTGCGACGAGGTGGAATCTCCTCCACGAAATCATGAACAGTCGGTGCATCTAGGGGATCTAAATCAATAAGATCACCTGTACTGGACTCTGATGGCTCAGACTCACCAATGTCTTCAATGGTCTAATCTTCCAATAAGACAACATCTTGACTTCTGACCACCTTTTTATCAATAGGGTCATACAGTCTGTAGCCAAATTCTTCATGTCCATAGCCAATGAATATGCATTGCTTGACTTTTGGATCAAGCTTGGACCTCTCTTCCTTCGGAATGTGAATAAATGCTCTACAGTCGAACACTCTTAAGTGTCCATAGAAAGGTTCTTTTCCTATCCAAACTTTCTCTGGAACATCTCCCTTCAAGGGAATAAAAGGAGACAAGTTGATAAGATCAATTGTTGTCCTCATTGTCTCACCCCAGAAAGATCTTGGCAATTTAGAGTGTGACAGCAAACATCTGACTCTCTTAAGAATGATGTGCTTCATCCTCTCAGCAACCCCATTCTGTTGAGGTGTCATCCTTATAGTTCTTTCATGCTTGATGCCATGATTGGTGCAATACTGATTAAATGGCCCAATGTATTTGCCACCATTATCCGAGCGAACACACTTCAACTGCCTGCCAGTTTCTTATTTAGCCATGGCCTGAAAGTGCTTGAATACATCTAGAACTTGGTCTTTAGTCCTCAGTGTATAAGCCCAGACTTTCCTAGAGTGATCATCAATGAAAGTCATAAAGTACAATGCACCACCAAGTGTCTTGACCTTTAAAGGTCCACACACATCAGAATGTACAAGATTTAGAACATGAGATTTTCTAGATGCAATGCATCTATGGAAAGAAACTCTATTTTGTTTACCATGGAAGCAATGAACACAATGTTCCAAAGATGTACCTGCTGCACCTGTCAGGAACTCTTTCTTAACTACGACTTGCAGCCCCTTCTTGCTCATATGCCCAAGCCTTCTATGCCATAATTTTGTGGACGAGCCAGTCTCCACAACATTCACAACACTCTTCCAGATCTTCTCTTACAAAGTGTAAAGGGAACGAGCCTTTGTTCCTCTGGCTATCACCAATGAGCCTTTGGTTAGCTTCCACCTTCCATCACTTTAGGTGTTGTTATAGCCCTCATCATCTAACTTTCCAGCAGAGATCAGATTCAGTCGGATGTCTGGTACATGCCTCACATTTTTCAGCAACAACTTACAGCCAACATTTGTTTCCAAGCAAATGTCGTCCATGCCAACAATCATTGACACATCTTCATTTCCCATTCAGACATTACCGAAATCACCTTGCGAGTAGGAAGTGAAGAAATCAACCCGTGAGGTAACATGAAATGAAGCTCCAGAGTCAATCACCCAATCGGTCTCCTGATCGATCAAATTTATGCTAGTGCCATCACAGACAACCATGAGCTCTCCATCTGTGACTGTGGCACCTTATTTTTCTTCTGAGCTCTTCTCTCTGTTCTACTCCTTAAGCTTGAGCTTCCTGCACTGTCGCTTCATATGCCCCTTCTTGTGGCAATAATAATACTCGATGTCTTTCTTTGAGCTCGAGTGTGAGTGGCCTCTGGATTTGCCATGGTAGTGCAGAGCCCTGCTCTTACTTCTGCTTCTCCCCCTGTTTTCAATCACAAGCGCCTTTGAGGTAGAAGGACCTAATGACTTTCTCCTGGACTCTTCATTCAACAGACTGCTGGTAACTTGGCTCATCGTTACCATTCCATCAGGTGCAGAGTTACTGACTGTGACCACCAAGGTTTCCCAACTCTCAGGAAGGGAAATAAGAGAAACAAAGTTTGTAACTCATCATCAAAAGTGATTTTCATTGTGGCCAACTGATTTACAATGCTTTTGATCTCATTCAAATGCTCTGCAATAGAGCCGCCCTCTTTATACTTGAGGTTCACAAGCTTTCGAAATAGAAAGGCCTTATTCACTGCTGCCTTTCTATCATAAAGGCTCTCTAGTTTGGTTCAAAGACCATGCGTCAAAGTTTCTATGGATACATGATGAAAGACACTATCATCTATCCATTGTCGAATGAAACTGATCGCCTTTTGGTCTAGTTTTTTTCATTCGACATCTTTCATCTCTTCTTGTTTGCCTCTCACACCGTCTATGGGTCCATCCAAATCTTTATAACCCAAGAGGTCTTCTATTTTAGTTTTCTATGCCATCCAGTTTGTGCCATTCAAACTGATCATACGCCCAATGTTATTCTCCATGACTTCACACACAAATATACTAACCAAATTTCTGATACCATATGTTGGGCTTAAAATGGACGTACCGGGTCTCCCCACAAGTGTGAATTGATGAAAACAATACGATGATGATAGTGGTAGAAAAATAAACCAAAACAAACTAGCTGCGAAAATAAAAATAGCACACAACGATTTACGTGGTTCCCTCTCAACTGAGGTATGTCCACGACGACCAATAGGTCAACAACTTCCACTATCTTCAAACAAAGATTACAAAGTGGCCAAAAGGCATAAGCCTTACAAACACACAAGGTGTAACGAAATGAACAAGAGGATATGCCTCACTGAGGAACAAAGAACGAATGATTTGAAGAACTAGCTTGACGAAGCTGTCTTGAAAGAAGTGTCGCAACACTTCTTGTTTTTTTTTTCCTCCGCACCCTTTCGGTGCCCTAAAAGTGTTTCTCACACTCTCTCCCTAATATTCTGCCTTTTTTGCTCTCTTCCATTGCTTTTGCTCTCTCATCCATCCCTTAAATAGAAGACAAGACTCACATTAAATGCGGAAGACTAAATATCTTGCATAACTTACGATGCGCCTTATCACAAATCGCTATCCAGCGATACCACAAATCGCTATCCAACGATAACCACAAATCGTCATCCGACTGAAACACATAACGCTAACCACAAATCGCTATGCAACTGAAGGCACTCACCACAAATCGTCATCGACAACTCGCTGAACCTCAAACTCTGAACAGTTGAATAGTCATTTAGCTGAGAGGACTTCTACAAATCGCTATCCAGCAAATACTCCAAATCATCTTCGAAAAGATCAAGCATCGTGCTTGAAATTCTGCAGTGATACTGAATGTGCATCGAACCAATGGATCCCACAAAGGAGGGAAACCCAACATATATCTCATCAAAGGGTGTTATTCTATAATATCTGCCCAACAGGTCTCCCGCTAACTCGAGTGAGCATTCAAATATTTGTCCCACATTCGTTCGTGAAGGTACTCTTAATGGATTGAATGCCATATCAACTGGTGTCCCATTTTGCAAATAAGACATATCCGGTCTAGGCAATTTTTTTGAAATGAAACCTTTTTTCCTATGACTTCCGACTACTTTATCGCCCACTTTGATTTTACGGGAGATTTACCACTTCCACATGTGCATCTGTTTGGAATGCAACTAAAAAGTTGGAAATAATACTGAAAGAACGTTAGGAAGGTTGTTGAAGCAGTCACCTGTGTGAGATCTGGTGTAGTATTTGGTAACTACCACCTCATGTAAGTGGGATGTAAAATGTGGAATTGGACGTGTCAAATACCATCTCACTTGCATCATTTCTTACAACTCCATCCATCACCAACAATTCTGGTGTTGGTATTCCCACTCTGGCTACTTCTGACAACTAGTTTCCAAACATCGCCTAAATCTATGAAACCCATCCATTTGGATGGGCAAAATTTCATGTTTATGCATCCGCACAAATATACGTGTGGTGTTGTAGTTTCAGTTTGGGTTACAAACTCTGTAGCGCATGTACAAGAGAGAGAGAGAGAGAGAGAACATTCACCATTCAACATTACCAAAATACATCCAACAGAATATTGGATGGGAGAGACAAAAGAGAAACATAAGAGCAAAACAGCCACAATCTAGATGGCGATTGTACATAGTTCAGAGTACAAGCCGATCAGCCCCTCCCCCCTACTATGTAATTTAAGAGCCAGATACACATCAGACATGACCCGTTGTCGAAGCCTTCCGAAATCGAATTTGATGCCCCTGAAGAAGATGTCGTTTCTTTCAGTCCATATGACCCACCATGCTGAAAGCAACCAAACCCGCCACAGTAATCTCCATTTTTTTTGTGTCGTACAATCCTGGGACCAAGCAAGAGGTCCCGAATAACGGAGCACGGACGAGTTTGAAAAAGTGGCGCACCCCAAGTTTGAAAAAATAAGTCTAGAATGACCGAGCAGAGCCAAAATAGGTGAGTCGTGTCCTCTACAACCTTCTCGTAAAGAACACACATGCTTGGAAATTGAATCCCCCGTTTCCTGACATTAATTTGGGTTTGAACACGATCCAGAGCTACAAGTCACGCCAAAGCTTTTGCCCTTGGATCTGGCCCCTTACCCCACATACAATCACTGGGAAACCAGTTCATCCCGGATGGCAACAAGGAATGGTAAACTTGCTTAATGGAGAACCTATCTCCGCTCGCCATGGCCCAGTGAAGCCATGTCATGCCATGGACAGGCCTAAAATCTCTGCCACTGAAGGATCGAAGTGTCTTCCGCCACTCTAGCCAGAGGGACGAATGACACACTGAACTGGGCGTGGAAAGAAGGGATTCATGTAGACTACCATATTTTTGCCTAACAATCATATCCCAAGAAGATTGAGATGTGGAAGCTTCCCAAGCCCACTTCAAGACTAAAACGATGCTCCTCTTTCTCATAGTTGGAATCTCTAAGCCACCTTGGTGCCTCGGAAGCACGATCTGTTGACAAGAAACAAGCAGGTACTTTTTGTGCGACACATTCCCAGACCAAAGGAAGTGCGAAAGCAAACGATTGATCGTCTGCTCTACTATCGTCGGTATAATAGACATGCTCATTCGAAACTCTGGTAATCGGGCTAAAACATGGCGAATGAGCATCACTCGTCCCGCAAAAGATAAATATTGAGCCTTCCAAGCCTGCAATCTTCCTTGCACCCACTCTATGGTAGACATCCAAGTAGAAGTTCCCGCTGATTGTAGAGAGTGCAACGATGGACCCAAGAAATTGACAGGAAGTCGGATATTGGGCAGTTGAAGATCCTTGCAGCAGCCGATTGGAGAAGAGGGTCAACATTGAGTAAGACCAGAGCGCACTTACTCTCGTTCAGGCGAAGGTCTGAAATTGCAGCAAAGACTTTAATAATGAAGTACAACCTAGACATTTGATTAACATTCGCATGTCCAAATATTAAAGTATCGTCTGCATATTGAATTGTGTGACCAACAAAACCAGGAATGCCCAAGGATTCCAAGAAGCCTGTTTCTTCTGCCCTTTTCATGAGAATAGGTAAACCATCTACCGCGATATTAAAAATGATAGGTGCTAGAGGACAACCCTGTCGTGCACCTCTAGCCAACTTGAATTCTTCCCCTCTCATTCCATTGATGCAAACTGATGATACGGATTTTGTGACCAACTCCTTAACCCATGCTATAAATCGGCTGCCAAGCCCCATATTTGTTAGAGATTCAATCAGAAAATCCCATGCCATTCTGTCATAAGTCTTGTGAAAATCCAATTTTAGCATGAAGTGCGGTGATCCAGTCGACTGTAAAGAGTGAAGAAGCTCAGTTGCACAAATAAAGGATCCTTGCAAACTTCGACCTGGAATAAAAGCACCCTGGTTCGGACAAAACAAGTTGATCAATGACAGCGTGCAACCAATTAGCCAACACCTTAGATATAATGCGATACAGAGCACCCATCACCGAAATCGGCCTAAAGTTGGATATGTCTGATGCCCCTTGCCTCTTAGAAATCAAAGAGATGACTGCCACATGATATGGTTTAGCCAGCCTCGCATTACGATAGAATTCATCGAACAAGTGGAGCAGGTCAGTTTTTACAGTTGACCAAAATGCTTTAAAGAAGTCAATGTGAAAACCATTAAGGCCTGGTGCCTTCCATCCCGATAGTTCGCTAATAGCATTCGAAATCTCCACTTCAGTGAATCTAACCTGCAAAGAAACAAATTGGTTTGCCGCCAACTGCTTATAGCCCATATCGCCGATGACCCCCCTGACGCCTAAGTCGGCCGAATACAACCTGGAGAAATAAGAAGTAATAGCTGGCAGGCAATTGTGCGGACCAAACTGGCATCCATCGATCTCGATCGAGAGTATACAGTTCTTATTGTATTTATTTGATGCGTTCATATGAAAAAATTGTGTATTATCATCGCTATTAGCCAACCATGCAACTCTAGCCCTCAACTTCCATCTAAGCTCATCTCGTGCTCTCCATTCTGCAACGAGAGTAGAGAGTACGACGATACGCTCCTGCAATTGAAGCACTTGACCCTTCGGTACACCAACAAGATCGACCTGACGTTGGGCCAAATCGGAGAGCTCAGCTTCCCACTGGCCGATGAACCTAAACTTGTTCAGGTTATTAAAACTTAGCCATTCCTTAATACGTTTTCGAAGACGAAGAAGCTTAACATGGATGCGGATGGCCACCCAAGATCCCGTAGCAGGTTGAGCCCACAATTGACCTACCAACTGCTGAAAGTCTGGCACCCGAAGCCACCATTCCTCAAAGAAGAACCTACGACATGCCTTGAAGCCTGCGCCCCACGAAACAGTCATTTGTCCATGATCGGACATGGTCCGTGGCAGCAGACAAGCAGTGACATCCGGAACTGCGTGAAATAGTTCTGGGGAGAGAAAAACGCGATCAAGTATCCGCAAGCAAGGGCGAGACCTCATATTTGACCACGAGAATTGCTCCCCTACAAGAGAGAGAGAGAGAGATCTAAAATGGTTTACAATTTAAGTACTTGATTGCCAAATTATTCAAGATCTAAAATGGTTTACAATTTAAGTATTTGATTGCCAAATTATTCTAATGGCTGGTTGACATGGTGAGTTGATTCACTTTCTGGGAAGCATATTGATTTTGTCAGTTATCAAGTTTGAACTGAAAAGTTTACTTCAACGATAGGGTCGCGAGATCGAAACTCAGAGGAATTGACAGGGGCCTGCACAAGATTTGAATTGCTTATCCGGTTCGGGCGTCAGGTGTACGGGGGACATAAAAACAATGAAAATATCAGATACAATATAATTGCACCAACATTAAGCACCTGATCATCCTCCATCTTGAGGACAGCCTGTCAGTTGTGGGGCTCAGGGCCTGATGGAGGGCAGTCAAGTGCATAATGCACAAATTTTGTGCCATGTGATTGCACCCGATCAGAATCCACAAAATAGGGTGGTTGTGTCTTAATCTTTCAGGGTCTTATATCGCAGTGGGCCGAGCCCATTAAGCGACCTGGTCTTCGATACGGGTTTTCTTGTCATTAAAAAATAAAGTTTAGATTAAAATATTGTTAAATTGTAAAATAGATGCTGTCATTATCCTAAAGAATTAAACATTAAAATTTTTTAAATATTTTCTAAATAGTCACTTTTTGAGCGCACAATGGTGAAATTTGTCCTTAGCGACCTGTTCCAGCACACAGAGACAAGGTCCTACCCCAGAACTACCCAACAATTAAGCGCACACTCTATCCTACTGAGAAAGTGGAAACTCACTATGACACTTTAGTGATTGGATGTCATCCAAGAAAGTTTGCTCACAAAAAAACCAGGACCGTTTTATGGGACAATATTTGCTACCCCTCGTGGGTAAGGAACCCCTCAGTGAAAAACTGTAATATTTTTATTATTTTTTGCACATTTGACACGATCTACATGTTTAGTTTAGTAGAAAAGGACCTTTGAAACATGTTATTATAACATGCATGTGAGATTTTTTCAGGGTTAAAAAATCAACGGCCTACAATGTACCAAACTTTCAACCTTCAAAAAACAATATTTTTACATAAAAAAATATGATCTAAGTGTTCATTCTTACGAATTCGACCATGTTTAATACATTTGCCCAAACCAACCTTCTCCTGTGAGTTCCAATTAGAGGGTCAAATGCTTTCCCCATCTTATATTGCCCTTTGTAATGATGCATCTACTCATTCAGGAATCATGTCAGCCTTTTACATTAATGTTAGATCGTGGTTGTTTTTACTTTAAGCTTACGACATTGTATGTAAGGGTGTCAATAGGTCGGCTTTGGTTCGACCTAGGTGGAACCAAACTTGGATCAGATTTTTGGGTAGGATACCGGGTCTAGACCCAGGTCTAATCGAGCCTACTATAAGATAAATCATACCTAGATCCAATAAGAACTACATGAACCAGACCCAGATCATACCTGATAAAATAATAATTTTTTATCATTTTTACATTGAAAATTTATGGTCTTAATCAAAGCTTGAGTCAAGCTTGGGTCTGGTATAAAATTTCACAAACTATACTCGGGTCCATATATTAATCGGTTCTTCAAGTCGGGACATGAGTCTTAATCGGGTATTCTTTTTTGTCACCAAACCCGAACCCTATAGGGTTTGGTCGAAGTAAACCCAACCCGTTGACACCCCTAATTATATAGAGTCAAACATATTACTTTTCCCTAACAATTATGAGGGTGTGCTTGAGTGCCGAGATCTTGTAATATCGTGTATTAAATTTAGAGATATTTGAGGTTTTGGCTAAGTGCCATAAAAAAATCGATAAATCCTCGATTTTAGGTAGCGTCAATTGAGTTTGGGTTTGACCCATGGGTCATTGATAAGACCTAAATGAGCCAAACAAGATATGATAAAAACTTTTATTTTTGACCTTTAAAATCAAGCAAAATTTGAGCAAAATTCAGGTTAAATTCAAGTTATACATCATTAGATGTACCTCAAAATGTTGAATTCAACTATATTTTATTTTTCTGAACTCAGGCTATGGTCTGCTCGAAAATCATATTTTTTAAAAAAGGGTCTGTCTCGATGGGACCGGGTCCAGATTGGATCAAACTGAATCCAATCTGTATGATCCAAGTTAATATGGATCTGAACTCAATCCAAAACCCATATTAATTAGGATGTGATCCAGTTCAAGATCCATATAAATATTGGATATGAATTTGCATCTTGGATCTGGACCCAGATCTAAAATCTTGGTCCAACGAAATTAAAGCTTTCAATTCGGTATAAAGGTTTAATTTAAGGAAATTTAAGGTTAAAAAGACTCCAAGATGGATAAGGCACTCTATGAAATTTTCTAGATATTTATTAATTATTAATTAATTAATTAATTCCAAATTTTAGTTATATATGGTAGTTACCAAATAGTGAGGTCTCTAAAAGAGTCCCTTTGATTGCTTTAAAAAAAAATTACTTTTCAATAGGGATGAGTTGGGGTCGCTACAGGTTTGGTATCAGAGTCGACCATAAAATATTATATTTTAATCATTTTTGTGTACCAGAATTTTCTTTTGATAATCAAGCCATGTCCAAATTTTATCAGAAAGTCATGACTTGTATTCTAGAGCAGTCTCCATCACTAGTAAGGGCTACCTGGTATTTTTTTTACTAATATCAATTTATTTAAATTTCATATGATAGACTGTGAGAATGGCTTAATTTAATTCCTTTTTATGTGAATTAGGAATTTGATGTGAATATGCAATTATGATTGTTGAGGGGATCAATCCTAAGGGGGTAGGTTTGATAAGGGTGCAAATTTTTTAACTATTTTTCATGTTTTAGATGTATACCCGCTCCTGAGCTTTGACTTCTGGTGCTCCCGCTGATTGACAAAAGCAAAGGGACTTCATGTTGAATGCCCTGAACACCTTGACAACGATAGTGACCACATACGTCCAGGCACAGGTGGCGCAACAGATCATGTGTGTCTATCTTGCCGAGGTCACTCCAAACCCCACCGTGGTGATGTTCAAGAAGTTTCTTAGGTTGAATCTCCAACCTTCTCAGTGAAGGCCGACCCAGAGGCAGCTGAGAGTTGGGTTGAGGAGACTAAAAGGGCGTTTTGTATCCTGCCTGTGCCTGAGGATAGGCAGACTAATTTTGGCATGTTCCAATTGAAGGGTGATGCCAAGAAATTGTGGGACACCCTGTGATGAGTGAAATACGACAGAGTGGAGGTAATTCCTTGAGTGACTTTCAATGAGAATTTCTTAGATGCTTAGTTCCCTGCTTATGCACGAGAACGTATGTAGCAATATTTTTTTGGGTTTGTTCAGGGGAACATGAGTTTGGTGAACTATACCACCAAATTCAGGAGTTTGGAGCGCTACTACTTGAACCTTTTTACTAATGATAAGGCAAGGGCAACGAAGTATGTTCGTGGGCTGAAAGACGGACTCCAGGTTCGTGTGATGATGAGTTGTCCTACTATATTCAGTGATGTGATCAAGTCTGCATCCATCTTGAATGAGGAGTGGAAGAGGTTCAAGGATGAATCACAGAAGAGTGGGGGGTAACCAGGGCATCACCAGTGGCGAAGCGAGGAAGAACCCACCTGTGGGTGGCAGGGGGTAAGGTAAAGAGGCAGAGGACACAACAAGGGCATCAGAAGGGTCGACCCCAACAGAGAAAGCAATAGGGGAAGACTTTGTTCATGTGTCAAAGGTGCAACAAGAGTCATCATTAGGGCTCTTGTCCACTCTTTAAGGGAGTCTGCTACTAGTGCCAACAGCCCGAACATATCGTTATCTATTGTCCGAACAAGCCAACGACTCATGGAGGACAACAATAGTAGCAACATAGACCTCAACAATAGGCGCAACAGAGGACCAACAGGAGAGTGTACGCTGCAACAACTGCCACACAGGGTAATCAAAATGACCTGCTCGAAGGTATTTTCGTAGTCTTTGAACACTATGCTCGTGTGATGTTTGATTTGGGTGCTACCCATTCTTTATATCCTCCTCCTTTGCGAGTTTGCTTGATCTTGTTACATCTAGCCTCGAGAAGGCTTTTTACGTGATGTCACCGATGGGTACATCTTCTTCTTGCGAGAAATATTTTCCTACAGTCTGAGTGATCATCGAGGGGCATGAGTTGTTTGCTGACCTGATCATACTGAACATGACTTTCTATGATGTCATTTTGGGTATAGACTGGTTGTCTAAATACAATGCTACTCTTTAGTGTTGGAGAAATGAGGTTCCGTTAGAGCGCCCTGATTTGTCTGTATTGGTGTTTTAGACGATTTGATCAACGAGCGAGGTGAAGATTGTCTCGACATTGAAGATCTCCAAGTACCATAAGCAAGGTTGTATGATGTTCTTGGCCAGTGTGTCTGCGACAGACAGTTAGGTGACACATTTGGAGCAGTTGGATGCGGTTCATGAGTTTTTGAACGTCTTTCCCGAGGACTTGCCAGGTTTGCTACCTCACAGGAAGATCAAGTTCTCAATCGAGCTAATGCCTGGCATGACACCAGTTTCCTGAATACCGTATCACATGGCACTTGCAGAGCTGGTTGAGGTGAAGAAGGAGCTGGTTCTGTAAGATAGATCTTTGTTTCGGGTACCATCAGTTGTGAATCAGGGCAGAGGATGTTCTAAAGACCACATTCAGGTCAAGATACGGGGACTATAAGTTTTTGGTGATGTCTTTTAGACTTACCAATGCCCCTGCAACATTCATGGACCTGATGAATCGGGTCTTCAGTTTATGGTTGGATTCTTTTGTCATTATATTCACCGATGGCATTCTTATCTACTCTGAGAGCGTGGAGGAGCACTGAGAGCATCTGTGGATTGTGTTGCAGACACTGAGAGAACATCAACTTTATGTTAAGTTCTTAAAGTGTGAGTTTTGGCTCCACAGGGTGATGTTTCTCAGCCACGTGATCTCTAAGAAGGGCATTGAGGTCGATCCAGCCAAGGTGGAGGCAATGTTGTCTTGGAAGCAACCGAAGACAATTTTAGAGATCAAGAGTTTCTTGGGATTGGTGAGCTACTACTGTCAATTCATTGAGAACTTCTCTCGTATAGCGGCTCCAATGACTCGACTTTTATAGAAGAAGATAAAGTTGGTTTGGTCACCTCGATGTGAGGAGAGCTTTCAGAAGCTGAAGAGGAGGTTGACCACGGCCCCACTATTAACTTTACCTTTTGGGACAGGTAGATTCATTGTGTACAATGATGCTTCAGGGACCGGACTGGACTGTGTCTTGATGCAGCACAGAAAGGTGATCGCGTACGCTTCTCGACAACTAAAGGTGCATGAGAAGAATTACCCCACGTATGACTTGGAGTTAGCGGCAATTGTCTTTGCACTGAAGATCTTGTGTCACTACATGTATGCGAAATAGTTTGAGGTCCTCTCTGATCATAAGAGCCTCAAGTACATATTCACACAATGTGATTTTAATTTGAGGCAACACAAGTGTTTGGAGTTCCTGAAGGACTACAAGTTCTCCATCACCTACCACCCTGGTAAGGCAAATGTAGTGGCAGACACGCTTAGCAGAAGGCTTTAGTCATGATACTTAGCTTAATAGGGCATATTTGGGATATGATCAAAGAGTTTGTGAGATGACAACCATTTGCAGATGATTCTGGATGCATCCTTTATGCGGGGATGCAGGCGTAACCTAAGATTATAGACCACATTGAGGAGCTTCAGTCAATCGATCTAGAGTTTGAGAGGTTGTGCATGAGTGCCCAGAAGCATGATGCATAGTTTTGTCGTGAGGTGGATAAAACCATCATGTTCAAAGACAGATGGTGGGTTCCAAAGGCACTACAGGAGGAGCTGGTGAGTGAGGCATACCGGTCGAGGTATTTTGTTGACCCAAGTTCTACTAAGATGTTCAAGGACCTCCAACGGATGTATTGGTGGAACAAGATAAAGCAGGACGTAGCAGAGTTTGTGTCTCGGTGTCTACCTACCAGTAGGTGAAGATCAAGCATTAGAGACCTGGTGGACTTCCTCAGTCATTAAACATTCCAGAGTGAAAGTGGGATGACAACTTAATGGACTTCATCATAGGGTTGCCGTGGACCCATTGTCAACACGATGCCATCTAGGTGATAGTGAACATGTTAACGAAGAGTGCCCACTTTCTACCGATCAGGATCAGTCAAAGCTTGGAGAGTCTAGCAGACCTCTATGTGGATGAGATAGTCTGGCTTCACGGGGTGCCACATTCGATCATGTCAGATCGATACCCTCATTTTATGTCTCATTTTTGGCACCAGTTGTAGAAGGCCCTTGGTGCCACATTGAAGTTCAACACGACTTTTCACCCACAAACTGATGGTCAGACAAAGCGCATGATACAAACACTAGAGGATATGCTTAGAGCATGCGCATTAGATTGGGCAGGAGAGTGAGATAGGCTGTAAAGCTTGTAGAGTTTTCATACAACAATATTTACCCTGCCAGCATTGGTATGGCCTCATACGAAGCTCTGTATGGCAGACCATGTAGATCCCCAGTGTGCTGAAATAAGGTTGGAGTGAGAGCAGTGGAGTCACCAGAGGCCATCAAGCACTACTCAGACCAGGTACGGTTGATCCGACAGAGGTTGGTCGTAGCACAAAGCAGGCAAAAGAGCTATGCCAATCAACGGCGTAGGAAGCTCAACTTTGCCATGGGTGACCACGTGTTTGTACAGATCTCGCCCACGAAGAGTGTCTTCCGGTTCGGGAAGAAGGGGAAGTTGAGTCCTCAATATGTTGGACCCTTAGAGATCCTTGAGAGTGTTGGGTAGACCGCATACCGTGTGACACTTCTCCCTTAGTTTTCTTAGATTCATAATGTCTTTCACGTCTCGATCTTGAAGAAGTATGTGACTGACCCCTCACATGTGATCCACTATGAGGCGGTTGATGTACAACCTGACTTGATGACATAGGAGAAGCTGATGAAAATTGTGGATCGCCAGGAGAGGACACTGCACAGTAGGACGATTCTATTCGTGAACGTGTGTTGGCAACATCACAGATTGGACGAGTGCACTCGGGAGCCCAAGGTCGATATGCGTGAGCACTACCCACACCTATTCAGTACGTTCTAATTTTGTGAATGAAATTCTTTTAAGAAGGTAGGGATGTAATATCGTGTGTTTTTACATAGTCAAATTCAAAGATTTTGGTTGTGTTGCAGAAAAAATGATAAATCCTCAATTTTAGGTGGTGTCAATTGAGTTTGGGTTTGGCTCAAGTCTCATTGACAAGACCTGAACGAGCTAAACAAGATATGATAAAAACTTTTATTTTTTACCTTTAAAATCAAGTAAAATTTAAGCAAAATTTGAGTTAAATTCATGTGAAAATCGGAGGCAAAATTCAAGTTATACATCATTGGATGCACCTTGAAATATTGAATTCAATGATATTTTATTTTCCTGAATTCGAACTATAGTTCGCCCAAAAATTACATTTTTTAAAAAAGTGCCCATCTCGATAGGATCGGGTTCGGGTTGGATCAGACTAGATCCGATCCGCATGATCCAAGTTAATATAGATCTAGACTCAGTCGAAGACCTATATTAATTAGGATCTGATTCAATTCAAGATCCATATGAATATTGAATATGGATTTGGATCTTGGATCCAAATTCAGATCCAAAATCTAGGTCCAACGAAATCAAAGCTTTAAATTTAGTATAAAGGTTTAATTTAAGAAAATTTAAGGTTAAAAAGACTCCTAGAGGGATAAGACACCCTCTAGATTTTTTGAATAATTATTAATTATTAATTAATTAATTAATTATTAAAAATTAATTAATTTGAAATTTCAGTTAGATATGGTAGTTACCAAATAGTGGGGTCTCTATAAGAGCCCCTTTGGTTGCTTTAAAAAAAAAGTAAGTAATTAGAAAGAGGAAGGAGTTGGAAAAGTCAACAAAAAAAATCTAGAAAGATTAGGAAAGGAGGTTGGAGATAGAATCCCATATGGAAAATTCTATCTCCTGTCCATGTGAGGAAGCCCTAGAGGGGCGTCACCCTCTAGAGGCCCCCTCTGATATAAAACTTGAAAAAGAAAGAAAGAAGAAACAAAGAGAGAGAGAGAGAGAAACCGTGGGAGAGAAAGAAAGAGAAGAAAAAATAAGAAGAAAAGAAGAAGGAGAAGAAGGCTCTTTTTCTCTCCGATCATTTGATCTTTCTCCTGGTCTCTTTTGAGCTTCAAAAAAAGGTACAAGCTTCCTTCTTGATTCAAATGCAGAGAAATAGCACAGATGAGGTTTATGTAATGTTTTTGGTGGAATGAAAAAAGAAGAAAAAAATGAGAATATGATTTTACTAGGTATATATATAGAGAGAGAGATTGATAGATAACATTACATTAGTTTTTTATATATATCTATATATATATATATATATATATGGTTATAATATATATATATATATATTATAACCATCCATAAATTTTATTCTTTTACCCTATGCATGCTGTTTCGATTTTCGGTGCATATAGTTAGATTTGTTCCACTGTTCACAAGGATAAATCTGTCCTACCATGGGTATGGACAAATGTGGATAGATCTGCCTATTGTAATGGTGGACAGATCTGACAAGCCTCATAAACGTGCAAATTTGGTCCAGATCTACGGATGTCAATGATTGTTTTTTTTTTTTGGCCTGTTATGCGATAGATTTTCAGCATGTTACATAACTAGATTTTTGGTCTGTTACATGATTAAGATATTGGTCTATTATATGGCTGGTTCTTGGTCTGTACATGATCAGTTCTCGGCCTGTGGCATGATAAGTGTTCAGACTGGTCATATAACATACTAATATAATTGTTTAATGCATTATATAAGACTGTTCATGTTTTACATTATGTCACCAAAACCCAAATTTCGTAAATTATGGTTTTAGGATTGATTTTCAAATTTATTTCATTTTTTTTATGAACTGTGAACAACCTAGCTGACAAAAGTCGGCTGAGCAGTTTCTCTAGTACACAGGCCCATCCAAGTGTTGTTAGCTGAGCAGGGTTCAAAAAATAATACGAGACACTAATATGCCCAACCAACTGCAGTCGACTAAGTATAATTCAAACACTTCTGTGCCCAACCAACTACAGTTGGCTGATCATATTTTATAATCTGTCATGCCCAGCCAACTGTAGTCGGCTGAGCAGTTTCTAAGCCTGTCAAGCCCAACTGACTGTAGTCAGCTGAGCAGATCTCATGTGTTACAGTCCAGCTGACTGCAGTCAGCTGGGATAGACTCAAACAAAAAAAATGATGAAATGGAGCTGATGTCAGTGGGTTTTAGCCCAGTCGATTATCATCGTCTAGGACCCATATCCAACTTTGTTTGATGCTGCCATTTAGGCCAGCATCAAAACAACCTTTACAGTTTCATCTTGAACTCTAAGTTAAGATCAGGTATGCTGCCACTGTTAGATTGAATATGGCTTGTTTTGTTGCTGCCACATGAACGGTAGTAAGTCTGATTTTTTTTGGCCTATTATATAGTTGATTTTTTGCATGTACATTACCGAATTCTTGGCCTGATATATGACATATTTTCAGCCTGTCATATATCCAATTTATGGCCTGTTACATAATAAAAATTTCAACCTATTATATAGTCAGTTTATGGCCTGTTTCATAACAAAAATTTCAGCCTGTCATATAGTTGATTTTCAGTTGGTTACATGACAAATTATCGGACTGGTTAAATACATAATCATGTGACTGTTCATGTATGTCATGATAAGACTGTTGATGCTTTATAAAACGTTACATAATGTGTGCTTCTATATGACTGTTATGCACACTTTTACAGGATTGTCATGCCTTATGAATATTACTAAAAATATGTTATGTGACTGATTATGCATGCTTTTATGTGACTGTTCTTGTATCAAAAAATGTCACAAAATTTTTATATGGTTGTGTCGTAAAGAGACACCACATACGTGGAGAAATTAATATGAGACTGCATATGGTTAACGGTTGAGGCTGTGATGGTTTTGCCTAAGCCTAACCGATTGCCAATGAGGTCTTAGTGTTATGCCGTGTATGATTAACATACCTTCGGGCTCAGTATGTTTTGATTGGTAACCCGAGCATACTCGAATTTGGTAAAGATGTGGTTGTTTACATATGCTCATGAACTTGAGTTTTGTGTTGGCTTAAATATGCATATAGTTGATCATGCATATAATTCAGGGTTTATTAACATTAAAATATGCATGATTTTATAAAATAATATTTTAAAAACCCAATTTTATGTTAGTTTTTGAGTAAATGTGCTAAAATGATTTAAAAATAGAAAATGCATGAAAAATAGTTTTATTTTACATTTTTATACATATTTTAGTTTTTGTTATATTCATAGTAGTATAGTGTTAGTTTTCAATTAAAAATAAAATAAAAAAATAGAAAAAATAGTTTTTAAAATCATTTTAAATGTTTGTTTTTTAGATAAGAAAAAAAATATAAATATAAATAGCTAGAATAGTTTTTTTTAGTTTTGATTTTAATTTTTGAAAACTTTATAATAAACTAGTTTACATAGTTTTTGTTTTTACAAAATTGAAAAAAAAAAGTATATATAAAATAACCAACCGGTTTACACAGTTTGGGTTTCTTGAAAAAAAAAAATTGAGAAAATCATAAATAAACTGGCTGAACCGGTTTGAATTTAAAAAAAATAATAATAATAAACAAACCGGCTTGAACCGGTTTGCATTTGTTTCAAACCGGTTCCAGTCGGTTTGTTGCTCTTAAAAACCCCAAAAACAGGGAGCGGAAGGGCGTCTCTCACCATTTACGCCAAGTCTTTCCCTTTCCCCTCTTTTCCCTCTCTTTTCCCCTTCTCCACCACCGGCCATTCTTTCCTCCTTCTTCCCCTTCTCTCTCTTTCCCTAATCTTCTCGCCGGTGGAGGCATTTCAGTCGGGCAACAGTGCACGGTGGAGGCCATTTCTTCTCTAACCCGTCTGGTTTGGTAAGTATCGAAACTTCTTCTTCTTCTTCTTCTTCTTCTTCTTCTTCTTCTTCTTCTTCTTCCAATTATTCTTCTCTTTCTTCGTATTATTTCTTTCTTTCTGAATGATAATCTGCATAATGTTGAATTTCAAATTGGAAAATAAAAAAAAAAGAGAATAAAACATAAAAAGAGAAAAAATTTCTGTGAAAGAATCCAGCGATAATTTGAGTATCGGACTAGTGTTTGTTTGTGTGAAAAATCAGCACGATCAATTGATCTATTGAGATCTGATGTTGATTGGTGTTCTGGATTGAGTTTCTTCCATTAAAATTCAGAGCTATCATCGTGACTGAGAATCCGACGACAATCTGAATATCGGATAACAATTTTTAATGGGATTCCTGTTTTCTGGTGAGGTTCTTGATTTCTGATCGCCGGTGTTTTCTTCTTTTTCAATGATTGTTTGATTGCCGATCTCTGGTGGGAACTATTCACCGTGAAGCAAGACTGATCAGAAATCATTTGTGATGCCGTGGAAATCCACTTTGCTTTGCTGGAGTAATTGTTAACCGGGAAATTCTATTTCACGGTGGAATAAAAGTTGATGATTTCTGGTGATTAAAAACTATGCTGTGTGAAAACTAATGAAAGTGTTGATCAATTTTTTATTTGTTTTGGCTTGATTGATCATAGATCTATTGAGTTTCCAGCTTGATCAATTATTACCTACCAAGATATTTGGTGAATATTGATCGACAGATTCACAGGAATTTTGGATTTGGTTTGAGTAACAAAATACTGATCGTTGAAGGAGTTTTGTGGATTGAGTACTAGTGGATTTTGAGCATTATAAAAAAATTAGGTGTTCGGGTATCATCTACTGAGTTTTCTGCTTAGCTATTAGTTAATTTCTAGTAATTGATTTGCTAATTGAATTGATTAGTTGTTAAAATGATTTGTTAGTGTATAGTTTTCAACCAATTATATTAGTGTTTAGCAGTTAGGTTAAGAGTATTTGATTTCATTAGTATATGTTTAATTTAGCATAAAAATTTCATTTAGTAAATAATGCATGCCTAGTCATACTTACACTCGTGTAGTATTATCATTGCTTATATCAATATAATTTTCAACATTCATTTCGTGCAGTTTAGAAAGCATCATTCTAGTTTTATTCTTGTATTGTGTACTGCTTGTGTTTCGTTGGATTTATGCAGGATCGCAAAGGAGTGAAGTTGAAGTGCACCTATGACACAAAGCACATGAAGATAGAAGATTTTTACTTTTCAGTTAGAATTAGGAATTTAATTGGGTTTGTAAATATTGCACTTTACGCCCTCTGCGAAGGGTATTCATTTGTTGTAATAGTTAGTTGTTTTTACTTTTCTTGAATATTTTACATTTCAAATAATTCGGCAATAAAGATTAGTTTAGATTTGTGTACTTGAATACGAAATATTCCCGTTCCCTGAGTTCGACCCGGTCTCATCCACTAGTGAGAACCGGTTTTTATTATTTGATGTCTGGTTTTCACATGTTTTTCATATAAAAATCTTTTCAAAATTTACAACGATTAAAAGAAGACATCAATAGTGAACACATGAATTCTGAAATTACATTGTTGTTGCATCAGCATGATCATGTGTACGTCTGTATATTATGCATGAGATGAATCATGAAAATAAAAATGTATATTGAAAGCATGTGTTCATATGCATATGTAAATTGTTTATTCATGCACATTCGTATTGTGTGTGAATGAATGTGCATTTGTGAACATGTTTGGATAATTATGTGATCACATGTTCACTTTGCATAAGATGCACCAGTGGTCAGATGTGATCTACTGTAGGCCATGTGGACCATGAGCAGGTGTTGCTCTAAGTTTATTCTATGCATTGCAAAAATCCATTTGAAACTATTGATTTCTGAATTAATTGCACTGTTAAATTTTGTAACGGGCCAAGGTCACATGTTGTATTTTGCATGTTGATTTGTAAAATAAATCTTTTGAAAAGAATGTCTTTTGATAAAAGATAAAAAAGATAAAATAGTGTAATTAATGTTTCTTCTTGAATGTTCCTTTTACATTATGGGAATCCTAGATGGCGGTTTTGGAGAACCGTAAGGATACTAAAACTCTGTGTGCGATTGTGCTCCTAAATATGATATGGTGGTTCACCTCTCAGCCACGATTTAGGGAGTTTCTGTCACTTTGCCTGAGGGTGGTGTGCAGACATAGTTATTATTGGTATACCAAGAAAGTGATATCAGTAGATGTTGATTTTCCTGGTGTTCCGACATTAAATGTTGATTTCTAATGTTCTGATGTATGACATTGATTTTTGATATCGGTCGAGGGCCAAATCTGAAACCCATTAATAAAACACAAATTATGTGTTAAGCTATAACTAGGATATCTTGAACTTCGGGAATTGTTGTGCCCATTTTTTCATATCCGCAGGTTTTAATGAAAAGTGAAACTAAAATTGTGTACATTTAATAGCGACATGCATACAAAAGAAAACTCTGACAAGAATTTAATAAGCTATTCATGCATGTGCATTGATATCATGCATATTTACTATTCTGAAATTAGTTTATGCACCTTTACCTATTTTCATTTCATGTGAGATATTGTTGTTGCATGCTAATTGTTATTAAATGCATGATTGGTTGTTTGGATTATGAGATAGTTGTAGTCATGTTCCTCTAAAAATGTTATATGAATTGATTTATACTTCTCTTGCCTATTTGTATCTTTAGAAAAATTCGTACACAGGATCTTTAATTTTGACCCTGTGCTCTTTATGTTTTTCATAGGTCCTGAAGCCCAATGATGAGGACATCTACTATATGGGGCTTATGAGGCTTCATGACTACTTTCTGATATTTTGTTTGGGACAGTGTGGCTCTATAATTAAGGACATTTATTTGATTATGTTCTTAAACTTTAATTATTGATGAATAAAGTTAATTAGTCGATTGTTGGGTTAATGTAAGATCCCTTGTGGTTTGGATTGTGTTATATCTGTAAGGCTCCGGATCTCTGGGTAGAGTTTCCACAATTATAAAAAAAAAAATCCACTTTTCAATAGGGATGAGTTTGGTTTGTTACAGATCTCTGGATTGAAGTCAAATTCGACAGATGCCAAATCCTTTTTTTTAGAAAGGCAAGATGGGGTTAGGCATAACCCCACCAGTTATTGTTCAATGTACCACTAAGGTTTTTTAACCTGCAACATCCCACCACAAGGAGACGTACACTGATAGCTCTTACCAACCACGTCGAGCCCCATTGGTAACTCATGCCAAATCCTCCAATTACTAAAATGAGAGATCTCAAATCCGTGGATCTAAAATCTTCAAAACTGCCAAAAATGCAAGGCTTTTTGGCAAGGGGGTCAAGCTAAAAATCCTTTGAGGATCCCAATTTCATAAGATGTTAGAGCAGTATTTCAAAGAATGGCTAAGTGCCATGGCTATTTGACACAGGCAAACACATGACAACATTTCACGTGGGGTCTAAACTTTGTAGTTGTGGGCCCCATGCAATGCTGTCGTGTGATTGGCTAGTGTCATATAGTCATGGTTGTTAGCTGCTCCTTTAATCTCAAACTCAAAGAGACTTGTGCACACTTACATATTTTTATTAGTTTTTTTACACCTAATGGTGGGTTTGACCGATTAGATTGTGCCTTGCTGGTGACTGATTAGATCTTGGTACTAGCCCTTGTGTGTGGATGTAGAATTATTATGGACCAGCAACTCGAAAAATGATTTTGTGGATGTGCAATCATGTTAAGGGGGTGTTTGATTCACCGAAGAATCTCTTGGAGGGACACCACACTCCCTGCTGAGGTGTTGTCCCGCATTTGATTCACCTATCATGTGTGTTCTGTGCTCAATTTAATTGAGGGGATGCAAAAGTCCAAAACATTTGTCTCTCACTCAAGATTCTTATATCCAGAACATTTGTCGCTTTGCTTGTTCGACCGACAAATGTTCTACATGGCAAACACTTTTTAAGAGTGCATTGATGCCAATATGTTTTAAGAGGGGCAGAAAGGGTGATAATAAAAGTATGAAAAATTATCATAAGTATTGTACGACAAAAATGATGCATTTCACGAAAAACCTTATAATTTTCAAAAATTTGTTTGATGTCCAAAATTGCAAATATTTGTCATTAAAAAGACCATTTTAACCTTTGCATGAGTGGTTTTCTTTCAGATATGCAAATTTTCCCCCAAACATGTTCCCAAGTATTGCATCAAAGATTTATGACAGACCTTATCACTGATTTTTTACCTAAAAAATAAATGATTTAAAAAACACACACAAAAGAACAAAGAAATTAGACATAAATACCATTTCAACGATACCTAATTCGCTGAAAAATTGTGAACAAATGTTGAGATACAACCCTTACAACATTTCTAAACAGGAGATGAAAAGGCACGACTGTGGTTATCCTTATTATTCTATGCTAATGACCACCTGCAGTAGAAATCTGAAAAAACAACAAAAGGGACAAAGACAAATCGAGGCATTAACTTTCCAATACCATAAAGATCACCTTAATCTAATGAGTGGTTGGGGAGAAATATCCTTTGAAAGATAGACTGTTTGGTTATTCTAGTCTGCAGAGCATGTTTTTGTTTCAGTTTTAGAACTCAAAAACGAGAATCCTAAAGGGGTTTTTAGTTGTTACACAAAACAAGAACGTTACATGCATGTATCACATTTTCAACAACTATAAAAATGTAAATTTTCAACATCATATCAGAGAGATACATATCAGAGAACAAAGACTGTCATGCAAAAAATATGCAAATTTTCTTTAAAATATGTGAATTTTCTCCCAAATATATGAATTTCCTCCTAAATATGTGATTTTCTCCTACATATGTGATTTTTTTTCTAAATATGTGTCAAAGTATTGCATTTAAGATATGTGTTAGAATTTGCCATTAATTTTTTACTTAGAAAATGAAGGATTTTTGAAAAATACATAAAAAAACAAAGAAACTTGACAAAACACATTTTCAACGATTCCTAATTCGCTAAAAAACAATGAACAAGCATTGAGAAACAACCCTGACATGATTCCTAAAATAAGAGATGAATAGGTGTGATTGTGTTTATCCAGATTATTCTATATTATTTTCTGCCCACCTGCATCAAAAATCCAAAAAAATAATAAAAAGAAAAGAGACAGATTGAGGCCTTAGCTTTCCAACACCACCAAGATCACCTTAATCTGATGAAAGGTTGGAGAAAAATATCCACTAGAAGATAGATTGTTTGGTTATTTCAGTCTGCAGAATATATTTCTGTTCTGATTTTGAAACTGAGAAAGGGGAACCCTAAAGGGCTTTTCGGTTCTGACTTAAAACAGAAAAGTTACAGTCTTGTGTTTCCGCTTTCCAACTATTATAAAAATATAGGTTTTCAACTTCGGATATGAGAAATAAAGATTTGAGAACAAAAATTATTCTGCAAAAAATATGTGAATATGCGAATTTCATCCTAAATATGTAAATTTCCTTCTAAACATATGAATTTCCTCTTATATATATGATATTTTTCTCTTAAATATACAAATTTCCTTCTAAATATATAAATTTTCTTCCAAATATATGCATTTTTTCTCAAATATACAATTTTTTTTCCAAATATGTGAATTTTCTCTTAAATATGTGATTTCTCCTAAATATTTGAGAAGAAAAACATATATTTAAGCAAAAAATCGCATATTTGAAAGAAACCCACATATTTATAAAGAAATTCACATATTTAGGAGGAAAATCATATATTTGAGAGGACATTCACATATTTGGTAGGAAATTTGCATATTTAGGAAGAAATTCATATATTTGAGAGAAAAAATAAATATTTAGGAAAAAATTTATATATTTGGAAAAAAATTTGCATATATAAGAGAAAATTCACATATTTAAGAGAAATTTCTCATATTTAAGAAGAAATTCACATATTTAGGAGAATATTTTCATATTTGAGAGAAAAAAATACATATATAGGAGAAAATTCACATGTTTAAGAGAAATTTGCATATTCACGTATTTTCTGCAAAACCATTTTTTGTTCATATCTGTATCTCTCTGATCTAATAATGAAAACCTATATTTTTATAGTCGTTAGAAGAAGATATAGGCCTGTAACTTTCCTGTTTTTAGTAAGAACTGAAAACCCTTCTAAGGTTTATGTTTTTGAGTTTAAAAAATAGAACAGAAATATGCCCTACAAACTAGAATAATTGAACAATCTATCTTTCAAAGAATGTTTCTTCCCCACCACTAATCTGATCAAGCTGATCTTAGTGGCATTAAAAAGCGAACAACATGATCTCTCTGCACTTTTTATTATTTTTTTAGATTTTTGGCACGTGGCTAGAAAATAGCATAGAATAATCAGGATAGGCACAATCACACTTGTTGATCTTTTATTTTAAAAATGTTATCAGGGTTGTATCCCTGCATCCGTTTATCATTTTCTAGCAAATCAAGTATCGTTGGTAATGTATTTATGCCTAGTTTGTTTGTTCTTCTTTATATTTTTTCATAATCTTTCATTTTTTGGGTAAAAAATAAGTGGTAAAGTCTGTAGCAAATCTTGGATGCAATACTTAGACACATATTTAAGAGAAAATTTAAATATTTGAGAGAAAAATCACATATTCAGGAGGAATTTTGCATATTTAAGAGGAAGATCGTGTATTTAGGAGAAAATTCGCATATTCGCATATTCGCATATTTACAAATTTTTGTTGAACATTCATTGTTCTCAGATATGTATCTCTCTGATTCAACGTTGAAAACATATATTTTTAAGTTGTTGGAAAGTTAAGATACATGTCAATAAGTTTTCTATTTTGAGTCAGAACTGAAAACCCCTCTAAGGTTCTCGTTGGAGTTACAAAATTGGAAACGAAACATGCTTTATAGACTGGAACAACCAAATAGTCTAACTTTTAAAGGATGTTTCTCTCCAACCACTCATTAGATCCTGGTAACCTTGGTGGCATTGGAAATATAACACCTCGATATGCCTCTATTCTTTTTATTATGTTTTTGGGTTTCTAGTATAAATGGCTAAAAAATAGTATAGAATAATTGGGATAGGAATAACCATGCTTGTTCAGCTCTTGTTTTAAGAATGTTGTCAGGGTTGTATCTCGTTCGTAGTTTTTCTGCAAATCAGGTATCGTTGAAAAGGTATTTTTGTGTAGTTTCTTTATCCTTTTATTTAGTTTTATGGAATATGGTGCACACCGACAATAAGTCAGTTCGTGATCAAGACATCGAAATAAAATTCTATTGCAAAAGCAGTCAAAGTGAAATTTTATGGAATATGACAATGACTGATACTACTAGAATTTGACTTAGTAGGTCACTAAATTTGAAAAAACTGATTAACAGAGAAAACACAGAAAACAAAAATATCTTTCCAACGAATCAATAATTATAATTTTTTGATATCGGGGTGCCATGATATGGTATGAATAACCGGTCTGAATGATGCACCAGAAATACAGTCACTCGAATGACTGTACTCTTTGTTCAGATCTATTTTTGGTGACTGCAAATACAAAATCTATCAGCGGACTGAACACTGGAAATATAGGAGAGTTCATTAGATTTTCAACAAATCTAAGTAAGCACAAAATAGACCTATATCTACGAAGATACACTCTGATTATCAGGACTGGGTCAGACAAACCAAAATGCATAAACACACATCAAGCACAAATGCACAAGTTTTGATTTTCGATTTTAATTTTTTGGTGGTTAAAATTTGACCTGCACAAAAAATATACTTCCAATGGTGATTTATCAAATTTTCAACTGCCCTTTCTCTGAAACCCAACTCCGGTTAGACAATGCTCAACTCAAACACGAAAGATAATCAACCACACAAGCTTTCAAGAAAATAACTTAACAAATCTGTATTCATTCAAAAGACATGCATGTTTCAAATATGGTGCAACACAATCCAACTCTAACAATGAGATGACAGATTTAAGAAGCAATAACAACATCCACAACACAAATTTAATAGAGCAATTGGGTTTTAGCCAAACTGATGGAGACAAAAATTGGCCAGTTCAAGCCACAAACATGTTTCTTCAATCCTAGTGGTCACAAGATAAGAAGTGTAATCTAAAATTGCCACCAAGGAACACATGCAACATTATGGGTCACGAACAGTAGCAGAGATGCACTTCAAACAACAATGGTGGATGCCCTTCATGTCCATCACGATACCATGAGGATGAAAGGCATCCTACTCGGTTCCTCCAAGCTCGAATACTCCAAGTTTGGCTCAAAACACAAAAATTGTTATTCTTTCTCCAAGTTTCTTCTCAAAACTTTTGCAAAATTCTTCAAATTGTTGTACATATATTGTATTTGAATCGTTATACCAGATAATGTCCTTAAGTGATTTACACAATGACATCTATGTCGGAGACAATGATTTACCTTTGCTACAAATAACAGTCCAACTTATTGACGTGTTTAGTAAAATTAATTTTTATTTCAACCCAGAGAGATTTACATAATTTGTCTGTTATATGTTCAAACCACAAACTCATCATTTATAAAGGAAATGCCACTTCGTCTATTCTTTACTGACAAAGCAAAGCGAAGCGACACCCTCCTAAACTTGTGCGACCTGTCATTCATTTATAAAGGAAACATCGTTTCACATACCGCTCATTTTAAAAAAGCGCACACAAATAAATTGCATTGCACATTAATTCAAAAACATCATTTCATTTGCCTTTTGCAAAAATGAATTATAATTGATTGCAAGTCAATCAATATCAAGCAACAATATGCCTTTGTTTGTCTTTCTCAATGAAATCGATTTGTATTTATGAAGTTACCTCGATTTGTATCGCTGAAGTTACCTCAATTTATACTTTACTAAGTCTAAACATTGTGTCGATTTGTTTGTTGTTTTTCTTTTCTGCCTTTTATGAATCAGTCATTTTGTAAATCGCGATAGGACATATCATTCATATAGACAAAGCTCGTAAAGGCAAATCGTAATAGGATATTCAAATGGATTTGGTGGGATGAGATGTATTTGATTGTCAGATGGGTTTAGGTAGGGGAGTGATTGGATTGGGTTGGATGTGAGACCTATTTAGCTCTCATCAAATTTAAACCCAATCTAAACTATTATATATAGAGAGAGATACAAATTTACATATATATATTTTAATTAAATTTATTTGGGTCTCAAATGAACCCAAAAGTTATTATATTTAAGTATGATCCATTTGGAATTTAAATAGATCAAAAACTTATTATATTTTAGTAAAATTCACAGTACACTAAAATGATTCATTTAGATCATAAGTGAATCCAATTCTTTTTTTCTTAAGTAGGAGTTATTTGGACCTCGAATTGAATTCAGATTTAAACAAATTCATTTTACCTTCATGAGAACCATTTAGGTCTCAGGTAGATCCAAAAGCCTTATTTACTTACTGGAATCCAATTGGATCTCCAAATGGGTCTAAATGTTAATATACATAATGAGATCAAATTGAGTCTTTAAGTAGATTCGATATCTTATTTTCTTAGTAGGATCCAATTTGGTCTCTAAATGGATCTAAAATACTTTTACATTAGATTAGATTTATTTGGGTCTTAAACGGATCCAAATCTCTTATAGGTCCAGTCCAAACCCTGATCTGAGTCTAAACTATTTCCATATCTATGATGGTCATGTATTGTATCTAAGCCAAACCATTGATTATGATGTATTATAACTAAATACTCATATTTTTTGTAAATGAATGTGGTTGTAAATCACATCGATTTGTAGTTATGAAGTTACCGCGACAATGATATGTCTTTGTGAACGAAATCAATTTGTATTTATAAAGTTACATTGATTTGTATCATTGAAGTTAACTCGATTTGTTCTTTACTAAGTCTAAACATCGTCTCGATTTGTTTATTGTTTTTCTTTTTTTACCTTTTATGAATCAGTCATTGTGTAAATCGCGATATGACGTGTCGTTCACTTAGACAAAGCTCGTAAAGGCAAACCCAATCTAAACTATTATATATATATATATATATATATATATATATATATATATATATATATATATATATATATATATATATACACATTTACATATATATTTTTTAATTAAATTTATTTGGGTATCAAATAAACCCAAATTTTTTTTATTTAAGATGATCCAATTGAAATATAGATAGATCCAAAACTTAAACCCTAAACCCCAAACCCCAAACCCCAAACCCTAAAGCCTAAACTACAAACCCTAAAACCTAAAACCCTAAACCTTAAAACACTAAACACCAAACCCTAAACCCTAGACCCTAAACCCTAAACCTTAAATTCTAAAACCCTAAACCCTTAAAACACAAAAACCTAAACCCTAATCGTGATAGGGCATATCATTCTTATAGACAAAGCTCGTAAACACAAATCACGATAGGACAAATCATTTTTGCTTTATGTTCATGGGTGTACAGATCGTGATAGAACACTTCTTCTATAAAAAACAAATCGCGATCTCTTATAGAACTGATTGCAAGCCAATCGGTATCAAGCAAATCGCGATAACATGTAGCCTTTATACGTACAAATCCTTTCAGCCTTTTATCATTTTTTGTGTAAATCACGATAGGAAGAAAGGTCGTAAAAGTAAATCATAATTTCTGTAGTACACAACGCTAAATGCTTCTTCAATTTTTTTTTATGAAGGCCGAACATTACAACAATTTATTCAGTAGCACTTGTGTGTTGAACTTATTAAAAAAAGAATTATATATTTATAGAATGTCACATTACAAAAAAGAATTATAGAATTACAACAAAGAATTATAGAATTACAATAAATAATTATCGGGATACAAAAATCACATAATGTTTATTCAGTAGCACTTGACGACTCAGATGGACTATGATATACAAATTGTCTCTTTCTTTTCCTTGGTGGACTCTCTTTTCTCGGTGGCCTCTTGGTTTCCTCGAACTTATTCAAACCACTGGTAATCATCTCTACCAGTGTACCATATTGTGATCGCATTTATCTCTCCAAATTCTGCACCTACTTCTGTAACTCCTTATTCTCTCTCTCCAACATCTCTAACCTTGTGACAGAGACTACCTTCTTTTTTGTGAGTTGTGTTTGCTCCTCACCGTGTACTACAACTGAGGGAATCGTTGTTGTAGGCAGAGGGACACGATGAACATTTTTTCTATGCTGGGAGATGACATGTTGGGGGACGGGAGGGATGCATGGGTTCCCAATATTTTCACGTTGCTTCTTCTCAATCTCCAGATTTTGATGCATGGGTTCCTAATATTTTTTAAAATAGTTGAGGTCATATTGTCGTTCTTTATAATCATATGCTATGTTACAAACACCTCATTTGTTCCAGCTATCCAATTGTTTCCTAAAGCGTTCGTGCTAATTCTCGTTCCTGACCCCACCACTATTCATCTTCCTTCTCACTTCCACAAGCTGCTTTGGGGTAGACTGTCCCAAGCCAGCTTACAGGAGAACTTGACTACCATGCTGCAACTTGGCTTCAGATTTGCTAAATAGCCAAATATTGCAGCCAGACAGTCTCGCAGCCTCAGCAATAACCTCTTGGTCCTCGTCCTCCCCATCTTCATACAGTCTCCACACAACCTGTACATTGGAGATTATGGTTTAGGTATAGGCATAATTATTCATGCTAATGAATGCTAAATATTAAAATGATTTATAATAACGAGTGCTAAATATATTACAACGATTGTTGCTAATGAATGTTTTGTATTAAAATGATTTACACTAATGAATGCTACATATTACAACAATTTACAATAATGAATGCTAAAACGATACCGCTTTGTACTAACGAAGACAAAATCATTCAACGATCATTACTTAAGAATGCTAAAGATTATAACGATTTACACTAATAAAAGTTAAATGCTAAAGCGATAACGATTTATACTAAGGAATACAAAATCTTGCAACGATCATTACTTAATAATGTTAAACATTAGAACGATTTATACTAATGAATGCCAAATGCTAATACGATAATGATTTGTACTAACGAAGACAAAATCCTACAGCGATGATTACTTAAAAATGCTAAACATTTCAAAGATTTACACTAATAAAAGTTAAATGCTAAAGCAATAACGATTTGTACTAAGGAATACAAAATCTTATAAGCAATCATTACTTTAGAATGTTAAACATTAGAACGATTTATACTAATGAATGCTAAATGCTAATGCGATAATGATTTGTACTAACGAAGACAAATTCTTGCAGCGATGATTACTTAAGAATGCTAAACATTTCAACAATTTATACTAATGAATGATAAATGCTGAAACGATTATAAACGATTTTAAACCATTTACCTCATTTAATTGCAGACCATCTAAAATGAACTTAGCATTATCCTCCTTGACATTTATTGTAGCCTATCGGTCGATCTTGGAAAAACCATAAATCGCAATGCCACACTGAGGACAAAAGGCGACAATATGCTCTCATGCTCAGGCCTACAAAAATAATATATTAGTAAGACTATAACCTTCAACGACATTAGTCTATAACTACCAAATATGTAATAAATAATTACCTTAACAAATGGCTAAAACCCTTCGACGATTTTTGTACCCTTACTCACACGGTAAAGTTGACTGCATAAGAATGCAAGAATAGTAGCACCCCATGCATAGTTGTCTACTTCATCGAAGTCTTTCAAGAACTGCAGCCACAGGTAACTTAACCTCGAACCAGACAAATCCGAAAATAGAGTAAGTCCAAAAAAATAAAGAAGGAAGCTGCGCAACTCTTGGTCAGCTCTTTCAGATGCACATGTAGCAGACCGGCCTTCCCATTTATTACGAAAAGAAGAAACTTTCATTAATGTGAAATTGCTTTCACCAAAAATACATTGACCCCAATCCTCCATCGACATTCCTAGAAGGGTCGTGCACTTGTCCCTTGCATTATAGTTTGAATCTCATGCTAGGACAACAATTCTATGGCACTTAAGACCCGTAATTTGTGGCACATCTTCTAGGGTCATGGTGATCTCAAAAGAATCAAACTGGAATGTGTTCATCTTATGATTTCACTTATTGACCAGGTGGGTCATAGTGTTCCAACACGAGAAAGCCACTGAAGTGCATATTTTATAATTGATCATTCTGATATTCACTCAGATGTCCATATTACGACAGAACTGCAGGCCACTGACACCACCCTTTGAGCTTTTCACCTGACGCTCTACTTATCTTCTGACCTCTGTGTAGCACAAAATAACATATTATTTGTATCAAATCAAAATTACTCTCATTTGTACTTTTACATGTCGCTATACACAGTAATTCCTATATATAATAATCGTTGCACACTCGCTATCACTGTAATCATATACACAATAATCAATATCAAAGTAATCGCTATACGTACTAATCGCTATACATAGGTCACAATAATCACTATACATAGTAATCGCTATCACAGTAATCACTGTACATAATAATACCTATCACAATAAATCATTACGTAATCGCTATATGTTACATATAAACAGATTCAGATATCCTTCAAATTTGGATATTTATCAGATTTGATAGCAAAATCAGAATCGAATTATACTCGAATAGTTTTAGCTTATCAAATGCAACTGAACAATCAAATTTGGTCGGATATAGGATCAAAAATATGATTCACTGAGTGGCAGTTGTGCCAGAGAATGATGTTAAGGCACTTTATGCATTTGAGAAAGGAGGTGAGACGGCCTTTGTATTTCATTGAAAACTGGATTTAGCAACTACCACCTCATAAAATGGTAGATGCCAAATCCAGAAATGGACTGCTGCCACTTTGTCAAATGCATAAACTCCCTCCAACTACCAGTTCTCATATGGAGACTTATTTCACATTCTTAAGATCGAAATATCATCAAGAGGGCATTTATTGCATCCCCACCCAAGGGAAGCCACTTCTTGAAGGGACGCATGAGAAAAAGTTCTTTCCCATGGGGGGAAGGTGTGAACCAGTGTTGTCGATATTGGCCTGAATGTCGATGCACCAGAAAATACTGACCTGAATTGGCTATTTTTTAATAAAATGTAAAAAATAGATTAAAATTAATTTTTTATATTATTTTAATGGCTTTAACATGTGTCACGTTCTGATTGACACAATATTTTTTAATTATTTTTTGGCCAATTCAGAATAATTCACTTGAGAATGGATATTGGAGGATTCACCTGAATCATTGGGCCAAACGATACAAGTCCGATTCCGATACAGACAACAGTGGTGTGAACCCATTTTGACAGGAAAGATGCTTGTTTTCCTTTATTATGTAAACACCACCACATGTTTTCCATGGAGATGTTTGTTTCACCTCCCTTAGTAAAAGTTCTCTTTCCTACGAAAGAGTGTCTCTTTCATCCCCCCCCCCCCCCCCCGAAAAGAAAGCAATATCCATGCTTGAACAAAGAAGAGAGTGCGAATAGGCCAAGGGATTAAGCATTCTATTATTTCATCACAATTCCAGCAATGAACATTGCATACACAAATATGATCATGGAAAATATTTAGGTGTATGCATGGCTGATCAGACCGACAAAAGGAGAAGGAAAAAAACACCCAATATAACCCAAAAAAGGCGAAAAACTCACATCAGCAAAATCATATCAAAACACGAGCCATTCTGCTATGTTCTTCTAGTCTTCAATCAAAGACAAACTGGAAAGGGTTTTCCTACAAACAAAACAGAGAATTCTTTTGACGAAGACTGCACAGAGCAAGAAATGTAAGGCCACACAACTTGCTTCCAAAACCAAATCAACCATCAATTGCAGTTACGATCCCGTTACTGCTGCACTAATCTCCACACACGAATGCATGCATCTTCACCAGAGCTTACAACAGTGCAATCATCATTGAAAACTAATCCATAAACACCTCCCAAGTGAGCACCCTTTATGGTTATACGACTTGAAGCTGGCTTATCAACTTCATATATAATTATGCTTGTGTCTAGAGATCCCGTAGCAACCATTGTGCTATCAGGAGACCAAGCCACACAATTTATACGAGCAGTATGGTACAACATGTTCTTAAGCTTAACCTGCAGAAGATAGTCAACTGGTTAGTGAGACAAATGTTCAGGAAGTTAAAAATCAAACCTTGGTAATTAACATTACATTTCTAAAAAGGATTAATGCGGAAGGGAAAGGAAGAAAGAGAGATGGACTATGCAAATGGGAACCAAAAAGTTAGAAGTATGAACAACTTAAATATAGTGACAAAATCTATCAAAAATAAAGAAAAAAAAAAACATGGATGAAGCATGACAGCCTTCCACTACTTTAATGTGTGTAAAAAGAATTTAGGAAACAAAAAGAAAATTAAAAAACCATATAGGATTTACATTGTGCCTGATAAATTGAACCATGGCATTTTGCTATGTCACATGGGTGCGGGTGCGGGTGCGACACGGGTGCGGCGCAATTTCAAAAATTTTGGACACGGGGACTCGGCTATATATATATATAATTCTAGTAAACAATTAAAATTAAGTAGCCAAAACTATGACCTTAATTTTTTCGAAAGTTTCAATTTGGCATTCTCATTTCTTTATGGTAGTTCTTAAGCTAGCTTTTCTAATACTTGTGAAACTAGTATTTTTTTAAACTGGAAAAGCATTTATTTAGCTATCTCAAATGGTTGGGTTACCTTTTATCGTGTTTTATACATATTTTTACATAAGTTGTGACTTGTGAAACAGTCACACAAACTGTGCACACAGTCTGTGCAATGCAGTCTGTGACTGTGCAGACTGTGCACAGTCACACAGACTGTGTGCAATGACTGTGCAGTTGCAGTTGCACAGTCTGGTTATACATTAAAAAAAAAAGATATATAAAAATTGTTTTTTTTTGTTTTTTGTCTTAAAAATGGACATTTTTGGACTCAGTCAAAGTTGACCGAGTCCAAAATGTGGACGGACGCGGCCTGGACTCGTTGACCGAGTCCGACTCGGCGTTGACCGAGTCCGAAGCCGCACCCGTGTCTGCACCCGTGTCGGGGCGTGTCGACTCGGGTGCGGCACCTCCCTAGCCGAGTCCGTGTGACATAGGCATTTTGTAGTCTAGGAAAACAAGGGTAATTATAATACCGCACACAAGGCCATAAATGCTTAAGAATTTTCAAGGTTTTTGGATCTAGAATGCCATTGACATACAATAGAATGAATGTCTACTACATTTTTCATAACAGGGATATTGCGCCGAATCAATTCATTCTAAGTCTTGATTGCTTTGTCACCTTCTCATGAAAATCCAGAACATGCAATTAATAGCAAAGTACACCATTATTATCAAAACTGGTATTTGTCTTATGCACCACAATTTGCTTTGTAATCCCATTGTTGCTTAAAGCTAAACTTATGGTCCCCAATAGTAATATTCCTGCTTATTGCTGATCTCCAATCTTTACTGGGCTCCTCCTTTTCCCAGTTCCTTCAACTTGCTTCATGTCAAATTTTTTGTGTTCTGTAATTTCAGACAGCTTGTAACATGCCCATTCTATCCCTGACAATGCTCATCTTTCTGTTTAATTAACTCTTAAGGACAAGATGTAAGGATACGTGGCATTTCTTCAATATGTGTTTTTATTTTTATATATATATACCCTCCCGCACCCCCACACCCAAGTTCTTTTAAAGTGCCGCATCGCCGCCCCCGCATCTGCACCCGTACCTATGTGACATAGCTCCCAGTTTATCCAATACATATATGCACATGTATGAATAAAAATTGTAGTTAGTTGCCTGTTTATAGAGAGCGTGAGAGAGGTTGACTATACCATGCACGTGCGAAAATCAAATTCCACTTGTACAACTTACATAATGAATAACAAATAGTGTCAACTGTCACATACAAATCAATTCCTTATGTTGTGAACATTGGATCAAGAGAATTTCTGCTCATGACATTTTATATGTCAAAATTACAACTGTCACGGTAACAATGTCAGAACAAAACAATATCCATAGTGCTATGATTAGGCCAATGAAGCACTGCTCGTCATATTATATCATTACATGGCAAGGTGTACCTTTCAAAAGGTATATGTGTAATTAGGTTAACCTAAAGTTAGACATAACATACAAGAGAGTTGACTGCGACATCACCCACCATATGAGGCACTTTACAGCCCTGTGGTACCTCCTGTTATCTCTTCTCTATTCTTCGTCTTCACCACATGAACATAAAGTTGAATTACTTGCTTAAAAGATGTAGTACTGCTCATTTCAAGCATGGGCGTGAACAAATCTCAATTCATTTTTTATTTCTTCTCAAGGAGTATTGAAAATGATATTACTTGCATATTTTGGTCAAACTATTTCAATGGAATATTATATAGAATTTCAAAGGCTATTTAAGTTTCTAATTCAAGAATTTGACATCAAGAAATTGGTCTCATTTACGTACCTCTTAGAGATTGAAGTTACAAGAACAACAAAGAGTATATTTATCTTTTAGAGAGAATATGTTGGAAGATACTGTTATTAGTCAGTTTGGAGCCTTGTGAATTAACTAACATATCTGTTATCCGATTAGCCTGATTAATCAATTCATGCACAATGAAATGATACTGAGATGGGCCATGAATATTCAAAAAATTGAAGGCTACTCATCAAAAAGGAATCTTCTATGCCAATTCCTTTGAAGTACAAAATAGATGACCTGCATGTTTGTGCATAAAAGAACCGCCTCTGGTTTTATTTTCTTTGAGAGTGAATTCCGTACCATTGAATAGAAAAGAGACAAATGATCATAAACTTAAATGTTGAAGCCAAATTATAAAGCCATGTCTTTTGGGCCATTTGAAAAGAATTCATGTAAAAGCAATATTACAAAAGGCAGAGATTCAGGTGAAACTTCTAGGAAGCTTTATGGTGATAAATAATATCTATGAAAAGAAGCAACCATATATTGGTGACTTGCCACTTTAATAAGAAAGAGTTGCATTCAAGATGTTTAGCACTTCAAATTTTCTGAACAGAATTACAAATTCTCCAAGAGAGTTCAAGGCTTGACTTCATAAATCAATTCGATAGATATCTTTGCAACACCTCAAGATGGAGCATTGTTGCCTATCTCAATTAGGGGTGGCAATCGGGTCGGGTTGGCAGGTCGACTCGGCGGGTTGGCTGGTCAGCATACCTCAACCCGACCCGTTTATTAAACGGGTCGGCTGTGGCAAACACGAACCCGACCCGTTTATTAAACGGGTAACCCGACACGACCCGCCAACCCGTTTATAAATGGGTTGGGTCGGGTAAACGAATTGGCAGGTTAGCAGGTTGACCCGCCCGCCTAACCCATTTATTAAACGGGTCAGCTGGGTTGGCATACCCCTAACACGAACCCGACCCGTTTAATAAACGGGTTAGGCGTGAAAAGATACTGTCATTTAGTATAAAGTCTGGATCTCAGGATCCAGACCCAATTCCTTTCATTTTAAACACATGCTCATTAATGTTTCATTAATGACATGCTATAATTTTATCATAACATGTAATGGGTATTTTCGTACCCTAGCTATTGTATCTGTGTGTATTTAATCAGAGAAGCAAAAATGAATACCCTGATTAGGGATTTTTGCTGCAGCCTCGTTCTCTCTCCCCATGCTGTGTTGTTGCTTGTAGATGAAGAAAGGAACCCATGATTTCTATCATGGTATCAGAGCAGCAGGTTCAATATTGAAGATCGGTTCCTTCTATGACTGATTTGTCTCCTTCTAAGGTACCTGTTTTCTCGTTTTTCCTATCGATTTCTCTTGTATTTAAATCTGCAGTCCGGACTGAAATCTCTTCTTCGTACTCTCCTCTTTCTTTTTGCTCTTTTGAAATACATCATTAATCTGCTTATTGTCTTCTTCAAGTACCTCCTTTTGATTCCCCTTTTTTATTTAAGCCAACGTGTTTCTCTTATTTTCAAAATCCAAAACTGAAATTTGGTCACGTTGGCATATTTCCTCCTTCTTTCATTCCCAGTTGTTCTTCTGTCATATCTACTACTTCTTTCACATTGCTGCACGTGATCTTACCCATCCATAAGCAAAATAATCAAGCAAGATCAATTTTTTTGATCTATGTGTGATTACAAGAGTTGAAAAGGATCACTCCAAACTCATTTGCATATTGACGTCAGATCAGATTGTGATCTGCACGCCCAGATCTATCTTGATTAAAATAATTTCATCTTTGAATTCATTTTCATCTCTGTTTTGCCTGTTTTCTCATTATTCTAAAAGGAAAACACATTATTTTCAAAATAACGTACCTATTACTGATTGAATTTTTTTCAGAACAGATTCTTTACTGTGCAGTCCTGTTTTTCTGCCTCGTGTTCATCAGTTAAAAAAAAAAAACTAGTCTGGTCTTTAGACTTCTCTGATATTAAAATTTATGTTCTGAATTATACTAGAATTCAATTGTGGTTGGGTCTTTGTCGTAAGGCCATTTCTTATTTTTTATTCCTTCTCTTGGTTGGATCTTATTCCTTCTTGTTTTTTGCTTCAAAAGAATATGGACTCATTCCCTCATTCTCAGTCTGGTCTTTCCTCAAACTTTCTCAGCCAACTCGTGTCTGAGAAACTGAACAATTCCAATTTCCTAACTTGGAAGCAACAAATCATACCATTCATAAGAAGTCAGGACCTTTCTGGACATCTGGATGGTTCTGTTCCTGTTCCTCCAGAATTCATACCACAAGAAGAAAAGAATGGTGAGAAAGATCTTTCTATTACCTATGTTAGAAATCCTGAGTATGTATCCTGGATAAAGTGAGATCAGGCGTTGGTTGCCTATATCACTTCTACATTGTCACAAGAAGTGCTTGTGGCAATTCCAGATGACTGCTCTGTTAAAATGTAAAACTGTGCAAATGTTTCATATTTACTGACAAAAATGATAAACTTTCTCCTCGTGTGATTCCCTGTGCCTTTTTAGGATATGCTGAAAACCAGAAAGGTTATAGATGTTTTGACTTCAAAAATAATAAACTATATGTGTCTAGAAATGTTTCCTTTCTTGAAAAGGAGAGCTTCTTTGATTTTAGAAAATTAAAAGACGTCACTGAGTACTCCTTTTTGCTAGATCTAATATCAACATCTGATGAATATGACCTTGATTGTAACTTTGATGATGATCAAAGAATTATTGATCTTAATGTTGAAAATGAAGAAGTTCATAGAGATACTAGTATTCAATATTCCAGGCGACAAGAGTCTAATCCTCCATGTGCACTTGAAAAATATTCTAACATTCCAACTAGACAATCATCCTGAATCTCGAGGCCTCCAGGAAAGTTTATATCAGTGGCGGAGCCAGGGGTGGGCATGGGTGGGCGGCCGCCCACCCTAAAATTTGAAACCGAGTCGACTCATGACTCGGAAAACCGAGTCGAATCAGGACTCGTGAAACCGAGTCGACCGAGACCCGGGCTCTCGATGAGTCTAGAGCCTGCCAAAAGAGGCGAGGGGTAAAACCCTAGCCAGTTTTCTAAAGCTCTGCCCCTCCGTTCCAGCGTTCCCCTTCAGTCACAGGCAAGACGGCAACCCCATTCACCGGCAACCCTTGTGCTCTGCAGTGCCGCCGGCTTCCCTTCGGTGAACCCGCGGTGGCGGTGCCCCCCTCCGAGCTTCTCCCTCTCGGCTGCAATCTCCGGTGACGCGAGGCACCGGTGTCGCAGTCAGTCGGACCTTTGCCAATCTCCGGCAACCATCGCTAGCAGTTTGAAGAAGACCCTCTTATCTCCTAAATTTGAGGGTGGGTTTTGTTCATGTTCAGTGGCTCTGGTGATACAGTATCCAGTTATCCATTCTACAGGAGCAATACAGGCCAATCCTTCAATTTGGTTCTTGATCCTTTCTTTTTGGGGCACAACTGAACGTGGGTCTAGTTTCTTTCCTCCTTTTTGGGCGCAACCTCATTGGAAGAGTCAATCTTGCTATCCTTTCTTGGTCATCGTGCGTGCATAGGACTCTCCTTTTGTGCCTGCTGCTAAAACAAGGTATGGATGTCTATCAATGTAACGAAGGCAACGGATAGCGTATCTTTATCTACCAGATAGTTGGTGAGTGAATTGCTTGTTCTCGATTGTCTAGGATTCTTGTAGTGAGTAACTATGGCCATTGACAGATTTTAATAATTGGGCGTCTGTATTTTTTGTCTAACAAGCATTTTTATACTCTTTTTGCTTGAATTCTGCATATGGTGCATGTTGGTCATCATCGGTGTCATAAAAAATGTATTCATTTTTAAGCTTAAAGCTTTTTCGGGGTTCTACGGCCAATCTTGGTGGTCAGAGGCGGAGCTGGGGGGGCGGGGGCAGGAATGGGCTGTAGCCCAGTCCTGCCTCTCGAAACAGTTAATTTTTTTTTTTTTTAAAAGCCCAGTCCTAGCCCAGCTCAGCCCTGACTGCAGCAAATAGTTTGATTTGTCCATATAAAATAGATTTTTATTAATAATTGTAGCTATTTTTTATTTTATCTCAACTTTTTTTTTTCGGGGGCGCTGCCCCCGAGCCCCCGACTATCACGCCATTTTTTTTTTTGCTACACCCCTGTTTGCCCATCCCCCACGTCAATCCTAGCTACGCCACTGGTTTGTATCATACGAGTCTTTCTCACCCACATATAGGGCAGTTATTGCATTAATTCACTCATATGAAGAACCATCCACATATTTTCAAGCAAAAAATGATATCAAATGGATAGAAGCCATGAAAGCTGAATTAGATGCACTTGAAAAGGCTTCTACATGGAATATTCAAGATCTTCCTTCAGGGAAGAAAACTATAGGATGTCGATGGGTTTACAAAATCTTGCTGATGTCTTGGCTCGCAATCAGTATATCATCCATATAAAGCAAGAGAATGATAAAATTACCATCTGGAAATTTCTTCACAAACACACAATGGTCTGTGGAGGTTCTTGAGTATCCATGCTCCTTCATAAAGAAATCAAAATTCTTATACCACTGCCTTGGTCTTGCTTCAATCCATACAAGCTCTTCTTCAACTTGCAAACTAGGTGCTTTTTACCCTTGTCAATGAAACTCTCAGGTTGCTCCATATAAATTTCTTCTTCCAAGTCACCATATAGAAATGCAATCTTCACATCAAGCTGCTCAACTTCCAAATTCATGCTTGCAGCTATATCGAGCACAGTTCAGATGGAGGGCATCTTCACAAGTGGTGAGAAGATCTCATCAAAGTCAACTCTTTTCTTCTGAGCAAAACCTTTCACAACAAGACATGCCTTGTATCTAGGTTGAGAGTTGTTTTCATCAGTCTTCTACTTGAAGACCCATTTGTTCTTTAACACCTTCTTCCCTTTAGTTGTCTTTACCAGATCAAAGGTGTGATTCGCATGCAATGAATCCATTTCTTCTTTCATTGCCTTAAACCACTCAGACTTGTTTTCATCCTCCAAAACTTCTTCAAAAGTTTCTGGCTCACCTTGATCTGTAATCATCACATACTCATTTGATGAGTATTTTCTGGATGACTGTTTTTCTCTAGTGGATCTCCTTATCGGAGTCTGAGGAAGTGACTCTTGGGGTGTTGGCTCCCCCTCAATTTCTGACTCAACACTTCCTTCCTTTGCATCATTGCGAGGAGGTGGAATCTCCTCCACGAAATCATGAACAATCGGCGCATCTAGGGGATCTAAATCAATAAGATCACCTGTACTGGACTCTGATGGCTCAGACTCACCAATGTCTTCAATGGTCTAATCTTCCAATAAGACAACATCTTGACTTCTGACCACCTTTTTATCAATAGGGTCATACAGTCTGTAGCCAAATTCTTCATGTCCATAGCCAATGAATATGCATTGCTTGACTTTTGGATCAAGCTTGGACCTCTCTTCCTTCGGAATGTGAATAAATGCTCTACAGCCGAACACTCTTAAGTGTCCATAGAAAGGTTCTTTTCCTATCCAAACTTTCTCTGGAACATCTCCCTTCAAGGGAATAAAAGGAGACAAGTTGATAAGATCAATTGTTGTCCTCATTGTCTCACCCCAGAAAGATCTTGGCAATTTAGAGTGTGACAGCAAACATCTGACTCTCTTAAGAATGATGTGCTTCATCCTCTCAGCAACCCCATTCTGTTGAGGTGTCATCCTTATAGTTCTTTCATGCTTGATGCCATGATTGGTGCAATACTGATTAAATGGCCCAATGTATTTGCCACCATTATCCGAGCGAACACACTTCAACTGCCTGCCAGTTTCTTATTTAGCCATGGCCTGAAAGTGCTTGAATACATCTAGAACTTGGTCTTTAGTCCTCAGTGTATAAGCCCAGACTTTCCTAGAGTGATCATCAATGAAAGTCATAAAGTACAATGCACCACCAAGTGTCTTGACCTTTAAAGGTCCACACACATCAGAATGTACAAGATTTAGAACATGAGATTTTCTAGATGCAATGCATCTATGGAAAGAAACTCTATTTTGTTTACCATGGAAGCAATGAACACAAGGTTCCAAAGATGTACCTGCTGCACCTGTCAGGAACTCTTTCTTAACTACGACTTGCAGCCCCTTCTTGCTCATATGCCCAAGCCTTCTATGCCATAATTTTGTGGACGAGCCAGTCTCCACAACATTCACAACACTCTTCCAGATCTTCGCTTACAAAGTGTAAAGGGAACGAGCCTTTGTTCCTCTGGCTATCACCAATGAGCCTTTGGTTAGCTTCCACCTTCCATCACTTTAGGTGTTGTTATAGCCCTCATCATCTAACTTTCCAGCATAGATCAGATTCAGTCGGATGTCTGGTACATGCCTCACATTTTTCAGCAACAACTTACAGCCAACACTTGTTTCCAAGCAAATGTCGTCCATGCCAACAATCATTGACACATCTTCATTTCCCATTCAGACATTACCGAAATCACCTTGCGAGTAGGAAGTGAAGAAATCAACCCGTGAGGTAACATGAAATGAAGCTCCAGAGTCAATCACCCAATCGGTCTCCTGATCGATCAAATTTATGCTAGTGCCATCACAGACAACCATGAGCTCTCCATCTGTGACTGTGGCACCTTATTTTTCTTCTGAGCTCTTCTCTCTGTTCTACTTCTTAAGCTTGAGCTTCCTGCACTGTCGCTTCATATGCCCCTTCTTGTGGCAATAATAATACTCGACGTCTTTCTTTGAGCTCGAGTGTGAGTGGCCTCTGGATTTGCCATGGTAGTGCAGAGCCCTGCTCTTACTTCTGCTTCTCCCCCTGTTTTCAATCACAAGCGCCTTTGAGGTAGAAGGACCTAATGACTTTCTCCTGGACTCTTCATTCAACAGACTGCTGGTAACTTGGCTCATCGTTACCATTCCATCAGGTGCAGAGTTACTGACTGTGACCACCAAGGTTTCCCAACTCTCAGGAAGGGAAATAAGAGCAACAAAGTTTGTAACTCATCATCAAAAGTGATTTTCATTGTGGCCAACTGATTTACAATGCTTTTGATCTCATTCAAATGCTCTGCAATAGAGCCACCCTCTTTATACTTGAGGTTCACAAGCTTTCGAAATAGAAAGGCCTTATTCACTGCTGCCTTTCTATCATAAAGGCTCTCTAGTTTGGTTCAAAGACCATGCGTCAAAGTTTCTATGGATACATGATGAAAGACACTATCATCTATCCATTGTCGAATGAAACTGATCGCCTTTCGGTCTAGTTTTTTTCATTCGACATCTTTCATCTCTTCTTGTTTGCCTCTCACACCGTCTATGGGTCCATCCAAATCTTTATAACCCAAGAGGTCTTCTATTTTAGTTTTCTATGCCATCCAGTTTGTGCCATTCAAACTGATCATACGCCCAATGTTATTCTCCATGACTTCACACACAAATAGACTAACCAAATCTCTGATACCATATGTTGGGGTTAAAATGGACGTACCGGGTCTCCCCACAAGTGTGAATTGATGAAAACAATACGATGATGATAGTGGTAGAAAAATAAACCAAAACAAACTAGCTGCGAAAATAAAAATAGCACACAACGATTTACGTGGTTCCCTCTCAACTGAGGTATGTCCACGACGACCAATAGGTCAACAACTTCCACTATCTTCAAACAAAGATTACAAAGTGGCCAAAAGGCATAAGCCTTACAAACACACAAGGTGTAACGAAATGAACAAGAAGATATGCCTCACTAAGGAACAAAAAACGAATGATTTGAAGAACTAGCTTGACGAAGCTGTCTTGAAAGAAGTGTCGCAACACTTCTTGTTTTTTTTTCCTCCGCACCCTTTCGGTGCCCTAAAAGTGTTTCTCACACTCTCTCCCTAATATTCTGCCTTTTTTGCTCTCTCCCATTGCTTTTGCTCTCTCATCCATCCCTTAAATAGAAGACAAGACTCACATTAAATGCGGAAGACTAAATATCTTGCATAACTTACGATGCGCCTTATCACAAATCGCTATCCAGCGATACCACAAATCGCTATCCAACGATAACCACAAATCGTCATCCGACTGAAACACATAACGCTAACCACAAATCGCTATGCAACTGAAGGCACTCACCACAAATCGTCATCGACAACTCGCTGAACCTCAAACTCTGAACAGTTGAATAGTCATTTAGCTGAGAGGACTTCTACAAATCGCTATCCAGCAAATACTCCAAATCATCTTCGAAAAGATCAAGCATCGTGCTTGAAATTCTGCAGTGATACTGAATGTGCATCGAACCAATGGATCCCACAAAGGAGGGAAACCCAACATATATCTCATCAAAGGGTGTTTTTCTATAATATCTGCCCAACAGGTCTCCCGCTAACTCGAGTGAGCATTCAAATATTTGTCCCACATTCGTTCGTGAAGGTACTCTTAATGGATTGAATGCCATATCAACTGGTGTCCCATTTTGCAAATAAGACATATCCGGTCTAGGCAATTTTTTTGAAATGAAACCTTTTTTCCTATGACTTCCGACTACTTTATCGCCCACTTTGATTTTACGGGAGATTTACCACTTCCACATGTGCATCTGTTTGGAATGCAACTAAAAAGTTGGAAATAATACTGAAAGAACGTTAGGAAGGTTGTTGAAGCAGTCACCTGTGTGAGATCTGGTGTAGTATTTGGTAACTACCACCTCATGTAAGTGGGATGTAAAATGTGGAATTGGACGTGTCAAATACCATCTCACTTGCATCATTTCTTACAACTCCATCCATCACCAACAATTCTGGTGTTGGTATTCCCACTCTGGCTACTTCTGACAACTAGTTTCCAAACATCGCCTAAATCTATGAAACCCATCCATTTGGATGGGCAAAATTTCATGTTTATGCATCCGCACAAATATACGTGTGGTGTTGTAGTTTCAGTTTGGGTTACAAACTCTGTAGTGCATGTACAAGAGAGAGAGAGAGAGAACATTCACCATTCAACATTACCAAAATACATCCAACAGAATATTGGATGGGAGAGACAAAAGAGAAACATAACAGCAAAACAGCCACAATCTAGATGGCGATTGTACATAGTTCAGAGTACAAGCCGATCAGCCCCTCCCCCCTACTATGTAATTTAAGAGCCAGATACACATCAGACATGACCCATTGTCGAAGCCTTCCGAAATCGAATTTGATGCCTCTGAAGAAGATGTCGTTTCTTTCAGTCCATATGACCCACCATGCTGAAAGCAACCAAACCCGCCACAGTAATCTCCATTTTTTTTGTGTCGTACAATCCTGGGACCAAGCAAGAGGTCCCGAATAACGGAGCACGAACGAGTTTGAACAAGTGGCGCACCCCAAGTTTGAAAAAATAAGTCTAGAATGACCGGGCAGAGCCAAAATAGGTGAGTCGTGTCCTCTACAACCTTCTCGTAAAGAACACACATGCTTGGAAATTGAATCCCCCGTTTCCTGACATTAATTTGGGTTTGAACACGATCCAGAGCCACAAGTCACGCCAAAGCTTTTGCCCTTGGAGCTGGCCCCTTACCCCACATACAATCACTGGGAAACCAGTTCATCCCGGATGGCAACAAGGAATGGTAAACTTGCTTAATGGAGAACCTATCTCCGCTCGCCATGGCCCAGTGAAGCCATGTCATGCCATGGACAGGCCTAAAATCTCTGCCACTGAAGGATCGAAGTGTCTTCCGCCACTCTAGCCAGAGGGACGAATGACACACTGAACTGGGCGTGGAAAGAAGGGATTCATGTAGACTACCATATTTTTGCCTAACAATCATAGCCCAAGAAGATTGAGATGTGGAAGCTTCCCAAGCCCACTTCAAGACTAAAACGATGCTCCTCTTTCTCATAGTTGGAATCTCTAAGCCACCTTGGTGCCTCGGAAGCACGATCTGTTGACAAGAAACAAGCAGGTACTTTTTGTGCGACACATTCCCAGACCAAAGGAAGTGCGAAAGCAAACGATTGATCGTCTGCTCTACTGTCGTCGATATAATAGACATGCTCATTCGAAACTCTGGTAATCGGGCTAAAACATGGCGAATGAGCATCACTCGTCCCGCAAAAGATAAATATTGAGCCTTCCAAGCCTGCAATCTTCCTTGCACCCGCTCTATGGTAGACATCCAAGTAGAAGTTCCCGCTGATTGTAGAGAGTGCAACGATGGACCCAAGAAATTGACAGGAAGTCGGATATTGGGCAGTTGAAGATCCTTGCAGCAGCCGATTGGAGAAGAGGGTCAGCATTGAGTAAGACCAGAGCGCACTTACTCTCGTTCAGGCGAAGGTCTGAAATTGCAGCAAAGACTTTAATAATGAAGTACAACCTAGACATTTGATTAACATTCGCATGTCCAAATATTAAAGTATCGTCTGCATATTGAATTGTGTGACCAACAAAACCAGGAATGCCCAAGGATTCCAAGAAGCCTGTTTCTTCTGCCCTTTTCATGAGAATAGGTAAACCATCTACCGCGATATTAAAAATGATAGGTGCTAGAGGACAACCCTGTCGTACACCTCTAGCCAACTTGAATTCTTCCCCTCTCATTCCATTGATGCAAACTGATGATACGGATTTTGTGACCAACTCCTTAACCCATGCTATAAATTGGCTGCCAAGCCCCATATTTATTAGAGATTCAATCAGAAAATCCCATGCCATTCTGTCATAAGTCTTGTGAAAATCCAGTTTTAGCATGAAGTGCGGTGATCCAGTCGACTGTAAAGAGTGAAGAAGCTCAGTTGCACAAATAAAGGATCCTTGCAAACTTCGACCTGGAATAAAAGCACCCTGGTTCGGACAAAACAAGTTGATCAATGACAGCGCGCAACCGATTAGCCAACACCTTAGATATAATGCGATACAGAGCACCCATCACCGAAATCGGCCTAAAGTTGGATATGTCTGATGCCCCTTGCCTCTTAGAAATCAAAGAGATGACTGCCACATGATATGGTTTAGGCAGCCTCGCATTACGATAGAATTCATCGAACAAGTGGAGCAGGTCAGTTTTTACAGTTGACCAAAATGCTTTAAAGAAGTCAATGTGAAAACCATTAAGGCCTGGTGCCTTCCATCCCGATAGTTCGCTAATAGCATTCGAAATCTCCACTTCAGTGAATCTAACCTGCAAAGAAACAAATTGGTTTGCCGCCAACTGCTTATAGCCCATATCGCCGATGACCCCCCTGACGCCTAAGTCGGCCGAATACAACCTGGAGAAATAAGAAGTAATAGCTGGCAGGCAATTGTGCGGACCAAACTGGCATCCATCGATCTCGATCGAGAGTATACAGTTCTTACTGTATTTATTTGATGCGTTCATATGAAAAAATTGTGTATTATCATCGCTATTAGCCAACCATGCAACTCTAGCCCTCAACTTCCATCTAAGCTCATCTCGTGCTCTCTATTCTGCAACGAGAGTAGAGAGTACGACGATACGCTCCTGCAATTGAAGCACTTGACCCTTCGGTACACCAACAAGATCGACCTGACGTTGGGCCAAATCGGAGAGCTCAGCTTCCCACTGGCCGATGAACCTAAACTTGTTCAGGTTATTAAAACTTAGCCATTCCTTAATACGTTTCCGAAGACGAAGAAGCTTAACATGGATGCGGATGGCCACCCAAGATCTCGTAGCAGGTTGAGCCCACGATTGACCTACCAACTGCTGAAAGTCTGGCACCCGAAGCCACCATTCCTCAAAGAAGAACCTACGACATGCCTTGAAGCCTGCGCCCCACGAAACAGTCATTTGTCTATGATCGGACATGGTCCGTGGCAGCAGACAAGCACTGACATCCGGAACTGCGTGAAATAGTTCTGGGGAGAGAAAAACGCGATCAAGTATCCGCAAGCAAGGGCGAGACCTCATATTTGACCACGAGAATTGCTCCCCTACAAGAGAGAGAGAGAGAGAGATCTAAAATGGTTTACAATTTAAGTACTTGATTGCCAAATTATTCGAGATCTAAAATGGTTTACAATTTAAGTATTTGATTGCCAAATTATTCTAATGGCTGGTTGACATGGTGAGTTGATTCACTTTCTGGGAAGCATATTGATTTTGTCAGTTATCAAGTTTGAACTGAAAAGTTTACTTCAACGATAGGGTCGCGAGATCGAAACTCAGAGGAATTGACAGGGGCCTGCACAAGATTTGAATTGCTTATCCGGTTCGGGCGTCAGGTGTACAGGGGACATAAAAACAATGAAAATATCAGATACAATATAATTGCACCAACATTAAGCACCTGATCACCCTCCATCTTGAGGACAGCCTGTCAGTTGTGGGGCCCAGGGCCTGATGGAGGGCAGTCAAGTGCATAATGCACAAATTTTGTGCTATGTGATTGCACCCGATCAGAATCCACAAAATAGGGTGGTTGTGTCTTAATCTTTGAGGGTCTTATATCGCAGTGGGCCGAGCCCATTAAGCGACCTGGTCTTCGATACGGGTTTTCTTGTCATTAAAAAATAAAGTTTAGATTAAAATATTGTTAAATTGTAAAATAGATGTCGTCATTATCCTAAAGAATTAAACATTAAAATTTTTTAAATATTTTCTAAATAGTCACTTTTTGAGCGCACAATGGTGAAATTTGTCCTTAGCGACCTGTTCCAGCACACAGAGACAAGGTCCTACCCCAGAACTACCCAACAATTAAGCGCACACTCTATCCTACTGAGAAAGTGGAAACTCACTCTGACACTTTAGTGATTGGATGTCATCCAAGAAAGTTTGCTCACAAAAAAACCAGGACCGTTTTATGGGACAATATTTGCTACCCCTCGTGGGTAAGGAACCCCTCAGTGAAAAACTGTAATATTTTTATTATTTTTTGCACATTTGACACGATCTACATGTTTAGTTTAGTAGAAAAGGACCTTTGAAACATGTTATTATAACATGCATGTGAGATTTTTTCAGGGTTAAAAAATCAACGGCCTACAATGTACCAAACTTTCAACCTTCAAAAAATAATATTTTTACATAAAAAAATATGATCTAAGTGTTCATTCTTACGAATTCGACCATGTTGAATACATTTGCTCAAACCAACCTTCTCCTGTGAGTTCCAATTAGAGGGTCAAATGCTTTCCCCATCTTATATTGCCCTTCGTAATGATGCATCTACTCATTCAGGAATCATGTCAGCCTTTTACATTAATGTTAGATCGTGGTTGTTTTTACTTTAAGCTTACGACATTGTATGTAAGGGTGTCAATAGGTCGGCTTTGGTTCGACCTAGGTGGAACCAAACTTGGATCAGATTTTTGGGTAGGATACCGGGTCTAGACCCAGGTCTAATCGAGCCTACTATAAGATAAATCATACCTAGATCCAATAAGAACTACATGAACCAGACCCAGATCATACCTGATAAAATAATAATTTTTTATCATTTTTACATTGAAAATTTATGGTCTTAATCAAAGCTTGAGTCAAGCTTGGGTCTGGTATAAAATTTCACAAACTATACTCGGGTCCATATATTAATCGGTTTTTCAAGTCGGGACATGAGTCTTAATCGGGTATTCTTTTTTGTCACCAAACCCGAACCCTATAGGGTTTGGTCGAAGTAAACCCAACCCGTTGACACCCCTAATTATATAGAGTCAAACATATTACTTTTCCCTAACAATTATGAGGGTGTGCTTGAGTGCCGAGATCTTGTAATATCGTGTATTAAATTTAGAGATATTTGAGGTTTTGGCTAAGTGCCATAAAAAAATCGATAAATCCTCGATTTTAGGTAGCGTCAATTGAGTTTGGGTTTGACCCATGGGTCATTGATAAGACCTAAATGAGCCAAACAAGATATGATAAAAACTTTTATTTTTGACCTTTAAAATCAAGCAAAATTTGAGCAAAATTCAGGTTAAATTCAAGTTATACATCATTAGATGTACCTCAAAATGTTGAATTCAACTATATTTTATTTTTCTGAACTCAGGCTATGGTCTGCTCGAAAATCATATTTTTTAAAAAAGGGTCTGTCTCGATGGGACCGGGTCCAGATTGGATCAAACTGAATCCAATCTGTATGATCCAAGTTAATATGGATCTGAACTCAATCCAAAACCCATATTAATTAGGATCTGATCCAGTTCAAGATCCATATAAATATTGGATATGAATTTGCATCTTGGATCTGGACCCAGATCTAAAATCTAGGTCCAACGAAATTAAAGCTTTCAATTCGGTATAAAGGTTTAATTTAAGGAAATTTAAGGTTAAAAAGACTCCAAGATGGATAAGGCACTCTATGAAATTTTCTAGATATTTATTAATTATTAATTAATTAATTAATTCCAAATTTTAGTTATATATGGTAGTTACCAAAAAGTGAGGTCTCTAAAAGAGTCCCTTTGATTGCTTTAAAAAAAAATTACTTTTCAATAGGGATGAGTTGGGGTCGCTACAGGTTTGGTATCAGAGTCGACCATAAAATATTATATTTTAATCATTTTTGGGTACCAGAATTTTCTTTTGATAATCAAGCCATGTCCAAATTTTATCAGAAAGTCATGACTTGTATTCTAGAGCAGTCTCCATCACTAGTAAGGGCTACCTGGTATTTTTTTTTACTAATATCAATTTATTTAAATTTCATATGATAGACTGTGAGAATGGCTTAATTTAATTCCTTTTTATGTGAATTAGGAATTTGATGTGAATATGCAATTATGATTGTTGAGGGGATCAATCCTAAGGGGGTAGGTTTGATAAGGGTGCAAATTTTTTAACTATTTTTCATGTTTTAGATGTATACCCGCTCCCGAGCTTTGACTTCTGGTGCTCCCGCTGATTGACAGGAGCAAAGGGACTTCATGTTGAATGCCCTGAACACCTTGACAACGATAGTGACCACATACGTCCAGGCACAGGTGGCGCAACAGATCATGTGTGTCTATCTTGCCGAGGTCACTCCAAACCCCACCATGGTGATGTTCAAGAAGTTTCTTAGGTTGAATCTCCAACCTTATCAGTGAAGGCCGACCCAGAGGCAGCTGAGAGTTGGGTTGAGGAGACTAAAAGGGCGTTTTGTATCCTGCCTGTGCCTGAGGATAGGCAGACTAATTTTGGCATGTTCCAATTGAAGGGTGATGCCAAGAAATTGTGGGACACCCTGTGATGAGTGAAATACGACAGAGTGGAGGTAATTCCTTGAGTGACTTTCAATGAGAATTTCTTAGATGCTTAGTTCCCTGCTTATGCACGAGAACGTATGTAGCAATATTTTTTTGGGTTTGTTCAGGGGAACATGAGTTTGGTGAACTATACCACCAAATTCAGGAGTTTGGAGCGCTACTACTTGAACCTTTTTAATAATGATAAGGCAAGGGCAACGAAGTATGTTCGTGGGCTGAAAGACGGACTCCAGGTTCGTGTGATGACGAGTTGTCCTACTATATTCAGTGATGTGATCAAGTCTGCATCCATCTTGAACGAGGAGTGGAAGAGGTTCAAGGATGAATCACAGAAGAGTGGGGGGTAACCAGGGCATCACCAGTGGCGAAGCGAGGAAGAACTCACCTGTGGGTGGCAGGGGGTAAGGTAAAGAGGCAGAGGACACAACAAGGGCATCAGAAGGGTCGACCCCAACAGAGGAAGCAATAGGGAAGACTTTGTTCATGTGTCAAAGGTGCAACAAGAGTCATCATTAGGGCTCTTGTCCACTCTTTAAGGGAGTCTGCTACTAGTGCCAACAGCCCGAACATATCGTTATCTATTGTCCGAACAAGCCAACGACTCATGGAGGACAACAATAGTAGCAACATAGGCCTCAACAATAGGCGCAACAGAGGACCAACAGGAGAGTGTACGCTGCAACAACTGCCACACAGGGTAATCAAAATGACCTGCTCGAAGGTATTTTCGTAGTCTTTGAACACTATGCTCGTGTGATGTTTGATTTGGGTGCTACCCATTCTTTATATCCTCCTCCTTTGCGAGTTTGCTTGATCTTGTTACATCTAGCCTCGAGAAGGCTTTTTACGCGATGTCTCCGAAGGGTACATCTTCTTCTTGCGAGAAATATTTTCCTACAGTCTGAGTGATCATCGAGGGGCATGAGTTGTTTGCTGACCTGATCATACTGAACATGACTTTCTATGATGTCATTTTGGGTATAGACTGGTTGTCTAAATACAATGCTACTCTTTAGTGTTGGAGAAATGAGGTTCCGTTAGAGCGCCCTGATTTGTCTGTATTGGTGTTTTAGGCGATTTGATCAACGAGCGAGGTGAAGATTGTCTCGACATTGAAGATCTCCAAGTACCATAAGCAAGGTTGTATGGTGTTCTTGGCCAGTGTGTCTGCGACAGACAGTTAGGTGACACATTTGGAGCAGTTGGACGCGGTTCATGAGTTTTTGAACGTCTTTTTCGAGGACTTGCCAGGTTTGCTACCTCACAGGAAGATCAAGTTCTCAATCGAGCTAATGCCTGGCATGACACCGGTTTCCTGAATACCGTATCACATGGCACTTGCAGAGCTGGTTGAGTTGAAGAAGGAGCTGGTTCTGTAAGATAGATCTTTGTTTCGGGTACCATCAGTTGTGAATCAGGGCAGAGGATGTTCTAAAGACCACATTCAGGTCCAGATACGGGGACTATAAGTTTTTGGTGATGTCTTTTAGACTTACCAATGCCCCTGCAACATTCATGGACCTGATGAATTGGGTCTTCAGTTTATGGTTGGATCCTTTTGTCATTATATTCACCGATGGCATTCTTATCTACTCTGAGAGCGTGGAGGAGCACTGAGAGCATTTGTGGATTGTGTTGCAGACACTGAGAGAACATCAACTTTATGTTAAGTTCTTGAAGTGTGAGTTTTGGCTCCACAGGGTGATGTTTCTCAGCCACGTGATCTCTAAGAAGGGCATTGAGGTCGATCCAGCCAAGGTGGAGGCAATGTTGTCTTGGAAGCAACCGAAGACAATTTTAGAGATCAAGAGTTTCTTGGGATTGGTGAGCTACTACTGTCAATTCATTGAGAACTTCTCTCGTATAGCGGCTCCAATGACTCGACTTTTATAGAAGAAGATAAAGTTGGTTTGGTCACCTCGATGTGAGGAGAGCTTTCAGAAGCTGAAGAGGAGGTTGACCACGGCCCCAATATTAACTTTACCTTTTGGGACAGGTAGATTCATTGTGTACAATGATGCTTCAGGGACCGGACTGGACTGTGTCTTGATGCAGCACAGAAAGGTGATCGCGTACGCTTCTCGACAACTAAAGGTGCATGAGAAGAATTACCCCACGTATGACTTGGAGTTAGCGGCAATTGTCTTTGCACTGAAGATCTTGTGTCACTACATGTATGCGAAATAGTTTGAGGTCCTCTCTGATCATAAGAGCCTCAAGTACATATTCACACAATGTGATTTTAATTTGAGGCAACACAAGTGTTTGGAGTTCCTGAAGGACTACAAGTTCTCCATCACCTACCACCCTGGTAAGGCAAATGTAGTGGCAGACACGCTTAGCAGAAGGCTTTAGTCATGATACTTAGCTTAATAGGGCATATTTGGGATATGATCAAAGAGTTTGTGAGATGACAACCATTTGCAGATGATTCTGGATGCATCCTTTATGCGGGGATGCAGGCGTAACCTAAGATTATAGACCGCATTGAGGAGCTTCAGTCAATCGATCTAGAGTTTGAGAGGTTGTGCATGAGTGCCCAGAAGCATGATGCATAGTTTTGTCGTGAGGAGGATGAAACCATCATGTTCAAAGACAGATGGTGGGTTCCAAAGGCACTGCAGGAGGAGCTGATGAGTGAGGCATACCGGTCGAGGTATTTTGTTCACCCAAGTTCTACTAAGATGTTCAAGGACCTCCAACGGATGTATTGGTGGAACAAGATAAAGCAGGACGTAGCAGAGTTTGTGTCTCGGTGTCTACCTACCAGTAGGTGAAGATCAAGCATTAGAGACCTGGTGGACTTCCTCAGTCATTAAACATTCCAGAGTGAAAGTGGGATGACAACTTAATGGACTTCATCATAGGGTTGTCGTGGACCCATTGTCAACACGATGCCATCTAGGTGATAGTGAACATGTTAACGAAGAGTGCCCACTTTCTACCGATCAGGATCAGTCAAAGCTTGGAGAGTCTAGCAGACCTCTATGTGGATGAGATAGTCTGGCTTCACGGGGTGCCACATTCGATCATGTCAGATCGATACCCTCATTTTATGTCTCGTTTTTGGCACCAGTTGTAGAAGGCCCTTGGTGCCACATTGAAGTTCAACACGACTTTTCACCCACAAACTGATGGTCAGACAAAGCGCATGATACAAACACTAGAGGATATGCTTAGAGCATGCGCGTTAGATTGGGCAGGAGAGTGAGATAGGCTGTAAAGCTTGTAGAGTTTTCATACAACAATAGTTACCCTGCCAGCATTGGTATGGCCTCATACGAAGCTCTGTATGGCAGACCATGTAGATCCCCAGTGTGCTGAAATAAGGTTGAAGTGAGAGCAGTGGAGTCACCAGAGGCCATCAAGCACTACTCAGACCAGGTACGGTTGATCCGACAGAGGTTGGTCGCAGCACAAAGCAGGCAGAAGAGCTATGCCAATCAGCGGCGTAGGAAGCTCAACTTTGCCATGGGTGACCACGTGTTTGTACAGATCTCGCCCACGAAGAGTGTCTTCCGGTTCGAGAAGAAGGGGAAGTTGAGTCCTCAATATGTTGGACCCTTAGAGATCCTTGAGAGTGTTGGGTAGACCGCATACCGTGTGACACTTCTCCCTTAGTTTTCTTAGATTCATAATGTCTTTCACGTCTCGATCTTGAAGAAGTATGTGACTGACCCCTCACATGTGATCCACTATGAGGCGGTTGATGTACAACCTGACTTGATGACATAGGAGAAGCTGATGAAAATTGTGGATCGCCAGGAGAGGACACTGCACAGTAGGACGATTCTATTCGTGAAGGTGTGTTGGCAACATCACAGATTGGACGAGTGCACTTGGGAGCCCAAGGTCGATATGCGTGAGCACTACCCACACCTATTCAGTACGTTCTAATTTTGTGAATGAAATTCTTTTAAGAAGGTAGGGATGTAATATCGTGTGTTTTTACACAGTCAAATTCAAAGATTTTGGTTGTGTTGCAGAAAAATTGATAAATCCTTAATTTTAGGTGGTGTCAATTGAGTTTGGGTTTGGCTCAAGTCTCATTGACAAGACCTGAACGAGCTAAACAAGATATGATAAAAACTTTTATTTTTTACCTTTAAAATCAAGTAAAATTTAAGCAAAATTTGAGTTAAATTCATGTGAAAATCGGAGGCAAAATTCAAGTTATACATCATTGGATGCACCTTGAAATATTGAATTCAATGATATTTTATTTTCCTGAATTCGAACTATAGTTCGCCCAAAAATTACATTTTTTTAAAAAGTGCCCATCTCGATAGGATCGGGTTCGGGTTGGATCAGACTAGATCCGATCCGCATGATCCAAGTTAATATAGATCTATACTCAGTCGAAGACCTATATTAATTAGGATCTGATTCAATTCAAGATCTATATGAATATTGAATATGGATTTGGATCTTGGATCCAAATTCAGATCCAAAATCTAGGTCCAACGAAATCAAAGCTTTAAATTTAGTATAAAGGTTTAATTTAAGAAAATTTAAGGTTAAAAAGACTCCTAGAGGGATAAGACACCCTCTAGATTTTTTGGATAATTATTAATTATTAATTAATTAATTAATTATTAAAAATTAATTAATTTGAAATTTCAGTTAGATATGGTAGTTACCAAATAGTGGGGTCTCTATAAGAGCCCCTTTGGTTGCTTTAAAAAAAAAGTAAGTAATTAGAAAGAGGAAGGAGTTGGAAAAGTCAACAAAAAAAATCTAGAAAGATTAGGAAAGGAGGTTGGAGATAGAATCCCATATGGAAAATTCTATCTCCTGTCCATGTGAGGAAGCCCTAGAGGGGTGTCACCCTCTAGAGGCTCCCTCTGATATAAAACTTGAAAAAGAAAGAAAGAAGAAACAAAGAGAGAGAGAGAGAGAAACCGTGGGAGAGAAAGAAAGAGAAGAAAAAATAAGAAGAAAAGAAGAAGGAGAAGAAGGCTCTTTTTCTCTCCGATCATTCGATCTTTCTCCTGGTCTCTTTTGAGCTTCAAAAAAAGGTACAGGCTTCCTTCTTGATTCAAATGCAGAGAAATAGCACAGATGAGGTTTATGTAATGTTTTTGGTGGAATGAAAAAAGAAGAAAAAAATGAGAATATGATTTTACTAGGTATATATATATATAGAGAGAGATTGATAGATAACATTACATTAGTTTTATATATATATATATATATATATATTATAACCATCCATAAATTTTATTCTTTTAGCCTATGCATGCTGTTTCGATTTTCGGTGCATATAGTTAGATTTGTTCCACTGTTCACAAGGATAAATCTGTCCTACCTTGTGTATGGACAAATGTGGATAGATCTGCCTATTGTAATGGTGGACAGATCTGACAAGCCTCATAAACGTGCAAATTTGGTCCGGATCTACGGATGTCAATGATTGTTTTTTTTTTTTTGGGCCTGTTATGCGATAGATTTTCAGCATGTTACATAACTAGATTTTTGGTCTGTTACATGATTAAGATATTGGTCTATTATATGGCTAGTTCTTGGTCTGTACATGATCAGTTCTCGGCCTGTGGCATGATAAGTGTTCAGACTGGTCATGTAACATACTAATATAATTGTTTAATGCATTATATAAGACTGTTCATGTTTTACATTATGTCACCAAAACCCAAATTTCGTAAATTATGGTTTTAGGATTGATTTTCAAATTTATTTCATTTTTTTTATGAACTGTGAACAACCTAGCTGACAAAAGTCGGCTGAGAAGTTTCTCTAGTACACAGGCCCATCCAAGTGTTGTTAGCTGAGCAGGGTTCAAAAAATAATACGAGACACTAATATGCCCAACCAACTGCAGTCGACTAAGTATAATTCAAACACTTCTGTGCCCAACCAACTACAGTTGGCTGATCATATTTTATAATCTGTCATGCCCAGCCAACTGTAGTCGGCTGAGCAGTTTCTAAGCCTGTCAAGCCCAACTGACTGTAGTCAGCTGAGCAGATTTCATGTGTTACACTCCAGCTGACTGCAGTCAGCTGGGATAGACTCAAACAAAAAAAATGATGAAATGGAGCTGATGTCAGTGGGTTTTAGCCCAGTCGATTATCATCGTCTAGGACCCATATCCAACTTTGTTTGATGCTGCCATTTAGGCCAGCATCAAAACAACCTTTAAAGTTTCATCTTGAACTCTAAGTTAAGATCAGGTATGCTGCCACTGTTAGATTGAATATGGCTTGTTTTGTTGCTGCCACATGAACTGTAGTAAGTCTGATTTTTTTTTGCCTATTATATAGTTGATTTTTTGCATGTACATTACCGAATTCTTGGCCTGTCATATAGCCAATTTATGGCCTGTCATATAGCCAATTTATGGCCTGTTACATAATAAAAATTTCAACCTATTATATAGTCAGTTTATGGACTGTTTCATAACAAAAATTTCAGCCTGTCATATAGTTGATTTTCAGCTGGTTACATGACAAATTATCGGACTGGTTAAATACATAATCATGTGACTGTTCATGTATGTCATGATAAGACTGTTCATGCTTTATAAAACGTTACATAATGTGTGCTTCTATATGACTGTTATGCACACTTTTACAGGATTGTCATGCCTTATGAATATTACTAAAAATATGTTATGTGACTGATTATGCATGCTTTTATGTGACTGTTCTTGTATCAAAAAATGTCACAAAATTTTTATATGGTTGTGTCGTAAAGAGACACCACATACGTGGAGAAATTAATATGAGACTGCATATGGTTATCGGTTGAGGCTGTGATGGTTTTGCCTAAGCCTAACCGATTGCCAATGAGGTCTTAGTGTTATGCCGTGTATGATTAACATACCTTCGGGCTCAGTATGTTTTGATTGGTAACCCGAGCATACTCGAATTTGGTAAAGATGTGGTTGTTTACATATGCTCATGAACTTGAGTTTTGTGTTGGCTTAAATATGCATATAGTGAACACGTGAATTCTGAAATTACATTGTTGTTGCATCAGCATGATCATGTGTACGTCTGTATATTATGCATGAGATGAATCATGAAAATAAAAATGTATATTGAAAGCATGTGTTCATATGCATATGTAAATTGTTTATTCATGCACATTCGTATTGTGTGTGAATGAATGTGCATTTGTGAACATGTTTGGATAATTATGTGATCACATGTTCACTTTGCATAAGATGCACCAGTGGTCAGATGTGATCCACTGTAGGCCATGTGGACCATGAGCAGGTGTTGCTCTAAGTTTATTCTATGCATTGCAAAAATCCATTTGAAACTATTGATTTCTGAATTAATTGCACTGTTAAATTTTGTAACGGGCCAAGGTCACATGTTGTATTTTGCATGTTGATTTGTAAAATAAATCTTTTGAAAAGAATGTCTTTTGATAAAAGATAAAAAAGATAAAATAGTGTAATTAATGTTTCTTCTTGAATGTTCCTTTTACATTATGGGAATCCTAGATGGCGGTTTTGGAGAACCGTAAGGATACTAAAACTCTGTGTGCGATTGTGCTCCTAAATATGATATGGTGGTTCACCTCTCAGCCACGATTTAGGGAGTTTCTGTCACTTTGCCTGAGGGTGGTGTGCAGACATAGTTATTATTGGTATACCAAGAAAGTGATATCAGTAGATGTTGATTTTCCTGGTGTTCCGACATTAAATGTTGATTTCTAATGTTCTGATGTATGACATTGATTTTTGATATCGGTCGAGGGCCAAATCTGAAACCCATTAATAAAACACAAATTATGTGTTAAGCTATAACTAGGATATCTTGAACTTCGGGAATTGTTGTGCCCATTTTTTCATATCCGCAGGTTTTAATGAAAAGTGAAACTAAAATTGTGTACATTTAATAGCGACATGCATACAAAAGAAAACTCTGACAAGAATTTAATAAGCTATTCATGCATGTGCATTGATATCATGCATATTTACTATTCTGAAATTAGTTTATGCACCTTTACCTATTTTCATTTCATGTGAGATATTGTTGTTGCATGCTAATTGTTATTAAATGCATGATTGGTTGTTTGGATTATGAGATAGTTGTAGTCATGTTCCTCTAAAAATGTTATATGAATTGATTTATACTTCTCTTGCCTATTTGTATCTTTAGAAAAATTCGTACACAGGATCTTTAATTTTGACCCTGTGCTCTTTATGTTTTTCATAGGTCCTGAAGCCCAATGATGAGGACATCTACTATATGGGGCTTATGAGGCTTCATGACTACTTTCTGATATTTTGTTTGGGACAGTGTGGCTCTATAATTAAGGACATTTATTTGATTATGTTCTTAAACTTTAATTATTGATGAATAAAGTTAATTAGTCGATTGTTGGGTTAATGTAAGATCCCTTGTGGTTTGGATTGTGTTATATCTGTAAGGCTCCGGATCTCTGGGTAGAGTTTCCACAATTATAAAAAAAAAAATCCACTTTTCAATAGGGATGAGTTTGGTTTGTTACAAATCTCTGGATTGAAGTCAAATTCGACAGATGCCAAATCCTTTTTTTTAGAAAGGCAAGATGGGGTTAGGCATAACCCCACCAGTTATTGTTCAATGTACCACTAAGGTTTTTTAACCTGCAACATCCCACCACAAGGAGACGTACACTGATAGCTCTTACCAACCACGTCGAGCCCCATTGGTAACTCATGCCAAATCCTCCAATTACTAAAATGAGAGATCTCAAATCCGTGGATCTAAAATCTTCAAAACTGCCAAAAAATGCAAGGCTTTTTGGCAAGGGGGTCAAGCTAAAAATCCTTTGAGGATCCCAATTTCATAAGATGTTAGAGCAGTATTTCAAAGAATGGCTAAGTGCCATGGCTATTTGACACAGGAAACACATGACAACATTTCACGTGGGGTCTAAACTTTGTAGTTGTGGGCCCCATGCAATGCTGTCGTGTGATTGGCTAGTGTCATATAGTCATGGTTGTTAGCTGCTCCTTTAATCTCAAACTCAAAGAGACTTGTGCACACTTACATATTTTTATTAGTTTTTTTACACCTAATGGTGGGTTTGACCGATTAGATTGTGCCTTGCTGGTGACTGATTAGATCTTGGTACTAGCCCTTGTGTGTGGATGTAGAATTATTATGGACCAGCAACTCGAAAAATGATTTTGTGGATGTGCAATCATGTTAAGGGGGTGTTTGATTCACCGAAGAATCTCTTGGAGGGACACCACACTCCCTGCTGAGGTGTTGTCCCGCATTTGATTCACCTATCATGTGTGTTCTGTGCTCAATTTAATTGAGGGGATGCAAAAGTCCAAAACATTTGTCTCTCACTCAAGATTCTTATAGCCAGAACATTTGTCGCTTTGCTTGTTCGACCGACAAATGTTCTACATGGCAAACACTTTTTAAGAGTGCATTGATGCCAATATGTTTTAAGAGGGGCAGAAAGGGAGATAATAAAAGTATGAAAAATTATCATAAGTATTGTACGACAAAAATGATGCATTTCACGAAAAACCTTATAATTTTCAAAAATTTGTTTGATGTCCAAAATTGCAAATATCTGTCATTAAAAAGACCATTTTAACCTTTGCATGAGTGGTTTTCTTTCAGATATGCAAATTTTCCCCCAAATATGTTCCCAAGTATTGCATCAAAGATTTATGACAGACCTTATCACTGATTTTTTACCTAAAAAATAAATGATTTCAAAAACACACACAAAAGAACAAAGAAATTAGACATAAATACCATTTCAACGATACCTAATTCGCTGAAAAATTGTGAACAAATGTTGAGATACAACCCTTACAACATTTCTAAACAGGAGATGAAAAGGCACGACTGTGGTTATCCTTATTATTCTATGCTAATGACCACCTGCAGTAGAAATCTGAAAAAACAACAAAAGGGACAAAGACAAATCGAGGCATTAACTTTCCAATACCATAAAGATCACCTTAATCTAATGAGTGGTTGGGGAGAAATATCCTTTGAAAGATAGACTGTTTGGTTATTCTAGTCTGCAGAGCATGTTTTTGTTTCAGTTTTAGAACTCAAAAACGAGAATCCTAAAGGGGTTTTTAGTTGTTACACAAAACAAGAAAGTTACATGCATGTATCACATTTTCAACAACTATAAAAATGTAAATTTTCAATATCAGAGAGATGCATATCAGAGAACAAAGACTGTCATGCAAAAAATATGCAAATTTTCTTTAAAATATGTGAATTTTCTCCCAAATATATGAATTTCCTCCTAAATATGTGATTTTCTCCTACATATGTGATTTTTTTTCTAAATATGTGTCAAAGTATTGCATTTAAGATATGTGTTAGAATTTGCCATTAATTTTTTACTTAAAGAATGAAGGATTTTTGAAAAATACATAAAAAAACAAAGAAACTTGACAAAACACATTTTCAACGATTCCTAATTCGCTAAAAAACAATGAACAAGCATTGAGAAACAACCCTGACATGATTCCTAAAATAAGAGATGAATAGGTGTGATTGTGTTTATCCAGATTATTCTATATTATTTTCTGCCCACCTGCATCAAAAATCCAAAAAAATAATAAAAAGAAAAGAGACAGATTGAGGCCTTAGCTTTCCAACACCACCAAGATCACCTTAATCTGATGAAAGGTTGGAGAAAAATATCCACTAGAAGATAGATTGTTTGGTTGTTTCAGTCTGCAGAATATATTTCTGTTCTGATTTTGAAACTGAGAAAGGGGAACCCTAAAGGGCTTTTCGGTTCTGACTTAAAACAGAAAAGTTACAGTCTTGTGTTTCCGCTTTCCAACTATTATAAAAATATAGGTTTTCAACTTCGGATATGAGAAATAAAGATTTGAGAACAAAAATTATTCTGCAAAAAATATGTGAATATGCGAATTTCATCCTAAATATGTAAATTTCCTTCTAAACATATGAATTTCCTCTTATATATATGATATTTTTCTCTTAAATATACAAATTTCCTTCTAAATATATAAATTTTCTTCCAAATATATGCAATTTTTCTCAAATATACAAATTTTTTTCCAAATATGTGAATTTTCTCTTAAATATGTGATTTCTCCTAAATATTTGAGAAGAAAAACATATATTTAAGCAAAAAATCGCATATTTGAAAGAAACCCACATATTTATGAAGAAATTCACATATTTAGGAGGAAAATCATATATTTGAGAGGACATTCACATATTTGGTAGGAAATTTGCATATTTAGGAAGAAATTCATATATTTGAGAGAAAAAATAAATATTTAGGAAAAAATTTATATATTTGGAAAAAAAATTGCATATATAAGAGAAAATTCACATATTTAAGAGAAATTTCTCATATTTAAGAAGAAATTCACATATTTAGGAGAATATTTTCATATTTGAGAGAAAAAAATACATATATAGGAGAAAATTCACATGTTTAAGAGAAATTTGCATATTCACGTATTTTCTGCAAAACCATTTTTTTTTCATATCTGTATCTCTCTGATCTAATAATGATAACCTATATTTTTATAGTCGTTAGAAGAAGATATAGGCCTGTAACTTTCATGTTTTTAGTAAGAACTGAAAACCCTTCTAAGGTTTATGTTTTTGAGTTTAAAAAATAGAACAGAAATATGCCCTACAAACTAGAATAATTGAACAATCTATCTTTCAAAGAATGTTTCTTCCCCACCACTAATCTGATCAAGCTGATCTTAGTGGCATTAAAAAGCGAACAGCATGATCTCTCTGCACTTTTTATTATTTTTTTAGATTTTTGGCACGTGGCTAGAAAATAGCATAGAATAATCAGGATAGGCACAATCACATTTGTTCATCTTTTATTTTAAAAATGTTATCAGGGTTGTATCCCTGCATCCGTTTATCATTTTCTAGCAAATCAAGTATCGTTGGTAATGTATTTATGCCTAGTTTGTTTGTTCTTCTTTATATTTTTTCATAATCTTTCATTTTTTGGGTAAAAAATAAGTGGTAAAGTCTGTAGCAAATCTTGGATGCAATACTTAGACACATATTTAAGAGAAAATTTAAATATTTGAGAGAAAAATCACATATTCAGGAGGAATTTTGCATATTTAAGAGGAAGATCGTGTATTTAGGAGAAAATTCGCATATTCGCATATTTACAAATTTTTGTTGAACATTCATTGTTCTCAGATATGTATCTCTCTGATTCAACGTTGAAAACATATATTTTTAAGTTGTTGGAAAGTTAAGATACATGTCAATAAGTTTTCTATTTTGAGTCAGAACTGAAAACCCCTCTAAGGTTCTCGTTGGAGTTACAAAATTGGAAACGAAACATGCTTTGTAGACTGGAACAACCAAATAGTCTAACTTTTAAAGGATGTTTCTCTCCAACCACTCATTAGATCATGGTAACCTTGGTGGCATTGGAAATATAACACCTCGATATGCCTCTATTCTTTTTATTATGTTTTTGGGTTTCTAGTATAAATGGCTAAAAAATAGTATAGAATAATTGGGATAGGAATAACCATGCTTGTTCAGCTCTTGTTTTAAGAATGTTGTCAGGGTTGTATCTCGTTCGTAGTTTTTCTGCAAATCAGGTATCGTTGAAAAGGTATTTTTGTGTAGTTTCTTTATCCTTTTATTTAGTTTTATGGAATATGGTGCACACCGACAATAAGTCAGTTCGTGATCAAGACATCGAAATAAAATTCTATTGCAAAAGCAGTCAAAGTGAAATTTTATGGAATATGACAATGACTGATACTACTAGAATTTGACTTAGTAGGTCACTAAATTTGAAAAAACTGATTAACAGAGAAAACACAGAAAACAAAAATATCTTTCCAACGAATCAATAATTGTAATTTTTTGATATCGGGGTGCCATGATATGGTATGAATAACCGGTCTGAATGATGCACCAGAAATACAGTCACTCGAATGACTGTACTCTTTGTTCAGATCTATTTTTGGTGACTGCAAATACAAAATCTGTCAGCGGACTGAACACTGGAAATATAGGAGAGTTCATTAGATTTTCAACAAATCTAAGTAAGCACAAAATAGACCTATATCTACGAAGATACACTCTGATTATCAGGACTGGGTCAGACAAACCAAAATGCATAAACACACATCAAGCACAAATGCACAAGTTTTGATTTTCGATTTTAATTTTTTGGTGGTTAAAATTTGACCTGCACAAAAAATATACTTCCAATGGTGATTTATCAAATTTTCAACTACCCTTTCTCTGAAACCCAACTCCGGTTAGACAATGCTCAACTCAAACACGAAAGATAATCAACCACACAAGCTTTCAAGAAAATAACTTAACAAATCTGTATTCATTCAAAAGACATGCATGTTTTAAATATGGTGCAACACAATCCAACTCTAACAATGAGATGACAGATTTAAGAAGCAATAACAACATCCACAACACAAATTTAATAGAGCAATTGGGTTTTAGCCAAACTGATGGAGACAAAAATTGGCCAGTTCAAGCCACAAACATGTTTCTTCAATCCTAGTGGTCACAAGATAAGAAGTGTAATCTAAAATTGCCACCAAGGAACACATGCAACATTATGGGTCACGAACAGTAGCAGAGATGCACTTAAAACAACAATAGTGGATGCCCTTCATGTCCATCACGATACCATGAGGATGGAAGGCATCCTACTCGGTTCCTCCAAGCTCGAATACTCCAAGTTTGGCTCAAAACACAAAAATTGTCATTCTTTCTCCAAGTTTCTTCTCAAAACTTTTGCAAAATTCTTCAAAGATCCAAAAAGACCCCTCTAAAATTTTATGGAGCTCTTTTAAAGAGGAAAGAAAGTGGTTGTGTCTCCCATTGGTTCTTTGGGAGGTTACCTCCCAAGAGGCTAATAAAGGGCCATCTTTTGAAATTTTTGTTTTACTCTCCTCTTGGTTGGCCAATGGAGAGCCACCAAGAGTGAGAGGATGGTCTCTTTTGGGCGGCACCTCTAAGAGGCACAATGAGAATGGGTAGTGAGGTATCTGGATTTTATTGGACCCTAAAGTTCCCCCTCACACTTTGGCTAATGGCACTCTAAAAGAGTTGGCCAATAGGAGGGCTCCAACCTAGATGGACGAGACCTTCAATATTCAAGACAAAATTGGATCAAATATACGGATCCATAGCTGAAACAAAATATAAAACTATTCTTTGACCACTTACACCATCTAGTGCTACAAATAGATCCTAACGAGCACTAGAATTATCCAAATTCGTAGAATCCAACACCTATAAAAAAATAAAATAAAACAAAAAAAAATATCAATATTTTTGAGTGATTCTGAAGTCACAAAAAAATGGAACCACATATCAAAAATAATTTTTTGAGATGGACGAAACAAAAATCTCAAAAAATTAAATCATAAAAATGACCAAAATGCCCCTAAGTTCCATTTGGACCCAAATAGGTCAAATTAGGCTTGGATCTTCTGGGATAAGACTTCCTAGATCGGGTATTCAAAGATGGATCACTCTGTTGCTCCTTGCTAATATCCAAATGCTCTGGATGCTCTACATCATACCCCTAGGTTTGGAAGGCTTCATCCACAGAGCTGAGTCCTCCTCAAGCGATTCTCTATGGTACCGCTCCAAATGCTTGACATTGAATACATCTGAAGTCTAGAAATGATCTAGTACTTTAACCTTTTTAGCATTTTCATAATTAACATTAATAACCTCGCATAGACCAATGCACCAAGATGCTAATTTTTTGTGTATATCATGAGGCATTCTTTCCTTGGTTAAAGTAGCCCAAACAAGATCACTGGTTTGAAAGACTATCATGTGACACTTTTTATCATAATTAGCTTTGTACTTACCAATACTCTCTTATAATTTTTGATATATCTGTTCATGAATATCTTGCAAGAAAGAAACATGATCCTAGATAGAATTTAAAACAATACCAACAACAAAAATATGAGTTAAATTTACAGGAGAATATGGGTTAGATCCATAAAAAAAGGACTAAAACCAATAGATCTATCGACAGACTTTTTATATGCAAATTCAGCTTGAGCAATTATATGTGGTCAAGACTTAGGTTTATCACTAACTAATGCTCTCAATAGGTTACCTAAGGATCTATTCACAACCTTAATTTGTGGATATTGAAGAGTACTAAAATGCAATGAAGTTCCTAAATTCTTCCACAATTGTCTCCAAAAAATGCCCAACAAATTTAACATCCCTGTCTGAAATTATAGTTTTAGGAATACCATGCAATTTATAGACTTTCTTGAAAAACAAATCAGCTACGTGAGACACATCCATGGTTTTCTTACAGGGTATAAATCTAACCATCTTTGCATATCTATCTACCACAACAAAAATAGAATCTAGTACTTGAGACATTTTGGGTAGACTTAATACAAAATCATGATGTTTTGCAATGGTTTTTCAAGAATGGGTAAGGGTAAATATAATCCAGCATTGGTGACACTACCCTTAGCTATACGACATGCATGACATTTTGCTATAAATCTAGTCACATATCTTCTCATATGTGGCCAAAAATATGTTGAAAACACTAACTTCATGGTTTTATCTCTACCAAAATGGCCTTTATTATGCAAATTAGAAATGAGCCTAATTCTAAGGGAACAATCAAGTATACAAAGCAAATTTTTCTTAAGCAAAAAATCATCAACCAAAAAAATTCAGCATGCGTATTCTCATTCACTTTATTAACAATTTTTGAAAAATAACAATCACTAGCATATAAAGAAGCAAACTCTTCAAAACCCCAAACATATATTTTCATGGTAGAGAGTAAAAAACTTTTCCTATTTAATGCATCAGCCACAACATTGTCTTTACCTGCTTTATGCTTCAAAACAAAATTAAACTCTTGTAAATATTCAACCCATTTAGCTCTATGTGCATTTAATTTATGTTGACCACTAATATATTTCAATGCCTCATGATCAGTATGCAAAATGAATTTTCTATGTACAAGATAATGCTAACGCATGAGAGCTCTAATAATATCATAAAACTCTTTATCATAAGTATTGTATTTCGATTTGGCTTCATTCAACTTTTCACTGAATTAGGCAATGAGTTTTCCTTCTTGACTTAAGACAACACCTATACCAACACCAGATGCATCACATGACAAATCAAATGCAAGATCAAAGCTAGGCAAAGCCAAAACAAAAGTAAAATACAAATGTGCTTTCAATAATTCAAAAGATTTTTGGGCCTTAGGGTTCCACTGAAAAATGTTCTCCTTTATGCAATCAGTCAATGGAGCAACAATGCTACTAAAATACAGAATAAATCTTCTATAAAATGATGCTAACTTATGAAAGCTCCTAACAGTCATAATAGAGTTTGGCATGGGCCAATCTCTAATGGACTCTACCGTTGATAGATAAAAAAAAATCTCGTCGTAGACATAATATACCCTAAAAACAAAACCTCAATAGTCAAGAACAAGCACTTATTATAAGATGCACACAACTATTCTTTCCTAAGCATGTCAAAAATTAATATCAAATGATGCAAATGTTCATACTCACTCTTGCTATAAATGAGTATATCATCAAGATAGACAACCAAAAATTTTCCTATATGTAACGACCCAAACTTATACCCGTTAAAAAAGTGGCAATTTTTTTTTAACATTTGCAGAAACATTCCCAGCGACCCGAGGCCTTTACTGTCATAACCAATCCACAACTATAAGGGATCTTACACTATCATCATATAAACCAAACTAACTTTATTAATTAAAAACATAAAGTTTGAGAACATATGCAAAAAAATATAAGTAGTTCAAAATAGTGGAGCCGCTCTTTCCCCAAGTAAAGTTGTCAATCAATCGTGTAGCCCTCGTAATCGTAAGTCCCCTCACTGGGCTCCAGAGGCCGTGAAAAAATTAAAAGTAAGGGTATCAGAATCAAAGATCCTGTGTACGAGTCCCTCTAATGAATCAAATAAGTAAAAAGAATATAAATAAGATTCATGTAATATTTTAGAGGGCTATAATTACAACAAAATTATTATTCAATTAATTATTCATGCAATAGGGAATAATTATTAAGCAAAAAAAATAATTATTAAACAATAGGGATCACTATTAAGCAATAGAGAATATTTATCATGCATTAAGAAGCAAATATCATGCAATCATTAATTTAGCATGAGTAAGGGAACAAGTAAATATGTATAATCTAATGCATAACAGAAATATGCATGATTTCAGTGCACATGAATGAATAAATTATATTTTTTATCAGAGTTCTCTTTTATATGCATGTCTCTATTAAATGCATACAAACTTTAGTTACTCTTTTTATTACTGTTGCCCGTGGATACTCAAAATGGGTAAAAATTTCCCGAGGTCAAGTTAGGTTCTGAGTTATAGCTTAACAAACAACTTGTATTTTATTATTGTACTTGATATTTAGCCCTCGACCGACATCAGTAATCAACACCATACATCAGAACATTAGAAATCAACATATAATGTTGAGACATTATGAAAATAAATATCTACTAATGTCATTTTCTTGGTATACCAAAAACAACTAATGTGTCTACACACCACCATTAGGCAAAGTGAGAGAATCTCTATAAAATTGTGACTGGGAGTTGAACCGCCTAGTTGAGTTCAGGGGCATAACATGCACATAAAGTTTTAGTATCCTCACAGACCCCAAAATCGCAAGTCTAGGATTCTCACACTAAAGAAGGGAAATCCAGAAAGCATGAATTACATTGTTCTCTTTTTTTTATCTTTTTATTATTTTAATTTCTTTAGTTTATAATTCAACACGCAAAACCAACATCATACGTTTCATAAATCAACATGCAAAACTCATCACAGGACCACAACTCGTGGCACAAGAAAGAGTGTAATTAATTCAATAAACATTAAGTTGATTTTTGCGATGCATAAGAAAACTAAACATGGAGCAACACCTGCTCAAAGCCCACATGGCCTATGATGACCCACTTTTGACCATCGATGCATCTATGCAAAAACCATAATGAATATGCCACTTATGCATTTATTTTACATGCTTTCAAATGCATATTCGCACATGTTACATAATAGTATATATGAATAACAAATTTCATATGTATATGATCACATGATCGCAAAAATACATCTTTATTTTCATGATTCATCTCATGCTCAATATGCAAACATATGTGTGATCATGCGAATGCAACAACAAACACAAATTTCAGGGTTCACATTTTCATTTCATGCATATGTATGTAAGCATTATATTTTAAATATCATAATCATGCACAACCAACAACTCTTTTACCATTTTGGCAATCTCGATATACAACACACATACCCATCGAGTCCAACTCTTGCTTCCCGTACATGGTCAGCATTGGTAGTCTCATATGAATAGTCCAATGCTCATATGCAAGCATGCATAACAGTCCATTTATAAGCATGCAAAAGTGTAGCAAGTATATACATGCAATTTCGCATAAAACATGTGCACAAGTCTATACATTCACATGCATAAAAGCTAAACTTTTAACATAAGTAAATCTAAAAATAACATATGCATTTTACACATGTAAATCTGAACATAACAAGAACATTTGACATATAAAATTCTGAGCTCGATCACGATCCTTTAACACGCACACAAACACATGTAAATTCAAGTATAGATATAATTTTGGTCATATAGCAAAGCGTGTAAGAATCAACATGCGTGACATGTAAAGTTTGTACATTCATTACATATGAATCTAAACATACTTTCATGTAATTCTGAACATTCATTATATGTAAATATGCAATCATATATAAATCTGCACACATGTGTAAATCTACATATGCATATGGTTCTGGTCATGAACATGAGCACTTAACGTGGGTGATTCTGGACTTCTAACATGCATAGGAATGCATATTTAACCTGAGCATACATGTCACCATGCATATTCGCTATTTATTTTATAAACTGCCCAGTCTTTTCTTTTTAATTTCTGTTTCTATGTGATTCTTGAACCTGCCATAAAAAAATTTTTATATGTTTCTGTGTCATTTCTGACATAATGTGAATGTGTCCAGCCTGTACCAGTGTTGCAGATTTTCCCAACCAACATATTTGAATATTGAATATGCCCAGCCAGACAACATATACATCAGCCAAGAAGTTTTTTTTTTCAAAACCTAAGTCTTCCCAGAAACTTTTTCTGTTTTATTATTTTTATTCTGTTTCAGTTCTAACTCTTTTTATGGTGTTATTGAGTCAACAGTCGGTTGGGCTTATCATACAAGTGGTTGCCCAGTCAAGAGTTGGTTGGGTCCACTAACTATACACATTTTTTTTTATGTTCCTGCGCAACCATTAGTGGTTGGGGGTTTATTGATAGGGAGGTTGGGGTTAAACAAACCCCTACCAGTTATACCAGCATACCATTTGGGATTTGAACTAGCAACATCCTAACACAAGGTGACGTGCACTAGCTGAACTTACCAGACAAGCAAATCCCTCATTGGTTTCTTTTTTATTTCTGACAGGTACTCAGCCCAGCTGAACCAGTCGGCTGGGATTGATCAATAAGCAACCCTACCCAGTCGACTGTTTCAGCTGGGCTTAGCCACAACCTAATCGGCCCATATGTTAAATATATTTTATTTTTTTAGCTTCAGCCTCAGCCGAACCAATCGGGTGGGACTGAACAATGCACTTTTTTGCCTTGCCGACTGAGTCAACTGGGGCTGAACAGTTCCCTGTTGTGTCCCAAAAAATTAGACATCAAGATTTTTTTTCTTTGTTTCCTTAAGTCCTCCAACGCCTAGCCCAAAAATTTTGTTTTTTTTTCTTTGACAGTTAGCCCAGTCCAACCGAATCAGTCGACTAGGACTGAGCAGTCTCAGTTTAATAGAGACTCATTGTATATATATATATATATATATGATCAATCCGAAAAGGTAGGTTTGATCTGGGTATAAAATTTTAATAATTTTTTATATTTTAGATATATACACACATTTTTTCAGTATGTCCTAATTTTGTGGATGAAATTTTTTTAAGGTGGTAGAGGTGTAATATCGTATATTTTCATACTTAGTTAAATTCATATACTATTGAAAATTTGGATAAGTGTTGTAGAAATATAAGTAGAACCCTCAATGTTAGGGTGTAATATTTGAGTTCGGGCGTGGCCCAGGTCTCATCAACAAGACCTAAATGAGCCAATTAAAAGGTGATAAAAAAATTATTTTTTATCTTTAAATTCAAGCAAAATTTGAGCAAAATTTGGGTTGAATTCGGGCGAATTTTAGAGGTGAAATTCGAGTTATATATCGTTAGATGCGTCTCAAATTTATGAGTATAATAGTATTTTACTTTTTTGAATTTGGGCTACGGTTGGCTTGAAAATTATATTTTTTTCTAAAAAGGATCGCCTCGACAGGCTGGGTCTGGATTTGGATCGGATTGGATCTAATACCTATGATCCAAAATAATATGGATCTAGACTCACTCCAAGACCCATATTAATAAGAATTGATCCAACTTAGGATCCAAATGAATTTTGGATATGGATTTGGATCTTGGCTCTAGATCCAGATCTAATTAAAATATAACTTTAAATTCAATATATAGGTTTAAATTAAAGTTAACTAGAGTTAAAAACACTCCCTAAGGGATAAGGTACCCTCTAAAAGTTTCTGGATATTTAATTATTAATAATTAATTCATTTATTATTAAATTAAAATTAATTTTGAATTTCAGTTTTGGTTAACTAATCAGGAGTTCCTAAGAGAGTCTTTAAATGGTTTAAGAAAGATAGAGAAGCCTAGAAAGACTACTTGATTTAGAAAAGTAGGTGAAAAAGTCAAACTTAATAGAATTTTAAAAATATTGAAAAGATGGGAGAGAAGGACTCCCAAATGGGAAGTCCTCTCTCCATCCCACATTAGAAGGGGCTAGCAGGATAAGGCCATATTCCTCTATAAAAGCATAAAAAAAAAGAGAGAAAAAGCAAGTGTAAAAGAGAGAAAGAGAGAAGGGAAGAAGGAAAAGAAGGCGAAGAAGAAGAGGAGATCATCTTCATCTCCAACCATCTGACATTTCATCCATCTCCTTTTTTGAACGTCAATAAGGTACGAGTGTTCTCTCTTGTTTCGGATGAGAAAAATTGCCTAAATATGCCTTAGGCAATATTTTTGATAGGATCCATGGATTCTTTGTTAGTTTTTCATCTTTTAATCCATGAAAATTAATTTAGGCAATTCTAGAATATGTGTATTTTTACTCCATATTATTTTTGCATGTATTTTGTGTTTTCCTATATATATATATATATATATATATATGTGTGTGTGTGTGTGTGTGTGTGTGTGTGTGTGTGTGTGTGTGTGTGTGTGTGTGTGTGTGTGTGTGTGTGTCCATGGACACCATGGACAGATTTGTCCCATGTGTTTAGCGGAGAGATCTAGCCAACGTGATGATGGGCAAATTTGGCCAAATCTGAACCTCTGTCTGTTCTGTCCATCCTGGATAGATCTATCCGCTGGACAAGTGGACGATTATGGATAGGTGGACAAGGGACAACGATGCTTGAAACTTGAATCTGTATATGCAAAAAAAAAATTGTATAAATATGCTTAAAGAAAAGAAAAAAATTTAGTTTTGGTGCCTTTTTATTCGGGATAGGACGAACAACTGTCCAGTCCCAACCTAAACAGTCGGCTGGGATAGGATAGTCTGCTGTCCAGTCCCAGCCGTCTGTCTAGGCTGAGACTGGGCCCCTGTTTTAAAATATATATATATATATATATATATATATATATATATATATATATATATATATATATATATATATATATATATATATATATATATATATATATATATATATATATATATATTTAATGTGAATAGAATAAAAAAACATATATATAATATGTTTAAGTTTGCTTGTTTGAGGACCAGATAGAATTTTATCTAGTCCCAGCCGATGCAACCCTTGTTACAAAAAAAAGGGGTGTAATATATATATATATATATATATATATATATATATATATATATATATATATATATATATATATATATATATATATATATATACATACAGTGAGTCTCCAGCCGACTGAGTCGGCTGCACTGGGCTAACTGTCAAAGGAAAAAAAAAACAAATTTTTTAGGCAAGGCATTGGAGGACTTAAGGAAACAAAGAAAAAAAATCTTGATGTCTAATTTTTTTTGGGATACAACAGGTGACTGTTCAGCCCCAGTTGACTCAATCGGCAAGGCAGAAAAGTGCATTGTTCAGTCCCAGCCGATTGGTTTCGCTGAGGCTGAAGCTAAAAAAACAAAAATATATTTAACATATGGGCCAATTAGGTTGTGGCTAAGCCCAGCTGAAATAGTCGGCTGGGCAGGGCTGCATATTGATCAGTCTCAGCCGATTGGTTCGGCTGAGCTGAGTACCTGTCGGAAATAAAAGAGAAACCAATGGGGGATTTGCTTGTCTGGTAAGTTCAACTAGTGCACGTCACCTTGTGTTAGGATGTTGCAAGTTCAAATCCCAAATGGTAAGCCGGTATAACTGGTAGGGGTCTGCTTAACCCCAGCCTCCCTATCAATAAACCCCCAACCACTAATGGTTGGGTGGGAGCATACAAAAAAAAATGTCTATAGTTAGTGGACCCAACCAACTCTTGACTGGGCAACCACTTGTATGATAAGCCCAGCCGACTGTTGACTCAATAACACCATAAAAAAGGATAGAACCGAAACAGAATAAAAATAATAAAAACAGAAAAAGTTTCAGGGAAGACTTAGGTTTTGAAAAAAAAACTTCTTGGCTGATGTATATGTTGTCTGGCTAGGCATATTCAATATTCAAATATAATGGTTGGGCAGATCTGCAGCACTGGTACAGGGTAAACATATTCATATTCTGTCAGGAATCACACAGAAAAATATAAAAAAATAATTATGACAAGTTCAAGAATCACATAAAAACATAAATTAAAAAGAAAAGACTGGGCAGTTTACAAAATAAACAACGAATATGCATAGTGACATGTATGCTCAGGTTAAATACTCATGCCTATGCATGTTAAAAGTCCAGAATCACCCACGTTAAGTGCTCATGTTCATGACCAGAACCACATGCATATGTAGATTTACACGTGTGCAGATTTATATATGATTGCATATTTACATATAATGAATGTTCAGAATTACATGAAAGTATGTTTAGATTTATATATAATGAATGTGCAGACTTTACATGTCACACATGCCGATTCTTACACACTTTGCTATATGACCAAAATTATATATATACTTGAATTTACATGTGTTTGTGTGCATGTTAAAGGACCGTGATTGGGCTCAGAATTTAATATGTCAAATGTTATTGTTATGATCAGATTTACATATGTAAAATGCTTATGTTATTTTCATATTTACTTATGTTAAAAGTTTAGCTTTTATGCATGTGAATGTATAGACTTGTGCATGTGTTTTATGCAGAATTGCATGTTTATACTTGTTCAACTCTTTCATGCTTATAAATAAATTGTTATGCATTCTTGCATATGTACATTGGACTATTCATATGAGACTACCAATGCTGACCGTGTACGAGAAGTATGGGTTGGACTGGATGGCTATGTGTGTTGTACCCCGAGCTTGCCAAAATGGCAACGAAGTTGTTGGTTATGCATGATTATGATATTTAAAATATAATGCTTACATACATATGCATAAAATGAAAATGTGAACCCTGAAATTTATGTTTGTTGTTGTATTCGCATAATCACACATATGTTTGCATATTGAGCATGAGATGAATCATGAAAATAAAGATGTATTTTTGCAATCATGTGATCATATACATGTGAAATTTGTTATTCATGTATATTCTTGTTTAACATGTGTGAATGTGCATTTAAAAGCATGTGAAATAAATGCATAAGTGGCATATTCATTATGGTTTTTGCATAGATGCATCAATGGTCAAAAGTGGATCATCGTCGGTTGTGTGGGCTTTGAGCGTGTGTTGCTTCATGTTTAGTTTTCTTATGCATCGCAAAAATCAACTTAATATTTGTTGAATTAATTACACTGTTTCTTGTGCCACGGGCTATGGTCCCGTGATGAGTTTCACATGTTGATTTGCGAAACGTATGATGTTGGTTTTAAATGTTGAATTGCAAACTAAAGAAATTGAAATAATAAAATAATAAAAAGATAAAAAGAAGAAAATAATGTAATTCACGCTTCTTGGATGTCCCTTCTTTAGTGTGGAAATCTTGGACTTATAGTTTTGTGAGACCGTGATGATAGTAAAACTCTGTGTGCATGTTGTGCCCTTGAACCCTACTAGGTGGTTCACCTCTCGGCTACGGTTTTAGAAAATTTTTGCCACTTTTTTTTTAGAGTAGTGTGTAGACAAAAAAAATTAATTTTGGTATACCAAGAAAATGACATTAGTAGATGTTCATTTCCATAATGTTCAGGCATTAGATATTGATTTCTAATGTTCCGATGGATGGTATTGATTTCTGATGTCGGTCGAGGGCTAAGTGTGGAACCCAGTAATAAAATACAAGTTATATGTTGAGCTACAATTGGGGACCTAACTTGACCTCGGGAAATTTTTACCCGTTTTGAGTATCCGTGGGTAACAGTAATAAAAAGAGGAACTAAAGATTATATGCATTTAATAGGGGCATGTATATGAAAGAAAATCCTGATAAAAGATAATAATTTATTCATACATGTGCACTAAAATTATGCATATTCCTGTTATACATTAGATCATGCATATTTACTTATTTTTTTTACTCATGCTAAATTAATGATTGCATGATATTTGCTTCTTAATGCATGATAAATGTTTCCTATTGCTTAATAGTGATCTCTATTGTTCAATAATTATTTTCTCTTGCTTAATAATTATTCTCTATTTCATGAATAATTAATTGAATAATAATTTTATTATAATTATAGCCCTCTAAAATATTACATGAATCTTATTTATGTTCTTTTTACTTATTTGATTTATTAGAGGGTATCGTACACAAGATCTGTGATTTTGTTAGCCTTACTTTTGTGTTTTTCACAGCCTTTGAAGTCCGGTGAGGGGATTTGCAATTACGTAGATTTACAAGGGCTACATGACTGCTTGACAACTTTACTTTGGAATAGAATGACCACTTTTTTGGACTATTTATATTTACTTGCATATGTTCTCAGACTTTATGTTTTTAACTAATAAAGTTGGTTTGGTTTGGATGATGGTAGTGTAAGATCCCTTGTGGTTGTGGATTGGTTATGTATGTAAAGGCCCCGGGTCTTTGGGAATGTTTCCACAAATGTTAAAAAAAATACCACTTTTTTAATGGGTATGTGTTGGGGTCGTTATACTATATTTGGTCTAAAAATATGGTTCTTGATTCTCATGAAAGTAGATAGGGCATTGGATAACTCGAAGGACATCACAAGTCACTCATACAGTTTATCGTGAGTCTTAAATGCAGACTTCCACTCATCACCAGACCTAACTCTAATATGGTGATATCCACTCCTCAAATTTAACTTAGAAAAAAAGTTTGACCCTGTCAACTGATCTAATAGGTCATCTAACCTAGAGATGGAGAACCTATATTTGATGATAATTTTATTAATTGCACAACTATCAATACATATCCATCAAGTATCATTTTCTTTGGTACTTGTAATGCAGAAATTGTATAAGGGCTAAGACTCTCTCTAACATGACCCTTTGCTAACAGCTCTTCTACGTGCCTATGAACTTCTTTATACTCTATAGGACTCATCCTATAATATGAGGCATATGACAATTTTACACCTAGATGAAAATCTATATGGTGTTGCACATCTCTAAGCAGGGGTAAACCAAAAGCTCTTCAGGGAAGATGTCCTTGAATTTCTCCGACAATGGTGACTCTAGGATTGACTGGTGAAAAACTGGACTCACTCGAAGGGGCATCCACAAACAATATAAAATAATAGACCTTGGTCTGTTATAATGCTTCATGAAGCTCATGTCTCGGGATGAATGTATTAGACAATTTAACCTTAGAGACTGCAGTCTTAGATGAAGTAGGGTGGGGTTTGGGGGTGGTAGATGGAGATGTAAATGTAGAATAAGATGATGCAGATGATGATGACATCGGTGGCAAATCATTAGAAGACAATAAATGGATCTTCTTGCCCTCATATATGAATGAGTAGGTGTTAGTCTTACCATTATGCATGACAGACCTATCATATTGCCAAGGTGTCCTTAAGATTAAATGGCTAGCATTCATGAAGAGCACAACACACCATACCTGATCAAAATATGTATTCCCTATAGAAAACTTGGCCAGGCACTGCCGCTCAACACAGACATCAATGCTCGTCTTGAGCCATGACATCTTATATGAGCGAGGGTGAGACCTAGTGTTCAACTTTAACTCAGACACTACCTCAACAGAAATAACATTCTTACAACAACCCAAATCTATGATGAACCTACAGACCTTATCCTCAATAATACATGCAGACTAAAAAATGTGGGTCCTAAGCCATCTGTCACTCATATCCTGTAGAGGTGCTAGACTCACTCTCCTTGAAATGAGCACCTTTCCTCTGTCAGGTAACAATGAATCCTCAACTTCCTCATTCTCCATATCATAACGAGACTTAGAATTTGGATCAAAGTTTGAGATCTCCTCCTCATGTATACCCTCAGTGAATAAGGCCTTACCCCTACACTTCGTTGACATATGACATGACTTCCCACAAGTGTAACACTTAATGAGGGCACCCAAACTAGCAGGCCTAGACTGGGATGAACCTAAAACTCCCTGATTCGTTGTCCTAGGTTAGGAACTGGCATTAAGATGCCTATATGGGGCAACAAACTTACTAATCGGTGCAGTAGGTGCATGACCAACAGTCTTCATAGGCTGACCGACTCTAGCCAAAATCTTCTTCTGCAAAGACGTTTTCCATTGTCTCGCTCATTGATGAGCTTCCAACACAATCCAATATTCAACAAAATTAAGTATATCTTGTAAATGAAAGTTCAAACCACCAATATACTTAGACACCATCTATTCTTTGCTCTCACAAATATCATTCCTAGCTCCAAAATCATGGAACTCTTCTGTATACTAATCGATAAACTCTGTACCCTATTTGAGGTTTTGGTACCTTTGATATAACTTCCTATGGTAATTGAGAGGTAGGAACTGAGATCAAAGCTTTTGTTCCATATGCTCCCAACATATGATAGACAATCTTCTTTGATGCATGCAGGTTTGCTTGAGCTGCCTCCACCAAGCAGCAACCTTACCCTTCAATCTAAGGGCGACCAATTCCACTCTTTTTTCCTCAGGAACCTCCTTGAACTCACCTAACCAATCTAAGAATTCTTTAGGAGTGCTTGATCCCTTAAACTTAGGGATTTTGAATTTAAGATCGGACTCTCAATTAGATCTCCTAGGCAGATCCATGTTCCTACCTCAATGCGAACATATATGGGGATCAAACCCACTATTGGAGTCATACTGACTTGCATCATAAGACCCTCGGGATCCATGAGCACTATGCTCGGATTGAAGCTCTCTCTTCCTAGTAAAGTCATTTATTCTCTGGGTCAACTCTTTAACTTGTCACCACAAGTCATGATTTTCGTATCTAAGATCACATGCTTCATTGTCGAAGTTGTAGTTGCCTCGACCACAACCTCCCATTCGCCCAACCATGGAGAATGCACCCATGAACACACTAGAATCAGCAAAGTCCCTATACTAGCTTTAATACCAACAATGGTGCAGACCGACAACGTGTCGGTTCACGACCAAGACACCGAAACAAATTTCTATTGTGGAAGAAGTCAAAGTAAAATTTTAAGAATATGATAGTGACTGATACTACTGGAATTTGCCATAGTAGATCATTGAATTTGAAAAAATGATTAGTAGAAAAAACATAGATAACAAGAATATCTTTCCAACAAATCAAAAATCATAATTTTGCAATATTGGGGTGCTAAGATATGATACGAATAACAGATCTGACTGACACACCAGAAATATAGTCACTCAAATGATTGTATTCTCTATTCGGATCCATTTTAAGTGATTATAAATATAGAATCTGTTAGTGGACTGTACACTAAAAATGTACGGGAGTTCGTTAGATTTCCAATGAATCTAAGCACACACAAAACATACCTATATCTAAGCAGATACATTCGGATTACCGGGACTGGGTCAGACAGACCAGAATGCAGAAATACACAACAAACACAAACACACAAGTTTTTATTTTCGATTTTAAGTTTTGGGTGATTAAAATTTGACCTGCATAGAAAATATATTTTTAATGGTGATTTCCCCAATTTCCAACAACCCTTCCTCTGAAACCCAATTCTGGTTAGACAACACTTAACTCAAACACGAAAGATGATTAACCACACAAGCTTCAAGAAAATAACTTCACAAATCCAAATTCGTTCAAAAGGCATACAGGTTTCAAATATGGTGCAATACAATTCAACTATAAGAATGAGATGACAGGTTCAAAAAGTAATAACAACATCCACAACACAAGTTTAATAAAGCAATTGGGTTCTAGCCAAACCTATGGAGATGAAAATTGGCTTGTTTAAGCCACAAGCACGATCCTTCAACTCTAATGGTCACAAGATAAGAAGTGCAGTCTAAAACTGCCACCAAGGAATACATGCAGCACTATGGGTCACAAACAACAGTGATGATGTACTTCAAACAGCAATAGTGGATGGCCTTCACCACCAGCACGATACCACGAGGATGGAGAGCATCCTACTCGGCTCTTCCAAGCTCGAATACTCCAAGTTCAACTCAAAACATCAAAATCGTTCATTCTTTTTCCAAGTTTCTTCTCTAAACTTTTTCCAGATTTTTTTGGAGCTCTTTTAAAGAGAAATGAAAGTGGTTGTGGCTCCCATTGGTTTGTTAGGAGGCCACCTCCCAAGAGGTTAATAAAGGGTTTTCTTTTGAAAATTTTGTCTTACTCTCCTCTTGGCTTTCTAATGGAGAGTCACCAAGAGTTAGAGGATAGTCTTCTTTGGGAAGCACCTCCTAGAGGCCCAATGAGAATGGGCGGTGAGGTGACTGGATTAGATTAGACCCTAAGTGGCAACCTCACACTTTAGCCAATGGCACTCTAAAAGAGTTGGCCAATAAGAGGGCTCCAACCTAGATGAATTGGACCTTCAATATCCAAGACAAAATTAGATCCAATATACGGATCCATAGCTGAAACAAAATATAAAATTACCTTTTTACCCCTTACACCCTCTAGTGCCACAAATAGATCATAATGGGCACTAAAACTATCCGAATATGTAGAATCCGACACTTATGAAAAAAATAAAACAAAAAATAAATAAATAATTTTAAGTGATTCCAAAGTCACAAAAAAATGAAACCACATATCAAAAAGATTTTTTTGAGATGGATGAAACAAAATTCTCAGAAAACTAAATAATAAAAAATAACCAAAATGCCCCTAAGATCCCTTTCGACCCAAACTGATCAAATTAAGCTTGAATCTTCTGGGGTAAGACTTCCTGAATTGGGTCTTCAAAGACGTATCACTCTTCTGCTCCTTGCTAATATCCAAATAATCTCTGCATCAAAATCCTTCTTTTTCTAGATCGAAAATCAATGACAAAGTCTGTCGTAGATCTTGAATGCAATACTTTGGCACATATTTGAGAGAAAATTTGTATATCTAGAAAAAATTTGCTCATGCTAATGTTAAAATAATTATTTTAATGCCAAACAATTTTTGTTTTAGACATTGAGCAGATTTTCAAAAATTGTAGGGCTTTTGGAGAAACACGTCATTTTTGTCACAAAGGGCAATCATTTTTCCATAAAAGTAAGCATGTGTTGATTGCCCGGATCTCATATCTGAGAGTCTAATTTGATGTGGAACCTATGTTAAGTCTTTTTGGTTTGATGTCCTCAAAACCACCTTTGGGATAATGATTTGTCTATTAGAAATTTTAAGACCTATAATACATGGACCACAAATTACTTGGATATGAGATCCAAGGGAATCAAACAGCGGAAGTGAGAAGCATGAATATCAGATTTATGTATCTCTAGCCCAAACCCAAACCCATAGGTGACACGAGTTGGACACACTGACACAACTCGAACACATATGGACTTTATTTTAATATATTTTAATAGTTTTAAAATAATTTTAATAATACTTTATTAAATATCAAAATTTATTTTTTATTGATTAAAATTTTAAAAGATCCATGTCCCTGTGTCCTATTTTTCATAAAATTTTCAAGCAGCATCTCTCTGTATGGGAGGAGGAAGTGCCCACACCAAGAGGGTAGCACAAAAGAAATCGCAAGAGATACATCTTTACATTTGATAAAAGGCCCAAATCTGGGTATTCCGATCCATTCCCAATCCGTGTGAGGCCATGATGTTGTTGCAACAAAGAAAATGCTCGTCTGGTAGGAGCAGTTAGTGCATGTCAACAAAGAAAATAACCCCCCTATCTTTGGGGAGAGTGACCGAATCCCAAGCCACTGATGCTTTGCTTGAGCTCGTGCTGCCTCATAAGAAAGAGCAGAGGTGTGAGTTCAGTCTTTTTTCCATCTTTCGGATAGAGAGGGATAATGACGAGGACATGCTTGATAAGTGTGGCCCGACCCGACTTAGAGAGGTACCTCACATTCCATCGTTGTGTTTTGCTAGTAAGTTTGCTTTCAATATTGTTCCATAAATCTGCCGAGGCACGACCCCTCTTGACACTTTGAGCAAAGATTCAGCAAAACGAGAGTTGTGTTGAGGTGTTCAGTATAACCAACTTGCATTTTTTTCTCATTAATAGATAGGTCTAAGATGTTTTCAAACACCTTGAGTAGTAACCATACTTGAGCATTTTGTGATTGAAATGCATGCCCCAAAATCAGCAGCACACCATCCACATATTGAATCATCGACAACTCCTCGAGACCCGCTAGGTTGAGGTCTTCAATAAATCCAGAAATGATGGCTTTTCGGGAAAAAGAGAATTTAGACATTCGATGTTGAAAAGGATAGGGGTAGACATAGGGATGGTAGTGGACTGGGGGGAAACGGGCCCCGCCCCACCTCGCCCCGTTTGGATCGGGGATGGAGAACGTGAAATGGGGATGGAGCCAAGGATGGAGGTTAAAATCAAAACCCGTGCGGGGATGGAGGTAGGGATGGACTTACGCTTTCTCCTGCCCCGCCCCGCCCCATCCCCACCCTCGATCCTTGCCTCGCCACGCCCCGTCTCCAATCCTTCTTTAAAGATGGCAGTGGAACGAGGGGAAACAAGTCCCTGCCCCACCCCATTTGGACCGGGGATGAAGGACATGAAATAGGGATGGAGGTTAAAATCAAAACCCATGCAGGATAGAGGTGGGGATGGCAGGATTTTGAGACGGGGCAGGTTTAAGGACCTTGTCCCTCACCCTCGCGGTCCACTGCCATCTCTAGGGAGACTAGTGGACAGCCTTGATAGAGCCCCCTTTCCAATTTGAAAAAATCCTCGATTACCCCCATTAATGGAGAACCCACAATTTTATCTCCAATGGCAAGTTGCGAGAGGACAAAGCTGAGAAAGGGTCACTGGACGATGCCAAATGCTTTGGATATGTCAAGCTTGAGGATAAAGTTCATTAAGTAGGACCCCATTAGAGAAGAAGTCGAACACTGTTTCACAAATATGATTTGCATTCATCCCAAAATTCCTTATAAAAGTGAGTGGGGATACCATCCCGGCCCACGCCTTCCCCAGTGGCAGTGACCACAATGCTTACTTAATCTCTGATATAGCGAAAGGATGCGAGACAAATGATGATGCATAGGGATGGCAGTGGACTGGGGGGAAATGGGGCCCCGCCTCACCCCGTTTGGATCGGGGAAGAAGGATATGAAACTGGGATGGAGGTTAAAATCAAAACTCGTGGGGGATGGAGGCGGGGATGGACTTACACTTTTCCCCGCTTCGCCCCATCCCCGTCTCCAATCCCCGCCTCGTGGACCCGATGGAGGTTGAAATCAAGACCCGTGCATGGATAGAGGGCAGGATTTTGAGACGGGGCGGGGGTGGAGACCTTGTCCCCCGGTCCACTGCCATCCCTAATGATGCGCCTTCCTGCAGTTTGGTAAAGCTAGGGAAGATAGAAAGCAGTACTCCTCGCTAATTTGGTATTTGAGAATAGCCATTTAAAGTGTTGTGTTGCAGTGGGAAGGATATCAGCCCCTGAGTACAACTGCTACCCAATAGGAACTATGGATATATAATTGACACGATGCTGGTGGAAGGATCGCAAGTGAAAAAATTTAAAGTTTTGGTCACCCCCACATTAGCCATTGAATTCTACTTATGTTGCCTCCATTTTGATTTCTTCTCTTACACACCAATCATTTATGTCTTGGGAAAGGGCATTGATTATCAAAGGGTAATCACTAGGCTCATTGGTGCTGGATACGGTTGAGATGTCTGCATTTGATTGGAGATGAGACAATTGAGTTTCCATCTTTTCTGTTTCTATAAAATTTCCATGCACCGACGTAAGATCTCATCTTCCGGCTAACAAGTTTGATTTTGAAGGCAAGCTGAAGATAATCTCTGAATTTGGGCAGCCTAAGCCACCAATCCTCAAAATGAAACTGTTTCTTAAACTTTGAATGACCACCAAACCCCAGAATAATAGGCCCATGGTCGGATGCTATTCTGGTGCCAATGATTCCTATAAGGTCATGGAAGGAACTAAAGAAGTCCATAGAAACAAGAGCCCCTACCAAGCTTTCTTAAACATGGGGACTGACGTTTGTTCGACCGAAAATACAGAGCACCACCAAGAGGAATATCATATAGCTACCACTTTTTGATGAAAGTCTGAAAAGAGCGCATGAATCTTGAGGCTTCGACTTGCCATTAACTGTAGCAGAATTTACATCCTCCATCTTAAGTCTCCACAACTTCAAGGATGTCCAAAGAATATTGCTTTCTCCAGTTGGGCATGAACAATTGCTAATCGAATGAGTTCAGACCACGTGCATTCCAGGCACCAAGCTTTATTTGCATTGAGAATAGATTTATTGCTTCCGTCCCTGACAACGTCTAGGGAAGTCCAGTATTGGGGGAGAGCTTGGGAGCAACAAATTCCTAATCTCCCATTTCAGATTGGATAGCCAAGGGCTTTTTGTAGCCAGTGAGGAAGACTGCAGCTTGGAGAGCTTCTCTTTAAGACAATTTTCAATAGACTTCACATCCCTTGAAGGCAGGGAGATGCCCATGTTGGAAAGAGCTTGAGGGATGGATGAGTCGATGAGTGATTCGATGGTTTGGTCATGTATGTCTGCAGTGGAGGGAAGGGATTGTGGGGGAGGTGGGGAGGATGGGGGTAAGTGGTAGAGAGTGTCCATAATTGGATCGGATCTGAGGTGAAGGTTGGAGTGTTAGATTTTGGGCAGCGGAAGCGTACCTGAATCCATGTCGATGATCACGATGTGCTGCCTTGTATGTGACAGACGATAATCCAGTTCATACGACCAAGATGTACACAGTAGGAAAATCACGATCCACGATAGATCGTGTGAGTACAAAGCCTTCTCTACGTTGTCTTTTCTTCCTCTTATTCTTGATGATGATGGGTCTCTTCAAGAAATATTAGACAACCCAAAGGAACTAAGACTCCTCTTTATATTGGGCCTACCCATCAAGATCCAAAAAGGAAATCCATTTCTTTACCCGACTTGAATTGTAAAATACTCTCAAAGGTTGAGTCTAAATGAAAATAGATCCAATATTAGTTTTACTTTATTTTATGCCACCTTAATGAAAATTCTAGTAATCTCTCACTTGGCATAATGTAAAATAAATTATTTGTAAGTATATCTAAAATACAACATTGGATCATAAAAGAAGTTTCATTCGAATGCACTCTAATAAACATACCCAACAATATGTATTTACAATTCATCATTCATACTTACTTTAAGAAAACTTATTGATATAGATCATGGCGGTTATATACATCAAATGATATATTTCCTTCCATGCATCATACTATCAACAAATTCAATTAAATAAGTCTTATATGGTAAAGAATATAAACTGTCCCACTTAAATGTCAATACGCTAAAATCTTCTATTTCACACATGAATGTTAACAAATAAAATAGAAGAAGATAAACAATCATCCATTATGAGATCTCAAATGTATCAATTATATCATCAATTATCCCATGAAATAAGATCCATACTTACTACATGTTCTGAGAAGACTTTAGTTGTCAAGGCTTTAGTCATGGGGTCAACAATCATGTGAGAACCACTGACAAAACTAATTGACACAAGATGATTGTGAATCCTTTCTTGTATAGAAAGATATTTAATATCAATGTGCTTGTTAGCACTAGTAGACTTACTATAATTAGAGAAAAATACTGCAGAAGAATTGTCACAATGTAAACTTAATGGTTTGGAGATGGAATCCACAACTTTAAGTGCAATGATAAGCTTCTTTAACCATAATGCATGAGAGGATGATTCATGACAACCAATAAATTCGGCTTTCATAGTAGAGGTAGCCACAATATGTTGTTTAGAGCTTTTCCATGAAACTGCCCCACCCACAAGCAAAAAAACATATCCCAATGTGGATTTCCTACTATCCAAACAACCAGCAAAGTCTACATCTGTATAACCAATCACTTCCAAGTGATCGGTATTGCCATAAGTGAGCTTGAAATATTTAGTTCCTTAAGGGTATCTCATTATTTTCTTTACTGCTTTTCAATATTCTATTTCTGGATTGCTTTGATATATCACAAGTAATCCCATAGCAAAACTAATATCAGGATGTGTGCAAACTTGAACATACATTATGCTCCCAAGGGCGGCAACATATGAAATAGTCTTCATTTTCTGCTTCTCAATCTCATTTTGTGGACACTGATGGAAACTAAATTTATGACCTTTAAAGATTGGCACTTCACATGATGAGCAGCTCAACATGTTAAACCTTTCTAGGATCTTAGCAATATAGCCTCTTTGAGATAAACCAAACAGTCTTTTAGTTCTATCACGATGAATTTCAATGCTAATAACACATGATGCACTCCCCATATCTTTCATATCGAAATGATTGAAAGGAAAGTTCTTAGTTTCACTTAGAAGACTCAAATCATTTGTAGCAAGTAATATATCATCTACATATAGAATCAGAAATATAAACTTGCTTTCACTGACCTTTAGGTATATACATTGATCAACAATGTTCTCACTAAACCCAAAGGACAAAACGACTTCATTAAATTTTAAGTACCACTGACGGGAAGCCTGTTTAAGCCCATATATGGATTTCTTTAATTTGCATACTAAATTTTCATTTCCTTTTATTTCAAAACCTTCATGTTGCACCATGTATACTTCTTCATCTAGATTCCCATTCAAAAAGTTGTTTTTACATACATTTGATGTAACTATAAATCATAGTAGGTCACTAGTGCCATAATAATTCTGAATGAATCCTTTCTAGAAACAGGAGAAAATGTTTCTCTATAATCAATGCTTTCTTTTTGAGTGAATCCTTTTGCTACAAGTCTAGCCTTGTACCTTTCTATATTACCTTTGGGATCACGTTTGGTCTTGAAAATCCATTTACAACCAACTGGTTTATATCCATTAGGTAATGTAACAAGTTCCCAAACTTCATTCTTTTGCATGGATTCAACCTCCCCATTCATGGCATTCAACCATAAATCAGATTTTTCACTTTTAGTGGCTTCTATGAATGAGAATTGATCATTATCAGTACCGACATCATAATCACGCTCTTATAAATATATAATATAGTCATCTGAAATAGTAGGTCTCCTAACCCTTTGAGACCTTCTAGGTGCAGGAGTATGAACTATATTATCAATATCATCATGTGTGTTATCTTGCAGTGGTACATGATCAACATCAACCTCTACGGTGGGTAATGTGATATGGTCTGACTGTTGATCTATCATATCATAATCAATGGGTTCAAACCTTACATCTGTCATAGAGGTAGTAGGTAAAGGATCCCTAACTTCCTCAAATTTTACATTGCGTGAAATGCTACACATACTCCCACTATTTTTATCATTCTCAATAAACTTAGCAGTGCCAGTTTCAACAATCTTAATGGTGTGTGATGGACTATAAAATCTATACCCTTTTGACCATTCTGGATACCCAATAAAATAACAAGTAATAGTTCTTGGGTCCAATTTCTTTTCTTGTGGATTATATAATCTAGCCTCTGCTTGACAACCCCAAATATGCATATGCCTTGAGCTTAGTTTCCTTCTTGTCCATAACTCAAAAGGATTTTTGGTAACAGCCTTACTAGGAACTCGATTTAGAATATACATAGCAGTTTTTAAGGCTTCATTCCACAAATTTAAGGGTAAAGATGAATTGCTCATCATACTCCTCACCATGTCCATAAGAGTACGATTTCGCCTTTCAGCCACACCATTTTGTTGAGGTTTTTCTGGCATAGTGTATTGAGGTTCTATGCCCTTCTCTTCAAGGAATCTAGCAAAAGGTCAAGAAATATGACCCAATTGACCATGTCTACCATAATATTCTCCACTCCTATCAGATCTTACAATTTCGATTTTCTTATTCAATTTATTTTCTACCAAGTCTTTATAAATTTTAAACATTTTCAAATACTCACATTTTTCATGCAATAAGAAAACAAAACCATAACGTGAAAAATCATCAATGAATGTGATAAAGTACTACTCTCCACTTATACATTGTGGAAATGGACCACAAATGTCACTGTGAGCCAATTCTAAGAGTTCTTCACGTCTACAACCTTGTTTATTTTGGGCCTTGGTCTGTTTTCTTTTTATACAATCAATGCAAGTGTCAAAATCAGTGAAATCAAGATTATGTAATATTCCATCTTTCACCAATCTTAACATTTTTGCTTTCGATATGTGACCTAATCTTTTATGCCATAGCATAGAGGAACTTTCATCAATCAAGCAACACTTAACACCAATATTCACACTCAAAGTAGAAACATTATTAGAGAATGAGCAATCTGCATTTAATTTATAAAGACCATCACATAAAGTTTCAGTACCTACTAAAACAGAATTCTTAAATAAACTAAACTTTAAGTTCCCAAAACTGACTGAATAACCCATTACATCAAGTTTTGATAAAGAAATTAAACTCCTAGATACTGATGAAACATAAAAAACATTATAAAGATCTAAATAATATCCAGTATCAAGACAAAGCCTACAAGTCCCTACAACCTTGACTTTAGATTTGGTCAGATTGCCCATTAAGATGGAGGATTCACTCTTGTTTTGTTTTCTGTTGGAAAGAAATGCCTGCAAAGAATTTGTAACACGAATAGTAGCACCAGAATCAATCCACCAAGAGTCAGAGGATACATTCATAAAATTGGTTTCAAAACAAATACACAAATGAGAATTACCTCTTTTCTCAAACCAATTTTTGAGCTTTAGACAGTCTACCGTAAAGTGTCTCTTCTTATGACAAAAGTGACACCTGTCATCCAGCTTTCTTTCCTCTTGACCTTTATTTGGTTGGAATTTCTTTCCTTTTCCTTTTCGAGACTTGTAGTGCTTTGATGATGAAGCTAAATTGACAACCGGTGATCCTTTCTATTTCAATCTCTCTTCCTCTTGCACACACATGGATATCAATTCATTCAATGTCCATGTTTCCTTATGTGTGTTATAAGATATTTTAAATTATGAAAATTGTGATGGAAGAGAGTTGAGTACAAACATAACTAGAAAAGATCTAGAGCTTGTCATCCCCAATACTTTAGGTTTCTCAGCTATGTCAGACAACTCTATAATGTGCTTTCGCACTCCACTGGTATCGTCATATTTCACGGAGGTCAATTTATTAGTGAGAATTCCTGCCATTGCTTTGTCCGATCTGCTAAACTGTTGTTTAATGGAATCAAGATATTCTTTAGCATTCTCATTATCAGAAACAACCCCTGATATTCTTTGCTATCAAACTCTTGATTATCATTAAGGACAATCTATTAGAACGCTCACACCTTTCAAATTTGACTTCATCTGTACTGTTATCACTAGTGTCATTAGGTTTTTTAGTTTGTAGAGCTAAATCAAGATCTAAACAACCCAATGTGATAAGGAGTTGCTCATGCCAATCATTATACTTTGATCCATTCAATGCAGGAACATGAGATAAATGAGAATGCAGGGAAGCCAAAGTCATAGCTGAATAATCAAAGTTAAGCTCACATTACTGTCATGATGCAGATAAATCATTATGTGTAATTCCAATAATCATTAATATAATCACAGCTAATCATTCATAATTACATGAATATAAATTACGAACAATGTTAATAACACTATGATAATGTCATTAATATTTAATAATCAATTAAAATACTTAAAGGCGAAGAGAAATAACACTATGTTAAGCATTTTTCAATCGATTATTAAATTTCAAGTGATACATCGAATTATAGTTACCTTTGGGCAAAACTACAATTCAATACACTCTAATGCAATTTTCATTTCAAGAGAAATATCCAAAATTCTCTCCATAATTAACAACCCTATATATTAACACGTTCTAGACCCTTCAGGGCAACTAGAATAGTGAAAATAAAATAGGATTGGTAAATATAAAATTGCCAACAATTATTATTCATAAATATTTCATGCACTTTTAAATAAAATAGAAGCATGAATATTTATTCCAAATCTTGATCCAATTATTAGATCCATTAATTATGACTTTAAGTCTTTAATTGGATACCATTTCCATTCATGTTAAGATTAATGTACATATCCAATTAAAACATGACCCGGATCCACCTCATAACACAACATTTCATGAATACGGTTAGCAATGGTAAGTAGGAAAGTCATAAAGACATGATGGCAAAATAGTCAATCATGAGGAGGCAAAACAGTTAATCCCAATAAAGTAGGGCCATGCAGTTTTCTCTTTATTTCTCTCTCTACATGTATACAGTAATTGAGGGAGTGGAAGAAAAAAAAATGTCCAACTGGCTGATGTCATCATTTGTAACTGCAACAATGCAGTTAACATCAATGGATGGCAGCCATCATCTGACCCTCTTTACATGACCATGGTGAAGGTTCTTTAATGGCGGTCACAAAGAGGTCAGAATGGGTTTCAAGCCCAATACATCCCTCTGGATCTAATTTAGATCACGACAACATCGCTCCTGGGATCAATTGAGCAGAACGATGGCAACTCTAATGGTTGTATATTGATATTTAAATAACTTAAATACAACCCTTGCAGCTGATTCAACAAGGCTAGCATACTAAAAAAAAATATGCTTTATTGTAAATAAACTGTAAATATTTCATTAATATTTGTAATGAACTGTGAATATTTCATTCAACAAGATTGATTCACAGTAAATACGATTAAAATAAAAAACAATCAGCTTTAATTTATTATAGTCAATGGCTATAATCATTCGATCATCTTAAACAAGAAGATCATCAACATGAGCCAAGATACTAACCTGTGGATCTGATATCATTTGTTAGATTTCGAGCAGTGAAAGTGTACCTGAATCCATGTTGATGATCACGATGTGCTGCCTTGTATGTGAGAGACAATAATCCAGTTCATACGACCAAGATTCACACAGTAGAAAAATCATGATCCATGATAGATCGTGTGAGTATAAAGCCTTCTCTATGATGTCTTTTCTCCTTCTTATTCTTGATGATCATGGGTCTCTTCAAGAAATATTAGACAACCCAGAGGGACTAAGACTCCTCCTCTTTATATTGGGTCTACCCATCAAGACCCAAAAAGGAAATCCATTTCTTTACCCGACTTGAATTGTAAAATGCTCTCAAAGGTTGGGTCTAAATGAAAATAGTTCTAATATTATTTTTGCTTTATTTTATGCCACCTTAATGAAAATTCTAACATGGTGGACGTTTGGAAAATAGAGCCATCTTAAGAGGGAAGCAAAGGTCGGTTAAGGAACTGTTGGCAAGGAGGGTAGCACAGGCACATATATAGATGGGATATGTGGGTTGCCAAGCCATCATGGGGATGGACGCCATCAATCTCCCATTTTAGACTAGGTTGGGTTGCTGAATTCTGGCAAAGGTCTTCAAGTACAGGGGCAGTTGGAGAGTCACCATTGATAGACATTGTTGCAGACGTTTGATAGTGATGCCCGAAGATGGGGACATCAAAATCTCTGTTAGCTAAATTACCCAACAACTTATTATGATCCAAAGGTTGATTATCGCTCGGTAAACGAGCAATATAGATGTGCAAAGGAATCTAAAAACTACACAGAATCACACCCAGTTTAACCTGGTTTGGTTACAATGTAGCCTACGTCTACTAATCCTCTCTTCTCTCTGAAATTCCACTAGAGGGGGGGTGAATAGTGAAATACGATACAGATCGATAAAATAAAATAATCAGGCAATAAGGCACAACACATAAAACACAGAATTTATACTGGTTCGGTCAAAACCCAGATCTACATCCAGTCCCCAAGCAAACCACTTGAGCTTTCCACTATAACATCTGAGTCACCGGATAAATAGTACAACACCCTCTTCCTCAGAGGTCTTCTTCTCTCAACAAAGAAGGGGCACACCCTCTTCCACAGAGGTCTTCTTCTCTCAACAGAGAAGGACAACACCCTCTTTCACAGAGGTCTACTTCTTTCAACAAAGAAGGAAAACAGTGAATAACAGAAAGTTACAATACTTCCTATAGAACCTTCAGAATGATATGAATGCACGAATGAAGGATTCTCAGAATGTTCTGTTTGTCACTCAGAGGATACTCTTTGTCAAAAAGCTATACTTGACATTTTCTCTTTTCTTTCTTTTCTTTTTCTCTTTCTTTTTCAAGGCTCTCTTTTCAAATATCGAATAGGAATTTCTCTCGTTGTAAGCTCACATGTCCATTCCATGTTGAATAGTTTATTTGAGTGTGTTTATATAGCTTTAAAAAAGTAGTCGTTACTTTTTGAAATCGTAGCTTTTTGAGATGTGAAATGTTATGTCATTTTAAAAATATCTTTAGAGAAATTCGAGAGAGTCTTCTTTCCATAAAAGTGAAATGTAGGGTACACTAGTCATTGTAAATGTTTAGGTAATATATATTTTATGTAAAAAGTCTATTTCTTACAATAGTACATTGAACGTTGGATTATAGATTATTATGAAGTTTTGTCTTTATTCTAATTAATAATTTGAGGTACATAAGTACTTCTTTACTTTAAATGAGTGTAAGTACAATGAGTGCTTTGAGATATTTATTTGTACATAGTCATGTCAAGTGTTTTCTTTATGTTGTGTTTTTCAAAGTCTTCAGAGAGAATGAAGACTACAAGAAAGTCGACATTCTTGAGAAGGATATTTAACAAGGATTTCTTACAGGAGGTATTTAATGCTATACAAAGAGAATGATGACTTCAAGTAAGTCGACATTCTATGGTTTTGTAAAAAGGTAACTAGAGTCTTTTCAAAACATATTATATTTGTTTTTCTTTGTGTAGCCGATTTTCATGTTTTGTCTTTTTCCTATATTTGAAATCATTTCTTTAAAGAAGGTAACTAGAGTCTTTTCAAAACATATTATATTTGTTTTTCTTTATGTAGCCGATTTCATGTTTTGTCTTTTTCCTATATTTAAAATCATTTCTTTAAAGAAGGTAACTAGAGTCTTTTCAAAACATATTATATTTGTTTTTCTTTATGTAGCCGATTTCATGTTTTGTCTTTTTCCTATATTTAAAATCATTACTTTTCAAGTTGTCTTGTATATGATATAAGGTACAATTATTACATTTTGAAATCATGTCAAAATACCTTTTTCATAAATGGTTGTAAGAAGGTACAATTATTTGTTTTCAAAAAGGAGCTTTTTGAAACTATCGTATACTTTTATGAAATAGCTTTTATGAATGAGTATGTAATATGCAATATGCATGTTCCTGAAGGTTCTGTTACATATGACTCTAAAGAAGAAAAAAATCTTCATCTTGAGGTAGCCGATCTCTTCAGTTGATCTTTAAGAATGCATGGCTCATCAAGCTTTTTCTTCAAGAAGTATGATTGCACCATAGTTGTACTTGAACAGGAAGTCTCCATCCTTTTTGGGTGAGATATCTTTGCATCGAATACTCGTTAGATTTATGGCAAAACATATTCAGTCATAATATAACATTTTTCAAGAGGACATATTATCATATCATATCAAATCAAATACGATAGTGTATCATATTATGTGACATCAAAACAGAGTTTCTCAACATTCTCCCCCTTTTTGATGATGACAAAATATGTTCCCCCTGTCAAAAAGACATTATGCGTAGAAATAATAATATTATAAAATATTGAAAATTGTTTAAAGAGAGTATTTCTCCAATAATGGAGACAGGTTTTCTCCCCCTTTGTCATAGACAAAAAGGAAGAGATCAGAGTAAGAGAGTTATTACAGACCAAAAGTGATTAAAGTTATTACAGTCCCAAAAAAAAATACAGCTAGTACAGTCTAAAAGATAAGTTGTTGGATGTTGGAGCATCTTCATTAGAGCCAGGCAGGTGCAGGGACCTTAGATTGAAGGAAGTAGCATCGAGGACCTGAGAGGGATAGAGAATATCTTCATTTTAAAGGGGAACTTTGAAGTATTTTAAAATGGGAGTTATAAAACACCCGAAAAGAAGAGGCTGGAATTTTTTATAATGAATGAAGAGGTTGAAAATAATGGAGGACCAATTTATCTGAGTAGAGGAAAAAATTGCATAGATAAGGAGAGAGATTTTTCTTGGTACTAATCCCTTGCGTGGAGGCTTGGGATAAATATTGTGGAGAAGAATCTGGGCAAGTAATTGAGCATGAGGTTGGAGATTCCTCATGTGTCAGGGAAGTTGTGAGCAGTTGGTGCAGAGAAGAATTTTTCGAAGTACTGAGCGGTCGAGTGGTACGATGTTGTTGAGGTCTGTGCCGGTGGAAGGAAGGTTTAGAATTCTACCAAGGTCGGAAGCATCGAAGAACATCAGGCATCCGCGTACTTTGGTGGTGATGGTAGTTTGTTCATGATCAGACGAAAAATTTGTGTAGAATAGTCGAACGAGTTCAGGATAGTAGGCAGCTTGGGATGAAGATCCTAGTAGGTGTTTGAGTTCGGGGAGAGATCTGTCTAGGTCAAATAACATGAAGTCTTCATAGTGAACCAACTTACCTTCATGTATAGGGCTAGAGCAAAGTAAGTTGTAGTCGTGAAAAAGATCTGGATACCTTAGATCGGCGGCAGTGATTACCTTGTTTGAGGAGGAAGCCATTGCAAAAGGGAGTTGAGAGAGGAGGAACGAGTTTGAAAGTATGTATGAAGATAGTGAGATACGAGTGGTATTGGTGAGGAATCAACCAATCGATTAAATAGAAGAGAGAAAATATTTGTGATAAGAATTGAATGACAATGGAAGTGAATGATTTTTGGATTGTAGTTTGAATAAGGAAATTCGTGAGTTGTAAGTTAAGGGGCTTGTGAATGACAAATCAAATCAATGGTGGAAGATAGTGTATTATATTGGTATGTATGTTAAGAAGGACATAGTTTTGAACAAATATACTATGGGAGAGTTTATCGAGTAGTGAGAAGTGTCATGAATTGAGTATGGAGTGTCATATTGAAGAGAGTGAATGAGTAAAAATAAAAGACTTCGTGAAGATCACGTAAGAATAGAGTGAAGAAAATAATGGCCTAATAAAACAAACAACTTTTTCTACAAGATATTACTTTATGTGGAAGCATTCCAAATTCGTGAAGAGTGATTTTGGAATAAGATAAACAAAGATAAGTGAGTGAGAGGCAATAATTTCTTATTTAAGAAGTGTATATTTTGATATACGTGAAAGGAAATAGGTTATAGGGTGATTATGTGATGTGTACTTTGAAAGATATGACATTTTTGAAAGAAAAGAATGATTTAAAAAATGTGTCATGATTAATGTGTTTTCACATTTGTAATTTTTATGAGTATATGTAAATATGAGAAGGACACACTTTGACTTTGAATAGTGGTAAGAGAGATGATGAGACAAAAAGATATTCATGAGTGAAGAGTAGTAATTGCTTATATAAGAAATATTTTTATGGATATGCGTGGAAGGAGTAAGAGTAGTCATAGAGAAAAGTGAGATGACATATATGGATTTTTGAGTAGGATAGGAAAATAAAACAAGGAAGAAAAAATTCATGATTGATATGAGACAAAAGACATAAAATAAAGTTATAATTGACATGAATTAATGTTCATTTGATAAACATATTTTTTAAAGAAACTCGATTGGAGGAAGTTCATAGTTTTTAGAGAATAAAGTTAAGTTTTAAACTATTAAGGGAGTCAAAATCACGGATGAAAAGGAACTTCATATAATGTAGAGAGAGAGAGAGAGAGATAAAAAGGTGATACAAAACGTACTAATGAGTGAAGTACAAGTTTTTAAAAAGAGAATTTTATAATACTTTTTGTAAAAGATGTAAAGCATGAAGAGATGATAATAGATTGTTCTTAGGCTATGATATAAAAGATGATATAGTAAACAAAATTTACGTGAGATATAATAGAGTGTACGTAATATATGATATATCAAATGATATAGCAACTAGATCTTTAGAAGAAGGTTAAAGAATCAAAAAATAATCATTTGATTTTGACTAAAGATTTGAAAAGCAAGATTTCTCATAAACTAATACGTTATCATCTTGAAGGTGAATCAACTTATCGTAAGAGAAGTTTTCACAAAAGGACAAAAATAATAAAGGAGTTGTGAGATGAGTGATATGAACAATGTCATGATAGCTTTTAATATAATTAGTTCTTATGGATATGAGTGAAAGAAGATAGGACAAGGAGTCATAATGGATGTGTACTTGAAAGATGACAAGTTGAAAGACATAAAGAATGTGTCTTATAAGAGTTTAGAGTATACGTGAATATGGAAACCTATTTTGACTAACAAAAAATCGATAAGAGAAAAAAAAACTTTTAAAATAAGATTTTAACAAAACTTATAAGAAGTATTATAATAAGTGTGATTAATTTATAAGTCACTTAGTTTGCATATTCCTAGTTCTCTTCTAATTCGTGTAAAGTCTTCAAGTTTCAATGGTTTAGTGAATATGTCTGCTAACTGTTGATTGGTGGGTATGAATTCGAGTTTAATTATGTTGTTTAAGACTTGTTCTCTTAAGAAGTGGTGTCTTATTTGAATGTGCTTAGTTCGTGAGTGTAAAATAGGATTCTTAGATAAGTTTATGGCACTAGTATTATCACAGAAAATAGTTGTATTTTCAAAATTTAAACCAAAATCTTTTAAGGTTTGTTTCATCTAGATAACTTGTGTGCAGGCTAGGCTAGCAGCAATGTATTCGGCTTCAGTAGTTGATAAGGATACACAGTTTTGTTTCTTACTGAACCATGATACAAGTGAGTGTCCTAGCATATGACATGTTCCACTTGTGCTTTTTCTTTCAGATTTACTTCCAGCAAAGTCAGCATCGTTGTAAGAGATTAAATCAAATGTAGAGGATTTTGAATAGAATAATCCAAAATCAACTGTGTCTTTTAAATATCTCATTATTCTTTTTACAGCTTTAAGATGTGATTCTTTTGGATTTGACTGAAATCTAGCACACAAGCAAACACTGAACATGATATCTGGGCGGCTAGCAGTTAAATAGAGAAGTGATCCTATCATACCTCGGTATACCTTTGTATCAACAGACTTACCATCTTCATCTTTGTCCAAAACAGCAGTAGTGCTCATAGGAGTAGTTTTTGAAGCAGTTGAGTTCATGTTGAACCTCTTCAGAAGTTCACGAGCATACTTAGATTGATTGATGAAAACTTCATCCTTGGTTTGCTTAATATGCTGTCCAAGAAAGTAGGTGAGTTCTCCCATCATACTCATTTCAAATTTTTTCTGCATGGACTTAGAAAATTCTTCACAAAGAGTGCTGTTAGTAGATCCAAAGATGATATCGTCTACATATATTTGAACAATTAGGGTATGATTATTCACTATTTTCACAAATAAAGTAGAGTTTGCTTTGCCTACAGAAAAACCAGTTTTTAATAAAAAGGTTTTAAGTCTATCATACCAAGCACGAGGTGCTTGTTTTAATCCATATAAAGCACGTTTGAGTTTGAAAACATGATCCGGATATTGTTCATTTTCAAATCCTAGAGGTTGTTTTACATAAACTTTCTCATTTATAAAACCATTTAGAAAAGCACTTTTAACATCCATTTGATATAGTTTAAAATCCATATAGCTTGCATATGCTAAAAACATCCTAATAGATTCAAGTCTAGCAACAGGAGCAAAAGTTTCATCAAAATCAATACCTTCCTCCTGGTTGTATCCTTGAGCTACTAGTCTTGCCTTGTTTCTTATAACATTACCTGTTTTATCTAGCTTGTTTCTGAAGATCCATCTTGTACCAATGATTTGATGATCCTTTGGTCTTGGTACAAGATTCCAAACTTCATTCCTTTGGAATTGATTCAGTTCTTCAGTCGTGGCTAGCATCCAGAACTCATCAATGATGGCTTCATCAATCTTCTTTGGTTCAAGTTGAGAAATGAAAGCCATGTTTGCAATCCGTTCTAGCTGAGCTCTAGTTTGAACCCCCTTCGTCAGGTCTCCCAAAATCTGCTTTTGAGGATGATCTTTGATATCGACAAATGTTCTTTGATGATCATCTTCAATAGACTTAGCTGTGTTATCTAAAAATAAATCTGTACTTTCAACATCAACATCATTAGTTCGCTTATGAACAGATTGATCAATAGATTCACAAAAACTAACATGCATAGATTCTTCAATAGTATTAGAACTCTTATTGAAAACTCTGTATGCTTTACTATGACTTGAATATCCTAAGAATATGCCTTCAACAGATTTAGCATCAAATTTATCCAGGCTATCTTTTGTGTTTAGGATAAAGCATTTACATCCAAAGACTTTGAAATAGCCTATTCTTGGAGTCCTGCCATAGAATAATTCATAGGGAGTTTTATTTAATAAGGGTCTAATGAGAACTCTATTTGTTATGTAGCATGCAGTATTAACAGCTTCTGCCCAAAAAGATTTAGCAATATTATTGTGTTGGAGCATGGTTCTAGCATATTCCTGAAGGGTTCTATTCTTTCTTTCTACTACACCATTTTGTGGTGCAGCTCTAGGAAAGGCAAAGTTATGAGAAATGCCATGCAAGTTACAAACATTTACAAAGAGTTCATTTTCAAATTCTCCTCCATGATCACTACGGATTTTCACAATAGAACAAGATTTTTCATTTTGTAATTTTTTACATAAGATTTCAAATTGACAAAACGTGTCACCTTTGTTTTTCAAAAATATTACCCAAGTAAATCTTGAGTAGTCATCTACTATAACAAAAATGTATTTATTGTGATTATGACTAGCTACTCTAGAAGGACCAAAAAGATCCAGGTGGAGAAGCTCTAAAGGTCTTTTGCTTGAAATGATATTTTTTGATTTGAAAGATGATTTTGACAGTTTTCCTAATTGACATGCATCACAAAAATAAAATTTTTTAAAAGATATTTTGGGTAACCCACGTACTAACTTATCTTTAGCTAATTTAGACATGTACTTAGAGTTGACATGACCCATTCTCATGTGCCATAAATGTTGTGAGTCATTATTAGCTATGAGGCAATGTTTTGTGATGTTTTCTAGGTATAGTTCATATATATTATTCTTTCTTATACCTTTTAAGATGATGTTTTCGTTGGTGTCTGTTATGAGGCATGCATCATGATTAAAGCTAACATTATAACGTGTGTCACACAATTGACTGATACTTAGTAGGTTATGATTTAAGCCTTTAACAAGGAGAACGTCTTTGATAAGAGGTTTATCTATGTTGTCTCCAAAGGTGATGGTTCCTCCTTCTTTATGATGAAGAACAGCAAAAAGGTTTGGATGTCTTGTCATGTGCTTTGAACATCCACTATCTAGTATCTATCTGTTCTTCTTCTTTGGAGCCTGCAAAATATTAAGTAAATCTTTTTTTTGGTATCCAATCGGGTCCTTTTTTGTTAGACTTTGGAACCCATATCCATTTTGATTTGGGTTTGTCTACAGCTTTAGAGGAGTTCAAGGAATTAAAATTATAGTACTCATTTTTAGGTTCAGAAGAACCTTTCACAAAAGTGGTCTTTTGATTCATACAAGAAGGCTTGTTGAAATGAGAGTACCCAATACAATTCTTGTAGAAAGAGACTTTCTGAGAGGATAAAAGTTTATCCAAGTTCTCTTTTCCTTTAGTAAACTTAAAAACCGTTTTCATGAGGTTTTCAGTTTTACTTTTTAATTCTGAAATTTCTACTTGCAGATTTTTAATTTTGGAGCTAGTAGAAGACATTTCAGAAGTAAGCATAAAATTTTTCTTTTTCAACTCAGAGTTTTCACTGCTGAGTTTTTCATTTTTCTAGGAAAGCTCTAAATTTTCAGATTTTAAAGTTTTATTTTTAAAGCTTAATTTTCTAGATTCTTCAAATAGTTCTTGAAAAGCATCTAGAAGTTCTTCAAAGGAAAAATCAGAAATTTCACTTACAGAGCTTTCGTTTGCCATGAAGCACATGTTTGCAGTTTTGGCTTCATCATCACTTGACTCTTCACTGGTGGATGGTTCTGAGTCATCCCATTAAGCATGCAGAGCCTTTTTCTTGAAGAACCTCTTCTTTGGTTCCTCGGTCTTGGAATTTCTTTTGAGAAGGGGACAGTCACGCCTCAAGTGACCTGGCTTATTACACTGATAGCACATGGGATCTTCCTTAGGATCTTTTCTCTCCTTGTGCTTGTTTGGAAGTCTGTTCCTTCTCATGAAGCGCTGGAATTTTCTGGTTAGTAGCGCAATTTCGGATTCTTTATCTGAGTCTTCATTCTCAGATAGAGCTGGGAAAGCTAGAGTTTTCTTTACCAGTTGTTCCTCTTCTCTTCTTTCTTTCATGTGGACTTCATAGGCCATAAGATTGCCTATTAAGTCGTTCAGAGTAAGCTTAGATAAATCTTGAGCTTCTTCAATAGCTGTAGTCTTTTTCTCCCAATCAGTTGTTAGAGATCTCAAGATTTTATTCACCTTTTCTGTCTGGGAATATGTTACACCCAAAGATTTCAGATCGTTGGTGATGTTGGTGAATCTGGTAAACATCTCTGTGATGGGTTCATCTTTGTTCATTTTGAACAACTCATATTTTCTGACAAGAGATGAGATTTTGGCTTCTTTCACTTTGTTGGTTCCTTCATGAATAACCTCTAAAGAATGCTAAATATCATATGCAGATTCACATATAGATATTCTATTGAATTCGTTCTGATCAATGGCACAATATAAGGCATTCATAGCCTTTGCATTTAGGTTTGCCATTTTCTTTTCTTCATCAGACCATAAGTTATAGTCTGCGGATGGAGATGTGTATGGATGCTCAACAATTTTCCATACAGCAAAATCTATGGATTTGAGAAATATAGCCATTCTGCACTTCCAGTATCCATAGTTGGAGCCGTTGAAGAAAGGAGGACGAGATGCGTGTTGACCTTCAATATCACGAGCATAAGAGGTAGATGCCATTTGTGCTGGAAGACTTGTTATGTCGAAACCAGCAAACCTGCTCTTATACCAAATGAAATTCCACTAGAGGGGGGGTGAATAGTGAAATACGATACAGATCGATAAAATAAAATAATCAGGCAATAAGGCACAACACATAAAACACAGAATTTATACTGGTTCGGTCAAAACCCAGATCTACATCCAGTCCCCAAGCAAACCACTTGAGCTTTCCACTATAACATCCGAGTCACCGGATAAATAGTACAACACCCTCTTCCTCATAGGTCTTCTTCTCTCAACAGAGAAGGGGCACACCCTCTTCCACAGAGGTCTTCTTCTCTCAACAGAGAAGGACAACACCCTCTTTCACAGAGGTCTTCTTCTCTCAATAGAGAAGGGCAACACCCTCTTTCACAGAGGTCTACTTCTTTCAACAAAGAAGGAAAACAATGAATAACAGAAAGTTACAATACTTCTTATAGAACCTTCAGAATGATATGAATGCACGAATGAAGGATTCTCAGAATGTTCTGTTTGTCACTCAGAGGATACTCTTTGTCAAAAAGCTATACTTGACTTTTTCTCTTTTCTTTCTTTTTTTTTCTCTTTCTTTTTCAAGGCTCTCTTTTCAAATATCGAATAGGAATTTCTCTCGTTGTAAGCTCACATGTCCATTCCATGTTGAATAGTTTATTTGAGTGTGTTTATATAGCTTTAAAAAAGTAGTCGTTACTTTTTGAAATCGTAGCTTTTTGAGATGTGAAATGTTATGTCATTTTAAAAATATCTTTAGAGAAATTCGAGAGAGTCTTCTTTCCATAAAAGTGAAATGTAGGGTACACTAGTCATTGTAAATGTTTAGGTAATATATATTTTATGTAAAAAGTCTATTTCTTACAATAGTACATTGAACGTTGGATTATAGATTATTATGAAGTTTTGTCTTTATTCTAATTAATAATTTGAGGTACATAAGTACTTCTTTACTTTAAATGAGTGTAAGTACAATGAGTGCTTTGAGATATTTATTTGTACATAGTCATGTCAAGTGTTTTCTTTATGTTGTGTTTTTCAAAGTCTTCAGAGAGAATGAAGACTACAAGAAAGTCGACATTCTTGAGAAGGATATTTAACAAGGATTTCTTACAGGAGGTATTTAATGCTATACAAAGAGAATGATGACTTCAAGTAAGTCGACATTCTATGGTTTTGTAAAAAGGTAACTAGAGTCTTTTCAAAACATATTATATTTGTTTTTCTTTGTGTAGCCGATTTTCATGTTTTGTCTTTTTCCTATATTTGAAATCATTTCTTTAAAGAAGGTAACTAGAGTCTTTTCAAAACATATTATATTTGTTTTTCTTTATGTAGCCGATTTCATGTTTTGTCTTTTTCCTATATTTAAAATCATTTCTTTAAAGAAGGTAACTAGAGTCTTTTCAAAACATATTATATTTGTTTTTCTTTATGTAGCCGATTTCATGTTTTGTCTTTTTCCTATATTTAAAATCATTACTTTTCAAGTTGTCTTGTATATGATATAAGGTACAATTATTACATTTTGAAATCATGTCAAAATACCTTTTTCATAAATGGTTGTAAGAAGGTACAATTATTTGTTTTCAAAAAGGAGCTTTTTGAAACTGTCGTATACTTTTATGAAATAACTTTTATGAATGAGTATGTAATATGCAATATGCATGTTCTTGAAGGTTCTGTTACATATGACTCTAAAGAAGAAAAAAATCTTCATCTTGAGGTAGCCGATCTCTTCAGTTGATCTTTAGGAATGCATGGCTCATCAAGTTTTTTCTTCAAGGAGTATGATTGCACCATAATTGTACTTGAACAGGAAGTCCCCATCCTTTTTGGGTGAGATATCCTTGCATCAAATACTCGTTAGATTTATGGCAAAACATATTCAGTCATAATATAACATTTTTCAAGAGGACATATTATCATATAATATAAAATCAAATACGACAGTGTATCATATTATGTGACATCAAAACAGAGTTTCTCAACACTCTCTTCACCGAGTTTATTGAGTGGTTTTTCTTTTATATTGTTAAATTACATCATTTGAACTACTTGCCAATCTTATCTCCGTCAATTTAAAAGAGGTTGCTACACTATTTAGAAAGCTATTTACATTGGATTCATAACAGAATTCGTTTTCTCTTGGGCTCTTGGAAAATGAGGAAAGGTTGATTTGGAGAGGGATTGTCTCCATCTCAATGAGACTCATGGCATGGCTTCTATCTTGAGGCTTGACTTTAGTGGGAACCACATTTGACGTTGTTGAGCTTTCCTTAACACACCCCAGCAAGTTCAATGGCTTGGGCAGGATGTGGAGCTTGGACATAAGCATAGCAAGACGAGAAGAATTGAGTGCTTTAGTCATGATGTGTGCCAATTGATCAATGGTGGATATGTATCTGATCTAAAGTTCTTGTGTTGCAACATGATCGCAAACAAAGTGAAGATCAATCTCTTTGTGTTTACTGTGATTATGAAACATAGGATTTATAGCCATATAGGTGGCGCCGATGTTGTCACACCAGAGGACAGGTGTTGCCATAGGTGTGATTATGAAACATAGGATTTGCAGCCATATAGGTGACGCCGATATTGTCACACCATAGGGCAGGTGTTGCCATAGGTGGGAGTTTGAGTTCAACAAGAAGTTGGTGTAGCCATAATAATTCTAAGGTAGCAGATTCCAACACATGGTATTTAGCCTCAATGTTGGACCGAGAAATAGTAGATTGCTTCCTAGCCTTCCAAAAAATAAGTGAATTATAGAGAAAAACTGCATAACCCCCTCTTGATTTTTTATCATCTAAACATCTTGCCTAGTCTGCATCAGAATAGGTGAATACGTGAAGTTGAGATCCGTGAGAGAATGATAGCCCATAATTGAGAGTAGATTTAACATTGTGAAGGATGCGTTTAACAACACTCCAATGGACTGTGGTGGGAAATGACAAACTTTATTAACAACAAAAGCAAGATCAGGGCGAGTGAGAGTGAGGTATTGAAGTGCACCAACAATTTGTTTATATGAGGTCGGGTTTGGATATGGATTACCATCATTGAGAGACAACTTGCAACCAGGTGCGAGAGGAGTAGAAATGAGTTTGGCAGCATCCATGCCTAACTGATGAAGGAGATCAATGACATACTTCAACTAAGAGAGAACAATGTTGCCTTGCACGTGTATAGCTTCAATGCCTAAAAAATAGTGTAAGGAGCCTAAATCTTTTAATGCAAACTCCTTGTTCAACACTGAGATGAGGTTAGTAACAAACAATGTAGAGTTATTGATAATTAGGATATCATCCACATAGATAAGGATGTATGCAAGAACAAAGTCATGATGATAAATAAATAAAGATGTATTTGCACGAGGGGCAACAAAACCAAGTTCTTGAAGAAAAATGCTTAGACAGTGAAACCAGGTTCGTAGAGCTTGCTTGAGACCACAAAGTTCCCTGTGTAACTTGCATACATGATTTGGATAATGAGGATCTGAAAATCCTGGAGGTTGAATCATATAGACCTCCTCTATCAGGCACCCATGGAGAAAAGCATTATGAACATCAAGTTAACGAATGTCTCAACCAAAGTGAACTACAATGACAATGATCACACATATGCTAGTGGGCTTAACTACAGGGCTAAATGTCTCAAAATAATCAACCCTTGCTTCTTGCATATATTCTTTGGCAACCAAGCAAGCCTTGTACCTTTCAATAGAGTCATTTGAGTGTCACTTGATTTTGAATATCCACTTGCACCCAATAACATTGTGACTAGGAGATGGAGGCTTTAGTGTCCATGCCCCATTTTGTATTAGAGCATTAAATTCTTGGAGCATAGTAGTGTGGGTCCTTGTAAGCTTGCAAAAAACAAGTGGGTTCATGATTACGATGAAGCGCAGTAAGGAAAATGGAAGATATGGGATACTTGGTAACACAAAAGGCTTTCAGTTTAAGGGAGCCAGTTTGGGACCAAGTAACCATGTGGTGAGTTTGAGGTGGTGGAGGAATAGACTCGAATTCTTGGGAATTAGAATCAAAACTTAAAGTAGGGGAAGGAGCAGAGGCTGGTGTTGTAGGAGAAGTGGGATGGGGAGACTAGGCTGGATGTGTTGCACCCACCGAGGCCTGCGTGGATCAAGTAGATTGATTGGGAGGGGGCTGAGCAATCGGATGTTGCGGCATGATAGGAAGAGAAATAGTGAGAAGAAAGACAATCGTAGGAATGCTAAGGGGCGAAGGTGATAAGTTGAGTGAAAAGGCTGGCATAGAAGCTTCTTTAAATGGGAAGAAAAATGTATAAAAAATCACATTTCTAGCAATCAAGGTCTTACCACTACGCTGGTCAAGACACACGTAACCTTTATGTTGGTTGCTATAACCAAGAAGGATACACCAAGTGCTACAAAAATCAAGTTTATGTTGGTTATAAGGGCGCAAGCACGGGTAACAGGCACACCCCAAAACTTTGAGAAATGTATACCCTGGGTCACGGTTAAAAAGTAGAAAATAAGCTGATTTCATATTTATGACAGACGAGGGAAGTCAGTTTATCAAATATGCAACTGAAATGAAGGCATAGTCCCAAAATTGCAGAGGAACTCCAGATTGAGTAAGAAGGGTTAATCCAGTTTCCATAATATACTTATGTTTGAGTTCAACGAAACCATTCTGCTCATGTCATGACTGTAAGTACACAAACACTGAGTGATATTCACCACCCCAATCGCTTTGAAGTGACTTGATGGATCAACCACAAATATTCTCAACAAGAGTTTTGAAAAACTCAAAAAACATCTAGCACATCAAATTTTTTTATAACACATAAATCCACTTAAATTTGGAATAAGTATCAATAAAGTGCACATAATACCTAAAACCTCTAGAAGAAGTGATTGGGGCAGGTCCCCACACATTTAAGAAAATTAAATCAAGAGGTCCAAACACTTTATAAGAAGAAGACTCAAATGGCAAAGTGTGACTTTTGCCTTGTTGACATGCTTCACAAACACTACTTCTAGAACATCACTAAAAGGAAGACCAAACTTCTTGACAAGATGAAGTACTACTCGCATGACCAGATGACCAATGCATTCATGTCACTGATCTATGGTGGTGCATTCTCCAACATTCACTTCCTTATTGCCCAGATTGGACTGTAAAAATTTGATTTTGTAAAGTCCATTATTACTTGTTCCCTGAGCCACTAGCATTCTCAGCATGCAATCCTTCACATAGTAAAAATCTAGGTGAAATTCAAAGTAGACATCATTATTCTTGAAAAAACGATGAAGATAAAAGATTCTTAGTAATGTCTGGAACATGTAGAACATCATGCATCATAAAGTTGAATTTACCAAAATTAACAAAAGAACTCCCAATATGATGAATATCCAAACCTGTACCATTACCCATGTGAACTGAATCACTACCTTGATAGTCTGACTGAATGAACAAGTTATTGAGATTGGCCGTAACATGGTGTGAAGCTCTAGAACCTAGGTACCATGCTCCATCATTAAAGATCTGAGATGGGGTAGTGTGATAAACTTCTGTTGTCGTGGGTTCCTTTTGGAATCGATAAGAGCGGCATTGAAGGGCGTTGTGGCCAACTTTACCACAGGCTTGGCATGTCAAGGGAGAAAGTGGTGGTTGGTTATTTGATTGTTGCTGTTGATTTTTGTTGTTCCAATTGTTATGACCATTGCAACCTCCTCCTCAGTCGCGATATTGATTGTTATTGCACCATTTTGATTTTCACGGTTAAACTGATTATTGTCATTTGTTATTTTGGCGATAGGTGACATTGACCTTGGGAATGGATGCCTTGGGCTCACTTTGATCAGTATTTCTTGTCCACCTTCTTTTCTTTTTTTGAATTTCTTAATGTCCTTGTCAGACTTATAGCTTTTCCTCTGATATTTGGATTTTCTTGGGACACAGTCAGTTTCTTCATCACCTGACATTGGTCTTTTGAGATTTTCTCATTTCCTTGCTATCCCTTTATGTCCCTATCTAAGTCATAGATTTTTCTATGAGATTTGGAATGAGAATTGCTTTTCTTAGGAATATAGGCTTCTTTCTCATCATTGGACGGACTTTCATCGTTAGATGAATCATAAACCTTCTATGTCATTTTCTTCTTTCTCATCTTATCTTTCTTAGGTTCTCTTCTTTTGGACATGTGGGATTTTGGTTTAATGTAATTCTCCTAATCACTTTCACTGAAGGAATCATCCTCATTTGAGGAATATCTCTTCTTGGATATTTTTTTTAATTTTCTTTCTTCCTTTTCAGCCTCCTTGTCCTTTTCTTGCTTGTTTGTATCTTTTTCCCACAAATTTCCTCTTCTTCCTCACTAGAAGAGTCATAAAATGAACCCCTTTTCTTCTTCTTAGGTTTTCTCACATTTTTCCTCATTCTTTTATTTTCCTTTCTTTTCTCGGATCTATGAGATTTTGATTTTCTCATAATCTCCTCTTAACTTTCACCAGAGAGTCGTAAGATGAATCTTCCCTCTTCTTTTCTAGGATTTTCTTTTCTTTTTCTTGATTTCCTTTTCCTGAGATTTTTTTCTCATGTATTTTCTCTCCCTCACTTTCCTAGGTATTGCCATCCTCTTTCTCATTTGGAGATTCCCCCCGTATCCTGGTCATTCGGGTCCCTTTCTTCCTCTTGGACCTCATGAATTTCATATCTCAAAACTAAGGCTTTTTGAGCTATTGTGAGTACCCTATATGACATTGGATCTTAGACTTGTTCATCCATCCTAGGCTCTTCAACTAAGAACTTGACATCACTAGTCGATTCTCCGATAACCCCTTTCTTAGATCTGCCCATGGTTTACGATGGCAAACAATATCACCTTGCACACAACTTCAAAAACCAGGGTATCTTAGTTAATAGGCTTTCATGCAGGCTCACTTTGGGGTTTTATAGGTAAAGAGGCGACCTATCAGATGTCCACTATATACCCAAGCTAATGCTTCTAGTATGTGTGAAACAATTCCAACTCCTTGGTCACCTGCCAATATACCTAAACTAATGCTCCTAGTACAAGGAAGGAGATCTTCCAATCCAAGAAATAGGACAAGGGATTTTGAAAACAAGAACAAAAGAAAATGAAATGGCCTTAACCTAGGAAGTAGGATAAAAGAGGAAAGAGCGCAAACACAATGCACATATTGTCTTCAAACAAGTTTTTGAAAGATCGTCGGGGGCAGACAAATATTTTTCTATGATCTACATGCCATGCAATGCAATGCCCCAACAATGTGTTGATGCTCAAAGAAAAGCTCAAAAAAGTCAAATTCCTAAGAAAATCTCAACAATAAAATAGTGGGTCCTACCGAGCATGCCAAAAATGAATCGTATGACTAAAATCCTACCTTTGAAAATCTTTTATTTGAAAAGAGATTATAGAAAAATATTTCTTTAGAAAACTGAGTTCTTTTCAAAGAGATATGGGGTCCGCACTAGTATGAGGTTAGACCGCTCCTCCCCAAGTGCTGATGGATAATCTAACCAAGGTTGAGATTTTTCTAAGAAGGTAATCCTCCAAAGCTTCTTCAAGCACCTATGAAGTAAGCCTATAGTGATAAACCCACCAAGGTTCAAACAAACAAAAAACAAGTGTGTGCAAGTTAGTAAAGTGTGTAAGAAAAAAAATCATAGGAAAAATAACATTAAAGAATAAGAGGAGAGAGAATACTTACTCGGGCTTCTAGCGAGCCCTAGCCCTTGCTCTATGAGCCAACAAAGTCTCCTTGCTCTTGTCGAGATTCCTATGCAAGAATGTCATTCCTCATAGAAAAACTACTTTAGAAAGCAAGAAAGAAGCAAAGAAGTAAACTATCCTAGGTAGGAAGAGTGTTAAACACTCTTTCATATTTTACAAGCTTGGTGGTCAACCAAGTGGGAAATCGAGTCCAAAACCTAGGAAAACTACCAAGGAAAGCTACCTAGATAAGATATCTAGCTTAGAAAAAAAGTTACCTGGAGGGGCCACTCCTAGATGTGAAGGAAGAGAAGGAAGAAGGTGGATGCTCCCAATTCTCCATCAAAGCACACATATTCAAGTAGAAAGGATCTCAAGATGTTTTTAAAATGAAGTGGGGAGTGTATTTATAGGTTTCTCGCCCATACTCTGCTCAAGATCGAAGATTTGGGTTGATCGGGATCAATGCCATACAAGAGCATTGGGACTGATCAATCGACACAAGATCCACTATATAGCACTGATCCAGCTAGGTCAAATCAGACTTGGATCAGTTCTTGATCGAAGTCTGGATCTGATCCAAGAGATGAGTGCTAAATCTAAGGTATGGTCATGATCGGATCAAGTCCATTTCTTTAATATGGCACTGATTCATATCAACTCTAGACCATGGGTCTGACACTAATCCAAACCAGCTCTAGACCATGGGTCTGGTGTAGATTCATAATGGATCAGATTTGGATTAAGACCAGATCTAAATTGGATCCAAACCCATATAGATCGACACCAAGTGAGAGATCTAGCTTCAATTTACTGGATCTAGATCTGAATCGGGTCGAATCTAAGTAAGATCATATCTAAATCCATTTAGATCGGTGACATATAAGAGGTCTAGCTTCGATCTACTGGTTTTGGGTCTGGATTGTGTCAAATTTGGATTTGAACCAAGTCCTGACCCACTTAGATTGGTGCCAGATAAGAGGTTTAGCTCTGATTTGGATTTAGATACAGATTGGGCCACTTTGGATCCAGATGGGTGGGTCTACCACTCAAAGAAGCTTCGGAAGATCACTTTCTCAGAAAAATCTCAACCTGGGTCCAATTATCCCTCACCATTTGGAGATGAACTGTTTGACCTTATATCAATGCTAAACCCACATCTCTTTGAAAAGAAGTTAGTTTTCTAAAGAAATATTTTTCTAAAATCTCTTCAAATAAAAGATCGGTAGGATTTCAGTCCTACACATATAAAGGTACATCAATATTACCTTATTGAGTTTCTCAATGTAATTGTATGATTCAATTAATATTTAATACATGAACACAAACTAAACCTGAAGTGCAATATCTTCCTGACAAGAGTATTGCCAACCACACACGACTTTGCATCATTGTAGGAAAACTGTTATATCCTTTGGCAATGGTTTCACTAATTTAAGGCAGTCACCCATTCAAAATTTGAACATTGATTGTTACACTCGAAAAATCCATGCCTATTGTGGATAACTCCCCTTGAACTAGATCTTTTCAGCCAATTTTTCAAAGTAAAATGGTAAGAAATAAAAAAAGTAAGATAAGGAAGAATCCAAAGTATGGGTTAACTCCATTATCTTCATCTATTCAGAGTTCGTCAAAAGCAATTGCCAACAATGTTAAATTTACTCTGCAATAAAATGTGATAAAGTAATTATGCACATTAAGTCTTGAGAAGACAGTGTTTTATGATATTTTTTTTATTTTTGAAAATAAACACTTGGCAAATGTATTCCTATCTTTGCCTACAGGCATGAAGCACAGATAGATCCTTAGAATGATGGAAATAAATGAAGACTAAATTATATGATTTTTTTTTTAAGATAGACTTTTTAAATAAAGTGATACTTCATTGTAATGAACTTTTATTTTTATGTTCATACTTTCATGCTTATTTTAGAATACTTGAGAATGAGCGGGTTTAATTAATATTTATGTTTAATTTAAATGTGACTTATCTGTCAAAGAAATTTAAGTGTCAATGATGCATTTACATCTGATTTAACTTTTCTCTTCATTTTTTGTTACTCAATTTTTAAAATACATACTCCAAACATGGTGAGGAACCAGTAGTTTTTTTATTTTTGATATTTACAAGAAGAAACCACCCCCAGGATCAGAGACCTAGTGGGGACAGCTCTGACAGACGTAGTTATGATCGCTGTCCTAGCAGCATAAAGCTCCGGCTTGCGCAAGGGGTGAAATCCTGAATCCGCTACTTATGCTTCCAAACAATAGAGGGAGCACACAACTCCTTTGAAATTCATTTCCCTTGAAGACCAGTTTCCCATTGAGAGTAGATAAGGTAAAATGGTGGGTTACAATGTCAAAGTAAAACACCAACACAAAATGTAACACCTGTTTTGTTTGGTACTTAAAGCAGTCGCCAAACAGGGGCAGAATCCAAGCCAAGGCACAAGTGTTGTTTCTGTATTAAACGTTTTGCCAAATTTGGTCTCAGAAGCGTTTTAGTGTAATTCAAAGCTCAGAACCTTAGGTCAAGATTGTGCACCTCTATCGATCCAATTATTAGTCGACTAGATTTTAGGTTAGACCTGTATTTCAAAAAAGAAATTCATGATATCCAGAACCCTTGTGAGACTGCAAGCAAAAGGCAAGTGCAGTTGAAAGCAAAAGGCGTTCTTGTCATTTGAAGCAGAAAAGAGAAAGAGTACAGCAAACAAGTATGCCTTAAACTAGGCAAGTTAAAGCAGGAAAGAAATAAAATGCCTTAAACTAGACAACTTACCTTCCCCGGATCAAACATGAAAGCTGGTTTGAGGATTAAATCCACACAGAGGGTAGCAGGGCCGTACCTGTGTTTTATGGGGCCTGAGGTGGAGGGAAAAAATGGGCTCCCTTCTGGGGCAGGGCTTCAAATTTTTTTGAGCCTCTATTAAAAATGAACTCCCTAAAAATAGGCCTCCTATTAATAGTAGAAGTCCGAGGGCAATATCTCGCCTCCAATTTTTTTGAGCTCCTATTGAAAATGAAATCCCTATTAAAAATGGGTCTCTAAATTTTTTTTTGGCCCAGGGGCCCCTCAGGCCCAAGTATTATTGGCCTCTTGACAGGTCCAGCTCAGGAGGGTAGCACTTTTTGGCTGTTCTTTTGTGTTTCTCGTCCAGCAAATTTAAAGGCCTGTTTGGGATAGGTAGCTGGGATGGGCGTTTATGGAGTTTATGCAGCAGCTGCTTTGCCAGCTGCCAAATTCATCCTTTAAATACAAAGGAGGAAGGGGCCTCACTTCCCATGCCAAATGCATAAATGGAGATTCCAAACGGGACCATCATAAGCGTTTGACCAAGATTTTGCCTCGGGAACACCAAATGCATGATCGCCCGTCCAGGTGCCGAGATTCCAAACAGGCCGTAAGACAGTCACACAGCTAATAAATGCAATCCAAAACTGGCAAAGTACCAAACCCCACCCCCACTTTTCCTTCCAAACGACCCAACTTTATCTTTGTTTCAATTTTTTTTAATAATCAAGGAAAAAGTTATTCACTCAGAAGTTCATCGGATCGAGTCCAAGTTGTTCCTAGCAGGGTTTAGACCAAATATATAACTAATTGGCTTTAATTCGAGTTAAGTTGTTATACTGAACGATTCAAAACCAGGACAAAAAATCCTTCCCCACCACAGCTCAGTGGTAGTACACATTCCTTTTTTTTTGTGAATGGTGTCTTTTAATCAGGTCTGCAAACGACCAGTTACTCTGCTCTTTCTAGAACAAACATTTTTTCTGCAACAATTGAATATCAATTTCACCAAGGCAGGTTAATTTCAAGATTTAACCTATTCATGTTCCATTGCCGAGATTTTGCAAGTGCCAACTTGATCCTTGTCTTTCGTACCATGATGTTTGGATGTTTATCTCACCTACTGTGAAAAGTAAGACAGAGATGTCAAATCTGTGTTTTGTCATGAAAACTGAATGAAACGAATGAGCCCTACGTAAAATGCTAACATCTTGATAAACAATGTGATAATTTCAAAAAACCACCTTAATGTATTGTTTTACCATGATTACAAAACGTTCTTTATATTTACCTTGCTTTAAAGTGTGTTTTTGTCTTTTATTTTTATTTTAATATCTCCTAATTTTATATATCAGAAAATTTTCATACTTTTTCAGAAACACAGAACACATGACATTATCTAAAAAAATGAATGACACACATTCTATCTTGTTAGTCCACAAGGGCTTCGCCTTTTAGGTTAAGGGCGACCAGGGTTCGTCGTCTGATACAAGATGATCATGGTTCGAAACTCAAGGAGGTCATACCTTGTCATGTGGTCAAAGCTCGACATACTTTCTGGTGGGCACCTATTTTATCAACCAGGCGTTCTTTTTTCTCTCTCTTTTAATTTTTACTCCGAAAAAAACCACCTCATAACAACGTAAAACTCTTAAGACTTTCCCTCGCCTTAGAAAGTTACCACTAATGGTCTTTGAAAGACTAAAAAATAAAGAGAGGGAACAGTTTTATCAGCCGTCACACTCCTCCAGAGACCACGCTACCCCACCAACACCGCAACACGCCCTTCCCATTCTTCTGGTCTGTCGCATATATTCCTCTCTCTCTCTCTCTCTCTCTCTCTCTCTCGTTGGTTCAACTTTGCCAGCCCAATTCAGAAGAAATCGTAGGCCCCACTCATTCCCCTTCACTTCGCCACACTTTTTCTCTCCTTTTGAAGCCTCCCATCCCTGGCAGTAAAACCAAAACCAAAACCAACACAAATACTCTTCAGATCTGAACAGTAATAAGAAGCAGCAGAAGAAGAAGAGTATGCGCAAAAGAAAACCAAGAAACCAACAAAATCAAGAGATGGGTATTTGATAGCTCCCTCCCTTCGAGTGCTTCGGTGAAGATATGGATCCCCCAACGGGTTTTTGGTCTGGTCTGTGTAGCCTCTTGTACTTCTTGCCATTCTTTGTGGGTTTGCTTCTTCTTGGCGTGATAAAAGGTGAATACTCATCTTCCTTTCTTCATGGTTTCCTTTATTTTTCACGAATGCGATTTGAGATGGAGTTTGCTCCTCAGGTGTGATCTTTTGCCCGGTAATATGCCTTATCATGACAATTGGTAACTCCGGGATCATCTTGGGCCTATGGCCTGCTCATGCCTTTTGGACTTGCTACTGCACAATTAGGTAATCCTTTCCATATATGTGCATACATGTCTTTATAAATGGTATGCATGTGCAGAGAAAGAAGAAGAAAAGAATTAAAGTAGATATAACTTTGGTTTTTCTATTAATGCAGAAGCAAACTGCTAGGACCAGTTCTGAAGACAGGATTGTGCCTCTGCATGATTGTTCTATGGGTTCTTTGGCCATTAGCAGGTATAATTGGTAGTGTTCTGGCTGGTGCCGGGTACGGCTTTTTATCTCCGTTGGTAGCTACATTTGAGGCTGTTGGGCAAGGGAAAAATGATGAATTCATCCACTGTCTGATTGTATGTAGGCAATCTTTTTTCTTCTTTGTACTCATGTGCCCCCCATGTGTTCTTTCTTTTCTTTTCTTGTTTGGAAATTTTTACGATTTTCAGAGGTTTGTAGGATGGTACATGCAGTTCGGTGAAAGGGAGCTTTACTGTGGTGCGGGATTTTGCGGACGTATGCTTCCACTCCTACTTCTCAATCATGGATGACTTGATTACTCACGAACCTCCAGATGGGAAGCCACTAGATATAAGGTCGGTTTATTTCAAGCATCTTGATTTCCAATAGCTTTTGAACATGTTGCGTATGGATCCACCATGATTTTTGGGCATAATAAGTTGATCCCTTAATCTCCAGTGACTGACATTCATACATACATATATGTGCGTATGTGGTAAGTATTTGTTGCTATTGAAGGTACCATAGTATTGAGTTGAAATCACCATTTTTTCATTTTCTTTGAACTTTTTTCATAAATCATACCCTACATATTGGTGTACATAGTTTGTTTGGTAGAAAAGGGCTTTTGGATTGCATTTTTGTAACATGCAAGAAGGCTTTTTAGTGGTTTAAAATATCAACGGCCAACAATGTACCCAAAATTTTGACTCAAAAGGTGTTTTTGTGCCGGAAAATCATGATTCAGTATAGATTTCTGCAATGGGTGTCATCATGAATTTGTTTTCTGCATTAACAATGTAGTGGTAAATGGCAAATTCTCGAAGAAATTTGGTTGGGCATGTTTGCTTTGGTCACAGGTGAGGATGAATAATCACAACTGAGAAGGTACAAGCTGGGATTGTTGGTCACAAGGTCAATCTCATGACCAACTTTCACAAGATTCAAGGCAAAAACAATCACAACTGACAATTACAATCACATGTACTTTTTTCATGCTTCACTAACCTTGAGAAAGTGTGGTGATTGTGATTTAAAATCACATCTTAAGAGAATCAAAGAATGACAGGGCATTACAAACATGCCCGAAGTCAAGTCTTTATTCATGAATCCCTTTTTCTTCTCAATGGTCAAGCTGGGGGCATAGTGACAAAAGTTAAAAATGGCAAAATATCGACAGCCAAAAACTAGCGAGAATTTGATTTTTTTTGAAAAACTTGCATTTTTTGGTAAAATCTCGGCAATAAAAAATAAATTTTTTTATAATGAAATATAAATGCAAATATTTAAAAATAAAATCACATGGTTTTTTCATGATAAATAGCCAATACAAACATAAATATCGCATTTTTAAATGCAATATTTATGTTTTGACGAAAAACTCATGAGAAAATGAAAATATCACAAGAAATTACCATTTTTAACTTTCAGGTAATTTCTCGTGATATTTTCATGAGATTTTCATAAATCTCATGAGATTTGTCACTATGGCTGGGGGACAGTCCCCGAGGGGGCTTGCATTGGAGATCCCTTGGTAGGGATAGTGCAACAACTCTAACCAGCCCATCTATCTTATTCAACCTATTAGTCAAATCTTTGGCACTGGAAAACATCAGGAAGGCGCTCATTATGATCTAGTTGATGTTTCTGTTAGTAATTCATGAGCAAGAGTGCCTCATAGATGCTTAGTAGTGAAAGCAAATGTATTTAAGGGAAGTTATCTAAAAGTGTGAACATATTTCTTGAAATCAAATGGGATGAAATCATGGCCTGATACGGGTAATTTTGTTTTTCTTAGCAGCATGTACTTGCATAATTGTATATCTGTCATATCATCTTGGTTAGACAATTGTGGGGCATTTTTCCTGCTTACCTTCAAATTAGGGACTTTTTTCTTGAACATGCAATTTTTTTCTCAAGCCGTGGTCTGCTGTCATTGGCTAGATAGAGACTACTGCTTTCAGCTGGATGCCAGCTTGGATTAGATCTAGAGATTTCATTAGCAGTACCTTCTTGGATTTAATTAAAAGAGTTATATTTATATCATGTTCATCCATCATTGGAAAAGCATTGGATGATTCAATAACTCATTAACAGCAAAATCCAAATCTAGTTCTGCATGGCTTTGTGCTCAGTTATCAATAAATATTAAATCATCCTGGTGTCTCTTTCAGAATTGGTTGAATTTTTCCTGTATTGATGTAATTCTTATTAATTTTCTGCTTCTTTGAGGATTGTGGACCTTATGCTCACAGGACTATTATTTGTTTCTTGAAACCTAGTTGCTCAAACCATCAGGGTGGGGTATTCTGAAATGAAATAAACAAAATTACAATAGATGGCCACTAAGGGCTACAAGAAATCACAAACACAAAGTGGTCACTAATGGAACCAAATACAATCCCACAAAGGAGATACATAATAACACTTCACAAGAGAGCCAAAAGTAAAAAATATGATTGTATTAATTCACAAAATTCTTAGACATTCTTTACAATAGAGAGAATGTGTAAAACCCGAGATTTTTTCTTTGGTAATTAAAGTAAATAAATGATGAATTATTGGTGCATCTATAACAATATTCCGAATTCTTAATTTTCTTGATTTCAATTAATTATTAATTTTTGTCTCCAATTATGAAGAATATTGCAAAAATAATTGTAAAAGCTAAAGTATGAGGACTAAACAAGAGTGGTGTTAGATCTTAAACCTTGGTTTTGGATCTAAATTTGGCATTTGGATCCAATATGGATCTGAGGTGGTATTGGATCTGAGGTGGTATTTGGATTGAATCTAATTTAGAATATTAATTGGATCCAATGGTAATGGATTGGACCCTCATAGGGGACGTCCTATGTGGACTCCATTTGGATCCCAGAGTCCATATGAGTTAAAATCTTATCTAGTTTTAATTTAGATAAATAAATGAATAAATAAAAAAACAATTAAGATTTTAATTAGAAAATTTAATTAAATTATTAATCAAGATATTAAAGAGGGTGGGACATCCCACACCTCTTGAATAGATAAAAATTTAGTTAGAATTGTTAGTGGTTAGTTGTAGATGTAACGACCTCAACTCATACCCCTTAAAAATGCGTTTTTTTTAAACTTTGCGGAAATCTTTTCAGACACCCGGAGCCTTTACAATTCCATTCACAATTGGATAACTAAACAAACTACCAGGGATCTTACATTCATCATCCGCCCATAGCAAGCCAAATTTTATTAATTAAGTAAGAAAAGTAGTCTCGAGACAAGTGCATAAGAAAAATCAGAGTGCAAAGGAAAGAAAAACAGAGTCACGTTGTCCACCTATGAAGTTGTCTAGTAAACGTGTAACACTCGTAGCTCTCTCAGAAGCGAGTCACTTCACTGATCCTCTGAAGCTATGAAAAACAAAAAAAATATTGTGTCAGAAATTCGAGTAATTCTGTGTACGAATCTCTCTAATGAAATAAATGAGTATAAAGAATACAAATAAGATTCATTCAATAACTTAGAGGAATACTATTGCAATAAGAACATGGTTTAAATAAGCATTTAGAACATTCAGCATGCAACAAGATATAATATCATGCATTCAATCATACAGGTCAAGTAGAGAAACAAGTAAATATTCATGATCTAATGCATAACAGAGATATGTATGATTTCAATGCAATGCATGAATACTTTATTATCTTTGATCAAGTTCTCCTATTATATGCATGCCCCTATTAGAATGCACACAATTTAAGTTCTTTTTATTACCGTTGCCCGTTGATATACCAAACAAGTAAAATTTTTCGAGGTCAAGTAGGGTTCCCAGGGTAACTTAACACACAAGTTGTATTTTATTATTAGGTTTCAAACTTAGCTCTCGATCAAATCACCTTCGGAATATTAGACCTCCTCATCTAATGTCGAGACACTAAGGACCTCTACATCCAATAGTGTCACTTTCTTGGTATACCAAAACAACAACTGTGTCTACTCACCACCCCCAGTTATAGTGGTGGACTCCCTAAAACCGTGGTCAGGAGAAAGAACTTCAATATCGTGTTCAGAGGTAATCAATAATGCACATGGAGTTTTTGTATCCTCGTGGTCTCCCAAAACCGAAACTCTAAGATTCTCATTCTAACTACGGGAGATCTCAGAACGTATATTATACTGTTCTTTTATCTTTAGCTTGATATTAAAGGTCAATTATTTAATTTGCAATTTCGCATGCAAAAGCAAAGGCACAAGATCCGTATATTCCCCTGCGAAAACCATCACGAGACCACCGCCCTCGGAAAAACATAGAACAGTGCAATACAATGCAACAACATTAATGTGATTTTTGCGATGCATTTAGATAAATAACAAAGGAGCAAACCAAAACTCGAGACTCTCGAGGCCTGCGATGACTCATTTCGATCATCGATGCATCATATGCAAAAATCGTGAATAATATACCACAATGTATTACTTTTGAATGCTTCATAATGCACATTCATATATACCATTTAAAGATGTGCATAAAATCATAATATGCATATGCATGTGCATAAGTTCACAACTTCATATTCATTGCATGCTTTCATTCGATTCGCACATTCATGTCAATTGCATGATTTCATTGAATGTACATATTCATTGCATGCTCTCACTCAATACCCAAATTCATGTCAATGCATAATTTCATTTAATGCGTATATTTATGTCAAATGCATGCTTTAATTCACATGGTCACGTCACATGCAAGGTTTCATTCATGAATCTCTTCACTTAAACATGTGGCTACTTATGCAATTATACATATGCAACATAAATCTAAAATTTCAGATTTGCACATGCTCACGAAAATACACATGTAATTAACATTGCATTTAAATATTAGTCACCCAAAATTAATCAATCATAAGCATGCACAATCAGTTTCTAGCATGCACATAGCCGAAGCATTCACCACGGGCGAAATCTGGAAATTTACAAAGACACAACATATAATAAATTTTTTTTTTGTAAAACAAGAATCCAGCACCCACATATATTTTTTTTATATACGTGACCCAGCCGACCTAGTCGGCTGGGTTTGGCACGCTGCCAAACCCACCCAGCCGACCCAATCGGCTGGGTCAGTTTCCTAGCCCAACCAACCCAATCGGCCGGGGCTGATTGCCCACGGCTCAGCCGACTGCAGGTCGGCTGGGCCCAACATTTTCATAACTGTTTTTTTTTTGTACAGTCGGCTGGGTCAGCCCTAGCCCAGCCGGCTTGGGCCAACTGCCCCACAACAACACATATATGAATTTCTTTCTTTGAGCTATGCGTGAACTATGCATAGTTACATGAATAATAATAAAAAAATGTTGTAAACATGTTCATGTTCACATATGCTTACCAAAACAAATTAAAACCTATACATGTCCAGAAATATCATATGAGCCATAAGCTTACTTGAAAATACTCATTCAAGAATGCATATATATTCAATGTTTTCAATAATTACATACAACATGATTTCAACATATATTATCATGCATATACTTAGTCCATACCATGATCCATCCATAGAAATCGATATTCATCAAAGAGGGTTCTAAAAGAACCACTCCTTCATCAATAAAAATTTTGTTATAACATGTACAATTTTTTTCCATGAAAAAGATGAAAGAAAAACAAGAATTCAGCCATGGAGGAAGATCCATGGATGCGTTTTTGAGAAATCAGCCATATAGACGTTTTTCCATGTATTACCATCCAAGATATTGCATAAAATCGAACAGGCATTCGATTTCTCACTTGAATCTAAAAGAGGAGACCTGTACCTTTGCGTGAATCGAGAAAAAGAACAAAATCAATGGTGGAAACTACGAATAATTGAAGAAGAAAGCCCTCTTCTTCTTCTTCCTCTCTTTTCCTCTCCTTTTCCCTCTCCCTTTTTCTCTCTCTTCCTCTCTTTTTCCTTTTTCTTTCTCTATTTTTTTTTGTATTTATAAGCTAATAAGTGGGGGGGGGGGGAACGCCCCCCCTTCTCCAGCCCATTCTAAATGGGCTGGAGAAGCTCATTCTAAATGGGCTGGAGAAGAGAGAGTTCTCTCTTCTAAAAACTCCTCTTCTAAGGGTTTTCCGAAAATTTCGGAACTCTTAAGTTGACTTTTCAAAACTTTATTTTATTTGGAACTCCTTGCTTCTCAAACCTTCTTAGATCTTTCTAGAAGTGTTCAAGGGCTCTTATAAGAGTCCTAAACAAATGTCAAAATAAATTTTCGGAGTTATATTTAATTAATTAATTATTTGATGTTAATTATTAAATAAATTTTCAGAGGCTTCCAAAAATTACCAAATTAACTTAGGAGGCTTCTTAATATTAATAAACCCCAATTTAAAGGTTTTTGATGAATTTAAAGGCATTGATTTGGATCTGGATCCAAAATCTAAATCCATCTCAGAAACCCAAATGGGTCTTGAGCTGAATTAAATCCAGATTAATATGGGTCTTGGATAGTGTCCAAATCCATATTAATTTGAATCAAATCCATATTAATTTGAATCAAATCCCTTAAATCCGGTCTGATCCAGTTCCGGATCCGAATCAACAAACTGCTCAATTTTTGAAAAAATGCGATTTTCAGGCCAACCGTAGCCCGAATCAAGAAAAATAAAATATCGTTGCGCTCAGTATTTCGAGACGCATCTAACGATATATAACTTGAATTTCGCTTCTGAAATTCGTCCAAAAATAACCCGAATTTCACTCGAATTTTGCTTGAATTTAAAGGTCGAAAATAAATCTCTTTCTCACGCTTCGATTGGCTCGTCTCGACCTTATCGATGAGATCTGGGCCAAGCCCAGACTCAAAAGCATCTGTCTAAGATCGACGCTCAAATGATTTTTCTCCGACTTAAGTACAAAAAATATGCGACATTACAGTAGAATAGTCAAACTTAAGAATCCTAATTAAATAAAATTTTTAGAAAAATCAAATAATAAATGAGGAAGGACTCTAGAAGATAGGGTTCTTCTCAAAAAGGACTCCTCTCCCCCTCCACACGATTTTTGAGGGGAGAGTCCTTCATCAATTAGGCTAGGGCTTGGTAAGAGGGTTATTTATACCCCCTCCCACACGCCCCTTTCATTTTTTCAGAAGAATTCTCTCTCTCTCTTTTCTTTTCCTTTTTGTTCCTCTTCTTCCTCTTCTCCTAAAAACACCTAGCCATTAAACCTACAAAACCTTTGGTGGTTGTGGTGGTGTAGAGATCAGATTACCTGATTTCCTTTTTGTTTAAAGAAACTATCGAATTTTCAGGTAAGATTTACGTAGTAGATGTTTGGTATATACATTAAGCGTGCATTGATGAATAATATATTATTTCAGAAGTATATTTACATGTCTAGATCTGTTATACACGTTTTCTTGTATAAAGAAAACATTATTTGGATTTGCAAAGGGTGAATCATGGGTTTTTCATCAAAACGATTGTGAAAAGCATGTCTAAATGGGGTTTATTTGTTGATTCGAGTTAGATTCAGTCATAACGTGTTTATTTTTTATAATATTCATAAGTTAACTCTTATTAGATCCGGTTAAATCCAAAATAGTGAGATTTCAAAGGTTTTATGGTCTCAAGAAATTTTTTAGCAAAAACATTTTTTGCGAAACCTAAGTTTGAGATAACTGATAAATTATTCTTAACCAGTTTTAGAAATAATTCGATATCTCTTCGAATATTAGTCCAAAAAATCTAAATAAAAATACTGGATTAATCTACTCATCTTGGGCTTGATTTTAGAATCTTTTTTTACCTAATTTGGATTCGTATTGAGAAAGAAACGTTTGTCCTAACAGAGCTCTAGTTTCAGGCTCTAGTTAGAGGATTGTTTCGACCTACCTCTGATGGAAGGTATAAATGCTCAAGCAAAATCATTCCGAATATTTTATAAAAATTTTGGGTGAAGTCTAACATATAATAGAAGACTCTGTAAAATGAGTTTTGTCAAAAACGTTTTATATAAATTTAAAGAAAAACACTAATCTGATAAAAATCTTGCAGTTTACAAATTCTGGATTGAAATTCTTTCATAATAGGATTTCATAAAAGATTTTTAATTATTTTTCTACTCATTATTTTTAAGATCGACTTGTTGGATTGTATTCTTGATAGGTACAAGTAGCCATAGTAAAAATATGGTGATTTTATACTCGATCTGCTATTTCTGGTAGATTTTGTAAAAACATGTTATCAAGGATCCAAATTTTCCTAAAGACTTGTACTTGTGATTAGATAGTACCATGTTTGGATCTTATTGTTTTACTATTTTTCTGATATAGTTTGCATATTATCAGTGTTAAGGCACCTTATTGAATCATAAACAAAGGGCAAACCATTGAGAAAGAACTGAATTTGAATTTATGCAAGTTGTAATTGAAAGATATTGTCAAAGCTTGATTATTATGGAACTTAACTGTTTTGGTTGATTCCAAAGAAGAGTATTTTTATTTATGTGATTGTGTTCAACATATTTAGCATGTTAAATATCTGAGTTCATACTGGACTTAATGATAATTGAATGGGTTGCATTTAAGAGAATTAAACCCCTAAATTTCTCAGAAATCGATTTAAGGTTTTCGCTCTTTTTTGAAATTCGATTCTTATAAATGAATATGTTATTGAGATGTGATTTTTCTAAGTTTTATGTGTTTTCGACTTGTGTGTTTTTGGTTATGGGTTAGTTATAGTAGATTAATTGATTCAATCTATTTTAATCCAGTCTGATATAATTTGATTTACTGTAAAATCAAGACATTAATCAGAGTCATGTTAATTACTCGATAAGGGTTTTTGGGAGCTCTTATCAGGAAAGTCGGGGTTTGTGGTTCTAATTATGTTTAGATGTTTTCTTTAAAAATTTTATAAATTCAGTTTTGAATTATATCAGATCTGATATAAATATTTATGATAGAGATAAATGTGAGTTCGATCATAATAAGTTATGGTTTCGGTGTAAGGATGCCATGCTTTTGAGAAATAAGCTCCTACACAAATTTGCATTTGATATTCATGATTAAATCCATTTATGACAGCTTAAGGGTATTTATTTTTTTGATAAATTGAGCATGAGCGTGATCTTATTTGCAAAACATGTGGAAGATGTAAATGAACATGTTGATTGCATGGTGATTTGGCAAAACATGTTTTAGTTGTGTGGTTTTGGGTTACTCTAGCCGCGGGACCTACATAATTTGACAGTGATTTAGAACTGTGGTTCTGTAAACACCCCAAATTTTCACCCTCATTCACAAACACTTACCTCCTGTCACTGGGACCCACTCTCTGTAGTCTTCAGGGAGCCAATTGGTTGATATTTGAGTCAGGGATATTCATAGCCCAAATTTTACAAAAATTTCAATACTCCATCCTACAATCAAGATTCAATCCTTATTTTGGCTCAATTTCAATTGTCAGTTCTCATCCTCGGATGAGAATCTCCAAATTCTTTGTCTCTGCCAGGGGTCCGGGATTTCAAGTCCCTCATCCAGGGTTTACATTTCATGTATCATTGCATATCACTGCATGCATTTGGCATATCGCTTCATTGCATTGCATGACATTGCATGTCATTACATCTCATTATCGAGATCCAGCACTTATATTTTCAAAATATTGAATCCAGATTCGAGTTTTAAAACTTTTCTTTCGAAATCAATTTCAAAACCTAGGTTTTGAATCAACATTTTTTTATTTGTTAACCCCCAGGATCTTCTTTTCTTCAGAAAAACAATCTGGGTTTGTTTTAAAGCCAATTTTTAACTGATTTCAATCCTCAGATGAGACCCAGCTAGGTGGTGTCACTTCTGGATTCTTTCATTTATCAAATTTCTCAAAAATCTCACAGTCCTAGTTGGATCAGGACTCTGTCTTTTCATCTTTTTAAACCTTTTTCAATTCTCCATTTTGATTTTAAACTAGACGTAGTCATATTCCTTGCACATTCTTTTCATTTTGGCCACTAAAAATGAACAGTCCAATACACAAAATGTTTTGGTTACATATATATATATATATATATATATATATATATATATCAAGGTGGTGCTCATGGTGGAAACAATTTTCGAGGTGGAAGAGCACATGGGCATCATGGACAAGGAGGTCGTGGGCTTCTTCCCACTCCGAATATATCAGGAAACTCTATTGTGGGAAATCAAAATATTCCTACATGCTTTCTGTGCAATAAAAAGGGACATATCAAAGCAAATTGTTGGTTCAACCCTCAAAACAAAAGCAGAAGTAACAAAGTAGAGGGAAAAAGGGAAACTGAGGGATCAAAGTCTTCTGGAGATGTACAACAACTCTTACTTGCAGCTTTATCACAGATGAATATTAAGCAAAATGATCAGGGAGAGTGGTATATAGACTATAGAGCAACCACTCACGTGACAGGTAATTCGGTTAAACTCACTAACTTATCTCCTTATTTCGGAAAAGACAGTATTATTACTGGCGATAGAACATACCACCCTATTACTCACACTAAAAATACATAAATTTCACTGTCATCTTCTAGTCTTAATTTGTTTCGTGTTTTTCTTGCTCCTAATATAAAAAAGAATATTATTTCTGTATCTAAGCTTGTTGATGATACAAATTCTTCAGTCGAATTTACCCCATCTGTGTATGTCAAGGATCTTCAAACGAATGAGACGTTCGCTAGAGGGGAGTGACGAGGGAATATGTACGTCTTCAACAAGGATCTTTCTACTGCTGTCTTGAAACCATCTTTTGTCTCGAAGTTGTCATCACAACTTCTAGAGTCAAGTTCTTCTAATGTTTTGAGTATGAGTCAATGCAATAAGCCATATATATGGCATGGTCGCCTTGGTCACTCTAGTCGTACTTTCATTGAAAAGCTTGTGTCGAATAATCTTGTTCCAGAGTCTGGTTTCCTTTCTGAGTCTAATGTTAAGAAGTATTTCAGTTGTCAGTTATGCAAGAGTCGTGTTCTTCCATTTTTATTCATAAATAAAAGAGCTTCAAGACCTTTTGAAATTGTGTATTCTGATGTATGAGGACCTGCTCTTGTATGTTCCTCTTTTGGAAGTCGATATTATGTTTTTTTTATAGATAGTTATTCCCGCTATACCTGGATACACTTCATGAAACACAAATCTGAAGTCTTTGAGTTGTCTCAAAAATTTTGTGCAATGGTTAGAAATCAAATTTCCACCAATGTCGTGCATTTCCAATGCGATGGGGGAGGTGAATATTCCTCAACCGACTTTATTGATTTTCTTCAAAATAATGAGATAAGTCGGCGAGTATCTTGCCCCCATACACCTCAATAAAATAGAGTGATTGAACGGAAACATCACCATATTGTTGAGAGTGCCATGAGCATGCTCTATGACAGCAATGTTCCCACTTCTTGTAGATAAATCTCTTTATTTTGTTCTTTTTGAACATCACCCGTGCATATTGATAAATCTCTAAGAAATAAGTTCCAGGATAAGGCCTCTAAATGTAGATTTATGGGGTATGCAAAAGACTACAAGGGCTATAGATGCTATGATCCCATTACCAAACGTGTTAAAATCTCCAGAAATGTTTTGATGAATAGAATTTTGAAGGTGAGCTTTCATCTCAGCAAAGTCAGCCTTGCAATATAGAAGTCTACGATCCGTGGATGAGTGCAAACTTGTTTGCCAGTGAAAGGCAGTTTAGTCAATCTTCTTGTGACAAAACTGAGATAAGGGAGGAAGATCATCAAGATCAGCTCATGTCAGAAGAAGCGGAACCTGCTGCATCTGAAGGTTTTAAAAAAAATTCAGGCCAAGTATATGCTAGAAGAGATAAGGATCCTTCTTCTGACAATGCAGAAGAGAGCATAAATCAACCCACTGTAAGGAGGTCTGTAAGAAATCATCCAATTCAGAGATGAGTTAGCTATGACAATTTTTCTCTGGATTTTCAGTTATTCATGTCACAGGTTGAGAGACAAGATGAGCCTATTGCATTTCATCAAGCCATCAAGTCACGTAAGTGGATTGAGGCAATGAATGAAGAAATGAAAGCTCTGCATGAATGCTAAACTTGGGTGATTGTTCCTAGACCTGAAGGCAAAAATGTTGAAGTATAGAACGTCATAAAGCAAGGCTCGCTGCTTGAGGTTTTACCCAAGAGTATGGACAAGACTATGATGAGACCTTTAGTCCTGATGTTAATATGAGAACTATTCGTATCATCCTTTCACTAGCAGTTGAGCATGGATGGACGTTGAGTCAGTTGGATGTAAAGAATGCTTTTTTGCATGGAGATTTGAAGGAAGAGGTATATATGGAGCAACCCCCCGACTTGTTAAAATATTATGTCTCTTTTAACTGTAAACTGAAATACCCATCAGGGGTATTTCAGTCCTTTTACTCAATAGGCGTCAGCCACCCTAATGGGCTAACATTTTTACTTTTTTTTTATTTACTTTTGCCTTTTACACCTTTTTCTTTTTACACTTTTTTTCTTTTTGACTGTTGTGAAAGGGACAACTCCATATAGTTGTTGGAGCTGCGCCAACAGTCACAAATGTGACCGTTGGGTGCAGCTCCAACAGTCATATTGAGTTGCACCCTGTGGCTTCTTTTTGCATTATAAATAGGCCTTAATGGCCCTTGTAAACACGTCATTTTTTGTGAGTGCATATGCAATAACAATGCTTTTGTAAAGCCCCTCTTGGGAACTTATGAATTGAAGCTCATTTTGTTTCATGCTTTTGTGCATGTGTATCCGTGCCTTCGTGCACTTGTGAGTATTCTCCTTTGTGCCTTTGTGCACTCTTTGTATTTCTTGTATTGTGGTGTTACACAGAATCTCTTTTTTATAGAGATTTTCACATGGTATCAGAGCAAGGTTGTTTGGAGAAAGAAATTGGTGTGATTCTTCTCAATATCAAGTGCCTCGGAAAATGTGCCTTCAACTTTTTGGTGATTGGAGTGGAGACTCTTCTTCATTCAATATTTTAGAAGATTACTACAACAAGAAAGATTTAAAATCTTATTGTGGTACGTATTCTTTTCTTTCTTCTTTCCTCTCTAATGGGTGATAAAGACTTCAATTTTTCTCTTGGTTTCAAGCTAAATGACTCAAATTATCACGTGTGGGCCGGAAATATGGAAGCTCACGTCAAAGAGGGAAAGGGCTTTGGGGTTACATTTAAGGCTCGATTCTGGAACCAGAGCCTAAAATTACTTTGGTTAAAGAAAGGGAAATCAAAATCCTTGAGGGAGATGAAAGAACTAATGCTCTTGAGGAATATAGTAGGAAACATGAGGAATGAGAAATGAAGAATTTCAAGATCTTGTCTTGGATTTTCTCTTTCGTTGAGACAAGGATTAATGCCGACATTATAAAGTTTAAAAAGGCTTCTCAAGCGTGGGAGTATCTTGAGAAGATGTATATTTTTAGGGACTTGTCCCATAAGTATTATCTTCAAAAGAGAGCGTTAACTCTTGTTCAAGGTGATATGTCTATAAGAGAGTATTTTGCGGAACTCTCTTTCATTTGGGATGAGCTTGCCATGCTTGAACCCAAGTGGAGTGGAGAAGCCATAGAGCTTCGTCATAAGCAATTAGAAGAAGACCGATTCTTCAATTTTTTGAATGGGCTACGGCTCGAGTTTGAGCAAATAAGATCTTCTCTCCTATCCTCTTTTACCTCTTCCTCTCTTGAAGATGTCTTAACTAAATTAAGTGGAGAGGAAACCCGTATGGGCATTAGCAAGCAAAATCCTAGTGTGCTTGCAATGTCCACAAATCAAGAAGAATGTGATGGTGTTAATGTTGTTTCTAGACCCGGTAACAATTTAAGAACATATAGACCTCCTCATTTTAAGAATCAAAATCAAGGAAATCAAGGAGGGAGAAGAGATTATAGCAAAATCTTGTGTCACTTTTGCAAATAACCGGGTCATATCAAACCGGTTTGCCCAAAATGGAATAAACTTCTAGCAATGACAACTACATCTCAACCATCCAAAGAGGAATCTTCAAAAGAAGCTCTATCTCTCAATCAAATTGTGGAGGCTCTTCAACCTCTTCTAAAGGGAGCTATTTTCGACATCGCCGTATCCACCTCTTCTCCTCCAGGTAAAACTTCTTGGCTCTTAGATTCGGGTGCATCCTTTCATATGACCCCAAACATTTCATCTCTTTCCGAGTATTCTAAAAATGTGTCACCTTCTTTTGTTTCGACCGCGGATGGTACTTCTCTCAAAATTAAGGGAATTGGAAATTTTAAAACCAAAAACTTCTTTATTCCAAAAATTAGACTTATACCAACATTAAATTTAAACTTGCTTTCCGTTTCTCAACTCACGGACCTTGGGTGTAACATTCAATTCTCATCTAATAAATGTTTAATACATGATCACCGGTCCGGGAGATTGATTGGGGAAGGCTCTAGGAAAGGAGACTTGTACTATGTGGACTTTCTTCAAATTCCTAAAAACACCTTTTGTAATATGGCCTAACATAAAGACATAAATGTTTGGCACAAGAGACTTGGTCATCCCAACATTACCAAGTTATCCTATCTACATTTTATTAAAGATCTTTTTAAAAATACTTTCTCTTATAATGATTGTATTCTTGGAAAAATGAGAAGTATACCTTTTGAACCAAGAACTATGTTTAGTACTAAACCTTTTGGAATTATTCATTCGGATGTTTGGGGACCGGCACCTGTCATATCCAAAGGTGGTTTTGCTTACTATGTGATTTTTGTGTATGATTTCTCACGATATTGTTGGATATATTTTCTCAAATATAAGCATGAAGTTTTTTCATGTTTTAAAACATATCATTTGATGATCAAAAATCAATTTAATAGTAATTTTAAGATATTTAGGACCGATTTCGGAGGTGAATATCTCTCTAATGAGTTTAAAAAATATCTTGAGGATTGTGGCATTGTCCATCATAGATCGTATCCTAAGACCCCACAACAAAATGGTTTGCCCGAAAGAAAGCATAGGCATATCATTGAAACCACTAGAACCCTTCTCATTTCCCAAAATATTCCTAAAAATTTTTGGGCCGAAGCGGCTCTTGCTTCCGTGTATCTTATCAACCGACTTCCATCCAAAACAGCAACAACAACAACAACAACTACGCCTTCATCCCAAAACAATTGGGGTCGGCGATATGAACCAACAAAGAAAATCATTATGGGTCTTCCACATGAATCCTTCTCCTCCATTCATTTCTATCCAATGCCATGTCCTCGGTGAGGTTCAAAGCATTCATATCCTTTCTTATCACCTCCATCCATGTCTTCCTAGGCCTACCCCGACCTCTTTTAACTAATATATTTTCCCATTTCTCCATCCTTCTAACTGGAGCATCATTAGGCCTTCGTCGAATATGTCCAAACCACCGTAAACGATTCTCTCTCATCTTATTTTCAATGGGTGCAACGCCTACCTTCTTATGTATCTCCTCATTCCGAATCTTATCTTTTATTGTATTTCCACACATCCATCTTAGCATACGCATCTCAGCTACACTCATTTTTTGAATATGATGTCTCTTGGCAGCCCAACATTCCATACTATATAGTAAAGCGGGCCTAATAGTCGTCTTATAAAACTTTCCCTTCAACCGCAATGGCATTCTACGATCGTACAACACTCCAGTTGCACTCTTCCATTTCATCCACCCAACCTTTATCCTATGATTTACATCTCCATCAATTTCTCCATACTTTTGAATGATAGATCCCAAATATTTGAAAGGATCATCCACCGGTATTTCGTGCTCACCAAGCTTCACTACACTCCCATCACTATTTCGTTGCTTACTAAATCGACATTCCATGTATTCTGTCTTACTCTTACTCAACTTAAAACCTCTTGCTTCCAATGTCTGTCTCCATAATTCTAACTTAGCATTAACCCCAGCTCTAGACTCATCAATCAAAACAATATCATCAACAAACAACATACATCACGACACATTTTCTTGAATTGATCTCGTAAGCTCATCCATCACTATAGCAAATAGGAAAGGGCTTAAAGCAGATCCTTGATGTAACCCAACCGTTATAGGAAAATTGGTTGTCACCCCTCCACAAGTGCGGACATTGGTTACTACTCCTTCATACATATCTTTAATTATACTAATGTACTTGAGAGAAACACTTTTCTTCATCATTGTCCACCAGAGAACGTCCCTAGGTACTCTATCGTAAGCCTTCTCCAAATCAATAAAAACCATATGCAAATCTTTGTTCCTCTCTCTATTTCTCTCAATAAGTTGTCTAAGAAGATGTATAGCTTCCATAGTTGATCTTCCAGGCATAAAACCAAATTGATTCTCCGATATCATGACAATCTTCCTCAACCTAGACTCAATCACCCTCTCCCAAAGTTTCATAGTATGACTCATGAGTTTTATACCACGATAGTTTGTGCAATCTTGTATATCACCCTTATTCTTATATAAAGGCACCAAAGTACTCTTCCTTCACTCATTAGGCATCTTATTTGTCCGCCAAATCTTATTAAAAAGATTTGTCAACCATTCTAAACCTTTCTCTCCCAAGCATTTCCAAGCCTCGATAGGTATACCATCTGGGCCAACTGCCCTTCTTGATTTCATTTTCTTCAAAGCCTCTGCAATTTCTTTCTTTTGAATCTTGCGCATGAAGTCACGATCCATCTCATTAAAAGGAATTGAAAAGTCTCCAAGATCCTGAGCATGACTTTCATTAAATAACTTATCAAAATAATCTTTCCATCTCTCCTTAATCTCCTTATCTTTGACTAAAACCCTTTGCGTTTCATCTTTGATACATCTAACCATACCCAGATCCCTCGATTTCCTATCTCTCATCTTTGCAAGCCTATAAATATCCTTCTCACCCTCTTTGGTATCCAACTTGTCATAAACCTCCTTATATACCTTATCCCTTGCGTTCCGAACTACATTTTTAGCTTCCTTCTTTGCTATCATATACTTCTCCAAATTCTCATTATCACGATTTTTACTTAGATTTCTATAACACTCTCTTTTAACCTTAATAGCTAATTTGACATCCTCGTTCCACCACAATGTATCCTTACCTAGCGGTGCACCGCCTTTAGACTCACCCAATACCTCCTTAGCCACCTTTCTCATGCCACCCGCTATCTTAATCCACATAGATTCTGAATCCTCCTCGAGACACCAATCAACTTCCTTAACTACCCGCTCTACAAACATTCCTTGTTTAGCTTCTTTCAGTGCCCACCACTTAATTCTAGGATTTATCATATGTCTATCCCTTTTGTGGTATTGTCTAATTCTAAGATCTAAAATTAAGACTCTATGTTGTGTAGCTACACTTTCTCCCGGTATAACCTTACAATCGATGCAACACCTATCTCTCTTTCTAAGTAGGAAAAAATCTATCTGACTCGTATTAACCCCACTTTTAAATGTTACTAGGTGAGACTCCCTCTTCCTAAACCAAGTGTTTGCTAAGATCATATCATAGGACAAACCAAAATCTAAAATCCTTTCTCCACTTTCGTTTCTTTTTCCTATACCATAGCCTCCATGGATACTCTCAAATCCATCCCTACTAATGCGTACATGCCCATTAAGGTCACTGCCGATGAAAAGCCTTTCTCTATAAGATATCCCTTGTACTACTCCATCTAAATCTTCTCAAAATTGACGCTTAATGGAATCATTTAAACCTACTTGAGGTGCATAAACACTAATAATATTAATAATATTCGTACCTAATACTAATTTAATAATTAAAATCATATCACCCTTTCTACGGACCTCAACTACATTATCTATAAACTCACGACTCATAACAATCCCTACTCCATTCCTATTCTTATTTATTCCTGTATACCAAATCTTATATCCCCAAGGTTCTATCACTTTTGCTTTCTCACCTACCCATTTGGTCTCTTGTAGACATAAAATATCAATCTTTCTCCTACACATAATATCTACTAACTCTACCAACTTACCAGTTAAAGATCCTATGTTCCAAGTGGCTAACCTAATTTTATGGTCTTGGACTAACTTCTTTACCCCCACCCGTCCAACAAAGTGAGGGAACCCTTGCCTATTTGACACCACACCCGGGCGCCGGTGTGACGCGTTGCTTCCGGGCGACGACCTAGCAACCCTTGCCCATTTATCACTGCCTCCGGGCCTATAGAGTACAGCGCGTCGCTCAGTAGGGAACGCCCCAACGAAATTCTCATATTGGTTCATATTCATAGGGTATGACTAAGTTTTTATGCTGGCTGTCACAGGCCTACAGCAACCCTCCTCCTTTATCCGGGTTTGGGACCAGCAGTGTATAACTAAACAGTTATACACAGGCGGAGTTAGACTTCCATCCAAAAATTTAGATAAAATTTCTCCCTTTGAGATTCTATATGAAAAAGAACCCGATTATAATAGATTGAGAGTTTTTGGTTCTAAGTGCTTTGTTCTTACCGATAAAAATGATAAACTCTCACCAAAAGTCATTCCTTGTGCTTTCCTTGGCTATTCGGAAACTCAAAAAGGATTTCGATGTTATGACTCTAAGAATGATAAATTATATGTTTCAAGGAATATAACTTTTTTGGAAAATGATAGTGGTTTTGAAAAAAAAAATGAATCTCATTTAGAGAATGCCGATTACTCCTTTCTTTTTGACCTTTTATCTAAGGATGATGATATCTCTAGTGATGATGAATCAACATATAATAGTGAAAATGAAATGGTTGAGATCAATAATAACTCTAACCCTTCTACCCCTCAACAAGAAAATGTATGAAGAAAATGTATCTAGAGAACCCATCACTTATTCTCATAGAGATAGAAGCACCTTTAGGAGTGCTATTGAACTATATAGTGAACCTAGTGAGACTATTTCCACTCATGATTCTCATCCTAGGAGAACTGAAAGAACTAGAAGGATTCCCGCTAGATTCGTATCTTTTGATTCTTTCTCTCCTAAATATCGAGCTTGTTTGAGTGCCATTCACTCTTATTTTGAACCAACAAATTTTGGAGAAGCCAAACAATGTACTGAATGGAGAGAAGCCATGGAGAGTGAACTCAAAGCTCTTAAGAAAGCTAACACTTGAGAATTTCAATCGCTTCCCAATGGCAAGAAAACTATAGGATGTCGATGGGTGTTCAAGGTCAAGACTAAGAGTGATGGTTCTCTTGAAAGGTATAAGGCTCGTCTTGTAGCTAAAGGGTACAGTCAAGAATATGAGATTGACTATGAAGAGACATTTGTTCCAGTAGCTCGTATGGTTACTGTCAGATGTCTTATCATCATTGCTTCAATTCGAAAATGGAATATTTACCAAATGGATGTCAAAATTGTCTTTTTAAATGGAGATCTTAATGAAGAAGTTTACATGGGTGCTCCACCTGGTATGAAAATCCCTAAAAATAAAGTTCTTTCGTCTTCGTAAAGCTCTTTATGGACTGAAACAAGCACCCAAGGCTTGGCACGATAGGTTTAACAATGTAATGACTGAAAATGGTTTCACTTCATGCTATACTGACACTGCATTGTTTGTTAAGAAATCTGATGCAGGAATTGTTATATTATTGTTATATGTTGATGATATGTTAATAACAGGTGATGATACCAAAGTAATCAAGAGCATTAAATCTATTTTGACTTCAAGAATTGAAATGTAAGACTTAGTATTTCTGACATATTTTTTAGGAATTGAGGTTGCCTGTTCTCAGAGAGGCTATTTTCTGTCTCAAACTAAACTTGCTTGTGAGATTCTTGATAGATCAGAAATCACAGATGACAAGGTCTGCGAAACTCCTGAAATAGTAGGTTCAAAGATGAAGACTGATGATAGGATTCTCCTAAAAGATCTCACACCTTACCGGCAACTGGTTGGATCCCTAACGTATCTCAACATTACCAGGCTTGATGTTTCTCATGCAGTACATGTTGCTAGTCAATTTCAACATGCACCTACTACAGTCCATATGAGCGTCATCCTTCGCATCAGCAGATACATAAAGGGTACAATAAACAAGGGAGTATTTCTATCTTCTACGTCTGAATTAAGTTTAATTGCTTATACTGACTCTGATTGGGGATGTGACACAAATAACCGTCACTCCACTACTGGTTTCTGTATTTTTTTAGGTGAATCATTAATCTCTTGGAGATGCAAGAAGCAACAAAAAGTATCGTTTTCATCCACCGAAGCTGAGTATAGAGCCATGACATCTACTACCATGGAGATTGTTTGAATTCACAACTTGTTGGAAGATATGAATATTCAAGTTCAAGGGCCCACAAAATTATGTTGTGATAATAAAAGTGCAATCTACATTGCCAAAAATCACACATTTCATGAGCGCACAAAGCATATCGAGATGGACTGCCACTATGTTTGCGAAGAATATTTAAGAAAAACCATTGACCTTCCTTATGTTACATCAGAATATCAACTGACAGACTTCTTCACCAAGGCGCTGTGTTCTCCAAGATTTAACTTCCTTCTTGGCAAACTTTCGGTTGTAACACCCTAAGTTTGAGGGGGAGTGTTAAAATATTATGTCTCTTTTAACTGTAAACTGAAATACCCATCAGGGGTATTTCAGTCCTTTTACTGAATAGGCGTCAACCACCCTAATGGGCTAACATTTTTACTTTTTCTTTTTTTTATTTACTTTTGCCTTTTACACCTTTTTCTTTTTACACTTTTTTTCTTTTTGACCCTTGTGAAAGGGACAACTCCATATAGTTATTGGAGCTGCCCCAACAGTGTGCAGGTTGAAGAGAACTCTCTATGGGTTAAAACAAGCATCCAGATCTTGGTTTGAAAGCTTCTCATTCAAAATGCAGAATTATGGTTTTCGTAGGTGCTTTCTTGACCATTCCTTGTTCATTTACAGAAATGAAGATGTGACTACTTTGTTGCTCATATATGTTGATGATATAGTCATCACTGGGAATTCTGACGATCACATACAGGTGGTGAAAGGTTTGCTAATGCATGATTTTAAGATGAAAGACCTTGGGAAATTGAGATATTTTCTTGGTGTTGAAGTGGATAAGAAAGGCGATGTTTTGACTCTTATACAACACAAGTACACTCTAGACTTATTGAGTAAAGCCGGGATGACAAATTGCAAACCCTTGACTACTCCCAGTGCTCTAAACCAAAGGTTAAGTTCATAGGATAGAGAAATATATCATGATCCCACTAGATATCAAAGCATTGTTGGAATGTTACAATACCTAACGTTCACCAAACCAGACATTGTGTATGTTGTGAATCAAGTATCTTAGTTCATGCATGAGCCGGGAACTGGACATGTTGAAGCTATGAAGAGAATGTTGAGATACTTGAAGGGAACCATTGGAGATGGACTTGCTTATCAAAGAAGTTGGTCAAGCAAGAAGGGTCATGAAATACTTACTTACACTGATGCAGACTGGGCAGGTGATCCAGATGAAAGGTCTGTTTCTGGTTATTGCATCTTCATAGAAAATAACCTAGTATCATGGAGTAGTAAGAAACAAAAGATTGTTGCTAGATCTAGCACAAAAGCAGAGTATCGGTCCATGGCAGCTGGGACAATAGAAGCAACTTAGGTGAGGCACTTGCTACATGATCTAGGAGAAATTATCACAAGTTCATTATTGTTATGTGACAACCAGAGTGCCATCAATATCTCTTTTAATCCGATTCACCACAGTCGCATGAAGCACATTGAAATTGATCATCATTTTATTCGGCAAAAGGTGGAAGATAAAGAAATCATGCCTCATCACGTTAGGATTGAAAATCAAGTGGCTGACTTGTTTACAAAAGGTCTAACAAAACATCATTATTGGTTCTTAAAGAACAAGTTGTCCATGGTTCAAAACCATGCACAACTTGAGGGAGGGTGAAAACACGTGATTTATTCTTGTATTGGATCAGGTCTAAAATAAATCCAGATCCATGTTTATATGCAAGCTTATGTACTGCGTAGGTGTAGGATATGTTTGTAATTCAACCTTTTTGCTAAAGGGCTTTTATGTCTTTTGTAACATAAATTAATATAAGATGTTTAGGGCACACCAAACCCATGTGAGGCTGCCGTCAAGTTCCTGTTTCTCTTTCTCTCCTTTCTCATATTCTCTTGCTGAATAGATCTGTGGTGTCACATCAATTTCTGACACCAATTTGTAATAGATGCAACGGCTATGAGTGTCCTAACACTAGTCATTCTAGCTACTGAGACAAAGGTTTTTTCATAGTCAATTCCATATTCATGAGAGCGCCCTTTGGCCACTAACCTAGCGTTATATCTTTCTAAAGTTTCATCACTCTTGATTTTAATGAAGTTATTTCTCATGTTTTAGCTTTTTCAAGGTCTTTAAGTCCTATATTCATTGCCATTATAGATGATTATATCAAGGTTTTAAAACCCGTGACTCGAAACTCGACTCGTTCTTTATTGACTCGTGACTCGGCGGGTCAACTCGGTGACTCGGACCGGGTTTTGTTAACTTTTGATTTTAAAAGAAAAACAATATATAATGTCTAAAACCATGTTTTTGAGTAAACATAGTCTCCAAATGTCTGTAAGAATATAAAAACAACTGCAAAGAGCTATAGAGGTTTGCTTGAATAATTGAATTTGATATCTATACAAGCACTTTGACTAATTCATGACTTGAATTAGAGGATTTGGTCACCATGAGTTCAGTCTGCTACTACCTAAGGTTCCTAAAATGGCCAATCATATATGCTAGCTTGTTTTAAAAGTTTTAATTCCCTCTCTAACAAATCCATAAATGTAAAACAAGGATATATGTGCATATTGAAAGTTTACAGAATGCTCAATATCAACATAAATAAGCAATTTTCTCATGTATAAAACTATGCAGGAAATATATTAATGGCACAACTATAAAAAAACTACTAATATTTGAATATGTACAATGCTTGTTCACATAACAAATGGATGATGAAACCTAAATGTGACTTCCCATAGGCACAATTGACCCGCTGTATATAGTGAGAATCATTTCTTTAAAATATTTTGCTAGAATAAGTTGATAACACAGGGTGAACAGTAGTTCGAACAACATGACGATTTTATTCTATGGATTTAAATGCTTTTTTATCTTTAAATGATTTTTATTTTCTTTTTTATACAAAATCTGGGGTAACCCTTGTTAAAATATATGTACTTATATATTTCGAAAGTGTAATTTGAAACTCAAAAAACAAATTTCAAACATCCCAAAACTCGCCCGAGTCAGGCCGAGTCAAGCGGAGTCAAGCCCGAGTTTTGGCAAACCGAGTTTTCCTTGCCGGGTTGACTCGCTGGAGGGGCGAGCCGAGTCGAGCCGAGTCAGCCAAGTCAATGAGTTGACTCAGCGAGTTTTAAAACACTGGATTATATGAATGCAAAGCTATTAGACATGTTCTATAATTTGGTGTCAATGTGATAAGATGCAAACCTATTTGGTGGGTTAGAAACATAATTCTAAAAAAAGTTTATTCTAAAGACGAATTTTGTGAATATTTTTCTAAAGCATTTAGAGGATTCCTTTGCTCATGCCGGGTATATATTTGTATGGGTTTATCAACAATACAATTATTTCTTATAGATGATTCCACATTCTCATCATTTGAATGCATATTATCATCACCATTTTCATTATCATTGTTATCATTCAAAGAATAATTACAAGAAGTCATTTGTTCTTGTGGCAAGAGGTCAAATAGAAAATTATAATCTATTTCATTATTTTCTTTGGTTCTCTCAAAACCATTTTCATTTTTCAAAAAGGTTCATCTTTAGAAACATATAGTTACTCTTAGAGTCAAAACATCTATATTCTTTTTGGTTTTCTTCGTAACCCATGAATATACATTCAATGGCTTTTAGAGACAATTTATCTCTTTTATGTAAAAGTACAGAACACTTACAACAAAAAATTCGCAATTGCTTGAAGTCAAGTGTTCTTTCAAATATTTTTTTATAAGGAGATAAGTATTCACCACCCGAATCGGATCTAAGAATATAGATGTTGCTTTGAAATTGATTTTTGATAATCATATAAATTTTTTTAAAGAAAGAGAACACATTGGATTTGAAGTTAAGGAAGTAGATCCACACATATCTAGTGAAATCATTGATAAAAGTAACATAATATGAATATCCTCCTTTTGATATTACAGTAGAAGGTCCCTAAACATCCGAATGCACTAATTCAAAAGGTCACTTAGAGACAAAAGTTCTATTAGGTAAATGGATGAATTTCATCTTTCCAATGATACAATCTTTGCAAATTAAATATTTTTCATTACAAAATTCTTTCCGAAAAGGAAGAAGATCCATCTTTGAGTAGCTTGGATGTCCAAGTCTTTTATGGTAAGTTTCAATATCCTTATCTGGGACATAATTAAAAAAAGAATTTGGAAGAAAATTTAGATAATTTATGAAGTAGAGATCTCCCTTCTTATGGCCTTGCCCAATCTGTTTCCTGGACCAGAGGTCTTGCACTGAGCAACCCTTAGATGAGAAAGAGATTTCACATCCATGATTGAAAATTTGATAAACGAAAAAGAGATTTAAATTTAGTTATGAAATAACCCTAACATTTGGTACACAAAAATTCTGAAAATAGTCTAAGGTTCCAATATTTTTAATTTGCAAAGAGGTTCTATCGGCAGTGAAAACATAGGTAGTTTTTAAACTACTGCATAAATCGGATAGACCATTCTCATGAGGTGTCATATGAATATAGACTCCCGAATCAAGGATCTAAGAAGATATACATGAAGGAAAAGATGAGGCTATTGCGACACCCGATGTAGATGGAGATTTGAGTAATTGTTGAAAATGCCTTCGATAGTTGCACAAGTTTAAAAGAGTCTCTTCCCTTGGTTCATCCTTCTTTGGTGTGGATTCTTCAACGGAAGTTACCTTATTCTTTGAAGAGTCATTCAACTTAGGTCCATTACGTCTTATATGCCCCGGTTCATGGCAATGATGACAAATAGCCTTTTTATAGTTACCATTATAGCTATTTTGCCTTCATAAATGTGGAGGCTTATAAGATTTCACATGATTGTTGCGTTTAGAAACGGCCAATACTTCATCCTCTCCCTTAATTATACCAAGACGAATTTCTTCTTGGCATATTTCGGCAACGACATCTTCCAACGGAAGAAGTTTAGATCGATGGAGGAGAGAAGATCTTGTTCAAATTCGGGCCTAAGCCCATGTAAAAATTGAAAAAAATGCTCTTTTTCCATTTGTTTCTTTCTTAGCTCAACATCCTCGCTAGCAACACGTTTGGATTCAAGAAGGCTCATCCCATAGAGGACCAAGAGTACTAAAGTAGTCACGGATATTTATGTCCTCTTGTTTAATGGTATACATTTTTTCTTGAAAAAATTACCTTGCCAAGGTCTTTTCGGGTATACATACCCTTTATAAAGAACCATGCCTCGTTAGCTTTGCATAATTTAGCAATGTTGGCACATATTTTGAGCTTATCATTGTTCATGAACCATGCAAGATTTTTTTGCATGTTTGCTTTCCAAATCCTCTAACTTAGATTGATGATCTTCACTGGCTTTGATTTGTGCATCTCCTTTCAATGCTTTTTCTTGATTTGCTTTCAACTTAGTGTGTTTGAGTTGAGGCTCTAGAATAGAGCCCATCACGTATCCCCAAAGCTTCTTGGTTTTGATGTTATTTTTTATAGCGGACGCCCACATCACGTAGTTGGAACCATTTAATTTGAAGAAGAGATCTATTTTTAGTTCATTCTCCATCTTGACTTGATAGAAGAAGGAAGAGAAAATATGGAAGACCATAAAAAAAACTCCTCCACCTTGAGTTCCGCAAGCACCACCAACCACAAACACTTTCCCAAAGGACCAAGAGCATTATGGTTCTGATACCATCTAATGAAGTAAGCGGAATTACAAGAATAAAGTGCAAAGTGCAAAGGCATATACAAGACTAAGAGTGGACAATACAAAAACACAACACAAACCCAAGAGTACAAAAGCACAAGTCCACTATGGGACAATACAAAGTGCCAACAAAGGGCAACACAAACAAATAAAAGAATAAGAGGTTTATTGATAATATGCTTGGAAAAGCATATTGGGAGAATAAGGGGAAGAGAACCCCTTATTTATATACAAAAAAGGAGGAGAGGGAGTGACCTTGGGGAGCTCCCAACGACTATGGTCTAAAAGACCATAGAGCCCCTTAAGGAACTCCCTGATTATAAAAAAGGAAAAAATATAAAGAAAATAATAAAAGAAGAAAAATATTGTTTTTAATAAACAATATTTATTACATATGAAAAGACAAAAATGCCCCTATAGGGTATTTAACTATTACAATACAAATAAATAAATAAATATATATGTATATATACATAAGTATATATATATACATATACACATATATTTTAACGGAAGGGTGGTGGTGATGATGAGATGGTGGGTAGTGGTGGTGGTGGTGAGGTGGGTGGTAAGTAGTGTAAAAATAAATTTTCTCTTGGTAGGAAACATTCCTCTACACACCCCCTCCCATGGAAGATTGTTTCCTATCAAAAAGTGTACTTTTTAGAAAAACTCTCTTAGCAAAAAAGTCTCGTTTGGAAGGGTCAGAAAATCCGTACGGATATTCCATTTTGCATCACTTTTTCTACATCTTTCTCGCTTCCAAACGTGCCCTTTAAGTCGCATAAAAAACCTTAATCTTTCTAAATCTGAGTTTACTTTAAAAAGTTTTTTAATTAGAGATTTCCTTTTCTAAAATTTGAGAAGGCATTCGATTTATTAAATACACCGCGGTGAGAGCGACTTCGGCCCAATTTTTTTTGGAACTTCTTTTGAAATAAGCAAGGTTCTAGTTGTTTTAATAATATGTTGATGCTTTCTTTCGACAACTACATTTTGTTGAGGGGTTCTAGGACAAGAGGTTTGGTGTACAATGCCATGGGTTTTCAAATAGTTTTAAAATTCATTTGAGATGAATTCTCCCCCTAAATTGGAGCCGAAGGTTTTGATGTTGGTCTTAAATTAGTTTTTAACAAGGTTATGAAAATTTTTAAAACATGAGAATACATCGGATTTGAATCTAAGGAAGTAAATCCAAGTGTATCTACTATAGTCATCTATAAAAGCAGCATAACATGAGAATCCGCCTTTTGACATAATGAGAGCCAGACTCCTTACATCCGAATGCACAAATTCAAATGATTAATTAGTCAAAGACGTTTTAGATTCAAAATGGAGCATTTTCATTTTACCAAGTATACAATCATTACAAATGAATTCTTTTTCCTTACAATATTTTTCAAAAAACAGAAAAAGTGATAATTTTGATGTACTTGAGTGTCCTAATCTTTTATGTTAAAGATCTAAATCATTTTTCAGCGTAGTTACAAAGAGTCTTTAAGAATACATAAATAGTTCATATAATAAAGATCTCCTCTCTTATGGCCTTGCCCAATCAACTTCCTTGAGTGGAGATCCTGCACCCAACAAGCCTTAGATGAGAATAAGACCTTACACCCATAATCGAAAATTTGAGAAACTAAAAAAAGGTTAAAGTTAAGTTTTAGAATGATACTCTTGGAACAAAAAATTATTTGGAATCTTTTGAAATGGTTTTTAAATTTCCTATACTTATAACATCAAGAGAGGTTCTATCGGCGGTGGACACATGAAAAATAAGAATTGATGCAATCAGAAAGTAGGGATTCACTGGGTGTCATATGAAATAAAGCTCCCTAATCCAAAATCCAAGAAGTCCTACCTGGAGGAGAAGATGTAGACACGACCGCACTGTAAGTAGATGGGGTAGCTTTTAGATATTGTTGAATAGCCTCCACAAGTTGAGCAATGGACAAGTCTTTGATATCACTTCCTCTTTTGCTTGTCTATTCTCGTTTGGGAGTTTATTCACTTATTGCAGGAACTTTCTTTTTGAGTTTAGAACTTCAGGGCATTCTGGTCTTATTTGCCTTGGTTCGTTACAAAAATAATAAATAATTCTCCTTCCTCTATTGTATTTGTTGAGAATAGGTGGTTCTTTGTTTAAGTTCTTTTATATTAGAGGTGTTTTTGAATTTTTGTCCTCATAAGGACTTAGATGTAATTTCTCTTTTTGCCTCTCTCTATTTAATATAGAGAGAAGCCCTAATCAAGGGTTAACGAGTTCTATTCTTGCAACCGTCTCTCTCTCTCTTTTCTCTCTCTCTCTCTTCCTCTCTCTCTCTCTCTACCTAGGGTTCGGGGCATCTCTTCTCTTCTTGAACATGGTATCAAAGCCAACGATCTCAGGAGCGTGATCGATCTGTAACGATCTTAGGAGCGTGATCTACACCAAACATCAAGTACTCGAACCAGGTGTGGATTAATTTTTTTTTTGAGATCTGATGACAGATCTGGCCTAGATATGTTATCAGACCTAAAGAGCATCGTGGGAGTGAACCCTCAGGTCTGGCAGTCGTAACCCTTTTCTCTTGAGTTTCACATGCCGTGACTTCTGGGTGTGGTAGCTGATAACAGATCCTAACTTCGTATGGCTATGTGTGATCGAGATCTGCTGCCATGATTTGTTTATCGTGTCCCTGTCGTGATTGCTTTTGTCCTTTGAAGAAATGAACTTTCTGTTTGTGGCTGTCGTGATTTACAGCATTTGTCAATATGATTTCAGCAACTGCTGTCGTGATTTCAGCCTCTGTCGTGATTTCAACATCTGCCGTGATTCTTCATGCTGTCGTTATTTGTTTTTTTTTTGCTGTCGTGATTGCAACTGTTGTCATGACTTCAGCATCTATCGTGATTTCAGTATCTGTCGTGATTCTTCATGCTGTCGTTATTGGTTTTTCATGCTGACGTGATTAGTTTCAGCATCAGAAGTTCTGTAGTGGAAACAACAAGCTTGTTTTCTCTGCTGTGTTGAAAATTATCATGTTTATATGCAAGTTTTTTTTGTCGAGGGATTCTGTGTTGAGTATAGATGTTGGTCGTTGGTTCTGGCTGATGCGTGATTGTCATGTGTGTGGGCTGTTGTTCAAGATTCATGTGTGTGGGCTGCTGTCCACTACTGTAGTGGAAATTGCAGGCTTGATTCCTGCGGTGCTGGGAAAATACTCTTTTTGTGACCTGTTGTTATTGTCGTGGTTTCTTTTTGTGAACAACTGCTGGGTTGCTTGAAATTTGTCCAGATTTTTTATCTCTGCTGAAACAGAAATATTTTTTTAGTATGGCCGAAACTTCAAAATGTGATTCCAAATTGGAACATATTGGAGAATATAAAACATTTGCCAATCCTTTTTCGTACGGCTCTTCTGTAAGGTTGAATGAAACCAACTATGCCAGATGGTCCAGAACGTTTATGATGTCTGTATCTGGACATCGTCGAAAACATATTTTGTTGGAAGATGGACCCACTGAAAAATTGGGAAAATATGTTACTTGGGATGAAGATAATGACATAGTTATGTCATGGATCATGAATAGTGTCGAACCCCATATTGCAGATGGATTGATCTACTATAATACAGCCAAACTGATGTGGGACAATCTTCGTGATACATACTCACAAGAAACGAATGTGAGTCGTGTCCTGCAAGTCGAACGTGAGATATATAATTTGCAGTAGGGAGAACAGACCTTAGCCCAGTACTATGCCTTTGTCAAAGCTGCGTTTGAACGACTTAATGCTCACAGGCCTCTGTGTTGCTCGAAGCAGAAGGATCATCAAGAACAAACCATGGTTGCTCGTTTTCTTACAGGTCTCTCTTCAGATTTTTCTGTTGCAAAAGTTCAAATGTTGACTGGATCAGATGTTCCTACTCTTGTTGATGCATACAATCGTCTGAGTAGACTAGCGATCTCTCTTCCACAATCTCAGTTTGTGACTCAGTCATCTGCTCTAGTTGTCTCATCTGGTTATGGGCGTGGAAATCTTCAGAATATCAGAGGACGAGGTCGTGGACGAGGTATTGGAGGTAGAGGAAAGCTTCAATGTACATTCTGTGGAAAATCTAGACATTTAGAAGATCGTTGCTGGGATAAACATGGTCGTCCAACCTCCTCTTCATCAAAGTCATATGCTCCTAAAGCAAATGTTACTACTATCGAGGCAATAAATGTACAAGAGAATATCGCTGCAAATGAAAGTAGTATCACCCTTAGTCGTGCGGAATATGATGAGTTGATAGCTCTTCGACCTTTGAGTTTCACCCCTCTTGTAGATGGTGTTGCCTATTCAACCGGAAATCATCTTCATCCGACTGATAATAAGTGGGTTATTGACTCTGGTGCATCCAGACATTTGTGTGGAAATTCACGTATTTTTTCAGATCTAAAGGATATTAAGGCTCAGCTTGGAGTCTCATTAGCCGATGGGAGCTCCTCCCCGGTTGTTGGTCAGAGAAATATGTCTATATCCTCCTCATTACAGTTGAAAAATGCTCTTCATGCTCCAAACTTTCCTCAAAGTTTACTCTCTGTTAGTTGCCTTATAAAAGAACAAAACTTTAGAGTAATATTTGATCCAATGGGTTGTCATTTTCAGGATTTGCAGACGTGGAAGAAGATTGGTGGAGGCTATGAAGAAAATGAAATTTACTACCTACATCATCCAATGGGTATTGTTCATGCTGTAGTGGAACATTCATTCAGTCCTGTTCAGTGGCATCGTCGTCTTGGTCATCCTTCATTGTCAAAGCTTCGGTCGGTCTTTCCTCAAATTCCTTCCACCACATCATTTCAGTGTGAAGCATGTCAGTTGGGCAAGCATCATCGCAATTCGTTCCCTTCGAGTCAGAGTCAGTCTAGTAATAAAGTTTTTGAACTTCTTCATGCAGATGTATGGGGTCCTAGTAAGATTCCTACTAGGACTCAGTGTCGTTATTATCTTGTTATTGTTGATGATTTCTCTAAGTTATCATGGGTATTTTTAATAAAAGAACGATCTGAAGTTCCAAGTATTATCAAATCCCTAATTCTTGAAATAAAAACTCAGTTTGAATCTATTGTCAAGATTGTTTGCACTGATAATGCTCTCGAGTTTAAATCAAAAGGTTTGTTACAATTTTACCAAGATCATGGCATCCAACTCCAAACTTCCTGTGCCTATTCATCTCAACAAAATGGGGTGGCTGAGCGAAAACATCGGCACCTCCTTGATGTTGCCAGGACCATTATGATTCAATCCAATGTTCCTGCGTTATACTGGGGTGATGTGATTGCCACTGCTTGCTATCTGATCAACCGCATGCCTTCGTCTTCTGTGGGTGATCAAATTCCAGTACATATCCTAAAACCGAATGCCCCGCTTTTTTCTTTCTTACCAAAAATATTTGGATGTGTTTGTTTTGTACACAAACTTGGCCCTGACCATGATAAATTAGCCGCTCAAGCTACAAAATGCATATTTATCGGTTATCCAAAAAATCAAAAGGGCTATCGATGTTATGATCCTATTTCTCGCCGAGAGTATGTCAGTGCGGATGTATCTTTCCTAGAATCCTCTCCATATTACTCTAGTTTCGGTTCCCCGCGGCAGGTTGATCCAGCTGAGTCTTTTCCATTACCCATACCTCCTTTTCCTTTGGAATTTGTGCCCTCATTACCGAACCAAACTTCATCCTCTTCCAGATTTAATAATCCTCCATTGGTATATGTGCGTAGAGCTCCACTTTTGCAAGAGCCTTCATCTTCTTCTTCTTCTGAGGTAAGTTCGACTGACAATAGTGATCTTCAGGGTGATGATAACAGGCCTATTGCTCTACGAAAGGGGACAAGACAATGTACCTTATATCCCATATCTCATTTTGTCTCCCATGCCAGAATTGGACATCAGATGAAGTCTTTTATTTCAACCTCATCTGTTGAAACTATTCCTCTGAACTATCAACAGGCAGAACTTGATAATCGCTGGAAGCTGGCTATGCAAGAAGAAATGACAGCTTTAGTATCTCAGCATACCTGGGATCTAGTTGATTCCCCAGCAGATGCTGACATTGTTGGATGTAAATGGGTATATACAATAAAGTACAAATCTGATGGTTCTATTGAAAGGTACAAGGCCAGATTAGTCGCGAAAGGGTATACTCAGACATATGAAATTGACTTCTTTGAAACTTTTTCTCCTGTTGCACGAATGGGTACCATCCGTCTTGTTCTCTCAGTAGTTGTTCAGCATGGTTGGAGCTTGTGCCAATTAGATGTGAAAAATGCATTTCTATATGGGGATCTATCTGAGACCGTTTACATGCAACAACCTCCAGGATTCGAGGTTGAGGGGGAGTGTCAGAAGGTGTGTAGATTGAGAAAGGCGATTTATGGCTTGAAACAAAGTCCTCGTGCATGGTTTCAAAAGTTGTTTGAAGTGATGTCAAGCTTTGGCTTTAATAGATCAGCAACAAATCATACACTTTTTATAAAGAAAACTAGCTCTGACATAGTTGTTATGGTGGTATATGTGAATGACATCATTCTTACAGGAGATGATGTGAAAGCTATTGAAGCCACAAAGGCTCATCTTCAAAAACACTTTGTTACAAAAGACCTTGGTTCACTCAGGTATTTTCTGGGTATAGAAGTTGTTAGGAGCCGTGAAGGGATGGTTTTGTCTCAACGGAAGTATGTTCTTGACTTATTAAAGGAAACAGGCATATTGGGAGCTAAACCAGCAAATATTCCCATAGACCATAAAGTTCAGTTGTTTGAAGAAGGGTCAAAACCAGTTGATAGCAAAAGCTATCGCTCCCTAGTAGGGAAGTTATTATATATGTTACTGTGACCACGCCGGATATTGCTTTAGCAGTAAGCAAAGTTAGCCAGTTTATGGACAAACCAATTGAGGTACACTGGAATGCAGTCGTAATGATTCTCAGATATCTAAAATCATCCCCTGGAAAAGGGTTATTGTTCAGGAAAGGTGGAACTCTGGAGATAGTAGCCTATTCTGATGCTGACTATGCTGGATCTGTAGTAGATAGAAAATCTACCACAGGATTCTGTGTGTTTTTGGGAGACAACTTGATTTCATGGAGAAGTAAGAAACAAAATGTGTTTTCCAGGTCGAGTGCAGAATCAGAATATCGGGCTATGGCTCAAACAACTGCTGAATTGATGTGGGTTCGCACTGTTCTTCATGATCTCCAGGTGAAGGTTCACTCTCCAATGACCATGATGTGCGATAACAAAGCGGCAACATATATAGCAAACAATCATGTCTTTCATGAGAGAACAAAGCACATTGAGGTTGATTGCCACTATGTAAGAGATATGATTCAAGCTGGTCATATCACTACCAAATACCTAAAGTCGGAAGACCAAGTTGCAGATATGTTTACAAAGCCTCTTTCTAGGCCAAATTTTTCAAAATGTTGTGACAAGCTGAGCATGATTGATATCTATGCTCCAGCTTGAGGGGGAGTGTTGAGAATAGGTGGTTCTTTGTTTAAGTTCTTTTATGTTAGAGGTGTTTTTAAATTTTTGTCCTCATAAGGACTTAGATGTAATTTCTCTTTTTGCCTCTCTCTATTTAATATAGAGAGAAGCCCTAATCAAGGGTTAACGAGTTCTATTCTTGCAGCCGTCTCTCTCTCTCTCTACCTAGGGTTCGGGGCATCTCTTCTCTTCTTGAACAATATTTTTTCTCAAAATCTTCTATTTTCTTAAAGTGAGGTTTATACATCCTCACATGGTTTTTGGGACTTGAGATGACAAAAAACTCTTCATTTGACTTGTGCATGCCAAATCTTGTCTCATCTTGACATACTTCGGTAAGAGCCTCACATATAGGAGCAGGTGTAGTTCTATAAAAATAGAGATAGCCGTACTTGCTCAAATTCTAGTCTAAGGGTATACAAGAAAGAAAAATTTTCTCTTTCAAGTTGTTTTTTTTTCATTTCTATTGTCAGTCCTCACTTGGGTTCAAGTATGGCTATTTCATCCCATATAGGAGATAGGAGGCTATAGTAGTCTCTAACACTTTTATCTCCTTGTTTGGTACTACGTACCTTTTCTTGGAGAAAGTATAGACGGGCCATATCTCTTTGAATGAATATACTCTTGAGACCCATATGTCACATACTTTCTTGAATTTGATAATGTTGGTGACCGAAATACCTTGTAAAATTTGTACCTATTTTAAATTTAATAAATATAAATTTTTATTTATGTTTTTTGATGTCTTGGATTAAAATAATATATAATATATGTATAATAGAGTTGGCACAACTTTGGATCCTGATATGGATCTTGGACTTGCTGGTCGAGATCCATGATCCATCTGGTCGAGATCCATGATCCATCTGTAATAAGATAAATAAGTAATTATAATAATGATAAAAATAATAACTATAGTATTAATATAATATATACATATTTAGTAGTTTGGTTAAGGAGGGATGTCTATTTCTAGAAAGAAATAGAAGTTTTTCTATTTCAGAGTTGGCGTCTCCTCCTTAGAGGAGTCTCATTCGTTTTATAAAAAGGGGTGTAAGCCCTCTCTCTCAATCACGATATTGAGGGAGAGAGAGAGTAAAGGGAAGAAGCCAGCAGGCAGTGTGTTCACCTTCATCACTCCCTTCCTCTTCTTCAACTTCTTCTTCCTCTTCTTTCTTCATTGTTCGAATCACAAACAAGGTACGGGTCTTTCCTCTTGAGATTTGATAGGCATGGGGTTTTAACCTAAATCGTATCAAGCATGGGTTGAGAAAAGAATCAAATCTGTATGTCTATGTATAGATTTTTTATTTTATCAAACCTGAATTTTTTTTGGCCAATGCGAATATCGATTCTTGATTAGGTTTTGATGGGTCTAAGCATCTAAATTTATCGCAGTCATAATACTAAGAAAAGTTGATGTGATTATTTGGGTTTGGATCAGATTTATTTGGCTTATCTTTTAAATCTGCATCTTTTTTTCTTGAATCGAGTTCAGGTTGGATGTAGTGCGATCTATTTAACTGATTCTTATGTTGTGTTTGAGTTCATAAAACTGATTTTAATACACAGTCAAAATCGATGCTGATGTGGTGATTGAATCTGCATGACTGTTTCCAACGTCAATTTTCTTTTCAGTTTGAGAAAAGGAAATCTGAATGGGGAATTTTCATAGATAATGTCAGGCCTCAAAAACCAGTATATATGTATTCACAAACAGGTTCACTACACTGTTTGATTCCTATTGGTTCGTGCATCTCGGACCTGTTTATTTAGATTTGTCTGGTTTGGAATTTGAGGGAATTAGTGACAGTCCTGTATCACATCAAGATGATTCTGTTAGCATAGGATCTGGATATTTATCTTGTATGATATGCCTTCTTATGATTTGAAATATATCTCTATGTTAACACATCCAGTCTTACTAATTGGGATATAAATTTTTATCGGGTTCATGTTGTGATTTCATAATACATGTATCGCATTCACTGTGTGGTCTAAATTTGTTTAGTTAGAACTTCCTCACTATAATCAGATTTTTCTTTAGGCACCATGAGATCTGAAATCACTTTTGATCTCAGCCATCCCATGATCCAAACTTTCAGTTATGTATAGTACCCTTTCAAAAACAAACAAAAATTGGACATGTTGATTTCTGTGTATGTTGATCGTGATTTACTGATGCTGGGATGGGTGTACATTCTGATTTGTCATACCGCGCCAGGCTTATTCTATGTTCTTCATGCCTGTCCTGAATTTACATTGTGTTGGTTAAACTTTGATCCATATAAAAACTGAATTGATGACGGTTAGTTGGGGTTTAATAAATCTGGAGCTTTTGAAGAGATAAAACCGTGTTTTGTTTTGCTGACAAATCCAAATGTGTTTTTTTTCTTGAATTTAATAAACTAAGCTGCAAATTATGTGTTTAAAATCTGGTTTTGGAATTTGATACGAAATCTGAATTTAACCAGAACAAACCTGGGCTTTTACTAGACATGCAAACCGGCGATTTTTAGATAAACCTAAGTCACACGGACTCGGCTAGGGAGGTGCCGCACCCAAGTCGACACGCCCCGACATAGGTGCGGCTTAGGACACGGTCCGGACTCGGCCAACGACGAGTCAGACTCGGTCAATGAATCGAGGCTGAGTGCGTCCTCGTTTTGGACTCGGTCAACGTTGACCGAGTCCATATTCGTTCATTTTTAGGCTGAAAAAACCAAAAAAAATATTTTTTATGTATTTTTTTATATATATATATATATATATATATATATATATATATATATATATATATATATATATATAAAGAGACTGTGCTGTGCACAGTCACAGCTGCACTGTGCTGTGTGCACAGTCATTGTGCACTTATATATATATATATAGCCAAGTCCCCGTGTCCAAAATTTTTAAAATTGCGCCGCACCCGCACCCATGTGACATAGGATTTAACTAAAATATGAATTTATCTATCTTTGTTAAATTTGACAGGTTTTGGTTATTTAGTTGAATTTGAATTTAATTGAAGTAAAAAGTTGGATCTAGTCGGTTATAAAAATTTGGTTTTTAGCCATGAATATGCATCGGTGTTATGTCTCAGGTGAAACTACCGTGAATACGAATTGGTATTCCTCTATTTATGTGCGATTGTTGTTCACCTGAATTTGCAATGTTATTTAAGCATATTAGATTTGCATAGTGGTTTTGGGTTTGACCACTTGCGGGCTTTTAGAGGCCAGATGCTTGTGTGTTATTCTTGAAATAAGAAGCCTTGAATGCATTGCTATGTTTGTTTAATTATGCTTCTGAGTTAATTTAGAAATGGCATATGTATTATATTGTTGGAATTAACAGGGCAATGGCCCAATTAGATAATGAATGTTGATTTGTATAATTGTTCTTGTGTGAAGAACTCTTAATTAATTAAGAATAGTATAAGAGACTGAATAGTGTAATAATTGTTCTTTCTTGGTTGTCCTCTAAAATGGTGGGATCCTTGGATAGCGGTTATAGGGGACCGTGAGGATACTGAACGCCGTGTGCATTGTTTTTCTCAAGAACCCGATGAGTGGTTCGTGTTCTCTGCCACGGTTATAGGAAACTTCCACCACTTAGCCTGAAAGTGGTGGTGTTTGACTCAGCTGCAGTTATTGGTATACCAAGAAAAGTGGTGTCAATGGATGATGATACCCTTGTCGTCCCGACATTAGGTGATGATTCCTAGTGTTTCGATTGAGGGTGTTGATTCCCAACGTCGGTCGATGGACTTGTGTGATACGTAGTGAATAAAATACAATTATGTGATAAGATACCACTAGGGGACTGCCTTGGACCTCGAGACTTTGGCCCGTTTTGAGTATTTGCAGGTTTTATACAAGATGAAACTTAATGTGTTGCATTAAGTAGGGACATGCATTCAAAAGCAATACTTGATAATTAAATTAAAAAGTCATTCATGCTAGTTACATTGGTTCATGCATGCTTAAATGTTTATATGGCATATAATTTTTAATTGCCTTAAATTAAACTGGTTTATTTTTGTAAGCATGTTTTAAATAAGAATTGTTTGTTAGAGTCCTCTTAAGCGTATGTTTGATTTGATTTATGCTATCTTCCTTACTGTTGGATTTTGAGAGGGTCTCGTACAAGAACTTCAGTTCTTACCTCGTTTTTAAAAACCCTTTTCATGCACTCAGGCTTAGTAATGGTGGGACCGACTTGCTGGAGGGAGTGATGGTTTATGATTTGATGGACTGAATTCTGACTGTTTTAGTAATTATGGTTTTTGGAGAGCTTGTTAAACCCTAAATGGGGACTATGCAATTAAATTAAATTAAATTAAATTTATGGTTTGCATAATTCTATGTTTGGAATGAACGATGGGTTATTGATATTAAATCTGTAATGTGCTCCGGATCCTTGGGATATTTTTCTGCAATATTTTAAAATCATTTATTCATAAAATTATTTTTTTTGCATTTTTCGAGGGTCTTGGGGTCGTTACAAAGGTGATATTGAGTTCCATGGTATTCATAATCCATAAAGGGATTTGTCCCAATCCTCTAACTTATCTTGATAATCTTTCAAAGCTTTTTCCTTTTCCTCAAGGGAGAGTGCTTTCACTTGATCTTCTTCTTTCCTTGTGAGCTTCAATTGAGGTTTGAAAGTGGATCTACTAACAAAACCCTATAACTTATTCTCTTTGATGTGATTTTTCATGGCGGTTGACCACATCAAATAGTTGTTCTCATTAAACTTGAAGTAGATGACTGAAAACTCTCTTTCACTCATGTTCACGATCAAAGAGATAAGTCTTCTAGCAAGAAGATGATCACCACCAAGAAAGAAGCTTGATATTAAAAATTCAAATTACAAGAGCCCGAGGCTCAGATACCATGAAATGAAATAAGCAAAACTACAATAGATGGCCACTAAGGGCTACAAGAAATCACAAACACAAAGTGGTCACTAATGGACCAAATAGATTCGCACAAAGGAGATACACAATAACACTTCACAAGAGAGCCAAAAGTAAAGAATATGATTGCATTAATTCACAAAATGCTTAGACAGACATTCTTTACAATAGAGAAAATGACCCTATTTATAGAGCCAAGCAACAACAAAGGGAGGCAGTCCAACGGTCATAAATATGACTGAAAATACAAAATAAAAAATAGAAAACAGCAAAAAAACTTTACTAAGTTGTCCCTCTTACAATATACAAAATGACCAAAATACCCCTGATATATAATCATATTTTAACATATTTGACCTTGACTTACACAAGGTGAAAGCACTAACAAACATCACTAAGAACATGTATAAGAGCATTTGTGAAACTTTATTAGCACTAATGTTAAAATGATGAAGTCAATCCTTTGTAGAGTTTTGAGAACGTTAAGTTTCCAAGAAATGGTTGTCGAACACTCTTCTCATCGAGCAAGGGTTCTCTTGAGAAACTGTCACGGTACATGGTATTCTTGTATTTATTTAAATAGGTTGGGTATATCATATTTCTTCATTGTAGCAAAGGGTATTTTTGTATATGTGTGTTTCTAATCTCTCTATTTAAGTGAGATTAGACCTAATGAGAATATAACGATTCTCTCTCTCTCTCTCTCTCTCTCTCTCTCTCTCTCTCTCTCCTTTACTCTCTCTCTCTCTTTTTTGAACTGCGCAAAACCCTAGTTATCTTCAACATAGTGTCAGAGTTGGACGTAGTTCTGAGCATCTGACTGTATCGACCCACCTGTGGATTGGTTCCAGCATGCGTAGCATCTGATTTAATCTGTCGTCCTTCTCTTAGGGTCTCGTGTGTACAACAGAAACGTAGATTTGAAGCCAGCATGTACAGGATCTGATCCGACGTTCCTTCTCCAGCAGAAACGCAGACCAGATGGTTATCGTTGACAACATCTACAACGACTGGTGTACGTGTGCAATTTGGATCGTGTCCTCCCTATTGTGATCCAACTGTCTGATTGTGTTGGATCTGGCTTCAAAGTGTGCCAATGGTGGTAGAGTGGATGTTGAATAAGTCTACAGTTTCGGGCATGAACCTGACGCATCCCTATCGTGTTGGATGTGTGGTCGTGGTATGCAACCTGTCGTAGTCGTGGTATGCAGCCTATCACAGTCCCTTGTTAAGGTGGATGGTTAGGTAAATTTTCATTAAAAATTATATGTGAAAGTTTGGATCTGAACAATCGTTGTGTTACAATTGGTGGTCGTGGATCTCAAATTTTATCTGTGAAATTAAAACTTGATATAGTCTGTTTTATAGTTGGTTGTTGGTGTGCACCAAATCCGGACTTTCAGCAGGTTGTGTGCGCACGTGTGTGAAACTCAGAGGTCAGATATAAAGCAGTGGCTGACTTTCAGCAGGTTGTGTACCTACATTTTGAATCAAGCCCATTATTATATCCCATGGCTGAAACTCAGAGGTCAGATATAAAGCAGTGGCTGATTCTAAAGCCTTTGCAAGCCCATTTTCGTATGGATCATCAGTAAAATTGGATGAGACCAACTATGCTAGATGGTCTCGAACATTCATGATGTATGTCTTAGGGCATCGTAGAAAACATATTTTGTTGGAAAATGAGCCCAAAGATAAAACTGGAAAGTATGCTACATGGGAAGATGACAATGATATTGTTATGTCATGGATTATGAATAGCGTGCAACCTCACATAGCCGATGGGCTTATTTATTACACCTTCGCAAAACAAATGTGGGATAATTTACAAGATACTTACTCTCAAGAAACTAATGTTAGTCGGATTCTTCAAGTAGAGCAAGTGATCTATAAATTGCAACAAGGAGAGCAAACTTTAGCCCAGTATTATGCCTCTGTGAAGGCAGCCTTTGAGAGACTAAACACACATAGACCACTGTGCTGTGACAAACAGAAACTACATCAGGAGCACACCATGGTTGCACGGTTCCTTACTGGCTTGTCATCTGAATTTTCAGTTACTAAAGTTCAGATGTTGACAGGCTCAGATGTTCCCACTCTTGCTGAGGCATATAATCGACTAAGTAGGCTTGTCATATCCCTTCTTTCATCCCAATTGGAATCACAAAATTCTGCTCTGTCTGTTTCCTATGATCGAGGCCGAGGTTTCATTCCTAATACTTGAGGACGTGGACGTGGACGTGGTCGAGGTATAGGAGGACGAGGCAAGCTCCAGTGTACCTACTGCGGGAGATTTGGGCATTTAGAAGATAGATGCTTTGACAAACATGGAAGACCTCCTGCATCTTCAGCTAAAGTTGTTCGTCTCCCGTTGTTCCTCCTAGTGATTCAGTGACTCTTACTCGTGATGTGTATGATGATTTGATGGCACATCATTCCTCTGTGACTGATGTTGCATGTTCTGCAGGTGATGGATTATCTTCCCAAGGTAGTCGGTGGTTTATTGATTCAGGGGCATCTAGACATTTGTGTGGAAATGAATGTGATTTTTCATTTTTGAATAGTGTTGCTAACCATAAAAAGGTAGTTCTTGCCGATGGGAGCTCCTCTCCCATTATTGGCCAGGGAAATATCTCTATTTCCCCTACTCTACAGTTATCAAATGTTCTTTATGCCCCTTCATTCCCTCAAAATTTGTTATATGTTAGTCGTGTTGCAAAAGAATTGAATTGTAAAGTAATATTTGATCCTACTTGTTGCACTTTTCAGGACTTGTTGACGGGGAAGACGATTGGTGGAGGCTACGAGGAAGGTGGAGTCTATTATCTACACTAACCTGTTGGCTCTGTTCATTCGGCAGTTGAGTCATCCTCTAGTTCGTTGCTTTGGCATCATCGTCTTGGTCATCTTCCGTTGCTTAAATTGCGTAGAGTCATTCCTCATATCTCGTCGTCCTCTACTCTACTGTGTGAAGCATGTCAGCTTGGGAAGCTTCATAAGAGTTCATTTCCGTCTAGTCAGAGTCCTTCAAGTCAAAATTTGTTTGATCTTCTTCATGTTGATGTTTGGGGTCCAAGTAGAATTCCTAGTCGTTCTAAGTGTCGTTATTATTTAGTCATTGTAGATGATTTTTCCATATTGTCTTGGGTATTCTTGTTAAAAGATAGGGCTGAAGCCCCCATTATTCTTAAATCTTTGATTATTGAAATAAAAACTCAGTTTAATTCTTGCGTCAAAGTTGTTCGCACTGACAATGCTTTTGAATTCAAATCCTCTGAATTATTACAATTTTACAAAAATCTTGGAATCCAACTTCAAACTTCCTGTCCTCATACCTCTCAACAAAATGGAGTAGCGGAGCGCAGGCATAGACACATTTTAAATGTCGCCCGTTGCCTCATGATTCAGTCTAATATGACCGCGTCTTACTGGGGAGATGCGGTGCTAACTGCGGGATACCTAATAAATCATATACTTTCAACCTCTGTGGGGGATCACATTCCCATTCAAATTCTTAAACCTGAAGCTCCACTGATTTCTATCTCTCCAAAGGTGTTTGGTTGTGTGTGCTTTGTTCATAAACTTGGTCCCACCCGAGATAAACTGTCACCCCAATCTATAAAATGTGTTTTCGTTGGGTATCCCAAACACAAAAAAGGATATCATTCTTATGATCTCATTTTCCAGAGAGAGTATGTCAGTGCGGATGTTTCATTTTTTGAGTCTATCCCATATTTTTCTAGTACTTCTCCAAGATTACATGCTAGCCAAGGTGACTCCTTTCCTCTTCCCGTCCCTCCATTTCCATTGGAGTCTGTCAGTCTTGAGCCTCTCGTTCCAAGCCCGGTTCCGTCACGTTACAAAAAATCCTCCTGTGGTGTACACACATCGAGCTCCACTCAACTCTGTGCCTTTGCCATCGGCTCCTCCAGAGGTAAGTGTTCCTGACCCTACTGACGAGCCTATTGTTGATGATGATTTACCTATTGCTCTTCGAAAAGGACAAAGGCAGTGCACACTTCATCCTATTTCTCAGTTTGTTTCTGAGGCCAGACTCGGTGGAAATATGAAGAATTTTGTATTAGCACTATCTGCTACATCAATTCCTTTAAATCATCATCAAGCTCTTCTGGATCCCAAATGGGAGAAGGCCATGCAGGATGAAATGGATGCATTGCTTTCTCGGAGAACATGGGACTTAATTGATCCTCCACCTGAGGCTGCTATTGTCGGTTGTAAATGGGTCTATACTATTAAGTATCACTCAGATGGATCGATTGAAAGGTTTAAAACTCGTCTGGTTGCAAAAGGCTATACTCAAACTTATGAGGTGGACTTCTTTGAAACATTTTCTCCTGTTGCTCGTCTTGGGACTATTCGTCTTGTCTTGTCAGTCGTTGTGCACCATGGTTGGTGTCTCTGTCAGATCGATGTGAAAAATGCCTTTCTATATGGAGACTTGGAGGAGACAGTTTACATGCAACAACCCCTGGGATTCGAAGTTCAGGGGGAGTGTCAGAAGGTTTGCAAGTTGAACAAGGCAATCTATGGTCTCAAGCAGAGTCCTGGTACGTGGTTCTCCAAGCTGGCTAAGGTCATGTCAGCATTTGAGTTTGTTCGATCTGCCTCAGACCACTCTCTTTTTATTAAAAAGACTTGTACAGGGATTGTGGTCATGGTAGTATATGTTGATGATATTATAATCACAGGTAGTAGTGAAAAAGATATCTCTGAAACCAAGTCCCACCTGCAGAAACACTTTGTAACTAAGGATCTGGGACCACTCAGATATTTCTTGGGCATAGAGGTTGCAAGGAGTAAAGAAGGTTTGGTTTTGTCCCAACGGAAATATGTCTTGGACTTGTTAAAGGAGACAGGGATGTTAGGTACCAAACCTGCAAGGATTCCTATGGATCCTAAGGCTCACCTATTTGATGAAAAATAAGAGTATGTGGACAATAGCAGTTATTGTTTCTTAGTTGGCAAGCTATTATACGTGACTGTAACTAGACTTGATATATCTTTAGCCGTGAGCAAGATCAGTCAGTTTATGGACAAATGTACAAAGGCTCACTGGGAGGCTGCAATGATGATCCTCAAATATCTAAAGTTACCCCTTGGAAAAAGACTATGGTTTAGACAAAATCCCTCTCTAGATGTTATTGCCTACTCAGATGCGGATTATGCAGGGTCGGTTGTTGATAGAAAGTCAACAACGGGATTCTGTGTGTTTGTTGGAGGAAATCTGATTACTTGGAGAAGTAAGAAACAAACTGTTGTTGCTAGGTCGAGTGCTGAGTCAGAGTATCGGGCTATGGCTCAGACCACTGCAGAGATGATGTGGGTTAAATCTGTGTTGACTGATCCCCATGTAAAAGTCTCATTACCTATGGAGATGATATGTGATAATAGAGCTGCTACTTATATTGCTAATAACCCAGTGTTTCATGAGTGGACAAAGCACATTGAAGTGGATTGCCACTATATACGTGACTTGGTACAAACTGGGAACATTTGTACCAAGCACGTATCTTCAGAAGACCAAATTGTTGATGTTTTCACAAAACCCCTAGCTAGTTCAAGTTTTTCAAAGTGTTGTGACAAGTTGAACATCATTGATATATATGCTCCAGCTTGAGGGGGAGTGTTGAGAAACAGTCACGGTACAGGGTACTCTTGTATTTATTTAAATAGGTTGGGTATATCGTATTTCTTCATTGTAGCAAAGGGTATTTTTGTACATGTGTGTTTCTAATCTCTCTATTTAAGTGAGATTAGACCTAATGAGAATATAACAATTCTCTCTCTCTCTCTCTCTCTTTTCTGAACTGCGCAAAACCCTAGTTATCTTCAACAGGTTCGATTCACCGCGCATGATCAGCGGGGCAAAAGCGTCTGACCTTTGTTCGACGAGAAGAGTGTTCAACATTACACCCTTCTCGATCAGGTTATATGTCACATGGATTCAGATGCAGGCGTAGGACATGACGTGGATTCACTTGGTATAATTTGATATTTTTCAGTAATTAGGATATGGGGACACGACTATACACATTGCTATGGTAGGAACATCATATAATGAAAGTATATTGAAATTAAACTGTAATGTAATTAATGGCAAATTTTAAAACAAAAAGAATTCAAGTGAATATGAAATAAGTAAATAAGATCATAAAAGAAAATAGATAAAGTTAATGACACAGTGTGAAACTGGTTTGACTGTACTCATGAAGTGTCGTGTCATGTCCATGTAGTGTTTGGGTGTCATATTGTGTCAATACGGGATACACATAGGGCTGTCAACGGGTTGGGTACCTAACCCAGCAGGGTATACCCAAACCCGCCCATATAACAAATTGTTGGGTTCGGGTTCCGGGTCAGTTTTTTCTGGGTCACGAAAATGGAATCCCAAAGCCAAACCCGCATAATTTTAGGAATTTACTTTTAATGATAATTTATATAAAATGCTCAGTTCGGGTCGGGTCAAGTTGGGTCGGGTACCTAACAAAAATCATAACCCAAACCGGGCTCGAATATTGCTCGGTCGGGTTTGGGTCAACCCAAATATTATTCGGGTCAGCACTTTTCATGCCCATACCCGGGGATTCAAGTTTGGGTTGGGTTAGGTACTCGGTACAAGTCTGACCCATTGACAGCTCTAGATACGCATGCTAAGTGAAGTGTTTGTGTGTCGTATATAAATAAATAATATATATTACTACTTTTCTAGCTAACTGCCAGCTAACCGAGCTTTTGAAGGTTTTTTCCATGTTTACCTTAAATCTGACCGTACATGTGTTCTACATGCTTGATTTTATAGGAATCGACTCTTGGATCATTCGATTCTGATATGCAGGAAGCCTTTCATAAGGTTTAAAAATTGATGGTCTAAGATTTTCATAAATATTCAATGCTTAAACAACAACAACAACAACAACTACGCCTTCATCCCAAAACAATTGGGGTCAGCGATATGAACCAAAAAAGAAATTCATTTTGGGTCTTCCACATGAATCCTTTTCCTCCAATCATTTCTATCCAATGCCATGTCCTCGGTGAGGTTCAAAGCATTCATATCCTTTCCTATCATCTCCATCCAAGTCTTCCTAGGCCTACCCCGACCTCTTTTAACTAATATATTTTCCCATTTCTCCAACCTTCTAACTGGAGCATCATTAGGCCTTCGCTGAATATGTCCAAACCACCGTAAACGATTCTCTCGCATCTTATTTTCAATGGGTGCAACACCTACCTTCTTACGTATCTCCTCGTTCCGAATCTTATCTTTTATTGTATTTCCGCACATCCATCTAAGCATCCGCACATCCATCTAAGCATCTCAGCTACACTCATTTTTTGAATATGATGTCTCTTGGCAGCCCAACATTCCGTACCATATAGTAAAGCGGGTCTAATAATCGTCCTATAAAACTTTCCCTTCAACCGCAATGGCATTCTACGATCGCACAGCACTCCAGTTGCACTCTTCCATTTCATCCACCCAACCTTTATCCTATGATTTACATCTCCATCAATTTCTCCATACTTTTGAATGATAGATCCCAAATATTTGAAAGGATCATCCACCGGTATTTCGTGCTCACCAAGCTTCACTACACTCCCATCACTATTTCGTTGCTTACTAAATCGACATTCCATGTATTCTGTCTTACTCTTACTCAACTTAAAACCTCTTGCTTCCAATGTCTGTCTCCATAATTCTAACTTAGCATTAACCCCAGCTCTAGACTCATCAATCAAAACAATATCATCAACAAACAACATACATCACGACACATTTTCTTGAATTGATCTCGTAAGCTCATCCATCACTATAGCAAATAGGAAAGGGCTTAAAGCAGATCCTTGATGTAACCCAACCGTTATAGGAAAATTGGTTGTCACCCCTCCACAAGTGCGGACATTGGTTACTACTCCTTCATACATATCTTTAATTATACTAATGTACTTGAGAGAAACACTTTTCTTCATCATTGTCCACCAGAGAACGTCCCTAGGTACTCTATCGTAAGCCTTCTCCAAATCAATAAAAACCATATGCAAATCTTTGTTCCTCTCTCTATTTCTCTCAATAAGTTGTCTAAGAAGATGTATAGCTTCCATAGTTGATCTTCCAGGCATAAAACCAAATTGATTCTCCGATATCATGACAATCTTCCTCAACCTAGACTCAATCACCCTCTCCCAAAGTTTCATAGTATGACTCATGAGTTTTATACCACGATAGTTTGTGCAATCTTGTATATCACCCTTATTCTTATATAAAGGCACCAAAGTACTCTTCCTCCACTCATTAGGCATCTTATTAGTTCGCCAAATCAAGTTAAAAAGATTTGTCAACCATTCTAAACCTTTCTCTCCCAAGCATTTCCAAGCCTCGATAGGTATACCATCTGAGCCAACTGCCCTTCTTGATTTCATTTTCTTCAAAGCCTCTGCAATTTCTTTCTTTTGAATCTTGCGCATGAAGTCACGATTTATCTCATGAAAAGGAATGGAGAAGTCTCCAAGATCTTGAGCATGACTATCATTAAAAAGCTTATCAAAATAATCTTTCCATCTCTCCTTAATCTCCTCATCTTTGACTAAAACCCTTTGTGTTTCATCTTTGATACATCTAACCATACCCAAATCCTTCGATTTCCTATCTCTCATCTTTGCAAGCCTATAAATATCCTTCTCGCCTTCTTTGGTATCCAACTTGTCATAAACCTCCTTATATACCTTAGCCCTCGCGTTTCGAACAACTTTTTTAGCTTCCTTCTTTGCTATCATATACTTCTCCAAATTCTCATTATCACGACTCTTACTTAGATTTCTATAACACTCTCTTTTAACCTTAATAGCTAATTTGACATCCTCGTTCCACCATGATGTATCCTTACCTAGTGGTGCACCGCCTTTAGACTCACCCAATACCTCCTTAGCCACTTTCCTCATGCCACCCGCTATCTTATTCCACATTGATTCTGAATCCTCCTCGAGACACCAATCAACTTCTTTAACTACCTGCTCTACAAACATTCCTTGTTTAGCTCCTTTCAGTGCCCACCACTTAATTCTAGGATCTATCCTATGTCTATCTCTTTTGCGGCATTGTCTAATTCTAAGATCTAAAATTAAGACTCTATGTTGTGTAGCTACACTTTCTCCCGGTATAACCTTACAATCGATGCAACAACCCCTATCTCTCTTTCTAAGTAGGAAAAAATCTATCTGACTCGTATTAACCCCATTTTTAAATGTTACTAAGTGAGACTCCCTCTTCCTAAACCAAGTGTTTGCTAAGATCATATCATAGGACAAACAAAAATCTAAAATCCTTTCTCCACTTTCATTTCTTTCTCCTATACCATAGCCTCCATGGATACTCTCAAATCCATCCCTACTAATGCCTACATGTCCATTAAGGTCACCGCCGATGAAAAGCTTTTCTCCATAAGATATCCCTTGTACTACTCCATCTAAATCTTCCCAAAATTGATGCTTAATGGAATCATCTAAACCTACTTGAGGTGCATAAACACTAATAATATTAATAATATCCGTACCTAATACTAATTTAATAAGTAAAATTCTATCACCCTTCCTACGGACCTCAACTACATTATCTATAAACTGACGACTCATAACAATCCCTACTCCATTCCTTTTTCTATTTATTCCTGTATACCAAATCTTATATCCCCAAGGTTCTATCACTTTAGCTTTCTCACCTACCCATTTGGTCTCTTGAAGACATAAAATATCAATCTTATATTCAATGCTTAAAAAATCATGTTTTTTTTTTATCTAAAAAACATGATCCAAGTATCGTTCCGTAGTAAGTTGACCATGTCTATGGTCAGATTTAAGGAAAACATGAAAAAAATACTTCAAAATCCTGTTAGCTAGAAAAGTCCTAATGGCTGCTATTTCTTGCAAAACCATAGATGATTAGATTGGCTCCAGTATGCCCCTCCTCAGCTGTGAACCATAGAAGAAAAGAATGAAGAGAGAAGAGATGACAAGAAGAGGGGAAACAATAGTAGGGGAGCAAAACCATTCAATCAGTCTCCTTCTGGTCATATTATCACAACATCGGAACTAGAAGCCCCATCAAGCTATTGATTGGTATGCACCATCTACGATTTGTTTTTTGGGTTCCAATGCTGGGGCATGGACAAAGCATTAAGTAAATCAACTACATGATGTATGCCAAATATAAATTTAGTTGTTTTGGACCTTTGGTCTTGAATTTGTTGCAAGCAAATTGCTTATCCAATTCTATGTGCTTTGTCTTATTATGCTGGATTGGGTTGACTGATATAGCAATTGTACTCTTGTTATCGCAACATAGGATAAAATGAGTTATGGGTTGACCAGGATTGGTGAACAAACATCACAACCAAGAAACCTCTGTGGTGATAGTGGCACTATAATGAACTTCGGTGCCACACCTTGCAATTGTGTGTTGCTTTTTTATTATTCCAAGAAACCAAATGTAGTCCCAGCTACAAGCAATACCTAGCTGTAGACTGACAAATAGCTGGGTACATAACCCACATGAGAATGTGCAACAATTAACAGTCTTTCTATATAAAGAGTAGAAGGATCAACATATGTTAAACCATCATCACAAATTCCTTCTATGCATCTGAGCGTAGTTAGTGCCTGCATGAATTTTGAAACCTGTTTACCACAAAGACAATATGTGGCCTCATAATAAATAGGCATGATATAGCCCCACTTCACTTCTCTCTGTTTCTGGATGCATGCCCGTATGAATTTTGAACAATCAATGTGATTATTCACTGAATATTACATGTCACATATGTATTGTTTCTAACTGCTATCCCCATGGGGCTGATTGCATTTTTTATGCTTAATCTTGAACGATAATTTTTCCACTGGATTTCATGAAAGTTATTCTGTGAGTCTTTATCCATATATGATTATAAAGATGTCAATGTATATACTGAAAATTGGACTAGAAGCATAAATGATTGTACGGTTGATTGCAATACTTTTCTCTTATGTTTTTGTCATCATCTTGTTTTCTTTCTAGTTGTCTCCTGCACCTTTTTCAGTTTTACTGCAATCTGTTTTTGTGCTCTTTTCTTGTTAATACTGGAAAGCATATTATTTCAACATGTCAACTTATGCTTTCAGAATTTCTCTTTTATCTTTCAGGCTTTGTAAAATTAATTCTGTTCAAGTTTTGTTGATGAATTCCTGTCCTGTTGAATTATTTTTTTCTTTATAGGTTGTTTAGTCTGCCTGGGGCTCTCATAGTTGGCCTGCTTGGTGTAATTGTTGATGTGCCAGTTATTTTCCTGATAGCTCTATGCAAAAGCCCTTTCATGCTTATCAAGGGCTGGCATCGGCTAATTCATGACCTAGTAGGTCGAGAGGGTCCATTCTTGGAGACTGCATGTGTGCCTTTTGCTGGACTAGCGATTCTCCTATGGCCACTGTTAGTGATTGGAGCTGTACTTGCTTCACTGATATCAAGCATTTTCTTAGGAGCATATGCTTTTGTTGTTGCATACCAGGTATTGACCAATTTCATGGTAAAAAAAATTAAGTTTCCTTTGCTGTTGCACATGTGCTATTTCAACTTGCTTTTATTGTATTTCAAGAAATCAAATCATTGTATTTTCTGAGCTACTATAGTTCACTTATAATTGTTTTATGCTTGAAAGAGATAAGTTGCTAATTGTTGTTTTCTGTGAAATGCATCTGAAACCATACTGTAGCCTGCACAAGGAAACAAATTATTTGGTGTAAAGCTTATGCTTAAGTAATTTGCTCTGATCAATCAACCCTTACTGCATTTTCTGCATGTAATTTGGGTACAAATATTAATGGTCATGAAAGAACTCCTTTGATAAGCTCTAGTTCTTGTCCATTCATTTGTAGGAGAACAAATATGAATTGTTGTGGGGCTGATCCGGCTTTCTTTCATGAATGCTATTAAACTGTCCTTGTTTCTTCCTCGATAAAGTTGGACAACTAATGATGCATAATTACCGCTTATTATACACTTCTCTAGGAATATTGTCTTGCCTGTGTTGCTATTTTTAAATGCAAATTTTGCGTTGCCTTAGTGCAGAATCTGTTCTATGATGCATGCCTAGAGTTGTTTGCTCATTACAGCTACTCTTCCTCTTGAGCAAAATAGAAAACATGTTTTCAATCCTAAAAGCTACTTGTCAAACCATAGTTACCTATATCGTTCAAGGTAATTTCTCGGCAAGAGTTTTTGTTGGAGATATTTTTAAAAGGTAGAAAAATCTTGGAAGCTTAAAAATTTGATAAAAATATAAATAATAGTAAGAAACAATAGTTTTTCTATTATTTTTCTTACAAAAAATATACAAAAACAAGTTTTTAAAATACAAAAAAAATAGAAAAACTGAACTTAAAATATACAAAAATAAGTTTCTTTTTGTATTTTGCAAAAATATTGTGATAATATCGCGATATTTACATTTTAGTGATATTTTGAAAATATCACGAGATTTTCCTGATATTATTGGAATATTTTCAAAATATCGCCAATATCAGTGACTATCTCAAACACACGTTTGATCTGTAATCCATGCAAATGACTATCAGTATTTATCTTCTATCGAGTTTGACATTTCATGGTTGTGCCATCTACCCATCATTTTGAGACAGTGCAACTGTCCCACTATAAGAGGTACTTTGTCCCTCAGAAACAGTAAACATCTTTCTAAAATCTGCCCAACTTTAGACTCGTCAAGATCTTGTTTGTTGACATGAGTCTGGTATGGTCAGCTGTTTCAATGAAGGTAACATGCTTTTTACTACTTTTTGATGTGATGTACATGTTAATATTCCTTTATATAGTTTTCTGTAGATTAAAAATGTATTAAATTTCAACATTATTCCTTCATTAGTAAAATGTCATGCTTACAGTTGTATGTGGCCATACATGTGATAATTGCAGATCATTCATGTAAAGCATGTGCATGTACCATGTGAACATTTGTTACAATTTTTTGATAGAATGGGTTGAAATCATTTTTATTTTTCACAAGAAACAGGAGACCAGTATATATTTTCAGGATTTAGTTGCATAGGAGATCATATATCATAAATGTTGGAAAAACCTAGGCCTCTATTTGTGATGACTTAGATAGGAGCGCATATGCTCTTGGGTCAGTTCAGGTCCAAGGGCAGTCAAACTTAAGTTGGGTGCATGTTCACTTCTACCCTTGTTTTAGCCACTTGCTGTAGGCCACACATGGTTAATGGAATGTTCTGTAGTATTTGAATATTCAAATCAGACCTTGAACGTCTAATTCATTCATAACAGATCCAAATTTCGTTTTGTTTTGCACAGGAAACATCATTATTCTTTGGACTTTCTTATATTGTCTCCTCTATATCTATCTTTGACGAGTATTGTAATGACATGCTTGACATGCCTGAAGGTTCTTGTTTTCCAAGGTGCCTATCCTCTAAATGTTTCTTCTACTTTATGTTGTTATGGTTTTACACCCTCCAGAGTCATTTTCTGCAACTCCCAATTGATAAGTGCAGGCTCCCATACAGAAAGAAAAAAGCATATCATTCAGGTTCCATCTCGAGGCCAGCCTCATTTAACAAAGAAAGGACTAGTGGAAGGCATCCTCCCTCTCGTACCGTGTCTCTCAAGACTTCTGTTATAGAAACCAAACCACTTGAAGTATGTTCTTCACATTGCAAATCAGAAAATATTTTTACGTGGAAATGTCTTCTTATTCCTGGCTGTCTTTTTCCAGTTACTTGATCACTTGTTTGCGGCCACTAAGTGCCATGGAGAAAGCCTAATTCGCGAAGGACCAATTACACTGAAAGATATTGAAGAGTGGAGGTCAAAGAGAAGTGCAAACCAATTGCTGACCGTTGGCTTGCCAGCATACTGTATACTGCAAGGACTTTTGCGCTCTGCAAAGGCCAATTCTAGTGGCTTTCTGTTGAGTATGTGAAATGCAATTTGTAATCTTTTATCTTGTAATCTTATTTGATATCTGTATATTTTGCTTTTGCCCTTATTAATCTTTTGAAGTCTTATATTATTCGTTGCCATTTTGTGTCACTCTACTGTGTGTAGATGTATAGTTGCTGCAAACATGATCGAGGATAGTGTGGAAGATCCCATATGGGAGGCTAGAGGGACAGAAATTGTGCAGTATCAATTATATAAGGATGGTCATTGAGGGGATTGTGATCCTGTATTTGAATAAACAAGTGATCTCTTGTATGCCCATTCTGAGATCCATCCTTGGATCTCAGATTTGAGGCATTGAAACACCCTTGGAAGTGATTTGCTAGGGTTTTGCCTGCTTCCTTAGATGTTTTGGTGGTGAATTTTATCTCAGTTTTGGGGAACAAGCAAAATGCAGCTCAACCAGCTCCTGGCATGTAGGGTACTGAAAACATAGTTTGATGTTCAAAATTGACCATCATTAAAGATTATATAAGATGTTACATGTGTGGACTGGTGTTCAGCAGATGAAGTATGTGCATGTCAGTTGCATTGGTTTAGATGTCAAGACACTTCATGTTGCTGTATCTTTACATGTGAGGCATTGTACTGATTAGCAATGGAAGCTAGCTAATGCATGTAACCCATCCTTTTTTGCAGCTCCACTTGGATAGATATATTTCTTGGTGTTATATCATGACTTTCTATTTCAATAAAAAGTGATTCGCTATAAGGATGCTTGATGACATCCCTGTATAATGTGGATTTTGTCGGATGCAGGTGATAATGTTACTGAAATAACCTCCTTGAACAGGCCTAGAGAAATTTTTTTTGATCGGTTCTTTGACCCCTTGATGACAATTAAGGACCAACTAAAGGCCATGGATCTTTCAGAGGATGAAGAAAACTACCTACGCAAGTTGGTTCTTCTAGGCAGCAATCCTGAGCGTATGAAAGAATGGAATATTGGTTCCCCACCTGCATCTGATCTGAAACGTGCCGCGGCTGATGCATTAGCCAGAAGGTTTTCACACCCCAAGCTACAATTTTCTATTGTTAATGATCCATATTTATTTGTTTAACATCATATGCTTTTATGGGATCAGGCTGCAAGGAATTGCAAAGTTGGTATCAAGGTTTCCCACGTTTCGGCGCAGATTTGAGGATGTACTGAACTCCTTTCCTGGTGATTCTGCCAATTTATAAGGCACAATCAACTTTTGGATGAAGAATCAATTCAAGTGTATTATAAAATCATAGATCCTTTGAAGGCAATCCAGCTGTAACAAGTAGCTCCAAAGCAGTTTGATTAGAATATTCGTGTGCTATTCTTTCCTTGATATGAAAGTGTAAAAGGGGTAGAAATTGCACTGTACTATAGGACTTCAATTGCTTCCAATGATATTATTTCTTTCCTGTATGGGACTTTTCAGATACCCACCAATGTTTTCTTGTAATTCATAGCATACCAGTGTTTTGACATTTTAATTTCCCACTGAATTTTTGGCTTGGGTGATTACAGTCAGTACTGCTATTAATTATTTAACAAAAGATGACCAGACTCACACTTTAGAGATCCACCTTGACTCCTACTGCAGCGTCTGATTGATTAAAATGACCAAAATATTGTTAGAAGCAATGTTTTTTTTAAATACATGGTTTTTTATAGTAAAAAAATCACGTTTACTTCTCAAATTCAAATTGCTATAGTGTATTATCACTTATCATGAAGTTAATGTTGAGAGAACTGAAAATCAATGGGATTTTTGTGTCCACAAGAAACACATGATGCCTCTGCTGAAGGCGCTTCTCACGGATGACGATCCAGTTCCAACCATCCTCCGTTGGACGCATTTTCTGCTAAAAGATTTAGAGAGGTGAACATTTCTTCTGTCTGTTGCTCATTATTCCACGCTCTATTTTGGATTCATTTTACACCCAAAGGGATTACCTTGTTTTTACTCACCAAAATATTTTATGTTCCTACTACTGGAACATGTTCGGCTCGATTTCTGGTCCTTGTGCCTTTTAGTCTGAAACTCAGCAGACGAGCAAAATATCATAATGATCAATCACATGGCAGCATTTCGTGGGACTCACAACACTCGAATGCAGACCCCACTCAAACACACCCTTATTGTTTTTCTTAAAACAATTAGTCTCTGTTTTGGGAGAGGTGATGACAGGGGTGACCAAATCGGTGGATTTGGCAACAACATCCTTGCAGAGACGACATTGAAATCAGCTTTTTTTTAATGTCGTCTCCCATTCCAACACACATCTCCCCTCCCAAGATGTTCTAGGGGTGCACACGAGCCGAGCTGAGGCTCAAGAAGCTTGGCTTGACTGCTCAGCTTGAGCTAAGTCTCAGCAGTATATTTTTCTTTCGAGCTTCTTAAGCCTCAGCTTGGCTCGAGCCCTGTGTCTCTTCTTTTGTTTCCCTATTCTTCTTTGCTTCTTTCTTTTGCTAATAGCTTTACTTATTATAGGTTGGTGTGCATGCAGTTTAAGGGCACATTGGAAGAGAGAAAAACTCTCATACGAAAAGAAAGTTTTGCCTATGAGAGTTTTTGATATGAGAAGTTTTCAAAAAGAAAGTTTTTCGTTTGTTTGTGTAGTATGAAAAAAACAGCATGGAAAATGTGAAAAAGTGAGAGAGAGGAGGAAGTTGGTGGTGATGCTGGTGGGTGATGGTGAGATGGATGGTGGTGGTGGTGGTGAGATGGGTGGTGGAGAGTATAAAAATAAAATTTCTCTTGGTAGACATTCCTCCATGGAGGAATGTTTCCTATCAAAAAGTGATTTTTTTTTTAAAAAACTCAGTGAAAAAGTCTATTGTTTGGAAGGAACAAAAAATCCAAACGGATTTTCTATTTTGCATCACTTTTCCTACATCTTTCTCGCTTCCAAACGTGCCCTATGTGAGAAATGCTCGAGGCCAGAAACAAACGTGATTTCACGTGTGGTACACTTGGGGATCATTTGCAATAACAAAAATGTGTTTGGTTCATGAAATGTTGTCAGAAAGGGCTCTGAGAAAGTCGCCAAGCCCAAAAGGATGTTATGAATAAGAAGTCTCCCAGGAGGCATCCATTGCCATATGGTCAAAGCTGGGTATAGTTGCTAGTGAGTAAAGGGAACCTCAATGGGGTTTTACCGATGGTCTCTCACTTTGCGGTGGATGGGGTTTTTTCCTTCCTAGCCAAAAAAATGAAGCAAAATGTCAGAGGATAACCCATGAATGAGCTTAGGTCAGGCATGCTTTTAGCTCATGCCCATATCTACATCACAGGGTATGGTATGGGGCAAAATTTACATTATAAGGCCATTTAAATAAATGAGCTGGGTATGGTTCTTGGGATCTATGCCGGCTCAGGTTTGAAGTCAGGGATCGATATAGACCATAAATCCAAAAGGGCATAGGTATGGAATAATAAGTGTAGGTGTATGCTTGACAATGTGTGTGCATATGGGACTGTATGTAAGAATAAAAATGAAATGACTTGAACACATAAAGTCGTAAGTCCATAGATGTGCACACTGCAAATGTAGTACGAACCAGTGGTACCTCATTGTTCGTTGCATTGTTAAGTAAATCTGACCATACAAATTGATTGATCATGGTTTATTTGCATTTAGCACATAAATAAATTTTAAACATCAAAATATATTTTAAAATAAAAGTAAAAATAAATGGCCAGATTCCACCTAAATATGACAATAAAAAAGATTAAAAAAATGATGTGCAATGAATCATGCTAAATCCATCCATGTGGACTGATCTACTTGAAAATGCATGAGTAGGTGAGATTGAACTTATTGACACAATATGAACAGGGACAAAAATATTCAAGTTGACGAAATGTGCCATCTAATAGAAATCACCATTTTCTTGGGAGGCGTTTGTATCAGGGCTCTTTCCTATGAGGTAACAAAAAGATTTGAATTTTGAAAATCAACAAAGGATTATTGGGATTCAATCCCAGTGCTCCCCATTTAGAGCCCACCATCTCACCCGTTGGGATAAGCAAAAATTATGCATATACAATCTCTAAGGCGTTCTAAACCTATATGAATCGTGCTTAATTAGGCTAATCAAGATGGACTGTTCAAGCTCAGCTTCTTTCGGACGAGCTCAAGACAAGCTTAAACAGATCGAACCCAAGCCAAGCTCTAGCAAGCTCAGCTCATTGTGCAGCCCTACATACACACCCTGATTATTAAAGTTGGTGCAAGCGTAGTCTGGTTCAAACCTGACACTAAAGAACAATTTTATCATTCGTGAAAAGTTGAAAATCCGTTTAGCTATTTCCTTTAACTAATACGAAAAGATCAATGTTAGTTCCTTTTTTTTTATACCAGAGCTGGGGGAATTAGGTCCCCCTCCTTTTTACAAATAGCACTTAGCCAACCGACAGGCAAGAGGCATGTTCATACTACTAGGCAGTTATTCATATACCAGTGGGGTTTGAACTTGCAATGTCCCATCACATGGTGACTTGCACAAACTGCTCCTACCAGACGATTGGAGACCCACCCACCCCTGTTGGTCAAAGATCAACGTTAGTTCAAAGTGAAAAACATAATGAATCATCTATCACAGATTAGGGAAAAGGAAGCTCTCATTTCCTGACTTCTAGTTTTGAAAAATTAAATCCAAGCAAGCATGAAATTATTTCCCAAAATCTCGATCCATCTTTTGATTACTCCTTGAAAGAATCGTACAGTTTGCATTATAGAAATGCAGGTTTGGTGCATAGGTTTCTACAACCTCTTCCAAAAAGATCCTGCAGGCATGAGATGCAGGCGCTTCATGAGTACACCCGAATTTTGCGATTTCAAAAACATTACCTGCAAAAACACCCAGAAAAGACGTCACATCAAGATAGCAGCTTCTTTGAAATGAACAATTGTATTACAATCAATTGAAAAAACCACTGGAAAATTTCAAAGACAATCAAAGTTTGATAACCATTGCACAGGAAATGTTTTCAAACCTCTGGTTAATTTTATCTTCTATTTGTAATACTACCAAACAAATACATCCAGCTCGCGCATTCACTAGTCCTGTGCATCCATTTAGAATAGATATGGTATGATATAATCCATAAAACAAAACCAGTGTAATTAAGCTCTGAGCATCATCCACCCTCCCCACTCATTACTGGAAATCAAAGATTAGCCTGACTGTCTTGGGTCTCCATAACAGCATCAACAGCTGGACTATCTGTATCCTCGACATTCAACTTCTGAAGCTTGGATTTTGAAGCTTGAAGCCCAGCCTTACGGCAGCTAGTTGCACTTTTAAAGATCTCACTCAGACTTCCAGTGGTCATGGATCTTCTGAAAATAAAAGAATCATGATTACAGACATATGAACAAAAAAAGGGGCATTAACAACAATTTCTAACAGTTATGTTTCAATAAACAGGAAAAAGGGCACGATTTGCTATTTCCTAAAGAATGTGTGTTTCCATTGGTTCACTTAACAGCAAATCTTATGCTTACAATATGTACCAGATCATACTGGCAGCTCCTAACAAGCCAAAGTCTTGCCACTTGGACTCACTTTGAGAGAATTTTGTGTTGATACTAATTAAGACTTACATGTAACAGAAAAAGTGTCATAGTCATCAGACCCTATAATAAATTGCTTATCCCTCAGCTTGCCTATCAAAAAGGATGTACTTTCAACATTAATTCAACTATTACTTTGCTGGCTTACTCATTGCATTCATTAGCATATGCACAAGGAGTTTCTCTAGCTACAATTGAGAGAGAGATTTTGAAGATGATTTAAGACTTGGTATGCAAAAACAAAAGGTCAAAAATGGGAAAAAATTATAGAAGATTGTCAGGTTTAAAGTTTTCTTTCAGAAAGAAAGGTAAAGGGTAAATCTGGACATAAGAATTTGTGAGAATTAGAATTCTAATTACCTACCACATAAGATTCTCTTGTTTGGATCTATTTGTGGGTTTGGTAATTAGAATTCCAAATCTGCCAAAATCTCTTATTAGAGTTTCCATCTCTCCATGTGAGAACTCTAATTCTCAGATAATTAGAGATATCGAGGGTGCTTCCCGATTTCTCTTATCATCCTGGATTTCTCTAGGGTCCGTACTCCTCCTCCGCCTCTTCCATCCTCTCCTCTTCACCTCTTCCCTCCTCTCCTCCTCTTTTCCTCCTATCTCCTCCTCCACCTCTTCTTCCGCCGCTCCTCCTCCTCCTTTTCCTCCTCTTCCACCGCTCTTCCTCTTCTTCTCCCCCTTCTCCTCCTCCTCAGCATCTCTTCCTCTTTCCCTGCTCCTCCTCCCTCTTCCTCTCTAACCATCAACTCCTAACGGCTCCAGATGAGGGAGGTCTAATTGTTGGCGATCCAGCCAGTGCACCTCCTTGCCAGTGATCGACCATTCATGCCGGCAGATCTACATGCTGAAATTTGGCATCAGCATAGTGGCTGGTGGCATCCTTCAGCCACACCAGAACCATTGCCCCTCTCTACTGCGTAGGAAAAGGAGAAAGAGGAAGAAAGAAAAAGGAAAAGTAAAAAGAGAGAGAAGACATAAAAAAAGAATTATTTACACCTGAGTTATCCAAACAATGGAAATCTAGAAACTGAGAATTCTCATTCTTGATATTTCTTTGGAGCGAGAATTCACTTTCTATGATAATTCTCCTCCAAAGTATCCAAACACACCCTTAATATCCTTGTTCACCCAAGATTAAGAAAGAGAAGATGAAGGAACTTTCGCACTTAAGGAAAGTAGTACAACAAATAATTTGCAATAAAGGCTCATCTATGTCACAGGGATTCGGCCAGTCAGGTGCCACACCCGCGTCGATGCGACACGGGTGCGGCACCCGGTGCGGTCAACGCACCCAGGGTCTTAAGTGTCCAATTTTTGGACTTAAAAAAAATTTGCCCGATGAAATGGGCTGGGAGAGGGATTAGGGCAAAAACAATTTGCCCCCTCCTCCCGACCCCGACACCTCCTCTTCTCCGTCTCCAACCCAGCATCGGCAATGCAACCGGTCCGGCGTGGCGATTCTGGCATGGCGAGGAGGTATGTCTCCATTCTCTCCTTCAATTTCTCTCTCAATCTCTCTCCCCTCGTCTCTCTCGCTCTTCTCAGCTAAACCCCCACCCCCCCTCTTTCGCTCTCTCACTCTTATCGGCTCCTTGCTCCAATGCAATTCTCGGAAGACGAGGATCAAACCTAAACTGTGAACCATGAGCTTCATCAATGATTACTAGAATGCCCCGTGCATGACATAGATCAGTGATTTCCTGATCCCATGGTAGGTACGTGAGGTGACCACTGCACCTGATTCTTTACCTTCTTCATTCAATTCATCAATTGTCTTCCCAACCAGATGTGCTTTGTATTAGACAGGACAAATATAGTATGCTTGTATTTGTAATTAAGTTTGGATCCGGATCCAAATCCAAACTACTTTTATGTAACATGTCCAGCATATATTGGACACACTTGTAAATACCTATAACTTATTAGGGTTACTTGTAAAAGCCATGTATTAGGTTTTGTTTTATATATTAAAAGGAAGAGGTCACAATTTTTTCTATTATGAAAAACGTGACTAGTTGCAGCCTCACTTTCTCTTTCCTCTCTACAGCTTCTTGATTATAGATTTTGGAGAAAACTAACATGGTATCAGAGCAAGTCTGATCTGAGGGCTGAAAGTTTTCTATACAGGTGCGTCTCTAAGAGATCTTACTTCTTCTCTTTTCTTATTCCTTTTCTAATCTTCTTTTCTGCAACTTATTCGTTACTCAGCCGTGCCTTGTCTTCCTCTGTTCATTGTTACTCTTCCATCTTTGAACCCTTTCTTTTCTAGATTCTTATTCATACAACCTTTTCACTTAGATCTGATCTGTGTACCAAATCTGACATCTGGCCTCTCCTATTCTTCTCTGTCTTGTTTTTGCATCAAATTTATAACCGCTTTGAGTTCGCATCAAATCAGTTGATCTCTGAAACTGATTTGGATTTGCGCCAAATGAGTTTTCACGATTTTCCTATTTCCAAATCAGTTTCACGATATTCCTATTCGAGTTTTCATAGTCTTTTCCAGATTTGTACATCAGATATGTCGTTCGATTATATTCTCTCCTTTCCATTTGTTTTCGTAGACCCATCACTCATTTGTTTTTATTATTGTTGTGTGCGATTTGGAAAGGGGAATCATAGTTTTTGATGAAATCAGATTAGATATGATAATCTGGGTATCAGATCTGACATTTCACATTCACGCTGAATATTCGACTCTCTCCTAGTTAAAAAAAAGAAAAAGAGGAGAGTCTTATTTGTTGCATCGTAATCTGTGAAAATTTGTTGCATCGTGATCTGTAAAATTTATATACTGATTGCACACGCCAATAATATTTTTCTATTCTAAATCATGGATTCTTCTTCTCAATCATTTCTCTCATCCAATTTTCTTGGCCAACTCATTTCTGAAAAACTTATCAATTCCAATTTCTTGATCTGGAAAAGACAAATTCTTCCATTCATTAAAAGTCAAGGTCTTTCTGGACATCTAAATGGATCAATTTCAGCCCCTCCAAAATTTAGCAAAAAAGAAACTAAAGATGGAAATAAGGTTGATTTTATACAACAAATACCAAATCCCCAATATGAGAATTGGATGAAGCGTGATCAAGCTACAATTGCTTTTCTTATCTCTACTATCTCTCAGAAAGTATTGGTGGGAATTCCAGATGAGTGTTCAGCAAAAGAATTATGGGACAGGCTAGTGAAAACATATTCTCAGATTTCAGAGGCTAGAATATGCTTCCTTCAGCGTGAATTTCAATTCCTTACTGAGGGTTTCATGTCTGTCATGGAGTACTTGAACAAGGTTAAAAACATCAGTGATCAACTAGCCGTTGTAGGGTATGAAGTGATAGACAACGACAAAGTTAGGCAAGCCTTGAATGGATTGGGGCCGGAATTTCATGTTCTTTCGATCTCACTGTTATGTCTACCCAGCTTACCGTCGTTTGAAGACTTGCAAGCAAAACTACTTTAATATGAGATGACTTTGAAGGGGATGTCACATGACACTGGTGGACAAGTTCTTGCTACTGGTGTTTCTTTTGGTCAGGGACGTGGTGATAGTAATTTTGGTGGCGGCAGAGGACGAGGTACTCCAGGGGGCGTGGGTTACTGCCCACCTCGAGTGCTTCACCTCTTTATAATGTGAAAAATGTACCCACATGTTACCTCTGTAACAAGAGGGGTCACATCAAAGTCAATTGTTGGCACAATCCACATAACAAAGAAAAGTTCCAAAAGGGTGAGAGCTCGTCAGGACGAAAGGAGAACCCTTCAAAGTTTGGTGGAGATGTGAAAGAGCTTCTCTTGGCCACGTTGTCTGAACTTGATCTGAAGCGCGATGATAAAGGAGCGTGGTACATTGATTCAGGGGCAGCTACTCATGTCATAGATAATGCGGGTAAATTCTCTACTTTAACCCCCTATTTTGGAAAAAGTAACATCATCACTAGAGATGGGTCACACCATCCCATCACGCACATTGGAAATGTTTTTATTCCTTTGCCTAAATCCCCACTTCATCTTCCCAATGTTCTTCATGCCCTAGATATTAAAAAAAATATTATTTTTGTTTCTAAGCTTGTTGATCGTACCAATTCTTTCGTTGAATTTACTGTCTTTTGTTTATGTCAAGGATCTACAAACGAAGGAGATGTTCGCTAGAGGGGAACGCCAGAGAAATATGTATGTCTTCCAGAAGGATCCTTCTACTTGTGTTCGACCTACCTTGAAGTCCTCTCTTCAGTCTATGTCGTCAAAGAGTATTCATGTGTTTAGTTTGCAACCTTCAAATAAACGTAATAAGCCTGATGTTTGGCATTCACGTCTTGGTCATTGTGGTCACTCTTTGTTGAGCGACTGGTATCTAATGGGCTTATTCCTGAATCTAGCTTGAATCCTAGATCAGATGATAAAATATGTTCCAGTTGTCAACTGTGTAAGAGTCATGTTCATCCTTTTCATTCAATAAATGAGAGAACTTCAAAGCCTTTTGAAATCGGTTGTTCTGATGTGTGGGGACCAGCCCCTGACTCCTCTAATTCTGGAGGTAGATATTATGTTATCTTTATTGATAATTTCTCTCATTTCACTTGGATATACTTCATGAAGAATAAATTGAAAGTTTTCTCTATTTTCCGTACCTTTCATGCGTCTATCAAAACTCATTTTTCTTGTAATATTTTACATTTCTAATGTGATGGTGGGGGGAATACGCCTCCAGAGAATTTATCAATTACCTCCAAGATAGTGGAATAAATCGTAGAGTATCTTGCCCGCATACACCTCAACAGAATGGAGTTGCTGAACGGAAACACTGTCACATTGTGGAGAGTGCTATGAGCATGATGCACGGAAGTCGTGTTCCCATAGGATTATGGACAGAGGCTTTTCACATTATTAATCACATGCCCATGAAGCTTTTAGAAAATAAATCACCTTATTTCGTCCTATTTGGGAAGCATCCTAATTATGATGAACTAAATTTTTTTTGCTGCATCTGTTATGTTCATATTGGCTCTTCTTTGCGAAACAAATTTCAGGCTAAGGCATCAAAGTGCAGATTTGTTGGATATGTAGATGATCACAAAGGGTACAGATTTTATGATCCTGACAGCAGACGAATCAAGATATCTAGAAATGTAGTTTTTGATGAAAATGATTTTGGAGATGGAGAATATGTTTCTGCCCAAACCAATATGAATGCGCCCTTTTATGATCCATGGCTCAGTACAAAGCTTTTTTCCGAAACAAACGACGAGTGTTCTTCCTCCTGTGCTCAAGGGATATCCTGTCAAGATGGAAACAGTGGAATACAGGAACTTGAAATAGAAAATCCTCTAGAAATTAATAAGTTTGTTGGGCAGGTGTAAACACCCCAAATTTTTCAAAATGTTGTAAATATCCCCTTTTTTGCCCCTAATTCCATTTCCTGAGTAATTGAGTCAGTTTTAAATTCAAACTCCAGTTATTTCTCAGATTTTATTGAAATTAAGTTCATTTTTATACATCTGACTCGGTTTCGGATCCAGATCCAGGTAAAAGATCCGAATCTGAGCCTCGTTGTCTAATTTTCAAAATTGAAATTATAAAATACCAAAAATAGTTTTGAATGGCTCGGATAGTCTGTCTGGCATCCGTTCGGATTCATGGCTCTATATTTCTCAATTCGAGTTTAAAAACTCGAAAATCTTCTCAAATTTTGAATCCAAACTCATTTTTTTTAAGAAATCAAACCCAAACTTTTAGAAAACCCCTATTTTTGTAAAATTTTACCAAAAAATAGCTTTGTCCCTCATATTTTCTTAGATTTTAGGGTTTTTAAAATAACAAAAAATAACAAAAAAAATCATCAAAAAATACCGAGAAAAGAACAAAAAAATCAAAATAATGAAGGAAATTACAAAAAAATGGTTTTCTAAAAAACCGTTTTTAGAAAACACTCTTTAAGAGGCCCCTTTTTGGAAAATCTTACCCTCAGTGTTCTAAAAAAAAAAGGTCGAGTTATGGTTTTAGAGTCGGTCCATCGCCCTCTCTCCTTCACGAAGCTCTCACCCTCTTTCCTTCAGGAAGCTCTCGCCTGAACCCCCCATGTGCGACCTCTACCGCCCATCGCACACCCTCCATAACCATGGCTCCAGAACCGTCAATGGCCAACGGCCTCACAGGCCTTCCCCTTTCTCCAAACCCTTCATCTCTAACAGAAGCTCTTCTGGAGTTTTCTCCTTCTTCTTTAAAAGGGTAGTCATTCCTCACACTCGGCATCCATTTTTTTTATCTATCGATCCCATCCACCCTCACGCAGCGCTCTCTGCCTCTCGCGTCCATCGCTTCATGATCAACCTTCCTTGAAGGATATCCATTTCTATTTATGATTCATTTCACATCAAGGATCACTACCCATCAATGTCGGCTTCTCTGGGGCGGACTTCACTCTAAACAACACCCATCGGCACTTTACCCCCTCTGGCGCTCCCTCTTCGACCAGTGGAGGATCGATTGAACATCAGCTAAGCTACAAACATGTACTTATCTCTCATCTCTCCTGAATTTTGATCGTTCTGCAAAGTTCTTTGTATTTCCCTTTCCATTGTTGAAGTCGTTTCCCCTTTTGGTCATATTCGCCTTTCCCTCTATTTGTTTTTTTTTCTTTTCTCTTTTCTTTCTTTTTTTTTCTGTTTTCTTCTGCTTTATTTTGTATTATCCATTGATGCATATCCTGCAATCCCGATTTGCATATAGCAAATCAGGTTGTAGGTAAGCAATATCGAGAGGAGCAGATATGTTCCGACAAAATTTTTTTTCTCTCTTCCTGCTGCTTCACAGTTTGTTTATTTTTCGTACTGTTTATGGTTCAGATTCAATACCTTTATATAATCTATTTGATTCTCGTTTTTGATTCATGGTCTCCTCTTGTTTATATGCCGATTCACCTTGCATCTGGATTTCCTGTTAGTGTGGTGTTCTTTTCTTTTTACTTTATTTCCCTAAGATTGTTTGTTTCTATCATCGCTCTATCTCAGTTATCTCTTTTCTTTTCTTTTTCATTATTTTACTTGTTAAGTCAGCACCAATGTCTCTTTCTATCATCCTTTTGGATAAAAACCTCTAGAGTCAGGCACTGATTTCTGATAAGAGCAGAGCCATCGTGAAGACTAATTCACGATAAAATGGTGATTTCCATCAGTTAGTGTTAAGCCCATTCTGAAGGGACTAAGAAAGAAGTCCTGTCCGGATCATATGTTTGTTCAGATCATTTATGACTTTTTTTTTCTTTTCATTAAATTTTGACCTGAAATGAGTTTCTCTAGCATCATTATAGCATAGATTCATGTTTTTCCATAACATTAACCTGTGCTCTTGGGTTCTTCAAGCTCCTGCCATGGTGTCTGATTGTACCTAAACATAATGTAAATATGTTTTTATCATGATTTGAGTTTGTGCCACACCAGGGGATCAAAGTCTACTTTATCCCCGATGCTCCATTTCATACCCCCCCCCACACACACACTTGCACCATGTCGTCCAATTTGGTTTAACTTTTATTTCATTTTGTCATATCCCTGCTTCTGAGTATTGAATGTTCATGGATTCGTATATCTACATTCTCTGCATTCTTATCCATGTAAATCTAAATTGGTTCCATCAACCATCTATTGCTTTCGTTATTGAATTTCATTGCCTATAGTCATCTTGATCCATTTGCATCAGTCTGCTTCACCACAATGCAGTACAACGTTTGGCACTCCTCGATCTGTATTTCTTGTTTCATACATTGCATTCCATGGCACTTGGTGATTAGATCTACCATATGACATCCTGCATCATGCATTTTTAGTATGTTAATTAGCTCACTGGTTCATCAATTAACATGTCTTTGCTTATTTGCATTACTGTATATATCCCCTAATCTCTGCAATGTGTCATATAGTCTGTTCTTTGTTCTGATATATCGACTCCATTTCATATCATATCACCTTCGGGTTTCTATTATGAGGGTCCATTGTATGTCTTTTGTGTTTTGATTTTATCTCTTGTCTAATATATATTGTTTGGCACCCTCCCTTTACTAACATGGTGTTCGGATTCTGATCCTCTAGCTCCATTTGGTAGTGGTGAGGATTTACCTCTGTATGCATTTATCTCGATACCTTTCACATTTTGTTTTACTGCATGTTGTCAAATTATATATATATTTCTCTCCAAACATCATACGCCATGTGCCTTTGATTAACAACACGTATATGACAGCAAATTGATACATGAACGTTGAGGAACTTCTTTGTATGGGTACATCATGGCAAACTTGATAAAACACCAGACGTGCTAATGGACCATTGACATGAATGTCCATCTAGTAGAGGAAAAGGTAGAATCGGCACATTATTATTCAAGTTTGCACAGGTGCAATGGTGTGGCTGTATGATGCTTATTCAGGTAAGAAAATGGTTTGTGAGTGTGTGCAATGACCAAGGCATGCTCCAGAGAGAATGTCATTCACCCAAGAGGTAAGCCAAAAGAGTGAATATTGATGAAGTTGCTGAAGAAATATGCTCTCCGCGTTAATGGACCAGTGGTAACTACTTCCAGCCATAAGGATAAGCTTGTTGTTGTCGTATATACTTCTGAATGCCTTTCCAATGGAGATCAGGTGTTAAAATTTAAATTGCTAAACAATTCTGATAAAACTCTAACCACCATGGGCCCAAGATAAAAGGGAAGTGATCTGCGATCTGGTTTGAAAGACGCCCTTTGCTTGACATTCACAGCAGGTGGCTTCCAAGGACCAACCATATTTGAAACTTGCGGACATGAAGCATTGGAGGGCTACATGTAGATCCATTAGTGATCTAGAGGCAAAAATCCAGATTCTCCCTGAATTCCTTCAAATTCTTTCAAAATATAACTGCGAAATCTATGAAACAGAGGATAAAAGATTTGCCTTAAGTCTGCTGTTTTACTAGAGAAAACCTTATTGCAGGTCACGAAAATTGAGGTTCTCCTTCTTTCATTTGAGGTTAAGTGCAGGAGATAAAACCTTTGGCAGCATTTCTTTTGGTTACCTTTTTTAAAAAAAAAAAACTTCTAGCAGGCGATTCAAGCAAACCTACAGTTGATGATGCCACCGACTGGAGTAAATTTTCTGGAACATTCTGACAAAAGATCTATTTGAATGGTTTCATACTACAGATGTCTTATCTATTCTTTTATTTTCTACAGAATTTTGCTAACCTATGTCTGTTTGGTTTCTTTCAGCTCGTAAATATAATATTATGGTCAACGAACGACGTAATCTGTGCAAACCCCTACAGCTTGAAATTACCATTGGGTAAATAAGTTATACTATCATTAGCCCATTTTATAATGTATCATCTGAGTTCTTATTTTTTTTTTAATAATGCTTGTCAATTTATAGCCAATGCATGTTTATAACTCAGACTCGATGTTTGTTTGAAATTTATTGAAAGTATACTTTAGAATCAGGGAGATTTACATGATTGCTATCTTCAAATGAGTGTTATGGAATCGTAGGGGTACGCTTTCATCCTCCTATTATCTCAGGAGTTGTTATTGCTGTTCCCCCATAGCTTCATCATACTCTTGCATCATTCATTTGCATCATTTTTCGTTGCATCGATCTGTTATCTCTGAAACTGAATATTAGTTAGGTGTATCCTTTCTTTTGTGTAAATGTGTAAAGGATTATGTTGAGAGGAACAAGCCTTTAGATTATTGTCTCGTCCCGATGATCGAAAGCATAGTGAAGTCCAGAGGTTCAAAAGTGACCTTGTGGAGATTATTATAAGGAAATTAGACCACTATATTCCATTTGGGTGGTGCATCCTAATTCGTAGCCTGGTCTCTCACGTGTTTGCTGCAAGCAAATTACCAGAAATAACTGTTTGCATTCCTGTCCTTACTGAAGCTTTTACTGAGAAACAAATGATTCCCAATGCTTCAAGTCATCAACCTCCAAAGTCTCGGCTGAATACAAAGCACCAGCTGGTCATCATGTTGCCTTCTGCTACCAGCGAGGCTGGGAGTGTTGTAAGTTCTTCATATTGTTCAGAAATTCATCGAAATGAAGTTGTTATTGTGGGATCATTTGGATGAAATCATTTTCCTTGTTCAGAAATTTCAAGCTTGGAACAAAAAAAAACAGGTCCTTACATGCAAAAGGGTTGGCATAAGTGCTGAAGTGGTTGCTAGTTTTTTTAAGAGGAAATTCTCAAGATGATGTCAGAAATATCCACCTGCAAGGGTTAGAGATGAGGTAAAGAGAGAAGAGAGGAGTCGGCGGCAATAGGGTTTTCCCTCTTTTCCTTATTATTTATAAGTGTTGTACAGGGTATAACATTACGCAAGTAATAAAGATAAATTACAAACATGCCACCGCCTACGCATCCCAAGATGGATCCTTGGAATGTGGTGCGGGTCGGATCCATGATTCAAAACTAACAGCCTCCCTCAAGTTGAGTATGGTCTTTGATCATGCTCAACTTGCCTTTGAGTGCCCAAAACTGATGAGTGGATAATCCCTTGGTAAAGATGTCAGCAACTTGCATATCTGACCGAACATATGCAGGTTCAATTTCTTTTTCTTCCACCTTTTGCCTAACAAAATGTTGATCGATCTCGATATGCTTCGTGCGACAATGAAGGATGGGATTGAAGGCAATATTAATAGCACTCTGATTATTGCAAAGAAACATAGAGGACGAGATCGGTTCTTGTAATTCTTGCAGTAGATGTCTCACCCATGTAACATCGGTTGTTTCTGCTGCTATTGCACGATATTCTACTTCAGTACTAGATCGCGCCACTGCCTTTTGCTTCTTGCTACTCCATGTTACAATATTATTTCCGATAAGAATGCAATACCCCAAAACTGATCTGCGCTCGTCAGGATCACCAGCCCAGTCCGCGTCTGTGTATGTGAATAGTCGTGCCCTGACATATAAGTTGTGTCCTTGGTGTACATCAAGCCATCTCCAATCGTACCCTTTAAATACCAAAGGATCCTTTTCACTTCTTCCATATGTACATCTGTAAGAGCATGCATAAACTGTGAAGCCTGATTGACAGAGTATGCTATGTCAGGCCTAGTGAATGTTAAGTATTGTAACATCCCTACAACTCGACGATACAAAGTAGGATCATGATAAGTAGTGCCTTCTTTAGCACTTAGCTTATGATTTAGAAGGCAAGGTGTGCTAATTGGTTTACAATTCTCCATCCCTGTAGCAAGTAAAATATCAATGGTGTACTTATGTTGGCTCAATGTAATAGTCTCATGTCGACTATCAACTTCCACACCCAAAAAATATCGCAAGGGACCCAAGTCTTTCATCTTGAATTTAGCCATCAGCATAGACTTAACCCAAGATATGTGAACCTCATCACTCCCGGTAATAATGATGTCATCAACATATATAAGCACTCAAACAATAGCTGAATCACTTTTGAATATGAACAATGAATGATCTAGAACACTTTTAGTGAACCCATGATGCTGGATCTCCGTGGAAAAACTCTCAAACCAAGATCGAGAAGCTTGTTTCAAGCCATAAAGAGAGCGTCGAAGTTTACATACCCAATTGGATGAATCATGCATACTATAACCAGGTGGCTGCTCCATGCAAACTTCTTCCTTTAGTTCACCATGCAGAAAAGCATTTTTAACATCAAGTTGACTGAGTGACCATCCATGTTGTAACGCCAATGCAATGATAATCCTGACGGTGCCCAATTTTACTACTGGGCTGAACGTTTCATCGTAGTCCTGCCCATACTGCTGTGTGAAGCCTCGTGCGACCAGACGAGCTTTATAGCGCTCAACACTGCCATTCAGTTTGTGCTTGATCTTGTACACCCATTTGGACCCTACAACATTCTTGTTATCTGGCCTTGGTACAATTTCCCATGTATTGCATTCATGCAATGCTTCCATTTCCTCATTCATCGCCTCTACCCAGACACGGGAATATACAGCATCATGAAAGGAGAAAGGTTCTGTTTCCTTGGACACTCTGGTTAGAAATGTTTGAAAATCCAAAGAGAAATTGTTATAACTTACCAAGCGATCTATAGGATGTCTAATCCGAGTGGAACGTCGTAGAGGAGTCTCATCATTGACTGGATGAGCTCTACGAGAATAAACAAGACCAGAAAAACGTGAGGATGTTGTTGTAGGAGGAATGTCTTCCATATGCGGTTCCACATCGAAAGTATAGGGTTCATTGTCTGTCAATAAAGATGAATCCTCATAAGGCAATGAGTCATATAAAAGTGAGTCACTGAGCCAAGGATCATAACTGTCATGTGTATCTGTGGAAGACGAACCCAGAGTGTCAAAATTTTCATCATAAAAAACAACATTTCTAGATACCCGAATTTTGCCTGTATGAGGATCATAACACTTGTATCCCTTATAGTCATTTGCATACCCAAGAAACTTGCACTGTACAGCTCTGTCTTGAAACTTATTTCTCAATGAATGATCAATGTGAACATAACATACACAACCAAAAGGATGTAGTTCTTCGTATGATGGATGACAATTATAAAGAACAAAATATGGAGAATTATCTTCAAGGATGGTCATGGGCAACCTGTTGATAACGTAAACAGTTGTATGGAAAGCCTCGGTCCAAAGAGAGAAGAAAATACCCACAGTGTGCATCATGCTCAAGGCTGTCTCAACAATATGCCTGTGTTTTCTCTCTCCATTTTGTTGAGGGGTATGAGGGCAAGAAATGTTACGTGTAATGCCATGCTCCTTCAAATATTCACTAAAATCATGGGATATGTATTCTCCCCCCCCATCACACTGGAAATATACAACATTGATATTGAATTGGTTTTGGACTAGTGCATGAAACTGTTTGAACAACTTGAAAACTTCATGTTTGTTTTTCATGAAGTAAATCCAACTAAATCGAGTGTAAGAATCAAGAAAGAGTACATAGTATCGAGATCCAGAAAGAGAGGCAGTGGGTGCAGGACCCCAAACATCTGAGCATATAATCTCAAAAGGCTTTGTTGCTCTTTTATTGATACTATGAAAAGGAAGTACATGACTTTTGCATAAATGACAACTTGGACATTTTGACTCTAAACTGACTGCGGGTATTAGACCATTAGCAGACTTGTCAAGAAAAACTTGACTACAATGACCCAAACGAAGATGCCATAAGTCTTGCTTATTAAGTTTCAAGACTCTAGATGAAGAACTATGATTTGTGGATCGACTCAAAAATGTTGGAAAGGAAGGAGCTGAAGAAGCCACGGCTACGGAAGACGACGTCTTCAAAGGCACATGAGATTCTTCAAAGACGTAAATGTTCCCGCGCCGTTCACCTTTAGCGAGCGTCTTCTTGGTGTGAAGATCTTTAAGATAAACAGAAGGAGTAAATTCAACGGAAGAATTTGTTTCATCAACTAATTTAGACACAGATAGAATATTCTTTTGAATAGCAGGTGTGAGTAAGACATTTGACGAGGGTAATTGAGATTCAGACAAAGAAAGGGAGACATTTCCAGTGTGAGAGATGGGGTGGTGAGATCCATCTCCTATGACTATAGTGACATTTCCAGTGTAAGGAGTCAAGTGAGAAAATTTACCTGCATCAGAAGTAACATGTGTTGGTGCCCCTGAATCAATATACCATATACCATCATCATTTTGACGCAAGTTCATCTGATTGAAAGTAGTCATAAGGATATTTTGTACGTCCTGAGGAAGAACCTGTCCCTGAGGAGTGCGTGCAAATGTCTGAGTTGCCCTCTGCCCTGGCTTCCCTGTTTTGTTCCGGTTCTGAGGATTGTACCAGCAATTTGCTTTAACATGTCCCCGCTTGTTGCATAGAAAATAAGTAGGAACACATCCCCCTCGTGGTACACTGCCTGAGCCAAGGCCTCCTCCAGCTGGTGTAGGTAGTAATCCTCCTTTGTTTATAGTTGTTCCATTTGGACGAGGAGGAGAAAATAAGGCTCATGTTTGAATAGGCGTATGTGCCATCTTCACAGGATGAGTATCATCTGACCCGTGTTCCTGATTTAAACTGACCTCATATTGCAAAAGCTTAGATTGAAGATCATCAAAACATGGAAGAACTGAGACAACCTGGAGTGTTGTGCAAAACATGCGATATTCAGGTCCAAGGCTACCTAATACCTGTTGTACCATGTCCTTATCTGATACAGGACTTCCAATGGCAGCTAACTGATCTGTAATAACCCTGACATCCCCCATGAACTCTATAATAGATTTGTTTCCTTTTCGCATGGATTGGAATTTCCACTTGAGTTGCAAAGCCCGAGATTCAGAAACCTGAGAAAAGGAATAAGCTAGTTCATTCCACAACTCGGCAGCAGATTGATCATCAGAAATAGTTTGTAAAACACGATCAGAAAGTGTGGAAGTTATGTAAGCAACTAATGTCTGATCCCGCTGTACCCATATGTCATAAGCAGGATTGATGGTTCGAAGTTAACTCACCTTCCCATCTTCACCTGTTATTTCTTGCATGATATGTGTAGGTGGGGCGGGTGATCGCCCATCTAGATGCCCATAAAGACCATGACTGCGAATAAAAGGCACAATCTGATGTTTCCAAAGTAAGTAGTTATCATGAGATAACTTGTGGGTCATGAGGTGAGTAAGAAAACTAGGGTTCAACTTGGAATCCATGGATTATATGAAGAATGAGAAGCCAAACTGTTCTAACAGTGTATTGAAGAGGAGACAGCAATGCTGTGTGCTGAAAATAATATCAGCACACACGTTATACAGAGAAAAAGAAAACAACAATGTTGCTGTGTGCTGAAAATGATATCAGCACACACGTTACACAGAGAAAAGGAAGCAACAATGCTGCTGTGTGCTGAAAATGATATCAGCACACACGTTACACAGAGAATAGTAACGTGCGAACCAGAAAAAGGGAAAGAAAAGGAAGCAGCAATGCTGCTGTGTGCTGAAAATGATATCAGCACACACGTTACACAGAGAATAGTAACGTGTGAACCAGAAAAAGGGAAAGAAAACAACAATATTTTCCGACCCGCACCACATTCCAAGGATCCATCTTGGGATGTGTGGTGCGGGTCGGATCCATGATTCAAAACTAACAGATAAGTCCGATGAATTATTAATTAAGACAGATCATGTCCTTGCTTGCCTCTTGTTGGAAATACTATGTAAAGCTTCTGCGCCTGGAGGACAACACAATCTCTTCAAAATTTCAAGGATATGCTGGGCCAATATCTTGAGGCTATGTGCAAGATGGTTACGAAGAACAGACTGATGAAAGGAGCAGTTCTGTTGACACTAGAAAGTTTTTAGCTCTGGGTCACTTGGATAGTGCAAATCGTGAAACTTGCAATATCTGAAAGGGGCCCACAGATACTGAATGTCTTATTTTCACAAATTAGGTCCATAGATGAAGATGTAACAGAAGGAGCACTTAACATTCTGAGGACTATTATCTTCAGGTCAAGCTCTCCTACACCTGGAAGCAAGCCTCCTGATGTTAGTCAGATGGAAGGATCCCTACCGGTATTACAAAATCTTTTTGGACAAAAGAGATGCTATTGTAAGAGTTGTTGTCTCATTTGTTGCAGAATATTGCTTCTTGAAACCCAGATCAGTATCTTCAAGAATTTTTTTTTTAGATGGCGTGATTCTGAAAATCACATCCTTCACAGTCACATATACTCCACCATCATCTCTTTCACAGCACCCTACAGCAGTTACACACACCCACTGCACTTCATTTTTAGCATGTGCACATCACTGTGCACACATTCACTGCTGCACATCTGTAACAGCAGAATTCCATAGGTGTATAGTTCACATGAAATATTACACATGTTGGAAAATTTCAATAGATTCCCTGTTTTCACATCAGAGTCTCTGATGTTAGCCGTCCCATTTGCCTCAACAACATATGATTAGCTTAAGTTTTCACTTAGTGGATGTAGCTGGAGGGTCTAGTCCTTTGGGATCATTGTGCATTACTAAAAATTTGTTCACATCTATCAGAATCATTTTGGAACATTAGCTGAGATATAGATTTTTATGATCCACCGAGCATTAAGGTTTGATCTGTCACATTTGAATTTTGGTCATAAGCAAGCAGTATGAAAGCATTACCTGTATATTAATTTGTTTCATCCATATTCAGCATATTTTACTTGTATACTTGTCCACTTCATCAACATCACTCTCATCCACCTATGTTGCATGTATATCATATGTAATATATATATATATATACTCATATCTATATATATATATATATATATATGTATATAAACATGTATATATATATATATATGGATATATATAAATATCACTTCTCACATCTTGAATCATAAAAATCGTAGCATAGGAGCATCTCATTTTGCATCTTTGAAAGCAAGGTGGTATTCTCTTCTGCTTTCATACTAACCAAGTGTTTTTGCAGGAATCTCTGGAAAATGTTGATTTCCCTCTTAAATTAGGATTCTATCATGTCAATTCTCATTGTAATAAGCTAGCTATTAATGAGAATATACATTTCATGTTCTAGATAGAATGAATGAGCATTGTAAATGTCGTAAATTGCTTGTTTTCATGCTTTTTACTTTTATTTTCCAAAGTCTCACAATGGTGAAACACGAATGGCACGTGCACCATTTTGTAAGAGGTAATTAATCCTAAATTGATGATTTACATCAATGGCCATAGTCAGGATGTAAACAAAACTTAGGATTTTTATCTTTTATAAAATAAACACTAGATCCACATTGGATCCTTTTCAAAATTCATCATATTTTCTTTAAATATTTTCCTCTTTTATCAGAGTTTAGTCTAAAAATTGATTCAATACATATATCAATGGCCATAGTCAGGATATATTGAGAATTAATTTCATCTTAAACTCTATAAAAGCACCAAAATGTATTTTATTCTTCATTTTGAATTTAGATATGATTATTATATAATACATTCAATGACCATAGTCAAGGATATATTATATTTTCAATCTTATTTTAAATTCATTTAAAGAATGAGATATGATTTTCAAATTCAATTTCAAAATTCTTTAAATTCATTCATCATTTAGGATAGAATTGCATCATATTTTCAAAATTTCTTTTCAAAACTCCAAGTGATTTTGAGTATCTTCTTCATTTCAAAAATCAATTCTATTTTATAGAGTCAAATCCAATTCTATCTCATTTTCAAGATTCAAAATTCGATTTCAAAGTCCAATTTGACTTTGAAATTTCAAATTCATTTCAAAACTTCAAAAATTCCAATATAAATCAAAACTTCAAAGTTCAAATCAACTTTGAGATTCCAAAACTCACTTCCAAAATTCGAATTCAAATCAACATCTCGAGAATCAAAGTTTTGAGATTGATTCTGAATCTCAAAATTCAAGCATTTTCTAAGTTTTAAATTCAATATGGGTTTTCAAAACCCAGATCCATCTTCAAAAGTCCCATTTTGGATTTTCAAAATCCAAATCCAAAATTAGAACCCAATCCTAACTTGGATCCAGATTTCCAAGTACAATCTTCACTTTTGGATCTCAGACTTTAGATCCAATTCCATTTTAGAATCCAGAATTCAATCCCACTTTGGATCTCAGACTGGATTCAAATTCTATCCTGATTTCCGGATTTCAAATCCGATTCCACTTTCAAATCCCATCTGGATTTCTTAAATCTATTTTTAAATTCCATTTTGATTGCTCAAGTCCAAATTCCATCCTGATTTCCAACCTTAAATCTGAAATTCAATTCCACTTTAAATATTCATTTTCTCTCCTAAATCCAAGCTTAAAATTCCAATTCAAAAGTCCATCTCTGACTTTGAAGCTTCATTTCTTTTTTATCTCAGCTTCAAATCATTCTTTTCAAATCCCAAGATTTATTTTCCCAAATCTGATCATTTCAAAGACTTAGAACTTCAAAAATATCCTTTTTGATCTATCCCAAGTTCTAAGTTAGATTCTATCATTCAGAAATCATTTCTTCACTCCATTATCAAGTTCATCTCAGAACACTTTGGAGATTTCCAAAACCATTTTTTTGAAAAGAGCATACATCCTTACATTGCACAAGCATGATTCTTTGTGCATTTTAGATTTAGGATAAATTCTTGGATAATATTTAGGCAAAGCAAAAAGGCATAAATTCGATCCTTGGTTCGATTACCCTTGGTAAAAGCGCCAAGAACGGTCGAACCTCGTACCGACGAGCGAGCCCCGTCTCTCCATTTTTCCCGCAAATATTTTTAAAACGGAGGCAAGTAATTTTCTAAATATTTTCAAATCAAGGTCAAGTGAGACCCCATAAAAGAGTTATTCTCTCTTCTCTTTCTTTTCTTTTCTTTTCTCTTCTCTCTTTTTTTTCTGTCTTTTTCTCTCCTCAAAAAGGAGGAAAATAGAGACTAGAAAAGGAAAAGAAAAGGAAGAGAGAGAAAGGTACAAAGAGAGGAAAAATTTTGTGATGATCACAGCAGGTTTATAGGAGAAGAGAGAGGGACTCTCTCTTGACCCCGAACGATATTGAACAAAAAGCTCTTACATCTCATTCGCCCAATGACACTTCTCCAGTCTCTAATACAATAGCACTCCTGATCAGATGATCTGAAAGAGCCTGGCATCCTATTGAAAGGTGGGTTAGTTATTAGAATTTCACCATGGATTTTCAGTTATTTCTGTCACAGATTGAGAAAGAAACCGAGCTTAGATACTTTCATCAAGCTATTAACTCCAAAAAATGGATTCGAGCCATTAACGAAGAGATGAAAGCTTTCTACCAATGTCAAACTTGGAAAGTTGTTCCTCGACCTCCAGATGAGAATGTTGTTGGGTCACGATGGGTCTACAAGATCAAATACAAACTGGATGGGAGTGTTGAGTGATACAAAGCTCGTCTCGTAGCAAAGGGATTCACCCAAGAATTTGTACAGGATTATGATGAAACTTTTAGTCTAGTCGTGAAAATGGGCGCAATTCACATTGTTCTTTCATTGGTTGTAGATTATGGTTGGAGAATAGGTCAGTTAGATGTGAAGAATGATTTTCTTCGTGGGGATTTGAAGGAAGAAGTATACATGGAACAACTACCAGGATATACAGAATGAGATTCAAAGGAGTATGTATGCAAATTAAATCGAGCACTCTATGGCCTAAAACAAGCGTCTCGATCTTGATTTGAGAGTTTCTCCCTAGAAATTCAAAGGCATGGTTTTTATCGATCACAATTGGATCATTCTCTTTTTATTCTTCGAGGTAAGGAGTTTACTACCTTCTTGTTGATATATGTTGATGATATAATTATTACATGAAGTAGTGAGAACCATGTTCAAGAGACTAAAGATTTACTGAGCCAAAGATTCAAAATGAAGGACCTTGGAAACCTTCGATACTTTCTTGGAGTAGAGGTGGATAATCAAGGAAATAAGCTTACTTTGACCCAGCATAAATACACCCTGGATCTGTTAGAAAAGGCTGGAATGAAAAATTGCAAACCTCTTTTGCAACTCCTAGTGTGCTTAACCAGAAATTAAGTGCGCAAGACGGAGACTTGTACCATGATCCCACCAAATATCGGAGTTTAGTGGGGATGCTTCAGTATCTTACATTTACCAGGCCCGATATCACATATTCAGTCAATCAAGTTTCTCAATTCATGCATGAGCCAAGGACGGAACACATGGATGCAGTAAAAAGGATACTGAGATACTTGAAGAGTACCGTTGGAGATGGACTTTTGTACACCAAAAGCATATCCATAAATATTGCTCATGACATCATTGTTTATTCAGATGAAGACTGGGCCGGAGATCCTGATGATCGAAAGTCAGTTTCAGGGTATGGTCTTTTCATTGGTGCCAATCTTATTTCCTGGAGTAGTAGAAAACAAAAGGCAGTGGCTAGATCTAGCACGGAAGTTGAATACAGGGCGATGGTTGCTTCTACAGCAGAAGTAATATGGACTAAACATTTGTTAACAGAGTTAAAGGAGCCGATTGCTAGTTGCTTTCTCTTTTGTGACAACCAAAGTGCTATTCAAATATCTCTTAATCTTATTCATCATAGCAAGACCAAGCACATTGAAATTGATCAGCATTTTATCAGGCAGAAGATTGAGGAAAAAGAGATTGAGCCTCATTATGTTAGAACAGAAGACCAAGTGACTGATTTGTTCACTAAGGAACTCACAAAGTGCCGTTTTTGGTTCCTAAAGAGCAAGTTGTCCATGATCCAAAATCATGCACAACTTGAGGGAGACTATTAGACAGGACAAATATAGTATACTTGTATTTGTAATTAAGTTTGGATCTGGATCCAGATCTCGATCTAAACTACTTTTGTGTAACATGTCCAGGATATATTGGACATATTTGTAAATACATGTAACTTATTAAGGTTACTTGTAAAAGTCATGTATTAGGTTTTGTTTTATATATTAAAAGGAAGAGGTCACAGTTTTTCTATTATGAAAAATGTGACTAGTTGCAGCCTCACTTTCTCTTTCCTCTCTAGAGCTTCTTGATTATAGATTTTGGAGAAAACTAACACTTTGATCCCACCAGCAATATCCCACAAGGAATTATACTCTGGAATTATGTACTTAGGCAAAGAGACATATAAAACCATGCCAGATATTGCTGATATATGGGAATTCCTAGGAAGAACAAGTGTTTTCCCTGGTGAACATGTAGCCATGATCGAGGCTTGAACCCCACATGTCGTTCCTCCCACAAGAAACCATGTCTCTGCTGCTCCAAACAGTTCTGTAGCTTGCTTCTGGGCATCGAGGATAACGCCGTCTGGAGAGAACAAATTATCAAGCTCAGGTAGCTCAGGCAAATCATAAAAGGCCTCTTGCCAATAAGTTGAGCCAGTACTGGTGGTGCAGCCCTGCCCCTGTTGTGTCCTGGAAAGTGAAATCCAGCAGCATTGCACCTGGCAGAAACCTTTAATGCACTGACCAGAGGTGCATTGCTGTCAACATGAAACTGTGTAGAACTGGAGATTTTACTATTGGAATTGGGACTCCCCTGGATTCCCAATGAGCTCAGCTCCTTTATTTGCTGGTGATCCCCAATGTTCCCCTATCAAACATAGACTGAAAATCTCAAAATACTTACAAAAATTCAGTATCTTCCTAATACAAGATCTAAAGGTATAAGAATTGTCTTTTTGGAGATCTCATGTGGAAGGAAACTGGGTTTTCCTACCATGATAAGAAAGTTAAGATCAGAAACACCAAGAAACCAATAAGATCAGAAAGACCATGAAATCGATGCCTGTTGGGAGAAGGAACTCAAACCCAACAATGAAAATTAATCAGCACAAAGGCTCAACAAACTTATGAATCAGTTGCAACTTAAACTTCAAACACAACCTATATGCCCAAATAACCCAATTTTGATTGAACTTCAGTGTTCATTCAAAACCGTGCATAAGAATTTCACATTTGAGCTCAAAGTTATAATATATTCAACAACTGTGCAAACTTCAAAATTAAATTTTGAGCTCTACAATGGCATTAACATATTATTCGCTTGCAAATCATGCCTTGATTTAATTGTGGTGTTAGTTTTTATGATGAAGAATAAAATTGTAGATTGTTAATTTGATTTATTGCATGCATGATGATGAATTTATTTGATGATATTATGATAAATTTTTTTTATTTCATTAGTGTTACTGTTAACTGTTAAAAATTATATATACATATATATATACCCTCCTGCACCGCCGCACCCCCACACCCAAGTTTTTATAAAGTACCACATCGCCACATCCGCACCTATGTGACATACAGGCACATGCTTAGATAGAGACTTAAATGGACATGTACACAGAGTGAAAAGCAGGTCCCTTTTTTCATGAAGGGAAGACTTCCAATTAAAAAGGTGACCATGAGTCACTGGAGAAAGAGTAATTAAACAAAATTAAAACAAAAAGAAAAAAAAAGGAAAAGAATAATTAACAGCATTCAGCACTCCCACCCCCCACCCCCCCCACCAAACCTACTCTGAAGCTAAGATCCAAACTAATCTCTGACTCCACCAAAAAACATAGAAAACAAATGGAGCTAGCACTCAGTTCCAGAAGACCTGCAATCACATGTATGAAAGGCAAAAGAAAAGAGAAAAAAAGAGAATCCCTGCTATACCAGATTATAAGTTTCTAGAGAGTTACTTACTTTGTCTGCATCAATTTTCTTCCAATACTTCCCACATTATTTCTTGAAGCAGCAGTTAGCAAATGTCCTACCATAAAAGACAGAAAAGTCAGAAAGCAAGGATATGCATCCAATACATCAACATAAAACTACAGGAAAAGAATAAACAATATAATGGTCTTTAAAGGATCACCCCCAACAGTTACTGAAAAAAAAAATACCAAGTTGTTCAATCATGAACGATCTGTAACCTTGAATCTGCATCCACTGATGTCAGACAGCACAGGTTTTATTAACTGCTTCATGGGCATTAAGGTTCTCATTCATCATGAAGCAATGTATCAAAAAAGCATCTCAGGAGGGGCAAATGATGCATTCTTGCAGTTAATTCAGTTGTATTTTCAACAGAAAAATGAATGCCTTTAGTTGACTCAGCTTGCCTGCCAAGTTGAGACACAGGAAGGCACTCCTAGTATGGCAAGACTGTTAATTGGTTGCCTCAACCTGACATCCGCATATGACCAAGCACGGAAAATAAGATCCCAAATGCAGTCACAAATATTGGTCTCCGCTATATCTCAGGAACGCAATTTCCCATGATAATATAGGTTTAGCTGATAAATCTAATGTTTGAAAAACATAAAAATAAGAAAATAACAGTTTAGGTACTTAAGTACACATGTAATAAAAGAGATAAGTAAAAAATATAAAAGAAAAAATATATTTAAGATATAGAAAAAGAAGTAACAGAAGGAAAAAGTAACCGCTAATATCATGATATATTGTGATATATACATTTCTGATATTTTCAAAATATCGCAAGATTTTGCCTTTAATATCATTTTATGAACTTATAGCTATATTATCGGTATATTTTCAAAATAATGCCTATATCTGTGACTATGAATACACATTAAACATGTGTTGCTGTTCACTGGAAAAACATGTGATTCCTGGGCCTGTGATATCATATGATGTGATCATAAAAGATTGCAATCTGTGTGATTATACAGCATAAGATCAATAAAGAAGACGATATATAGGTAAATTTTGGGAATAACATGCAAAGGACATTCAGGGCACCCATTAGAGCTGGTGTCTTCTACTAATAATAGGATGCAATTCGATTTACAAGAAGGCTTCTTGTTCATTTATATAACATACATATATCTTGATCTAACTTGAAAAACAAAAATACCCTTAGACTCCAAACATACTATAAGCCCTTTACACAGCCTATTCTTAATAGTTAATACAACCTCACCCCCCCCCCCGACACACACACACACACACACACACTCAAATTGTACATGGGTGAGAACCATGGATAATTTGCTCTTTAAAAACCAATTCTGGTAACTATTAGTAGTTTGGCAAACAATTTCAGCTTTCTCATGAACAAAGTGTTGATCTAATTCCACATGCTTCATTTTCGATGTTGCATTGCATTAGTAACTTCAATTTTCACAATATAATAGGGACCTCTCTAACAAGTAATGTATCCTTAGAGCTTCAACCATGATTGCAGCCATCAACTGATACTCAACTTCTATACTGGATCTTGCAACAGTTCCTTGCCTTTTACTCAACCTAGAAACTAAATGAGATTCTAGGTAATTCTTCATTGTTACTTTCAATGTTGTACGTATCGTACCAAATCGTACGATTCGGTACAATATGTATCGTTACTATGGGGTATTCCGATACGATACACACTCGTACGATACACCATCGTATCTTACGATAAGCCCCTGTATCTTACGATACACTACGATACGGGGCATATCTTAAGATACGCTATAAATGCAGTTTAAATGCTCTTATTTCAATTTTTTCGATAACATACAGGGCTCCTTGGGGCTAGTTCATATTCATCCCTAAGGAGCCTAAGAGTGATCTAGAGAGATTTTTTTCCAAGAAAAAGATGATGTTGACGATACTCAATGATTGACGTTATCTAATTCATTTTTGTTTGAAATTTTAAAAAAATTAGCTATGTAAAATTTTTAAGCATCAAAAAAACTTTTTTTTGTTTATGTAAACACACATTATTATGAATCCTATGACTTATTAGCTTAGAATTGAAATTTAATATGTATATTATTTCAAAGTTTGCATTTTTCTTGTGAGATTGCCATTTATAGCATATTATCTTGATTATTTAATGTTCAATGCAGAGTTGCCAGTCGGAGAAGTGATTTGGGAAGCGAAAGTGGGAAGTGAGAAGCGAGGCACTTCCAAAATTTTAGGAAGTGAGAAGCACGGGAAGACTTACAAGCGAACCAGGAATCGTCTTAGAAGTGAGAAGAGAAGCGAACAAGAAAGCGACCTAGAAAGCGAGGCAAAAGAGAGGGAGAAGCAAAAAAAAAGAGAAAAAGAAAGAAAAACAAGGAAAAAACAAAAAAAGAAGCAAATTTCCCATTAATGGGGAAGTGCGCGCTTCCCAAATTTTTTTGGTGCTTCTCAACACGTTTTGAAAGTGCTACGCTTCGCGCTTTTGAAATGTGCTTCCCCAAGTCCTATGGCGCTTCCGCTAATCCTGGTTCGATGTCTTATGCTTGTCATTCATAGCACATAATTGTTTTGAAATGTAATATGTAATTTTATGGTTGCATTTTGTGCATTTCATCATTGTTTCGTGTGTTATGATTTTTTAGAATTTTTTCTATTTTTTCTGTTTTTCTATTTTTTTAGAATTTTTTAATTTTTTTTTCAAATTTTATGATTTTTTACGATACGATACAATACGTAATGCCCCAAAATCCCGAATTTGTAAATTTTAGAAAAATTTTGAAATTTTAACAATCAATCATTTTTAAGAGTTGAAAATGATAGTTCAGGCAAAAGACAATGAGAAATTTTTCAAACATAATTGGCCTCTATTTTTTTATATTTTTCTAGATTGGATCGAATCGGATGGATCCACTCTGTTTGATCCAAATTAATATGGATCTGAACCCAGTCCAGTATTCATATTGACTGGGTTCTAGTCCAGGTAGGATCCATGTGGATTTGGTTCTTGAATCCAGATCTGGATTCGAAATCCGGCAATGACCATTTTAAAACTTTAAAATCAACTTTTAAATTAAAGATATGATGAAGTGATGAGGTAGAACTCTACCCCATAAAGCTTTCTAGAGGGGGGCGACACCCTCTGAAATGTTCTTTAGAAAATTAAATAAAATAATAAATAATAAAAAAAGATAGTCGAGTTTCAAGTTTGTCGATTCTTATAAATCTGAATATGTTTTGTGATTTAGATTTAAGATCATGCATATGAATATTTTTTTTATGATTTAGATGTGTCGATCATGCATCTGAGTACTTATTTCTTTGATTCAGATTTAACGAGTAGTATACACATGCATCCGAAAATATGCTTTATTGTTTTAGACTTAATGAGTTGCATACACATGCATCTGAAAATATGCACATGAAAATATATTCTTGATTCAGATTGTCGAGTTTCATGTGCATACAGCTGAATATATTTTACTCTTTCAAACTTAACGAGTTTGGCTCATGCATCCAAATCTTTGATTCAGATTTTCCGAGTTATGTACATAACCATGCATTTGAATCTTTCTTATTCAGATTTGTTGAGTTATGCACATAACCGTGCATCTAAATATTTATTCAAATTTATCAAGTGGCATATACATGCATCAAAAAACTAAAATAAAATATGTTTTGGTTCAGATCTGCCGAGTACATGTATATGTAGTTTTGGTTCAGATCTGTCGAGTACACGTACACGTAGTTTTGGTTCAAATATGCCGAGTACATGCATATATTGTTTTGGTTCAGATCTGCTGACTACATGCTCATATTATTTTGATTCAGATTTAGTCGAATTACATGCTCATGCATCTACATATAATTATATGTTTCAGTCTTATCGAGCTTATACTCATGTATATGTGCAGCCAGCATGTTGTACAAATGACTCTTTTTGGTCTGATCGACCCATGTACATGGATCAACCAGTGTGTTGTCCATGTGAGTATATAGGTGTAATGAAATGGTGGTCTTCAACAAATGCACAAATAACTCACAAACAAGTGTTTATTGGAGACACTACAAGCATGACCCTTGAAAGGGTATAAAAGAAAGAACACTTGAAAAATAAATAATACTTTATTCATGAACAAAATGCTTAAGAAGCATGGTTATTTACATTGAAGGAGTTCACCCCTATATATACAAAAAAGTGGGAGAGAGGAGAGTGTTAAAATATTATGTCTCTTTTAACTGTAAACTGAAATACCCATCAGGGGTATTTCAGTCCTTTTACTCAATAGGTGTCAGCCACCCTAATTAGCTAACATTTTTACTTTTTCTTTTTTTATTTACTTTTGCTTTTTACACTTTTTTTCTTTTTGACTGTTGTGAAAGGGACAACTCCATATAGCTGTTGGAGCTGCCCCAACAGTCACAAATGTGACCGTTGCGTGCAGCTCCAACAGTCATATTGAGATGCACCTGTGGCTTCTTTTTGCATTATAAATAGGCCTTAGTGGCCCTTGTAAACATATTCTTTTTTGTGAGTGCATATGCAATAACAATGCTTTTGTAAAGCCCCTCTTGGGAACTTATGAATTGAAGTTCATTTTGTTTCATGTTGTTGTGCATGTGTATCCGTGCCTTCGTGCACTTGTGAGTGTTCTCCTTTGTGCCTTTGTACACTCTTTGTATTTCTTGTATTGTGGTGTTACACACAATCTCTTTTTGTAGAGATTTTCACATGGTATCAGAGCAAGGTTGTTTGGAGAAAGAAATTGGTGTGATTCTTCTCAATATCAAGTGCCTCGAAAAACGTGCCTTCAACTTTTTGGTGATTGGAGTGGAGACTCTTCTTCATTCAATATTTTAGAAGATTACTACAACAAGAAAGATTTAAAATCTTATTGTGGTACGTATTCTTTTCTTTCTTCTTTCCTCTCTAATGGGTGAGAAAGACTCCCATTTTTCTCTTGGTTTCAAGCTAAATGGCTCAAATTATCATGTGTGGGCCGGAAATATGGAAGCTCACATCAAAGGGAAAGGGCTTTGGGGTTACATTCAAGGCTCGATTTCGGAACCCGAGCCTAAAATTACTTTGGTTAAAGAAGGAGAAATCAAAATCCTTGAGAGAGATGAAAGAACTAATGCTCTTGAGGAATATAGTAGGAAACATGAGCAATGGGAAATGAAGAATTTTAAGATCTTGTCTTGGATTTTCTCTTCCGTTGAGACAAGGATTAATGCCAACATTATAAAATTTAAAAAGGCTTCTCAAGCGTGGGAGTATCTTGAGAAGATGTATACTTCTAGGGACTTGTCCCATAAGTATTATCTTCAAAAGAGAGTGTTAACTCTTGTTCAAGGTGATATGTCTATAAGAGAGTATTTTGCGGAACTCTCTTCAATTTGGGATGAGCTTGCCATGCTTGAACCCAAGTGGAGTGGAGAAGCCATAGAGCTTCGTCATAAGCAATTAGAAGAAGGCCGATTCTTCAATTTTTTAAATGGGCTAAGGCCCGAGTTTGAGCAAATAAGATCTTCTCTCCTATCCTCCTTTACCTCTCCTTCTCTTGAAGATGTCTTAACTAAATTAAGTGGAGAGGAAACCCGTATGAGCATTAGCAAGTAAAATCCTAGTGTGCTTGCAATGTCCACAAATCAAGAAGAATGTGATGGTGTTAATGCCGTTTCTAGACCCGGTAACAATTTAAGAACATATAGACCTCCTCATTTTAAGAATCAAAATCAATGAGGAAGAAGAGATTATAGCAAAATCTCGTGTCACTTTTGCAAAGAACCGGGTCATATCAAACCGGTTTGCCCAAAATGGAAGAAACTTCTAGCAATGACAACTACATCTCAACCATCCAAAGAGGAATCTTCAAAAGAAGCTCTATCTCTCAATCAAATTGTGGAGGCTCTTCAACCTCTTCTAAAGGGAGCTATTTCCGACATCGCCGTATCCACCTCTTCTCCTCCAGGTAAAACTTCTTGGCTCTTAGATTCGGGTGCATCCTTTCATATGACCCCAAACATTTCATCTCTTTCCGAGTATTCTAAAAATGTGTCACCTTCTTTTGTTTCGACCGCGGATGGTACTTCTCTAGAAATTAAGGGAATTGGAAATTTTAAAACCCAAAACTTCTTTATTCCAAAAATTAGACTTATACCAAAATTAAATTTAAACTTGCTTTCCGTTTCTCAACTCACGGACCTTGGGTGTAACATTCAATTCTCATCTAATAAATGTTTAATACAGGATCACCGGTCCGGGAGATTGATTGGGGAAGGCTCTAGGAAAGGAGACTTGTACTATGTGGACTTTCTTCAAATTCCTAAAAACACCTTTTGTAATGTGGCCCAACATAAAGACATAAATGTTTGGCACAAGAGACTTGGTCATCCCAACATTACCAAGTTATCCTATCTACATTTTGTTAAAGATCTTTGTAAAAATACTTTATCTTGTAATGATTGTATTCTAAGAAAAATGAGAAGTACACCTTTTGAACCAAGAGCTATGTTTAGTACTAAACCTTTTGAAATTATTCACTCGGATGTTTGGGGACCGGCACCTGTCATATCCAAAGGTGGTTTTGCTTACTATGTGATTTTTGTAGATGATTTCTCACGATATTGTTGGATACATTTTCTCAAACATAAGCATGAAGTTTGTTCATGTTTTAAAACATATCATATGATGATTAAAAATCAATTTAATAGTAATTTAAAGATATTTAGGACCGATTCCGGAGGTGAATATCTCTCTAATGAGTTTAAGAAATATCTTGAGGATTGTGGCATTGTCCATCAAAGATCGTGTCCTAAGACCCCACAACAAAATGGTTTGGCCGAAAGAAAGCATAGGCATATCATTGAAACCACTAGAACCCTTCTCATTTCCCAAAATATTCCTAAAAAAATTTGGGCCGAAGCGGCTCTTGCTTCCGTCTATCTTATCAACCGACTTCCATCCAAAAATTTAGATAAAATTTCTCCCTTTGAGATTCTATATGAAAAAGAACCTGATTATAATAGGTTGAGAGTTTTTTGTTGTAAGTGCTTTGTTCTTACCGATAAAAATGATAAACTCTCACCAAAAGCCATTCCTTGTGCTTTCCTTAGCTATTCGGAAACTCAAAAAGGATTTCGATGTTATGACTCTAAGAATGATAAATTATATGTTTCAAGGAATGTAACTTTTTTGGAAAATGATAGTGGTTTTGAAAAAAATGAATCTCATTTAGAAAATGCCGATTACTCCTTTCTTTTTTACCTTTTATCTAAGGATGATGATATCTCTAGTGATGATGAATCGACATATAATAGTGAAAATGAAATGGTTGTGATCAACAATAACTCTAACCCTTCTACCCCTCAAGAAGAAAATGTATCTAGAGAACCCATCACTTATTCGCATAAAGATAGAAGCACCTTTAAGAGTGCTATTGAACTATATAGTGAACCTAGTGAGACTATTTTCACTCATGATTCTCATCCTAGGAGAACTGAAAGAACTAGAAGGACTCCCTCTAGATTGGTATCTTTTGATTCTTTCTCTCCTAAATATCGAGCTTGTTTGAGTGTCATTCACTCTTATTTTGAACCAAAAAATTTTGGAGAAGCCAAACAATGTACTGAATGGAGAGAAGCCATGGAGAGTGAACTCAAAGCTCTTAAGAAAGCTAACACTTGGGAATTTCAATCTCTTCCCAATGACAAGAAAACTATAGGATGTCGATGGGTGTTCAAGGTCAAGACTAAGAGTGATGGTTCTCTTGAAAGGTATAAGGCTCGTCTTGTAGCTAAAGGGTACAATCAAGAATATGGGATTGACTATGAAGAGACATTTGCTCCAGTAGCTCGTATGGTTACTGTCAGATGTCTTATCACCATTGCTTCAATTCGAAAATGGAATATTTACCAAATGGATGTCAAAAATGTCTTTTTAAATGGAGATCTTAATGAAGAAGTTTACATGGATGCTCCACCTGGTATGGAAATCCCTAAAAATAAAGTTCTTCGTCTTCGTAAAGCTCTTTATGGACTGAAACAAGCACCCAAGGCTTGGCACGATAGGTTTAACAATGTAATGACTGAAAATGGTTTCACTTCATGCTATAATGACACTGCATTGTTTGTTAAGAAATCTGATGCAGGGATTGTTATATTATTGTTATATGTTGATGATATGTTAATAACAGGTGATGATATCAAAGGAATCAAGAGCATTAAATCTATTTTGACTTCAAAATTTGAAATGTCAGACTTAGGATTTCTGACATATTTTTTGGGAATTGAGGTTGCCTATTCTCAGAGAGGCTATTTTTTGTCTCAAACTAAACTTGCTTGTGAGATTCTTGATAGATCAGGAATCACAGATGACAAGGTCTGCGAAACTCCTGAAATAGTAGGTTCGAAGATGAAGATTGATGATGGGATTCTCTTAAAAAATCCCACACCTTACCGGCAACTGGTTGGATCCCTAACGTATCTCAGCATTGCCAGGCCTGATATTTCTCATGCAGTACATGTTGCTAGTCAATTTCAACATGCACCTACTACAGTCCATATGAGCGTCATCCTTCGCATCATCAGATACATAAAGGGTACAGTAAACAAGGGAGTATTTCTATCTTCTACGTCTGAATTAAGTTTAATTGCTTATACTGACTCTGATTGGGGAGGTGACACAAATAACCGTCACTCCACCACTGGTTTCTGTATTTTTTTAGGTAAATCATTAATCTCTTGGAGATGCAAGAAGCAACAAAAAGTATCGCTTTCATCCACCGAAGCTGAGTATAGAGCCATGGCATCTACTACCATGGAGATTGTTTGGATTCGCAACTTGTTGGAAGATATGAATATTCAAGTTCAAGGGCCCACAAAATTATGTTGTGATAATAAAAGTGCAATCTACATTGCCAAAAATCACACATTTCATGAGCGCACGAAGCATATCGAGATGGACTGCCACTATGTTCGTGAAGAATATTTAAGAAAAACCATTGACCTTCCTTATGTTACATCAGAATATCAACTGGCAGACTTCTTCACTAAGCCGTTGTGTTCTCCAAGATTTAACTTCCTTCTTGGCAAACTTTCGGTCGTGACACCCTAAGTTTGAGGGAGAGTGTTAAAATATTATGTCTCTTTTAACTGTAAACTGAAATACCCATCAGGGGTATTTCAGTCCTTTTACTCAATAGGTGTCAGCCACCCTAATTAGCTAACATTTTTACTTTTTCTTTTTTTATTTACTTTTGCTTTTTACACTTTTTTTCTTTTTGACTGTTGTGAAAGGGACAACTCCATATAGCTGTTGGAGCTGCCCCAACAGTCACAAATGTGACCGTTGGGTGCAGCTCCAACAGTCATATTGAGCTGCACCTGTGGCTTCTTTTTGCATTATAAATAGGCCTTAGTGGCCCTTGTAAACATATTCTTTTTTGTGAGTGCATATGCAATATTGTAAAGCCCCTCTTGGGAACTTATGAATTGAAGTTCATTTTGTTTCATGTTGTTGTGCATGTGTATCCGTGCCTTAGTGCACTTGTGAGTGTTCTCCTTTGTGCCTTTGTGCACTCTTTGTATTTCTTGTATTGTGGTGTCACACACAATCTCTTTTTGTAGAGATTTTCACAGAGAGCTCATTTTGAGCTCTCCAAAAGAGACGTTGGATTCCAACGTCTCTTAATATAGCTGTTGGACTACGGTCCAACAACATTTATTATTATAGCTGTTGGACTATAGTCCAACAACATTTATTATAGTTGTTGGACTACAGTCCAACCGCTATTTGCACAGTCAAGTTCCAACAGGAACTTGACTGGATCAAATATCTAGTTTCTATTGAACTAGATGCTAAAAAAGAAAATAAAGAAAAATAGAAAAAGAAAATAATAAAAGAAAATATAATAATATTAAATAATATATATATTACAGTTTACATTTTAACACTCCCCCTCAAACTTACGGTACAATGAGCGAAAGTTTGTCTAAGAGGAAGTGAAATCTGGGAGCAGCGAGAGGCTTGGTGAAGAAGTCTGCTAATTGATATTCTGATGTAACATATGGCAGATCAATGGTTCCATGTAAGTATTCCTCTCTGACATAGTGACAGTCCATCTCAATGTGTTTAGTGCGCTCATGGAATGTCTGGTTGCTTGCAATGTAGATCGCACTTTTGTTGTCACAGCACATCTTTGAAGCTTGCGTTGCTTTAGCTCCCATATCCGCTAGCAATCGTCTGAGCCAAACAACCTCCATAGTGGTGGTTGTCATGGCTCTGTATTTAGCTTCGGTGGAGGAAAGAGAGACTTTCTGCTGCTTCTTGCACCTCCATGAAATTAAGGTTTCACATAGGAACACACAAAAACCAGTAGTTGAGTGTCTATTATTGGGATAACCTCCCCAGTCAGCATCAGTATATGCAATTAAATTTAATGAAGATAAAGCAGACAAGAAGAGTCCTCGTGAAAGAGAGGATTTTAAGTATCTAATAATACGCAAAATCGCTCCCATGTGCACGGAGGTGGGAGCATGCTGAAACTGACTGACTGTATGAACCGCATGAGTTATATCTGGCCTAGTAATGGAAAGATAAGAAAGAGCTCCAACAAGCTGTCTATAAGGAGTAGGATCATCAAGAAGTTCTCCATCATCAATTTTCATTTTAACATTGACAACTTCTGGAGTGTCTACTTTCTTATCATCTGTAATTCCAGACCTGGAAACGATATCAAGAGCAAATTTATATTGAGATATCAAATACCCCCGAGGGGAATAAGCAACTTCAATGCCTAAAAAATATCTTAATAAACCTAAGTCAGTCATTTCAAAGTGAGTTTTAAGAAGAGATTTGATATTTGCAACTCCCTGTTTGTCGCCTCCGATGATGATCATATCGTCCACATAGAGAAGAAGAATAATAATTCCTGCATCAGATTTCTTAACAAACAAAGCAGTGTCAGTTAAACAAGGTTGAAAACCAATATCATGCATAACATGACTAAATCGGTCATACCAGGCTTTTGGAGCCTGTTTAAGACCATAAAGAGCTTTTTCTAGACGAAGAGCTTTACCCTTAGGGATACTAATACCAGGTGGGGCTTCTATGTATACTTCTTCAACGAGATTCCCATTCAAGAAAGCATTTTTGACATCTAATTGAAAGATAAGCCATGTTCTAATGGAGGCCAAGGCTATTAAAGTTCTAACAGTGGTCATACGGGCCACAGGAGCAAATGGTTCTTCATAATCGATGCCATACTCTTGGGCATATCCTTTTGCTACTAAACGGGCCTTATATCTTTTCAGGGTCCCATCACTTTTGGTTTTGACTTTGTATACCCACCTACAACCTATAGGTTTCTTACCCGGAGGAATATCTTGTATCGTCCAAGTATTGGCCTTTTCTAGTGCATCCAATTCTATTTTCATGGCTTCTATCCATTCTATATGATTTTTTGCTTGAGAATAGGATGATGGTTCAACATATGATTGTATTAATGTAATGGCGGCCCTATACGTGGGTGAAAAAGATTCATAAGACACAAATTTTTCTGGAGGTTTAGAGATTCTAGACGTTCTTCTAGGTGATACTTCAGAGTATTTTTGTAATGCACATGGAAGATTTTGCTCTCTACGTCTGGAATATTGTAGACTAACATCCCTATGGATTTGGTCTTCATTATCATCATTTTCAACAACAATAGGACTTTGATCATTGTCAAGGTCACATCCAACATCACATTCATTGGATTTTGAAGTTGGATCAATTAAAAATGAGTATTTAGTGACATCCTTGGATTTTTCAAATTCAAAGAAGCTTTCTTTTTCCAAAAAAGATACATTTCTTGACACATATAATTTGTCATTTTGAAAATCGAAACACCTGTAGCCTTTTTTATTATCAGCATATCCTAAAAAGGCACATGAGATTGCACGAGGAGAGAGTTTGTCATTTCTGTTGGTGAAAACAAAACATTTGCATCCAAAGACTCTTAATCTAGAATAATCTGGAGTTAAATTAACAAGTTTTTCTATTGGAGTTGTATTCTTTAATGAGGAAGATGGCATCCTATTAATGAGGTAGGTGGCAGTTAGGACCGCTTCAGCCCAAAAACTTTTTGGAACTTGATTTGCAATTAGCAATGTCCTAGTAGTTTCCATAATGTGCTGATGTTTGCGTTCGGCTAGGCCATTCTGTTGTGGAGTGTGTGGACATGATCTTTGATGTGTAATACCATGTAAATTGAGATAGTCTTTGAATTCGTTGGACATAAATTCTCCCCCTGAATCAGTGCGAAAAACAGAAATATCATTTTGAAACTTATTTTTAACCATTTTATGAAATATTTGGAAGTTAGCAAAGACATCAGATTTATGTTTAAGAAAATAAATCCAAGTATGTCTAGAAAAGTCATCAACAAAAAATGACATAATATGTATAACCACCTTTGGAAATAACTGGTGCGGGTCCCCAAACATCCGAATGTATTAACTCAAGTGGTCATGAGGAAACAAAAGTTCTACTAAGAAATGATAACCTTTTCATTTTGCCAAGAATGCAGTCTTTACAAGAAAAATTTTCAGAATTACAAATTTTTCCAAACTTGGAAAATATTGAATTTTAGACATATGAGGATGGCCAAGCCTTTTGTGCCATAAATCCAATTCTAATTTCTGAATATTATAACAAAATGCATTCTTGGGTAATTCCAAAAAGTCCATGTAATAAAGTCCTCCTTCTCTATGGCCTTCCCCAATCAGCTTCCCTGACTGGCGATCTTGTACCCAACAACCATGAGAAGAGAAGGAGATATTACATCCATAATCAGATATTTGTGAGACAGATAAGAGATTCAAATTAAGTTTAGGGATATATCTAACTTCTGGGATAAAAAATCTTTTGGATTTTTGAAGATTTTCAAAACATCCTATTCCTTTTACTTCGAGAGATGTGCCATCGGCTGTAAAAACCTTTGACACACTTGAGTTATTTTTAAGACATTCGGATAGACTATTAACATTTGGGGTCATATGAAAAGAAGCACCAGAATCTAAAAGCCAAGTTACCTGGACCGGAGAAAGATGCAACTGCCGCTCCAGTTGAGGCTTCGATTGAGGAGGATACCCCTTTGAGAAGAGGTTGAAGGATTTCCATCAGTTGAGCCATAGACACAGGTGCATCTTGATCTTTTGACTCAGATTCAACAGATGCAACTCTTTTTTCTTCTCTTCTTTTTAACTTTGGACATTGAGGCCTATAGTGCCCCGGTTCATGACAATGATGACAAATAACTTTTCTTTTATCAAAGTCGCCGTTTTGCCTTCCAAAATGAGGCGGCTTGTAAGTACGAGTATGATTCCCCGGTCTAAATACAGCTAAACGGAGTCATCATCAACTTTTGGAGTACTTTTTCTAAGTCTATTTTCCTCCATAGTGAGCTCTTCTATAGTATCAACAATAGAAGAAATTTTTCCACGATGTAAAAGGGCCGATTTGGTGGATTCAAACTCCGGCCTTAGACCATTCACAAATTGATAGAAATGTTCCATATCGAGTTGCTTTTGGCGAAGCTCGATGTCTTTGGCACAATGCCATTTGGGCTCAAGAAGAGCCAACTCTTCCCAAAGTTCGGACAACTCATTATAATATTCTCGAATAGTTTTATCTTTTTGAGTCATTGTCCGAACTTTATCTTGTAAATTGCATACATGTGTAATATCTTTAAGGGAATACATGTTTTTGAGGTATTCCCAAGCCTTATCGGCATGCTCAAACTTAGCTAGACTAGAGCATTTTTTAATGTCTATGCTATTGATGAGCCATGACATAATTTTTGCATGCCCTATCCTCCATTCTTTCCATTTATTTTCATAAGTGGCTAACGCCTTACTCTTCTCTTCTTCCGTTAGAGGAACCTCTTTATCACCCTCTTTCTTGGTAAGAGATAGTTTAGGTTCCAAATCGGAACCATCCACAATACCCCATAAACCTTTTCCCCAAATGTGGTGCTTCATAATCGAAGCCCACATTACATAGTTAGTATCATTTAGCTTCATAGGAATGATGGTGATCTTATCATTGTCATCCATCTTTTACAAGGGTAAGAGAGGAATAAATAGGAGGAGAGAGAGAGAAAAATAAAAAGAAAAGAAAAAGAGTAGACAAAGGAATAAGAGAGGATACAAAACCAAAATTTTTTGTAGCACAAGTTCGCCTTTCTTCAAACAAATCTTCTTGAGCCAAGAACAAGGTGAAGAAACACCGTTTGTAAATGTGGCACGGAAATCGAAGCGGAAGCACTTCAAGATCTAAGGATTTCGTAGCTCTGATACCATGTAATGAAATGGTGGTCTTCAACAAATGCACAAATAACTCACAAACAAGTGTCTATTGGAGACACTACAAGCATGACCCTTGAAAGGGTATAAAAGGAAGAACACTTGAAAAATAAATAATAATAATTTATTCATGAACAAAATGCTTAAGAAGCATGGTTATTTACATTGAAGGGGTTCACCCCTATATATACAAAAAAGTGGGAGAGAGGAGAGCTCATTTTGAGCTCTCCAAAAGAGACTTTGGATTCCAACGTCTCTTAATATAGCTGTTGGACTACAGTCCAACAACATTTATTATTATAGTTGTTGGACTATAGTCCAACAACATTTATTATAGTTGTTGGACTACAGTCCAACAGCTATTTGCACAATCAAATATCTAGTTTCTATTGAACTAGATGCTAAAAAAGGAAATAAAGAAAAATAGAAAAAGAAAATAATAAAAGAAAATATAATAATATTAAATAATATATATATATTACAGTTTACATTTTAACAATAGGACTGGCCGACCTACGTACATGATTACGATCATGTACATGGATCAACCAGAATATTGTCCATGCGGTACAGGTCTGGCAGACCCATGTACATGATTAAGATCATGTACATAGTATATGATTGTTTTGGTCTGGCCGACCCATGTACATGGATCAGCTAGCATGTTGTTGATATGTATTCTTCAGCTTAGTCGACTCATGTACATGATTTTGATCATGTACATGGATCAACTCCAACTGTGGCTTAACAATTGGACCAACTTTGTATGGTTTTGCCATGGCAGATACACGTACATGATTGTGATTGGATTATGTATTTTCTGAATTAATACATAAACCTGATCCTGATTTAATCAGTTTACAATTGTGCATATCATACACATGAATCTGAAATTTATTTGATGTTTGCATGACTATGATCATATGCATGTTTGGTTGATTATGCATAAAATTGATCATGAATAGTATGTTATTCAAGCATTATATTCACATGCGTATGTGCTTCACTTAATGTGCATTCATTTTGTTTGTTTTGAATATGCATTGTGAGCATGTTTGTTCATTGAAATTTTGCAAGTTGCATAAATTATTTTCTAGATGTGTTTGTGGCCAGATATAAACTACTATGGACCATGTAGGCCAAGAGCACGTGCTGCTCTAATTGATGTTGATTCTATTTATGCATTGCAAAATTTATTTCTGAAAATTATTGGTTTTTCAAATTTAATTATATTGTTAAATTGTGAGGGTCAGAGCACAAAATTTGTTGGTTTTGCATGTTGATTTGCAAATCGGTTCTTGTGCAAACAAATTGAAATTTATTTAAAATAGTAAAAAAGACCAAACAGTATAATTAATCACTTTTATGATGTCCTTTATACAGTGTGAGAATCTTGGATGGCAGTCTTGAGGGACCGTGAGGATACTAAAACTCAATGTGTGATTATGCTCCTGAACCTGATATGGTGGTTCACCTCCCGACCACGGTTTTAGGGAGATTCCAACCACTTTGCCTGGGGGTGGTGTTGTTGACTCAAGTGTAGTTTTTGATATACCAAGAAAGTGGCATCAATGGTTAAAGATTTTCATAGATGTCTCAGCATCAGGTGAGGATTTCTAATTTTCCGATGGAAGGTGAGCATTTCTGACGTCAGTCGAGGAATAAGTGTAGAACCTAGTAATAAAATACAAACTGTGTTAAGCTATAACTAGAAACCTAACTTGGACTTCAAAAATTTGTGAATTGTAAATTAAAATTATGTGCATTTAAATAGGAACATACATGCAAAAGCAATTCTGATAAATAACTTAATAAGTTATTCATGCATATTTTATTGTTCAGCATTAGTTTATGCATTATGCATATTTGTTTTTGCATGATATTTGGTTGAATGCTTGAATAGTAAAGTAGTTGTGGTAAGTTAATTGCTTGTGATATTCCTCTGAAATTTATGCATGAATTTGTTTATGTTATTTTCTTTACTGTTTGAATTTTTAGAGAAATTTATACGAAGACTTAGGTTCTTACCTGTTTTCTTAAAACTGTTTTACAAGCACAGATGCTCAGTGATGTCTCAGACCAGCTAGCTGGAGACTTCAAGAGTTGTGACTGGTGTTCTGGATTCTGACAGGATGGCTCAAATTGGCATAGACGATTTTGATTTATAATTTATTCAATTAATAAAGTTTGATTTATTTCTTCAGTTGATTCAATGCACGATATGGTTTGTGGTTTGGTATATTAAATTAGTGATGCTTTCGATCCTTGTGCGAGTTTCCACAATTATTTTAAAAAAAAATCTAGTATTTTTACAAGGGTTAGTTGGGGTCGTTAAAAAGTTGGTACCAGAGTCATGCATTGAATTACTTGAAATTGTTAGAACCATCACCAGAAAGTCACAAACTCGTACTCTAGAAGTGGTCTCTTCGTCACTGGTAGGAGTTATCTTGTGAATTTTAACTGCAGGGATAAATATATTTAAATCAATGTGTGATTTAAATTTTTTTGCTTGTTATGACTTTTATATCAATCCTAAGGGGGTACGCTTGATCAGGGATACGAAATTACTAATAAATTTTATTTAATTTGTATTATAGATGTATGCGCATACTCGTGCTTCTTCCAACACTCCAACTGAGACAAGAGTGGAGAGACTTTCTTATGAATGTCAATACTTTGGCGGTGTGACCTACACATGTTCAGGCGCAGACGGCGCAGCCGACGACATGTGTCTACCTCGCATCAGTTACTGTGAATACTAGTGCGATCACGTACGAGAAATTCTTGAAGCTGGACCTGCCAACTTTTTCAAGAAAGGCAGCCAAGAGTTGGGTCGAGGAGATAGAGAGGGTGTTTCGTGTCCTCCTTGTGCTGGAGGACAGGCAGACGAATTTTTGCATGTATCGACTGAAAGGCGATGCCAAAAAGTGGTGAGACACCCTACGTCGGGTGAAGTTTGATAGAGTTGAGAGTATTCCTTGAGAGACATTCGGAGGGGACTTCTTGGAGGCGTATTTTCCATCCTATGCTCGGGAGCGCATGCAGCACCAGTTCCCCGAGTTCGTGCAAGGGAACATGAGTTTGGTGACTACGCTACCAAATTCTGAAGCTTAGAGCAATACTGCTCAAACCTATTCGCAGACGACAAGGCGAGGGCTGCAAAGTACGTAAGCGGGTTGAAGGACGGTCTTCAGGTTCGTGTCATGACGAGTTTGAAATGAAATGGGGATCTTCGAAACACGAGCTTTGATTAACAAGAGCAAGTGTCAAGAATGACACTAAAGCATAACCCTTAAAAAGGGTATAACTGGAAACAAAATAAAAATAAAAATGTATTCTTTATTGATATGAAAAACCAATTGCTTAAGAAGCATTGGAGTAAAATACAAGAGGGGCTGCACCCCTTTATATACACAGCTGAAAGAGGACTCAATAGAGCTGTTGGGCACAGTCCAACAGCTCTATTAAGAGTTGTTGGACTGTGTCAGTCCAACAGCTCTATTGCTAGTCAAGTCTGGACAGGACTTGACTAGCAACAGTCATTCTAGTTCAAACTGAACTAGATGACATAAAAACAAAAAATAAAAATAAAGGAAAAAAATACAGAAAAGAAAGAAATTAAAAATGTATTTATATATATATAATAATATAATATTATTATATATACATATATGTACAGTTTTACATTTTAACACTCCCCCTCAAACTTACGGTACAATGAGCGAAAGTTTGTCTAAGAGAAAGTGAAATCGGGGAGCAGCGAGAGGCTTTGTAAAGAAGTCTGCTAACTGATATTCTGAAGTGACATATGGCAGATCAATTATCCCGTGTAGATATTCCTCTCTGACGTAGTGACAATCCATTTCGATGTGTTTGGTGCGTTCATGGAATGTTCTGTTACTGGCAATGTAGATCGCACTTTTGTTGTCACAACACATTTGTGAAGCCTTTGTTGCTTCAACTCCCATGTCAGCAAGCAGTCGTCGGAGCCAAACTACTTCCATGGTCGTGGTTGCCATGGCTCTGTATTCAGCTTCGGTGGATGAGAGAGATACCTTCTGCTGCTTTTTACACCTCCACGAGATTAATGATTCCCCTAAAAAGACACAAAAGCCAGTGGTTGAGTGTCTGTTATTGGGATCACCTCCCCAATCAGCATCAGTATATGCAATTAAATCAAGAGAAGAGGAGGAAGATAAGAAAAGTCCTCGTGAAAGAAAGGACTTGATGTATCTGATAATACGCATGACTGCTCCCATATGAACAGAAGTAGGAGCATGTTGAAATTGACTTGTTGTATGAACAGCATGTGCTATATCTGGTCTGGTAATGGATAGATAGGAAAGTGCCCCGACAAGCTGTCTGTAAGGAGTAGGGTCTGCAAGAAGTTCTCCATCATCAATCTTCATTTTAACATTAACAACTTCTGGAGTGTCAACTTTCTTATCATCAGTAATACCAGACCTGAAAACAATATCAAAAGCAAATTTAGTCTGAGATAATAAATATCCTCTAGGAGAATAAGCAACTTCAATGCCTAAAAAATATCTCAACAAGCCCAAATCAGTCATTTCAAAATGAGATTTAAGAAGTGTTTTGATTGTTGCAACTCCCTGTTTATCGCTTCCGGTGATGATCATATCATCCACATAGAGAAGAAGCACAATGATCCCTGCATCAGAATTCTTAATAAACAAAGCAGTGTCAGTTAAACAGAATTGAAAACCAATATCAATCATAACACGACTAAACCTATCATACCAAGCTTTTGGTGCTTGTTTAAGTCCATAAAGAGCTTTTTCTAAGCGAAGGACTTTACCCTTAGGAATACTTAAACCAGGAGGGGGTTCCATATATACTTCTTCAACTAGCTTTCCATTTAAAAAAGCATTTTTGACATCCATTTGAAAAATAGACCATTTTTTGATAGAAGCTAAGGCAATTAAGGTTCGGACAGTAGTCATACGAGTCACCGGAGCAAAGGTTTCTTCATAATCAATCCCATATTCTTGGGCATAACCTTTGGCTACTAAACGGGCTTTATATCTTTCAAGAGTACCATCACTCTTGGTTTTAATTTTATAAACCCATCGACATCCTATAGTTTTCTTCCCTGGAGGAAGATCTTGAATATTCCATGTAGAAGCCTTTTCAAGTGCATCTAATTCAGCTTTCATGGCTTCTATCCATTTGATATCATTTTTTGCTTGAAAATATGTGGATGGTTCTTCATATGAGTGAATTAATGCAATAACTGCCCTATATGTGGGTGAGAAAGACTCGTATGATACAAACTTTTCTGGAGGCCTCGAGATTCGGGATGATTGTCTAGTTGGAATGTTAGAATATTTCTCAAGTGCACATGGAGTATTAGACTCTTGTCGCCTGGAATATTGAATACTAGTATCTCTATGAACTTCTTCATTTTCAACATTAAGATCAATAATTTTGTGATCATCATCAAAGTTACAATCAAGGTCATATTCATCAGATGTTGATGTTAGATCTAGCAAAAAGGAGTACTCAGTGACGTCTTTTAATTTTCTAAAATCAAAGAAGCTCTCCTTTTCAAGAAAGGAAACATTTCTAGACACATATAGTTTATTATTTTTGAAGTCAAAACATCTATAACCTTTCTGGTTTTCAGCATATCCTAAAAAGGCACAGGGAATCGCACGAGGGGAAAGTTTATCATTTTTGTCAGTAAATATGAAACATTTGCACCCAAATATTCTTAATCTAGAGTAGTCTGGAGAAATGTTCATAAGTTTTTCAATGGGAGTGATATTTTGTAACGAAGAAGATGGCATCCTATTAATGAGATAGGTGGCAGTTAAGGCAGCTTCTGCCCAAAAGTCTTTAGGGACTTGATTTGCTATTAATAAAGTTCTAGTGGTTTCTATAATATGGCGATGTTTTCGTTCTGCCAGTCCATTTTGTTGAGGTGTATAAGGACAAGATCTTTGATGTGTGATGCCATGCAATTTAAGATAATTTTGAAAATCTGTGGATAAAAACTCTCCCCCTGAATCTATGCGAAAAATAGTAATATCATTTTGAAACTTGTTTTTAACCATATTATGAAAAGTTTGAAAGTATGAAAATACTTCAGACTTATGTTTGAGAAAGTACATCCACGTATGTCGGGAGAAATCATCGACAAAAATAACATAGTAAACAAATCCTCCTTTAGAAATTACTGGTGCAGGACCCCAAACATCCGAGTGTATTAATTCAAGTGGTCTTGAAGAGAAAAAGGTTCTGTTCTAAAATGGTAATCTTTTCATTTTGCCGAGAATACAATCTTTACAATCAAATGATTCAGAGTTACAAAATTTCCCTAGATTTGGAAAATGTTGGATTTTGGCTATATGTGGGTGACCAAGTCTCTTATGCCACAGTTCCAACTCTATTTTTTGAATATTATAACAAAAAGCTTTCTTCGGCATTTCCAAAAAATCCATGTAATAGAGCCCTCCTTCTCTATGGCCTTCCCCAATCAGCTTGCCTGACTGGCGATCCTGTACCCAACAACCATGAGAAGAAAAAGAAATATTACACCCATAATCAGAAATTTGAGATACAGATAAAAGATTTAAATTTAATTTGGGAACATGTCTAATTTCTGGAATAAAAAAATTTTTTGTTTTATAAATTTTTTCAAAATTTCCTATTCCTTCTATTTCAAGAGAAGTCCCATCAGCAGTAAAGACCTTTGACACACTTGTTTTATTTTTAACACATTTGGATAGACTTTGATTATTTGGGGTCATATGAAAAGATGCACCAGAGTCAAGAAGCCAAGAAATTTTACCTAAATCAGAAAAAGATGAGGCTGCTGCGCCGGTTGAAGCTTCAGATGAGGAAGAGGCACCTTTGATGAGAGGCTGAAGAATCTCCATTAGTTGGGCCAGGGAAACTGGTGCATCCTGATCTTTAGGCTCCGATCCAGCAATTGCAGCTCTTTTTTCTCTCAGCTCCTTAAGTTTGGGACATTGTGGCCTGTAGTGTCCTGGTTCATGACAGTGATGACAAATAACTTTCTTCTTATCATAGTCACCATTTTGTCGGTTAAAGTGAGGAGGCCTATATGATCGAACATGATTCCCTGGTCTAGACACGGCTAAAACGGAATCATCTTCAATTTTTAAAGAACCTTTCCGGAAACGATTTTCTTCCATTGTTAACTCTTCAATAGTTTCAACAATAGAAGGAATTTTTCCCCGGTGAAGTAGGGCCGATTTAGTGGTTTCAAATTCCGGCCTTAATCCAGTGATAAACTGGTAAAAATGTTCAGCATCGAGTTGTTTCTGACGAAGCTCGATGTCTTCGGCACAATGCCACTTTGGTTCTAAAAGGGAAAGTTCTTCCCAAAGTTCGGACAACCCATTGTAATATTCACGAATAGTTTTGTCTCCTTGTGTCATCATTCGAACTTTTTCTTGGAGGTTGCACACGTGTGCAATATCTTTAAGGGAATACATATTCTTAAGGTATTCCCATGCCTTATCGGCATGATCAAATTTGGCAAGACTTGAGCATTTTTTAATGTCAACGCTATTGATAAGCCATGACATTATCTTCGCATGAGATATTCTCCATTCTTTCCATTTCTTCTCGTATGAGGCAATAGCCTTGATTTTCTCTTCTTCCGATAGAGGGACCTCTTTATCTCCCTCCTTTTTAGTAAGAGATAGCTTAGGTTCCGAATCGGAACCATCCACAATCCCCCATAAGCCTTTTCCCCATATATGGTGCTTCATGATTGAAGCCCATGTTACATAGTTCGTATCGCTTAGTTTCATAGGCATGATGGTGACTTTATCATTGTCATCCATCGATTACAAGGAGAGAAAGAATAGGGATAGAAGAGAAACAAGAAGAAAAATGAGAAAGAAAGAAAAAAAAAACAATACAACAAGATGTGAAATCTTCTCCAATGAAGTGATAAAACACTTCTCTTCAAGTGGCGAACACTTTTGCAAACGGGCACGAAAACCGAGGCAGCTTTTCCTCAAGATTTAGTACTTCCGCGACTCTGATACCATGAAATGAAATGGGGATCTTCGAAACACGAGCTTTGATTAACAAGAGCAAGTGTCAAGAATGACACTAAAGCATAACCCTTAAAAAGGGTATAACTGGAAACAAAATAAAAATAAAAATGTATTCTTTATTGATATGAAAAACCAATTGCTTAAGAAGCATTGGAGTAAAATACAAGAGGGGCTGCACCCCTTTATATACACAGCTGAAAGAGGACTCAATAGAGCTGTTGGGCACAGTCCAACAGCTCTATTAAGAGCTGTTGGACTGTGTCAGTCCAACAGCTCTATTGCTAGTCAAGTCTGGACAGGACTTGACTAGCAACAGTCATTCTAGTTCAAACTGAACTAGATGACATAAAAACAAAAAATAAAAATAAAGGAAAAAAATACAGAAAAGAAAGAAATTAAAAATGTATTTATATATATATAATAATATAATATTATTATATATACATATATGTACAGTTTTACATTTTAACAGAGTTGTCCTACTACGTTTAATTATGTGATCGAGTTTGCATCCATCCTGAACAAGGAGTCGGAGCAATTCAAGGGTGGATTGCAGAAGTACGGAGATAACGGCAACAACAGTGTTCAAGGGGGTGCGCTACCAGTGCCAGCAGTCGGGTCACGTAGCGTAGTACTGTCCAAGCAAGCTGACAGCTCAGGGCAGTCAACAACAGCAATAAGCGTAGAGGAAGACCAACGAGAGAGTCTACACTGCCACGGTCACCAAGCAGGGTGATCAGGCCAACCTGATCGAAGGTATTCTCGTAGTCATTGATCATCTTGCTCATGTTATATTTGATTCGGGGAAAACCCATTCATTTATATCTTTGTCTTTTGCTAGACTGTTTGACCTCGTACCATCTAGTTTGGAGAAGACTCTTGACGTGATGTCTCGGATGGGCGTGTCTACTCGATATAGGAAGTATCTTCTTGTAGTTCAAGTAGTTATCGAGGGGCATGAATTGTTTGCCGACCTAGTCATACAAAACATGACTTTTTATGACATCATTCTGGGTATGGACTGGTTGTCCATACATAACGCGACTCTTTTGTGTCGAGGTAAGAAGGTTTTGTTGGAGCGTCCTGACTTGTCTGCGTTGGTGTTTCAGGCGTCTAAGCCTGTGAGTGAGGTGAAGATCGTCTCGGTTATGAAGATCTCGAAGTGCCACAAGTAGGGATGTGTGGTGTTCTTGGCCAGTGTGTCCACCACGGACAGTCAAGAGACACCCTTGAAGCAGCTGGACAAGGTCTGTGAGTTTTCGAATGTCTTCCCAGAAGACTTACCGGGTTTGTCACCTCACAGGGAAATCGAGTTCTCGATTGTGTTGGTGCCTAGTATGACACCAGTGTCATTCCAGATGTAGAAAGAAAGGACCTGACGCATGAATGACCGAAGTCTATGTAGTCAAAATCTTTGTGTTATATTAGTTCGAAGAGAAGACTTAGTTGTGAATGCCAGAGTCATGCCAATCTCAACTTATTTTAAAGTTCGAGCTAGGTTGGAAAGGTATTTTGAAGAACATTCCAACACTTGAGAATTGTCCAGTAAGAACGGATGCAACAACCTTGATTCATGGGAGCATGGAAGCCTTATTTTGTTCGTAGGATAAGCAACGCATGTGTACGCTGAATATCATGAACATGCGAACATAAAATACTTGTTTTATTTTACGAGATATTGGGGCATGCAAACTTGAAATCTCGCACGAAGACTTTGTTGAAATTGAGTTAAAGCAGGGATGCATAAATATGCGTCTTTAAATAAATAATAGCGTAATTTAAAGTAAGCAAGAGTACGCAAAATTGCGTACCATAAATAAATGTGTGCATAATTGAAATAGACCAAGAGTATGCAAAACTACGTAGTCTGAATAATTATATATGCATATAGGATACATATATATATTAAAGCAGAAGTATGTGCACATAACAGCGCGACGACAAGTAAATAGCATAGAGCAGGGCTCAGTGTGTGAAACTATGCATCGAGTTAAGTAAATTGCGTAAGCAGAGTCTGGTGTATGAAATCGCACATCGAGTCAAGTAAATTGCGTAAACAGGAGCATGTGCACGTAATAGCATGACGACAAAATAAATAATGTAATTTAAATGGGACAAGAATACGCAAAACTGCATCCTTAGGTTAAAAATATGTGTGTGTGTGTGTATATATATATATATATATATATTTGATGTAAATATAATACATATATATCAGAAATATTTCGCTGTCATCATTGTATAAAACTTTCTCCTACCTTGAAGATGGTTCGTATTTCTAACGATTCTGAGCATAGGTTTTTAAAAGCTCATGCCTCGATAAGCATGTTCCGTTCATTCCGGCGATGTGGTGCGCTAAAAGGATTTTAGCGTACTACGTAAAAAATGATGTTAAAATCTTATATTAGCAGAAGAGGCGATGATTGTGTCACAGGGATCGAACTTGAACCCAGTTTGAGTCGGGACCAATATAAGTCGAGTCAGGCGCAACAAGGCATAAAAAGCATCAGTTTGGTTCGGTAGAGAACCAAGTTGACTAGGTTTGACCAAGCTAGGCTCGGTACCACAAAAATGGATCTTGTTGAACCCAGCTTGGCTGAGCCAAGTAAGAGGCAGCCCGAGGCTTCCTCTTGACCAAGCCAGAATCAATTTAAGAAAACCGAGCCAAGCTCGGGACAAGGGTGAACCAAGCTAGGCTCGGTGCTAGCCGAGCTCAACTTGGTTGCGCCTGACCAAGCAGGTCAAGGGGAGGGCAAGTAGGACCGATCGGGCTGACTCGGTGAAGCCGAGTCAAACTCAATGCACCCGAGCCGGTCTGGGGTACTGGGCTGAATCGGGCTGAGCTCAATGATATCTGAGCTTAGCTTGGCTCGACCAAACTCGAAACAGCAACAACACTAGAAGTTGTTGTTGCTCGAGCGCAACAAAGGGGACGGGGGAAGAGGGTTCGATTGTCAGGATGAGCCGGGTCTGGACCCCCAATCGAGACACGATCCTCCTACTGAGGGAACTAAGGAGGTGGTTGGGGAGGTGGGCAGGCCTCCAACCTATTTCTTCACCGGAGATTGCAAAGAGGAGGGAGATGGGGTATGGAGGTGGGATGGCCCACCTAGGTCGCCTTTGGCTGAAAGGGAGACACGGGGTGGGGAAGAAGAGGATGCATAGGGAGTGAGAGTCGGTGAGAGGGGGGGCGTATAAAGTTTTTCATCAAAAACCATGGGTGGCAGGTTTACATAGAGTGCGTATGGCGATGGTGGGGTGTCGGCTAGGTGGTTTAGATCTGAGTTGGATCCAACCTTGATCCAAACCTCCATCTCTTAAAAAGGGGCGATTTATGGGGGTTGTTCAAGGGATTGGGTTGGGTCCATTGGGACCCAACTCAATATATATATATATATATATATATATATATATATATATATATATATATATATATATATAAGGTGTTTTGATTCGGATTGGGCTAGGTCCATTTGGATCCAACTCAATCCTAATTATATATATCTATTACATATATATACATATATATAATTGCATGGAGTGTGGTTTGGATTTGAATAAAAATCCAAATCCATTTCCAAAACTTATGTCTAGGTTATATGCATTGAATTTAGATTGGATTGGATCCATATTCGGATTCCAATTTCCAATCCAATGAAGCGGTCTTTGAGTTCTGAGTTGGTTTGGGTCTAAATGGACCCAAAAGCCTTATTGTCTTATGTGAGATCCATCTTGGGTCGTGTTTGAATCTCGGATCCAAACATAAGCAATCATGTATATATACATATATAATAAGGTTTTCACATGTTTTGAGAATTGATTTATCTTTTTGGATCCAATTCTAGACCTGGAGTATTCATAAATTTGGATCTCTTTCGAATTCAACTTGTTTTGAGATTGGATCTATCTAATGGATCCAATCCTAAGCCTTAAGACTTTGAGTAATCTGGATCTCCTCCGAGACCCAACTTGAAATAATTCTAAGCGCGGACCGAGTCCATTGAATGAGTCCTTGTTATGATGTTTCATAATTTCAGATCATATACCGGATCCAAAGTTCCAAACATAATTTAATTAGGAGATTCAATGGATACTACCTATGTCAAATGTATGACTTGAACTGGGTTTCATGAGGGTCGATCTTCATGGATCCCCCATCGAGATCTAGATCCAAAAGTGTCTAAAAAGCTCGTATAAGTTAAATAACTTGATAAACATTCAAAAGTTCATCGAAGAATAACTATGGATGAATTTCTCATAAAAAGTACCGAGAATAATCCCTTATTATTTCTGAAAATCCAGAAAATTCGCGGACTTTAAGCGATATGTATCTTATTTTGGCCCGACCGATATGGGTTACAATACAATACTTACAACCCTAGTTAGTTTGATTAGAAATATTAACCAAGTGGTTCCAACAAGGAAGTATCTCTGAAGCATGAGTATATCTTGTTCTCTGAGCAGGAAGTATTCACAAGCTCAAGCACAAGAGATTATCATTCTCTACAAAGAAATATATCACGAGTTCGGACATACTACCAACAAGCTTCCAGAGTTTATAAACCCTGGAAGAAATAACTATAAACTAATCACAAGGGGTTAAACAAATGTTTTACAAAAGGTTAATAACAGAGTACCACTTCCACGTTCACAATCATCTGACCACGGATTTGGTGACAGGGTCTCTGAACCTGTTGAGTCCAAGTCTTGATCTGAACAAGCTGATGCAGACAAGTTATTTGAAGAGGCATCTGTAGTAGCATCCGTATCCATTCCATTATCTCTGGCTTTAGAACTCATTTCATAGTTGCCTGCACCTGAAACAAAGCTCTGGTTTTCATTTGAGTCCTTATTTAGTGTCCTATGACAAGTGTCAGAATCAGAAACAACCCATTTATTTATTTTACTGGTTTCAAGCTGATCATGAAATTCAGTTATATTACCACGATCAGATACAGGTCGCTGTGCTTCTTTAACAGGACTGTGATCAGGACCAGCTCCAGAAGGATCCTGGTCTGCAAATGAACAGAAAATAGTAAGTTTTTCTTTATTGCTTTTAGAGATTGCATAAACTTGCAGCACACAATAAAGAATCACCATGTGGCTTGACAATAATATCAAAGGTCTCCCCTGGTGCCTTCTTGTCAGAGAAATCACCTCCTTGTGTTTCACGCTCTCTTGCCGATACCTGTTCGTGCAGCATGCCTGGGTCTGAATTAGTGAAATCAACATCCTTTTCCTTGCCATGATGATCATGATGTACTTTACCCAAAGAATCCACTCCATTGGATTGAACCAAGAAATCCTGCTTGCTATTAGCAACTTGTTTTGCACGTACTTTCTTGGTTCTTTTCCCTGATGCAAGATTTTCATCAGGATGCACATGTTTATCATTGCTCAATCCTGGCGCAAAGTAATCAATGAAGTTCAAAGAATCCTTTTGAAGGTGACAAATTTCTTTCCCTTTAACAGATAAATCAGAACAACCTTCATCATCTTTAGTAGTAGCGTCATAGACAGATTCCACATTAGAGTTTATGCCCTTCTCTTGAGTTGCCATAGAAGTTAAAGCACAATGAGTGCTGTCATGCATCTTTGAAGATGCTTGTTCAGTGTGGCTGTATTTTGCATTTCTGATCGAAGAAGATAATAATTGACTATTTGACATGGATACTTCTAAATCCACATTCTTACTCTTTCCATGAAATCTTTTCTCTTTTTTCTTAGTGCCATCAATACGTGTTCTCCTGTCATTTGTTGGTTCAGTATGCCCATACCCCGATAATGAGACATTTGGGACAACAATGCTGTCAACCTCAACTTGAGAAACAGTAAGTCTTTCTGCCACAGCAGCTTCAGTCGTCTTTGATTTCTTCCTTTTATTATCTTTAGAAACCAAATCAACCTCAGCGCCAACAGCATGAAGCTTTTCTGGGGCGGCCAATTCATGTCCGTCTATATCTACTCCCTTTGTAGATGTCAATGTTTCACTGTCGGATTTTGTGTTTCTCATATCAGCCTTATTAGATTTTGCAGACAAATTGTTTTTTTCCAATTGTTTCCTTTCAATGCTCTGACTTGTAATATTGTGATTATTATCAATAATATTTTGGTGATCACAGATTGAAGGATCATCACCCAAAGAATGCTTTTGGCGATTCCTAGTTGCTTTTGGCTTCTTCCTTTTTTCCTCTGTTGCAGATTCAGTGTTTCCTGAGGGCTGAACAGTTTGCAAGGGTTTTAACCCCTTCTCATCATTCATTCTCTCTGAATCAGAAAGTTTTGATTCTCCATCTTGTGAAATATTTTTATTTCCATTAGCCAGATTAGTCACATCAACACTTTTCCTCAATGAAGCCTGAGAACCTTTTTCACTACATCTACCCTCGACAACTTCAAAACTTGAACTCAAAATATCATGCCCTGCTTCATAAACCTTCAAAACACTCTTTTTCTTCTTTTTCACCTTGACTAAATCCCCAGATGATGTGCATTCCCTGTTGAGATCCTCAAAAGGAGTGCAGTTTGACTTGTCATCCTCTTCAGGGTTCCAACGGGCAACCTTTTCTAATTCAGATTTTTCCATAGTTTGGAAACCATTGACTGCTTCATCCTCTTTGAAAGGTCCCTTATCCAATTGTATGACAGAGCCATATTTTCTCTTTCTCCTTCCCTCTTTTTTGGTACCAGAGATAGGTATTAATAGCCCTTCCAATATGCTATCATCATGTGGCTCGAGGCGATCTCTGTTCCGTTTCTTAGACTTGGGTCGTGCTACAACTGAAGATATGGTCCTCTCGTTCAAATCTTGGCAGTTGACTTCTTGTCCATCACATCTGCTATACACTTTCAGGTTCAAATCAGTATCACGATTTTGTGGCTGATTGAAGTTTACAACATTTTTGTTGCCAGATATTGATGCTTTGTGATCTGAAGTTGGATATTCTCCAACCAAGTGAGATGCTTTTGAAGCTTCTCCTTCAATACCACCTTGAAAATTTTGTTCAGTAAGAATAAATTTTGCATTCACTAAGTCAGAACTTTCAGCACATGGTGGTTCATTATCAGGGCGACTTGACTCATTGGGTACATGTTCAAGCAAGTGGCTCTTGCAGAAGCCACCTATACCAGTTGAGCAAAGAGCCAGCTTGGAGGCACCTTCCATATCCTTAGGTTCATGAATGGCAGAACCACCCAACCTCCCTGAGGTCTGATCAATTTGTTTACAAATAACTGCCTCCAAGCTTTCAGGTTGCGGAACCTGGGCATCATCAAATTGTGGTGTAGAAAAGTCCCGACCTGGATCTTCTTGATGTTTAATCATACAGAGAGTCAAAGCATCCATGTGAAGAAACCAAGTCTTCATCTGTCCATCAAAAGCACTCTTAACAAGCATAGAATCTGATAGATTGTAAAGGAATCTTTTGCGTTTCACCTGTGTAATGTGTTGAATAAATTGTTAGCATTGCAACTGAAGATGCTTCAGTCATTCAAACTGCATACTCTCAATCAAGCATGAAAATGCACTGAATAGTTTTTTTTTCCTTTTTGAGAGAGAGAGAGACCTTTTGAAATTTTATTGTCTAGGCTCTTAAATCCATTTTGCTTTTTTTTTCTTTTGGATAGCCAAATTGGGCACTGCTCCCAGTGGAATTCAAACTTGAGACCCCTATAAACTGTCACATGGACTTGCCAAAGAGACCATATGCACCCGCATCGACACAACGCAGGTGTGGCACCGGGTGCAGCTGGATCGAGTCCAACCGCACCGGGTGTGGTCAACATTTTTTGGGTGTGGTCAACCGCACCCAAGGTTATAAAGGTCCAAAACTGGACTCAGACAACACTGACAAAGTCTATTTTTGTTCTTCTGTTGAAAAGTATAACATGAAAAGAAAACAAAAAAAAAAAGACATAAAGAGAGTCAAGGCACATTTCGGCCCCTCCCCTCTACCGTGCTCCTCCACCCATGATAGAGATGAGATCCCCATCCAGCGAGGCTCTCTCTCTCTCTCTTAATGCCTCGCCCTATAAGGCCAGGTGTTGACACACACCTAGCCCTGTAGGGACAGGAGTGTTAAAATATGTCGTATGGATATGTATATGTACATCAGGGGCTTTTTAGTCATTTCACATCATGTAATAGGGACAGCCTAGTAGGGCTGTATAGACTTTTTAGGCTCTTTATTTTCTGTATTTTTTATTTTTTGACTTTTACAGTCAATATGATTGTTGGAGCAGTCCAACTAGCTGTTGGATTGTTCCAAACAGTCATATTGAGTGTTGGAGCAGTCCAACTAGCTCTTGGATTGTTCCCAAGAGTCATATTTATGACCGTTGAAGGCAGTCCAACTACTAGCTGGTCTGCCTCACTTTTTCTCTCCTCTTTGGCTCTATAAATAGAGCTCTCCCTTGTATGAATATATGATTTTCTAAGCATTGTTGTCGTTCAATACATTTTATACTTTAACATTGTGTTTTCTTTGTGACTTGTGTTTGGTGATTATCTCATTTGTTGATATTGTGATTGGCCCATTAGTGGCCCTATTGTAATTGTGCTCTCTTGTAGCCCTTAGTGACATTCTATTGTATTTGTATTGTTTCATCTCATGGTCTCAGAGACTAGGGCTCTTGTGTTTTGAAACACCTTTATCGTGCTCTCCTTGTGGTGGTGATCATCTTCAAGTTTTATTCCTCACCGTGAATGTCATCATGGGCGAATCTCCGTCATCTCCTACAAGTTTAATGAAAGCAACTACTTGATGTAGGCTACCGCCATGGAAACCCACATCAAAGGAAAAAAGTTTTGGGGTTTTGTAAGTGGAACCATTACCAAACCCCAACTAAAACTAACAAGGAAAGATGGAAATCAAATTAAAACTCTTTCCGAGGAAGAAAAGGATAAGGCGCTACAAGAATATCAAAAAGGAGTGGAGGATTGGGAGGCTAACAATGCTCAAATACTCTTATGGTTCATGAATAAAATGGAGTTCAAGATCTCTACCAATATTATCAAATTCAAGAAAGCATGTGATGCATGGGTGTTTTTAAAGAGCATGTTCATTCAAAAGGACATGGTTCGGTTATATTATCTCTAAGATAAAGTACGTACTACCAAACAAGGAGATAAAAGTGTAAGAGATTTTTATGGTCTCTTATCTCCTATATGAGATGAATTAGCTATGCTAGAGCCTAAGTAGGATATATATATATATATATATATACATATATATGTTGAGAATAGGTGGTTTTAAGTTAAGTCTTTTTATATTATCTTTTTATATTAGAGGCTATTTGGAATTATTTTGTCATAAAGGGCTTAGATGTAATTAGTCTTTTTACCCTCTCTCTATTTAACATAGAGAGAAGCCCTAATGAAGGGAAGAAGTGTTTTTCTCTGTGCAGTCGTCTCTCCCTCTCACTCTCTCTCTCCTCTATCTTTCCCTCTATCTCTCTCTCTTTACCTAGGGTTTGGTGCTTCTCTCTCTCAACATGGTATCAGAGCGACGTGCGATCTTGGGTGCCTGAACTCCAATCTCAGTTTCCTTCAAGCAATATCAGCATCTGCATAAAACCTCTTGGTGGATATCGCTCCTCTGCTGATCAGTGATCAGCGCCTCTTGGTGAAGATCAGATCTGGCAACAGATTTGTAGTCAGACCTAGTCACGACAATGAAGATCTGACTGGAGGTCATGACTCACATCTGAAGCCAGATCTGGAAGGTGGATGAAGACCCAATGGTCGAGGGTGCCAGAACTCGTCGTGTACAGTGTGAAGATCTGAAAAAAGGGGGTGGAATCAGATCTTACTCAGATCTGGGTATGATCAAGGAAGGCTTGGGAAAGAAAATCAAGTCTTCGATTTTCTGTCATGGTTGAAGTCGCCAGCTGCTACCCATCAAGTGGAGATCGGGTCTGCTGAAGATTGACGTGGAAGTTGATTGTGGCGGGGGGGATCGTGGTTTTCTGCCCTGATTTTCTGCTGTGATGCCGTGATCCCCTGCCGTGAGTCCTCGTGGTGTTTATCTCTGCCGTGATGCTGTAATTTCCTTCGTTGTATTGTTGCCGAGTTTGTTTATTGTCGTGGTTTCTATGAGTATGTGGTTGGGAGTATCGTGGTTCCTGCACTGTAGTGTTGCCGAGTTCTTTGAAGGCCTATGTTTCTGCGTGCTCAAGTTATCGCTAGTTGTGAATCGGGATGGTAAGTTTATCTCAGATTCTATTTTGTTGTTAGATTTCAGAAGATGAATATTAGCAGCCGTGTTCCTTGCTGTGTCGTGATCTGTTTGGCTGGAAAGTGTGTGCTGTGAAAGTAGCATGTTAACTTATTGCAGAATTTTTTTTAAGCAGCAGGCGTGATTCCCTGCAGTGTGGGAAAATTAGTTTGTTTGTGGGAATTGGTTTTTGTCGAGGGATTCTATGTTGAGTTCTGCTACTGGTTGTCTTAGTGGCTGATGCGTGATGATAACACACGCTATTCCTTGTGTTACTTGAAGCCTGTCCAGATTTTATCTCTGGTGTGGAAAATTGTGTAGTCGCGGAAAATTGATGCGTGATAGTCTGAAAACCAGACACATCTTTATCGTGTTGGATGTGTGATCTTGATTTGCAACCAATAGCCATCCGCGGTTGAGGTGGAAGGTGCTGGTCAAGTTTCTTTAAATTTGTTTTAAGTTTGGATCTGAATAGTAGCAAGTCGCTTTTCTCAGATTTCATTGGTGAAATCAAAACTTGATATAGTCGGGTTCGTAGTTGATTGTGGGTGTGCGCGTGTGGTTGCTCCTTGATTTTGTGAATCTAGCCAATTAGTTTATAGTATGGCTCAAGTGGTTAAATCAGATGCAAATTCCTCCAAGGATTGTGTAACACTTAGCAGGGCTGAATATGACGAGCTCCTTGCTTTACGATCATCCACTTCGAAGCCTTCTGTTGCAGAGGTTGTGTGCTCGGCAGGTGATGGCCTATCTGCTCAAGGTGGTAGGTGGGTCATTGATTCTGGAGCCTCTGGTCACTTGTGCGGAAACTCGAGCAACTTTGTGAGTTTAAAACTTGTGACAGGTCAAAAAGGGGTACGTCTTGCTGATGGTAGCTCTTCCCCAATTGTAGGGCAAGGAAACATGTCTATTACCCCTACTCTTCAATTGTCGCATGTTCTTCATGCTCCTTCGTTTCCACAGAATTTATTATCCGTCAGTCGATTGACAAAAGAGTTGAATTGTAGAGTGATTTTTTATCCTATGGGATGCGCCTTTCAGGACTTGCTGACGGGGAGAAAGATTGGTGGTGGCTATGAGGAAGGTGGTCTGTATTACCTACACCAACCAGAGGTTTCGGCCAATTCTGTTGTTACATCATCCTCAAGTCCTCTTTTGTGGCATCATCGTTTGGGTCACCTTCCAGTGACAAAACTTCGTCGTGTCATCCCTCATATACCTCCCTCAGTGTCTTTTCTGTGTGAAACATGTCAATTGGGAAAACATTGTCGAAGCTCTTTCCCTACTAGTCAGAGTCTGTCAAGTCAAGGATTGTTTGATCTTCTTCATGTCGATGTGTGGGGTCCGAGTAGGATTCCGAATAGGTCTCAATGTCGTTATTATCTAGTTATTGTTGATGACTTCTCAAGGTTATCGTGGGTGTTCATGTTAAAAGATCGGTCTCAAGGTCCTGTCATTCTTAAATCTTTAATTGCCGAGATAAAAACTCAATTTGATGTATGTGTTAAAATTGTTCGCACTGATAATGCTCTTGAGTTCAAATCCAAAGACTTCAATTCTATTCTAGTAATGAGATTCAACCTCAATTTACATGCCCCCATACCTCCCAGCAAAATGGCGTGGCTGAGAGGAAACATAGACAAATCCTTAATGTTGCTCGGTGCCTTATGATTCAATCCAATATGCCTGCTTCATACTGGGGTGATGTGGTTCTGACAGCTGGTTTTCTGATAAATCGCATGCCGTCAAGCTCTGTAGAAGACCAGATCCCTATTCAAATTCTCCATCCAGAGGCTCCTCTCTTCCCTATCCCTCCTAAAGTTTTTGGATGTGTGTGTTTTGTGCATAAGCTGGGTCCAGATCGAGATAAACTTGTTGTGCAGTCTATTAAATGTGTTTTCCTTGGGTATCCTAAGAACCAAAAAGGATATCGTTGCTACGACCCTATATCTCATAAAGAGTATATTAGTGCAGACGTTACCTTCTTTGAGTCTATTCCTTATTTTTCAAGCACTACTCCCAGACTACAGGAGAGTCTTGGTGATATCCTTCCTCTGCCGATTCCTCCCTTTCCGTTAGAGTCGCTTCCTCCTCAGTCCTTGGTTCCAGTGTCAGGTGTGTCTCGCTTCCGAAACCCTCCCATAGTATACACGCACAGGGTGCCTCCTACCTCCATGCCGCCATCACCTCCTTCTCCTCAGGTAAGTAATTCTGAGCAAATTGTTGCCCCTACATCTGATGTTGATCTTCCCATTGCTTTGCGCAAGGGAAAGAGACAGTGCACTCTTTACTCCATCACGCAATTTGTATCAGAAGCTAATCTTGGGGCATCTATGAAGAATTTTATTTATGCTTTGTCTGCCTCTTCTGTTCCGCTTCATCACAGTCAAGCTCTAGTCGACTCCAACTGGATGCAGGCTATGCGTGATGAGATGGATGCCTTATGGTCTCGAGACACTTGGGACTTGGTTGATCCTCCCACAGATGCAGATATTGTAGGCTGTAAATGGGTATATAGCATTAAGTATAACTCGGATGGGTCGATTGAACGGTACAAAGCCAGGTTGGTTGCAAAAGGCTACACTCAGACTTATGGGGTTGACTTTTTTGAAACTTCCTCCCCAGTTGCTCGTCTTGGCACTATTCGTCTTGTTCTTTCTGTTGTTGTGCACCATGGATGGCCCTTCTTTCAGTTGGATGTCAAGAATGCCTTTTTGTATGGGGATTTGCATGAAACTGTCTACATGCAACAACCTCCAGGGTTTGAGGTTCAGGGAGAGTGTCAGAAGGTGTGCAAGTTGAAGAAGGCTATTTATGGCCTGAAGCAGAGTCCGCGGGCATGGTTTCACAAATTATTTGAGGTAATGTCGAGCTTTGGATTTGTCAGGTCAGCTTCAGATCATTCTTTGTTTATCAAGAAAACCAGTACTGGAATTGTTGTTATGGTGGTATACGTCGATGACATCATATTAACAGGGAGCAGTGCCCAGGATATTTCTGCAACAAAAGATCATCTTCAAAAGCACTTTGTTACTAAAGATCTTGGTCACCTTCGATATTTTCTGAGTATCGAGGTTGCAAGAAACAAAGAGGGCTTAGTGTTGTCTCAAAGAAAGTATGTGTTGGACTTATTAAAAGAGACTGGAATGCTAGGAGCTAAGCCAGCTAATATTCCAATGGATCCCAAAACTCACATGTTCGATGAGAAATCTGACTATGTGGATAGTGCGAGCTTTAGATCCTTGGTGGGTAAGTTGCTATATATGACTGTTACTAGACCTGACATTTAATTAGCCGTGAGTAAAATCAGTCAGTTCATGAACAAACCTACAAAAGTTCACTGGGATGCAGCTATGATGGTTCTTCGGTATTTAAAGTCATCTCCTGGTAAAGGTCTGTTGTTTAAACGAAATCCATCGTTGGATGTGGTTGCCTACACTGACGCAAATTACGCAGGATCTGTCGAAGATAGGAAGTCAACATCTGGATTTTGTGTGTTTGTGGGAGGAAATCTTGTTACCTGGAGGAGTAAGAAACAAACCGTTATAGCCAGGTCGAGTGATGAATCTGAATATCGGGCAATGGCCCAGACAGCAACTGAGATTATGTGGGTAAAATCAGTCTTGACCGAGCTTCAGGAGAAAGTATCCCTGCCTATGTTGATGATGTGTGACAATAGGGCTGCTACATATATAGACAACAACCCAGTGTTTCATGAAAGGACTAAACATATTGAAGTTGACTGTCACTATGTTCGTGACCTGGTTCAAGCTGGGTTTATCTGCACCGATCATGTATCTTCCGAAGATCAAGTAGCGGATGTTTTTACCAAAGCTCTGGCGAGACCTAATTTCTCAAAATGTTGTGACAAGCTGAGCATGATTGATATCTATGCTCCAGCTTGAGGGGGAGTGTTGAGAATAGGTGGTTTTAAGTTAAGTCTTTTTATATTATCTTTTTATATTAGAGGCTATTTGGAATTATTTTGTCATAAAGGGCTTAGATGTAATTAGTCTTTTTAGCCTCTCTCTATTTAACATAGAGAGAAGCCCTAATGAAGGGAAGAAGTGTTTTTCTCTGTGCAGCCGTCTCTCCCTCTCACTCTCTCTCTATCTCTATCTCTTTACCTAGGGTTTGGTGCTTCTCTCAACAATATATATATATATATATATATATATATATCAGGGGCTTTTTGGTCATTTTACATCATGTAATAGGGACAGCCTAGTAGGGGCTGTATAGACCTTTTAGGGTCTTTATTTTGTCTATTTTTACTTTTTGACTGTTACAGTCAATATGGCTATTGGAACAGTCCAACTAGCTGTTGGACTGTTCCCAACAGTCATATTTATGACAGTTGGAGGCAGTCCAACTACTAGCTGGACTGCCTCCCTTTTTCTCTCCTCTTTGACACTATAAATAGAGCTCTCCCTTGTATGAATATATCTTTTTCTAAGCATTGTTGTGGTTCAATACATTTTATACTTTTACATTGTGTTTTCTTTGTGTTGTGATTTGTGTTTGGTGATTATCTCCTTTGTTGAGACTGTGATTTGCCCATTAGTGGCCCTATTGTAATTGTCCTCTCTTGTAGCACTTAGTGGCATTCTATTATATTTGTATTGTTTCATTTCAAGGTGTTGGGTATACTTTAAGACAGACTGGTTCAGGCAAAACCAGGCCAGGGTGTTGACCAAGGTCTGATTCAACTACATGAGACCAGGTTTGGACCCAAGTTTGATTCAGTCTGAATCTATGTCACAGGGACTCTCCAACTAGGTGCCGCACCCGCGTCGCACCCGATGCGGTCAACCAGACCCTGGGTGCAGTCAACACACCCAGGGTCATTTATGTCCAACTTTTGGACTTTATATATATATATATATATATACACACACAAAAAAAATGGGAACCTACTAAATGGGCATGGTGCTATATGATGCAGACACTTTCCGTTACAGGTGGCGAGTTGCCTTAAGATAATTGGAAGCAGACCCCAACATGTAGGAAGCACATACAAATGGAAGGGTAAGGGGGAGCAGATCCAGATTATGCCAAGGAGCATGAGACCGCGTTATGGGGAGAATGATGGGACCTAAACCTTTATATAGGCTTGCTTCTTTTATGGGCTAGCTCGCAAAACCTAGACTCCCATAGCTCACTTGGAAAACGTCCATATGTTGCTAACCTCTTACTCTCCTCTTCTATTGGATTTTGGGAGTTTTTTCAAAATTCTGACCATACAGATGTGATTTATATGCTTGTTTTTATATGAATCAGTTCTTGGAGCATTTGCTTCCGATGCATGAATATATATATATATATATATATATATATATATATATATATATTATTGTGATAATATCATGATAACATCACATTATTGTCAATTACTTCTTACCTTTTTACTTAATTTCTATATCTTAAGTATGTTTTTCTTCTTTTATATTTTTTACTTATTTCTTTTTTTTGGGCCACCATAATCCAATTTCGAAAAAACAGGTCGTCAACGCAACTGCATTCCGAGGCGGATCTAACGATGGTCACACCTGAATTTCGCTGAATTTAACTTGTATTTCACTCAATTTTCGCTCAAATTTAAAGGTTAAAAACTGAAATTTTCTGAAATCATAAATAACTCAAATAGTTTATGTCTGAGGGATCTGGGCCACACCCAGTCCCTGCTGATGTCACCTATATTTTAATATATTTTCCCATGATTTTATCAATTTAAATAAATATATAATTTAAAATTATATTTTTCGATTTTAAAAAAGCATGAAAAAATACACAATATCACATCAAACATGTTATTTACATGTGTATTTTACTATCTAAACATGTTATTTTCTTTCTTATTTCTGTTATTTTTATATTTTTTAAAACTTTTTAAGCCCCAATTTTTTCCCAAGATTTATCAACTAAACCTATATTATCACAAGAAATTGCCTTGTCGAGATAAAGCCGAGACCGATATTTGTGACTATGATTTAATTATTTAAATTACCACCTAGGAAGGTGGTAAAGAGAATTTCTTTAGAAAAAGCTATTATACCTAAAAAATAGAACTGCTGACCCAGTGAGACTTCTCATATTCATATTTCTCATAAATCATGTGGATCAGAGCCCAGTCAAGGTAAATCACCAACTCAAAATGACATTTACAGGTCACATTACACTAGTATTCTCATATCACTATCCATCCTCTCCAATATATATATATAGAGAGAGAGAGAGATACATATTTCTCCCTCTTCTTTCTTCACTTTATCCTCCCTTTGAACTCCAACATCATTCACACAGAGCTCTTAGAACACATGCCACAAACATAATTCTATTTTTGTTTTAACACATGGGTGACTTGAATTAATGAATTGAATTGCTTATAGACAGTGATTTAGATCACCTGAGCCAGATCATATAGTAGTGATTTTTCCTATCATTTTCCCACTTCCAGACATGTCCACAGAGATTTGCTTAAAGTTAAGCAAGGAGGACATGCCTCATTGGACAGTCCCATAACTCAACTAATAAAACAAGTATCCCCAGGATTATGCTGAGCTCCTATTCCATTGATTCCCATGAATTCTCTTAAAAGTATGAGTAGATTCACCTATTGGGTATGTTTCACGAGTTCAAGGTCCTCTAAGAATTGCACCTCCACCATGAAAACTGCATGTAAGCTACGTCACATGATACAGATGCGAGAACAAGACACGATGTGGATACACTTGGTATGTCACGACATTTCTTAAAGTTAGGCATGGGGACACACACACACGTGTGTGTGAATATCATCTCAAGTGCAAACACTTGCACAACAATTATATATAACTAGACTCAAATGATAAAACTAAGTTGGAATTGAACATAAGTAATTGATGACAGGTTTTAAAAGAAGAAGAATGCACGTGAATGAAAAATAAGCAATCAAGATCATTAAAAAATATTTTAATGATACAATGTGGACTAAGTCTGACACTGGTTTAAATGTGTCCGTAAAGTATCCTAGTGTTTCTGAGTGTCTTGTGTCATGTCAACACGGGATACACATGCTAAGTGTCCATGTGACATAGCATGTAAGTACTTCATCATCCATAGATTGCCTCAGAACTAGAGCAGAACTTAATATAAACAATATTAAAAACCACACATACCTTCACTGCATGAACAACAATCTCCCCAAAAGCAGGAAAACACAAAGGGTGCTCACTTCTAATTTTTCCTGCAAAATAGCATAAGCATTTTGAAGCATTCCCAACATTAATGATCAGCTGTAGCCAGTACATCCCTTATATAGAATAGTAGAGTAAATAATCAAAGTGACAAGAAGCAGAAGGAAAAAGGAATAAAAGTACTACACTATGGTTGTCAACTTAATCACTAAAGAAGAAATATTATTGAGTTCTCCATACATGGCTGCAAAAATAGGAAAAGCAGCTACAGCATCTTTCAAGAATGTCACATAAAAAATAGACAAAAAGAGAAATATTAGCATGCATACTATACATGCATCCATTTAATTGTTCTTTAGTACTACAGAAAAAATGTGATTTACATTCTCAAGTCATTCAAAATCCACAAATAAAGTAAAAGGTACTAGATGTAAAATGAGAAACAATGCCAAGTTTAAATCATACAATCTCAAAAAGGATTTATTTATTTATGGAGATCTTTATGTCTTGGATTGGGTTGCAAATAAGTTCATTTTGTCCTCTGCAAATTGTCAATGTTTCATACCAACTCCTGGATCATTGTAGTGCTGGAACTCTTGTCTTTATGTGATCCAGTTGTGTTAATTCTGATGTTCATAGTTAGAAAACATTCTTGTCTATCATTTTGTTATTTCCTAACACATCCTTTGGAATTTCTGATGTATGGGGCCTTGCACCAGTTGAATCATTGTTGTGTTCTAGATATTATGCCATATTTGTTGATGATTACAAGAGGTATACTTGAGAATTTTTTGACACAAAGATGACACGTTTTGGGCAATACTTTTGAAAGTTGCCAGAATACAACTGAGCTTTGCTTTCGCATGCAATGAGTCCACACTTTGCATTTGGTGAGATTGATTACCTCGGATAGCTTCTTGACTCACATACTCATGATTAAAACACATGACTGGACTCTATGCCAATGTAAACACACAAAAGAGGAAGAGAAGCGCCTACAAATACAAGACCTCTCCATGCCAACAAATAGAGGGACATCCCCCTCTCTTACACCAAACATTAGGAGAGTGGTGTAAGCTAAGAGTGTATGAAGGAGAGAACTCCAGCTAAGAGTGATGGCAAAGAGAGGGAGGAGAGAACTCAAGTGGAAGTGAGGAAGAGAATTGATAAGTGTGGGTATATATAGGCACAAATCCACTACTTAAAAGAAAGCTAATAGGTGCGAGTGGGTGTTGGCTACTCAACAAGCCCAATAGGAAGAGGTGGTCATCCAACAAAGCCAATAAAATGTCGAGAAACATTTTAAGTTACCCAATAATTCAGAAATGATGCAAGGGAGAATACCTATTCCATTATTTTATTAGCTACTTGTGGGACAATGCAATAGAGTACAATACAAGTTTCTTGTCGTTATGCTTAGGGCTGTCAAGGGGCCCAGTTCGTAATGGCTACCCAATGCAACCCAAACCCAAATTCTTGGGTATGGGCATGGAAAGTGTTGAACCAAATAATATTTGGGTCAAACCGAATCCGACCCAAGCAATATGCAGGCCGAGTGTGGATCATGATTTTTGCCAGGTACCCAACTCGATCCAAGTATTATATATATTTTTTAATAAAAATTAATTAATAAAATTATGCAGGTCTGAGTTTGGGATTCTATTTTCATGACCTGACAAAACATGAACCCAATACCCGACCCATTGACAGCCCTAGTTATGCTTTTGAGCAAAATAGTGGCAAATTAAACAGTCTCATTAATGGGCGTATAGTAATTTTGTGCCAAAGAATTTTATGGATTCCACAATACACTGTATGTAATCAATGGACTTCCATCTCATGCGACTGCAACTTGATCTCAATGTTCATATTGACAATAATTAGAGATCTAAGGTTGATACCAAATCAATCCCATGCATCTTCATTGGAAGGATAACAGGTGCTATTATCCTACACCTCCTGAAGGGAACATTTCACTACACAATTTTTGATGAGGTATCAATGCATCAACTTCCAAAAGTTTTTTATGCCATCTGAAATATGATCTCATAACAAAGCTCCTAGCTTAAGTGAAGCTTCCATTACAGGAGACATATAATAGAATTGATGGCGATAATGAGGCTCCGAATATGATACAAGATAATCTTGAGGAAGAATTTGAACTATGTAATGATGGTCACCAAGATCTTGACATACAAACAAACAAATAGGAAATTCAAGATGAAAGTCATACTTTTAAGTCTTTAACTAACGAAGAACAAGGTAATGAATTAGGAAGCTGCCTGAACCAATAAGAAATCAGTATCAACGACCGGCAATGAAGAATATATGTGAAAAGCATTAAGATGCAGCATGTTGCCAGCAATGGCACTATCGTAATAGTGGGATCATCAAGCGCATTTTTGTCCTTTCGTTCTTGCTGCCACCTACGTGCGGCTGATTTATAGTATTTTGTTGTCATTGCTTTATTTTTGTCATACCACTGAGTCCTGACTCCTGATTGTCGTATACCCTTCAAGGTTTCCTTATATAAATAAAATACTACAGGTATATCTCCTCCTCACTTCAAAGAGGAGCCCCTTTCTGGAGGAAATCAGTGGTCGTATACAGATTTTCAAAGTTGTACACACATTTTCATGCTATTGGAGCCTATTCTCAGGTTTTGGATCCGTTAAACACCACATTCTTTTCCTAATCTTTCTATCTTCTCCCTTTTACCTTTTCAAAAAACTCTTTCCACTATTAAATCTCCGTTTGATTGCTGGATTCTCCTGATTTCTCCTTGTCTTCCCATCATCTTCTCTCTTTTCATCTTACTTTCAGTCTATTCTTCTTTCTCCTCATTTTCCTTTCCTTTCTCTTTCTCCCATTTCTTTTTTCTTCTTTCCTTCTTTTTTCTTTCTTCATTTCTCCTTTATTCTTCGCTTCTCCATTCTGTTCTTTTCCTGCAGATTGTAATTGCTGATGTCATCTGTTCAGTGTTGATCTCATCTTTTCCGTGTACTCACTGTTTTTTCCTTGGTTTTAATGTCCTCCCTAGATGCAGCCAGTCCCTTCCACTGAGTTATTTTAAGTCTGCAATGGACCTTTTCTTCAAGCACAGCTCCCAATTTGCCAAACCTGTCTTTTCCTAAGGTGGGAACAAAGTTAACTTCATCCAACCTCTTTCCACCATTGACTTCATTGTGCCCTAAATTAGATACCTCAAGCATGAGAGGATTGTAGCTAATGTGATTGTTTGTTATCTAGTGTCACTGTAATCAGCTATAATCATGTTCTAATATGATTTTACCTACTGTAACTATTTGTATTTATATAAAAAAGGGTTAAGAGTGTTTCCCCTCACACTAGGAGCACGTTTGGAAGCGGGAAACATCTAAGAAAAGTGAACCGAGGTTGGAAAACCGTACGGTTTTTCTGACCTTTCCAAACGAGCAAAAATGTTTCGCTGAGAAACATTTTGAAAAAGGTACACTTTTTATAGGAAAGACTCCGCCAGGGAGTGGAGGAGTCTTTCCTACCCCCTTTCTCGCCCCTCCTCTTTCGTTTGACCCTGTCCCTCTTCCGTTTTTTATTTTCAACCTCTCTTCCGTCTCTCATCCTCCCCCTGCAGGCAGCAACCGTCTCTCTCTCTCTCTCTCTCTCTCTCTCTCTCTCTCTCTCTCTCTCTCTCTCTCTCTCTCTCTCTCTCTCACACACACACACACACACACTTCTGTTTCAACTCCTTTCTCCTTCTGTAAATGTTTGCCTTTTAATCTCAAGGGTTTTCAGATAGAACCCACCAATCGATTGTACTTGTCGTTCTCGCTTTCCTCTCCTCTTTGTGCGCTTCAGTTCAGACATGACGTATGGCCCTCTTATTTTTTCAATACCCATTCGGTCTTTTCTGCATGAATGATTCATTTAGGTGCCTCTTTTCTTCATATCTCCAATTGGTTTTGTTGTTGGAACGATTTTCGGATCCATTGTATTAGTTCTGTTGATGTTGATTATGGGTTTCTCTTGTTAAGATAGTATATATATATATGGTATGTTTGTAATTTGCTTTTAATTCAAGGGTATTTTGGTCATTTCTATTTGTAATAAAATATCTACTAGGGACAGCTTGTTTAGGTTTTTGTCTTTTTATGTTTCCCTTTTGTCGTTTACCAAAAAGACCAAGGACTCTTTGGTCATTGGACCAAAGAGCTGTTGGGAGGCTGCCCAACGGTCATATTTATGACCGTTGGGAGCTCCCAACAGCTCTTTGGAGCTCTCAATGGCCTCTCCTTTAAGTGGTGTTATGTGTATATATAGGGGGCCAACCCCTCTTGTTTCTTTAATGCTTGTGTTAAGCATTTGATCAATAAAAGAATTATATTTTTTATATTTTGTTCTTATTGTTGTTGCTTTATTGGCGTTTGTATTGTCCAATAGTGGACTTGTGCATGAACAATTGTGATCTTGTAAGCCCTTAGTGGCTTATGTTTTGCGCTTCCGTGTATTTCATTACATGGTATAAGAGCCATAGTGCTCTTGGACTTCTGGAAGGTTGCAATCAAGTGATTGTGTTCGTGACAAAGTTTTCTAAGGAATCGTGCTCTGCTCCTCTCATTTCCACTATCTTCCTCTTCCTTTCTTGCTCACTTAATGGAGACCAAAATTGACCTCTCCTTCAAGCTCAATGAAAAAAACTACATGATGTGGGCCCCGCCATGGAGAATAATCTCAAAGGTAAGAAGTTTTGGGGGTATGTGATGGGCACTATCGCCGAACCTCAACTCAAGCTCACAAAACTAGAAGGCCATTGAGGATCATCACAAGCAAGTGAAAGATTGAGAAAGCAACTATGTGAAAATTCTTGCATGGTTCATGAACAATGTCGAGTTTAAGGTATGTGCAAATATTGCTAAATTTCGAAAATCCAATGAAGTTTGGTTTTTCATGAAGGTATGTATACCCAAAAGATCTTACAAGAGCATATTTCTTGCAAGAAAAAGTTAGAACCATTAAGCAAGAGGACTTAAGTGTCCAAGACTTTTATAGTGCTTTGAATCTCCTATAGAATGAACTAGCACTTTTTGAGCCTAAGTGAGTTTTCATTGAAGATGTGGAACTTAGACAAAAACAAATGGAACAAGAAAGACTTTTTCAATTCTTATATGGGGCTCCGTCCAGAATTTGAGCAAGTTAGATATTCTCTACTACATAGATTTACTCCTCTTTCTCTTGAAATTGTTCAAGAAAAAACTTGTCTTGGTATGAATAAAAGTTGTGATGAAATGTTGGCGGTATCTAAACCCAACAACAATGTTAAGACTTATAAGCCTCCATACTTTGAGAAGCAAAATAACTATAGTAATAATAATAACAAAAGTGGTAGAAGCAAATTAATTATTTATCATCATTGTAATGAGTCGGGTTACATTAAACCCATTTGTCCTAAGTTAAATGAAACCTTTAAGTATAAGGTTGTTTCTGTTTAAGAATTTACCCTCAAGAAGGAAGAACGCAAAAGTAGAGGCGATATTAAAGACACTCTTGGTCAAATATTCATGGCATTTCAATAAATTCTTAAAGCAACTTCATCTACATCGAATGCTGCCATCGCCTCCTCATCTTGACCCAACATGTATTCTTGGATTCTAGATTCAGGAGCATCTTTCTATATGACCCCTCATGAGAATGCCTTATCCAATATATGCACCAACTCAAACTTGTCTTGTGTTTCTATAGCCGATGAAACCACTTTGAAAATTAAAAGTATAGAAAAATTAGACTATAAAAATCTTCAAAAAAAATTGTCTCAAAGGTTGAAGTTGTTCTCAAATTAAATTTAAATATTTTTTTCGGTTTCTCAAATTGCTGACCATGGATGTGAAATATCTTTTTCATCTAAGGGTTGCTTTGTGCAGGATCTCTGGTCCGGAAAGTGGATTGGGCAACACCATAGGAAGGGAGATCTTTACTTTATGGACTCATCGTTTCTTTCTTTAAAATCCTTTTGTAACTACGTCCAAGACAAGGGTATTGAAATTTGGCATAAAAGACTAGGACATCCAAGTTATTATAAAATGATCCTTTTTCTTTTGGAGAAAAATTTTGTAATGAAAAATATATGACTTGCAAAGATTGTATCATTAGAAAAATGAAATTTATCCCGTTTTCAAATAAAACCTTTGTTTCCACAAGACCTTTTGAATTTGTGCACTTAGATGTATGGGGTCTTCCGATCATATCTAAAGTGGTTACTCGTATTATGTTACTTTTATTGATGCCTTTACTAGATATTGTGGGTTTACTTTCTTAATTTTAAATCGGAAGTCTTTTTCTTCTTTAAAGAATTTCACATGAAAGTTAAAAATAAATTTCAAAGCAATATATTTATCCTTAAATCGGATTCGGGTGGGGAATATCTATCCAATGAATTTCAAAACTATCTAAAACAAAATGGGATTTGCCATCAAAGATCTTGCCCTAAGTCACATCAATAAAATGGACTAGCGGAAAGAAAACATATGCAGATAATAGAAACCTCCAAAACTATTTATTTCAAAAAATATTCCCAAAGTCGTTTTAACTTCCACCAATTTGATAAATAGAATGCCATCATCCACTTTAAAAAATATTTTTCGTTATGAAAAATTACTCAAAATGACACTCAATTTCAATTGTTCACAAATTTTTTTTGTAAATGCATTGTGCTTTTATATAAAAGAGCTAAGTTACCACCAAAAGCAATTGAACGTGTTTTCATTGGATATGGTGAAAATAAAAAAGGATATAGATGCTTTGATTTAAAAAATAATAAGTATTATATTTCCAAAGATCTGACATTCTTAGAAGATAAAAACAGTTTTGAAGAGAATGATAAAAAAGAAGAAATAAATTATATGTTTTTGTATGATCTCTCTTCAAGAGAAGATATTCATACTAATGATGACTCTTTGAATTATCATGAAATTATAGATGATATCAATCATGAATACCCTAATATTGGGACATCACCGAATAGTAACAACATCATTAATAGATCCCCTAAAAATATTCAAATTTATGCCTGACGTGAGCAAAATAATCCTACTAGTGCCTTAGAAAAAAAATCTCAATATAGTGACCCTATAGAAAAAACTTCTCGTAGAAGATCTAGTAGAGAATCTATTCCACCAAATAGGTTTGTCTCTTATGAGCCATTATCTACTAATTATATGTCTTGCCAAATAGCATTACATTCATACCATGAGCTTTCCTGTTATAATAAAGCTAAAAATGTGTCTCATTGAATTGAAGCTATGAACATAGAACTAGATGCCCTTAGCAAAGCAAAAACTTGAGAATTACTTGTGTTACCTTCAAACAAGAAAACCATTGGATGTAGATGAGTCTTTAAGGTTAAAACCAAGAATAATGGAACTCTAGAAAGATATAAAACTAAGTTAGTAGCAATAACATACTCACAAGAATACAAAATTGACTACGAGGAAACCTTTGCACCCATAACTAGAATGACTAGTGTTAGGACCCTAATAGTCATTGCCTCAACTAAAAAATAACCTATATATCAATTAGATGTTAAAAATATCTTTCTTAATGGAGAACTAAATGAAAAAGTTTATACAGATCCCCTGCCGGGATTTGATATTAAAAAAGAACAATCTCTTAAACTTTTAAAAGCTTTGTATGGTCTTAAACAGACTCCTAAGGCACAGTATAATAGATTCAATAATGTTATGATTAATTTGTATTTTCATTCCTGTTATATTGACACTGTTTTTTTTTTGTGAAAAGTACAGGTACCGACATCGTTATTCTTCTACTTTACATAGATGATTTTATAATAATAGAAAATGACAAAAAGGGAGTTAGTAAGGTTAAAAATGTTTTAAAATAAAATTTTGATATGTCTGACCTAGGATTCTTAAGATATTTTTAGAAATTGAAGTTGCATATTCCCCCAAAGGGTACACACTTTTTCAAATAAAACTTGCTGCATATATATGTGCTAAATCTAGTATTTCAGAAGATAAGAAAATGAAAACTCCTAAAATGGTGAATGCTAAATTAAGACTTGAATAATGGACCCTTTTTTAAGATCTCACACCGTACAAGCAGCTAATTGGGTCTCTCATTTATCTATCTATCACCAAACCAGATATAACACATACAGTTCACTCTGCCAATTAGTTTTCACATACTCCAACAACTGTGCACATGAGTGTTGTACTAAGAATCGTCAGATATATCAAGAACACCATAACCAAAGGGCTATTTCTATTATCATCTGCATCTTTAGATTTACTTGCTTGTACTGATGTTGATTGGGGAGGAAATCCCAATGATAAAATCTCAACTACTGGTTTTTGTGTTTTTCTATGAGATTTTCTGATTGCTTGGAGACGTAAGAAGCCACAGAAGGTATCATTATCTTTTACTGAAGTCGAATACAGAGTTATGACAACTACAACTATGAAACTTGTATAGTTAAGAAATCTTCTTAGAGATATTATTATTGACATCTCCAAGCCTTCGAAAATGTGTTACGATAATAAAAGTGTAATTTACATTGCCAGCAACCACACCTTTCATGAGTGCCCAAGCACATCGAAATAGATAGTCATTATGTTCGCGATGAATTCTTGAAAGGAACTATTGAGTTACTTTTTGTCACTTCAGAATTTCAGTTTGCGGACTTCTTTACTAAAGCACTTGCTGCTCCACATTTTTTGTTTCTTCTCAATAAGCTTTCAGTGTTTACACTGTAAGTTTGAAGGGGGTGTTAAAAATATATATTATATATAACATGAATGGTATATCTGTAATTTATATTTTGAGACAAGGGTATTTTGGTCATTTTCCCCTATAATAAAATACCAACTAGGGACAGCTTGTTTAGGTTTTTATCTTTTTATTTTTTCCTTCTGTGCTTTACCAAAAAGACAAAGGACTCTTTGGTCATTGTACCGAAGAGTTGTTGGGAGGCTGTCCAACGATCATATTTATGACCATCTTTGCAGCTCCCAATGGCCTCTCCTTTAAGTGGTGTTATGTGTATATATAGGGGGTCAACCCCTCTTGTTTCTTTAATGCTTGTGTCAAGCATTTGATCAATAAAAGAATTATATGTTTTATATTGTGTTCTTATTGTTGTTGCCTTGTTGGCTTTTGTATTGTCTTATAGTGGACTTGTGCATATGCACTTGTATGATTGTGATCTTGTAAGTTCTTAGTGGCTTGTATTTTGTACTTTCACGTATTTCATTACATCTCTTTGTACCTATCTTTTTTTTTTGCTGAAATTTGTGGTTCAGGTTCTTAGATTGGCCTTCATCTTTGATTTGGGTAGTTTGATATTCGCTGGAATTATTTTCTTCTATTATCTAGATATAAATTCATGCTTTTTATGGATGGAAGATTCATTGTCACTATTTGAACATTTTGCAAATTGCAATGATTCAATTATTTGCGTTCATATTGTTGTAATTTGTGATGGATGGGTGGTTGATTTTCACTATTTTAGATATTGCAAGTTCTCAATAGGATTCAATTATTTTTTTTTTGTAGTATGAGAAAATGTTTTCATGCACAAACAAACAAGCGAAAATGTTTCTCTTTCATTTCCAGCCCAAATCTTCTCATGCTACACAAACAAGAGAAAATGTTTCTTTTAGAAAACTTATCATATCAAAACTTCTCATAGGATAAATTTTCTTTTCCTATGAGAGTTTTTATTTCTTCCAAACACGGCCTAGGTATCAATACAAGTATAAGCCAAGAGATTTATCATTAAATCATCTCTTCCTTTCTTGTTTACTTGAAAGATTATAATGATCTACCATGCCTCTGACGTCATTAACAAACCCATAACAATCTTTTTCACAAATACCATGTGACTATCTATGCTTCATTTACAGCCAAAATTTGCAACAATGTGAAATCTGTCAGACCATCCGCTTGAGGAATGCTTCAAACCGCACATTTGCTCCTCCAACTTGCCTATATTATCTTAGTGAAAAAAACATACTTCTTCATTTATATATCAATGAAGAACATTTCAAGAATGAGAAAGGTGAGAGATCCATTCAAATTAGAGCAAGTTTTTACCATGGGCATGCTGCATTCTTCATAGTTGATCATGTGGTTTTGATTGTAATCCTGAGCAACAAATAAACCCATATGCATCTCACCAGGCATATCCAATTTTGTTTCATGGTATGAATAAACCTTTACTACTCTCTGACTCTTGGGTAGATAAGTTTCACTTACTTTTCAAGTTTGGTTTAACTCAAGAGTTTTGTCATGCTCTTGGCATTGGTCATCAATATAGATGAGCCTAAGCTTCATTAACAATTTTCGAATTTGGAAGGATAATGAGAAAATAGCAAATGTAAGATAAGACTGGAGATGTTTATATAGAAGAACTAAATGAGCTAGACATCACAGTGTCCCTTGCACTTGAAAAGAAGAAACACCAGATTGAAAGAGTTGGAATCCATCCCAATATAGGTACACCACAAGGAAACGAATAAGGGAAGTCCTAATGGAAGTTACAAGTATGGGAATCAAGAGAAAATTTTCTTTTGTTCAAATATATACCTTCATGGATCATCCTTTTACTCAACTTTAAAATCTCAAGTAATGTAGCCAAATTTGTTAAGTGACATTTCTATGAACGAAAAAGAAATAATAAGATATACAAGGAGATAGTTCCCTATCAATAGGATCAGAACATGCATACCCACTTAGTTTGAAGAATAATCAAATATAGACCACAGACCTTTCACCAAGCACATCGGAGGCACCTTCTACACACATAGCTATATAACAAGTAACAATAACCACAAACTTTTGAAACACTATTTTAATGAGAACTACTCAAGTAACATCTAACAAATTGTGGCTTGTTTACTTGGTGACGTCATTTCTCTGTTGAACAAATGTTTCATGATCAGTACCTCCGGAAAATAGGTTGTCATGCCACAGATTATGGTATTGTAGTCAAAATTGACATGTTTGATGCCAATAGTGGGAGCAGATGTTAACAAGTAAGTTTTCAGGTTGAATATCAAACCCATTCTGTTTTTCTGTTTTGGCAACCTCCTGAGGTATCTCATAAGTCAATGTCTGGACTTTGTATTCCCGTAGTCACAGATAGATTTTCTCAGTAAGGTAAACCACAAGATTCTTTTTCATGGAGGGTATTCCAGAAATGCATCTTCCCCTGATCAGCAAGCAATGCCAATTCGGACACTGGGAATTGGATTGCTACCAGGATCTGGTCAAGTAAATGTGATAAATTTGTCCTGTGTGAAAGAAATTCTAAGGCTCTGTTTGGGAACCTTGAATTGAGATGGAAACACTGTTTCCATGTGGTGTTGAGGACGGAGTTGCCAAAAACAACCTTTTGTGAATGGTATCAAAATGTGGTGCTGGGATGCTAACTCCATTCCCAATGCAGTGTTTTGGCAACACCACTGCTCCCAAACAACAGAGAGCATGAGAATACCGGCAGAAACCACAACGCAGCTCTGATTCAAGCCGTCCAAACAGAACCTAAATTGAAACCCTATGCAGTCCAATGCAATAAAGATACGCTTTCGTTCTAGCCTTAACATTTCCGCTTCCACATCTGTTTCACCTAAACATGCCTCAACCATTCGAGACATGCATCAAGATTAACCAATCCGAGCATTTGCGCAATAACTCTATAGCTATCAAGCAACTAACTCATTGCGACGTTCCTTGTACCTTTAAAGGCAAAGAAAATATTTCTCTTCCAATTCAAACAACAACACACACTGCAGAAAACCCGAGTACATAAACAGAGAGCAGAGAACCGAATGGATTGGATAAGAGAAGCGGAATGTTTCCTTATTCGGGAAAAAATAAAAAGAAAAAAACAGACTTTCGTCAACCTGAGAAAGACAGCACAAACTGAAAAGCAGCAGAAAACGGAAACTCGCCCAAAAAACAAAAAGGGGCAGGAGAAATCAACCAAGGAACCAAAAAAAAAAAAGAGTCCAAAAAACTTGAGAGAAAATGCATACAAACACGAAATCAGGGTCAGGGGTTCAGAAAAACGTCCCAGAACGCAATGTTTCACGTCGAGAACTCGAGTTTCCTCCGAGCACCATCCGTCACCGATCAATGATTTCATCAAATACTTAGCAATGGAAAAGAACAATGAAATCGAAGAATGGAGCAAGGATCGAGGGAGGAGTGGGGTGTTGGGGCTGTACTCTTGAGATCGGCGACGGTGTCGTGAGGGGAGACAGGGAGCGCCAGGTGCGTGTCGAGGCTGCTGTCGACGAAGACCGTAAAGATATCACCGGCCGGAGGAAGGAGGTGGGAGCCCTCGACATCTGGGTAGGAAGCCTTGGGAGCGTTCGCCATGGCCGACAGCGAAGCGTGCTAGCAGCAGCAGCGCCGATTCCCTCCAAATTATACGGGGCTCTAAACGGATCGGACTCGTGACTGCCACACACCTCAGTATTGGGGCACCCGATCCGGATCCGGATCCAGATCATCTTTCCTCTTTTCTCCTCTTTTTTTTTTATTTTTGTTTTTTAACATCCAGATCGGCTGATCGGGGATATGTTGACTCGAGGACACGGGTGCGGGTTTTACTCTAAGCTGCAAGTTTGAAAAAAATTTCAAACATGGGACACGAGGAACAGTTAATAAAAAAACTTTTTTTTACTTTAACTTTTAACTTTTTGTTGAAATGTTATTAAAAAGCAAAACCAAATAGAGAAATACCTAAACTTTTCAGTCCAATTCATGAGCACATCAAAAGTTTGAAACCTTGCACACTAAAGTTAAAGTTTTTACTTGGATTAACCAAATTGCCTCAATCATGAATTAATATTGGGTTGTTCCTAGCTTAAGACTAACTCCAGTTTTAAAGTTATCATTTTACTCTTATAACTCATAAAAAAAATTATTAATTTACCCTTATTTTTTATAAGTTTGATGTTAAAACTGTCAAAAGAATATAGTTAATGTAAAAAAATTAATGTTTGCAATGATACTTGAACTCATCACCTCTGTAACATGAAACATGATGTTAGTCGCTAAACCAAATATTATTTGTTAAAGAAGTTTATATAACCATGTATAAATTTCAGCAAGCCAATCAAACAATAATTACCTAAACCATGGATAGTACATTCAAGTTCGTGTTTACCATGCATGATCATGACTTGGCAAAATCTGAACCCAACAATTTATTAATTTATAGGATTTGGGTAGATTTTGATGGTCCGACCCATTGATAGCCTTAAAACCCGAAGCAGGTTATATGTCCCCCCCCCCCCCGAACAGGGCCGGTACTGAGATCTCATGTTCGGGGGTTCCAAAATAGCGCCACGTATAAGATGCAGACCGGCATGTATCCCCATGTGTGTCCGCATCATATTGCATCGTAATTTAGTGCCGGAGCAAAGACTTAAGTACCCTTTACCGCCATTCGCTTCCTCTTCCTCGAACGGACATAAATGCCCTTCTTCTAGAAAACCGAATCGTCGGTTCTTGAAAAGGACAAAAATGTCATTCATCGTTATCGCGCCAAAACGTTCCGCAAAGTTTGCGTATGCAGCAAGTTGTATGTTGTAGGATTTAAATAGTTCAAAACAATTCATTATCGCCCAAAGCAGAAAACTCTACCGGAGCATTCTTTGCTTTCATCTGTGTACAATGGAGCATCATTTCCTTTGTTCCAGAGCATCCGTTTCCGTCTTACGCGCAGTCGTAGCATCGTTGCCACCTTGTGTTGCGTATTAGTCGTTACTGTTGCTTACTCTATAGTTGAAATATCCAAATTCCTATCATTTCGGTGAGTTTCGTGTAAGGTTTCGTTATTCAATCTGTAGGTTTCTTCTTATACAACGACTTGTAAGTTTGAGAAATCTTACAAAGATGTGTACTTATAAACCCAAATGTTGCGATGATTTGTAATCATAATGATCGTTTAATTTGTTGTGCAGGTTAGCAATGTCTGCGCCTCATCAGAGAAGATATGCCCTGTCGTTCTATGGTTTCTGTATTAGAGAAGTGATCCGCCAGTCTCATCTATCCAAGGTTCTTGAGAGGTACCAAAATATACTTAACATTGAGAACGGCGAAGACAGGGAGAAAGCCTTGGAATTGTATTATGCGGAGGATTGTCCCTCAGATATTGAGGTTGCTGACCAAAGGAAGAATATTGAAGAACGAAAGATGCAGAAGAAGGATGACGAAGAGAAGGCAAAGCAAAGAAATACGGAGGAGAATGAAAAGAGAAGGCGGAGGAAGATGGCAGAGCTTAGGGAAAGGCAAAGAAAGAATGAGGAGGAGAGGGAAAGGTATTTTAACCATGTAATGATGGAGGCTAGGGCATAATTGGATAAGGGGATCTTGGAGAATAAAGCAAGGTGAAACAAGGCAAAGCTACCGAAGGAGGCCGAAGAGAGGCAAAGGCAAATGAATAAGGAGGAATTTCAATGGAAGGAGAAGGAGGATGAGAAGAAGAAAGAAACGCAACGGAAGGAGAAGGAGGAGGAGGAACAAAAGAAAAAAGAAAGGAAGAAGCAGGAGGAGGAAGTGCTGGAAAGAAGGAAACACTATTTGGAAGAGGAAGAAAGAGGGCGGAAGGAGAAGGAGGAGGAACAGAAGGAAAGGGAAAGGAAGAAGCAGGAAGAAGAAAGGCGGCAGGCGGAAGAAAGGCGGCAGGTGGAAGAAAGGCGGCGGAAGGAGAAGGAGGAGGAGGAAGAAAAGGAAAGTGAAAGGAAGAAGCAGGTGAAAGAAAGGCGGCAGGAGGAAGAAAGGCGCCAGAAGGAGAAGTGTTGAGAAATTCTGTTTTGATGTCACATAATATGATACACTGTCGTATTTGATTTTATATGATATGATAATATGTCCTCTTGAAAAATGTTATATTATGACTGAATATGTTTTGCCATAAATCTAACGAGTATTTGATGCAAGGATATCTCACCCAAAAAGGATGGAGACTTCCTGTTCAAGTACAACTAGTGCAATCATACTCCTTGAAGAAAAAGCTTGATGAACCATGCATTCCTAAAGATCAACTGAAGAAATCGGCTACCTCAAGATAAAGATTTTTTTCTTCTTTAGAGTCATATGTAACAGAACCTTCAGGAACATGCATATTGCATATTACATACTCATTCATAAAAACTATATCATAAAAGTATACGATAGTTTCAAAAAGCTCCTTTTTGAAAACTAATAATTGTACCTTCTTATAACCCTTTATGAAAAAGGTATTTTGACATGTAATAATTGTACCTTACATTATATACAAGACAACATGAAACGAAATGTAGGAAAAAGACAAAACATGAAAATCGGCTACATAAAAAAAACAAATATAATATGTTTTTGAAAAGACTCTAGTTACCTTCTTTAAAGAAATGATTTCAAATATGGGTAAAAGACAAAACATAAAAATCGGCTACACAAAGAAAACAAATATAATATGTTTTTGAAAAGACTCTAGTTACCTTCTTTAAAGAAATGATTTCAAATATGGGTAAAAGACAAAACATGAAAATCGGCTACACAAAGAAAACAAATATAATAAAGGTTTTTGAAAAGACTCTAGTTACCTTTTTACAAACCCATAGAATGTCGACTTACTTGAAGTCATCATTCTCTTTGTACAAGCATTAAATACCTCCTGTAAGAAATCCTTGTTTAATATCCTTCTCAAGAATGTCGACCTTCTTGTAGTCCTCATTCTCTCTAAAGACTTTGAAAAACACAACATAAAGAAAACACTTGACATGACTATGTACAAATAAATATCTCAAAGCACTCATTGTACTTACACTCATTTAAAGTAAAGAAATACTTATGTACCTCAAATCATTAATTAGAATAAAGACAAAACTACAATCCAACGTTCAATGTACTATTGTAAGAAATAGACTTTTTACATAAAATATGTATTACCTAAAATATTACAACGACTAGTGTACTCTATATTTTACTTTTATGGAAAAAGGCATTCTCGAATTTCTCTAAAAGATGTTTTTGAAATGACATAACATTTCACATTTCAAAAAGGCTACGATTTTAAAATGTAACGACTACTTTTTTAAAGCTATATAAACACACTAAAATAAACTATTCAACAATGGAATGGAATAGACGTGTGAGCTTACAACGAGAAAAATTATATTCATTATTTGAAAAGAGAGCCTTGAAAAAGAAAGAGAAAAAGAAAAGAAAGAAAAGAGATAAAGTCAAGTCCAGCTCTTTGACAAAGAGTATCCTCTGAGTGACAAACAGAACATTCTGAGAATCCTTCATTCGTGCATTCATATCATTCTGAAGGTTCTATAGGAAGTATTGTAACGTTGTTATTCACTGTTTTTCTTCTTTGTTGAAAGAAGTAGACCTCTGTGAAAGAGGGTGTTGCCCTTCTCTGTTGAGAGAAGAAGACCTCTGTGAAAGAGGGTGTTGTCATTCTCTGTTGATAGAAGAAGACCTCTGAGGAAGAGGGTGTTGTACTATTTATCCGGTGACTCGGATGTTATAGTGGAAAGCTCAAGTGGTTTGCTTGGGGACTGGATGTAGGTCTGGGTACTGACCGAACCAGTATAAATTCTGTGTTTTATGTGTTGTGCCTTATTGCTTGATTATTTTATTTTATCGATCTTTATCGTATTTCACTATTCACCCCCCCTCTAGTGGAATTTCATTTGGTATCAGAGCAGGTTTGCTGGTTTCGACATAACAAGTCTTCCAGCACAAATGACATCTACCTCTTATGCTTGTGATATTGAAGGTCAACACGCATCTCGTCCTCCTTTCTTCAACGACTCCAACTATGGATACTGAAAGTGCAGAATGGCTATATTTCTCAAGTCCATAGATTTTGCTGTATGGAAAATTGTTGAGCATTCATACACATCTCCATCCGCAGACTATAACTTATGGTCTGATGAAGAAAAAAAATGGCAAACCTAAATGCAAAGGCTATGAATGCCTTATATTGTGCCATTGATCAGAACGAATTCAATAGAATATCTATATGTGAATCTGCATATGATATTTGGCATTCTTTAGAGGTTATTTATGAAGGAACCAACAAAGTGAAAGAAGCCAAAATCTCATCTTTTGTCAAAAAATATGAGTTGTTCAAAATGAACAAAGATGAACCCATCACAGAGATGTTTATCAGATTCACCAACATCACCAATGATCTGAAATCTCTGGGTGTAACATATTCCCAGACAGAAAAGGTGAAGAAAATCTTGAGATCTCTCACAACTGATTGGGAGAAAAAGACTACAGCTATTGAAGAAGCTCAAGATTTATCTAAGCTTACTCTGGACGACTTAATAGGCAATCTTATGGCCTATGAAGTCCACATGAAACAAAGAAGGGAAGAAGAACAACCCTTGAAGAAAACTCTAGCCTTCCCAGCCCTCTCTGAGGATGAAGACTCAGAAAAAGAAACTGAGATTGCGCTACTTACCAGAAAATTTCAGCGCTTTATGAGAAGGAACCGACTTCCAAATAAGCACAAAGAAAGAAAAGACCCAAAAGAAGATTCTATGTGCTACCAGTGTAATAAGCCAGGTCACCTGAGACGTGACTGCCCTCTTCTTAAAAAAAATCCAAGACTGAGGAACCAAAGAAAAGGTTCTTCAAGAAAAAGGCTTTGCATGCTCAATGGGATGATTCAGAACCATCCACCAGTGAAGAGTCAAATGATGATGAAGCAGAAACCGCCAACATGTGCTTCATGGCAGAAAGCTCTGTAAGTGAATCTCTTGATTTCTCCTTTGAAGATCTTCAAAATGCTTTTCAGGAACTTTTTGAAGAATCAAGGAAAACGATTCTAAAAAATAAACAGTTAAAATCTGAGAATCTAGAGCTTCTCTTGAAAAATGAAAAACTCAGTATTGAAAATTCTGAGTTGCAAAAGAAAAATCTTCTTATTACTTCTGAAATCTCTTCTACTAGCTCCAAGACTAAAAATCTGCAAGTAGAAATTTCAGAATTAAAAAGTAAAACTGAGAACCTTATGAAAACGGTTTTCAAGTTTACTAAAGGAAAAGAGAACTTGGATAAACTCCTATCCTCTCAAAAAGTCTCTTTCTACAAGAATGGTATTGGCTACTCCCATTTCAACAAGCCTTCTTGTATGAATCAAAAGACCACTTTTGTGAAAAGTTCTTCTGAACCAAATAAGGAGTATTATAATTCTAATTTTTTGAACTCCTCTAATGCTATAGACAAACCCAAATCCAAATGGATATGGGTTCCAAAGTCTAACAAAAAAGGACCCGATTGGGTACCAAAAAGAAATTTTACTTAATGATTTGCAGGCTCCAAACAAGAAGAACAGATGGATTCTAGACAGTGGATGTTCAAAACACATGACTGGACATTCAGACCTCTTTGTTGTTCTTCATAAAAAAGAAGGAGGAACCGTCACCTTTGGAGATAACAACAAAGGTTTGATAATAGGTATTGGTAATATTGGAAATATAGATAAACCTCTTATCAAAGACGTTCTCCTGGTTAAAGGCTTAAAACATAACCTTCTAAGTATTAGTCAAATGTGTGATACAGGTTATAATGTTAGCTTTAATCATAATGCTTGTCTTATAGCAGACACCAACGAAAATATTATCTTAAAAGGTATAAGAAAGAATAACATATATGAACTGTACCTAGAAAACATCACAGAACATTGCCTCATAGCTAATAATGACTCTCAACATCTATGGCACATGAGAATGGGTCATGTCAATTCTAAATACATGTCTAAATTAGCTAAAGATAAGTTAGTACGTGGGTTACCCAAATTATCTTTTAAAAAGGATTACTTTTGTGATGCATGTCAATTAGGAAAACTGTCAAAATCATCTTTCAAATAAAAAAATATCATTTCAAGTAAAAGACCTTTAGAGCTTCTCCACCTGGATCTTTTTGGTCCTTCTAGGGTAGCTAGTCATAATCACAATAAATATGTTTTTGTCATTGTAGATGACTACTCAAGATTTACTTGGGTAATATTTTTGAAAAACAAAAGTGATACGTTTTGTCAATTTGAAATTTTATGTAAAAAATTACAAAATGAAAAATCTTGTTCTATTGTTAAAATCCGTAGTGACCATGGAGGAGAATTTGAAAATGAACTTTTTGAAAATTTTTGTAACTTGCATGGTATTTTTCATAACTTTGCCTTTCCTAGAGCTGCACCTCAAAATGGTGTAGTAGAAAGAAAGAATAGAACCCTTCACGAATCTGCTAGAACTATGCTCTAACACAATAATCTTGCTAAATCTTTTTGGGCAGAAGTTGTTAATATTGCATGCTACATAACAAATAGAGTTCTCATTAGACCCTTATTAAACAAAACTCCCGATGAACTATTCTATGACAGAACTCCAAGGATAGACTATTTCAAAGTCTTTGGTTGTAAATGCTTTATCCTAAATACAAAAGATAGCCTAGATAAATTTGATGCTAAATCTATTGAAGGCATATTTTTAGGATATTCAAGTCATAGTAAAGCATACATGGTTTTCAATAAGAGTTCTAAGTCTATTGAAGAATCTATGCATGTTAGTTTCTGTGAATCTATTGATCAATCTGTTCATAAGCAAACTAACGATGATGATGTTGAAGGTACAGATTTATTTTTAGATAACACAGCTAAGTCTAATGAAGATGATCATCAAAGAACATTTGTCGATATCAAAGATCATCCTCAAAAGCAGATTTTGGGAGAACTGACAAAGGGGGTTCAGACTAGAGCTCAGCTAGAACGGATTGCAAATATGACATTCAGTTCTCAACTTGAACCAAAGAAGATTGATGAAGCCATCATCGATGAGTTCTGGATGCTAGCCATGACTAAAGAACTGAATCAATTCCAAAGGAACGAAGTTTGGGATCTTGTACCAAGACCAAAGGATCATCCAATCATTGGGACAAGATGGATCTTCAAAAACAAGCTAGACGAAACAGGTAATGTTATAAGAAATAAGGCAAGACTAGTAGCTCAAGGATACAACCAGGAGGAAGGTATTGATTTTGATGAAACATTTGCTCCTGTTGCTAGACTTGAATCTATTAGAATGTTTTTAGCATATGCTAGCTATATGGATTTCAAATTATATCAAATGGATGTTAAAAGTGCTTTTTTAAATAGTTTTACAAATGAAGAAGTTTATGTAAAACAACCTCCAGGATTTGAAAATGAACAATATCCAGATCATGTTTTCAAACTCAAACGTGCTTTGTATGGTTTAAAACAAGCACCTCGTGCTTGGTATGATAGACTTAAAACCTTCTTATTAAAAACTGGTTTTTCTATAGGCAAAACAAACTCTACATTATTTGTAAAAATAGTGAATGATCATACCCTAATTGTTCAAATATATGTAGACGATATCATCTTTGGATCATCTAACAACACTCTTTGTGAAGGATTTTCTAAGTCCATGCAGAAAGAATTTGAAATGAGTATGATGGGAGAACTCACCTACTTTCTTGGACTGCATATTAAGCAAACCAAGGATGGAGTTTTCATCAATCAGTCTAAGTATGCTCGTGAACTTCTAAAGAGGTTCAACATGAACTCAACTGCTTCAAAATCTACTCCTATGAGCACTACTACTGTTTTGGACAAAGATGAAGATGGTAAGTCTGTTGATACAAAGGTATACCGAGGTATGATAGGATCACTTTTCTATTTAACTGCTAGCCGTCCAGATATTATGTTCAGTGTTTGCTTGTGTGCTAGATTTCAGTCAAATCCAAAAGAATCACATCTTAAAGCTGCAAAAAGAATTATGAGATATTTAAAAGACACAGTTGATTTTGGATTATTCTATTCAAAATCCTCTACATTTGATTTAATCTCATACAATGATGCTGACTTTGCTGGAAGTAAATCTGACAGAAAAAGCACAAGTGGAACATGTCACATGCTAGGGCACTCACTAGTTTCATGGTTCAGTAAGAAACAAAATTGTGTATCCTTATCAACTACTGAAGCCGAATACATTGCTGCTAGCCTAGCCTGTACACAAGTCATCTGGATGAAACAAACCTTAAAAGATTTTGGTTTAAATTTTGAAAACACAACTATTTTCTGTGATAATACTAGTGCTATAAACCTATCTAAAAATCCTATCTTGCACTCACGAACTAAGCACATTCAAATAAGACATCACTTCTTAAGAGAACAAGTCTTAAACAACATTATTAAACTCGAATTCATACCCACTAATCAACAGTTAGCAGACATATTCACTATACCATTAAAACATGAAGACTTTACACGAATTAGAAGAGAACTCGGAATATGCAAACTAAGTGACTTATAAATTAATCACACTTATTAAGATTATTACTTCTTATAAGTTTTGTTAAAATCTTATTTTAAAAGGATTTTCCTCTTATCGATTTTTTGTTATTCAAAGTCAAACTATGTTTCCATATTTTCGTATACTCTCAATACTCATAGAAACACATTCATCATGACACATTCTTTATGTCTTTGAACTTGTCATCTTTCAAGTACACTCTCATAATGACTTCTTGTCCTATCTCCTTTCACTCATATCCATAAAAACTAATTATATTAAAAGCTATCATAACATTGTTCACATCTTTCATCTCTTTTGTCTTCTTGTGACAACCTCTCATACGATAAGCTAGTCGACCTCCAAATGTGATATTATATTCCTCATAACTTTAATTATTATCCTTCATTGACTATATTCATGTGATATATTCCCTTTCAAAACCTCTTATCAATATACTTCTCTAAAAATCTTAAAAACCTTTTTATTATTTTTTTAAGTGATTATATTTCACATAATTTTTTTTACTATATCATCAGTTATTTCATAGCTTAAGTATAATCTATTATCATCCTTTTCATCCTTCGCATCTTTTATGAAATAATACTAGTCACTCTCCTTTTTCGACAACTTGTCCTCTATTGTTTTTAATACTACTTGTACCACCTTTTTATTACCTCTTTCTCTCTTTATCTCATATGAAGTGACCTTCCATCCGTGACCATGACTCTTTCATATATTTTATATCTCTCTAAAATCGAGACTCATTAAAGTCTTGTCCTCAAGCAAAACTTTAACTCCACTTTATGTCATATCTAAATCAAGTAATAGTTGTCCTTTCTCATTTCTCTACATATTCGTATCATTTTTTTTCTCTCTCTCTACATTATACAAAGCTCCTTTTTATCTGTGACCATCACTCTCTCATCCTATAGAGACTCATTAAAACCGTGTCCTTTACTTTTATTCTCTTAAGTACCCTTAGTACTTTCCCTCTCTTATACAAATTGATTCTCCATTCTTGTCAAACCGAGTTTGTGACTCATTTAAAACTTAACTCTATTCTCTATGAACTTCCTCAACTCGAGTTTCTTTAAAAATATGGTTATCAAATAAACAATAATTTATATCAATCATAACTTTATGTCTAGTCATTCTTTTTCCACACATATCAAAATATATACTTATTAATTAACACATTATTGCCTCTCACTCTCTTTTATGTTTGTCTTATTCCAAAATCACTCTTCACGAATTTGGAATGCTTCCACATCAAGTAAGATCATATAGAAAAAGTTGTTTGTTTTATTAGGCCATTATTTTCTTCACTCTCCTTAATATGACACTCCATACTCAATTCATGACATTTCTCACTACTCGATACACTCTCCCATAGTATATTTGTTCAAATCTATGTCTTTTTTTAACTTACATACCAATATGATACACTATCTTCCACCATTGATTTGATTTGTCATTCACAAACCCCTTCACTTACAACTCACGAATTTCCTTATTCAAACTACAATCCAAAAATCATTCACTTTCATTGTCATTCAATTATTGTCACAATTATTTTTTCTATTCTATTTAACCGTTTGGTTCATTCCTCACCAATCTCACTCGTAGCTCACTATCTTCATACATTCCTTCAAACTCGTCCCTCTCAACATCCTTTTACAATGGCTTCTTCCTCAAACTCTACAATCACTGCTGCAGATCTAAGGTATCTCGATCTTTTTCATGACTACAACTTACTTTGCTCTCGACCCATTCATGAAGGAAAATTAGTTCACTATGAAGACTTCATGTTATTTGACCTAGACAACTATCTCCCCGAACTCAAACATCTACTAGGATCTTCATCCCACGCTGCCTATTATCCTGAACTAGTTCGACTATTCTATACAAACTTTTCTACTGATCATGAACAAACTACAATCACCAGTAAAGTTCGAGGAAAGCTGATGTTTTTCGATGCTTCCGACCTCGGTAGAATTCTAAACCTACCTTCCACCGCCACCGACCTCAACAACATAGTACCAATCGAACGATCGGTACTTCGAAAAATTCTTCTCTGCACCAACTACTACCAACTTCTCTGGCACATGAGGAATCTCCAACCTCATGCTCAATTACTTGCCCAGATTCTTCTCCACAACATCTATCCCAAGCTTCCTCGCAAGGGATTAGTTCCACGAAAAATCTCTCTTCTTATCTACGTAATTTTTTCTTCTACTCCAATAAACTGGTCCTCCATTCTTTTCGACCTTTTTATTCGTTATCAAAAATTCAAGCCTCTTCTTTTCGGGTGTTTCATAACTCCCATTCTCAAATACTTCAAAGTACCCCTTCACAACGAAGTTATCCTCCATCCCTCTCAGGTCCTCGATGCTACCACCTTCAATCTAAGGTCCCTGCACATGCCCGGCTCTGATGAAGAAGATCCAACATCCACCTTCAATTACTTCCCTGCTCTGATGGATGTCCAACGCTCTCAGGATCGTATTCTTCGCCATCAAGCCTTGTTGCAGCAAACTCTACGAACCCTCCAGTCGGATCAAGTCAACCGAACACATCAACATCCTCCACCTTCAGGATAAAACTTATTTTTTTTGGTCTGTAATAACTTTTAATTACTTTTGGTCTGTAATAATTCTCTTACTCTGATCCCTTCCTTTTTGTCTATGACAAAGGGGGAGAAATCCTGTCTCCATTATTGGAGAAATACTCTCTTTAAACATTTTTCAATATTTTATCATATTATTATTTCTATGCATAATGTCTTTTTGACAGGGGGAGCATATTTTGTCATCATAAAAAAGGGGGAGAATGTTGAGAAATTCTGTTTTGATGTCACATAATATGATACACTGTCGTATTTGATTTTATAAGATATGATAATATGTCCTCTTGAAAAATGTTATATTATGACTGAATATGTTTTGCCATAAATCTAACGAGTATTTGATGCAAGGATATCTCACCCAAAAAGGATGGAGACTTCCTGTTCAAGTACAACTAGTCCAATCATACTCCTTGAAGAAAAAGCTTGATGAGCCATGCATTCCTAAAGATCAACTTAAGAAATCGGCTACCTCAAGATGAAGATTTTTTTCTTCTTTAGAGTCATATGTAACAGAACCTTCAGGAACATGCATATTGCATATTACATACTCATTCATAAAAACTATATCATAAAAGTATACGATAGTTTCAAAAAGCTCCTTTTTGAAAACTAATAATTGTACCTTCTTACAACCCTTTATGAAAAAGGTATTTTGACATGTAATAATTGTACCTTACATTATATACAAGACAACATGAAAAGAAATGTAGGAAAAAGACAAAACATGAAAATCGGCTACACAAAGAAAACAAATATAATATGTTTTTGAAAAGACTTTAGTTACCTTCTTTAAAGAAATGATTTCAAATATGGGTAAAAGACAAAACATAAAAATCGGTTACACAAAGAAAACAAATATAATATGTTTTTGAAAAGACTCTAGTTACCTTCTTTAAAGAAATGATTTCAAATATGGGTAAAAGACAAAACATGAAAATCGGCTACACAAAGAAAACAAATATAATAAAGGTTTTTGAAAAGACTCTAGTTACCTTTTTACAAACCCATAGAATGTCGACTTACTTGAAGTCATCATTTTTTTTGTACAAGCATTAAATACCTCCTGTAAGAAATCCTTGTTTAATATCCTTCTCAAGAATGTTGACCTTCTTGTAGTCCTCATTCTCTCTAAAGACTTTGAAAAACACAACATAAAGAAAACACTTGACATGACTATGTACAAATAAATATCTCAAAGCACTCATTGTACTTACACTCATTTAAAGTAAAGAAGTACTTATGTACCTCAAATCATTAATTAGAATAAAGACAAAACTACAATCCAACATTCAATGTACTATTGTAAGAAATAGACTTTTTACATAAAATATGTATTACCTAAAATATTACAACGACTAATGTACCCTATATTTTACTTTTATGGAAAAAGGCATTCTCGAATTTCTCTAAAAGATGTTTTTGAAATGACATAACATTTCACATTTCAAAAAGGCTACGATTTCAAAATGTAACTACTACTTTTTTAAAGCTATATAAACACACTAAAATAAACTATTCAACAATGGAATGGAATAGACGTGTGAGCTTACAACGAGAAAAATTCTATTAATTATTTGAAAAGAGAGCCTTGAAAAAGAAAGAAAAAAAGAAAAGAAAGAAAATAGAAAAAGTCAAGTCCAGCTCTTTGACAAAGAGTATCCTCTGAGTGACAAACAGAACATTCTGAGAATCCTTCATTCGTGCATTCATATCATTCTGAAGGTTCTATAGGAAGTATTGTAACGCAGTTATTCACTGTTTTCCTTCTTTGTTGAAAGAAGTAGACCTCTGTGAAAGAGGGTGTTGCCCTTCTCTGTTGAGAGAAGAAGACCTCTGTGAAAGAGGGTGTTGTCCTTCTCTGTTGAGAGAAGAAGACCTCTGTGAAAGAAGGTGTTGTCCTTCCCTGTTGAGAGAAGAAGACCTCTGAGGAAGAGGGTGTTGTACTATTTATGCGGTGACTCGGATGTTATAGTGGAAAGCTCAAGTGGTTTGCTTGGGGACTAGATGTAGGTCTGGGTACTGACCGAACCAGTATAAATTTTGTGTTTTATGTGTTGTGCCTTATTGCCTGATTATTTTATTTTATCGATCTTTATCGTATTTCACTATTCACCCCCCCTCTAGTGAAATTTCAAGGAGGAAGAGGAAGAAAGGCGACGGAAGGAGAAGGAGGAACGAAAGGAAAAGGAAAGGAAGAAGCAGGCGGAAGAAAGACGGCGGAAGGAGAAGGAGAAGGAGGAAGAAAAGGAAAGTGAAAAGAAGAAGCAGGTGGAAGAAAGGCGGCAGGAGGAAGAAAGGCACTGGAAGGAGAAGGAGGAGGAGGAAGAAAGGCGGCGGAAGGAGAAGGAGGAGGAAGAAAAGGAAAGAGAGAGGAAGAAGCAGGAGGAGGAAGTGTGACAGAAGAAGGAGGACGAGAAAAAGGAGAGAGAGAGGAAGGAGGAGGCGAAAAAGGAGAGAGAAAGAAAGGAGAAGGCACAGAAGGCGAGAGAAAGGAAGGAGAAGGAGGAGGCGAGAAAGGCGAGAGAAAGGAAGGAGAAGGAGGAGGAGAGAAAGTAGAGAGAAAAGAAGGAGAGGGAGGAGGAGCGAAAACAGAGAGAAAGGAAGGAGATGGAGGACGAGGAAAGGAAGGAGAGAGAAAGGAAGGAGAGGGAGCACGAGAAAAGGAAGGAGAAGGAGGACGAGGAAAGGAAGGAGAGCGAAAGGAAGAAGAAGGAAAGAATAATGAAGGAGAAGAAGTACGAGAAAAGGAAGGCTAGAGAAAGACAGGCGATGGTGGAGCCGGTAGAGATGGAGATTGAAAGGCAGTTAGAGACTGTGGACCCACCAGAAAGGCCTAGGTTGGAGGGAGAACAGGAGAACAGAGTGACCAAGGTAAATAAATTCGGCCTCTTTTTGAAGATTTAATAATATGTTTAGCGATTTTGGTACAACGATTACTGTGTTAGGTATTAATATCTATAGCGATTACTGCGATAGTCTGTGTGCAACCAATATTATTTATAGCGTTAGTAGAATAATATTTATAAGTACAAATGAAACTAATTGACAATTGGTATAAATAATATGTTATTTTTTGTTACAGGGAGGTCACAAGAGAAGGAGAGCACCAGGTGAAAAGCTCGGAGGCCGGTGTCAATGGCCTGTAGTTCTGTCATGGTATGGTCAGCTGAGTGCATATCAGAAGGACCGATTACGAAATATGCACTTCGGTGCCCTTTTGGACCAACAATATTTTGAAACTTGCTGGAATATCATGACCCACCTGGTAAATAAGTGGAATGATAAGACTAACACATTTCAGTTTGATTCTTTTTGAGATGACCATGACTCTAGAAGATGTGGCGAGGATCACTGACCTTAAGTGAGATGACAATGATGTCCTATTACGACATTCAAACTATAATGCAAGGGAAGAATGCACGGCCCTTTTGGGAATGTCGATAGACGAATGGAGTCAATGTATTTCTGGTGGAATGAAGTCCACATCAATGAAAGTGTCATTTATCCGTAATAAATGGGAAGGTCGTTGTGCTACTTGTGCATATGAAACAGCTGACCAAGAGTTGCGCAGCTTCCTTCTTTATTTTTTTGCTCTTACATTATTTTCCGATTGTTCTGGTTCGAGAATAAGTTCCATGTGGCTGCAGTACCTGACAGACTTAGACGAAGTCGACAACTATGTCTGGGGTGCCGCTATGCTCGCACACTTGTACAATCAACTCTACCGTGCGAGTAATGGTACGAAAACAGTTGGGGGATTCTGGCCATTTGTTCAGGTATTTGTTGATTGCATAGTTAGTAATTGTAGACTAATTTCATTGAAGGTTGTAGTGTTACTAATAATATTATTTTTGTTAGGCTTGAGCGTGTGAACATATTATCTCATTGCATCCACGTGCTGCCCCTGCAAGTTGTGGTTTTCCAAAAATCAGTCGGTGGGCTAGAATAAACGTCACAGTGCATAATGCTAAGTCTATTTTAGATGGGTTGCAACTGAATGAGGTAAACATTCTAAAATTGTTTACTTATCATTGAGTATTATAAATCGTTGTAATGTTTAGCATTATTAAGTAATCATCGTTACAAGAATGTTTTTCGAAGTACATATTGTTGTCGTCATATCATGCTTAAGTAAATTGTAATATATTTGTCACTCGTTATTAAAAAGAATTAGCAATGTACAGGTTTTGTGGAGACCTTATGGAGATGGGGAGGCCGATGACCAAGACGTTGTTGCAGAGGTTGCTAGATTGTCTGACCGCAATTTGTGGCTGTTTTGCAATTATGAAGCCGAGTTGCAGCATGATAGTTGAGTTCTCCTACAATTTGGCTTAGGCCAGTCCATCCCAAATATGCATTTGGAAGTGAGAAGAAAGTTAAATAGTGGTGGGTGCAGGAACGTGAATTGGCGCGAACTCTACATGGATGAATTATTCATTTGGAACTTGGGTGGTGTCTCTGCCGTATCGTATGATTGTAACGGACGACAATTTGATCCCTTCTATTTTGAACGCTATTGGGAACCAATGCGCCGAAATCTGTCGATTGATAAAATTGGGAACCCATGCATCCCTACTGCCCCCTCTTATGTTGCAGCCCAACCTCTACAACCAAAATATCGTCTCTCTTTTGTTACAACAACGATTCCCTCAGCAACAAAGCGCGATGAGGAGCGAACAATTGCTACAAAAGAGCACATTGTCTCTACCTCAAGGTTCAATCTTATGAAGAGGGAGAATAAGAAATTAAGGACAGCAGTTAGCAATATGGTGATACAATTGAACTCAGTTGTGGAGATGATGACCAGCTTTTTTAGTAAGATGCACGCAATCCAGAGGCCACCCAGGATAGAGGGTCCACCAATAAAAACAGAGAGACAAGTGTATGATATTTCATCTGATTCGTCAAGTGCCTAGTAATAAACCCTGGGCATTCTTTTTTATCACAATAACTATTTGTTGTAATTGTATAATTAATTGTCGTAACTTGACATTCTTTTATTGTTTAATTCTTTATTATTACATGTAACAGACACGTTTCGTCTATGGATCTCGTAAATAAATAAATTTTAATCAGAAATAGATGTCTGTTCTTCAGAATGCGTGGCATTGAATTAAATAAGGTCGTCATCGTTATGATAGAGCATTTCTGCCCAGCAATCGCTATATTTGTCTCCCCTTCGAAAATACATCGCAAAAAGGATTTGTGATGTAGGCCGTGAACAATAATTTAACGAGTTCTGACATTTTAATTGACATCAGTGAATAGCTATCAGAGAAGATTGATGCGACGAAATCGCTACTGATGATCATAAGTAAACTGTAAGTAGATTGCAATCACGCAATAGGATGCCGGCCAACCAAAATCGGTACGATATTGTTCTCTGTCAGAAGTTGCTCATTTGCGAGGATTTCAATTCATGAGGTCAACAACGCAAACAGCAATGACTTGTCCCTTTGTAAACGTTGTAAGTCAACAAGGATTTGCAGTGTTAAATGATACTAGTATAAAGCGACAATGAACGTTGTTAAAAAGCTGACAACGGCTACGATATTTGGCATGAATATATCGCTGTATCCATGTTTGTTAATCAATTGAGTAATCGTCAAAGATTATTCATACCTGGAAAACGGGTTTGTTCGGGTCGGGTCAATCTCCCATTCAACCATTGTTATAATATGAAGTCGAAACGACGGTTTTTTAATTATTTAAAACCCAATCATTTAAGTTGCGGGTTGTCTTCGATAAAGGGTGGTATTCAAAACAACGATTTTTAATTATTTAAAACGAAATAATTTAATTAGCGGGTTTTTTCGAAAAAGGGCGACATGGGAAAAGACGTATTTTGTATTATTTAAAACGCAATCATTTAATTTGCAGGCATTTATCGAGCAAAGGCGACATGTGAAATGATGTATTATTAATTATTTAAAACACAATCATCTAGTTTGCGGGCGGTTTTCGAAAAAGGGCGGCATGTTAAAGGTCGTTTCCTTTATATTTGACTGACGACGTCGATTCCGTATCTGCGTTGCAAAGGTGACATCGATATCGTCGTCTAGGCATGGCGCCGAAGAAGAGGACTATGGCAGCAATACGACCATGCATGGCGCCAAAAAAAAGGACGATGGGGGCAGTACGACCAGGCATGACGCCAAATAAGAGGACGATTGGAGCAATACGACCAGTCATGGCGCCAAAGGAGAGCACGATGGGAGCAATACGACCAGCCACGACGCTGACGAAGAAGACAACCACTCCCACAGTACCAGCTTTAGCGCTTAAGACGTATAATTTTGCCTTTTCATGTCGTATTTCGTCTTTTGTTGTTTACTGTAGAAAATAATTTGAATGGCGAATTCTGAATACTACGCTCATGGTGCACTCAGTGCAACATCCACAAATAAAGGTGGGCGGCAACTCCCTAACGAGGTCCTAGATGACATCGAGCAGATGCAAGATGAATTTGCAGACGGGAACACTATCAGTAATTTTGTACGTACGCAACCACTATCATTTACTAGGTCTTCGGTTTGTATGTTTTGAAGTTTGTAAATTTTTGCAACCAGACAATGTATGATTTTGTCAATTATATTCAAAGCAACACAACTAGCAATATAGTACGCATCATCACCCCTTATTCCATGGTATGTCTGGTCTGTCATTGTTTTATTTGCTTTTATGACTTACTCACTTTTCTTGGTGGTTAAACCTTACTATTTCGTGCAATAGATGTACGTCCGGCGAAAACCATACACCAGTGGATTCGCAGATGCACTACCTTGTTGAAACAATGGTGAAAAGTTCGTAGACTTTGCGAATTTTGATAAGGTAAGTTAGCAAACCTCTTCTCCAAGGTTTAGTCGTTACATCCCCATCAGGATCTGTCTATGAAATTATAAATTATTGTATTGATTCACAGATTTTACTTCCTACGCTGTGGCAAACTCCAGAACATTGGGTCTTATACGAGATGAATTTTGTGGAAAAACAACTATGGTGCTACAACTCATTGGACTGCCACAGTGGCGTAGAACGTGACACTATGCATTTGGTAAGCTTCTGCTCATAGGTGAAGCGTAGCTATTTGTGGTGGACCGGACTATACTATATTTTCCCTTTATTACAGGCGGGATTCCTGAAGGACTATTTGGGTGTCGACATTGCCGAGTGGATGTTGCTTTGTGCCAACGATGCTCCTGTACAAACTAATGGGTTCGATTGTGACATATTTGTAATGAAGCACATTGAAGCAATATACAAAGGAGAAGAAGTTGTTTTCATCGCTGTATGAACTTTGCATCCGCTAATATTGGGGATTCCTGTTATATATTGGTTTCACATTACATATTTTTGTTGCAGGAAGATATACCAGATTTATGCGAGGAAATATGCGGAAATTTGATTGAGTTCAAAAAGAACAGGAGACAAAATATGTAATGTGAAACCTATCTATTGCTCTCTCTTTACAACCTAACGAGCTCCACCATCACCGTTCTCGCCCAACTACGGCTGTGCAGTCGCAACATGGTGAGGAGCAGTCGACAGAGGTGGAGTTGGCTGACATGGAGCTGCCGGCGGTGCAGTCGCGAGCACTTAATTTGCGGTCGTCAGCGGTGACGAGGGACGCGGTCTCCACGCCGAGGGTGACCATCAGGAGCTCCACCGCGCCCTTTTCCTCTCGCAAGGAGGAGGTTTCAGAGTAGCGGTCGTTCCGGTGAAGGGGGTTCATCTAACCCGGTTACGTTGACGGGGGTTCATCTTCCGGTAGGCAAATTTTGTAGGACTACAAATATTGTAAATCTATCTCCGTTGAAATATAATTTGAACATTACAACATACTCATGTAAATCGTTGTACTGCTACATCTACGAAAACTAAATCGTATAGAGACATAGTTTTGTGTTGTATGCGCTTAACCAATCTTGGTAATGTTGGTCTTCGGTAATTTAAAATATTGTACAACGAAAGATATTTTGTTGTTGTTCTGAAATCATTGTATAACTCGCAATCCGTGAACGAAAAGTGTGGAAATGGATTACCGCGATTCCTAGTAACAAAGGCACGTAATGTTCGCTTTGAACAAAGTTGTGGTTTTATATAAGACCAAAAAATATTTCTACAATAAAACCCACCCGCTACGTGCTACCGTGATTTGAACTACTAGATCCCATCACATTGATTAGTTTTGAGAATAGCTCTCTGACATGCCATTGTTCAAATTCATTAATGCGGAGGGTATTTTATGTGAGATTTGCTCTTTGTTTATTAAAACTGTCGTATTAATTTGAAAACTGACAGAGGGTGATAGGACGTTTCATTAATATTTGAATGACATATTACACAGGTTAAGGATGTGTTCCATTTTGCTTTGCGAATAAGGAACCGACAAACCGACAATTCCTGCAAAAGCGACTTGTTCTTGAATCGAGTGTATAGTCGCTTCGACGCGGTTGTTGTATCGATGTAGACTTTTTTCATATGTATGCAATATCATAATTAAAGTAAATAGTCGTTTGAAATTAAAAAAATTTACAAATTCTTACACAACATTTCATGGTAGTAGTAGTGAAGCTGACGTTAGACGACCGTTTCTGAACAGCAAACCCGTCTTATCGCTGTGTACTATTTGTAATTACGAAATCGACATTATTGGCTCTTGTTCATCGCATTCATCTGGAGTCTTTTCTGCGATTTTCATTTTGTGCGTGTCAGCAATAAGGCGATGTTTACACATCAAACATTTCATAACGATGTTGACTATTATCATTTCGAACATTACAAGGCTTCGTTCATTGCATACATCATAATCTAATTCTAAGACTGTCAATCATGCGTGTTGGGCACCGCTGGTCGCTGCCTTTTACATCCTCGTGACAGCTCTATTTGTTTCGCCTCCACAATTAGGAAGGACGTCAATATTTGGCAAAGTTCTTCGCGGAATCCAGGTATATCAACCTGCAAAAACAAATTATAATGTGGAATCAATAGACATGAATTTAATCACTAATAACAGAGGACAAGAAATGACATACAATGTCAAAACAGGGTTCTGCATCATTGTATATCGCTTCAATGTACTTTATTACAAATACGCCGCAATCAACACCATTATCTTGTAATGGAGCATGGTATGCCGTGCGATAGATCCACTCGCTAACATCGACTCTCAAAATGGCTTGGACGAAACCGATCTGAGAATAATACGACCCAAAGTAAATTCATGACCCCAGTACAGGACACGATACTCATATAGATGGAATCTTACGAGATGGGAAATGTCTAGCCGTAAACCACTGTCAACTTCCAACGAATTGTAACACCAAAGTTGTTTTTCGTGTAAATCCATCACATATAAGACCCAATGCTTTTCTGATTGCCAGAGTGTAGGAATCAATATCTGCAAATGGATCGAAAAAATGTTGTTAGCACTGTCATGTTGTAACCTTGCACTCTAGGTTTGTTTGCTTACCTTTTCACTTGACAAAAGGTCTCTGCAATGATTACCGTTAACCCAATAAGGTAGGTCGTCTTTAAATCCACTGGAGTATGGAAAACGGCGTAAGATCGTCTGCATACCGAAACATTGCTAACAACAACGTTAACATACGAATCAATCAGACTTAATCAATAACCAAAAGCAACATAAAATACAACTGATATACCATGAAATACGGGCTGACGATGCTTATAGTCTGGCTTGGTGCGTTGCTTTTAATATAACTGATGAAATCGGATATAGTCTGTTTGCAGCAAATATGGTGTTGTTAACGCACGTACACATGACTTACGTATATAGACAACTCCTACTAGTTTCATACGAACAAAATTACTGATCATGTTGCATTCTGAGAATTCTTTGCGCATTCGTTTGATGTCCTCCACGAGTGATTGACTAAGTTTTTGCCCAACTTCGTCGGTGGATGTTCTACTGAAATGAATAAGGACATTGCAATGAACGATATGTAAATTACATTACATAGTATATAACACAAATTGCAAATAACGGCTTGAAAGAGACGGATTTTGCTGAAAATGGAGACGATGTGAAGACAATATACGCATGATTCGCCATTGTTGGTCGTGTAGTTGTCTTCGTCTGCCTCACCAACCACAATTTTCTACGTTGGGGGGGGGGGGGGGGAGTCCAGGTTTATGAAGTAACCGTCGGTTTGATTGTTGCTGGTTCACGAAGTTGAAGATAATCACACCGTCGAGTACTTGTGCGACTATTTATGACCCAAAAGATCTACTGCTCAACCAACATGATCAATGAATAATGTACAACAAATCCAAAATTTATGGTCATAGGTTGGAATTGCGTAATTCAACTACATATTCGCTGCATAGCGAGTTGTGGTTATCGCGAAAAGCGATTTGTGCTGTAATACTCGGCCTTTGTAAACGGTGTTAGTCAACACCGAGTTGCGGTGTTAAACGATACTAGTATAAAGCGATAATGAACGTTTGTTGATAAAAACCACAGGGATCTGATTGATCCCAGGTTAAAAACTCCAAAGCGATTGTGAGAAATTATGGAGTACCACTCACACTTGCACTTCCACTGTTAAAGCGAACAAAGTTCACCCTGTAACAAACAAAGAGGTTTACTTACCTATTAAGAAATGAAGTGAGGAAGAGAAACGACACATTGATTAGCCTTTTATTTACAACATATGGCTAAAAGTTTTCACAAGATAACAATTGGAGGTGTTGGGAACACGAAAGAATTGCTGCATAAGAAGTTGAATCGACGCCTTTTATTTACAATCATAGCTTTACCAACTAACGTTGGTAAATTGACCGGAATTCCTTCTTTGTTCCATGGTTGATCTTTCTTCGTCCAGGAATGGCGCCGTTGAAATGCAAGGTTCGATTTCTCGCAATCGCTTGGAGCTGCGTAAGTAGACTTCGTAATCGCTGCATAGCCAGTTGTGGTTATCGCGGGAAAGCGATTGTGGTGTCAGCTAGACAGGAATCTCGTGTGGGCTATTAGTTTAGTTGTCATACCTCTTTGCATGACCCGATTTCAACATTATCGGATTTGTTACAAGTTTATAGTGATTTGTCATCGATGACTTGTGGTCCGTGCTTGTATTTTTGCTTAAATCGATAAATAGCGATTTGTGGCTTCTGCTGGAAGTCGATTCATGACGATTTTTCGGTTATCGTCGAATAACGATATTTGGCACCGCAGCATAATGATTTGGGGGTATTGTTCGACTGTCAATCTAAGCGGGATGCGAAGGGTTGTTCAAGTAAGTTTTTTTGGGGCATTGATGAAGGTTGCGTTTCATTTCATGATCTAAGTAAGATTTCATTTGCGTGGTGATAGCTTACTCAGATCATAAAATGAATCGCAACCTTGATCAATGCCCCATAAAAACTTACTTGAACAACCTTTCTCAGCCCGCTTAGATTGACATTCGAACAATACCCACATATCACTATGCTGCGATGACACATATCGCTATTCAACGATAACCACAAATCGCCATTCAGTGATGTCATGAATCGACTTCCAACAGAAGCTACAAATCGCTATTTATCGATTTAAGCAAAAACACAAGCACGGACCGCAAGTCGTCGATGACAAATCACTATAAACTCGTAACAAATCCGACAATGTTGAAATCGGGTCATGCAAAGAGGCATGATAACTACACTAATAGCCCACACGAGATTCATGTGTCCCATACCCATCTGTCGAATGCATCAGAGTCTGTCATGATAGACAAAATATAAGACACTGCATTAAGTTTCACAAGAAATACATACCTCCTCACCACATTGATTACATACCAATAGACTTGTAAAACTAAAGCGATCCTTGCCGAAAATCTGGTCAGGAGGAATGAAGGTTTCAACGTTTGCTGGTACTTCTGTAGGGTATTGCTGCATGTTGGACATTACACGAGTTAGATATTGACAACCTTCACGTAATGAGAAGCAATATAATGTCTTACATACCTGTTCATTCGAAGGGCTTTGTTGTTTTTTATTACAGGTTGGTTGTTTCTTAGTCCTTTTCTTGTCAACCAATTCTAGTGCACCCTTTGACCTCCGACGACTGCGATTAGAGACAGGTTTTCTTTTGATACCCTTCGCTTCATGAATATGTCCATCATAATCAACAACGTTCACTACTGACTTGTTGAAGATAATGTTTACGCTTCGGTGCAACTTCTCGGGAGTGTCAAGCGAAACATGATTTTCACCTACGCTGTTCGATCCCATTATCTTCGACTGGTATTCATTCGCTGCAACAGACTTAAGGTGAATTGACTCCACGTTTTCAAGTAACTCCATTGCAGCTTTTCTCACAGATACATAGCATTCTTCATTTCTCGATGCCAAATCAGCAACATGCATGAATGACCTACACAGTTGTTGGTAACGAGAGGCTATGTGGCACTTCTGGTCAACACCAGATTTACTCGCATTGTCCATAACGAGCATTTTAATCTTTGCGCGTCTCTTCCATCTTCGCATTACATAAGACTCAAGTATTTCTTGTATCTTCTCTTGATTGAGTGCCTTTAATGCATGACAACATAGAATACCTTTGAATTCATACATTTTGCACGAACATTCAACTCTTCTGTTGTCAACATTGTACGTGACATGTGCTTCTTGCCTTTCGTGATGGTTTTCGCCCTGCCATAAAATATGGTATTTGTGCATATTCTCGGTTTGCACGAGTCCTTCTATTTTGCAATTCATGACATGTAACACCTCTTTCTTGATCCATTCAAATACAGTAAGTGTATACATACCTGCAGGTCGCATCGATATTTTCATGCCAAGAGTTAGAGGTCCTGTATTGAAGCATTTCACGTCTTGTTCAAGCTCACTTTGTCTTAGACCGTCTACAAATAAATCATATTGTTCCATGAAATAAAATATTGTTAAACATGAATACAGGGTCTTCTTCAGCGTGACATGCATAGATTCAACTCTTTGTGTGCTTATCATACCTGCACAAAAGTATTGTCTTTCATATGCCAATGCCAACTTCTCTTTTTCTGCATATAAATTTTGTAACCACAGACTGTCAATAAGGTCGTATGTCTTAATCATTTGCTCCCAATCTGACTTAAAGGTGACCTCGTCTACGCTATGAAGTACACACCTTGTAAACTTTTTGTCAAACCCTGTATTCTGATTAAATATGTGTCCTATGTTCCTTGCTGCATTTTGAAATATATGCCGCAAATATAGGCGATGATGTGCATCTGACCACACATGAAGCACTGCACCCGCAATTGCGTGATCACCATCTGTAAGTACAGTTTCAGGATGCTTCCCGTTCATTGCTTGTGTGAATACTCTGAACAACCACTCAGAGCTTTCCTTGGTCTGATCATACAAAAACGCCCCACCTAATATACAACTCTGTGCGTGATGGTTCACTCCGACAAACTGCACAAATGGCCACTGTTCAGTATTAATCTTTATTGTAGTATCAAACACAAGCACATCATTGAAGCATTCATAATCCACTCTTGACTTTGAATCTGCCCAAAACATATTTAGAGCATATCCATTTTCGTCCACTTGCATTGCACTAAAGAAACCATGTTCATTGCTTGATTTATTCTGTAAGTAATGAACCAAAGAACATATTTCTCCGTTCTTCATGTTTTCTGTCTTCTCCCTTCTCAAGTGGTTTCTTAGATCCAAAGGTGTGAATGACACATTTTCGCGACCACCATCCATGCGGGTAAACAAATTGTATGTCTTCCTTGGTGCAATGTCGACGCTATCGGCTATTTCAGTCATTGCCGCATGCGCTACAATTACTTTACGATGTGACCTTAGCATAGGAGTCATACATGATGCATATAACTCATGATTATGATCACTGATTAAAGTACGCACGATAAATTTTCCATTCGGATGTCTTCTCAAAACCATTCTCGCTTGACATCCACATCTTGATTCTGGCATGCTCCTTGTTGGATTTCCCATTGATTTCTTCGAACCTTGTTTGGAACAAACATATGTCTTTCTAACCACGACACCCTGTGCATTTTTTGACCAGGAAAACCTTCTCACACTGAAGCCAACTTTTAAGGCATAATCATTGTAAAATTTATATGAAGCTTCCTCATTATTAAACTGCATTCCTTCTACAGGAACAAAGTCAAGTGTAATTCCATGTACATTCCCAGTTTCGATGATTTTATTGTGTGTACTGACATCAAAATCTGCCTCATTATTGACTTGCATTTCTTCTACTGTAACATTCAAGTCAAGTGTACTTCTATGTACATTCCCGGTGCCTACACTTTTATTATGCGTACTGTCATGGTAGTCTACCTCATTATTGAATTGCATTTCTTCTACTGGAACATTCAAGTCAAGCGTGGGTCTAATGACTGCACCCTTCTTTTCATGTGCATCATTAGTGCAAATGTTCAATTCTTCGGTTGCGTCAATAGTATAGATATTCAATTCTCCAGATCTTTCGATTGATTGAGCTACATCATCTTTATTACAACCTGATGATAAGCTCTACAATGTTTTAAGCAATATATCAATATGTGTTTGCATCAAAATAGCAAACAAATCGATATTAACTAACAAAAATGTATCTCACAAAAACGGAAGTATGTTACTAAAACAAGGGTTTTTCGATACAATGCATATAGTGAGTTCATGTAGGATACCTGATGGGGTAGAGGCCCTTCCTAGCATTTGTAAACAAGCATTCTTGTCAACAGGTCCCAGCGTCTTACAAATATCAATAAGTTTCCAACCATCGTAAGAACATGATCTACCTGCAATAACCAAACAATGCCTTAATGGCACACCAGACGACATGCCTTCTTCATCGATAGCATGATGAGATGAAAAGCTACTCACGCTGCCTTAATGGCACTGGTTGGAATGTTTGTGAATCATTGCTTTCTTCCATAATGCCTACAAGCAACGAAAAAGAAGAGAAGATAGTGAAATGTTTTGTAAGCAATATATCAATTTGCGTTAGCAAGCGTATACGTTTACTACGATTTAATCAGGATGCATATAACAACGGATACCGATAAGGTTAAGCAAGTCAAAGCAACAATTTAATGAATGACAGTATCAAAGCAAGTGCGGTTTGATGTTTGCTTATACTGAGCATCGAGTTGTCGCTTACCATGCCAATTGTAATACACATGTCGTACATGTGTGTTGACGATAACGCTCTCATTACATCCACTAGGCTCAAAAGCGAGTCCAATCGAAGTCGCTGAGAGAGCAACGACATGCCTGCGAAAATCGCCCCCCTTCCTCCCCCCCACATGCAAGTAAAGATGTGTTTCTGCAAGCACACGTTTTCAAAGTCTGTGTACAAATATCTTAGAAGTACATATAATACATGTATATCGATTTGTAAGATATTGAAAATCGATACGGCAGTTCAACATAATAACTTACAACTCGACAATCAAAATCATACTATCTAAAAGGTCGATAAATATATCACACAATAAATTACAAATCGATAAGAAAGAAATTGAGCATAATAGCAAACAAATCGATACAATGCATATAATGAGTTCATGTAGGATACCTGATGGGGTAGAGACCCTTCCTAGCATTTGTAAACAAGCATTCTTGTCAACAGGTCCCAGCGTCTTACAAATATCGATAAGTTTCCAACCATCGTAAGAACATGATCTACCTGCAATAACCAAACAATGCCTTAATGGCACACCATACGACATGCCTTCTTCATCGATAGCATGATGAGATGAAAAGATACTCACGCTGCCTTACTGACACTTGTTGGAATGTTTGTGCATCATTGCTTTCTTCCATGATGCCTAACGACAGCAAAAATAAAGAGAAGACACATGAATGTTTTGCAACACAAGGCAAGCACGAGAAGGCGACAATGTGTTGTAAAACAAGATAAAAAACAAGGCGGAAAACTCGACTGGAGACGAAGGCAAAGTTTGGGTTGATAATGGGAGCTACTGTTACAGCAGATGGCGCATGAGTTTAATGAATAGGGAACATCTCCACTTTAAATAGTTAACATCAAACTTTCTGGATGGAGGACTTTTTTGTCCTTTTCTCGAACGATCGTTTCACAGCTTTTGAATGGAGGATATTTTTGTCATTTCATCGAACCGTCATTTCAGGGCAAGAAAAGCAAGTAAGGGTGATTAAGTCTTTGCAACAGCACCAGAGTCCGATGCAAAGGTATGTCAACATACACGGGCATACAAGCCCCATGTGCATAAATACGTGGCACTCATTCGACCCCCCGAACACAGACGTGGGATTCAGTGAATCATCGGGGGTGAACATACACAACCCTCTCCTTAAAACCTGTTAACATAACCCACTAATAACACAACCAAAACTTAAAACTTTATGCATCCTAAACACGGGCTGTACTATTAATAGGTTGGGTCATTAGTGGGTTAATTGGTTTGCTAGAATTTAAACATAGTTATATAATTTTTTTTTATTTGTCATAATTTGTGTATTTGGTATGGTTAACACTTTCTTTTATGTTAAAGAGGTCATGAATTCAAGTGTCATTTTAAGTCTTATGGTCAAACCTCTAAAATAAGGATAAATTAGTAATTTTTATCTTACATATAAAGGTAAAATGATAATTTCAAAACATGAATTAGTGTTAGCTTATGAACAACCCAAAGTTAATTCATGATTAGGGCAATTTGATTAACCCAAGTAAAAACTTTAATGAATAAAAAAAAATACATATAATTATTTTTTAATATTATTTTAATAGCTTTAACATCTGTCATAATATGATTGACACTTAATAATTTTATTATTATTTTTGACTGATTCAAAATGATTCACATATCGGTACGTCTGAATCATTGGCAAAAAGATTCAGAAAGTACAATGAATGGCATTGCAAACGTGGCCTAGGTATTGTTGGATTTAGCTTAATAAGTTTAGAGTTTAAAACAAGTGATTTTTATCTTTTATTGTTATTATTATTTTTAAATGAACCAACTTGAGGGTTTGTTTTGCTTGGCTCACTCGCCCCAAGAATAAGCGAGCTCGAACACATCAACCTTGTTTCTTTCAACTGATTTTCCAACCTTACGATTAAGGGTGTAAACGGGCCTAGTTTACTCTGACTTGAACCAAACCCTATAGCGTTATGGTATGGTGATAAATAATAAGACCTGATTAAGACCCGAGTCTGAAACTAAAGGTCTGATTAATACATGGACCCGAGTATAGTTTGTAAAATTTTATACCAAACCCGAACCCAACCCAAGTTTCGCTAAAAATCTGCATTTTTTCAATGTAAAAATGATAAAAAATATGGTTTTAGTGGGTATCGCCGGGGTTCATGTATTTCTTATCAGTCCAGGTATGATTTTTCTTATAGTGAACCCGATTAGACCTGGTCTGGACCTAATACCATACCTGAAAATCTGGTTCAAGTCTGGATCCACCTGGGTCTGAACCAAACCCGACCCATTGACAACCTTACTTACGATAGGCAATGATTGCCTGAATCCAGGCGATGATAGACAGATTCAACTCAAATCCTGTAGCAACTTGGTCTAGTGCCCTTTAGATAACTAAACATATTGTTGTCTAGATAACATTAGGCTTGGACTTGTCGAAGTAGGTCTGATTAGCTAATCGGCTTCATAGTGACAAACGTTTTTATTAGCAAAATCTCGTTTTTCAAAAACTTGCAAGAAATTGAAACATTTTCCTAAATCTCATGCGGTTTTTGGCAAAATCTTGGCAATAAAAAATAAATTAAAAATTATTTCTATAAGAAAATATTAATAAAAATTATTTAAAAATAAAGATACACAGTTTTCTCATGATAAATAGCAGTTTAAAAAGTAAATATCTCATTTAAATCATGATATTTATTTATTTTTTTCATAAATCTCGCAAGAAATTGATGTTTTAAACTTTCAGGCAATTTCTCGCGACATTATCACGAGATTTTCATAAATCTCGTGATATTTGTCACTATGATCGGGTTGAATATGTATAATCCAAGTAGTAGATGAACTTAGGTGTGGTTTTGAGCATAGTCACAAATTTTGTTCTCCGGATTTTCTTGCCATGGGAAAATCGTGAAATATTTTTAAAAAAATTGTTCTCTCAAAAAATCTTAGGAAAATCTCAGGTTAATTAAAATATTAAAATTATAAATTTATTATATGAAAGTGTATATATTTAGTTCAAAATATTTAAACAAAAAACAAAGTAACCCATACATGCCTTCATAAAACAAAGTGCAGTGGAAGACGAGTTATTTGACATAGGGTAATAATTTCACTTAAACAGAATGTGCGTTTTCAAAGGACGAATAGTCACATATCGAAGGGGGTGAAGAGGAGGACCCCCTCTTTATTTTCTATATAATGCCCTAATGGCACAGAAACAGATAAGGTAATTCTTCGAATGATCATAACCATTGGCTGCTTTCCTTGATGCATGCCACGTGTCCTGTCCAGCCAGTCATTAGCGGCGTTAACAGCATTTCAAAAACTTATAAAAAAAAACTTGGAGCCCAAAAGCATAGTGACAAACATCGCGAGAAATTGCCTGAAAGTTTAAAACTGCAATTTCTCGTGAGATTTTCAAAATATCGCGAGATTTATGAAAAACATAAATACCATGATTTAAATGCGATATTTACATTTTAAACAGTTATTTATCGCGAGAAAACCATGTATTTTATTTTTAAATAAATTTCATTAATATTTTCTTATAAAACTAATTTTTATTTTTTTATTTTATTTTTTTATTGCCATGATTTTGCCGAAAAAATGCGAGATTTATGAAATTTTTTCAATTTCTCGCGAGTTTTTGCAAAACGAGATTTGGCTGATAAAAACGTTTGTCACTATGCCCAAAAGATGGAAGTCCTTTGGGGTTTTCACCTCTCTTTTTCTCTTGCCATTAGGGCTTGTCTTCTCCCTTTTGCTGCATCATTACCGCAGCTCATCTCTTTCTCTCCATTAGGGTTCGTCTTCTTCCCTTTTGCTGCATCATTACCGCAGCTCATCTCTCTCTCTCTCTATTAGGGTTCGTCTTCTTCCCTTTTCTGCATCATTACCGTCCACAATCATCAGAGGTCCTCCTCCTCCTCTTTCGGATGCCAACACCATAACTCCTCCTTCCTCCATCGACGTTATCATTGCAGCACCAGAACTCGAAAGAGGGCTCCATCATAATATTTCAATCAGAGATCGAGGGATCAAAGACATGGTTTTAGATCTTCCTGATTTTCTTTCCTTTCAGCATTGTAGGTGCAATATCAGAAGTTTTTTTTTTATTTTTTGTGAATTTTCTTTTTTGTTCTTTTTATTCTATCTTCAATAGGTCAAAGTTTCAACATTGTTGACATTTTTTTATTGTTTCTAAATGGATGCATCAAGATGTATGGGTGAATTTGTTAAGCAACTAAGTGGCATTCTATTAATTATATGAAGTTTTGTATAAATTACAGGTGAATAAAAATTCAAATATCTACTTAGTTGAAGGAGAATCATAACAATAATGGGCAATAAAAGTTGTACACAACGGGTTTTCATATTTTTTCTGAGGGAAAATTATGCAATCACTTAAAAAAGGTTTTCAGGTGACACCTCTATAAAATATTCGCATATATAAAAATAAAAATATAAAAAGTGCATAAAAATGTGAATACATTTGAAATTATCTTCACTTTTTTTATGAGAGCAGCAATACCTTAATGAAATTTTGATATTTTAAAAATATGATAGACCTTTTGGGGATGATGGTTTATGGAAATGTCTCAATATAATCATGGTATTTTAAGAATATCATGGATACTTGTTACTACGACTAACTCCAATTTTATTTGTGATAGCTGTAAATACTTGTTATGCGACTTTGAAATATGTTTATGCCTGAATTCCTTATACGTCACTACAACGTTCTCGTTCTTATAAAAGTTCTGCCCAGTGTTGTGAGAGGCGTACGCCTCAGTACCTGAAGCGTACGCCTCAGAGGTGAGGCGCACGCTCAAGGTACTGAGGTGTTGCTGTGATGCGCCCCCTCATCAACCTCCGACCAGTTGTAACCACCGACCACCGGAGTTGCTGTGCTGCAGCTGCTGCTCGGTCTTCTCCGACCACCGGACGACCGGCATATCCCTCGCTTCCGTACCAGCTGGGCGGGTGGTCCTTCTCTTACTGCCTCCCCTCCCACCGCTTCACTTCTATTCCAGTTGTGAGAGGCGTACGCCTCGCCTCAGAGGCGAAGCGCAGACTCAACGCCTCGCTTCACCTCATCGCATTTAACAACCTTGGTTCTGCCTTAGAACACTTAAACCTTGATTTTATGGATATAAATTATAAAAGTTATATGCACTCTCATCGTTGATCAAACCCATACCAATCTTTAGAATGCAAGTACCTCCCACAAATGCATTTTTGTGCCTACATGCATATTTTTTTAAAATAGCACTATCGCCTTCTGTGCAATGAATACTTTTTTTTGCATTAGGAGAAGTCATTTTCTGAAAAAACAATTGTTTTGGATACAGTGTTATGCAGTGTGATAGGGCATCGATCTTGGGATCAGTGGCCTATATTGTACCCTCAAGAAATGAAAAAGTTGCAGAAATGGAAAAGATGATCTCAGATAAGAAAAATTCCCCCAAAACATCCAAGAAGCTTCATTATGGGGCTAAGTCCCCAATATATAGTTCAAGGGTGGATCAGGTTCAATGTCGATATGATCTAGTATAAATAAATTTAAACCAAAGCAAATATGGATCAGTCCAAGGTGGATCCGATCTCACATAAACAACCAAACCAAAGCAAACAAGTCTAAAACTAAAGCAAATACATGACTCAGATACACACGGGTCCAAAAGATAAGAACTGAATCTGATTGATCCAAACAAAAATAATGGGATCCAGTTCGATCTGTAGCAATTTTTTACCCCTGAAAAACCGCCTTGTCCTCAGGGCGTGAAGTCTGGGTAACACTGCAAAAATTCTTCCTCAACCACCTAGGTCTCCTCATCCACTCTGCTCTTGATCCATTGGATTAGTACCTTCGTCACGAGTCATACATCCCCTCTGGCAAGTTGAGTCAGTACGCTACCTGGTTGATGCGCTCTAGCACTGAGTACGGCCCATGAACCCATGGGCGAGCTTGTGTTGTCAAGCCTGATGAACTTTCATTTGACTGAAGGGAGAAAGATTGAGTAAGACCAAGTCACCTACCTCAAGTACCCTCGGTCTGTGTCACCTATCATGTGCTTGTTTCATGCGATTTTGGGTTATGGTCATAAGCTATCAGAGGATCCATAGAGGCTCATCACGTAACATCATCTCTCGCTCTACTGTGGTATCTCACGCAACCCCTCCCACATCAGCTGTGATGGTAGAAGGAATCATGCCATAGATTGTCTGGAACTGGGTCATTTGGATGGTCGAGTGGTGGCTCATGTTGTAGGATCATTCCACCAAAGGTAATTGTTACAACCTCTAGGATGCATACGCTACCTCTAGAGCCCTATGAGGGTCGACCAACACTGTGTGGGTCTCAAGTTGATGACATGGCAACTAATATGGCTTCTCTAATTAAGAAAAATTTAATTGTTCAGAGTCTTAGCCAGAAAGAGGATTTGGACACATGGCATCACCAAGAGGCACGCCAATTAGCAAAGGGGCTCACACGAGGAGGGCGTGAATCTAGAAGAGTCCTAGGGGACTTCTGCTCTTCTAGAAGTTAATTAGTTAATTATTTTTAAGAATCCTTATTTGATTTGGTTAATTAGCGTAGAATTTATAGTTAAGTAGGAGTCTTAACTTAGTTGGTTTCTTAGCTTTTCTAATTAGATGAAGGTTGTATAATTAGGACTCGTTATCAACTCTTTCTATATAAGGAGGTCTTGGAGAGCTTTATTGAGCATTGATGAATTTATTTAAAGTTCTCATAACCTCTCTCTAGTCGTTCTCTCTCGCTCTCTAATATCTTTCTCTCTCTCTTCTCTCTTTCATGTTTCCCTCTCTATTTTCACTACCCTCTCTTACGACTTCTCTGGTCCCCATGGTTATCAGCATATCAGGCCTCCTAGGGCTAGACGTCCAATCCTTCTCTTGAGCACAAACTCTCCCAGTGTCCTGGATCGTGCATTTTTGTTATTATAACAAGCCAAGTGGTGTTTCTACATTGCAAATCATGTGTCTAAGTTTCAGAACATGGAGAACTCTATCACAACTTGTTGCAAACCTCTAAGGTACTTCTACAACTTTTTCTTAGCCTTAGAATAACTTTTATTGGTTTTCTAGACCCTGAAACCCAAAACTGCATCCTACCGGGTATCCCAAATACCCAAATTCCCTAAAATGATAACCCCTTATCATCAATAGTCTTTTTCAGTGTTTAGAACATATTCTAGACCTTTATATACATTTGTATGTGACCTTATGTAATGTCCCAAGATTTTTAACCTTTGAACAATACATAAAAATAAAATAAAAATCTTTTAAAATAAACAACGAAATCGATTTTAAACTTCGATTTAAAACCTTGAGTATGTTACATTCTAAGAACCAAAGTATAAATAAATGCATGATTTAATTCAAACATGCATTATATACAAAGTCCTTCATAAAAGTTTGGACAATTAAGCATTTATGATTGAAAAATAAAAATTCTAAAGTTTTCTCAGGATCTTAGAAATTCGGATTCTTTGATGTCATTCTCATCCAATATTCACTATCATGTAAGATGTCCTGTAACTGAACCTGTATTTTTCCATAACATGGGGGCAGACTTGTGATAGCATGGTAAGTAAATACCAATTTCAGGTAACTTAAAATATCAAAACATATTCAGGAATCATAATTTAACTATACTTATGCAATTCAGATTCAGATTATATTGCAAAAACAAGTACAAATGTATTCAATATCATGCAAATAACCACTCATACATTTAATATAAACAACAATTCATACATTTAATAACAATGACATTGTCTGTTTTTTTTTTGCTAGTTATTCAAATATTAGAGATTTTGTTTCAATATTTATTAACCCTGCGGGTACTCGCATACCACTAATCGTCATACAACCAAGACCATATGAGGGTTTATTATGTCATATGTATTTTAATTGCCCCAAATGACTAGTGTATGAATCCCAAGGAGAACGGTTTGCAATTGGAAGAAATCCTCCAAGGGCCACTAAAACGTTGATTCAGATGCATCCTTAACTTCTGCAGAAGTTAGGGTGATCACTTACCCTGGTTTCCAAAACCTGTGAGTGACTAGAGACCCATGAAAATGTTTTGCTCCCAAAAATATTTTCATATGTCACTAGAGGCTTGTATCACCTACCCTCTCTAAGGTAAGCCAAAACTGTATTATTCCATGTATTTTCATTAGGTTTTTCAACACATTCAATATTGCTCTATATATACAAGCACTTCGCCTATGAAAGCAGAAAAATATTTTTAGTTTATATGTAAGAATGATTTATTTAACAACTTGTATATAAGAGAAATTTTAGTACAATGATATTTTTGAACAATAATCACATGCTATACATTCATCAATATGCTGCATGGCAATAAATGTTACTTGAACCTTAGCTATAGCCTAACCAAATAAATTATTTCATAAACAACAATTTCATCATTTTAATTCAAAGCTTGTGGGGTTTCATTAAACCCTAATTTTATTATCAAACAACAATCTTTATAACAAGCATTCAAACATACTAACATGAATCAATGCATGCAAATAGGATTTAATGTAGATAAACATGGTTCAAAGCATGCAAACATGGATTAAAGGGTATGCAACTATTCATGCTAACATAAATTCACATCTATAATTCTCATACAAGTATCTAGAATATATTTGACATTTAAAATTACAAGCTTTTGGTACAATAACTTACTTGATTTTTATGTAATAACTGGTGTATCAAGGTGGGACAAAATGACAACTGTTGGTAGTATTTTGGTAAAAATTGTATTATATTATGTTTTTTTACAATTTTGCAGGTAGCACTTGTCCTAAAAAAATCATTTTAAGAACCCCGATTGTATTTATACGAAAAATCTAAAGGCTGTTTTAAAATGACCTTATTTGTTATAATTTTTTTACAGAGTTTCCTTTGTAATGACTCGAATATTAAAAAAATATCCTAAACTCGATTTCGAGTTATAAAAATTTTAACATGACTTTTTGTCATAAAAAAATTAATTGAGATTTTTCTGAAAAATGGCTCAAATGTCTAGAAAGGGTTCTGAAATTTTCAACAGAATTATCTTTATAGAAATTTGAATTTTCTAAAATATTTACAAGATTTTTGACATAACTACTAAAATAATTCAAAATTTCTGAAATGTTTATAAATTTTTTGCAAGAACTCTGATTTTAATAATTCAAAATTTCAGAAATGTTTATAAAAATTTAGCCAGAACTACTGCTATAATTATTTTGAATTTAAAAAATATTTATAAATTTTTTGCCAAAGCTACTACTATAATAGTTCTGAATGTTTAAAAATATTATAAACATTTTAATAGAACCTTTCCTGTATAGAGGCAAAATTTGATTAAATTTTGGCAAAATTGCCTTAATTTAAATAAAAAAAATTCTAAGGGTTTAGGGAAGGGATAGAAGGTCCTACGAGTACATGCTAGGGTCTATATGAGCACTTACCTTATTTATAGAAATTCAGGGAGCGCTTCCGTGGTAGGATTTTAGAATTTCTGTTGAATTGAGCAGAACCTCCGATAATTGGACTTAAAAAGTCGATTCTGTGCTGTCAGCACTTCTTCGAAGAATTGAAGACCGTAGTTGGGTAGATGCAAGGGGATCAAAGACTTTTGATGGAAGATATCAGAAATTCAACAAAGGTTTAGGTTAGAATTTTTAGAGAGAACGGGTTGGGGTTAGAGAGAGAAGGAGGAGAATATGAGAGAAAAGGGGCTAGAGACAAAAGTGAGAGAGGGATTTTGATGTAGAGAGAGATGGTGTGGGGGGCTACTTATAACGCCAGAGGAGGTGGTGCCCCACCTTGTGGGGCCCACGCCCTCGTAGGTGTCATTTTTTTTAGAAGTGTTAGCAAGAGGGAGAGGGCGAGTGGCACTGTCTCTAGAGCACATGGTATCGAAAAACCATGTTTTCTCATGGTTTTAAGAACATGGATTTCAGAAAACCATGTTCTATCATTTAAAAATATTAATAAAATATTAAATCATATTATAATACTTTAATTTTATACCTAAATTGTCCTTATTTAGATCCCATATTACCAAATTACCACTTGGGTAGGAAAAAATATTATTTTACCCTTCAATCGTTTAGGAATTTACCTAAACATTTCACTAGGGTAGAAAATTACCATTTTACCCCTGATAATTTTATTAATTCTCTAAAAATACCTCTTATATAAAAAATACTTTTTTACCCCTTTATAGTTGGAAAATTTACCTGAATATGCCACTAGAGTGACAAATTATCATTTTGTCCTTGATAATTTAATTATTTATGAATATGTCTTTGAATTGCGGACTTTGAAAACTCTCTATTTGGATTCATCAAAGATTCATATATGAGTTCAAATCAGTGTTTGGATCCAATAATTATTCAAATAAGGATTTTTTAGACTTTGAGTAATATCCATATTGGATCAGGATTCATAAAGACTTGATTTTTAGAATTTATTTAACATCAAAAATTTTCAAATGTTATATTCTACCCCCTTTAAAAAAAAAACATCCTCGAAATTTAACTATACGCTCAACCAAATATATAGGGATATTTTTCTTGTATCTCATGTATTACAATCTTTCAAAAATTATTGCTATCTTTTCTATCTCAATTTTAATTCCTTTTGAGAAAATATAAATTCAAAGTTCTTATTATCAGAGGAGACCTCAAATTTCTCACCATAAAGGTAATGGTGCCAAAAAATTTCAGAGCAATAATCATGCGTCTACTGTGCCACTCTAATTCTGCTAACTCTAAGATAGTTTCAACTTGAATTTTTAACTTAGGTCATAAAGAGGAGTGCAATTCATTTCAATTTAGGTGAAGATAAACCTATAAAGGTTTATTTTATTTGATGATGGCAATCAATTAGCACAAGCTTACAACTATAGCATAACATGCATCAATGCATTTTATTCTCATGGTCAAGGTACCTCAAGCTAACGTTTTATGTATCGTACCATCACGGTACCAGTATTTTGGCCAAGACAACTACCACCACAAAACACATGACATACAACCATCATACATTGTACCCTCTCGTTATTAGCTCTCACAACTAAAACTCTAATACCTTTTAGGTATGAGACACAATCACATCATGTCCATGTACTTACAAGTACAGACAACTAAGTATCACATCGGTACTTGGGTCTGGGCTAAAATGCAATACACACGACGATATTGTTCTTTGCAATTTCTCTTCTACCAAACGAGCCAACTCGAATACCTGGTAGAGGCTAACCAAATGTCTTGCTTGCACCTCAGTATGAACTTCCCACTTCAGGTTGGTTATGAAAGTACCTATCAGTGCAGTTTCTGGCTAGTCCACCACCATCAAACTGTGCCTCTCAAACTATGCCTGACACTATACTATTGTCTCTGTCTACCTCAGCTTCGAGAGGGTCACATCAGGGTTCACAAAGGTGGATGACCAAAAGTGCATTGTTAATGCTTTTGAGACATCCTCTAGTCTTGAGTCTCGTTCGTCCTCGCAAACTAGTGGTATTAGTGTATCACCTCATCTTCTAGGCCACCTATACTTTGTCTTCCTCTAGGGTCTCGGCCACTCAAAAGTACTATTATGCATGAAATGACTAGCTCATCAGGTCATTCCTCAAAAAATTCAAAAACTCTAACCTCAGGTGACGAGTATGGTAGGTGGTACCACTTTTCTTAAATGCATTTTTCAAAGATATTTTTAATGAAAATGTCAGTGTAAACTGTGCACCAAATTATAAATACTAATTCACACTAGTGGTGAAGTCCGGGTCGAACATAGGAAATGAGATAAAAAAAACTTTTGTACTCTAAACAAAAGAATACCTTTATTGCCTCAAATAAAATAAAAGAACTGTAAACAACCACGTAAAAACCTATTACAATGGTTCGAGCAGAAATAACAATTATACAACCCAAAATAAAATAAATTTGGCCTAATGCCCTATTCTAAAGAAAACAAAAACAATCTTCTAATGCTCGAGCTCACCTAGCTTCAACCCTTAGCTTGAAATATCTTCACTTACTTTACCTGAAATAGCCTTTTCGCTTCCCACCAAGGGTCGCGTCGCCAGTCAACACCTGTAAAAACTAAGAACGGGAACCAACCGAACTATGCAAACACCTTGTTAGTCAACTCAAATCAAACTAAAAGAAGCTTAAAAAGAAAGTAACAAATTACTGATTTAATTCAATTAAAAAGCAAGAAAGTAACAATAAATAAATATAATAAACAATATAATTTAAACTACTTTAAACTCAAACTAAAAACAATTGAAACTATGCTACTAACTATGCTTGAAAAAGGACTTAATTAAACTAAATTCAAACAAATCAAATCCTCTATTTTTTTGATAAAAAACAAAGTATAACCTATCCTAATTATATTAATTAAACTAAAATATAAAAGTAAACACTAAACTATACTTAGAACTAAGAAGAATTACTAAATTGTCCTACCCGATTAACAATAAAACCCTAAACTAATTAATTCCTAAAACATTGAAATAACTTGCTAGAAATTAATTTAACCAACTAATGAATAGAAATAAACTAACTTAAATTACTAAATTACAAAAAATAAAATAAATAAAAATTAAATTCCAAAAATTGCTCCAACCAAAACTGAAAACAGAAGTCGGATTTCTGCAAAACCAGAAAAACCGGCTTGGATAAAATGGTTGTAAAATCCCAACTTCTGATCAGATTGAGCTGAATTTTGAAGGGTATACTCTAGACACGTGCAACTAACACATACTAAAATTTCAGCCTTAAACACTTTCTGGATTGGCCAAAAACAATCTGTTTATTAGACTAAAAAATTCAGGTTTGACACCGAAAATTCGACTGGTGAAGAAAAGAGTTTTTCTGCTAACATAAAAATTTTAAAACATAAAATAATTAATCTAAATGACCCTAAACAATCTTAATACACAAAAATCATAGAAAGTAGATCCAGATATGCAAGAAAAATTAAATAAAAATTTGATCTATATGCAAAAAAAAATCCTAAAAAAACTAAAGAAGAGGTAGAAGAAGGAACTTACCTGTGGCTAGTTTGCGAACAGATTGGGGAGGCTAGAGCGATCTCGTCTTGCTATGTGCAGCTCTCCATGCCCTTCTAAGGTTGCTCCATGCGTGAGAGAAGAGATACATGGGTATACAAGGAAGAAGGATGATGCCACGGGGAAGAATAAAGAAGAAAAAGAAGAAAGACGGTAGAAAAAGATAACTATGGTGGAAAATCTTGAAGAGGAGTAGAAGAAAGAAGGGGGCGGGTTTTCCTGAACAAAAGATGCTAGGCCTTAACCCCAATTCTCCTATTTATACTAAAAATCAGTTCCAATTTATTAAAATACTACATTATAAAAAAATAATATTAAAAAAATACCTAAAACTAAAACTATTTTTAAAAACAAGGTTGACGCCACCTAAGAGGGCTTTTTGGACTTTTTGCACTAAGGACGGCCATATCATGGGTTGGATAGTCTATGAATCTGATCCAAGATCCATTATTAGAGGTTTGGGTCAGATCTTAACTCAAATCTTCTTGAGATTCACTCCAAATACCTTAAAATGGCTCTACCGAGCTTGTTTTTTACCCGATTTGGATGAAATTTGAACCACCGCTCCCTCACACCTTGAAACCACAAACATGGGTTCTAAACTACTTTTTAAAATATAAATGTATAAATTCATGATTAAAAATGATATGTATTTTATGCATTATTAAATACCTCCATTCTTGCTTATTTGCTAGTCCTCAAGCAAACTAATTCTAAGCTAGAAACAAAATAGGACTTGCATACTAAATCATAATCATAAATAAAAAAAAACTAATATACAACACCTAACTAGTTTGACTCACTTTTGTAGGAATCACTGTTGCATTTAGCATATGCAACAATCCCTTTAAACCCCTTGGTTACCTCAGTGAACAAGTGAGGTCTGGTGAGGGTTTTCAGTGATGCTACCCATAAACATCTTTGTCATGTATATCAATATTTTTTAGTGATCTTAGAATTTCAAGAGGCTTGCTATAGCAATAAATCAGTATTATGCATTGTCTGAGTGTCTAATATCAATTCTTCACCACACAATATAAAAAGTTCACAAATATTCCTAAAACAAGCAAATACTTACATGTACCTTATCCAAACAACTCAAAACACATCCTTGCCCAAGTTCCCTTTTCTTCACATATTTTCTCATGCACACGAATAATTATTTTCAAGCAATGCACCAACATAATTTAAAGCCAAAGTGACTGTTACCTTAACCCACTGGGCTTTCTTATTGACCCTTGTAGCGAGCTTTAGGTCAGTGACTCTCAGACCAGATGACCTTAGGGTACTAGATACAGAGTACACCTCAGACTTAATCACTTGAATCAATAAAGCTTCGAATCAGGATAAACTTACTCTTATTCATTTTCTTCATGGCCATGTGCAATGTCTGCACCCCTTGGGCTTTCTATGGGGTCTTTATAGCGAGCTTTGGGCCGATGGCTCATATCAGATGGCCTTAGGGCACCAGGTGTAAAACACCCTTCGGGCTTACTTACTCGAACCTCATAGGCTATGAATACAAACTAGACCACAAAGTCTAATAGGTCCACACTTGCACTTTTTGCGTGAACTTAAACAGTTTCTAAGTTGCTGAATCCTAGCTACTTAGTACAGGTTGTTCCCTTATTAGAGTAAATAAATAAGCTAATTAACATATATTCTTTTATTCTTCTTTTTCACTTAAATTTTTTTGATGGTGTAAGATTTTTATACTAAAATATGTGCATAAGAAAATAAGTGAATACTGGTGGACCTAAGACAATTATATACAAAAGTTGGCTTCAAAAATACATGCAAATAACTCACTCATTCAGGTCTACCATGAAAATTCTCAACATGTTGCTATGGAATTATCAACTAGACACTTTGACCCTCAACAACTACTAATTATTGACTATGCATGCTTTCTCAAATTCTAATTCTACTATAAGCAATGTCCACAAGATCAAAAATTTTTAACAGGTTGAAACACACCCTCCCCCATGCTTGAATGTCACTGTTCTCAGTGGCACTCCCTCATGCATATATGCAGATTGAATAAATGCACTACTGAATAACTAAAAGAATAAAGTGACGGAAGGATATGACCTGATCGTGAAAGCTCTAAAACCCTTGCAAGCTGATAAACACCTCATCATTGCACCACTACCCTGCATGCTCAGATGCAGGGTTTTCCTGCATAGTTGGCCTTGAAATTGCTTCATCATGGCTCTATGCTATCCTATAACCTGAAGACTCATAGAAAATAAAAAGCACATTAAATCCATGCAATAAATACATGACTTTATTACAAACCTATCTAGAAAAGAAAGAACAAGATACAAACCACTTATTCCTAAGCTATGATGAAATCTGGCACTCGATAAGATCACTTGCCTTAGTCCTGGCACTCGATGAGATTTGTCTCCTCAGCTTTATGCTCCATCGAGGCATTCAAAAAGTAGGGCTTTAGCTTTTGCCCATTAACCTTGAATGAGGCCATCATACGAGGATCATGTATCAACACTTCACCATATGGAAACACTTCCTAAACCACAAAAGGTTTGTCCCATCTAGATCTAAGCTTGCCAGGGAATAACTGGAGTCACGAGTTGAAAAGCCAAACCTTTTGACCTACCTTGAACAATTTTCTCTGAATATGCTTATCGTGAAATGCTTTCGTCCGAGCCTTATAGATCTTGGCATTTTCATATGCCTCATTTCGTAGTTCCTTCAGTTTGTTGAGTTGTAGCCGACACTCTACTCTTGCTTGAGCCATATCAAAATTAAATTTCTTAATGGCCCAGTATGCACGATGCTCTAGCTTGACTGACAAATGACATGGCTTTTCAGACACCAACCTATAGATCGACATGCCAATGAGAGTCTTGAATGTAGTGTGATAGAACCACAAGGCATCATCTAATTGTTGGGACCAATCCTTGCAATTTGGCCTAACCCTCTTCTCAAGAATACACTTGATCTCCCTATTTGAGACTTCCACTTGGTCACTCATTTGTGGGTGGTAGGGGGTGGGTATCTTATGGGTGATAGCGTACTTCCTTAGAAGGGAAGCAATCTGCACATTCTTGAAGTGCTTTCTCCCATCACTAATGAGAGCTTGTGGCACACCAAACTGACTAAAAATGTTGTGCTTAATAAACTTAAGCACTACCTTATGATCATTAGTTTTAGTGGCGATGGCCTCTACCCATTTAGAGACGTAATCCACTGCAACATAGACATTCTCGAACGAAGGTGGAAACAGTCTCATAAAATCAATCCCCTAAACGTCAAAAATTTCTATGATAAGAATGAGGATCAATGACATCATGTCCCATTTAGACATGTTATCATGCAAAATTTTACTTTTGCAATTCAACTGACCTTTTGAAAAAGTTTTTAGAAAACTTGCCTCCATTTTGAAAAATGCAGGAAAACTTGAGAGAAGGGACCCTCCTGTCGGTACGAGGTTCAACCGTTCCTGGCGCCTTAACTAGGGGTAATCGAACCAAGAATTGAATGATATGCCTTGTTTTATTTAAATGCCTAAGAGATTATTCTAAGTCCTAGAATGCAGAAAGAATCAAACACACATATAATATGATTTTGAAAGAGAGTTAATGAAAACATGATGCATGCCTGAAATTGTTGAGAAACACTTTAAAAGGAAATTTAGAGAAAATAATTTGAGATATTCTGAAAAAGGATCAAATGATTGGTTGTGTGGTCTTGTGGGTCCATGCATAATTCAACCTAAGTCTAAATGATGCATGGATGCAATTTATAAAATTCTCTTTTGAAAGATTTGAGAAAATCCTTGATAAATTCCCTTATTTTATAAAATTCTTTTGATGGAAAAGGGGTTTTTTGTGCCTTATAGAATTTAGATGAGAAAAAATTGCCACATATTCATGACTATGGCCATAAATATGTTTTAAATATACTTTATTTAAATCCTAAGAGGAAGATTTTGGAAAAAGATTTTGAAAGTATGCAATGATTTTGAAAATAACCTAAGTGTTTAGGCTTTTGTAACTTAAAAGAGATTAATAAAACTTGAATTTCATTCGTATATTGACTATAACTACAAATACAAATTCCACTAAGTTTATTAATTTCTTAAAAGAATGTGCATATGCCATTCGTGTTTCACCATTGTAGAATTTGAAATGTGCATATGCATGACAAACAATAGCAATTAATAATAAGAAAATAAACTATATGCTTATGCAATCCTAAGCTATGCATGAATAAAGAAAATTTTCACTATTTTTGGTATTTGATTATAATTTATATTGAGAAATTGAATAATAAAATAGAGAAAGAAACGAGCAAAATAAAGTCTTGAACTTTTCTGCAAAATCAACAAACAGGTTAGTAGAAATATGTAGGCTTTTCAGGATTTATCCAACAATATCTAGAAATTGAAGGATATTATCCAAAATAAGCCTTTTCATGCATTCATAAAATAGAATCCCTAAATAATCTAAATGAAAGTGCATGATTTAATAGACTATAAAGCTAAACTTATTATAAAATAAAAATTACATAATTGAATGCAAAAGGACCAAAATACCCTTAGAAATTTAGACTAATTACAAAAACAGTATTAAAAACCAGGGTTTTAGAAATGATTTTTGAAACATGCCTAATTTGAAGACTAATGATGTCTCTTTTTAAGAAAATGATTTTTGAAAAGATATATTTTTGTATAAAACAGCGTGAAAGTCAGACACCAAAAATAAAAACCGGCTCGCACGAGTAGTGGAGTTTGGGTCGATCTCAGGGAACGGGACTGGATTAGAAGGATCAGTATCTTCCTGTCGTAGGTCTTCATTTCTTGTCTCAAATATTCACTTGTAGCATACCATATCTCAATTGATTGACGTCATTTTTCTACCGCGTGTACATTCCCATAATGATGGTGCTTTTCAAAAATCAAACTTTGTTGTTCAGCATCTTGGACTAACCATCCCGTCGAAGGTGTTGTTAAAAGATCATCAATTCCTAATGAAATGGATGTAGCGGTGGCTTGCTGAAAACCCAGAGTTTTTACTTGATCCAGAATGTGTGATGTATAGGCTATTCCGAAATGATCTCTTAATCTGCTAATAAGCCGTTTCATGGCAGTTCCATCTATCACTTTCTTGGGAAAGACCAGATCGGCCCGTTCTGCCATAAGTACCTCCATATTCTGATGAGTAGGATTCGACAATGGGTTTGAGTCAGTGATACTAAGACTTCCTTTCCTCGATCTTGATTCACTTACAAATGAAGGAATGTTGATACCGGTTGAACCAGACCGGACGTTATTCCGAGGGATATCACATATCAGGTACCGTATGAATAGGAATAGGACCGACAAAACCCCTGTACGGCTTCTTCTATTTCTCGATAAAAGGAAATATGACCAACAGTGGTTCGAATGTATATACAAAGCATTCCTTTTTTTACACTTCTGACTACTCGATAGTGATCATAAATCTCATGATAAGTGCCCAAAGATTCATATTGAACTTCGATGGGAACTTCTCTACGTTAGATGAGGCAATGACACGTTGATCTAGTCGCCACCGTAGCCATAAAGTACTCTATAAATCGATCCCTTTCTGCCGATAAGCCCCAAGTGCATCGTAGGAACTACTAAAATAGGGTTATTTCCCTTTCCTATACTTAACGCCTTTATAGTGGTTGATCAATTCTTTCATTTTGGTAGTTTCTGGGGTTACATGGATTATACCTATTTGCACAAATACCTCTACGATTCCCCATCGTTAATACATAGATCCCCATAAGCATATCTTGAGTTGGTACGGAAATGGGATCCCCAATGGCTGGAGACAAGAGATTCGTATGAGAAAACATAAGTAAACGAGCTTCTGCTTGAGCTTCCAAAGAGAAAGGTACATGAACAGCCATTTGATCTCCATCGAAGTCTGCATTGAATCCCTTACAAACCAATGGATGTAAACAAATAGAAAGTCCCTCCACTATTAAGAAAAGGTTGGAACGCCTGTATGCCTAATCTATGCAAAGTAGGTGCTCTATTTAGCAATACAGGATGCCCCTGCATAACTTCTTGAAGTCTTTCCCACTCACCCCCTACCTAATAGCTGCTGCTGCTGGTTTTTTTTCCCGAATTTGACTTTTAGCAAGCCCTATGTTGGAAGCAAGATGTTGTCTGATTAGACCACGAATTACATCATCAAAAGCTCTATTGCTATTTCTCGAGGTAATCCACATCGATGCAATGAAAGCGAAGGGCCCACCACAATGACGGAACAACCCGAATAATCGACCCGTTTACCAAGTAGAGTCTCGCGAAATCTTCCCTCTTTGCCTTCAATTACATCTGAAAACGACTTGTAAACACTATAAGTGTGACCGTCCCTCATTGGTTGTCCGCGGATCCCATTATCAAGAAGTGTATCTACAGCTTCTTGTACCAACTTTTCCTGACACAGTACTAATGGACCTGGCGTAGATCTACTTGTTGTTAATAGATCGGTAAGAGTGAAGTTCCGATAGATAACTCTTCTATAAAGTTCATTGATATACGAACTCATTGGTTTACCCCCATCAATCTGAATGATTGGCCTCAACTAGGGCGGAGCCTAAAGCCTACTGCATGCTTTATTCCTTATGGTGAAGCACGACTGGAACGTAGAAGGATAAATCCCTACGTCTAAAGGTAAAGGAAGATGGAAAATCATCGTTTAGTGCTTTTTTTTCTTTAACATTGGAATTGATCCTTGACCTCTCCTCGGTGATCACTTGACCAAAATCGATTGGTACCTTTTGAGGTGCTCGGTAGGCGTCAGAGAGCAGTCTTCATTTGGGATTCAAAAGGGTCTGGTCTGCTCGGCGGTGAGAAAAAAGAAGGCTTGAGGCGCCTTGGAAAGACCGAGCTCATATGACCAACTGAGGTATCAGAGCTTGAGTTTAGAGTCCCTAAGATACGAGATATGGCATCGGAAGGTGTACTGTTGGAGAGCACACTTCTCACAGCGGTACTCGGGAAAGAGTCACCCGCTTAGAGGCTCGAGTGGAGGAAATCGAGTCTTCGGATCAGTGATGGCTTGGGAGCAAGAATGGATGCCTCTGAGAAGGCTATCCAAGACTTGGCGGACGAATTCCATTGGGCAGCGACACGAAGAGCGCCCATTGAGGAAGGCCCAGATCAAAAAGATTGTGGCTGAGTGAACTGTCCTAAAGAGGGCAGTGGCTAGTGGGGCGACTAGTCAAGGAGACTCTTCACGAGTGAGAGTCCCCGAGCCATGGTGCTACAATGGCACCAACCCGGGATGCAAAGGGACTAGAGAATGTCCTTTGGGATTTCTACAAAGACTGACGAGCTTTGAGGGGTCGGATGATGCGATTGTAAATACCGCCACCATGTACCTCACGGGTTTTGCCAAGCGTTGGTGGAGGACTCGTTAGGAAGATATTCAGAAGGGTCTCTGTTAGCTATTGGGATGACCTCAAGAGGGAACTCAAGGCGCAGTTCCTCCAACAAAATGGCGCGTTAGCTACCGCCGTGGGATGATTGGCTTATAGATGTGCCTGAAAGGTGCCTGACAAACTCGAGAACAGAAAACCGAGGGAAAGGTACCTCTTGAGTGATTATACCTTTGAGGGGTACCTGTCCTTTTTGGGCGTAAAAAGGGCAATGAAGAGGGTTGAGCCTTTCTAATCGATCTTGGCTTTCTTTATCGGCATGTCAGGTCTGTCTCGAGTCGGTTCCTTGTTTGTTTTCAGGATCGGCTCATCAAAGAAAAGGTGAGTGAAACTGGAACGGAAAGAGCAAGCGAAACAGGAAAACAGTCACTAGCTTCGCAATGCAAAGAAAGGTCAGTCAGGTAAGAGCGTCAAAACCTCGGTGTTAGCTTTAAAAAGAGGAAAAAGAGTTTGTCGTAAACTCTCTCTGTAAATGAGGTAGTCTTTCTAGCTCCCGTTGGCCTGGGTGGGAATAGCTATGATGTGCTTTTCCTGAAGGGAGCGATCTATTACATCAAATGTTAACCCTACGCAGAGGGTTTAAAATGATTTTATTACAAATCCAAAAATTGAATTAAATTCCTAAATTCTAAAAAAAAATAAAAACAAAAAGTATCTTCTACGCTCGTGGCTCGTGTCATGCATCGGAAGCGCGCCACCACGTATCTCACTCGCTTGCCTTTGCTCCACGCTATCCTGTGAAACATGAACACACAAGCAACGAAAAGACGAACAACAAAAACTATGCTAAAAAAATGTAAAATAAGGAAATGTAATTAATGCTAGCTATCAATGCGAGAATGACATTATGAATGTAAATTCACAAAAGAGAATGACTAAAAGCACATTGCACAAAGTAAAAGGAAAACACGAAAACTAAAATGCAAGATTTACATAAAAAAATAGAAAAACAAAAACTAATGCAATGAATGAGATGCCATAAAAATAAAAGTGATATGCGATGAAAATGCAATGCATGTGAAATCTAAAATAAAAATTAAAAAATTAAGAAAATAAAATGGTATGTGAAATGAATTTCAGCCGTGAAAATCAACTGCCATGAGAAAGGAATTTCAATGTGATAATCAGTTGCCGTGAGATTGAAATAAAGCCCGTGAAAAAATGTTTTTTAACAGCTGAATCAGAGAATGTGAGTTTTCATGGTAGGCTGCTGGAGAATAAAAAACCAAGAAAATCAAGCTGCCGTGAACAGAGATTTCACTGTGCTCTGATTCCACGATAGACTCAAAACAAAAATCTCAGGCAGATCCTTTATGAAGACAATTGATGGAATTGAATCTAAAATCAGACGATATTTAAAATTTGTTTGAAAATAAAAACTGAAATTAGACAATGATTTAGGCAGATGATGTTTAAAATCTGAATTGAATCTGTTTGATATGAAAATAAACAGGGAATGCTGCTGAAGAACTCAGTTTGCCGTGAAAATGAGATGCTGCTGTGTGAATTCGGCTTGCCGTGAAAATGAGATTCATGGCAGATCTGTCAATCTGAGATCAGAATTAGGATTTCTGGCAGCTAATTCTCACAGTGATTTGTGAATGCTGCAGATCGTGATTAAGCATGCAGTGAGTGTTGTGAATCAGATTGGTTGCAACTCTGGAAGCAAAGCACAACTCGTGAATGCAGAACACAGCAGAACACAACAGAACTCTGTGAATCTCACAACTGATTCACAACAAAAATCTGTGAATCTCATGGTTGATTCACAATGAAATGAGATGAAAACACGAAAAGAATGAAAGAACTACAGATGAAACTAAAAAAACTATTGTAATTAAGATTCAAAACAGAATATCTAATACACTAAATACACAAAAGAAATATGAAAAATCATCATCGAATCTACAAAAATGCAGCAGAGGAACTTTTTAAATGGACAGAATTCAGTCTTTTTGTTTTTGTTTCTTTTTTATTTTGAATTCAATAATCTAATCTAACTACTCTACGAAAATTGAAATGGAAAATCAATAACAAAGAGAAGAAGAAGGGGAAGAAAAGAAGAGGAGAAGAGGGTGAGAAGAAGAAGGAAGGAGAAGATCTTACCAGTTTGGGTTGAGAAGAGAGGTGGACTCCATCCTTCGTGTCGCCGTCGGTGTGTAGCTTCTCTGCTAGAAAGAAATAAGAAGGAAAAGAGAAGAAGAGAGAAAGAGAAAAGAGAGGGAAGAAGAAGAAGAGGGAAATTCCAGCTAGAGAGGAGGGGGAAGAAGAGAGGGAGGTCATGTGTAGAGGAGGAGACCCCTTTTTTTTTGAAGCAGGTTATATGTCCCCCCCCCCCCCCCCCGAACAGGGCCGGTAGCTCCATCTCATGTTCGGGGGTTCCCAAAGAACGCCACGTATAAGATGCAGACCGGCATGTATCCCCATGTGTGTCCGCATCACATTACATCGTAATTTGGTGCCGATGCAAAGACTTAAGTACCCTTTACCGTCATTCTCTTCATCTTCCTAAAACTGACATAAATGCCCTCCATCTAGAAAACTGAGTCAGCGGTTCGTGAAAAAGACAAAAATGCCCTCCATCGTTATCACACCAAAATTATCAGCAAAGTTTGCGTATGTAGCAAGCTGTATGTTGTAGGATTTAAATAGTTCAAAACAATTCATTCTCACCCTAAGCAGAAAACTCTACCGGAGCATACTTTGCCTTCATCCATTCTCTTCTTCTGTTGCCGCTGAAGCATCCTTTCCTTTGTTCTGCTACCGCCACAGCATCTGTTTCCATCTGTTGCATATATGTTCTTACTGTTTCTTACTCTACAGTTGGAATATCCAAAATCCTATCCTTTCGGTGAGTTTCGTGTAAGATATCGTTATTCAATCTGAAGCTTACTTCTTATACCACGATTTATAAGTTTTATAAATCTTACAACGATGTGTACTTATGAACCCAAATATTGCGACGATTTGTAATCATGATGATCGTTTAATGTGTTGTGCAGGTTAGAAATGTCTGCGACTTATCAGAGAAGAGATGCCCCGTCGTTCTATAGTTTGTGTATTAGAGAAGTGATCCGCTAGTCTCATCTATCTAAGGTTTTTGAGAGGTACCAAAATATACTTAAGATTGAGAACAATGAAGACAGGGCAAAAGCCTTGGAATTGTATTATGCGGAGGATTATCCCTTAGATATCGAGGTTGCAGATCAAAGGAAGAATGCTGAAGAACTAAAGATGTAGAAAAAGGATGACCAAGAGAAGGAAAAGCAAAGAAATAAGGAAAAGAATGAAAAGAAAAGCAAAAGGAAGAAGGCAGAGCAGAGGGAAAGGCAAAAAAAGAATAAGGAGGAGAGGGAAAGGAAATTTAACAATCTAATGAAGGATGCTAAGACGAAAACATACAATATGTACGCGGAGCTTAAAGCAATGCGAATCAGGGTAAAGCTACTAAAGGAGGCGGAGGAGAGGCGAAGGCAAATGAATAAGGAGGAGGAAGAGAAGGAACGAAAAAAGATTGAGGATGAGGAAGAAAAGGAAAGGCAAAGGAGGGAGAAAGAGTTTAAGGAATGGAAGAAAATGCAAAGGAAGGAGAAGAAGGATGAGGAAAAGAAGGAAAGGAAACATAAGAAGAAGGAGGAGGAGGAACAAAAGGAAAGAGAAATAAAGAAGCAGGAGGAGGAAGTAGAGGAAAGAAGGAAACAAGATGAGGAAGAGAAAGAAAGGCGGCAGAAGGAGGAGGACGAGAAAAGGAAGGAGAGAGAAAGGAAGGAGAAAGAGCACGAGAAAAAGAAGCAGAGAGAAAGGAAGGAGAAGGAGGAGGGGGAACAAAAGGAAAGAGAAAGGAAGAAGCAGAAGGAGGAAGTGGAGGAAAGAAGGAAACAAGATAAGGAAGAGATAGAAAGGCGGCAGAAGGAGGAGGACGAGAAAAGGAAGGAGAGAGAAATGAAGGAGAAGGAGCACGAGAAAAAGAAGGAGAGAGAAAGGAAGGCGAAGGTGGAGCCGGTAGAGAAGGAAAGGGAAAGGCAGTGGACCCACCAGAAAGGCCTAGGTCGGAGGGAGAACAGAAGAAAAGAGCGACCAAGGTAAATAAATCTATCCTGTCTGTGAAGATTTAATAATATGTTTAGCGATTTTGGTATAGTGATTACTGTGTTAAGTATTAATATGTATAATGATTATTGTGATAGTTTGTGTGCAACCAATATTATTTATAGCGATTAGTAGAATATTATTTATAAGTACAAATGGTACTAATTTACAATTGGTAGGAATAATACATTATTTTGTGTTACAGGGAGGTCACAGGAGAAGTAGAGTACCAGGTGAAAAGCTCGGAGGTCGGTGTCAATGGCCTATAGTGTTGTCGTGGTATGGTTAGCTGAGTGCATATCAAAAGGATCGATTACGAAATATGCACTTCGGTGACCTTTTGGACCAACAATATTTTGAAACTTGCTGGAATACCATAACCCACCTGGTAAATAAGTGAAATGATAAGACGAACACATTCCAGTTTGATTCTTTTGAGATCACCATGACTCTTGAAGATGTGACGAGGATCACTGGCCTTAAGTGCGCTGACAGTGCTGTCCTATTACAACATTCAAACTATAACACAAGGGAAAAATGCATGTCCCTTTTAGGAATGTCGATGGACGAATGAAGTCAATGTATTTCTGGTGGAATCAATTCCACATCAATGAAAGTCTGATTTTTTCGTAATAAATGGGAAGACCGCTCTGCTACTTGTGCATCTGAAACAGCTCACCAAGAGTTGCGCGACTTCCTTCTTTATTTTTTTGGTCTTATATTATTTTCCGATTGTTCTGGTTCGAGAATAAGTTTCATGTGGCTGCAGTACCTGACAGACTTAGACGAAGTCGACAACTATGCCTAGGGTGTTGCTATGCTCGCACACTTGTACAGTCAACTCTACCGTGCGAGTAATGGTACGAAAACAGTTGGGGGATTTTGAACATTTGTTCAGGTATTTCTTTATTACATACTTAGTAATTGTAGACTACGCTCATTGAAGGTTTCAATGTTACTAATATATTGTTTTTGTTAGGCTTGAGCTTGAGAACATATTATCCCATTACGTCCACGTTGTGGCCTTGCAATTTGTGGTTTTCCAAAGATCGATCGCTGGGCTAGAATAAACGTCATTGTTCATAATGCTAAGTCCATTTTAGATGGGCTACAACTAAATGAGGTAAACGTTCTAAAATTGTTTACAATCGTATCAACATTTATCATTGAGTATTATAAATTGTTGTAATGTTTAGCATTCTTAAGTAATCATCATTGCAGAATTGTCTTCCGTAGTACATATCGTTGTCGCCATATCATGCTTAAGTAAATTATAATATATTTGTCACTCGTTATTAAAAAGAATTACCAATGTACAGGTTTTATGGAGACCGTATGAAGATGGGGAGGACGATGACCAAGACGTTGTTGCAGAGGCTGCTAGATTGTCTGACTGTGATTTGTGGCTGTTTTGCAATTATGAAGTCGAGTTGCAACATGGTAGTCGAGTTCTCCTACAATCTGACTTGGGGCAGTCTATCCCAATAAGGCTTTGGAAGTGAGAAGGAAGATGAATAGCGGTGGGGGCAGGAACGTGAATTGGTGCGATCGCTACAGAGACAAATTATTAATTTGAAACTCAGGTGGTGTCCGTGCCGTATCGTATGATTATGAAGGACAACAATTTGATCTCTTCTATTTCAAAAGGTATTGGGAACCAATGCGGCGAAATCTGAAGATTGAGAAAATTGGGAACCCATGCCTCCCAACTGCCTCCTCTCATGTTGTAGCTCAGCCTCTACAACCAAAACGTCATCTCTCTCCGGTTACAACAACGATTCCCTCAGTAACAAAGCGCGATGAAGAGCGTACACTTGCTATAAAAGAAAACATTGTCTCTGTCGCAAGGTTCAAACTGATGGAGAGGGAGAATAAGAAATTAAGGACGGAAGTAAGCAATATGGGGATACAATTGAACTCAGTGATAGAGATGATGACCAATTTTTTTAGTAAGATGGACGCAACCAAGAGGCCACCTAGGATAGATAGTCCACCAATAAAAAGAGAGAGACAAGTCTATGATATTTCATCTGAGTCGTCAAGTGCCACGGAATAAACCCTAGGTATTCTTTTTTATCATGATAGGTATATGTTGTAATTGTATAAGTAATTGTTGTAACGTGACATTCTTTTATTGTTTAATTCTTTTTTATTACATCTAACAGACACGTTTCATCTGTGGATCTCGTAAATAAATAAACTTTAATCGAAAATAGATGTTTGTTGTTCACAAATCGTGGCAATCGCAGTTAGGAAATGATTAAGGTCGCCATCGTTATGATAGAGCATTTTTGCTCAGCAATCGCTGTATTTGTCTCCGCCTTGATAGAAAATCGCAAAAAGGATTTGCGATGTATGCCGTGAACAATAATTGAACGAGTTTTGACATTGTAACTTGATAACAGTCAACAACAATTAGAAAAGTTTGATGCTCAAAAATCGCTATTGATAATCACCAGTAAATTGAAATCGCACAATTGGATGCCGGCCAGCAAAAATCGGTACGATATGGTTCTCGGTCAGAAATCGCTCATTTGCAGGGACACCTTCAATGCAAAGCGCGAAATAGGATTGCAATTCATGAGGTCAACAACGCAAACGCCAATGGCTTGTAATAATCGGCCTTTATAAACGGTGTAAGTCAACATCAATTTGCGGTGTTAAATGATACTAGTATAAAGCGATAATGAACGTTTGTTGTTAAAAAACTGATAAGGAAAGTATGTGACATGAATATATCAATGTATTTATATATGATAATCAATATAATAATCGTCAAAGATTATACATACCTGGAAAACGGGTTTGGTCGGGTCGGGTCAATCTCCCACTCAACTATTGTTATAATATGCAGTCGAAATGACAGTTTTTTAATTATTTAAAACGCAATCATTTAATTTGCGGGTGGTTTTCGAAAAAGGGCGGCATGTGAAACGACGAGTTTTTAATTATTTAAAATGCAATCTTTTAATTTACGGGCGATTATCGAAAAAAGGCAACATGTGAAACGACGTATTTTTATTTATTTAAAACACGATCATTTAATTTGTGGGCGGTTTTCGAAAAAGGGCGGCATGTTAAAGGACGTTTCCTTTATATTTGACTCACGACGTCAATTCCATAGCTGCGTTGCAAAGGTGGCATCGATATCTTCGTCCAGGCATGACACCGAAGAAGAGGACGATGGAAGCAATACGACCAGGCATGACTCCGAAGAAGAGGACAATGAGAGCAATACGACCAGGCATGGCGCAAAAGGAGAGGACAATGTGAGCAATACGACCAGGCATGACGCCGAAGAAGAAGACATCCACAGGACCAACACTAGTGCTTAAGGCGTATATTTTTTGAACCTCCTGACCGGTTTAGTCAACATTTGCCTTTTCATGTCATATTTCGATTTGTGTTGTTTACTGTAGAAAATAATTTCAATGTCAAATTCTGAATACTACGCTCATGGTGCACTCAGTGCAACATCCACAGACAAGGGTGGGTGACAACGCCCTAAAGAGTTTGTAAATGACATCGAGCAGATGCAAGATGAATTTGCAGACGGGAACACTATCAGTAATTTTGTACGTATGTAACCACTATCATTTTCTAGGTCATCGGTTTGTATGTTTTGAAGTTCATAAATTTTTGCAAGCAGACATTGTGTGATTTTGTCAATTATATGCAAAGCAACGCAACGAGCAATATAGTACGCATCATCACCCCTTATTTCATGGTATGTTTGGTCTGCTATTTGTTTTATTTGCTTTTATGACTTACCCACGTTTCTTGGTGGTTAAAGCTTACTATTTCCTGCAACAGATGTACGTCCGACGAAAGCCATACACCAGTGGATTTGTAGATGCACTACCTTGTTGAAATAACGATGATGAGTGCGTAGACTTTTCGAATTTTGAAAGGTAAGTGAACAAATATCTTCTCCAAGGTCTAGTCGTAACATCTCCATCATGATATGTCCATGGATTTATAAATTATTGTAGCAATTCACAGATTTTACTTCCTACACTCTGGCAAAATCCAAAACATTGGGTCTTATACGAGATGAATTTATGGGAAAAACAACTATGGTGCTACAACTCATTGGACTGCCACAGTGGTGTAGAACGTGACACTATGCATTTGATAACCTTCTGTCCATAGGTGAATCGTAGCTATTTGAGGTGGATCGGACTGTACTATATTATCCCTTTATCACAGGTGGGATTCCTAAATGAACTTGTGGGTGTCGACATTGCCGAGTGGATATTACTCTGTGCTGATGATGCTCCTGTACAAAGTAATGATGTCGATTGTGGCATATTCGTAATGAAGCATATTGAAGCAATATACAAAGGAGAATAACCTTGTTTCGACGCTGTATGAGCTTTGTATCTGCTGTTATTGGGGATTCCTGTTATATATTGGTCTCACATTACATATTTTGTTGCAGGAAGATATATCGGAAGTGCGCGAGGAAATATGCCGAAATTTGATTGAGTTTAAAAAGTCGGCAGACAAAATATGTAATGTGAAACCTAATGATTGCTTTGCCTGTACAACCTAACGAGCTCCGCCATCACCGTTCTCACTTCTGCGGCCGCTTGAGGATCGGCGGCCGACGGCGGCACAGTCTCATGGGGAGAAGCGTCGCTCGACCGTGGTGGCGCGGGCTGGCGAGGACCGGCCGTCGGTGGTGGCGCGGTCTGTCGAGGACCCGCCGACGGTGCAGTCGTGGGCTGGTGATGAGCAGTCGGCGGCGGTGGCGCGGGCTGACGTGGAGCTGCCAGCGGTGCAGTCGCAGCATGGTGAGGAGCGGTCGACGGAGGTGGAGTTGGCTGATGTGGAGCTGTCGATGGTGCAATAATGCTGCTCTTCAGTAATTAAAAATACTGCACAGCGAAAGATATTTTGTTGCTGTTCTGAAATATTTGTATAACTCACACTCCGTGAACGGAAAACGCGGAAATAGATTTTCGTGATTTGTGGTACACAAAGGCACATAATGTTCGCCCTGAACAAATGACGAAGTATTTATCGATAAGAAAGGTTTGTTCCTCAGAAATCATTGTATTGCTGAACTTACGAGAATGAAAATCGTAATATATATGCCCCATTGTGAACAAATACAGTGCATAGCTAGATGAGAGTGACTCGGGTCGACCCAATGTCAAGGTGTAAGTCCATAATCTACACCTAAGGCGATTTTTTGTGACGCGGATGGACGGAGTTGTGGATTTATATAAGACCAAAAAATATTTCTAAAATCAAACCCACACGCTACGTGCTACCGTGATTTGAACTACCATCTCCAATCGCATTGATTAGTTTCGAGAATAGCTCTCTGGCATGACATTGTTCGATTTCATTAATGCGGAGTGTATTTTATTTTAGATTTGCTCTGTGTTTATTAAAACTATCATATTTATTTGAAAACCGACGAAGGGTGATAGGACGTTTCATTAATATATGAATGACACATCACACAGGTTAAGGATGTGTTCCACTTGGCTTCGTGAATAAGGAACCGACAAACCGATAATTCCTGCATAAACGACTTGTTCTTGAATCGAGTGTATAGGCGGCTTCGACGCAAATGAGGTATCCGTCTAGCCTTTTTCATATGTCTGCAATATCATAATTAAAGGAAACGTCGTTTCACAGTCCAAAAAATTTCAAATTATTACACAAGATTTCATGGTAGTAGCAATGAAGATGACCAATGAATATTGCGATTATTACATAATGAATATTGCGATTTCAGAGCAACAATCGTTCCTTATCGCTGTTGAGTATTATTATTTTTGGGCGAACATATACATGTTTTTTTAGAGCATGCATAAATCATGTTTGCTGTAAGATATGCGCCCATGATAAAGGTCAATAGCGGTAAGATTTGTTTCTGATCAGGAATCACTCTTTTGCTGAGACACTTTAAATGCAAACCGCGAAAAAAGATTGTGATGCATGCAATCAACAACGACTTCTAATATTCGGTCGAAATATGATAGATTACACACAAGTTGGTCGTACCGTCTCTAAAATCTACTTGAAATAGACGAACATGAAATTACTCTGGCGTGGTGGGCACCGTTGTTCGTTGCCTTTTAGATCCTCGTGGCGGCTCTGTTAGTTTCTCCTCCGCAATTAGAAAGGACGTCAATTTTTTGCAAAGTTCTTCACAGAATCCAGGTATATCAACCTGCAATAACAAATTGTAATGTGAAACCAATAGACATGCATTTAATCCCCAATAACAGAGGCCACAAAATGGCATATAATGTCGAAACAGGCATCTGCACCATTGTATATCGCTTCAATGTACTTCATTACAAATACGCCGCAATCAACGCCATTATTTTGTAAAGGAGCATGGTATGCCGTCCAATAGATCCACTCGCTAATGTCGACTCCCAAAATGCCTTTGACGAAACCGATCTGAGAATAATGCTGCCGAAAGTAAATTCATGACCCCAGTACACAACACGATACTCATATAGATGCAATCTTATGAGATGAAAAATGTCAAGTTGTAAACCACTGTCAACTTCCAACGAATTGTAACACCATAGTTGTTTTTCATGTAAATCCATCACGTATAAGACCTAATGCTTTTCAGATTGCCAGAGTGTAGAAATGAATATCTGCAAATGGATCGTAAAAATGCTATTAGCACTGTTATGTTGTAACCTTGCACTCTAGGTTTATTTACTTTCCTTTTCACTTGACAAAAGGTCTCTGCAATGATTACCGTTAACCCAGTAAGGTAGGCTGTCTTTAAATCCACTAGAGTATGACAAACAGCGTAAGATAGTCCGCAAACCGAAACATTGTTAACAACAATGTTAAAATACAAATCAACTGGACTAAATCAATAACAAAAAACAACATAAAATACAACCGATATACCATGAAATACGGGTTGATGATGCTTATAGTTTTGCTTGGTGCGTTGCTTTTAATATAACTGACGAAATCAGATATTGTCTGCTTGCAGCAAATATGATGTTGTTAACGTACGTACACATGACTTACGTATATAGACAACTCCTACTAGTTTCATACGAACAAAATTACTGATTATGTTGTATTGTGCAAATTCATTGTGCATTCATTTGATGTCCTCTAGGAGTGATTGACTAAGTTTTCGCCCAACTTCTTCGGTGAATGTTCTACTCAAATGAATAAGGACTTTGTAATGAACGATATTTAAATTACATTATAGAGTACACAACACAAATCGCAAAAATGACATGAAAGAGACAGATTTTGATGAAAATGGAGGCGATGTGTAGACAATATACGCATGATTCGCCATTGTTGGTAGTGTAGCTGTCTTTGTCTGCCTCATCGACCATAATTTGCTATGTAGCTGGTTACATGTTCGAGGAAGGAACTTCAGGTTTATAAAGGAACCGTCGATTTGACTGTTGCTGGTTCACGAAGTAGAAGATAATCACACCGTCCAGTACTTGTGCTCAACTACCGTGATCAATGAATAATGTACGATCAATCAAAAAATTTTCAATACATCCTTTGTTGTCCGTAGGAATCACATATGTGTATTGCGATTTACATTCAATGACGACGAGGAAAATTGTGATTTATGAACGGTTTAGTTACCTTATCGCTGTTGACTATTATCATTCAGCGGGGAACATTACCATGTTTTTTCGACAACATACAACCCAAATTTATTTTGCAATTTTCAGTACAGGAGGTAGAGAATTATAACGATTTGTGAACGTCAATCATTTCGTATAGATCTTTACTTTTATCATTTCCGAACGTTGATTACATGACTGTGTTAACCGCATAAATCGCAAATGTGTTCTCCATTATTCACTCAGTTTAGGGTATAGGGTTTATGTTATAGGCTTCATGTTCAATTTTCATCTCCATTTGTACTGTATTATGCTGTACGTACATCAATTTATGTGTTGAAATCGTTACTTTGTTATAAATTTCTCATAAAATCGATGCACATGATTTGTAATACGAATCTTTGTAAATATGTATTAACCGTATACGAATGACTGTTATAGATTACTCATACAAATCGCAGTCGGAAGACTGCACAAATCGCTATACAATGAATATGAAATCGATTCACGCACCACCAACCACGGACCACAAATCGTCACCGACAAATCAAAATCGAGCGATTACGAAAGACTTCCTCGGCAAGATCAGTGGACATCCTAGGAGTTCTGCTGCGGTCCGAATAAGAAGGGAAACCCAACAATTTCTCAGTAAACAACCTCTGCTGAAAACCCTAAACTCTTAATAAATCCGACAATGTGGAAATCGGGTCATGCAAAGTGGCATGACCACTTAATTAATAGCCCAAACAAGATTCCTGTGTACTAGTTTTCTCTTGCGAATTCATCAGTGCCTGTCCTGAAACACAAAATATAAAACATTGCGTTAAGTTTCACAAGAAATGCAAACCTCATCCCAACATTGATTACATACCAAAATACTTGTAAAACTGAAGCTATCGTTGCCGGAAATCTGGTCGGGAGGAATAAAGGTTAGCACGTTGGATATTACGTCTTTAAGATATTGTTGCATGTTGGACATTACATGAGTTAGATATTGACAAGCTTCACGTAATGGGAAGCAATATAATGTCTTACATACCTGTTCATGAGAAGGGTTTTGTTGCTTTTGATTAGAGGTTGGCTGTTTCTTAGACCTTTTCTTGCCAACCAGTTCTAGTGCACCCTTTGTCCTCCGACGACTGCGATCAGAGGCAGGTTTTCTTTTGATACCCTTCGCTTCATGAATATGTCCATCATAATTAACAATGTTCACTACCGACTTGTTGAAGATGATGTTTAGGCTATGCCACAACTTCTCAGGAGTGTCGAGCGAGGCATGATTTTCACCTACGTTGTTCGATCCCATTATCTTCGACTGGTATTCATTCGCTGCAACGGACTGAAGGTTGATTAACTGCACATTTTCAAGTAACTCCCTTGAAGCTTTTCTTATACATACATAGCCTTCTTCGGTTCTCGATGCCAAATCAGCAACATGCATAAATGACCTACACAGTTGTTGGTAACGGAAGGTTATGTGAAACTTTTCGTCGACACCAGGTTTACTCACATTGTCCATATCAAGCATTTCAATCTTTGCTTGTCTTCTCCATCTTCGCATTACATAAGACTCTGGTATTTCTTGTATCTTCTCTTGATTAAGTGCCTTTAATGCATGACAGCATAAAATACCTTTGAATTCATACATTTTGCACGAACATTCAACTCGTCCATTGTCCATATTGTACGTGACATGTGCTTCTTGCCTTTTGTGATGCTTTTCGCCCTCCCATAAAATACAATATTTGCACAAATTCTCGGTTTGCACGGGTCCTTCAATATTGCAATTCATGACATAAAACACCTCTTTCTTGATCCATTCAAATACAGTTAGTGTATATAGATCTGCAGATCACATCAATATTTTCATGCCAAAAGTTGGAGGTTGTGTGCTGAAGCATTTCACGTCTTGTTCAAGCTCATTCTGTCTTAGACCGTCTATAAATAATTCATATTGTTCCATAAAGTGAAACATTGTTAAGCATGAATACAGGGTTTTCTTCAAAGTGGCATGCATAGATTCAGCTCTTTGTGTGCTTATCATACCAACACAAAAGTATTGTCTTTCATATGCCAATGCCCACTTCTATTTTTCTGCATATAAATTTTGTAACCACAGACAATCTTCAAGGTCGTATGTCTGAATCATTTCCTCCCAATCAGACATAAAGGTGATCTCGTCTACGCTCTCAAGCACACACCTAGTAAACTTTTTATCAAACCCTGTCTTCTGATTAAATATGTGTCCTATGTTCTTTGCTGCATTTTGAAAGATATGCCACAAACATAGCCGATGATGTGCATCTGGTCACAGATGAAGCACTGCAACCGCAATTGCGTGATCACCATCTATAAGTATAGCTCCAGGTTGCTTCTCATTCATTGCCTGTGTAAATACTCTGAACAACCACTCAAAGCTTTCCTTGGTCTGGTCATACAAAAACGCGCTGCCTAATATACAACTCTATGAGTGATGGTTCACTCTGATAAACTGCACAAATGGCCACTATTCAGTATTAATCTTTACTGTAGTATCAAATACAAGCATATCATTGAAGCATTCATAATCTACTCTTGACTTTGAATCTGCCCAAAACATGTTCACAGCATATCCATCTTCATCCAGTTGAATTGTACTAAATAAACTAGGGTCATTGCTTGATTTCTTCTGTAAGTAATCAACCAAAGAACACATTTCTCCATTCTTCATGTTATCATTCCTCTTCCTTCTCAAGTGGTTTCTTAGATCCAAAGGTGTGAATGACACATTATCGCGACCACCGTCTATGTGGGCAAACAAATTGTATGTCTAGCTTGGTGCAATGTCGGCGCTATCGGCTATTTCAGCCATTGCAACATGCTTTACAGTTACTTTACGATGTGACCTTAACATAGGAGTCATAAATGATGCAGATAAATCATGATTATGATCACTGATTAAAGTACGAACTAGAAATTTCTCATTCGGATGTCTTCTCAAAACCATTCTAGCTTGACATCCACATCTTGATTCTGGCATGCTCCTCGTTGGATTTTCCATTGATTTTTTCCAACCTTGCTTGGAACAAACATATGTCGTTCTCACCATGACACCCTGTGCATTTTTTGATCAAGAAAACCTTCTCACACTGATGCCAACTTTTAGGGCATAATTATTGTAAAATTTATATGCATCTTCCTCATTATTAAACTGCATTCCTTCTACCGAAACATAGTCAAGTGTACTTTCATGTTCATTTGCAGTGCCTACACTTTTATTATGTGTACTGTCATGATAATCTACTTCATTATTAAATTGCATTTCTTCTACTGGAACATTAAAGTCAAGAGTGGGTCTAATGTCTGCACCCTTCTTATCATGTGCATCATTAGTGCAAATGTTCAATTCTTTAGTTGCGTCATTACTATAGATGTTTAATTCTCCATAACTTTCAATTGATTGAGCTACATCGTCTTCATTACAACCTGATGATAAGCTCAACAATGTTATAAGCAATATATCAGTTTGTGTTGCCAGCAAAATAGCAAACAAATCGATATTAACTAACAAAACAATATCTCACAAATCGGTAGTATGTTACTAATACAACGGTTTGAGATACAAATCATATAATGAGTGAATGTAGTATACCTGATGGGTTGGAGGCCCTTCCTAGCATTTGCAAACAAGCATTCTTGTCAACATCAATAAGTTTCCAACCATCGTAAGAACAAGATATACCTGCACTAACAAAACAATGCCTTAATGGCACACAAGACGACATGCGTCCTTCATCGATTGCATGATGAGATGGAAAGCTACTCACGACGCTTTAATGGCACTGGTTAGAATGTTTGTGCATCATTGATTTCTTCCATAATGCCTAACGACAACGAAAATGAAGAGAAGACACATGAATGTTTTGTAAGCAATAAATTGTGTTGCGTTAGCAAGCACATACGGTTACTACGATTTAATCAGGATGCATATAACAACAGATACTAATAAGGGTTAGCAAATCAAAGAATCGATTTAAAGAATGACAGTATAAAAGCAACTGCGATTTGATATCTGCTTATACTGAGCATCGAGTTGTCACTTACCATGCCAATAAAAGACACGAAATGTCGTACATGTGTGTTGACGATAAGCCTGTAAGTAAATCCAGGAGGTTGTGAAACGAGTTCAATACAAATCGCTAACAGAGCAGCGATTTGAATGTGTGTAATGATGTGTTTCTGGTGTGTTGACGATAAGCCTGTGAGTAGATCCAAGAGGCTGTGAAACGAGTTCAATAAAAATCACTGACAGAGCAGCGATTTGAATGCGTGTAACGATGTATTTTTGCACACACACGTTTTTAAAGTCTGTGTACAAATATCTTATGAATACATATTACAAAACATATAATATATTACAAATCGATATACATATCGAATAATATATTGAAAATCAATACGACAGTTAAGCATAATAACTTACAAATCGACAATACAAAACCATAATATCTAAAAGGTCGATAAATATATCGCACAATAAATTACAAATCGATACGGAAGAAATTGGGCATAATAGCAAACAAATCGATATTAACTAACAAAACAATATCTCACAAATTGGTTGTATGTTACTAATACAACGGTTTGAGATACAAAGCATATAATGAGTAAATGTAGTATACCTTATGGGTTGGAGGCCCTTCCTAGCATTTGCGAACAAGCATTCTTGTCAACAGGTCCCAGCGTCTTACAAATATCGATAAGTTTCCAACCATCGTAAGAACAAGATATACCTGCACTAACAAAACAATGCCTTAATGGCACACAAGACGACATGCGTCCTTCATCGATTGCATGATGAGATGGAAAGCTACTCACGACGCTTTAATGGCACTGGTTAGAATGTTTGTGCATCATTGATTTCTTCCATAATGCCTAACGACAACGAAAATGAAGAGAAGACACAGGAATGTTTTGTAACACAACACAGGCACGAGAAGGCGACAATGTGTTGTAAAACAGGATACAAAACAAGGCGGAAACCTTGACTGGAGACGAAGGCAAAGCTTGTGTTGACAATGGGAGCTACTGTTACAGCATATGGCGCAAGAGTTTAATGAATAGAGAACGTCCACAACTTAAATAGTTAACATCAAACTTTCTGGATGGAGGACTTTTTTGTCCTTTTCTCAAACCATAGTTTCACAACTTTTGAATGGAGGATATTTTTGTCATTTCCTCGAACCGTCATTTCAGGGCAAGAAAAGCAAGTAAGGGTGATTAAGTCTTTGCAACAACACCAGAGTCCGATGCAAAGTAATGTCAACATACACAGGAATACGAGCCCCATGTGCGTAAATACGTGGTGCTAATTCGCCCCCCGAACACAAACGTGGGATTCAGTGAATCATCGAGGGAGAACATATTTCAAGCATTTTCTCCTCTATGTGGGTTTTTAAAGTGGTTTGGAATTTGTTGTGGTAAAATTACCACAACTCCAAACATTTTCAGAAAATTCTAAACACTCCACTTTTAAACACTAATTATTTGCTAAAAAACTCGATTTCACTATCTTTTATTAAAACTAAACATATTCTAAACATATTTTTTTTTCATTATTTTTCTAACCGAACTTTCTAAATTAATTACAAATGATAAACTTTGAACAAAATTGCAAAATAAACTCATTTTTCAAGCATTTTTCATTTTTTATTCTTTTTGCATGTTTTCTCAAAACTAACAACGAACTCGGGTTTTTAATGCATTTTTTTATGAAATCATGCATAGTTTAATATGAATTAAACCCTAAAATATATGCATGATCAACTAAATAAACTCAAATTGACACCAAATCGGGTAGAGAGTGCCTTGACATAATCAAGAAATTAATCAGATTTTAAAACAATAAAAACTATTTATGAAAATGATAATATAAACAAGAAAAGGTCGAATCTGCCCTTACTTCTGCAGAACAAGATTCTATAAAAATTGGTTCTTGAAAAATAATAAAATAAAATATCAAATGACCTTATAACATTTTGAAAATTTACCTGAACACTCTTAACAACCCTAAAGACAACATGCAATTAAAAAAAAAAATTAAAAATATTCAAAAAAAAGAAATTAAATTAACAAGTGGAAGCAGGCTGCGGAATGGGATATTATGTACCTATCACGGTTTTAGGCAAAAATAAAATAGTAAACAAGCATGAAAAATCATAAAATTTTCCAAAAATAAACTAGACACAACAACAAAAAAATTCTTTTTTACGGATCCAAAAAATCATCTTTGGTTAGGGAGATATGACTCCGACAAGTTGACCCTAATTATGAACAACGGCCTGATGGTGTAGCAAAATAGGTTCTGGTTTCTAGCTAAAATAAAATAGCATACAGACATAAAAAATTACCAAAATCACTATAAATAAACTAGACATGCAAACGAAGAAGTCACTTTTTACGGATCAAAAAAATCATCTCCGGTTAGGGAGATATGACCCCGACAAGTTGACCCAGGCTGCGAATAGCGGCCAGACGGTGCAAAGAACAAGTTTTGGTTTTTGTTTTTGAAAATAGGTCAAAAAATGCCAAAAAATAATGAAACTTGGCCAGATTTACGTAGGCATATTAATGTATATCTCATAAAAAGTTTAGCTTAAAATGATAAAAATAAACATATAAAATAATGATGCTAACATGAAGGCTAGAATCAAGATTTAGAGCACAGGCTATTAAACAAAATCAAACCTAATCTAAACATGCATAAAAAGAAAAGGAGAAGACTAAATACTCTTGATTCTATATGGATGTAAATCCAGATTTATAATGCACATAAATAATAATAAAAAAGTGATGAAGCATGGTGCATCTTTGTTGTAGCCGATTGGAAGAAGGGACTCGGTTTATGAGAAACTGAGTTCCAGCCTTCTCATGACTGTTAAAAAAATGCAGCAGTAATAACAATAAAAGAAAAGAAAATAAAAAGAGAGGAAGAGAAGTTACCTGAATATGGTTCTTCCTTTGCTGCAACTGAAAAAGAAAAAAAATGAAAAAGAAAGAAGAAGAAGGGAGGGGCGACACTTAGGGAGGAAGGAGAAAAAAAAAGAAGAAAAATCAAGGAGAGAGGCCAAGAGGAGAGACCTTGCTTTTGCATGCTTTGGTTGGATGTCCCTTGGGTCCTTTTTATAGAAAAAAATTGGAAGAGGATAATGACTCCCTAGTGAGTCCCACATTTGTTTAATTAATTAACTAGAAAAGGGGGGAATTAGAAAAATTGACCTCCTTAGTGGGGTCCACATTTGATTCTTTTTTTGACTTTTTCTTTTTCAATCTAATTAAAACACTTAACAAAAAAAAGAATTAGGCATTAGAAGTCTCTAGATGTGGCACCATTTGAGTGGGTCCACATTTGATTTTAAAATAACTAAAAGGTTAAAATAGAAAAGGATAAAATTAAAAGATAAAAAGAAGTAAAGAAAAACTCCTAAATCAACTGAAATAAAAGAATAAGAAAACAAAATAAAAAGAATAATCTAGATGTGATGCCACCTAGGTGGGTCCCATCTGATGGGGATTGGATTTAACATCCATTTAAAAATTCAATTCAAAAATCCAATCTGGATTCTGATATGGCACTCATTATTTTTCTGAAAAAGGCATTTCAAAATATCAAATGTAAAACACTGGGTTTAGATTAAAATATAAAGATCAATTTTGAACTTAGGTTTGAAATTGGAAGAAAGTTTTATATTCGGATCTGGATCCAAAGTTTCAAATGACAAATGGATTTGGATCTCAGACAATGAGCATGATCTATACTTAAAAATGGTGGACGAATCCTATATCAAAGATAAGACATTTAAAATGAATCCTGGATAGTAAAAGGGTAAGCTAGATTCCTGGATTAATGATGAGCTTGCAGAAGCGGATCTCGAATCAAGATAATATGGTGGAAATGAATCCTGAATATTAAATAGGAATTGAAGAATGGATCCTGAATAGTAAATGATTGATAAGCAGACCCTGGATATCTAATATAGAGATCCAAGTCTGAAAACAAGATGGATCCTGGATAACAATAACAGAGTGAATTGGATAAAAAATTCAGATCCAGAATAGAAAATGCATACTGGTCATCAGATCCATCATTGGATCAGATCAGATAGCAAATGTCCAAATTGAAACATGAGTTGGATCTCGAGTATAGATATAATCTCTGAAAAAGAATTGATCCGAGTCCAAACTGAAAATTATCCTGGCTTAGAAATTGACCAAACTACCCCTCTGAAAGAAAATGATCAAGATTATAAATGATTTTGCCCTCCTGGGCAGAGGCGTGAGGTTGAGTGAAGAGTGACACTTAAAAAACAAGGGTTGAACTGGCTTGAACAAGGTTCTATGGTTCCTGAACTTAGGTGAACTAAGAGGACACTATCTCAACTAGACTCTCAGACCAGATGATTGAAACAAACACAATTCTAAGTGAAATGATGAGAAATTCACTATAGAGTGAAGTGAGTAACAAGAGTGTATTGGGTTTGAGCTAAAATGATAATCAACTGAACTAAGACAAACTAAATCCAGAGCCCAAACGAGTTAAATCCTAGCTAAGGTTAGTTTAATTCTAGTTGAAATAAGCTGAATTGGGCTAAAATAAACTCCAATAATGTGGGAAAACAAATTTGAACTGAAACTGTACCACTTGAACTTTTGATGAGTTCAAGTTAAACACAGGAGAATAAGACCTACTGATTTTGACTAACTCTGGGACAATTGGGTAGAATTTGAGCTAGAAATGAGCTCATTTCACATGAAATAAACTAAATTTAGATTAAATGAATATGGTCTACTCATTATGAGTTCAGTAGAGTTAGAAATGATTGATATTCTAACTCTTCTAAGCTTAAAATGAGTTTGGTTGGGTCTAACTGATAAGGATCTAAGGTGACCTAAGGGCAAAATGGTATATTTTTTGGCAAAATGGGGTGAAATGACACCTAAATTGGAATGGTCCTAGGGGTTAGACTCCTACACTATACAACAGGGGTTGGCATCTGTGAAAGGAGGTATCCAAAAATAAACTTGGAAAATTTGGGGTGTTTAAAACATATTTCCCATCTGCTGACACCGAATGCATTTGCGACAAAATTGAGCAGTATCCTTATGCAAGGTCAACCAAAAAATCCAGACTATAAAACTTTAGCAGCCATCTTATGGCTACTAAAATGGCCTCCACAAGCATATGAGTGGCAAAAGCTTAAAATGGATTCAACCTCTTCCTTTGGGACACAACGTCAAATTACCTGGTCTGCACATGCTTTGAATAACTTTGGGTCCTCCCAGAAGTAATGTTTGGTCTGCGCTTTAAAGTGTGCTCGTTCACTTTTGGTCCAATACACAAGAATGCTTCCAATCACCAGAAAATTAACTATGTGTGCAAACCAGGGAATGTGTGTGCTCTGGACTGCCAAAAAATGCTCATCTGGAAATGCCTCACCTATCGACTCCTAATTTGACATGGTCTCTATCGTCAGGTGAGACAAATGGTCTGCTACCACGTTTTTACTCTCGCACTTATCTCGAATCTCAAGATCGAATTCTTGGAGTAACAAAACCCAATGAATAAGATGAGGTTTGGTGTCTTTCTTGGATAAAAGGTACTTCAATGCAGCATGATTCGAGAAGACAACCACCCTGGATCTCAGTAGATAGAAGTGAAACTTCTCTAATGTAAATACGATCGCTAGTAGCTCTTTCTCCGTCGTGGTATAGTTCATTTGAGCCTTGGTAAGAGCTTTGCTAGTGTAGTACATCACATGAGACTTCCTATCTACTCTCTGACCCAAAATGACCTCAATGGCATAGTTAGAAGCATCACACATAATCTCAAAAGGTAATGTCCAATTAGGGGGTCGAATAACTGGTGCAGTGATTAATGCCACCTTCAAGATCTGGAAGGCCTTGAGGCAACTCTCATCAAATTCAAAGCCTCGGTCTTTGCTCAGCAGGTTGCAGAGTGGTCTCGAGATTTTGCTAAAGACTTTAATGAACCTCCTGTAAAAATCTACATGCCCTAGAAATGACCTTACCTGTCTCACTGTAGTCAGTTATGGCAATTGGGAAATAGACTCGACTTTCGCCTTGTCTACCTCAACAAGTTAATTTTGGCACCGTTGTCGAAGAACGATGATTAGAAACTTAGTACTCACTTTATTGCCTTTGCTTTACGAATATTTAGGATTGCTAGTTTATTTTTGCTTTTTTAGGACTGCCTAGTTTATTTTTGTGCTAATATTTAGGATTGTTTAGTTTGCTTTGGTTAATTAACTAGGATTGTTAGCACCATGTTGAGTGTAAACCATAGAGATAGTTTATTTTTCGTGCCCACCCCACCTACTAGGGTACCATTTTAGGTGATTGAGCATATAGTTTGCTTTCTGTCTCTATAACTGCCTTTGCGTGATTGTGTGTTTATTTTCTTTTTCTTTTTTATTTTATTGCATGTTCTGTGGTGTGGCTTGATCGTGATTGCATGCTATTTTAGGTAGAAAGTCTCTAGGATATTTGCTATACCGGGCCTATCTGCGGTATATGCAATGATGACACTCTCAGAACTCTCAACTCCAAACTGTTCTACCCGATCCAGAACGCTTGTTTTAGAACCGATCTCCACAAGCTAGAGCGATAGGCGAAGAGATTCCAACATGTCCTCTGAGGGAGTATTTCGTCTTCACGAAATATGCTCTCGCCTCTTGCATCATGAGACCTGATGTAAGAGCAAACCAATATGAGATCAAGGTCAGTGTGATTCAAATGCTACCTTCTTTCTATGGTCTTGCCAACGAAGATCCCTATAGGCACCTGGATGAGTTTTTAGAAATTTGTTTAACCATAAAAAACCATAATTTTGGGGAAGATGCCTTAAGACTCCCTCTATTTCTTTTTTCTTTGAAAGACAAAGCCAAGCAGTGGCTTAAATCATTAGATTCAGTAGTAATTAGGTCATGGGATCAATTACAGAAGTTCCTAAAGAAGTATTTTCACATAGGAAGAACAAACCAACTTAGGCACATCATTACTAGCTTTTCAGAGTTGGATGGCGAGCATTTTCATAAAACATGGAAGAGAATAAAGGATCTCCTTAGAAAGTGTCCTCACCACCAGGTGCCTAGATGGCAACTAGTGCAATGCTTTTATGATGGACTGTCTGAGCGAAATCGTCAGATGATCGATTCATTATGTGGGGCACCTTTATGCTGAAAAGCGAAGATGAAGCTTAGTGGTTGTTTGAAACTCTTTGAAAATTTATTGCATCATGCCTCCACCTCGCATGCTGAGAGAGCCACACCGATACTTTTAAAGAAAGGTGGTGCCCTCGTGGTTGATACAGCCACTGAGTTGCACAACAAAGTGGAATTGCTTGCTCATAAGCTGGATCAACTTCTTGCTGGTACACCACCTCCTTATATGGTGTTTGCTTTGTGCGCTAGCCTAGCACATTCAGTCACTGAGTTCCATTTGGCAGCTTATTACTCCAAGTTTGTTCAAGAGCAAGCTCAGGTAGCCCAAGGTTTATCTAGACCCGGGAACAATCCATTTTCTAGCACATACAATCAGGCTGGAGAAACCACCCGAACTTCTCTTGGAAGAACCCTCAAGCTTCTATTCTTGTCCCTCCTCCCCATCAGATTAGACCTAATGCATACAACTAGGACTATTCTAGGTCTAGTTTTTCTTTGGCGTTTGCTAGAGCCCCATAGCAAACTCCTTTAGAGCTTTCACAACAACCTCCATTTGAGGAGAAGTTTCTCCAGGCATTTGCTGATATGAAGGTTAGCAATCAAAATGCCATGAACAAGTGCAACCAAATTTTACACTCACACACCAGTCTATAGCCAAACTAGAGACGCAGATGTGTCAGTTGGGAGAAACTTTGAGCAGGAGAATGGAGGGCAATCTCCCTAGTCAGCCAATAGAAAACCCAAGATGTAAGGGCCCTATGACTTCAGGTTTGCATATGACAAGTGCTCACCAAGAGCAATCCAATAAAATCTTAGCCCTTAGGAGCAGGAGAGAGTATGATCGAGTATAGCAGGAGCATTCTAAGCAGATGACAAAGACCACATTACCTAAGGCTCAGACGATTCCTACAGAGCAAGTCCAGGAAAAGAGAGACCTTGACCCCTAAGCGTATATTCATAGGACTCCTTTTCAACAAGCATTAACAAACCCTAGGCCTCTGAGCAAGAAGGGAGTAAAGATACAGGAGATTATTGATTTATTCAAGCAAGTTCATATAAATCTCTCATTGCTCGATGCTATCCAGCAATCCCAGCATATGCCAAGTTTCTTAAGGAATTGTGTACTCAAAAGAGGAAATCAAAAGCCGCAATTCCTAATAAAGTCGTGTTACCTGAGCAGGTGAGTTCGGTGTTGCAACACCAAACTCCACCAAAACTCAAGGATTTGGGGACCCCAATCATTTCGTGTGTCATTGGAGATATCGCCATAGAATGAGCCTTACTCGATCTAGGAGCAAGCATGAATATTCTTCAAAAATATTTTTATGATTCATTCGGATTGGGGGAGATGAAACCAACTCCCATTACCTTAAAGCTAGCTGACAGATCTGTCAAGATCCCGAGAGGAATCTTGGAAGATGTCCTAGTCAAGGTTGATGAGTTTTATTTTTCCGTTGACTTTATTATCTTGGATATGGAGGGAGGATAGCACCAAACCCCAATTATTCTTGGTCGCCCATTCCTGGGTTATGGATGTATCCTTTGGCAACAAAAAGCTAAGAATGCATATTTTTAATCCTGTCATGGGACCTGTTGGGAAAGATACATGCTTTCTGATGGATTCAATGCAAGCGCTAGTAGAAGCAGACATATCCAACATCTTAACTAAGGACCTGTCACAATCATACTTGATTGTCGACATGGAAGTCTCTAGATGGCACCATTTGAGTGGGTCCACATTTGATTTTAAAATAAATAAAAGGTTAAAATAGAAAAGGATAAAATTAAAAGATAAAAAGAAGTAAAGAAAAACTCCTAAATCAACTGAAATAAAAGAATAAGAAAACAAAATAAAAAGAATAATCTAGATGTGATGCCACCTAGGTGGGTCCCATCTGATGGGGATTGGATTTAACATCCATTTAAAAATTCAATTCAAAAATCCAATCTGGATTCTGATATGGCACACATTATTTTTCTGAAAAAGGCATTTCAAAATATCAAATGTAAAACACTGGGTTTAGATTAAAATATAAAGATCAATTTTGAACTTAGGTTTGAAATTGGAAGAAAGTTTTATATTCGGATCTGGATCCAAAGTTTCAAATGACAAATGGATTTGGATCTCAGACAATGAGCATGATCTTAAAAATGGTGGACGAATCTTGGATCAAAGATAAGACATTTAAAATGAATCCTGGATAGTAAAAGGGTAAGCTAGATTCCTGGATTAATGATGAGCTTGCAGAAGCGGATCTCGAATCAAGATAATATGGTGGAAATGAATCCTGAATATTAAATAGGAATTGAAGAATGAATCCTGAATAGTAAATGATTGATAAGCAGACCCTGGATATCTAATATAGAGATCCAAGTCTGAAAATAAGATGGATCCTGGATACCAATAACAGAGTGAATTGGATAAAAAATTCAGATCCAGAATAGAAAATGCATACTGGTCATCAGATCCATCATTGGATCAGATCAGATAGCAAATGTCCAAATTGAAACATGAGTTGGATCTCGGGTATAGATATAATCTCTGAAAAAGAATTGATCCGAGTCCAAACTGAAAATTATCCTGGCTTAGAAATTGACCAAACTACCCCTCTGAAAGAAAATGATCAAGATTATAAATGATTTTGCCCTCCTGGGCAGAAGCGTGAGGTTGAGTGAAGAGAAAACAAGGGTTGAACTGGCTTGAACGGGGTTCTATGGTTCCTGAACTTAGGTGAACTAAGAGGACACTATCTCAACTAGACTCTCAGACCAGATGATTGAAACAAACCTAATTTCAGGTTGCGCTTAGCCTTTGAGGCATATGCTTCAGGTACTGAGGTGTAAGCCTCACGTAACACTGCGGCAGATAGAACCAATGCAACTAAGTCTCTGTTCTCAAGAGCGGTTTCTCAGAGTAAATATAAAAAAAATCAGAATTCCACAATGAGAGATCAGAGGTAACCCAGATGAAGGAGAGGATGATGGGTAATTGGCTGCCGAGTGCTGCCTGTCATGTGCCAAGGAATTGGATGGTTCCTCCATATTGCGGGTGGAAGCTGTAAATAGAAAATTTAGGTGGATTAGAATTTCTTTTCTTAAACCTGAAGCAGGACACAAACACGAGAATCTGACGTAGCCAACACACGAAGAATGTGAATTCTCTTTCCTGAGAATTCACCTAAATCCAAACGCAAGGGAGAGATCTTGGAAAGAATGATTTTGTCGCGAAACACATTTAAATCGTGAGAAATTTATTTGTTGCTATATTTAGATTATCTCGTTTTTCCATTTATTATTTGTTTTGTGTATTTACAGTAAAAAATGATAAAATCAAGATATCGACGATATTTTGTTACGGTTATAAGGATCAAACATCTGAGTGTCCTCAATGGGGTTCACAAACTTTTGTCAAGGATGATACGCCAACTGTTAATTAGCTTCCTTTCTAATCTAGTTTTTTCCTAAATAAAAGTTTATATCAAGTTTTATAACGATATCTTCAAATGCTAAGATAATTCCAAAGTAAATGTTTTAAAATATCATGTGTCACCGCAAATATCATGTGTCACCGCAATACTGAAGGAGTGTCAAATCAGGCCCCCTCATATTTGCCATCGACGATGCAGCGGAGTTTTCTTTGATAGTGCCAATGAAGTCTTTGGCCAGCGACAGAGAGAGGCGAGGAGGAGGGGGTTGAGCGGCAGAGGACTGGAGGAAGACAGCCACAGGCCCGCAGCGCCGCAGCAACTCCAACGAGGAACTAGTGAACGAGAAAGAGAAACCCTACTACTTTCTTTAAAGCCCCTTTTGCAAGCTACTTTTGAACCGTTGATCGATTTATGATCAACGATTCTGATTAAAACATTATATGCTGTTATTTTAATGAATAAATATATTTTATGCAAAAATTCATAGGTTTTAAAAGAGAATCAAACACACCCTGATATTTTATCAACATCTTCTAATATCAAACAAGCCATCTGGTGTTCAACTCATCTGACTTAAGATGAACACGAACGAGCCGAGTCATGAGCTCAATCCACTGGTAATAGAACCGAGCCCGAACATGCCCTGTTCAGTTCCTTCTGATCGTTTACCAGCCCCAATTCGGAGAGAGAGAGAGAGAGAGAGAGAGAGATAAACAGGGCAAAAAGGATCCCCACACATTATTATTGGAATCCGAAACAGCACTACCTCATATAGAAGTCATCAGTCTAGAACCCCACTCTAAGTGGTACCCACAACAAAACAGGCGAAGCGGTGGATAGAGGATGAAAAACAAAAACAAAAAAACGACGACAAAATTTAGGCAAACACTATGAAAGATAGTCCCCTCCACATTCGGATTGTAGTCCCCATTCCCCTCTTCAGTGCTTCTTACCAGCTGCAGCCATGTGAAGGATCAAGTCGATCACGCGGCAGCTACAAAATACACAAAAAACACAAGCAACGATTGCATTTCAGATTGATGGCATATCCAAAGAATCGTCTCATCAACTGACGACGGTCTAAGCAGCCAGCCCAAGGAAGAGTACAATACCTGTAGCCCCACTCGTTGTCGTACCAAGCAACCAGCTTCACAAAGTGGTCGTTCAAAGCAATCCCTGCCTTGGCATCGAAAATGCTCGACCTGTGTTGAGAGAGAGAGAACAACAATCAATAACCAACTGCATAAATACTGTGAAAGACGCGAGAAGGGAAATCATGAGCACCTGTGATCACCAATGAAGTCTGATGAAACCACATCATCTTCCGTGTACCCGAGTATTCCCTTCAACCTCCCCTCCGACTCCTCCCTGCGTTAGTATACCACCACATTAATTAAAATACGCACTCAAGACATCTATCATTCCTACTATCTCCTTCCCACGAGGAGGGCATTACTCGAATACTTACTTAATAGCAGCCTTGATCGCTTCATACGTGGCCCCCTTCTCCAGCCTGACGGTGAGATCCACCACCGAGACGTTCACAGTGGGTACTCGGAAGGCCATTCCAGTCAGCTTCCCGTTCAGAGCCGGCAGCACTTTACCCACAGCCTGTTGATCACCATAACCATCGACCCCATCATAAAAAAGGTAAACCAGATTTGGCAATTCACAAGCCATACGATGATAACCATGGCAACTAGAGAAGGTTACCTTGGCGGCACCAGTGCTGCTTGGGATAATGTTAAACCCCGCTGCTCTTCCGCCCCGCCAATCCTTGTTTGATGGCCCATCAACAGTCTTTTGGGTTGCTGAACGGTAAAAAAGAAAAAAGCCATAAAGAGGGACAATTTTACTGGGAACCACTGTTAGATTCGAGCCAAAAAAGACTAAAAACTAATGTATAAAAGAGACGTCATTTGTACCTGTGATGGAGTGGACAGTGGTCATAAGACCCTCAACGATGCCAAACCTGTCATTAATGACCTGAAAACCCGGTTTTGAATTCTTCAATCAGTACCCCACCAGATATCATGATTCTAGACAGGACGGGAATACAAAAAAATTGAGTGGCAACGTGCATACCTTGGCCAAGGGAGCAAGGCAATTGGTTGTGCAACTAGCATTGGAAACTATGTCGAGATGGGGCTTGTATTCGTGCTCGTTCACCCCCACAACGAACATGGGCGCGTCTTTGCTTGGTGCGGAGATGACAACCTTCTTGGCACCACCCTGTTCCAAAATCACCACCAAATCTTACAACTCTATCAACTTGATCAAAATTAAAAGCTTAAAGAATGAACTGCTATCTGTCAAGACGAACAATGAAAAGGAAGAAAGGCAGAAACTTCTATCTATCAGAGTTGCAACAGAACGAAGCAAGAGGCAAACGAATGGCCAACCTTCAAATGGGCAGCCGCCTTCTCCTTATCGGTGAAAACTCCGGTCGACTCCACGACGAACTCGGCTCCGGTATTGCCCCACGGGATCTCTTCCGGATTCCTTCAAACCCCAGATTAATTAACGCAAAAGAAAATAAGAATACAACCGCGATCCATCGAAAAATACTACAACAGAAAAAGCACAAATCGGAGGTGAGGAGGGCTGCTTACTTGGTACCGAAGACGGTAACCGGATGGCCGCCAAAGAGCAGAGTTTTGGAGTCCTTCACCTTCACATCGTGGTGCTTCCAATTCCCGTGGACGCTGTCGTACTTGAACATGTAGACCTACAAAACCCCACCGATCAAAAACCCTCAGCTTTGCATAATACATGGATCATACACGAGATAATGCACAGAAAATAGGCACCAACCATGTACTCGGTGGTGATGAAGGGATCGTTGATAGCAACGAGCTCGACGTCATTGCGCTGGAGAGCCACACGAGCAACAAGCCGCCCGATCCTTCCGAACCCTGCATTTTGCATTCATCTTCATTTTCCCACGAAAAAAAGAAGAGAATGATTGAATTAAGTAACAAAGAAGAATGAAAGAGGGGGTAAAGAGACATATATACCATTGATGCCAATCTTAACCTTCCTGCCAGATGCTGCAGAGATCAAATGCATCCCAGAATCAGCAAAGAAGAATACGAGGCAAAAGAAAACTGAATGAGAACTCTTAATAAAAAAGCCAAAAAAGCGTTACCCATGAGGAATCGATCTGAAAACGAAGCAGAAGACGAAACGGAGAAAGAGAGGAAGAAGCAAAGAGAGCAGTGAGAGGAGAACTAAGGAAAAGAAGGAGACCAGTCGAGGGTATTTAAGGAGCTAAAAGGTGGCGTGACCAGCAAGAATAGCGGTTTTTTGGGGGTAGAGACGAAACCAGAGTTTGGCCTGTGTGGTTTCTACGTCCCATGGGCGGTTTTGGGATAGGGCAAGAGAAGATACTAGAAGGCCAGCTGGGGATTAACTACAGCCGCGATTCGCCACGTAGTTGCATGAGCTCCCGAAGTATAACGTGTCGATACAGCACAAAGCCACCGACATGCGCCCAGTGTTTTCTTGGGTGTAAGAAAAGGGAGTTTCAGATAGTGACGTTAACGGATCGTTTTTTTTAAATTTATGACCGGAATAAATGCCACCCAACACGAAAACCTGATCGGATAACTCTGATCTAGCAGCCAACACACCACTGAGAATGGCTGGACCGAGAGAAAACGGGGCCCGGTCCAGCCTCGTCCGGTTAATTAGAATCCAAAATTTTCATTAAATTAGAATCCAATGAGTGATTCCGATCCGATTATGTATAAAATATATTCTATTAATTGTTTTAATTCAGTTATAAGAGCAGTTTTTTATGACGAGTAACCGAATCCCGCTTCCTAAATAGCAAACTTCAGTGAGTGTCCTAACCTGAAAAAAAGACATTTACCGAGAAGATTACAGTACGATCCCAAGGAGAATCGATCTTAGACATGACTAGGTTACACCAACTTATCAAAACCCCGGTAAATAGGTCTCAATGAAAATCATTTTTTACATCTTAGCGATCATGATTAAGATTAACAGCATTAGAGGTGGTCAGATCAAGTTAGGGCATGGATTATGACAATGCTACTCTCTCTAGCTTTTGTTGTTTAATGTTATTGGTGAGGGTCTCGTGGTGTTGCTTAAGCGTGCTGCGGAGAAACGCCTGATAGATCATTTAGATATTTCAAATTTCTCAAACCATATTTTTATTTATGCTGATGATATGATTATTTTTGGACGAGCAAACATGCAGCAGATTCTTATATTCAAACTTATTCTTCAGTTCTTTCTCTTTCTTTCTTGGCTTTCCCTAAATGATAGCAAATGCTCTCTTACTATGTTCAATGTTGAGTCTTCTATGCTTGCAACGGGTCAACGGATTTTTAATTGTGCAATCTCTGAGTTGCCGATGACGTATTTGAGCATGCCGTTACAAGTGAAGTGCTTCTCTTCCGCTGCTTGGGCTCCAACTATTCAAAAAGTAAAAAACAAGTTTTTTTTTGTGGCAGGCGTTTTATCTCTCCATGTTCTTTCTTCTATTCTTGAATTTTTCATGTCAATGTTAGTGATGCCTGTGGGTGTGGAGAAGCAGATTTGTCGTTTAATGACAGGTTTTTTTTTGTCTAGGTGTCAACTCCAGAGTAAGCGCCATTTGGTTGGTTGGCGAACGGTGGTGTTACCTACGCGTATGACTGGCTTAGGTGTTTTTGCTCCAAGACATAAGAGTATTTCTCTTGTGACCAAGCAATGTTGAATGGCCCATCAACCAGGTTCTCCATGTGCTCGTTTGCTTCATGTTAAATATGGCGCTCCTGATTTATCTCTTTTTTATTATGGAACCAGTGAGTTGGCGATTTTGCACTTGCGAAGCATGTGACTGAGAGCCTTATCGTTCTTAAGAGATCAAATTGGAGATGCGAGAAATTACGATCAGTGGTTGTAATGGGCGATTGCATCAAATGGTGTGTTCCTCACCCACAAAGTGTATAGATCGTTGCTTCCCCCCAAGAGCAGATTGGTTCCCTGAGTGTGTGTTATGGGCTAAGGGCCCTTCTCCAAGATCTTGGGTCTTGGCTTGATTAATTTTGCATGATAAGATTCAGATTCACAGTTATTTAAAGAAGTTGAGCTTTCAGTTTCCTAACTGGTGTGTGCTTTGCCAAGCTGCTGAAGAAACTAGTTTTCATTTATTATGGTCCTGCTTAATCTTTGTGGCCATATTTAATAGGATATGGAGATTTTCGGATGTAATTGTTAAAGGGGAGTCTTTTGCGCTTCATCTGCTCCTGGGCCCTATTGAAATTAGACGATGCAAGCGGTGAAGATTGATCTGGAAGATGTGGTTGCTTACTACCTGGTGGTTTGTTTGGATGACACGCAATGATGCTACTTTCCGTCAAATTCCAGTCGTCCTTAATAATCTTGTCCATAAAATCTTGGTTGATGTATATGCGGTTCTACGTATGCATCTTAGAGACCTCTCATTCCCTCTGAACAACGTTCACTCATTGATCGTTTCTTCTAATCCAGCGGATCCTGGTTGAGCTTGGCTTTGTTGTTTTGTTCGTAGTTTCTTTTTCTTTAGCTTTTTATTTTCTATGTTTTTGTTTTGTTTTCTATATTGTTCAGTTGATGGGTTCAACATTTTGTTGATCTTCGGGAGTGGTAGTGTTGATCTTCTTTAGGCTCAATGAAAATCATCATCCCACAAGCTTATCTTCAAACTGTTTGCTAACGTGTGAAAAATGTTTTAATAACTAGACCAGTGGGGAAGCTTAGTTGGAACAGGCCTAAGCTGTTAGGCAGGCAGTTGGGGTTTGATTCTCATGGGTGTTATTCTCCTTGGGGTAAATAAGAAAGTCGCTTTGTTTGTTTCACCTAATTTACATATGAAAATTAGAGTTTACTTATGAAACCTTTCACCTCCCAACTTTATTTTCCTGTGGAGCTCACAGTCATCATGGTTTTTTTTTTAATGTTAGATCATACGTTTGCTACGTAAGCCCATACGCATTACCCCCTGAATGGATTTACATATTCATTTTCCACACATAGGATGACTTTCTCATAATGAAAGGAGCCTTTTCTTATTGGTGGGAATGAAACAAATAACACCTACATGTGTAAATGATTAATTTCGCTCATCTCGGATTTAATTCCTACTTTCAAATAATGTACATTGTATCAGACTTAGTTTTATTTAATCAGATCATTTTTGGATTCATAACAACATTTTAGGTCGAATCTAATAAAGATTCAGATTAAGATCCAATTCAATTCCATTAACCATGCTTTGGATATGTTTTTACTGGATCCAATATTACCCCTTATAGTTAAGAACCGAATTCAATCTTAGATAATCAGTCTTTGTGTTTAGGACTGTCAACAAGTCAGGTCAGGGTAAAATAGGACGTGCTCATCTAACTGAATTTGAGTTTTGTTGGGTCACGAAAATAGAATCCAAGATCATACCTACGTAATTGTAAAGTTTTATTTTTGTTATATATATATATATTTATATATATATATGCTTATGTGGTAATACATTTGTATTAAATTAAACATGTTAAATGGGTTTTTTCTGGCTTTTTTTTTAATTTATTTTTTAAATTTTAACCATACAAATATGATTTATGTACTTGATTTTATAAGAACAAGCTCTTAATGTATCTTATTTGGACACATGGGTGAGTTTTTATAAGGCTAAAAAAACCAACAGTACAAAATCTTTATGGGAACTCCCAGCAAATGGAACATGCGGGTAAAAAATACTAAAAAAAAAGAAAAAACCTAAAAACTCATTTAACATATTTCGTTTAGCACGAATGTATTATGATATATATCCTCCGGTCGAGTACCTAACAAAAAATCCCGGTTGGGTTGGCCACTTGACAAAAATCATGACCCAAACCCGACCCGAATATGGCTTGGGTCAAGTTCGGGTCGACTCGAATATGATTCGATTCGTAATTTTTCATACTCATCGTAACTTCAATTCGTCAGATCGAGTATCCGGTACAAATCAGACCTGTTGACTGCTTTATTGGTGGGCTCTCCGACAGGGGGCCACCTGTCCCTGTAAAATTCATCAGTTTTAGGCATTTTTCGCTTGGACCCACTGGTGCAGGTCAAAGCTGGACCTGACCAGATGATTAAGCTGCCCCGGAAGGACTAGATCCACGAGCGCTCCGAACCAACCGGCAGGAACATTAGGAGGCGCCCACCGGTTCGGGGCAGCCAAAACAAGGAAGAGTAGGCTTTTGCGCTGCCCCAAATGCCGTGCAAAGCGACGTCTCGTGCTTAGCCACGCAGACGGGGCTCAGTTCCTAGACTCACGCTGACCGAGAACAGCTAAACCCAAGGTGGGTGTAAATGGATATGCTTCGGTCTACATCAATCATGATCCGATTTTAAATTTAAAATCCGTATCACTGAGTCCAATAAGACTGAAAACAACGTTTCACGTGAAAACATGAAGATCAAATAGACCCGGTTCGAAAAGTTGGTCTGAATCCAAATAGCATCGTAAAATAATCTGATTATGTAAATCAGAATCCAATTTGAGCACACATTTAAATCTTATTGATGGATCCGCATGTAGAAATTATTAGAGGTCCGACCGCACTTTGATCGATTTAAACCCATACTAGTAAGAGGTGTAGTGACAAAAGTTTAAAATGACAAGTTATCGCCAAGTTTTTTTCTCGTGAGATTTTGAATTCTTTTTATTTATCTTGAGTTTTTTGTTTTCAGGGAAATATCGGCTAAAAATTTATTAATTAATATTTAATAAATGAGATAAAATAAAATTTTTAGAAAACGATATGGGTTTAAGGACTTGTCCAAAATTGAAACTTCTAAATAAAATTATTTAAAACTTTAAAATATGAGTTTAATTTACAAGTTGGACTTTAGGGACCTTTCATATTCTCAACACATTTAAAGCTTTTAATTTTCACGACAGATTTTAGGAAACCGTTTTTTTTTTTGAAAGGCAAGCTGGGGTTTGGCAGGCATAGGAATGGCAGTGGATCGAGGCGGGGGACAAGGTCTCCACCCCCCGCCCAGTCTCAAAATCCTGCCCTCCATTCTGGCACTGGTTTTGATTTTAACCTTCATTCCTGCACAGGTTTTGATTTTAACCTCCATCCTCGTTTCATGTCCTCCATCCCCGGTCCATACGGGGCGAGGAGGGGCGGGCCCGTTTCCTCTCGGTCTACATACATCCCTAAAGAAAGATTGAGGGCAGAGCGGGAATCGAAGATGGGGATAAGACGGGAAAAGGCGTAAGTCGTCCTCCCTGCCTCCATCCTCGTTTCATGTCCTCCATCACCAGTCCAAACGGGGCAAAGTGGAGTAGAGCCAGTTTTCTCGTGGTCGACGGACATCCCTAGGCAGATGCAGACCCATACCAGTACATTGTTCAATAAGGTAAATTGTATAAAAAAGCACCTCCTTTTAATATGGATGTCAATATGTGGGGTGCTCTTTCCAGTAGTTGATCAATCCTCCCTAGCAAGCTGAGCCAAGTTTTTAACCAAAAAATGAAAATTACAATATGTATGTATCACTTTAACCCTTTCATAAATGTGCACAAAATCTACTAACTCTGTTAGGACCTTCCTGATGGATCCCCTAGGTCTTCATGGATCGGGAAGTTGGTAGAGTCTGCTTTGGCCGGGATAGCCAAGAGGTCCCCCGTTTCATTTCCCTTGCTTTCTAAAAATGCACTCTTCCACGTTATTTTCTTTAACCTTTCGCTCTAAGTCGAACAGTTGATCACTAGGAGGGTTGTTAACACCCATGTTCCTCCAGCCCAATGAAGCAGGTTATATGTCCCCCCCCCCCCCCCGAAACACGCAGGTGTGTGTTCTCGGGTCTGAATGAGTGTCACATATGTAATCACGTGGGGCTCATTTTCCCGTGTATGTTGGCATCACTTAGCATCATAGTTTGCTGCGTTTACAAAGACTTACGTATCCTTTCCCAGCATTAGCGTCATAAAATAATGTTTTGAGGAAATGACAAAAATGTTCTTCTGCTAGAAAGGGTTAAAATCATCATCATTTTCGCCTTAAGGAGTAAACTTCTCTGCTTTAATAGGAACTCCTCTCAATATGTCGCCCTAAACGTTCCAGATCACCCTTTGACAATGCACCATCTGCTGTAACAGGAGCTCCGATTGACGATGCACCCTTTGCCATCGTCTGCTGCCATCAGAGCACCCTTTATCGCTTTCTGATATCATTGGAGTACCCTTTGCCATCGTCTGCTGTCGCTGGAGCACCCTTTGCCATCGTCGTCGTCTGTTATTTCTAGAGCATCATTTGTTGTCGTCTGTTTGTGAGAAATAGTTGAACTACCAACAAAATCATTCTGTTTATTGTTCATCATGATACCAGGGTGCAAGTATCGAACTGAGTAAACAAAGAATAACGATTTACAACAGAATAATGGTGGCAACGTCAAATTGAGTAGAGTAGCGATTTATAATAGAAATCAGATAAGTGAGTAGCGATTTATAATAGAAATGAATTCAAAGAGTAACAATTTACAATAAAAATCAGATAAGAGAGTAACAATTTACAGTAAAAAACAATTTAGAGAATAACAATTTATAATAGAAATCAGATAAAAGAGTAGCGATTTACAGTAGAAATTAATTCAGAAAGTAACGATTTATAATAGAAATCAGATAAGAGAGTAGCGATTTACAATAGAAATCAGATAAGAGAGTAGCGATTTACAGTGAAAGTCAAATCAAAGAGTAGCGATTTATAATATAAATCAGATAAGAGAGTAGCGATTTACAATAGAAATCAAATAAGAGAGTAGCGATTTACAATAAAAATCAAATCAAAGAGCAGCGATTTACAATAGAAATCAGATCAGAAAGTAATGATTTACAGTAAAAATCAAATCAGAGAGTAACGATTTACAGTAAAAATCAGATTTCTACTATAAATAGCTACTCTCTAATCTGATTTTTACTGTAAATCGCTACTCTCATATGTGATTTTTACTGTAAATCACTACTCTCTAATTTGATTTTCACTGTAAATCGCTACTCTCTTATCTAATTTCTACTGTAAATCACTACTCTCTTATTTGATTTCTACTATAAATTGCTACTCTCTTATCTGATTTCTACTATAAATCGCTACTTTCTGATATGATTTTTACTGTAGATCGTTACTCTCTTATCTGATTTTTATTGTAAATCGCTACTCTGATTTGATTTCTACTGTAAGTCATTGCTCTCTAATTTGATTTCTACTTTAAATCACTGCTCTCTAATTTGATTTATACTGTAAATCGCTCTTTTCAATAGAGCGAGAATAAAAAAAATCACGGCTGTTCAGAGAAAAATCTTATTGCTCTTTTCAATAGTTATAAGAAAGAAAGAAAAGAAAGAATTTATACAAGTCAAGGACGACAACCCTAAACCTAAACAAGTTGGGTCTGATCCATATGAAAGCGAGTCTCAAACATAAGCCAAAAAAAAATAAAAAAATCTTTCACGAGGCATTGCCCCCCCACGACCCCTCACCAGGGGCGCCCCTCCTGGACCCCTGCTTGCTGACCGTGCAGTGGGACCTGCACCGGGGGAACCCCCGAACCCCCCTTTCTGTAAGAGAAAAAACTATGAATCAGACTCCACAACTCATCAGGCAGGAACGAGAAGGCGACATGTGTTGTAACACAAGCTAAAAACAAATGCGAAACGTGCAAATATATTTACGGTGAGTGGGAGGACATTTTCATCCAACTTATATCTATCTTACGAAAGGACATTTTCGTTAAAAGCATATCTATTTTTTTATATGTTATTTTATTATAAAGTCATCGTGAGCAACATTGGCATATGAATTATCGTGGGTCCCAAGATATTACTCCGTACACACAGAAACACACAAATTTGTGTTTCAGGGAGAACACGCACCACCCTCTCCCAACCCAACAAGATCGCGGGCCAGAGAGGGGAAGTTTTCTTTTTAAAACTCTGTTTTAAACTTTTAAAAGCCTCTTTTTCTTTATTCTTGTTTTTTTTTTCTTTTTTTTTTCTCATGAATCATTTCGACTTGGGTACCAAACCTGTCCCCAAGGATAAAGTGGGAGGGAATTTAAAACAGGTCTTGCGGGCCATTTTCTGCCATCACCATAGGACGGATTCAACAACGATCCAATGAGTGGGAGATTGCACCACAATGAGAACACTCTCATACACTGCTTCTTGATGAATAGTCTCCCATTTTCAACTTCTATATCGTCCATCGGGGTTGGCCGGAGGTTCAAAGACACTTCAAACTTCATTCGAGCGAATTGCAAACGCTCTCCGGCCCTGGTGAAGTAATCAATTTCCAAGAAATCCCCTCCCAGCGCATTAAAAAGATAGTTTAACGAGAATTTATTCACTTAAAAACAATGTTGTTCAATGCATTTTAAATGGATTTAAAAGCAAGGGTCTCTTTTTTTTATTTTAAATCTCTCGTTAAAACGTAAATATCATGATAAAAACACAATATTTAGGATTTGTCAAAATTATCGTGATATTTTAAAGTTTAAAATGATAAGCTAATATATCGTATTTTTTTGTGATATTTTCAAAATATCGCCCATCTTTGTCATTATAGTTGGAGGAGATGAACCCAAGTGCGTAGAAACACAAGTGGATCAAGTGCAATAATATTACACACTTTCAATATACCACTGCACCTGGCAGTCCTCCATCTGATGGTGCGCTCCATAGCTGACAAGTGCGACTCAGGTGCAATCACATTGCACAGTTGAGTGTCCCACTCCACCTGGCCATCCTCCATCTGATGGTGCACTCCATATTTGACGAGGGTGATCAGTTATGGGACCCAACAGAAGATAGAGGGCAAATCAGGTGCAACGGCACACTAAAGCATGCAATGTGATTGCACCTGATCTGCCTTCATAACTGACAGGATGCATCTAAAAAGATGGAGGGCAACCAGATACAGCAGCACACTAAATGTGTGCAATGTGATCTCACCTGATCCACCCTTGCAGAAACCCTTGGGCCAAGCTAAACAAGTTTGCATTAGGACAATGAGGAAGAACCTAAGATTCAGGACTGGTTCTTCTTTACGTCTAAATCTGAGGATGGACTCAACCAAGATTCAGCCCATCTTTGACTCTATTTGTCAAAGAGGCAGCATCAGGTGCAATCACGTTGCACAAATGAAATATGCCACTGCACCTTATTACCCTTCATCTTCTTTCGTACAGCCTGCCAGATTGCGCGCAACAGCAGATGGATATCTACCCATCTCTAGTGTGACCCGCTTGGTCAGACATATGAGTTGGGAGAGACTAGGGGTGGGCAACGGGTCGGGTCGGTCCGGGCTTATTAGGTATTGTGCTGAAACTTGGCTCATTATATACGTGGGCTGGGTCTGCATCTGCCCACAATCAAACGGGCTGGCTTTATAGACTTGAGTTATTTATTAATTTTTTAATAATATAAAAATTAAAAAAAACTAACTATTGCATGGTAACTTAGTAACTATTACTATTCACTTAATTAGTTACATTATTTTTTTGAAAACTAGAAAGATAATTAATTAGGTGCATGACAAGTTGGGAACTTGTTAATTTTTACTATTTATAAATGGATTTGGGTTGGGCCGGACTCCGCCAATTTGCCGATCCATGGGCGTTTCATCAAACTCGGGCCCATTAAGAACCAGGCCAAAACCCGACCTGTTAATAAATGGGCTGTCATACCTGGGCCGGGCCGAGTTCTAAACGCACCTTGGCCGTGCCGGAACCGGGAGATGCCGACCCTAAGTTTGGACGTCTTGAGAATTTCAGTTTCAAGGATGTTGAACGAGTATATTTCTGAGGTGACGTCTACCCCTTGGGCCAGAGATACACGAGTCCAGGAGCGTCTTGAGAATCTCCGATTCAAAGATCCGATAACCTAAAATTGGAAAAAATCACGGATCCGGTGTACAGGTGATCTGCAAAAACAATGAGCACCATAATGACTGCCAATGAACACGTCGCCCCACAACTTGCACAAGGACTGTGTGATTGAAGCAATGGACGGTGAGGATGTGAGATCACTTTCTTAAAGTGATTTGACATCTCATCTGCTGTCCACCAGATTAGATCAGATCTAAGGTATTCGAACATGCACCATTTTAATGTCTATAAATATACATGGTAAAGCTAAAACCATATTCTGAAACCCATCGGATTTAGCCAGTACTAGTTTAAACTCTCTTTTAAATCCATGGTTAGATGGAAACTCAAAGGTCCAAAAGTGCACCCACTTCCCATTGATCTTATTTATCTAATTTACATGGGATTAGGGGTGGGCAATGGGCCGGGCAACCCGGTGGGCCAAGCCGATCTGGTGCACTATGGGTCTGGTTTGGGTCAAGGTTTTAGGCCTTGATCCGTTAGTTACCAGGTTGAACCCCGTTATATAAATGGGTCGGGTCAGCCCATGGGCTATCGGGCTGACCCGATGGACCTGAGCAACTTAATTAATTTTTTAGTAGTTTGTTGCATAGTAACTTGGTATCTATTATTATTTACCTAATTAATTGCATTGATTATAAATGGAATAAAAAGATAATTAGATGAGTGCATTAACATTTCACTTAATTCACTGCTTTTGGTTTTATAGAAATTAATTTATGACATCATTCAAAAATAACCTACAAATGGGTTTGGGTTGAGCTGGAACAACCCTTCTGAACATTGGCCCAGTGGGTCAATGGGCCGAGTCACGGGCTGCTCTTCAAAGCCAAACCTATTAAGAACGAGACTAAAGCCCGGTCCATTAATGAATGGGTCGGGCCACACTTAAAACCCAATAGACTAAACTCTAAATGGGCCTGGGCCAGCACAATGTCCACCCCTAAATGGGATCTACCTATGTAATATAAGATCCATGCCTTTCTCAAAAACTTGTTTCTATCAATCTTTCTCCACTCCAAAACCCTAACAATGAAAAAAAAAAATTGTGTTTAAACCAAATATAATAAAAAAAGATATTAGTTCATGTCATAGTTCAAGCAAGAGCTATGATTGGCTAAATTTCCATCGGTCATGCTCAGCACGGGTTTGATGTAGGGGTGGCAAAACCTGACACTACCCGCCAACCCGACCCGCCAACCCGCCTCTTGGGCGGGTCCGGGTTTGGAAAAAATGAACCCGTTTAATAAACGGGTCGACCCGCCTAACCCATTTATTAAACGGGTTGGGTTCGTGTTAGGGGTATGCCAACCCGCCAACCCGCCAACTCGTCTGCCAACCCGACCCGTCAACCCGACCCACCAACCCGCCAACCTGACCCGCGAACCCGTTTACCCGACCCAACCCATTTATTAAATGGGTTGGCGGGTCGTGTCGGGTTACCCGTTTATCAAACGGGTCGGGTTCGTGTTTGCCACAGCCGACCCGTTTAATAAACGGGTCAGGTTCGGGTTGAGGTATGCTGACAGGCCAACCGGACCCGATTGCCACCCCTAGTTTGATGGACTACCCTGAGTTTACTCTGTGGAAAGGCGGGCCCAATAAGTGACGTGCATCTTTAAAAAGGTTCTTGGTCATAAAAAAGAATCTGATTAAATTCATCCAAATTAGAGAGAGATTTAGACGCATTTGCTGATGATTGCAAGGTTTAGCTTACTAGAATCACTTGGACTTTATTTTATGAATGAAGTTGATTTTCAAATGGATTCAGAAAAGCAGCCTGAATCAGATTTAATCAAATAAGTTTGAATTGGTCTATTTTTAAAATTGTTTTTGTAACATAGATAAAAAATAAAAATACTCAAAATTTATCTAACATAAAAGAAAATTTTAGAAAATGAAGAAACTTACGACATTTCAATCAATTCTAAAATATGCACCCAGTGTAAACAAACAAATTTAAAACAAAATACCAATTATTCCCAAAGAAAAAAAAGAAAAAACTGATTCAGCTATGATTCAGTCAGTATTGGGCCAATTCGGGGTTGAATCACCCAATTTCACGTGGGGCCTAGATCAGCATTGTATGGAATCGATTTTGGGCCAATACGATTTGAAGTGGCCAATTCAAGCCAATTTGAATTGATATGCTTATTACAATGTTTGATTTAACTTTAACTACACTAGACTTGGTCCTCAAAGAGTTGGATCAACCCCTGTTCCCATTGATCCATAAAGAAACAAAGTGTTACTACTACCAATCCACTGGATCCGAATACCCAATAATCCAATTAGACAAAGCGATACATCGTTGCTCACAAAAAGAATGCGTCATTGATTTTTTTTTTTGGATTTATAACCTCAAGAAACTGCACCCGGCATGAAGAACTAGTGTCGCTGGCTCAGCCTGCCCTACAGGGTTGCCCAAAGAGTTGAAGTGGTTGATGTAAAAAGAACAGGCCATTGAACTTGATCAATTACTCCATCAAACTGAAAACTCATTGCAACATTTACAAGAGATGTATCATGTCATACATTGTATTCTTCTATGAGATTAAAGTGGCATTAATTTGCGCAGAGAGCATATAAAGTAAAACAACATTTGACAAGGTGATCATAAAACACCAATATAAGATGTAACATTTGCCTTTTTCCATACATGGAAAGAAAGTTGATGAGGCACTTCCAAAGCATCTGTTACTTTTACAAAATCTTCCCATAGGGACTTTTTTCAAACACTATTTAGCCATAATTTTTTTAAAAAAGTCCATACAATTGTTTTATTTGTATAAATATTTTTTGCTAGGCCAAGAAAAAATCCCCCTCACCCATTGCACTTTGGTTAGAACTGCCATGTTATTATATAATTATTTTTTTTCATACCATCAAGGGTACATAAATCTCCATTAAAACATGGCTAAGATATTTTTATTATCTATGGTGTATTGTTTCAATGCACAAAGATGGAACATTTGCATCTCTTTCTATGTTAATAATATGTATTATTTAAATAAATTAAATTTTAATGACATATTTTATTTAGATAAATCAATATCATTGATACTTTTTAAGTTCTATAGGTTATTTGTCGATTGTAACCTACCATGTGCTGGCATACATGAGAGAACCCACAACACTAGCATATGAAATTAAATTTTCTTCATGGATTGCCGTTCATCATCATTCTTGGGTCTCATCTCAACACTGAGCTTAATGGTCTTAGTCATTGGTGTATTGTTAGGCTTACAACTTGACATATTGAATATCTCCAAAACATGATCTAGATAACTCCCTTGAGACAATCTCCAACAATTTTTATTCTCAAAACATAACTAGCTTCACCAAAATCTTTCATAAAAAAACAAAGATGAAAGTCACTGCTTTGTCTCACTGATGAGTCTCAAACCACTACTAGCAATAAGAATGTCTTCTACATAAAGATATATAAACAACACTACTCCAACTAACCTTATGATATATACAATGATCACATTGGTTCATAGAAAAAATGTAAGAAATAAGTGAATCATGAAATTTATTATATCACTGTCTTGATGTTCTTTTTCGAAACCTTAAACCCTTCTACTTGTGCCATATAATTTTTTTATTTAAATATCTATTAAAAAACACAATTTTAACATTCATTTGATGCAAGTCAAGATGATGGAAGACCACATAAGACAATAAATCTCGAATGAAAGTGAATTTGGCAACTTGAGAGAATATCTTATTATAATTAATTCCTTCTCGTTGATTATAGCCTTTGGCTACTAAACAAGCTTTATATTTTTCAATAAACCCATCATCTTTGAACTTCCTTTTAAAGATCTACCTGCATCCGAAAGTGTGATATCTTTCTCGCTAGTCAACAAGAGTCTAGACTTTATTATGCATGATTGAATCATATTCATCTTTCATTACAACTAATCATTCATTAGAATTGGGTAATTACAAAGTCTCATTATATGTGACAGGATTCTCATCGAACATATCGACAATTGTAGTATGATGAATAATATTAACAAAAACAAAAAAAGAAAAAATAAGTTATTGTCATTGCGCCTAGGTTAGGAACCTAAAAATCTTCTCGATTCTTAGTTTAAGATAGGAAATCCCAGTTGGCCCTATATCTAACTACACTTTCCAAAACTAAGTCTATCTCTCATTAAATAATATTAATTAATAAATTAAAACCATTTAAAAAATTATAGGCATTTTAGGGATACCAAAATAGTATCCAATAATTCTGGTTTTTACGAACATGCTTAAAAATTTTGATTTATAAAAACTTGTTTGGTAAATCATGATTTTGACTCAATAAACTTAATTATTATTATATATTAATATAACTCACATTGAAAGACATACTAAATGTTTGAATCGTATGGTGTGCTCATGCTAGGTACCGTAATAAGTATTGAAAATGGAAAATGATCGTACTGTATGAAAAAAATGATGCACTTTTCAAAATGCCCTATAATTTTTGAAATATGCCCAATGTCCAAATTTGTAGTTTTTTAGCTATAAAAGAGCCTTTTTACCCTTTGCACAAACGAATTTCCTTCAGATATGCAAACTTTCTCCCAAATATCTAAATACACGAATTTCCTATCACATATGAGATTTTTTTTTCTAAATATGCGAAATTTCTCTCAAATATGCAAATTTTCTCCCAAATATGAGAATATGCAATTTTTTTCCCAAATATGTAAATTTTTTCCCAAATATGCAAATTTCTTCCTAAAGGCTTTAGTGACCATTTTGAAGCATAGTTAAAGGTGTTTTTTACCTTTCACTTTTGAAGCACCATTAAGGTTTTTTTACCTTTAGCGACACTTTTATAAATACTAGGCATGAGGCCCTTTGTTTGACATGTCTGACATCCACAAATACAATACGATATTCGCAAACCATGAGATGCAAAGGTCCCTAAAATGTCAAAATTATTGGAGGAGTATGGAATAGGGGTGGCAATTGTGTCGGGTTGGTGGGTCGACCCGACAGGTTGGCGGGTCAACATACCTTAACCCGAACCTGACCCATTTATTAAACGGGTCGGCTATGGCACACACGAACCCGACCCATTTAATAAACGGGTAACCCGACACGACCCGCCAACCCATTTAATAAATGGGTTGGGTCCGGTAAACGGGTTCTCAGGTTCGTGTGTCAGGTTGGCGGGTCGGGTTGACGGGTCGGGTTGGCGGGTCGGGTTGGCGGGTAGAGTTGGCGAGTTGACGGGTCGGGTTGGCAGACGGGTTGGCGGGTTGACCCACCCGCCTAACCCATTTATTAAACGGGTCAGCCGGGTTGGCGGGTTGGCATACCTCCAACCCGAACCCGACCTGTTTAATAAACGGGTTATGCGGGTCGACCCGTTTATTAAACGGGTTGGCTTAAGCCCAACCCGAACCCGCCTAAGAGGCGGGTTGGCGGGTCGTGTCAGGTTTTGCCACCCCTAGTATGAAACTTGATTTTTTACCTTAATATAAATCCTTAATTTTTGTGGATCCAACTTCGCGGTAAGTTGGCAGGGGGTTGCGCCCCTTGCTCGAAAGGTGAGGGTTTGAGAGCGTGATGTCCCAAAGCAAAATTGTTGGAGGGTAATTCTATAATTTTATCCAAAATAAGTTGTCCTAGACTCCTCATATTTAAAGAGGGCAATCATCTTTTGTAAGTGGAGCATCTCAATCTTAATAGTGGAACTTAGTGTGGTCGTGGATGTAAGCAAGTCTTGTTGAAGTATGTAAAATCTTTGTTCTTTATGTGGTTGATTTTCTCCTCTTCTTTCCATTTTTTATTTCTTTGATTTATCAATAGTGTGATTTATTGATAGTGTGCTGAGTCATTCTCGAATACAAACATATTTTATTAAAATCGCATAAGGGGCACAACCATGAGGACGTTCTCAAATATGTGAGGACATTCACATGCGAAGGTTAGGGCATTCACAAATATAACAATATTTAATTAAAAAAAGTATGCACATTTTGGGGACCTTCGCAACCATGGGTTGCGAATGTCCCAAAAATGTGTGAGCCTCCTTTTAATAAAATTGCATAAGGGGTAGAGGCAGGGAGATATTCATAAATGTGAGGAGGAAATTTGCATATTTAGATATTTAGAAGGAAGTTTGCATACCTGGAGGAAATTTACTTGTGTGAAGGGTAAACAAGTTTTTTTATAGTTGAAAATTTATGAATTTGGACGTCGGGCATATTTCAAAATTTATAGGGCATTTCAGAAAATGAGTCATTTTTGTCATACAGTATGATCATTTTTCGTATTGGAAAAGACTTTCTTACCCAATGCATGGATATATAGACCAATAATTGACACGTTAATTGTACAAGACCAAAGTTCGCTTAGCCAACTCCAACTCGAAGGTCACCAACGAGTATAGTTGCTAACTCTCGTCTCTCTAAAGAGTTATCTGCCCTTTGCACAACGAAATGTCAAACCGACATAGAAAGACAATGGGAGTCTCCGGCATGTTCCACTGTTTTCTATTGGGTCCTTAGATGGTTTCCTCGAGAGGGTGGTGTATGTTCCCCCCCGATGATTCACTGAATCCCACGTCTGTGTTTGGGGCTTTGAATGAGCACCACGTATACAAGCACATGGGGCTCGTATTCCCGTGTATGTTGACATAACTTTGCATCGGACTCTGGTGTTGTTGCAAAGACTTAAGTACCCTTTCTTGCTATTCTTCTCATAAAGTGATGGCTTGAGAAAATGACAAAAATGCCTTTCATTCAAAAAAGAAAAAACAAACAGTTCAAAAAAAGGACAAACATGTCCTCCATCCAGAAAGTCGAGGATGATGTTGACTCTTCAAAGTCTTCTTCTTCTTTCTCCGTAAAACACTGTAAAACCATCTCTCTCTCTAGAGAAGAAATCAAGGGAGGATTCTTGAAAAGACTTAAGTGCCCCAAAGATGATTATTTAAGACCTAGTCTTTGCATTGCAGAATTATCTGAGAAAGAAATCTCCCCTGGAGGAGGCCATGAACATCAACCCTCTCACTCTCTCTCTCCCTTCTCTTTCTGCTTTTGTGCACATCCAGTAGAAGATCCTACATTGCTCCATCAAGCACCGACTGACCTGCACATTGACTGTTGTGGAGCCTGATTCAGAGTTTTTACCCTTACAGGAGGAGGGTTTGGGGGCTCCTCCCAGCGTGAGTATCATCATTCAACTAAATGAGTTGTAGATCCTGATTCAGAGTTTTTACCCTTACAAGATAGGGGTAAAATCTCATCTCACTCTCTTTGCCTTCTCTCTCTACTTCTGTGCACATCCAACAAACGATCCAACATTTCTTCATCAAACACCGACTGACCTGTACACTAACTGTAGCATCGTTCAACTTGATGAGTTGTGGAGCCTGATTTAGAGTTTTTGCCCTTACAGGAGGGGGGTTTGGGGGCTCCTCCCAGTGTGGGTAGCATCATTCAACTTGAAGAGTTGTGGAGTCTGATTCAAAGTTTTTACCCATTCATATTTTAAGGCATTAGATTTCATGTTTGAACATCCACGCATGTGCAGTTTGCTTTCATCATGTTCAGTTGCTTTCTAGATTATACTTTGAATTCTGGTGCATTTTAGATCTATCAATTTGTATGTAACCAGAGCTCATTTTAATCTGAATATTTTACTGCAACTTTATGCATATGTCTTCATGCTCTCCACTAAAAATCAGATCATTCTGAGTTTGTTGGCCCACTTTAAAAATCGAGATTCACAACCTGTTATTTTGCACCGTCAGGATTTTAGCAGAATCAAGACCAACTTGCGGGAGTGATTTCTCCCTAACCAGAGATGATCTTTCCAATCCGTAAAAAGGGTTTTTTTTAAATTAAATATAGTTTGTTCATACCAAATTTCAGCGATTTCTATGGTGGTTTCATACCAATTTTGGATCGAAAACCATAACCATGTCACCCTGTGTCATTTTAACAACTCAGATTTTGATCCATTTTGTTTGAATTTTATTTCCCTAATGGGAGATCATTTTTTAATTTTGTAAAACGGGTTCTTTTTGTTTATGTGTCTAGTTCATCCTTGTAAATTTTCAGAATTTTTAATGGTCAATTACTATTTTATTTTGATTAAATACCAGAACCTTGTATCCAGATTTTATAAATGTTCTCATTTTGGCCTCCATATCATGACTGTTGTAGCACTTCTTCAACAAATTGTTATTTGATTGACAATATTCTTCAGCAAATTGTTGTTATGATTTTTTTGGGTCTCTAATGAGTCCCTACTATGATTTGTAGTATTTTTGGGTCTCCAACGAGTCTCACAATGATTTATAGTGTTGTTCAGTCTTTTAACTATGATTTATGGTGCTTTGAGATCTCCAACAAGCCACACAGCGATTTGTAGTGTTTTTCGGTCTTTTAACTATGATTTATAGTGTTTTCGGGTCTCTAACGAGACCCACAACGATTTATAGTGTTGCTGGATCTCGTTATAGCGATTTGTAGTGTTTCTCGCTAAACACTACAGCGATTTGTGATACAAATCGCTATCCGAATCAGGACCAACTTGTCAGGGCCATATCTCCCTAACTAGAGATCGGATTTCAAATCCGTAAAAAGTGGTGTCTTCGTTATGAAATCTAGTTTATTACTGTAAATGTTCAACGATTTCTATGGTCATTTGATACCCCATTTGGATCTAAAACCAGACCCCTATCAGTCTGCATTATTTGAGTGACATAGGTTTTTATTTCATTTTGTAAGAGTCATATCTCCCCAACGGAAGATCATTTTCCAAATCCGTAAAAAGGCTTTTCTTCCTCTATGTGTCTAGTTTATATCTGAAAAGTTTTATAACTTTTTATGCTCATTTGATATTTCAAACCTGTTAAAAACCGAGACATGTTATTATTCCGTTTTAAGTGAGTGAATGGAAGTTAATTATAACTTGTTGGAAACATGTCTCGGTTTTTAACAGGTTTGAAATAATAAATGAGCATAAAAAGTTATAAAACTTTCTAGATATAATTTAGACACATATAGGAAGAAAACCCTTTTTACGGATTTGGAAAATGATCTTCCGTTGGGGAGATATGACTTTTACAAAATGAAATAAAAACCTATGTCACTCAAATAAGGCAGATTGATAGAGGTCTGGTTTTAGATCCAAATGTGGTATCAAATCACCACATAAATTGCTGAAAATTTACAAGAATAAACTAGACTTCATAACAAAGACACCACTTTTTACGGATTTGAAATCCGATCTCTGGTTAGGGAGATATGGCCCTGACAAGTTGGTCCTGATTCGGATAGCGATTTGTATCACAAATCGCTGTAGTGTTTAGCGAGAAACACTACAAATCGCTATAGCGAGATCCAGCAACACTATAAATCATAGTTAAAAGACTGAAAAACACAACAAATCGCTGTGTGGCTCGTTGAAGACCCCAAAGCACCATAAATCATAGTTAAAAGACCGAACAACACTATAAATCATTGTGAGACTCGTTGGAGACCCAAAAATACTACAAATCATAGTAGGGACTCATTAGAGACCCCAAAAAATCATAACAACAATTTGCTGAAGAATATTGTCAATCAAATAACGATTTGTTGAAGAAGTGCTACAACAGTCATGATATGGGGGCCAAAATGAGAACATTTATAAAATCTGGATACAAGGTTCTAGTATTTAATCAAAATAAAATAGTAATTGACCATGAAAATTTTTGAAAATTTACAGAGATAAACTAGACACATAAACAATAAGAACCCGTTTTACAGAATTGAAAAATGATCTCCCATTAGGGAAATAAAATCCAAACAAAATGGATCAAAATCTGAGCCGTTAAAATGACACAGGGTGACGGGGTTATGGTTTTCGACCCAAAGCTGGTATGAAACTACCATAGAAATCGCTGAAATTTGGTATGAACAAACTAGATTTAATTTAAAAAATAACCCTTTTTTTGGATCAGAATGATCATCTCTGGTTAGGGAGAAATCACTCCCGCATGTTGGTCCTGATTCTGCTAAAATCGTGACGGTGCAAAATATCAGGTTCTGAATCTTGATTTTTAAAGTGGGCCAAACAAACTCAGAATGATCTAACTTTTTTTGGAGAGCATAAAGACATATGCATAAAGTTGCAGTAAAAAATTCAGATTAAAATGAGCTATGGTTACATACAAATCGATAGATCTAAAATGCACCAGAATTCAAAGTATAATCTAGAAAGCAACTGAACATGATGAAAGCAAACTGCACATGCGTGGATGTTCAAACATGAGATCTAATGCCTTAAAATATGAATGGGTAAAAACTTTGAATCAGACTCCACAACTCTTCAAGTTGAATGATGCTACCCACGCTGAGAGGAGCCCCCAAACCCCCTTTCTGTAAGGGCAAAAACTCTAAATCAGGCTCCACAACTCATCAAGTTGAACGATGCTACAGTTAGTGTGTAGGTCAATCGGTGTTTGATGGAGAAATGTTGGATCGTTTGTTGGATGTGCACAGAAGTAGAGAGAGAAGGGAGAGAGAGTGAGATGGTTGATGTTCATGGCCTTTTACAGGGGGAACTCTTTGCCTCCCTTGATTTCTTCTCTAGAGAGAGAGGGTTTTACAGTGTTTTACAGAGAAGGAAGAAGAAGAATATGATGATGAAAAGTTCAAACAAACATTTTTTATGGATCAGGTTTGTTTCGTCGGATGACCATCGGGAGGAGCCCCCAAACCCTTCTCCTGTAAGGGCAAAAACTCTGAATCAGGCTCCACAACAAATCAAGTTGAACGATGCTATCCACATTGGGAGGAGCCCCCAAACCCTCCTCCCACGCTGGGATGAACCCCCAAACCCTCCTCCTGTAAGGGTAAAAACTCTGAATCTGGCTCCACAACAGTCAATGTGCAGGTCAGCCGGTGCTTGATGGAGCAATGTAAGATCTTCTGTTGGATGTGCATAGAAGCTGAAATAGAAGGGAGAGAGTGTGTGAGAGGGTTGATGTTCATGGCCTCCTCCAGGGGAGATTTCTTTCTCAGATAATCCTGCAGTGCAGAGTCTGGGTCTTAAATAATCATCTTCGGGGCACTTAAGTCTTTACAACCACTCCTTTTCAAGAATCGTCATTTTTTTTGGCACCAATGGAGGAGAGGGTACTTAAGTCTTTGCAATCGCATCAAACTCCAAAGCTAATTAATGCTGACAAACATGGGGATACGAGACACACATGCTTACATACGTGGTGCTCTTTGGGACCCCCGAGCATGAGATGTAGCTAACTGCCCTGTTCGGGGGGGGGGGGGGGAACATATAACCTGCTTTGTTTTCCTCATACTAGCACCGTAAGTTCATCTCCTAAAGAGTTTTTTTTAGGTCTTACCATACAAAAAAATCAAAGAAGACACACTGCATTACCCCGACTTATTACCCCGACTTACTAAGAATTTATCCCTAACTTGACATGTGAGACATCAAATGTAGTGCATCTGAAAAATTCTGAGGCTAGGGTTTTCATATGTCATAATAACATAATTCATGTTTACTTTCAAATGAGCTCATCATGCAAATAACCTATTAGTACCACAATTTAATCTTGTAAGCCACGATGGCATGCAATAATACAAAATTATTCATAAACATAACACAAATATATTTAGTTAAAATATTCATGAATTTCATTAAAAATTATGCAAAGCCATAAGAAAATCCCACAGCAACAACAAGTCGAGCTTGAACACCTTCTCTTCTGTCAGTTTGGCTGGTTTACCGTCTCTAATTGCAACAGGAGGCACCCCTTATGAGTTTTGAACCATGGTTGCTTCATATCAGGTGATAAACCATGATTGTAGCTAGAAATTTCCAATAAACGAAAATTTACATCAATTTGATCTAGAAGTAGCTAGTCTAAAAAAAAGGTGTTTTTCACCGAGTAGTTTTACATAAAACGTTTTACCATCACTCTCATTTGCATGTTAATTGATCCTCTTTGGAAATTGGTCCAAGAACGTCATTCCAATGTCCAACCACCTTGATTAAGCTTGACTATGAAAAAGTACAAAAATAAAAGATAAAGGAAGAAGAAAAATAAAAACAAAAAGCAATAAGTGGGTTAATAATGCTCATCTTAAAAGCATGCTTTGCGTATTATCTGTGCAAAACAGGTGAAGGAAGAAGAAAGAGAAACAGATAAAAAAAACAAGAAAAGAACCATCATTCATACATGAGAAGGGAAAAATTACAAGCTTTTCATCACTTATGATGATTCCAATGGAAAGGATTGGCAAGACAAAAGGAAGCTCATTTACTACTTTTGGCTTTTCTTGTGGCACAATGCCTTCACCCACCGGACTCCGTTCTTTATCCGAGTGGAAGCAGAAGATTTGGAAGCCTTGTTCTTTTTGGCTGTTGCTTCTTCTGAGTTTGGTGGGGGTGGTTCTGATGATGAAGGTGCTTCAAATGTGTCCCATTGATCTGCCCATGACATCCCATTGGATGAATGGATTCTTTCCATTGAACTCTCTCTCTCTCTCTCTCTCTCTCTCTGGCTTATTGTCACAAATAGCCAGCCATTCAAAGGATACCTTTTGGTCTGAGTTGTTATGATTGCTTAGAGCCACACGTTCTTAACAGATGAGGATTCATTGTCAGAATGTTTACTTACATGATTAAGTATTTTAATCACCTAAATAATTCCATAAAACAGTGTCATGTAATGCCAACTTATGCCATTAGAATGAATCAGTATTTGAGATATTGGTCCATTCTATACAGCACTATTTAAATCTCTGTCACAGAGATGCGATGACACTCAATGCAGGTTCGACACTCAAAGTTTGATTTTTTTTTTTTAAATACGACATGGGGACATGGATTTTTTAGGCTTTTAATCAGTAAAAGCTATTCTTGATATTTTAATATTTCCAAATGTTTTTAATTAAATATTATTACAAACTAAATAAATATTATTACAAATAATAAAAATATCCATACAAATCTGTGTCCAAATAATCGTGTCTTGTCCTAACTTGTCTGATCATGTCATCAAGGACACACCAGCCAAAATGCCGTATCCATCTAAGGCCTCTCTCTCTCTCTCTCTCTCTCTCTCTCTCTCTCTCTCTCTCCAAAAGAGAGTGGTCAACAAATGCCGAAACTGACATCATATAAGCATATCTAAGAAGGGAAAGAGAGAGAAGACCAGTCAACAAATGGCACAAATAGTCCTTGTCCATTTGCTCTTATTCAAAGAAAAGGGACCGAATAAAACGGGTCTCTAGATAGCACAAATATGTCTGGCAATGGGTTGGATCGGTTGGGCTGACCCAACAATATCTTGTTATTTATTTTTTGCGTTTTGCTCAAAGAAACTGTCTGAGGATCAGAGACCTAGTCGCCCTAGCTCTGCCTAGGGATGGCAGTAGGGCGGGGCGGGGGACAAGGTTTCCACCCCCGCCCCGCCTCAAAATTTTATCCTCCACCCCCGCCCCGCCTCCGCGGCGGGGATGGATTTTATCCTCCACCCCCGCCTCCATCCCGGTTTCATACCCTTCATCCCCGGTCCAAACGGGGATGAGGCGGGGCGGGCCCCCGCTTTCCCTCGGTCCACTGCCATCCCTAGCTCTGCCTGTTATACTTACCATCGCTGTCCTGGCAGGGTCAAAGTCCGAGGGCTTAGAGTTGGGGTTAGATTTGCTTGGTTTGAAATTAACCAAATTATAAAAAATCAAAACCTGATCCAACTCAGCTAGGTCGATCACCGAGGGAAAGTACAACAATACAAGGGTACAAAGGTAATTTACTAATATTTAATGGATTCCTTCAATTACTGATACACATGAGTAACTAGGTCAAGTATACCCGATCCAAACTGATGTGTCTCAAGCCCATTAGACTCAATTTTGATAGACCCACCGGGATCAGGCTTGGAAGCTATACTCATATTAAAAAAAAAATGGGTAAGAAAAATTGGGCTCGAACATAATTATGTCTGAACCGTTTCCATATACTGACCTAAATGGTTCTGCAAAATCTCCTAGGGGGAAGGTATGTGAAACGTGGGAAAAGCTGGGGCCCGTCACTTAGGGATGTCAACGGTACGGGTTTGGGTCAGATATCCGATGGACCTGATTTAGTTTTAGTGGGTTTGGTAAAATATTCTGCATCCGAATATTAACCGGGTCGGATTTTGGTATTGTAGGTTCGAATTCGGTGTCTGGTTCTGTTTTATAAAAGGATGGGATAAGACGATTGCTATACTTGGGCTTCACGTAATTAAAGGACCTACTCATGTGATTAACCGAATCAAGTTACTCGACTGAATGTCAAACGGATCAGGGTTTTATGCTAATATGGGATGCAGATTCTGTTTGAATGTTTTGGTATCTGACTCCGACTCCGATTAATGAATATCTGAATAGTCGGATTTGGTATAACCTATATCCGAACCCAATCCAACCCTTTTACATCCCTAGCTGCATTCTGTTTTGCTAACTGGATCACTGTGGACTGACATGCTTAGAATAGGTTTGCACTACACCTAGCATAGTATAGGTTCACGCCAACCTGGTCTAAATCTAGATTGGGTTCTGCATTTGATCGGATATGGGTTGTCCAAAACCAATCTGGATCATGCAGGTCGGATCCATTCATGTAAAACCAAAGACGCTTTGACTGCATCTAGGAACATGACTATCCACGACCATGCTTGAACCTGACTAGCTTTATTGTGACTTGGATCCAATCATGGTCTAAAGCTTGTAAAAACTCAAAGGTGAGCTATCGTGCAACAAGTTAGGGTGATAGTGATAAGTAGCCACATAAGGAAAAGTGATAGATTGGTCGGATTTTAAACAATATCGCATATCAGGCATGACCATATCTGTAATGCCCAAAATTTTAACTTATAAATTTTGAAAACAGTTAGAGAAAACCTTTCAAATTTCAAGGTTTGGCTTTAAAGACGTCAGCGAAAATAATTTTTTTTAGAAATGAAAACAAGTTGACAATTTTGGGCATGTTAGCATACAAATCAACCTTATCCACCAAGAATAGTCAGGACGTCAGCAGAAAGAGAGTGATCTTGAGCCATGTTGCATCGCGCCATCGGTTATTTGTAAAGTCCTACTTACCACTTGTCTATGAAATGAGTCAGTTTCATAACAAACTGATAGGTGCACAAAGAGACAACGTAGAATAAATAAAGTAGGACATCACAAGATAAGTTGTTTATTTCATTGAAAGTAGTAGTAGCATTTGTAATTACGAGAAATTAAATCAGAGCAACATATGCAAAAAACATCTAAACTGAAGGAAAGAGACAACACAAGATGTAAGCAACATTATGTGCAATTAACTAGCACGATTAGCTAATTAATACAAGTAAAGAGCTACATAAGTAGTTTAACTAACAAGTGTAATGCCACAACATGCATGAACAATTCAACTACCAAAGAAAATGAGTTAATTTATGTTTTGATATTAGCTCGCCTTGCGAGTATGCAGAAGACACAAATCGTAGAAATAACTGAGACTAGTTTGGGGGTCTATTATGCCATATATTTTCAATACCCTTAATAGCTAGTTGAGTCCGCTCTTAAGAGGATGGTCGGTGATCAAGAGTGCATTCTCCAAAGGCAACTACTTCCTATGGATAAATCTAACTTCTTCAGAAGTGCCTGAAAGCTATCTTTTGTAGCTCATTTTTTCTAACTCCGATGACTTAAAAAATTGAGTCTTTTGCCTATAATAGTCATTAATGGCCTGTCCATCAGAGTTTTTGTACCTTTTCATTCTCTCTTTTTGACGCGAGTTAGCAGTTTGAATGGGTGCGTCAGGTGTTAGTTAACTGAAGACCCATTCTACATGCTCTGGTCTCTCAACCAACTCGAGTATGTTGCCTGTGAAAGCGAATCATCACCATTTATATGATCTCAACATTGTGTTATTTGCATATTTCGAGGTTGGTATAACCCCATCATCCAATCATCGTAACACAAACCAGACGTACCTATCCAAAGGTATGCTCGTTCAAAGGTATGACTACGATGAAAGGATAACATTTAATATGTTGTAATTCATTTAGTTTAAACTTGACTTGTGTTGCTCTTTAAGCATTTGGCCTGTAGAGGCGAACATCATTATTTTTATTTATTTCAACGGAGTGCTCATTGCAAAGTTCAAGGTGCTCATCGTCCTCTTATGCTACCCATCGTAGTATACATACCATACCCTTCTAAAAGGCTCGGCTATGATAGTAGGTCATGGGTTTCTCGAAAGATAACCCCACATAGTGTTTTGTATGACATAAAATTAGTAATATAACTTGGCATGATCAATCACTGCGAAACAAGAAATCTCAAACAAGTCTTGGGATCGTTGTGGATCCAATCATTCCTTCAGAGTAATAGACTCGAGGTACAATTAGTTGCATCTAGCAATGCACAAATGGAACACAAGCTAGAACTAATACTAGCAAATCTAAGCATATGCAGTACGATGACAACAAGAAGCAAGTAAAGGAAATTAACGGCAGGAACTAACTACAAAACTAAATAAGCATGCAAAATATGTCAACTACAGGAAGCATATAATTTCAGGGATATAAGGATAAGCAAAGAAGAGTAAATCACGAGTCATATAAGTATCATCTGTCATTATCTTATTTTTTTTAAATCTTTATTTAATTCATCCAAAGTATTCGTGCAACTTTCCCCTACCTCGGAAGGTTGCGATGCTGCGTGTGCCTACGAATGTAGGTGATGCAGAGCTCGGGCCGTGGAGCACGAGTGAGATCCATCGCAAGAGCTGTAAACAAATAAAAGTGATTATTAAAATACATGCAACGTTGACCGAGTTGAGGCTGACCCCATGTAGAGGAAATAGGGGCAGCATGAGTGGGTCCCACCGGACTAACCCGAAGGCTGAGGTTAAGCTGACCCAACCCCCAAAAAGATGTAACATAGGGTTTTGAACTTGCAACATCCCAACACAAGGTAGCATAAACTAAATGCCCTGCCAAACAAGAGGAATTAGGCAGAGGCATCGCCTCTGCCTGCTAGGCGGAAAAGAGAGGAGGCAGAGGCATGCCCTTTCATGTAGAAATCAGAGAGGCGGCAGGGGCGAGCCCCAGCCTGCCGCAAATAGAGACGCAGCAGGGGGCAAGCCCTTGCGTGCCGTAAATAGAAGGGCGGCAGGAGCATCGCCCCCTGCCTGTAGAAAATCCATGAGACTGCAAGGGGCGAGCTCCTGCCTGCCGAAAATCCATGAGGCAACAGAAGGCGAGCCCTTGCCTGTCAACAACAAAAAGGGAGGGGGAATAAAGAGAAAAGGAGGGCACGATAGGTGCCGTCGGCCATCTGTCGGCCCACTGACAAACAGAGGGAGCAAAGGAAGGCATGATAGGGGGCCGCCAGCCTTTCAACGAACATAGAAAGAGAGGGGGGAGGGTGCGACAGGGGTTTTCCGACCTTCTGTTATCCTCCCAACGAATACAGAGGGAGAGGGGAGGCGTGGTAGGGGGCCGCCGGTCTCCCAACAAACATAGAAGAAAGGGGGAGAAGAAAGAGAAGAAGAAGAAGAACAATGGAAGAAGGAGAGAGGGTCGACGTTGTAGGTCAATGTCATCGCATAGAGGAAGCGAGGAATGAGAGATAGATATTGGGAGGAGAGGAGGAGAGAGACACGAGCGATGTGAGTCCTCCCTCCTCTCTGCGTTGCTCTTAAAGAGCTCGTGGGGGGGGTGGGGGGGGTGGGGGGGGGGGTGGAGGGGGTTGCGATTCGGGAAACCCTCAAAGGGTTTCCCTTTTTTTTCGTAAAGAAGGAGTGCGACGCAGGGGAGAGAAGAGGGTTTAAAAGAAACCCTCGTCCCTCCGTGTTTTAACCCTAATGAGCCTGGGTCGGGTTCAGGTCTGATTTTTTTTATGTGGGTTTTATATTCTACCCCTTTTAAAAGAATTTTGTCCGCAAATTTTTTATTTAAAGATGATTCACAAAGATCCTATTCTTCGTTAATCAGTGTTAATGAAGATGCACCATATGTGTGAGTGATCCCGAACATATATGCACTTTTAAGAAATGATCAAAACAATTCATAATAAGTTTCTGAGAAGAGTTCTAGGCTAATAATTCGATCGATCAAATTCATGCATGATTTTATTGATAACTTTTGCTTAACAAAATTCGCACTGAATCACAAAAGGTCTTAACCTAAGACTATCCAAGTTTCTAATCGCTATCCTCTATTTGTTCGGTCATGGTGGCATAGGCATGGGCAAACCCTTTTTTTTTGTGGTCGTTGTCGTTGTTGACCTTCAACTACAGTTCGTCGTTGTCAATTTGTTGACTTCTTATGATAATTTTGAGCATAATGCCCCTTCTTACCGCAATATAGACAACCTCCAGTGTCTCGAGGGCACGGTTGTCCATGATAAACAATTACATTTCGGGCATATCTGATTTGGTGGTTATTGCAGCTCAATTCTTCTATCGTAATTTTGCTTCTTGAATAGAGACCTCTGTGTTTTGCTGTCAGTACATTGCCATTTGTGGTTTCCACCATTCCCATCAGAATTTCTATTCTGTCCACCCTTAACTCGCTCCCAATCATCATTTAATAGGGTGGTTGCTGCAACTGCAGTGGAAAAGGTTGAGGGCATACTGGCTAGGACTCGATGACAGAGTCCTTCCTTCAAATCTCAGATGAATTTTCTGGCCCGTCCGCCATCATCCTCGACCAGGTTAGGACAGTTGCATTCTAACCGCTAAAATTTGGCGATGTACACGCCCAGACTCAAGCTGCCCTGACACAACTCCAAGAATTCTACCTTCTTCTTTTCCCTCGCACGAGCAGAAAAGTAGTTCCCTAAGAAAACCCTCTTGAAGGCCTCCCAAGGAATCACCTCATCACCGGGGAATTGCACGTCCCAAGCCGTGTCCCACCACTCGCGTGCATCGTCCTTCAATTGGAAGGACTCAAACATGGTCCTCTTATCGTCAGGGATAGATAGAACTTGAAACACTCGCTCTACCTCCTTGACCCAGCTTTTAGCCATGTCTGGGTCAACCTTGCCCGTGAAGGTCGGAGGATCGAGATTCAGAAACTTTTCATAAGTCACGATTGGGGTCATCTCTATAAGGGGAGCCGAGTCCCACTGTGGGTGAACTTGGCTCTGAATCGCTTGTGTCAAAGTACCAAGGAAATTCATAACGAATCCCCATTGCTTAGACCATTCGCCAGATGAATCACCATTTGTGTTTCATGCTATCCTTTATTCGCACCAAAGGATGCGTAAGTCGAGATTTATAATGATTGTGAAAATAAAACAACATTTATTTATTTTATAAAACATTTACCAAAAACCCAAGTATCAGTGGACGTGGGTGGGGGTGGCCTGCTAGCCCAAAAGTCTGACCAGGTCAGATGTCTGTCACTCTACAGGACAAGACCCCTACCCCTGACTGAGCGGCCATGCGTCCCACTCACGCCCCCACCATGACTACCATTTGGACTAGTAAATGGACAAAGCTAGAATATTAATTTTTGTTTAAGCATGCAAATCAAACACAAAAGGCTTACAATGCGATGAGATGCTTGATGGTCAAGATTCACCTCTTTCTGAACTGCTCTGATACCAAGTTGTAATACCCTGAAATTTCAACTTGTAAATTTTGAAAACATTTAGAGAACCTTTCAAATTTCAAGGTTTGGTTTTAAAGACGTCAGCGGAAGCAATTTCTTTTTAGAAAGAAAAACAAGTTAACAATTCTGGGCATGTTAGCTTACAAATCAACCTTATCCACCAAGAATAGTTAAAACACCAGCAGAAAGAGGGTGATCTCGAGCCATGTTGCATCGCGCCATCGGCTGTTTGTAAAGTCCTACTTGCCACCTGCCCAAGAAATGGGTCAGTTTCATAACAAACTAGTAGGTGAACAAATAGATAATATAGAATAAATAAAGCAGGACATCATAAGATAGGTAGTTTATTTCATTAAAAGCAGCAGTAGCATTTATAATTGCGAGAAATTTAATCTGAGCAACATATGCAAAGAACATCTAAACTGAAATAAAGAGACAATACAAGATGTAAGCAACATTATGTGCAATTAACTAGCACATTTAGCTAATTAAAACAAGTAAAGAACTACATATCTATTTTAACTAACAAGTGTAATGCCATAACAGACATGGACAATTCAACTAGCAATGAGAACGGGTTAATTTATGTTTCGATATTAGCTGGCCTTGCGGGTACGCACAATGTACAAATCGCAGAAACAACTGAGACTAGTTCAGGGGTTTATTATGCCGTGTATTTTCAATATCCCGAATAGCTAGTTGAGTCCGCTCCTAAGGAGACGGTCCATGACCGCAAGAGAATTCCCCAAAGGCCACTAGTTCCAATGAATAAATCCAACTTCTGCAGAAGTGCCTGAAAGCTATCTTTTGTAGCCCATTTCTTGTAACTTTGATGACTGAGGAAACTATGTCTTTTGCCCATAATAGCCATTAATGACCAGTCCATTAGAGTTTTTATACATTTCCGTCTCTCTTTTGATGGGAGTTAACTGTTCGAATGGGTGCGCCAGGTGTTAGTTAACTGAAGACCCGTTCTGCACGCTCTAGTCTCTCAACCAACTCAAGCATCTTGCCTATGAACGCGAATCATCACCATTTATGTGATCTCAACATTGTGTTATTTGCACATTTTGAGGTTGCCACAACCTTATCATTCAATTATTATAATACAAACCAGATGTACCTGTCCAAAGGTACGCTCGTACCTATCCAAAAGTATGACTATGATGAAAGAGTAACATTTAATATGTTGCAATTCTTTTAGTTCAAACTTGACATGCGTTGCTCTTTGAGCATTTGGCCTGTAGAGGCGAATATCATTATTTTTATTTATTTCAATAGAGTGCTCATTGCATAGTTTGAGGTGCTCATCGACCTCTCATGCTACCCATCATAGTGTACATACCATACCCTTCTAAAGGGTCTGGCTACGATAGTAGGTCAGGGGTTTCCCAAAAGATAACCCCACATAGTATTTCGTATGACATAAAATCATTAATATAACTTGGCATGCTCAATCACTACGAAACAAGAAATCTCAAACAAGTCTTGGAATCGCCGTAGATTCAATCATTCCTTCCAAGTAACCGACTCGAAGTACAATTAGTTGCATCTAGCAACGCACAGATGGAACACACGCTATAACTAATACTAGCAAATCTAAGCATATGTAGTACGACGACAACAACAGGCAAGTAAAGAAAATTAATGACAGGAACTAACTACAAAACTAAATAAGCATGCAAAATATGTCGGCTACAGGAAGCATATAATTTTAAGGATATAAGGATAAGCAATGAACAGTGAATCATGAGTCACATAAGTATCATCTGTCATTATCTCAATTTCCTAAATCTTTATTCAATTTATCCAAAGTCCTCGTGCAACTTTCCCCTACTTTGGGAGGTTGCGACGCTGCGTGCGCCTACAAGTGTAGGTGATGTGGAGCTCGGGCCATGGAGCTCGAGTGGGATCCGTCGTGAGAGTTGTAAACAAATTAAAGTAATTATTAAAATACAGGAAGCGTTGACCGAGTTGGGGCTGACCCCATGTAAAGGAAATATGGGCAGCAAGAGTGGGTCCCACCCGACTAACCCGAAGGCTGAGGTTAAGCTGACCCCAACCCGAAAAAGATGTAACATAGGGTTTTGAACTTGCAATGTCCCGACACAAAGTAGCGTGCACTAACTGCTCTGCCAAACAAGGGGAATCAGGCTGAGGCATCACTCCTGCCTGTCGGTCGTAAAAGATAGGAGGCAGAGGCATGCCCTTATCTGTAAAAATCAGAGAGACGGCAAGGGGCGAGCCCCTGCTTGCCGCAAATAGAGAGGCGGCAGGGGGCGAGGCCTTGCTTGCCACAAACAAAAGGGCGGCAGGGGCATCACCTCTGCCTATCGGGATCCCAGAGGCGATAGGGGGCGAGCCTCTGCCTATCGAAAATCCATGAGGTGACAGGGGGTGAGCCCCTGCCTACCGGCAACAGAAAGGGAGGGGGAACGGAGAGAAAGGGAAGGCACGACAGGGGCCGCCAGCCCTCCGACAGAGGGAGCAAGGGAAGGCACGTCAGAGGACGCCAACCTTTCAGCTAACACAGAAAGAGAGTGGGGAGGGAGCGACAGGAGGCCAACGGCCTCCCGACAAATGCATTTAGAGAGGGGAGGCATGGCAAGGGGTTGGCGGCCTCCTTTTGGCCTCCCGACAAATGTAGAAGAGAGGGGGAGAAGGGGGAGAGCGCGACAAGGGGTTGCCGGCCTTCTGCCGATTCTCTGACATCCAAAGAAGAAGAGGGGGAGGCCACGACAATGTGCCACCGGCCTCCCAACAGACTAAGAGAGAGGGCAAAGCATGGCAGGGGTCCGTCAACCTCTTGCCGACCTCCCGATGAACCAAAATGAGAGAGAGGGAGAGTGTGCCAGGGGGCCGCCGACCTCCCGACGAATGCAAAGGAAAGAGAAGAAGTAGAAGAAGAAGAATAGAGGAAGAAGGAGAGAGGGACAATGCTTACCTGGGAGAGGGCCAGTGTCATCGCACACAGGAAGCGAGGAATGAGAGATTGACATCGGAAAGAGAGGATAAAGAAGGCGTGGGTGATGTGAGTCCTCCCTCCCCTCTGCGTTGCTCTTAAGGGGCTCGCGGGGGAGGTGCGATTTGGGAAACCCTCAAAGGGTTTACCTTTTTTTTATAAGGGGGGGGGGGGGGGGGGGAGAGGGTTTAAAAGAAAGCCTCGCTCCTCCGTGTTTTAACCCTAATGGGCCCGGGTTGGGTCCGGATCCGACCCAGGTCCATTTTTTATGTGGATTTTACAATATCAGATATGGATACAAAACTCATTTTGAAAACTATATATAGAAGTAGGGATGGGAGTGGACCGAGGGGAAACTAGGCCCTGCCTTGCCTCGCCTCGTTTGGACCGGGGATGGAGGACATGAAATGGGGATGGAGGTTAAAATAAAAAATCATGCAGGGATGGAGGCAGGTATGGACTTACGCTTTCCCTACCCCTGCCCTGTTCCCATCTCAATCCTCTCCTTGCCCTACCCCACCCCGCCCTATCCCATCCCCAATCCATCTTTAGGATGGCAATGAATCAAGCGAAAATGGAGCCCTGCCCCACCTCGCCCCGTTTGGATCGAGGATGGAGGACATGAAACGAGAATGAAGGCGGGGATGAAGGTTAAAATCAAAATCCATGACGGGATGGAGGGCAGGATTTTGAGACAGGGCAGGGGTGGAGAACTTGTCCCCCGCCTCCCCTGTTCCACTGCCATCCCTAGATAGAAGCATCAAATATTTTAAAAACTTGTCCCCATTACTGGAGAAATGCAAATTGTCTGTCTTAGAAACTTGTTTTTAAGTATATAATAAATATCAAGCTCGTTTCTATATATTAACTTGTTCTCATACAAATACAATTTCAATTTGTAACAACATTATTTTTATTATGACTTTTAAATATTATGGTTTAAAAAATTAATTATATAACTACAATTTATTACTTATATATTTAAATATTTAATGTGTGGGTATCTTGATGAAAATATATACTATGTATCAAATTTTTTAGGAAATACTATTTTTTTAGAAAATTTATCAATGCTTATCGTATCAATATTTTTGAAAACCATATAAACATGTGTTTCAAATAACAATGTAACAAACATTTAAGCCCTCACGTATTAATACTAGTACATCGTAATTGTTGTTGAGAAACTATGTTTTGATGATACATAATATGATATGCTGTCATACATGCTTTAATATGATATGATGATATGCCTTCATGAAAATGTTATATTATGACTGAATATGATTTGTCATGCATTTAACGAGTATTTGATGCAAGGTTATTTCCCCTAAGAAAAATGGAGACAACCTGATCAAGTACAACTAGTTGATGCAATCATACTCTCTGAAGAAAAAGCTTGATGGGCCATACATTCATAAATATTATCCTAGAAGATCGGCTACTTCAAGATGAAGATTTTTTTTTCTTCTTTAGAGTCATATGTAACAGAACCTTCAAAAGCATGTATATTGCATATTTCATATTACATGCTTTAAATATCATACAAGCCATCTATTTACAAAAAGCTAAGTCTTCATAAAAGGATACGATATTTCAAAAATACCTTTTTGAAACAAATAATTGTACTTTCTTACAAGCATTTATGAAAAATGCATTTTGACAAGATGTAATAGCTCATGATTTCAAAAGCATTAATTGTACCTTCTAACATGCATTTATATAAAAGCTAATGATTTCAAGTATGAAAGAAAAAGACAAAATAAATTAACTCATAATACACAATCGACAATTTGAGAAAACAAATATTATTTTTTTAAACAAAGACAATTAAGTTTGGAAAAGATCTTTTTATACACTCAAGAATGTCGACTTACTTAAAGTCATCATTCTTTCTGTAAACATTAAATGCCATCTCAAAAAGCATTTGAGAAATGACCATTTATAAATAAAGTACTTAACAAAGCATTTATTTTACTTACATGCATTTAACTAAAGAAGTGACGATTTGTAAGAAAAATATTAATATACTACAAATCATTAAATTGAGTAAAGACAAAATTACATGATAAATTACACTCCAACGTTCAATGTACTACATATCATTTATTATGAGAAAAGACCTATTACAAATTATATCTCATTTAAAATACAACAACAAATAATGTACCCCAAATGCTACACTTATGGAAATGCGACTTTTTTAAAAAGCAATATAGTACACATATCCTTTTTCACAAAGTTATTTTTGAAATGACCTCACACCTCATATCCCAAAAGGACAATCATTTCAAAAAGGCAACGACTATTTTCTTAAGACTATATATATACAAACAAAATAGTCTTTTAAGACAGATGTTAGCTTACAAAGAGAAAAACTTCTATTCAATATTCGAAAAAGAGAGCTTAGAAAAAGAAAGAGAAAAAGAAAGAGAAAAAGTCAAGAAAAAACTCTTTGACAAAAAAAACAATTGTGTGTGAAAAGAAAAGAACATTCTGAGAATCTTTATTCGTGCATTCATATCATTCTGAAGGTTCTATAGGAAAGTATTGTAACTTTCTGCTTTTCTGTTGTATCCCTTCTCTGTTGAGAGAAGTAGACCTCTGTGAAAGAGGGTGGTGTACTATTTATCCCGTAACACGGTTGTTATAGTGAAAATGCTCAGGTATTTTACTTGGGGACTGGATATAGGTCAGTAACTCGATCGAACCAGTATAAATCCTGTGTTTTCTGTGTTGTACCTTATTGGCTTTAATTTTTATATTATCGATCTATATCGTATTTCACTATTCACCCCCCATCTAGTGGAGTTTCATTTGGTATCAAAGCAGGTTTTGCTAGTTTCGACCTAACAAGTCTTCCAGCACTAATGGCATCAACTTCTTATACTCGTGACATCGAAGGACAACACGCATCTCGCCCTCCTTTCTTCAATGGCTCCAACTATGGATATTGGAAATGCAGGATGAATATATTTCTCAAATCTATAGACTTTGTTGTATGAAAAATTGTTGAATGTCCATACACATCTCCATCTTCAGACTATAGCTTATGGTCTGATGAAGAAAAGAAGATGGCAAATCTAAATGCAAAGGCCATGAATGCTTTGTATTGTACCATTGATCAAAATGAATTCAACAGAATATTAGTCTGTGAATCTGCTCATGATATTTGGCACTCTCTAGAGGTTATCCATGAAGGAACCAACAAAGTAAAAGAAGCTAAGATTTCATCTCTGGTTCGAAAATATGAGCTATTCAAAATGAATAAAGATGAATCCATCACAGAGATGTTTACAAGATTCACCAACATCACCAACGATCTTAAATCTCTGGGAAAAACCTATTCCCAGACAGATAAAGTGAAGAAGATCTTGAGATTTCTCACAACTGATTGGGAGAAAAAGACAGCAGCTATTGAAGAAGCTCAAGATTTATCCAAGCTTACTTTGGATGACTTAATAGGCAATCTTATGGCCTATGAAGTTCATATGACGGAAAAAAGGGAAGAAGAACAACTTTCAAAGAAAAATCTAGCCTTCCCAGCCATTTCTGAGAATGAGGACTCAAAAAAGGAATCTGAAATTGCATTGCTCACTCGAAAATTTTAGTGCTTCATGAGAAAGAACAGACTATCAAATAAGCACAAGGAAAAGAAAGATTCTAAGGAAGATACCATGTGCTATCAATGTAATAAGCCAGGTCACATGAGATGTGACTGTTCTCTTCTAAAAAGAAAATCCAAAACCGAGGAACCAAAGAAAAGGTTCTTCAAGAGAAGGCTCTACATGCTCAATGGGATGATTCAGAACCATCCACCAGTGAAGAGTCAAGTGACGATGAAGCTGAAACGACTAACATGTGCTTCATGGCAGAAGAAAGCTCTGTAAGTGAATCATTTGATTTTTCTTTTGAAGAACTTCAAAATGCATTTCAAGATCTTTTTGAAGAATCTAGGAAAATTATTCTTAAAAACATAATTTTTAAATCCAAAAATTTAGAGCTTTCCCAAAATAATGAAAAACTCAGTATTAAAAATTCTGAGTTGAAAAAAGAAATCCTTCGTCTTACTTCTGAAATCAGTTCTACTAGTTCCAAGACTAAAAATCTTCAAGTAGAAATTTCAGAATTAAAAAGCAAAACTGAAAACCTTATGAAAACGATTTTCAAGTTTACCAAAGGGAAAAAGAACCTGGACAAACTCCTATCTTCTCAAAAACTCTCTTTTTACAAGAATGGTATTGGCTACTCTCATCTAAGCAAACCTTCGTGTATAAACCAAAGGACTACATTTGTTAAAGGTTCTACTGAGCCTAAACAGGAGTATTACAACTTCAATTTTAATACCATGTACTCCTCTAAATCTGTAGACAAACCCAAATCAAAATGGAGATGGGTTCCAAAGTCTAACAAAAAGGGACCCGATCGGGTACCAAAAAGAAGTTTTACTTGATCTTTTGCAGACTCTAAAAAAGAAGAATAGATGGATACTAGACAGTGGATGTTCAAAACATATGACAGAACATCCAGATCTTTTTGCTATTCTTCATCATAAAGAAGGAGGAACTGTCACATTTGGAGATAACAACAAAGGTTTGATAATTGGTATTGACAATATTGGTAATATCGACAAACCTCTTATCAAAGATGTTCTCTTTATTAAAGGTTTAAAATATAACCTCTTAAGTATAAGTCAAATGTGTGACATAGGTTACAACGTTAGCTTTAAACACAATGCATGCCTCATAGCAGACTCCAACGAAAATATTATTTTGAAAGGTATAAGAAAAAATAATATATATGAATTACACCTAGAGAACATTACTGAACACTGTCTTATAGCCAATAATGACTCTCAAAATCTATGGCATATGAGGATGGGTCATGTCAACTCTAAATACATGTCTAAATTAGCTAAGAACAACTTGGTACGTGGGTTACCTAAAATTTCATTTAAAAAGGACTATTTTTGTGATGCGTGTCAATTAGGAAAATTGTCAAAATCATCTTTCAAATCAAAAAATATTGTGTAAGTAAAAGACCTTTAGAGCTTCTCCACTTGGATCTTTTTGGTCCTTCTAGGGTAGCTAGTCTTAATCATAATAAATATGCTTTTGTCATTGTAGATGATTACTCACGATTTACTTGGGTAATATTTTTGAAAAATAAAAGTGATACGTTTTGTGGATTTGAAATTTTATGCAAAAAGTTACAAAATGAAAAATCTTCTACGATTATCAAAATTCGTAGTGACCATGGAGGAGCATTTGATAATGATCTTTTTATAAATTTCTGTAACTTGCATGGTATTTCACATAACTTTGCCTTTCCTAGAGCTGCACCTCAAAATGGTGTAGTAGAAAGAAAAAATAGAACCCTTCAAGAATCTGCCAAAACTATGCTTCAACATAACAATCTTGCTAAATATTTTTGGGCTGAAGCTGTTAACACTGCATGCTATATTTCAAACAGAGTACTTATTAGACCCCTGTTGAATAAAACTCCCTATGAATTATTCTATGACAGAATTCCAAGAGTAGACTACTTTAAAGTCTTTGGGTGCAAATGCTTTATCCTGAACACAAAAGATAGCCTTGATAAATTTGATGCTAAATCTGTTGAAGGCATTTTTCTAGGATATTCAATTCATAGTAAAGCATACAGAGTTTTCAATAAGATTACTAGTACTATTGAAGAATCTATGCATGTCAGTTTTAATGAATCTATTGGTCAATCTGTTCTTAATAAAACTAATGATGATGATCTTAAAAGTACAAATTTTCTTTTAGATAACAAAGCTGAATCCAAAGAAGATGATCATCAAAGAACATTTGCTGAAATCAGAAATCATCCTCAAAAGCAGATTTTGGGAGACCTGTCTAAGGGGGTTCAAACTAGAGCTCAACTGAAACGTATTGCAAATATGACATTCATTTCTCAACTTGAACCTAAGAAGATTGATGAAGCCATTATTGACGAGTTCTGAATGTTAGCCATAACTGAGGAACTGAATCAGTTCCAAAGAAATGATGTGTGAGATCTTGTACCAAGAGCAAAAGATTATCAAATCATTGGGACAAGATGGATCTTCAGAAATAAGCTGGATGAAACATGTAATGTTATAAGAAACAAGGCAAGGCTAGTGGCTCAAGGATACAATCAGGAGGAAGGTATTGATTTTGATGAAACATTTGCTCCTGTTGCTAGACTTGAATCTATAAGAATGTTTTTAGCCTATGTAAGCTATATGGATTTCAAACTATACCAAATGGATGTTAAAAGTGCTTTTCTAAATGGTTTTATAAATGAAGAAGTTTATGTAAAACAACCTCCAGGTTTTGAAAATGAACAATTTCCGGATCATGTCTTTAAACTAAAACGTGCTTTATATGGTTTAAAACAAGCACCTCGTGCTTGGGTATAACAGACTTAAAACCTTTTTGGTAAAAACCAGATTTTTTGTTGGCAAAGCAGATTCAACCTTATTTCTAAAATTAGTGGATAATCATACCCTAATCGTTCAAATATATGTGAACGATATTATCTTTGGATCTACTAACAACAACCTTTGTGAAGATTTTTTTAAGTCCATGCAGAAAGAATTCGAAATGAGTATGATGGGAGAACTCACTTACTTTCTTGGACTGCATATTAAGCAAACCAAGGATGGAGTCTTCATCAATCAGTCTAAATATGCTCATGAATTTCTGAAGAAGTTCAACATGAACTCAACTGCTTCAAAGAATACCCCTATGAGCACAACTACCGTCCAGATATCATGTTCAGTGTTTGCTTGTGTGCTAGATATCAATCAAATCCAAAGGAATCACATCTTAAAGCTGTAAAAAGAATAATGAGATATCTAAAAAGAACAGTTGATTTTGAGTTATTTTATTCAAAATCATCTATATTTGACTTAATCTCATACAGTGATGCTGACTTCGCTGCAAGTAAATCTGATAGAAAAAACACAAGTGGAACATGTCATATGCTAGGGCACTCACTAGTTTCATGGTTCAGTAAGAAACAAAATTGCGTATCTTTGTCAACTACTGAATATGAATATATAGTTGTCAGCTTAGCATGTACACAAGTCATCTGAATGAAACAAACGTTAAAAGATTTTGGTTTAAAATTTGAAAATACAACTATTTTATGTGATAATACAAGTGCTATAAATTTGTCAAAAAATCCTATTTTACACTCACGAACTAAACACATTCAAATTAGACACCACTTTTTAAGAGAACAAGTCTTAAACAACATAATAAAACTAGAATTCATAGCCACTAATAAACAATTAGCAGATATTTTCACTAAACCTTTAAAAAATGAAGACTTTATAAGAATTAGAAGAGAATTAGAAATATGTAAATTAAGTGATTTATAAATTTAATTCATATGACTAATTAGGATATAGTAAAATCATCCTACATGAGTTCACCTTTTCAAATATTAAACTATAATTTTACTACAATCTTTCCTTTACAAAATTTATCTTAACATATAAGGATGTCAAAAACACTTTATGTCAAGTCATCTTTTGTCTTTCCTCACTCATTTACAGATTGCATTTTTATTCATACTCAAGTGTTTACACTTTTATTCTTATTTTTTTTTGTGTCTCATCACTTTTTTTCTCTTTTCAAAACCAAAGTGAGTCCTTCTCATATTCATGTACACTTATAAAAACCATAAGTATTAAAATACAAAACAAATATTTTATGTCACTCATTTCTTTCAAAATGTCATATCTTTCAAAGTACACATCACTTGATTACCCTATGACCTATCTCCTTTCACGCCTATCCATAAAAACTGTTTTTTCATTAAATAAGTCATAATAACTTTCTTTCATGTCACTCATCTCATAACTCTCTTTTGTCTTTTTCTCAAAATCTCTCTTACGAAAATTGAGCCTATCTCCTTTAATTAAATCAATTAAGTATTAGTTGTCCTTTTTTTTCATTAGTCCCATCTTTCTCTCTTTTACGAAAATTTGAATCCACCTTTTGTCATCTCAAAACCGTGGATTTGGCCCTATGACAAGATTTTACAACTTATTTTTTATTCTCCAAAAACAATGGACTCTCTCATGTCAAGTTTCTTTAAAACTATGTCTTTCAACAATTTATAAGTTATAAACATTAATTCAAAGACAATCATGACTTTTCTTTATGTCTTTCATCTCATGTCACTCATTATTTTTTCCCTCTTCTCCATTCATGTCTTATTTGAAAATCCATCACTCGTCTCTTTGACTACTCTTACTCTCTTCTCTCATAAGTCTCTTTTGTCTCCTTCTAAATGCATAACTTACGAATATAGAATCTATCCTCTTTAAGAAACACCTAGAAGGTAGATGCAGTCGATGGTGGTAACGGTGTTCCAAAACCGCTCCGACGACAACAAACGATAAAAAAAGGTGCTCCGATAAAAATAGATGATGACAAAGGGGTGCTCTGGCGGCAGACGACGACAATAAAGGGTGCTCCTGCGACAGCTGATGACGTCAAAGACTTCATCGTCAAAGGGAGCGCCTGTTACAACAGATGGTACGTTGTCAAAGGGTGATCCAGAATTATAAGGGATAACCCTTTCCAACAGGAAGACATTCCTATCATTTACTCAAAATATCATTTTATGGCGCTAATGGCAGAAATCGACTTTGTAAGCTGCTTAGGGACAGGGTTTGCATGTCACGGAACCCCTTCTCTGGAAACGTCTGCCCCAGAGATGGAATCGGACACCGCCACGGTAAAACCCACGTCCAGCATGTATATTGCTACGCTCATGGAGGATTTTGCTCAGAAACGATAGATTTTGTTGTTTGTGTTGTTACTGATGCATATGTTCCTTTGAAAAACAGCCCACTTTGGGTAACACACAAACACATCTTTAGGAGCTAGATCAGGCTCACCTGGGACTTGGTCCACATCAGCTCATGAGGTTGTTGACTCTATAATGAGAACACATACTCTTGCTATTTGTATTAAGTTGGACCTGTCTAAAGCTAATGACATGGTGAATTGTTTTTTTCTGGAGAGTTATTTACTTCAGTTGGGCTTTCATCCACTACGGGTTCATAGGATCATGATTTGTGTCTCTTTTCTTTCCTTTTGAGTAATAGTTAATGGAGTTCATGGGAAAATTTTTCTAGCACTAGAGGTATTTGGCAAGGGGGCACAATTTCTCCTAATCTTTTCCTGGTGATTATGAAACGAATGTCTAGACCTTGAGCATGGATCACCCATTGGCCGCACCCTCTTTCCCATTTTATTTGGTTTGTTGTTTCAATTACTATTTTCAAAACTAATTTGCATTATGTTTTGAACCTTATTTTCCATTAAATCAATACCGTTTTTGTGATTGAGTAGCAAGAATTAAATTTGAACTGTGTTGCTTGAAAATCTAATTATTCATTGAATGCATTGTTTGAATGGACTTGTCACTTAGATAGCATGTGTATTTGTTGGTTTTCATGTACTTAAGCTTGTTCTTTATTGAATATGATGATTAATTGAAAGAAGGTTTGTTAGGACAAAGATTTATTGTATTTTCATGATTTTTTTATGTTGAAAATATTTAGAAAAAAAACTTGTCAAAATTCTGCTTTGAGGTGCTCACCAAGTGTTTGGTGAAACACCTCAATGAGCTTGAATACGTTGAATGAATTTGATTCTTTTTGTGCACTCTTAGATTAATTTAATATCATATTTTCATGTGTTGGGAGATTAATTTCAGATCGATTGAGTGCCTAAATAGGTTTTTGAAATTCAGCCCATAAGATTTGTTTTTGTGTCATTAGCATATCCTTGTTGTTGTGGTAATTATTGTTGCATGCATTAGAATATAATTGTTTATGACATGTTGCATTCATTTAAAAATTTAACTTCTTAGGACTGGTCGTACAACACTTGTTAGGATTCCATTCATTTAGTTGTAAGCATAGTTTAAGGGGTGGATGCTAGTTGCGTACATTAATGGTTGGGAACGCGTCTGTGACCAGTTTTCCCATTAGGCATCACTGTCATAATTATCATTCAAAATCAATTAAGATCATCTCTTCTTCATTCAACTTTTATATAAATTTTCATTTGGCCTATTGAATTCTGCAAGATATTTTAATATTTATTTGTGATTAATCATCTGTGCTTATGATTTACTATACTGGCTAATCACAATTTGCTAGAAAATCAGCTACCCAAGGTTGATTGGTTTTCTTTCAACTTTGCTGTTAGATTATGCGCATCTTTTACTGGGCCCTCTTTGGAGGATTTTGCATGTGACATATACCAATATGTTTTTGGGACATATGTTAAGATGTGCATGCCCTCATAACAGGCCATTATTGGAGTATTTTGCACGTGACATGTACCATTGTTTGCATTAGATATTTCTTGCTATGAATTATAGGTAGTTTCCATGTTTAGGCTTGTAGTTGTTAATCTTTATGAGTGTCACTTTCATAATGAATTTTCCCTCACGCTATTTATGCATGTTGAAAATCAATGTAAATTTGTATCTGGTTGGAGAGGAACATGGAACATTCAATGAATGCTCATCCTTGGCATGATACCATGAGAGCTAAGACAAAGATGCAAATTGAAATGGTCTGATTCAGATTTGAACATGATTGATCCCCCTCAGTTGTACGTGGTGATGAGAGGACTTCTTGGAGTGCTTTTATTCTCTGTTTTTGTATTACACCTCATCCCCTATGTATGCGATGTAACTATTCTTATGACAATGAAATGATTATTTAAAAAAAAATGTTAATTTGTATAGCTATTGGTTTCTTTCTTCCAGATTTTTTCATAGCATGGTTTTGTATCTTTTACACACAAATATGTACGCATGCCAACCTCACAATCTCTCTCACATACACACCAAATCTTGTGATGTTTTGATGTAATTGATATGCATGTCCCTTTCTTTTCCACTAGCTGCCTACAACAATTTTATTTACCACTGTTGCCGATATCACCAAACTCATTAACAATAGTTTTTTAATTCCAAGCACTTTCACTAGACTTGGTTAATTAGACGGAAACACGTGACATGAAGGTAAGCCACTTGTCTCTGTCTTGTCTACATTAGTAGGTGTAAATATATTTAAAATTAACTCAAATAATTGCAATAATTGACACATCTGTACTAAATAGTGGCCTAGAGGTGACCAGGACAAGCTTTGGGTGATAACAATAATTAATGAGTAATGTTGTGATTGTAAGGCCCTAATTTTTTAAACAAAAACTTTTATGATTTTTTTAAAATTTCTTTATATGAATTTTAAAAATATAGTGAAAACTCTTTTTAAAATACGGTTCCAAGCCTTGAGTGAGTTACATTTTTTTAACACACATTCGTAAGACTAGAACAACTTAATCAAACCATCGTTCACATTAGATAAATCAAACACTAGTCTCACGAATTATCAGAGTTTACAGGACTAAAAAAATTTAATAAAGTAAATAAACTGATTTAGTTCATCAAACAACCTAAAGGAGTGTTACCCTCTTGGCGCCACTCGGAACTTCCTGTCATCGCCCTCTAGCTTATTCGCTACCTAAAATATTAAAAGTAGGAGCATTAGCCACAACCACAGTATTGAAACACCTTATACACATAGACATGAAAAAAACACAAATACATAAAGCATGCATCTTTCTCAATTCAAACAAAATCATAGCATGTCATAGCATATAAACACAACAAAGTTAACAATTACAACAATGATAATTTAATTATGCAAGATTATATAAAAATTCATTCTTATCATTAAGTAATGTACGTGCATCATATCATTAGTAATCAAGGCCACAATCAAATAGATCCATATATGTCAACATTCAATGAATCATTTAACCACTTGTGAACCTAATCTAATGCATTGTTTCTCTTTCCTTTCTTGAAGGGTACACACCTAGGACCTAATCCTAACTCAGCAATCAGATGGTGGTTTATTATGCTATGTATTTTGATTAACCTATTGATTCGAAGAGTCAAACCAAACATACACTGAAGCGGTCTTTAACCGAAAGAGACTTAATAGTGATCTAAGGAATCTATTCCTATTCTGCAGTATCTCATACTAAACATTATATCATAATGAACATGGGTAATCACAAACATACATCCTTAATTTATTATATTAGAATTTACTTTCACAGTTCATCCTTAGAAATTCACCATATCTTGTAAACAAGTTTCACTTCGGATCACCTAGTCTTGAGAATGTATAACCTCACACGTAGTTTCAACCCTAATTAGATTACCTGGTCTTAGATAATGCAATTTCTCATAAGAATTTACCGTCTTCGTGGGTTACCTGATCTTGGACAATGTACCTCCTCAGAGAGATTTACCACCCTAGCTGGATCACCCGATCTTGGTCATGCATACCCTCACAAATATTTTCTTTGAAACAGTTCCTTAATAGATCTATTGCTATACATTTATAAACACAATTAACCGCCCAAAGGGTCAATGCCCACTAATTCAGGCATAAGCAGGTATACATTCAACATACATCACATCATAGGTTACAATCATATGGCAATTCAATATTTAATCACATGTTAGCATATCAACAGAGTTCTGTGACCCAATAATTCTATCATTGAGCTTAAACTTTTATGGCATGCATTCATAACCTCAGTTCATGTGTCATTTCAATATCACATAGAATCACATCATCACATGCATTAACATCGCAATACAACTACATGTAACATTATATTTTATATTATTTAAAATCAATACATTCATAAATTGAACCTCGAAGCATGTATGTTCGATTAATTGAATCAATTATATCTCATAATTCAAAATATGTGTATTTCATAATATAAAATATCTAAACCTCAAGCATACATATTTCTTACATATGTCATTCAAGTCATATATGTGTAATTCCTACATGTATGCCTATGCACACTATATGGCCCAATCATCATGCTTAACTCACATGTTTTAACATGCAGTCTCATATGCCATCATGCATAAATAATCAACATCTTGTATACAATATAATCATGAAACATCATATATCAACATACACATGGTTAACATCTCATATCATAAGCAAACATATGATTTTAGCAAAATAAGTTCACAAAGTCAAGATATTATCCAAAATCAAGAATTGTATAAAGTCAATTTATGTGTTGTTCATGGGTCTGTCAGACCATCAAACCTAATAGATATATTTCTATAAAAATTCACAGTCATACTAGAAGGTATTAGATTTAAAATCCAAGTGATAGATCTCAGAAAAACAAATTCTTTTTCCTGTAGAAATTCACGGACCAGAGACTATTTTTTTTTGTTTTGACAAAACTTGCCAGAATCTTGCTTCATAAAAAAGCAGTCACCAGACCCAATTCATGAGGGGTTTCATCCTCCCAAATTTTATGGTGATAGCCATACTTGTTATATTTTAAAATCATCTAAGCTTATTAAAAAAATCTATCATATAAATTTTCTAGATTTTTTGAATCGGACTCTATCTGTGATAGTTTCAGATCCAGATTTTCTGTAGAATCTTGATTTTCACACAACTTGTGTGAGACCTCCAAATTCAAAGAAAACAAAACTTATTTTTATTTTATTTTTTTCATATCTATTCATATGATATGCATGACATATCAAAAAATCAGTCATAAAATCAAAATTATTGATTTATTAGATTTTCTGCAAAACTGACTATTGAGAATCATTCTGCACACATGACAAAATTTTTATCTAGGGTTGCAAAAACCATAACTCTCACTTTTATAGCACCATTGAGGCCCAATTTTATTTTGAGACACCTCTCAGATGTTAAAAAGGTCTCCATAAAAGGGTTTGGTTATTGGTGATATAATTTAAGAGTTATATTTTTTTTACCACAATAAGTCAGTTAAGAAAATCAAGACAACATAAAAAATATAATATAAATCATGATAAAAACAAGAAAACTCAAGCATAAATATAAAATATTTATTTTGAATCATGCATCAACACATAGACAGTATCTAAACATCATCTACAGTCATAAATAGACATCATATGATCATAACACGTGCTTTGGAATCTAAACTATCAAAATAAATCATGATTTTTGCATAGAAGTACTAGTTCAAGATGATAGCATGCAAAAATATCATGAAACATATGAAATCAATTTGCAAGAACATGATTCATACTGTAAATACATACAAAAAAACTAATATACATCCAATTATGCTGGAAACAAAGATATAACCATCAAAAATTATGTAGGAATGCGAAACTATGCATTTTGCATTACTCGTTTTTTTGGTTTAACCGTCTTGGTATAGATTTACCAAAAATGATTTTGTAAATATGTTTTAAAGCATGATATTGAATTAAAAACATTTTTAAAATCTTTTTCAAACCTATTTTAGATTTGATCCACCATGGATCAGTCCATAGAATTGGCAAGATGCACCATTTATGTATTTGCATCCGATCTATGCTACAATTAGGATGAATCTTACCTGAAACGTATTCTTGGATGTACCAACACCTTCATCTCCCACCTTAGCACCTTGAATCAACTTCAATGGCTGCTAGAAAAAGCTCTAAGGAAGAAAAAAAAGATGAAAAAAGAAGATAGAGAATTCTAATGAGAATTAGAGAGTAAGAAAGAACTAACCTTGTAATCCTCCTTGTGAGGACCTCATTTATAGATGGGCTTAGGCAAGAGTCTCATCTATGATATAAGAGGTTAATATCTATTATTTTTTATTAATAAAATAAGTAAATATATTATGGGTCCTAATTCATTAGATTTCAAAATTAATTAAGCTAGAGAAGAAAGATAGGGATTTCTTACCCTAACTTGAGATCCAGTGACATGACAACCTTTTGGTGGGCCTACAAACCCAAAGACTCAACAAAATTTGATGTTTAAATAGTTGATTCAATAGTTATCAAAACATAGATCATTATGGTGGTCTTAGATTTAATCGTATGCACACGAATCAACAAGAAAATTTAGTCAATACTGAAAAATATTGATTTTTGACCTATAATTAGGCATGAACTTCTGTCGTTGATAAAACACTCAAATCAACACCAATTTGGGCGTATAGATAGTCGATTTTATTGCCCTCGAATTAAGCAACATCAATATCCACTTTGATTGAAGGTAAGCTATCGATCGGCCAAAAATTCTTGTCAAAATAATATTGACATTGCTCAGAGCATCTAACCCTATGGGTCCAATCCAATGAGATTAGATCCAAATATCCTAAGTTATATCCAATCTAATTAATCCCTAATTAGATCCAAATGTCATGAACTATATCCAACCTAATTGGATTGGATTCAAATACCATTAATTAAATCTACTACCTAATTTGAGGTCCAAATTTATATTGAACCCGATGCTAGGATTTAGATCCAAATCCAATATCCATAATCTAAATATATAAAAAACATTTACTTTCTTGTTTTGTTCACATATTTTAAAAATTTCAATTATTCTTTTAATGTTCTTGATAACTTGAGACTTAATTTAATAATAATTTAAAATCAAAGAAAATCAAAAAAATCAAAAAAATCAAGAAAACCAAGAAATTGCACTCATGTCATAAATGCAAATAAAGTTTACCATTTATTCAATTTAATTGCCCAAAAAAATATCGGGTTTTACAACGATAGAGCACCTACACCCACCTAGTGGAAACTATATTTGCAAGTTGCATTTCAGACTTGATAGATGCATTCAGCATGGTTTATTTGATAATAATTATGCTTTGGATTTATAGAAAAAATAGATTTTTAAATTATCATTTTTGGTATATTATGGTCCATTGATTTTTAAAAATCTTAAAAAACCAATATGTATGTCATAATCACATGATCCAAAACTTGTTTTCTACTAAAAAAATGCATAGATATCATATCTATTAGGTCTAATCAACCAAAAAACTCAAAATTTTTGAAAATTTTATTAGGTGGGAGCATAGTGATAAAAGTTTAAAATGGCAATTTCTTGGTTGTGAATTTCTCAAAATATTTTCAACTTTTTGAATATTTCTCAAGTTTTTTGGTAAAATCTTGAGAAAATTATTAAAAAATTAAATAAATTCTCAAAAAAATCCAAAAAATAGAAATAAAATAAAATAAAATAAATTATCTAATTAATTTTATATGTAAAAAAATATAAAATTTATTTTCAATTTCACTAAACATATGTAAAAAATATCAAACATCAAATATGTAAGAATTATCAATTAACTGGCTTTTTTTAGCATGTACAATTAATAATTTTAGCATGTCCAGTAAAAAAAATCCTACGAATAAGACATTGAGCTCATTTGAATATTAATAGTTATTAGATGTTGTTTGAGGAATTTAGCATGTATAATTAATAATCAAATAAAAAAATCTAAATTGATTAGATTGATTTTCAGCCTTAACAAGTAGAAGCAAATACTAAAGCATCAACTAAATGGCTTATGAGTTATGACTAACCAAGCTAGATTTTGAGTCTAAATGATCAATAAAAAATATTGTAATTTGGGTTATTAGAACATCACTTTTCATAAAGCAATGCACTTTCCAATGATCTTTGTGTGGTTTGAGCAAATTAGAATAAAGGAAGATATGAAGACTAAAGTGGACGTTTTGGTTAATTTGCCTCATATATTGAAAAAGCCTCATCATAAAGTTCAGCTCCAAACCATATCAAAATAAATTAATGAATATACTATTTTCCAGTAGTACTAATAAAAATTAAACACACATACATAGCCTTCCTCGTCTGATCTTTTTTTACTTACCTACGAAAGCAATTTTCCCCAAAACAAAAACTTGGCAAATTCAAACGTCATAAAAACTACTCTATGTGAAATGGACATAAGGAAAACAAAGATGGAATCAAGAAGAGAGGTGGGGGGTTGTGATTGTAGTTCATTGTCACCTAGGACTACATACATACATAATGGTGTTCAAGCCTCAAATTGAGGAGAGAGAGAGAGAGAGAGAGAGAGAGAGACCACTCAACATTAGATTTGTGACACCAATAACCCTTTACATCATAACTCTTTCGCCATTAGTTTTCTAAAATCCAAAGCCTCAAAAACCTTAGGAGGAAGAAGAGGGTCGAAAACGAAACTCTACAAGGATGTAGGTCCACAACAGCGATATATCTTTTCGCTATTGCCTTATTTCTCGCTGATATAGGTTTATAACGACAACATTTCTCATCGATAAGTCAACAAAAAATTTGTTCTTTGTTGAATAATAATAGTGACATTTATAGCTCGCTGTTAAAAGGTGAACCAACACCAATGAAGAATCTTTCTAAAACTGAGACCACCAATAACAACATGACAATCTTTAACGATGAGGTTGTTTTAACGATGAGATCCCTAGCTCGCTGTTATAGGCTACCTATAGGTTATAACAACAAGGTACTATTCTTGCCATTATAGGCTATAATGAATAGAATTAACTCACCACTATAAGCTATAATGGTGAGACATCGATCTCGTCATTATAAGCTACGAACCTGCAAACAAAAAATAAAAAATTAGTTTTCAATTTTTTATTTACATTCTACAAAAACTTGCAATAAACTTACACTTAAAATAAGTTTTCAAAAATACAACTCCCACCCCATATCCTCTCCAAGCCTGCAACATACACACTTCAAATAAAAACCCCTTACACCCCCTACATCATCTTCAAGCCTACAACAAACATATACACTTCTAACATTCATATAAATCAAAATTTAATTCGTGTCAAGGATGTACACATTTTCAAATTTATATAGCATCTTTCTTACTTAGATGTTACATAACCTTGAAAATGTATACACCCATTGTAGGAGAATCAAAACAATTAGATCATAAACAATCAAACAAAGAGTTTAGAAATTATAGCAAGGTAGAAAATTACAGTTAAACAAAGAGAGTTTAGAAATTTTGGATCTAGGATGGGGGAGTTTTGTTTGTGCACATCCATGAAGATCTGCATCTTTTTTTCAAACTTCTTAGTTGCTTCTCTCTCTTGCTCCATTTCTTGCCTTTCTCGCTCTCTTTCTACACATTCTCGCTCCCTTTCTGCTCCTTCTCGCTCTCATTCTTCTTTGTTTGTCCTTTGTTATTCTCTTAATAACTGGAGCTTCACCTGCTTCGCCTTCAGATGAGAAGATAGCTCTGTACCTGTTGAAGGATGGTTTGGATAGAATGACATATGTACTCATCCCCTCATATGTCCATACCACTCTCTGAGGACCTTGACAAAGTCCTCTCATTGTGTCATCGATGACCTCTTGTTATCATGCAAAATTTTACTTTTGCTTTCAAACTGACCTTTTGAAAATATTTAAGAAAAACTGGCCTCCATTTTGAAAATATGGGGAAATTGAGAGAGAATAAGACTCATCTGTCGGTACGAGGTTCAACCGTTCCTGGCACCATAACCAAGGGTAATCAAACCAAGGATCGAATATTGTGCCTTACTTGCTTAAATGTCTGAATAATTATTCTAAGTCCTAGAATACACAAAGAATCATACATGTGCTATGATTTTTGGAAAATATTGATTGAAAACATGATGCATGCTTGGAATTGTTGGAAAATACTTTTGAAAAAGATATATTTTTGAGAAATTCATTTTTTCTGAAGAAGGATTGGGCGTGTGGCCTTAGTCTAAATGATGCAACCCTACTCTAAGTGGTGCATGAATGCTATTTCAAAACTCATTTTTTGGAAAAAGATTTGAGAAAAATCATTGAGAAATCTCCCTTTGTTTCAGAAATTTGTTTTGTATAAAAGGGGTTTTTGTGCCTTGTAGAATTTGAACAAAATAAATTCGCTACATATCCCTAACTATGGCCACAAATATGATTTGAATATATCTCATTAAATCTTAAAAGAAGGGTTTTGAAATAAAAGTGTTGGAAATATGCAATGATTTTTTAAGATAGCCTAAGAGTGTAGGTTGTTTGTAACTTAAAAGAAGATGATAAATCTGAGTTTTGTTCGTATTCTAACTATGACCACAAATACAAACTCCACTAAGTTTATTAACTTCTTAAAAGAAGGTGCATGTGCCATTCGTGTTGACCATTGTAGGATTTGAAAATGCATATGAATCATAAACTATAACAATTAATATTGAAAATAACTTATATGCAAATGCAACCCTAATCTATGCAAAAAAGAAATTTTTTACTATTTTTTACTTTTGATTACAATTTACATCAAATGATTGAATAATAAAATAAATAAATAAAAGGAAAATAAAGAAAGTACAATCTTGAGATTTCCTGCAAAATTAGCAAACATGTTAGTAGAAATATGTCAGCTTTTCAGGATTTATCCCACAATATCTAAAAATTAAGGGATTTTATCCTGAAATAAGCCTTTTTTTCATGCATTCATAAAATTAAAATTTCAAATAAAATAAAGGATGATCCATGATTTAATAAACAATAAAAATAAGACTGATGGCAAAATTGAAAATTCAGAATTGAGAATAAAAATACCAAAATACCAAAATACCCTTGAAAATTAATATTAATTGCAAAATAGGGTTAAGAATCAGGGTTTTTCAGAAAAGATCCTTGAAATGTGCTAAATTTGAAGACCAAACAGATTTGAAACGATGCGAAATTGGGTGGAAATCACCCTGATATGATTAAAAACATGATCAAAATAAAAATTATGAAAATAATTCATAGAAATAATAAAATAAAAAAAAACTTAAATTTGCCTGTGTTTCAGCAAAATAGGACTCTGTAGGCATCTAGTTTTTGAGAAACAACTTAATAACATATTAAATGACCTCTAAAAATCATGAAAATCGACATGAACACTGTTAACAACTCTAAAAAAGCATACAAACAAAAAATGTTTTTTAATAATTATTTAAGAAATAAATATTAAAAAAAAAGGAAGAAAAAACTATTGAACATGCTATTATATACCTGTCACGATTTTAGACCAGAAAAAAATATCAAACAACGATGAAAATTTATGAAATTTAACAGGGATAAGTTAGCCATCTCAATGAAGATAGTCCTTTTTACATATCAGAAAAAGAATCTTTGGTTAGGGAGATATAATTTCGGCAAGTTGCACTTGATTTTGGCCAACACTTAACGATTCAAGAAAGACAGACCCCAGTTTTGGGTTAAAATAAAATAGCAAATGACCTATAAAAATCACAAAAACCACACAAACGAAACTAAATATGCAAACTGAGACATCACTTTTTACGGATGAGAGAGATCATCTCCGGTTAGGGAGAAATCACTCCAGCAAGACGGTCCTAGGTCTGAGCAATGCCTGGTGGTTCAAGAAAAATAGATTCCGATTTTGGATTTTAAGAAAATAGTAAACAATGGTCAAAAATCACAAAAATTATATCAAAAAAATTAGACACACAGATGGATTGGTCACTTTTTACGGATCAGAAATATGATCTTCGGTTAGAGAGAAACCACTCTGGCAGGACGGTTCAAGACCTGAACCATGTCTGACAACTCAAGAAAAAAAGACTCTATTGTTAGGTAAAAATAAAATAGTAAACGACTAGAGAAAACCACAAAAATCACACAAGAAAAATTAGACACATAGACAAAGATGCCACTTTTTACGGATTTGAAATACGATATCTGGTTAGAGAGATATGACTCTGGTAACTTGGGACTGATTCTGCATGGCATTTTGACGGTGCAGAAAATAGGTTTCGGTTCTTGAATTTATAAATGGGTCATTAGGTCCCCAAAAATTGTGAAATTGTCACAAATTTTTTCCAATTTGCTAGAAAATCAGCTACCCAAGGTTGATTGGTTTTCTTTTAACTTTGTTGTTAGATTATGCGCATCTTTTACTGGGCCCTCTTTGGTGAATTTTGCATGTGACATGTACCAATATGTTTTGGGGACATATGTTAAGATGTGCATGCCCTCATAACAGGCCTTTATTGGAGTATTTTGCATGTGACATGTACCATTGTTTGCATTAGATATTTCTTGCTATGAATTATAGGTTGTTTCCATGTTTAGGCTTGTAGTTGTTAATCTTTATGAGTGTCAGTTTCATAATGAATTTTCCCTCACGCTATTTATGCATGTTGAAAATCAATGTTAATTTGTATCTGGTTGGAGAGGAACATGGAACATTCAATGAATGCTCGTCCTTGGCATGATACCATGAGAGCTAAGACAAAGATGCAAATTGAAATGGTCTGATTCAGATTTGAACATGATTGATCTCCCCAAGTTTAGTTGTATGTGGCGATGAGAGGACTTCTTGGAGTGCTTTTATTCTCTGTTTTTGTATTTCTGGGCCTTAGGGTGACACCTCATCCTCTATGTATGCGATGTAACTATTCTTATGACAATGAAATGATTATTTTCTTTAAAAAAATGTTAATTTGTATAGCTATTGGTTTCTTTCTTCCAGATTTGTTTAGTTTCTTATCTTTTACACACAAATATGTACGCATGCCAACCCCACAATCTCTCTCTCTCACACACACACCAAATCCTGTGATGTTTTGAATGTAATTGAAATGCATGTCCCTTTCTTTTCCACCAGCGTTGCAACAATTTTATGTACCACTCTTGCCGACATCACCGAACTCATTAACAATGGTCTATTAATTCTGCGCACTTGCATTAGACTTGGTTAATTAGACAGAAACACGTAACATAACGTAAGCCACTGGTCTCTATCTTGTCTAGCACTTTCATTAGATTTGTTCTATTAGATGGAAAACGCGTGACATGAAGGTAAGCCACTTGTCTCTATCTTGTTTACATTAGTACATGCAAGCAGGTGTAAATACATTTCAAATTAACTCACAATAATTGCAAGAATTAACATATCCGTACTAAATAGTGACCTAGAGGTGCTCGAGACAAGTTTTGAGTGATAACAATAATTAATGAGTAAATACAAGATTGTAACGTCCTAATTTTTTTAAAAAAAAAATTATAATTTTTTTTAAATCCTTTTATACAGATTTTAAAAATATAGTGGAAAATCTTTTTAAAATACAGTTCAAGGTTTGGGCCAGTTATAGTTTTCAACACACATTTGTAAGATTAGAATAACTGAACCAAACCATCATTAACATTAAATAAATCAAACACTAGTATCATGAATTATTAGAGTTTATAGGACTAAAGAAAATTAATAAAGTAAATAAAATGATGAGTGTGACCTTCTTGGCACTACCTCGAACCTCCTGTCATTGCCCTCTAGCTTATTCACTATCTAAATATTAAAAGTAGAGGAATTAGCCACAACCACATTAGGAAAACATCTTATACATAGGCATGAAAAAAATACAAATACATAAAGCATACATCTTTTTCAATGCAAACAAAATCATAGCATATAAATACAACAGTTAACAATCACAACAATGATAATTTAATCATGCAGGATTACATAATAATTCATTTTTATCATTAAGTAATGTACTTGCATCATATCATTAGTAATCAAAATCACAATCAAATAGATCCATATATGTCAACATTTAATGAATCATTTAACTACTTGTAAACCTAATCTAATGTATTGTTTCTCTTTTCTTTCTTGAATGGTACACACCCAGGACCTAATCCTAACTCAGCAATCCGATGATGGTTTATTATGCTATGTATTTTAATTAACCTATTGATTCGAAGAGTCGGACCAAATATACACTGAAGTAGTTTTTAACCGAAAGAGACTTAATAGTGATCTAAGGAATCGATTCATATTCTGCAATATCTCATACCAAACATTATATCATAATAAATATGGGTAATCACAAACATATATCCTTAATTTGGTATATCAAAATTTACTTTCACAGTTCATCCTTAGAAATTCACCATATCTTGTAAACAAGTTTCACTTCATATCACCTGGTCTTGAGAATGTATAACCTCACAGGTAGTTTCAGCCCTAGTCGGATTACCTGGTCTTAGATAATGCATTTCCTCACAAGAATTTACCATCCTCGTAGGTTACCTGATCTTGGACAATGCACGTCCTCACTGAGATTTACCGCCCCAGTCGGATCACCGATCTTGGTCATGCACACCCTCATGGATATTTTCTTTGAAACAGTTCTTTAATAGATCTATTGTTATACATGCACAAACACAGTTAACCGTTCACAGGGTCAATAACCACTAATTTAGGCATAAGCAGGTATACATTCAATATACATTAAATCATAGGTTACAATCATATGACAATTCAACATGTAATTACATGTTAGCATATCAACAGAGTTCTGCGACCCAATAGCTCCATAATTGAGCTTAAACTTTTATCGTATGCATTCATAACCTCAGTTCATGTGCCATTTCAACATCACATAGAATCACATCATCACACGCATTGACATCGCAATACAGTCGCGTGTAACATCATATTTTATATTATTTAAAATCAATACATTCATAAATTAAACCTCAAAGCATGTATGTTCGATTAATTGAATCAATTATATCTCATAATTCAAAACATGTATATTTCATAATATGAAATATCTAAACCTCAAGCATATGTATTTCTTATATTTGTCATTCAAGTCATATATGCGTAATTCTTATATGTATGCCTATATACACTACATGACCCAATCATCATGTTAACTTTCAGGTTTTAACATGCAGTCTCACATGTTATCATGCACAAATAATCAACATGATTGCATACAATATAATCCTGAAACATCACATATCAATATATACATGGTTAATATCTCATATCATAAGCAAACATATGGTTTTAGTAAAATAAGTTCACAAGTCAAGATATTATCCAAAATCAAGAATTATATAAAATCAGAATTTGTGTGTTGTTTACGAGTCTGTCATGCTATCAAGCCCAATAGATATATTTCTATAAAAATTTACAGTCATACCAGAAGGTATTAGATTTTAAATCCAAGTGATAGATCTCAGAAAAACAATTTTTTTTGCCCGTAGAAATTCACGGACCAGAGACTATTTTTTTTGTTTTGACAAAACTTGATAGAATCTTGCTTCACAAAGAAGCAGTCACCAGACCCAATTCGTGTGGGGTTTTATCCTCCCAAATTTTGTGGTGATAGACACACTTGTTATCTTTCAAAATTATTTGAGCTTATAGAAAAAATCTATCATAAGAGTTTTCTAGAATTTTAAACCGAATTTTATCTATGATAGTTTTAGAGTTCATATTTTCTGCAGAATTTTGATTTTCATATGACTTATGTGAGACCTCTAAATTAATAAAGTAAATAAAATAATTTAGTTTATCCAATAGCCTAAAGGAGTGTAACCCTCATGGAGCCACCCCGAGCTTCCTGTCATTGCCATATAGCTTATTCGTTACCTGAAATATTAAAAATAGGGGCATTAGCTATAACCCCAGTAGAAAAATGCTCTATACATAGGCATAGAAAGAACACAAATGCATAAAGCATACATCTTTTTCAATGCAAACAAAATCATAGCATGTCATAGCATATAAACATAACATAGTTAACGATTACAACAATGATAATTTAATCATGCATGATTACACAATAATTCATTCTTACCAATAAGTAACGTATTTACATCATATCATTAGTAATCAAGATCATAATCAAATTGATCCATATATGCCAACATTCAATGAATCATTTAACCACTTGTGATCCTAATTTAATGCCTTATTTCTCTTTTCTTTCTTGAAGGGTATATACTTAGGACCTATTCTTAACTCAGCTATCAAATGGGGGTTTATTATGCTATGTATTTTAATTAACCCATTGATTCGAAGAATCATACCAAACATCCATTGAAGCAGTCTTTAACCGAAAGAGACTTAACAGTGATCTAAGGAATTGATTCCTACTCTGCAGTATCTCAAACTAAACATTTTATCATAATGAACATGGGTAACCACAAATATACATCCTTACTCTGGTATATCAGAAATTACTTTCACTGTTCATCCTTAGAAATTCACCATATCTTGTAAACAAGTTTCACTTCGGATCACCTGGTCTTGAGAATGTATAACCTCACAGGTAGTTTCAGCCCTAGTCGGATTGCCTGGTCTTAGATAATGTAATTCCTCACAAGAATTTAACGTCCTTGGGGGTTACCTGATCTTGAACAATCCACCTCCTCACAGAGATTTACCGCCCTAACCGGATCACCCGATCTTGGTCATGCACACCCTCAGAGATATTTCTTTTGAAACACTTAATATATCTATTGCTATGCATGTATAAACACAGTTAACCGCTCACAAGGACAATGGCCACCAATTCGGGCACAAGCATGTATACATTCAACATACATCACATCATAGGTTACAATCATATGGCAATTCAATATGTAATCACATGTTAGAATATCAACAGGGTTCTACAACCCAATAACTCCATTATTGAGCTTAAACTTTTATCGCATTCATTTATAACCTCAACTCATGTGTCATTTTTAACATCACATAAAATCACATCATCACGTGCATTGACATCGCAATACAGCCACATGTAACATCATATCTTATATTATTTAAAATCAATACATTCATAAATTGAACCTCAAAGTCAAACATACATATTTCCTATGTACGTCATTCAAGTCATACATACGTAATTCATACATGTATGTCTATGCACGCTACATAGCCCAATCATCATGCTTAATTCTCATGTTTTAACATGCAGTCTCATATGTCATCATAAACAAATAATCAACATTCTCACATACAAGATAATCATGAAACATCACATATCAACATATACATGGTTCACATCTCATATCATAAGTTAGCGTATGATTTTAGCAAAATAAGTTCACAAATCAAGATAATATCCAAAATCAAGAATTATATAAAGTTATAATTTGTGTGTTGTTCATGGGTATGTTAGACCATCAAGCCCATCAGATATATTTCTATAAAAATTTAGAGTCGTACCAGAAGGTATTAGATTTAAAATCCAAGTGATAGATCTTAGAAAAATAATATTGTTTGCTCATAAAAATTCATGGACGAGAGATTATTTTTTTTGTTTTGATAAAACTTGCCAGAATCTTGCTTCATAAAGAAGCAGTCACCATACCCAATCTGTGTGAGGTTTCATCCTCCCAAATTTTGTGGTGATAGTCGCACTTGTTATATTTCAAAATCATCTGAGCTTATTGAAAAAACTCTATCATATGAATTTTCTAGATTTTCTGGATCAGACTCTATATGTGATAGTTTCAGATCCAATTTTTTTATAAAATCTTGATTTTTACACAACTTGTGTGAGACCTCCAAATTCATAAAAAAATTTATTTTTATTTTATATTTTCAGATCTATTCATATGATATGCATAACATATCCAAAAATTAGCTATAAAATCAAAATTATTGATTTATTAAATTTTCTACAAAACTGACTATTAAGAATCACTCTACACAGAAGATAAAATTTCTATATAGGGTTGCAGAAGCCATAACCCTTACTTTTGTAGCTCCATTGAGGCCCATTTTTTTTGAGACACCTCTCAGAGGCCCAAAAGGTCTCTATAAAAGGGTTTGGCCATTGGTGATCTGATTTGAGAGTTATATTTATTTTATCATAATAAGTCAATCAAGAAAATCAAGATAACATGAAAAATACCATATAAATTATGATAAAAACAAAAAAAAACAAGCATAAATATAGAATATTTATTTTTAATCATGCATCAACACATAGGCAATATCTAAACATCGTCTACAGTCATAAAGAGATGTCATATGATCATAACACTTGCTTTGGAATCTAAACTATCAAAACAAATCATGATTTTTGCATAGAAGTACTAGTTTAAGATGATAGCATGCGAAAATACCATGAAACATATAAAATCAATTTGCAAGAACATGATTTATACTGTAAACACATGCAAGAAAGCAAATATACATCCAATCATGCTAGAAACAAACATATAACCATCGAAAATTATGTAGGAATGTGAAACTATGCATTTTGCATTACCTGATCTTCCTGTTTAATCGTCTGGCATAGATTTACCAAAAATGATTTTGTAAATATGTTTCAAAGCATGATATTGAATTAAACACTTTTAAACTTTTTTCAAACCTATTTCAGATCTGATCCACCATGGATCAGCCCGTAGAATTGGCAAGATACACAGTTTATGTGTTTACATCTGATCTATGCTACGAGTAGGATGAATCTTACCTGAAACGTATTCTCGAATGTACCAACACCTTCGTCTTTCATCTTAGCACCTTGGAGAAGCTTCAATGGCTGATAGAAAAAGCTCTAAAAAAGAAAAAGAAGATGAAAAAAAAAGAAGATAGAGAATTCTAATGAGAATGGGAGAGTAAAGAAGAACTAACATTGTTAATCCTCCTCGTGAGAGCCTCTATTTATAGATGGGTTTAGGAAAAAGCTTCATCTCTAATATAAGAGGTTAATATCTGTTAATTTTTTTTATTAATAAAATAAGTAAATAAATTATGAGTCATAATTCATTAGATTTTGAAATTAATTAAGCTGGAAAAGAAATATAGGGACTTCTTACCCTGACTTGGGATCTAGTGACATGGTAACCTTCTGGTAGGTCTACAGACCCAAAAACTTAATGAAATTCAATGTTTAAATAGTTGATTCGATAGTCCTAAAAATGTAGATCATCATGGTGGTCTTAGATTTAATCGTATGCACACGGATCAAAAAGAAAATGTAATCAATACTGAAAAATGTTGATTTTTGACTTACAATTAAGCATGAACTTTGATCGCTGATAAAATGCTCAAATCGACACCAATTTGGGCATATAGATAGTTGATTTTGATGCCCTCGAATTGAGCAACGTTAATGTCTACTTTGATTTAATAGGTAAGGTACCAATAGACTGAAATTTCTATTAAAATAATAATAACATTGTTCATAGCATCCGACCCTATGGGTCCAATCCAATGAGATTAGATCCAAATATCCTAACTTATATCCAATATAATTCATCCTTAATTAGATCCAAATGTCATGAATTGTATCCAACCTAATTGGGTTGGATCCAAATACCATTAATTAAATCCACTACCTAATTTAAGGTCCAAATCCATAATTAACCCGATGCTAGGATTTAGATCCAAATCTAATATCCATAATCTAAATATATAAAAATCATTTACTTTCTTGTTTAGTTCACATATTTTAAAATTTTCAATTATTCTCTTAATGTTCTTGATAACTTGAGACTTAATTTAATAATAATTCAAAATCAAGAAAATAAAAAAATCAAGAAAGAAAACCAAGAAATTGCACTCATGTCATAGATACAAATAAAGTTCATCATTTATTTATTTTAGTGTCCAAAAAATATCGGGTTTTACAGCGATGGAGCACCTACACCCACCTATTGGAAACTATATTTGCAAGTTGCATTTCAGACTTGATAGATGCATTCAGCATGGTTTATTTCTTAATAATTATGCTTTGGATTTATAGAAAAATAGGTTTTTAAATTATCAATTTTGGTATATTGTGGTTTGTTAATTTTTAAAGATCTTCAAAAACCTATATGTATGTTATAATCACATGATCCAAAACTTATTTTCTACTAAAAAAATGCATAGATATCATATCTATTAGGTCTAATCAACCAAAAAAAGTCAAAAAAATGGAAATTTTATTAGGTGGGAGCATAGTGATAAAAGTTTCAAATGACAATTTCTTGGTTGTGAATTTCTCGGGAGACTTTCAAATTTTTTAATATTTCTCAAGTTTTGTTGGCAAAATTTTGAGAAAAATATTAAAAAATTAAATAAATTAAAAAAATCTAAAAAATTAGAAAAAGTCAAATTAAAATTAATTAATTATCTAATTAATTCTATATGTAAAAAAATATAAAATTTATTTTCAATTTCACTAAACATATGTAAGAAATATCAAACATCAAATAATAATAATCACATCAAATATGTAAGAGTTATCAACTAACTGCTTTTTTTAGCAATAATAATTAATGATTTTAGCTTGTCCAATAAAAAAAATCTTAGGAATAAGACATTGAGCTCATTTGAATCTTAATAGTTATTAGATGTTGTTTGAGGAATTTAGCATGTATAATTATTGATCAAATAAAAAAAATCTAAATGGAATAGATTGATTTTCAGCCTTAACAAGTAGAAGCAAATACTAAAGCATCAACTAAATGGTTTATGAGTTATGACTAACCAAGCTAGATTTTGAGTCTAAATGATCAATAAAAAATATTGCAATTTGGGTTATTAGAACATCACTTTTCATAAAGCAATGCACTTTCCAATGATCTTTGTATGGTTTGAGCATATTAGAATAAAGGAAGATATGAAGACTAAAGTGGACGTTTTGGTTTGTTTGCCTCGTATATTGGAAAAACCTCATCATAAAGTTCAGCTCTAAACCATATCAAAATAAATTAATGAATCTACTATTTTCCAGTAGTACCAATAAAAATTAAACACACATACATAGCCTTCCTCATCTGATCTTTCTTTACTTACCTACAAAAGCAGTTTCCCCCAAAACAAAAACTTAGCAAATTCGAACATCATAAAAACTACTATATGTGAAATCGACTTAACGAAAAGAAAGATGAACGAAATAAGAGAGGTGGGGGGTCATGCTTGTAGTTCATTGTCACCTAGGACTACATACATACATAATGGTATTCAAGCCTCAAATTGACGAGAGAGAGAGAGAGAGACCACTCAACGTTAGATTCGTGACACCAAAAAACCTTCACATAAGAACTCCTTCACCGTTAGTTTTCTCAAATTCAAAGCTTAAAAAACCTGAGGAGGAAGAAGAGGGTCGAAAACCAAACATTACAAGGATGTAGGTCAATAGCAGCGATATATCTCGCCGCTATTGATCTATTTCTTGCTGATATAGGTTTATAACGACAACATTTTTCGTCGATAAGTCGACAAAAAAATTGGCCTTTGTTGAATAATAACAATGACATTTATAGCCCGTTGTTAAAAGGTGAACCAACACCAGCGAAGAATCTTGCCGAAATTAGGACCACCAATAACAGCATGACAATCTTTAACGATGTAGTTATTTTAACAACGAGATCCCTAGCTTGCCATTATAAGCTACTTATAGGTTATAATATCAATGTACTATTCTTGTCGTTATAGGCTATAATGAAGAGAATTAACTCAACATTATAGGTTATAATGGTGAGACATCGATCTCGTCATTATAAGCTATAAACCTGCAAAAAAAACTTAGTTTTTAATTTTTTTTATATTCAACAAAAACTTGCAATAAACTTACACTTGAAATAAGTTTTCAAAAATACAACCCCCACCCCCATATTCTCTTCAAGCCTGCAACAAACACACTTCAAACGCAAACCCCCTACATCCTCTTCAAGCCTACAACAAACATATACACTTCTAATATTCATATAAATCAAAATTTAATTTATGTCATGGATGTACACATTTTCAAAATTATGTTGCATCTTTCTTACTTAGATGCTACATAACCTTGAAATGTATACACCCATCACAGGAAAATCAAAACAATTAGATCATAAACAATCAAACAAAGAGTTTAGAAATTATAGCAAGGTAGAAAATTACAGTTAAACAAAGAGAGTTTAGAAATTTTGGATCTAGGATGGGGGGTTCTTTTTGTGCACATCCATGAAGGTCTGCATCTCTTTTCCGAACTTCCTATCTACTTCTCTCTCTTGCTTCATTTCTTGCCTTTCTTGTTCTCTTTTTGCATTTTCTCGCTCCCTTTCTGCTCTTTCTTGCTCTCATTCTTCTTGGTTTGTCCTTTGTTATTCTCTTAATTATTGGAGCTCTGCCTGCATCGCCTTCAGATGAGAAGATAGCTCTATACCTGCAGAAGGATGGTTTTGATGGAATGACATATGTACTCATCCACTCATATGTCCATACCACTCTCTAGGACCTTGACAAAGTCCTCTCATTGTGTCATTGATGACCTCCTTGTGAAGAAGATATTGAACTTTCGATTTTCACTGATTACAACTTCGTCTGCACATCATTCATAAATGGTTATTAGTAAATAATGATAATATACAAAATTGAATGAATGAATATGGCACTACAAAATATGTGTTACTTACAAAGGTCTCTTCTGCTTGGATAAAGATAAATGTCTCACGATTTGAATAAGCTAGTGTGCATCTCTTTAAAGAACTCACTCGTCGTCGGTTCTTGCCCATCTATTTCAGTGTACAAATAAAAAATTAAGAATTTATTAGATCAAACATATTTAGCAGTATACTATATAAAAAAAATAAACTTAAAAAATAAGAAACTTTCCCTCGTACGATACCTCTAGAGGTATGAAGATAATCAACTGGTATATAAAACTATTTGTTCAACACTTGTTGTTAACTAAAGGAAGAACAATTAGGAGACAAAAATCCAAAAATTTGATCATTTATTTACTTATAAATATATATCCAACATTTATCATCCAATAGTTTCCGGTAAAAAACTTACAAATTAGTTTCCACACTCCAGAGTCATATCCCTCGTGGGGATGTTATTTTGTTACATCATGGTTTTCAAATTTTTGGTAATACTTGTGGAAACCTTCTCAAACTTTTGAGTATGATAGTGTAAGTTGCTTCTCCATGCATGCCTGATGTTCGGGTATATCGTTGTCTAAATCGAACTCGTCCTGCACCAAAATATCAAAATATAGTTAGTAACATATTTTTTTATAGATTAATCAATTTATCAAAATATAGTTAGGCAATATACTTACATAAACTGCCTCATGTAGCACCATTTTCTCATCGTCTAAGACCTTCATCCACGAGTTGTGAGTGAGTATGACCCACTCCCTGATGATGCATGAAAGCCTTCTAGAGAATGTGAAGGAGTCTTCGCCCATGACTCCTTGTGTCCCAGGCTTGATAGTTACTGAAGTCTTTTGTTGCTTGGTTTACTTGTAGTGGTATACACATTTGTTCTTCCCACATTTGTGTTGAAAAGATTTTGCAACTGCTAATTTGTAGTAATAAATAATATTAATAGAAATGATAATAAGAAATTGTTAATTGTACTAAAGAATTACTGAAATATTTACTTGAGGATGTCATGGACTGCTCTCGAGTTGTTGTGTTCTATGTTGTGTGGGGTAAGACACCTCTTTCTCCCTTGAAGTATCACCCACCTATAATCTTAAGTCAATCCAGTCTAGGTGTTCACTTTGACTGACAGGTAGTAAACTGATCCTAAGGGAGGAAGAACGCCTACGTCATGAATATGTAGACATCTGTTAATTTCAAGCAACCAATATTACATTATACTATACTATAAAATTAAATCATATAAGAATATTCACTATCTTGGTTAGCATACAAGAATATTCACTATCAAAACCTTTTTAATACAAAATACAATTTGGGTTAACATACAAGAATATTCACTATCTAGGTTAACATACATTACAATAATTCACATCGAAATGTTTATCAATCATCGTTTGAATCATCTTGGTGTAATGGCATGAGATCTTCATCGATGATGTGGTGATGTAATGAATCAATCCATCTGCAATCAGCCTCCTGATACACATTGTTATCTTGTTCTTTATTTTGTTTAACTGAAGATGGTAGAATCTCGTACATATTTCTTGGTATTATCTTATACACTATATGCATTTCGCTATTACTGGGATCTCTAATATAAAACACTTGCATAGCTAGAAATGATAAAATAAAGGGATCCTCCTGGTATGTTGGTGAGACATGTTGACACATGTAAAGTATTCGTCCTTATACATGTACCTATTATCAAACCAATCATATCTAAACATATATACCCAATTTCATCCTATATATTTAAATTTGATAATATCATTTAGAATACTGTAATAGTTTATATTAGGCTTCTCTACATCGCCTCCATATGTAACCATTACCCCACTATTCTAAGAACTATGATTTTGACTTCGAGACTGTGTATAAAACTTGATTTCATTCACATCACAAGTTTGATAGGACTGTAATTCGCACTCAAGTCCTCTTGCGAGACTTCATAATTCTAAAGAAGCATCCTCGTTATTATGTAGAAATCAACTTGTGAACAATTGTTCATGTTGTATTGTAGCTTTTTTAACATTGTCACAAAAGCCATGGATTATTTGCTTGCATTTTCTATATTATATATATATATATATATATATATATATATATATATATATATATATATATATATATATATATATATATATATTGGTGAAACTGTGTAACAACTTCCATGTTAGGTATAATTTATAACCATAATCAGAGATACACATATTTGATATAACTCACATTCAATGCAGTTATCCAACACATATTGATGAGCTCTCGCACATTCTAAATATAAAAGTACAATTGGTAAACTGCCTTCATCTTTCATGCAAATGCCATATGAGAATACAGACAAAATAGGTATCCTTACCGTGCTGGGCATATCATCATGTCGATTCTGATGGTTAAATCTAGTATCAATACCACTAAGATACATTTAGCAAAAGGTTACATATTCTGTTGAAATATATGTCACAACAATGATAGCTTCGACAGTGCTCTGTTCCTCATAGTTTGCTTTAATCTACCAAAAAATCTCTCAATCGGATACATACAATGATATTATACTGGTTTAGCAAGTTCAGCCTCATGTGATAGATGAATGGTTAGGTGTACCATGATGGTAAAAAATGTGAGTAAAAATATATTCTTCAAAATGAATAAGATTTCTAGAATATTTTCCTTTATCTGCATTAAAGCATCTCTTCTTAATGTCCTGGCACACAACAATATGAACATATCGGTGAGACGAATTAAGGTCATGTCGATTGTCTTATTAAATATCCATGAACTACAATAGGAAGTAGGTGTTGGAAGAAGGCATAGCTATCATGACTTTTCATTCTAAAAAATTTAGCATCATTTATGTTTATGCATTGCCCAATATTAGAAGCACAACCATAAAAAAACTTCACATCCTTTAATCAATTAAAACTCCTTCTTTTGCTTACTCAAAAATATGTATTGTGTCTGTGATATTTTCGGTGTTGCACCGCTTTTGTCTAAGTATAGGTGATTATGTATATTTCTGAGTCTTAAATCTTCTCATGCATTTTAGTTGTCATTTATTTTCTACTTGACATCGAGCAGTGTATATAAGATATTTTCACATACATTTTTCTCAACATGCATCACATCTAAGTTGTGATTTAGCTTCAGTGATGACCAATATGACAGTCAAAAAAATATATTTTTTTGTCAAATTTAGATATTTTTGGTTGTCATCACGTTCTTTTCTTTTTCCACTAACCCATACTTTTTCAAAATCAATAGTAATGTTTACTTAATTGTACCTCCAGTTCAGCTTCAGAAAATTTATTTGGTTGCTCTCTAAGCTCCACTTTACTATCAAACTGCTTTTGATGATGCTATGGGTGATCGTATGGTAGGAATCAACGGTGTGTTATGTAACACGTCTTTATGCTGAACTTCAAGCTATCCGATCTTGTATTGATGTTGAAAATTGAACACGCAAGCTTGTCCTTCATAAACCGCCTTGATAAGTCCTCATGTGCTAAAAAATCATTGATAGTCCACATTATCGTCTCTCATATTTGAAATATCTCTTTAGTTGATGCATCATACATGCTAATGCCTTCATCCCATAACTCTTGTAAATCTTTGATTAACAGCTGCAAGTAAACATTTATGTCATTTTTAGTTGACTTTGGTCTAGGGATGAGTAGAAAAAGCTATATGAAATTATCTTTCATACACATCTATAGAGGCAAATTATATGACAATAATACTATGGGTCACATGTTGTATGACCGACTCAAATTTTTTAATAGATTGAAACTGTCGCTTGCCAAATTGAGATCAACATTGCGAGGTTCAACCATGAACGATATATGTTCTTTGTCAAACTTCTTTCACACTAAATAATCTGATGGATGAATTAGTTTGTTCTCATCACTTGCATGTTGGGTCTTGTGCCACCTCATAGTTGATATTGTTTTTGTTATCATAAACAAGCACTTCAACCTCGGCTTTATGGAAAAATATTATACCACCTTTTGAGAAACTTTTTTATTTTCCTTTGTGTGGTTTTATCTTAAAGCATTACACTTTGGGCACATTTAGTTCTTCTTATTCTCCTCCTAGAAAAACACTCAACCATTCACACATGCATCTATTTTTACGTAATCAAAGCAGGTGTGATTCACAAATTTATTTGCCTCGTAGTAAGAGTGGCAATCTTTTCCACTTGGGAAACACCTCCTTCAACCAATCAATCAGCATGTCGAATGATCTTTTACTCCAATTGTTTATTCTTTTGATATATAATAACTTGAGAATAAAAGCTAGTTTTATTAACTTTGAACAACCTAGATATAGATCATTCTGGGCATCACCCATTAAGTTTTGAAGGGGCTTGTGTTCCCCATCATCATTTAGAGCTGGATCCAAAGTTGTCCCTATAATAACATCGTCCAACATTTCTTTGACCCGATCATGAACCTTTGTCGTATCCTCTCTCTCATCATAATGTACATGCACTATATCTACGTGGGTTTGGGCCACACTTACATGGGGTTGAATATATTCTAGACTGAAACCACATCCAATCAAGTATAGTTTGATTAGTCATAAAACTTTAAATTTTTTATTATTGTAGTCCCAACATGGGGCATCACATCCTACTAGTAGAATCAACATGAGCATGTGATGCTTCAAGGAATCGATCAATTACATATTATAAGGTTTAGAACGTATGTCTTGAATGTGTATCCATGACTGATCCATATTCATAGATGATGACCCCACTATATTCAACAAGAGAATCTTTGATCCATGGGATATATATATATATATATATATTTAAAGAAAAAGAAAAAATACTCAAGAGATAACTAGAAGGAGACCATAGATATAAAGATGCATACAATTTAAACCCTCCTTTGCGGGAAATGAGTGCATCAAATCACTTTTGAAGCCTAAATGAAACAAAAGAAAAAAAAACTATTTTGCATGCACATACATGATATAATGCTTGCACAAAAAATCCTAAAATCAAATAATAAATAAACGTGTATTATTAAATTATTTGTCACTAGCTTTGAGCGGTTTATAAACTTTAAAGGAGAAAGGGGCAAGGCTATGAGATTTTTAGAAAGAAAGCTCGAGATTTCCTGATATGGAAGATGCAATGACACAATTCTCGGTATTTTTCAATGCTACACAACGAAAAATAGGATGCAGGACAAAGGTTCCAAGATTGTTCAAAAAAATCTGGATTTTTTTCTGAAACATAGAAAGGGCAAAGATGTTCACTTCCCGCTCTAAAAGTTTATATTTTAGGGAAAACTCACATAATTCTTTGATGGACGAAAAAATGCAAAAGATCTTAGTTGGCAAAAATCAAATTTCTTCTAACAGACAGAACCATAGAAAGGGAAGCAAAAACAATGTGACTTCAACGAAGAAAAACAAAGCAAGCAAGGGGAAATATGCTAAGCTTACCAAAAAAGATTTAGAAAAAGGTATCAAAATAAAAATATCTTTCAATATTGCAAAGAAAATATTGAAATAATTAAAATCCAAGAGCAAAACTGGAAGAAAAGGTTATTGCTTCACAAAGAGACTGAGAACTCGAAAAGACATCAAAAGGCCACTTGATACCGTGCTGAGCTCAAACTCACCTGAATGAGACAACATGACCTGGCTCGTGTAAACACATTTCATATTATTTATGCATGGAATATATATTTTTATATATTACAATTAAAATATTATACTTTTTATATATTACACATAATACTTCATATTTTATGTATATATTTTTCATTCATCCTTCTCTTTTTATATACATTTTATGCATTCTTCTTTTTATATATTACACTTACAATATTGGATCTTGGTACTAGATCTGGATATGGCCATAGGGTCTCACAAGATGAACCCCAAGAGCCACAAAAATGGTGGGTTCGTAATTCATGACATAACGTTGGGATTAATATCCGCATTCAAGTTTGGGAAATGGATGTTTAGGGGAGGCTTTATATACCCAGATGTTGCGCCCCTCCGGATATACCTGAGCATAATCCCTTTGAAGCAGTTCATTTACTTAATCCCCCTCTCTCTCTTTTTTTCCTTTGTTTTCTACTTCCTTATTGCGCACACCTTGATCCTAAATATCCAACATTGGTATCAAAGTCAGGTTGGTGTGCACAAAGACTTGGTGTAGAGAGGGGTATCTCCTCTGAAAAGCCATGCTCGACTCTAAAGAGAGGTGATTGTAGGCAGATTTGCTTCTCCATCGAACATGCAGCAGACCCAACAACCATGCAGATGGGGGGTGTGTGTGGTTGCAAAAAAAAATAAAGGAGGGAGATGCCTCATCAGAATTCGGCAGATTCAGGGAGGGTAGATCAAACCCTCTCACCAGGAAAACCCTCTTATTGGGAAAACCTCTCACCAAAAAACCTCAGCAATGGTCGACCATGCTCGACGGTGCAATATGAGAGAAGCGGTTGTGGGGAGAATACATCCCTGTCGGATGGCCGTGGTTAGCACTGGGAAACCACTTGTCAAGAAAACCCTACGTCAGCCCTCATCGAAAAACCATTTTGTTTTGGGTTTATTTTTCTCACCTGAGGACCATCGAAGATGTCAAACAGTTGCTAGGTTGTGGTGGTGGTGAGATGCGACTGCAAGGAGCAATTTCACCAGAAAACACTAGGAAACCATCGACTAAGCCTAGCAATGCCACTGGAGGGAAACATTTGTAGAGGAGCTTCGTCAAAAGTATGTCCTCGTCAGACGAACAAGCTTTATTGGGCATCTAAGCTTGACAAAACGTCCAATGAGAGGTGGCAACACAAGGTGGAGGCCATCCTTGCTGGATGGTTGTGCTTTGCGACCCACTGAATGAGCGCACCAAAAGAGTGGTGATTGCCAAAGAGGATCCCTTTTTCGGCCATCTATGCAAGTTATGCACGGTGACAATGGTGGCACTCGAGTGAGAGGTAGTGGCACTCGGGTTAGAGGTGGTGAGCGCAACTAAGGATCTCACTCCCTTCTTCTCTTTCAAGATATTTCCTCTTTCAAAAAGAGGAAAACCCTAATCGACCCTCGTTTTACTGGTAAAGAAAAAAAGGGGAGGAAAAGAAAAGAAAAAGGAAAAGAAAAGAAAATAAAAAAGGAGGAAAATGGAAAAAATGAACCAAATTGACTCAAACATAACTGATATGGGCATGTTGTTAAGTGAATTAAGTTGGTTTGGATTAGGTTAGTATGGATCCAATAAAATCGTATTTGGATTTAGTTGAATTCGAATGGATCCAATGACTTGATGGTCCATAATCATATTTGGATCTGGTTGGGCCATTAACTGCATCAAAGTTAGCAATTTTTTGTTTGCACCAAAAAGATTGGATCATACTTCTATGGGTCTTGCACACTTGCACCAAAAAGGAAGGAAAAAAATTGCTTGGAGTTTTGAAGGAAAATAGAGGATTTTTTGAAAAAATCATCCAGGGTTTTATAAAATTATTGAAAAATATAATAAAAATAAAGGGAAAATAATAAAAAAATGGCTAAGATACATTCACATCACATCCTGCACAAACAAGTATGTGCATACAACACTCCCTAACAGGCTGACTCTAAATGCATAAATTTTGAAATAGTTGTAGGACCCTAACCCTAACTCTAAAGATCAGATCATCTGTGTTCAACCATGCTATGCTGATATACTCGAGCCGAAGCTCGATGTACGTGGCATAAAAATATTTTCTCTGATTCTAGGCTCATGTTTTCCAACATCCTTGAGCACTTGTCGATATACTTTGGACTATAGCCCTCGGTACGTGGCAGGGCAGTTTAACCCAAATAGATGGCCCAATTGTGAGGATTTGTCCCGAACTATGGTTCTGGAAGAACGCCCAACAACGTGGTGGCCATATATAAATAGGTGGAGTTGTTTTTGAAAAATGATCAACATGCAAGAAAACAGAAGGCTCTAATGACTTCAAGTAGAATTTTGAATTTTTTTGAGAAGCAAACAATGTTTTCAATCAAATCCTAGATTGAGGAGGATTGTATGAGACCTAATTTTATGTGAGCATGAATAATGCCTCCTCAATCGGTCCTACCAAACCATGCCTGAGTCTACATGCAATCCATGTCAGTTGAGTTTGATTCTAGGCTCCTAGGTTTAAAAAAAATTGAACTGACATTGTAGAACACGATTTTGACAAATTGAATAGAGCAAGACACAAGATTCATCAAGCGAAGGCAGGTTCCATCACGGATGCCAAAATTGTTATCATTGCAAAATTTTACTTTTGCAAGTCAAACTGAAACTCCCCCTGTGTAAAACTGTTTAGTTATACACTACCTGTCCCAAGCCCGGAGAAAGGAGGAGGGTTGCGGTAGGTCTGTGACAGCCAGCATAAAAACTTAGTCATACCCTATGAATATGAACCAATATGAGAATTTTGTTGGGGCGTTCCCTACTGAGCGACGCGTTGTACTCTATAGGCCCGGAGGCAGTGATAAATGGGCAAGGGTTGCTAGGTCGTCACCCGGAAGCGGCGCGTCACACCGGCGCCTGTGTGTTGTGTCAAATAGGCAAGGGTTCCCTCACTTTGTTGGACGGGTGGGGGTAAAGAAGTTAGTCCAAGACCATAAAATTAGGTTAGCCTCTTGGAACATAGGGTTTTTAACTGGTAAGTTAGTAGAGTTAGTAGATGTTAGGTGTAGGAGAAAGATTGATATTTTATGTCTACAAGAGACCAAATGGGTAGGTGAGAAAGCAAAAGTGATAGAACCTTGGGGATATAAGATTTGGTATACAGGAATAAATAGGAATAGGAATGGAGTAGGGATTGTTATGAGTCGTGAGTTTATAGATAATGTAGTTGAGGTCCGTAGGAAGGGTGATAGGATTTTACTTATTAAATTAGTATTAGGTACGGATATTATTAATATTATTAGTGTTTATGCACCTCAAGTAGGTTTAGATGATTCAATTAAGCATCAATTTTGGGAAGATTTAGATAGAAAAGTACAAGGGATATCTTATGAAGAAAGACTTTTCATCGGCGGTGACCTTAATGGGCATGTAGGCATTAGTAGGGATGGATTTGAGAGTATCCATAGATGCTATGGTATAGGAGAAAGAAACAAAAGTGGAGAAAGGATTTTAGATTTTGGTTTGTCCTATGATATGATCTTAGCAAACACTTGGTTTAGGAAGAGGGAGTCTCACCTAGTAACATTTAAAAGTGAGGTTAATACGAGTCAGATAGATTTTTTCCTACTTAGAAAGAGTGATAGGGGTTGTTGCATTGATTGTAAGGTTATATCTGGAGAAAGTGTAGCTACACAATATAGAGTCTTAATTTTAAATCTTAGAATTAGATAATGGCGCAAAAGGGATAGACATAGAATAAATCCTAGAATTAAGTGGTGGGCACTGAAAGGAGCTAAACAAGGAATGTTTGTAGAGCAGGTAGTTAAGGAAGCCGATTGGTGTCTCGAGGAGGATTCAGAATCAATGTGGAATAAGATAGCGAGTGGCATGAGAAAGGTGGCTAAGGAGGTATTGGGTGAGTCTAAAGGCGGTGCACCGCTAGGTAAGGATACATCGTGGTGGAATGAGGATGTCAAATTAGCTATTAATGTTAGAAGAGAGTGTTATAGAAATCTAAGTAAGAGTCGTGATAATGAGAATTTGGAGAAGTATATGATAGCAAAGAAAGGAGCTAAAAAATTAGTTTGGAACGCGAGGGATAAGGTATATAAGGATGTTTATGACAAGTTGGATACCAAAGAAGGTAAGAAGGATATTTATAGGCTTGCAAAGATGAGAGATAGGAAATCAAGGGATCTGGGTATGGTTAGATGTATCAAAGATGAAACGCAAAGGGTTTTAGTCAAAGATGAGGAGATTAAGGAGAGATGGAAAGATTATTTTGATAAGCTATTTAATGATAGTCACGCTCAGGATCTTGGAGACTTCTCTATTCCTTTTCATGAGATGAATCGTGACTTCATGCGCAAGATTTAAAAGAAAAAAATTGCAGAGGCTTTGAAGAAAAGGAAATCAAGAAGGGCAGTTGTCCTAGATGGTATACCTATCGAAGCTTGGAAATGCTTGGGAGAGAAAGGTTTAGAATGGTTGACAAATCTTTTTAACAAGATTTGGCGGACAAATAAGATGCCTAATGAGTGGAGAAAGAGTACTTTGGTGCCTCTATATAAGAATAAGGGTGATATATAAGAATGCACAAACTATCATGGTATAAAACTCATGAGTCATACTATGAAACTTTGGGAGAGAGTGATTGAGTCTAAGTTGAGGACGGTTGTCAAGATATTGAAGAATCAATTTGGTTTTATGCCTGGAAGATCAACTATGGAAGCTATACATCTTCTTAGACAACTTATCGAGAGAAATAGAGAGAGGAATAAAGATTTGCATATGGTTTTTATTGATTTGGAGAAGGCATACGATAGAGTACCTAGGGACGTTCTCTGATGGACAATGATGAAGAAAGTTGTTTCTCTCAAGTACATTAGAATAATTAAAGATATGTATGAAGGAGTAGTAACCAATGTCCGCACTTGTGGAGGGGTGACAACCAATTTTCCTATAACGGTTGGGTTACATCAAGGATCTCCTTTAAGCCGTTTCCTATTTGCTATAGTGATGGATGAGCTTACGAGATAATTTCAAGAAAATGTGTTGTGGTGTATGTTGTTTCCTGATGATATTGTTTTGATTGATGAGTCTAGAGCTGTGGTTAATGCTAAGTTAGAATTATGGAGACAAACATTGGAAGCAAGAGGTTTTAAGTTGAGTAAGAGTAAGACAGAATACATGGAATGTCGGTTTAGTAAGCAACGAAGTAGTGATGGGAGTGTAGTGAAGCTTGGTGAGCAAGAAATATTGGTGGATGATTGTTTCAAATATTTGGGATCTATCATTCAAAAGTATGGAAAAATTGATGGAGATGTAAATCATAGGATAAAGGTTGGGTGGATGAAATGGAAAGGTGCAACTGGAGTGTTGTGCGATCGTAGAATGCCAGTGCGGTTGAAGGGAAAGTTTTATAGGACGACTATTAGGCCTGCTTTACTATATGGTATGGAATGTTGGGCTGCCAAGAGACATCATATTCAAAAAATGAGTGTAGCTGAGATGCGTATGCTGAGATGGATGTGTGGAAATACAATAAAAGATAAGATTCAGAACGAGGAGATACATAAGAAGGTAGGCGTTGCACCCATTGAAAATAAGATGAGAGAGAATCATTTATGGTGGTTTGGACATATTCGGCGAAGGCCTAATGATGCTCCAGTTAGAAGGATGGAGAAATGGGAAAATATATTAGTTAAAAGAGGTCGGGGTAGGCCTAGGAAGACATGGATGGAGGTGATAGGAAAAGATATGAATGCTTTGAACCTCACTGAGGACATGGCATTGGATAGAAATGATTGAAGAAGAAGGATTCATGTAGAAGACCCATAATGATTTTCTTTTTTGGTTCATATCGTCAACCCTAATTACTTTGGGATGAAGGCGTATTTGTTGTTGTTGTATTTTAAGTCAAACTGACCTTTTGAAAAAGTTTTAAAAATAACTCACCTCCATTTTAAAATATGAGAAAATTTTATAGAATGGGACTCGTCTATAGGTACGAGGTTCAACCATTCCTAATGCTATAACCAGGGGTAATCGAACCAAGGATCAATCTTGTGATTTGCTTTGCTCAACTATCAAAATCATTATTTTATTTCCTAGATGCATGAAGATGCAGGCATGTGCTATTACTTAGAAAATGCAGTTTAAAAACATGATGTATGCTTTAAATTTAAAAATACTTTGAAAAAGAGATGCTTTGAAAATCGTGAACCACACTCGGAAAATATTTTTGAAGAAAAGAAAACTTGGAAAATTGTGAATTAGACTTTAGAAAATTGAAAATTTCTTGAAGACTAAAGATTTTGACAAAATCGATTTTGAGGAAAAGACGTGGAAAATGATGCTGACTAACCTATATGATGAATGAAATGTGGTTTTATAAAAATCATATTTGGGAAGGAAATTCAAAAATCTTTGGAAAATCCTCTTTCTTCTCAAAAAATGAATTTGTATAAAATAAAGGGATTTTTTATGCCTTATAGAATTTGAATGAAATAAATTTGCTACGTATCTCTGACTATGGCCATGAATATGTACTGAATATATCTCATGTGATTCTAAAAGGGAAAATACTTGGAAAATCTTTTGAAAATATGCAATATCTTCTGAATATAGCCTAAGAGTATAGGTTGTTTGTAACTTAAAAGAAGATGATAAATCTGAGTTTCATTTGTATTCTGACTATGGCCACAAATATGAACTCCACTGAGTTTATCAACTCCTTAGAAGCAGGTGCATGTATCATTTGTGTTGACCATTGTATATTTGAAATACGCATATAAATGACAAGCAATAGCAGTGATATATCAAAATCAAACTATATACAAATGCATCCTAAGCTATGTAGAAAAGTAAAATGTTCTTATTCCAATATTATAATTACAATTTACATCAATAATTGAATAAAAAATAAAGAAAAGAAAAGAAAGTAAACTCTTGAAATTTCCTACAAAATTAGCAAACTTGTTAGTAAAAATATGTCAACTTTTTTGGATTTATCCAACAATATCTGGAAATTGAGGGATTTATCAAGATATAAGCATTTTTTCATGCTTCTGTGAAATAAATAAAATAAAAGATGATGTATGACTAAATGAATAATAAAAGTAAATAACTTGGAAATTCAAAAATAGGGTAAAATGAATAAAATACCCTTAAAAATGGGTTAAAAATAGGGGTTTTTAGAAAAGATTTTTTAATACGCTTAATCTGGGGACCAAACGAATTCAAAACGATGCCAAATCGGGTGGAGAGCACCCTGATATGATTATGAAGATGATTAAATCCTAAAAAAATAAAATAAATCATGAAAAAAATAAAATAATTGAAAAAGATTGAATTTTGCCCATATTTCAGTGAAATGAGAACTTTGCGGGCATCCTTTTTTATGAAATAACTAAACAATATATCAAATAACTTCTAAAAATCATGAAAATTGAAATGGATACTTCTAATAACCCTAAAAATAATATGCAATCAAAAATTACATTTTTGTGATTATTTTGGATATAAATATTACATAAAATATAAAAAATATGTTGTATTACCTGTTATTCCATACCTGTCACGGTGTCAGACCAGAACGATATAATAAACAGAAATAAAAAATTATAAAATTTAACAAGAATAAATTATACATCTCAACAAAAATAATCCTTTTTATGTATTAAAAATACGATCTTCAATTCAGGAGAAATCGTTCTGTCAAGTTGCGCTTGATTCTAGCCAATGTATAACGGTTCAAGAAAAGAAAGTTCTGATTTTGGGTTAAATAAAAATAGAAAATAGACTTTAAAAATCACAATAGCAAAACTAGACATGCATACAAACATGAAACATTTTACGGATCGGAGAGATCATTTCTGGTTAGGGAGAAATCACACTGACAAGATGACCTAGGGTTTAGACAATACCTAACGGTTCTAGAGAAACAGAATTTGGTTTCACTTTAAAGAAAATTAGTAAACGATCATGAAAAATTCTAAACATTTCGCAGAATAAACTAGACACACTGATAAGCATGTTGCTTTTTATGGATCTGAAATACGTTCTTCAGAGAGGAGGATATGACTTCGAAAAGCTACTCCTGATTTTACATAGCGTTTTAACAGTGCAAGAATCAAGTTTCGATTCTTGAATTTATGATCAGGGTTACAGAACTCAAAAAAATCCAATTTTTTTATTGAAAACCATAGACGGGTTCATGATTCTATCATAAAAAATTCAAATTTAAATAACAAATATAAACTAATAAAATAACAGTATAAAAGACAGCTAGAAATCAAGACTCTGAAACTAAAACCCTAGAACAAAAAGAAACCTAATTAAGCAGGATAAAATGTGTAACTAAGGCCATGAATCATGATTAAACATATAAAATAATGAAAATATGCATGAGCATGATGAAAGAAAATAAAAAAAACACAGGGAAGCATGATTAAGAACTTGATTTAGCCATTAAAAGAGGGATTTGATTCATAGAGGGATCGAATCTTGTTATTTTTTTAGGCATTCATGAAATAAGCGTATTATAAACATTATTCATGGATCAAAAATGTGTAAAACACATTAAATACTCATTAGATCATCATCTTGAATCATGAACATGGTTCTTGAATGGAAAAGATCCAACAAGAAGGGGGCAGCAATGGTATTTTCAATGAAAAATCATGAAATAAAATAAAGTAAAGCAATAAAAAAATAAAATAAAGAAGAGGATCTCACCTTGGGATTAATGGAGGTTGCTAGAGATGGAGAAGCTTTAGGGGGAGGAAGAGCTAGAGAAAGAGGGAGTGATAGAGAGAGCATGGGACGCCCCCCCCCCCCCCCCCATGGGGCTCTCTATTTATAGTTTTTTAAAACACTTAATTAGAGATTTTGGATTAGTATTAAAGAGTTTTAAAAAATCAAAACTAAGGGGCCAATTTTTCTAAAGAGTTCCAATGGGATTCATTTTGACTTTTCCAAACCTTAACCTAATTAAAACTCTAACTAAACCTAAACTAACTTAAATACCTTCAAATGTGGTGCCACCTAATGTGGGCCCCATTTGATTTTTCAAAAATGATTTGAAAAGGACAAAATAAAGGGGTTAAAAACAATATTTTCAAAAAGCTTTTAAAAGACACCTATATCTATGAAATTTTATGTATTTTTGAAATAAACAAAACATGAAAATGAAATAAAGTTGAATAAAGATGGGAAAATTAGGGTTTGAGCCCCTACAAGGTGGGCCCCACTTGAAGAAAATTAAGAAAATTGGAAATCAAATTAGGAATCAAATTTAATACGAATCCAAATCATTTTTCTAAGGAAAATGCTTTGAAATAAGGGAATATAAAGCCCTGGGGGTTGTCCAAATGAAAAATATTGATTTAAGACCCAGGTTTTTGAAATTAATTTTGAAAGAAAGGTTTTAAATTCGAGTTTGGATTTGATATTTCGAAAACAAGAGTGTTGGATCTCGAAAATGACATGAAATGATATGGAATGACATGAAATGACACGAAATGATATGAAATGACATAAAATGCAATAAATGATATGAAATGACATGCAAAATGCAATCCCTTGATGAGGGATTTGAAGTCTGAGACCCCTGACAGAGACAAAGAATTGTAAATTCCCGACTGAGGATAGAAATTGATAATTGGATATCAGATCCAATATTGTATTCGATCTAAATATGAATTGGATCTCGGATATAGCTAATATTTTTGAAAATAAATTGATCCAAGTCTGAATTGGCAATTGTACCAGTTTGGGAAAATGATAGGATTGATGTTTTGACTAAAAATGATCCGAGAAATGATTTTGCCCCTGCACGACAAAGAGTGATACTAGAAGATGGGGTTTAAATTGGTTTAAACTAAATTGAACTGGATTTTAGAGTTTCTAAACTCAGATGAACTAAAAAGACACTTACTCAACTAAACTTCTGCACTGGATGATTGAAAAATGACATAATTCTCAAGAAAATGGTGAGAAATGAACACCGAAGTGAAGTGAATTACAAAAATGTATTGGGTTTCAGCTGTAATGAAGGTCAGTTATACTAAAATAAACTAAATCTAGATTTCAAACACTAACTGAGTTGACTAGGATTAGCTCAATTTCAGTTGAAATGAGCTGAAGCGAGCTAAAATGGACTCCAAGACTGTGAGAATGGAATCTGAACTAGAATTAGATTACTTGAAATCCTGGTGAGCTCAAGTTTGACTCAAGAAAATAGGGTTGATTGGAATTGGCTGACTCGGGAACAATTGGCTAGAATTCGATCTGAAAATAAGCTGATTTCTCAAGAAATGATCCAGATTCAACTAAAATGGTCAGAAATGAATAGAATTCGCTCATTGTGAGCTCAAGGGAGCTAGAAATGACAGACATTCTAACTGTTTTGAACTTAAAAGGAGCTTGACTGGGTCTAACTGACATGGGTCTAGGGTTACCTAGGGGTAAAATGGTAATTTTACCAAAAAAAGGGGGCTAAATGACACCTAAACTGGGTTGGACTTAGGAGTATACTGACCTTAGGCAATTGGCATTTGTTGAAAGGGGGTGTTTGAAAATGAATGAGAAAAAATTGGGGTGTTTACACCTCGCCCTCTCTCTGCGTTCGCTGGAAGGCCAACAACCCCCTGTCGTGCCTTCCCCCTCTCTTTCTGCGTTCACCGAAAGATTGGCGGCCCACTACTGTGCCTTCCTCCTCTCTCTCTGCATTCACCAAAAGGCCGGTAGGAAGCCTACCATGGGGTTTTCCCCCTGCCGACTACCTTTTCCAGTAGGGGCAAAGCCCCTGCCAAATGTCGTTATTTTTTGGTAGGGGCTTTGCTCCTGTTGAATGTCTTTTTCGACAAAAGTTGCACCCCAGACCCCTTTACCGCTTTCGAGCGGGCAGGCGGGCGAGGACTGCATCCCTGCCCATTTGCTATTTGTTGATGGGCAGGCAGTAGTTGTACCACTGCCCCTTTTTGTTCTTTATTATGACTTTAGCATACTAAGTGTTCACACTTTGTAATTCGTGCGACAGATCTTGCTCGTCCCACGTGGCCTGAGTCCTATATCACCTACACTCGTAGGTGCTCACAGCGACACAACCTCTCGAGGTAGGGGAAAACTACACAAGGACTTTTGATGAATTAAATAAAGTATTAGGATTCTAAGATAGAATAATTGATATTTCATGCATGCGTACATATAGATAAATATGACTTGTGACTGTTTGTCTTTGTTTTCCTGAAGTTTACATGTTTTTCTCCATAGGCCAAATGCTCAAAGAGCAATCCATGTCAAATTAGGACCAAATGAATTGCAATATATTAATTGTTACCCTCTCATCATAGTTGTACCTTCAAACATGTACGATTCTACTTAGGGACAAGTATGTCACGTTGGTGTTGCGATGTTTGGATGATGATGTTGCGACAAGCTCGATGTGTGCATATAGCACAATACTAAGATCACATAAATGGTGACAACTCGCATTCACAAGAAATATGCTCTAGTGGGTCTAGCAGACCAGAGCATGTAGAATGAGGCAATGGTTAAGAAATCCTTGTCATGCCCATTTGACTCTCACAATTCATCAAGGGAGATGATGAATGGTACAAAAACTCTGATGAACAGGTTGTTAACAACCACCTCACAAGCAAAAGACTCAGCTTCCCCAGTCATCGAAGTTAGGAAAAATGGGACTACCATAAATTATCCTAGGTAATTGCTCCCGAGTACTTTTGCAGAAGTTGGATGCATCCATGGGCCACAAATGCCTTTGAAAATTTACTCTATTTGTCACTGACCATTCCCTTAGGAGCGAACACAGTCAGCCACACTGGTTAATAAAAAATACTTGACATAATAAACCCTCGGATTAGACTTGGTTGTTTCTAAGTTTCACGTCTGTGCGTACCCACAAGCCAGTTAATATCAAAACTTAAAGAATATTTTATTCATAATAGTTGTAGATTAATTAGATTCATATTGCTTATGATGTTGTTTATATCTTGTGATGAATATCTCTTTCAGTACAGTAGTTCTTTGCATTGTTGGTCATGCTAGAATAGATTTACTTTCTCGCATTTCAATTACTCATTTTAGTTACTCTTCTAATGAAATAAATTGTTTATCTTATGAATGTCCTACTTTATTTATTTTTCATAGTTTATTCGTACACTTACCAGTTTGTTATGAGATTGTCCCATTTTATGGGCAGGTGACGAGTAGGACCTTACAGACGGTCGATGGCATGATAGAACTTGGCTCAAGATTTTCTTTTTTCTGCTAACATCCTGGATCTGTGTTTTGGGTTTTCTTTAGATTTGTGGATTGTAGGAGAAATGCTCATTTTTTGTAATAAACTATAAATTCTATTAATAATCTATGGTTTTTGTTCCTCACTCCCCTTGAGTAGTTGTTTTATGGATGATGATGATTTTAAAGCTAACATGCCAAGAATTTTGTTAACTTGTGTTCCCTTCTAAATTATTTCCGCTGATAATTGTAAAAGTCAAAAAACCCTAACCTATGAAAGGTTTTTCATCGATGTTTTCAAAATCATAAGTTCAAAGTTTGGGGTGTGACAACTTGGTATCAAAGACATGTAAAAAGAGGTGAATCTTGACCATTGAGCCTCCCATCACACTGTAAGTAAGTCTTTGGTATTTTATAGCATGCTTAAATTAAATTGTATTCTTGTTTTTTTTTATAGTATGGTTCAAAAGATGGATTCATTCATTGGTCCTAATGGTAGTCACGGTAAGGGCACGCGTAGGTTGTGTGGCTGTTTTGTAAGGGGGAGGAGCTCATTCATGGAAAGGGGTGGACACGGGATGTCCGAGGCTGGTTATTGAGCTAACCGCACACCCCTACCTACCTTTATGAATGATCTGAGATTTCCTCTACTGGTCGCCTACCAGATAGCCTTGGTCGCGACGTGGGCTGAAGTTTATGCCAAAGGTGAATTTGCGCATTTGCATATTCTGGTGCACCAGCAGGCACCACAAGAGTCATCAGGAGAATATATTTCCTCTGATGTAACAGAAAGTGTGTATTCTGCGGAAACTCAGGGCACACCATAGATGCTTGTCTCCTCAAGGCAGAGTACGACGGTGAGATTGCAATATCGACTGCAGGCGAGCAACCACCACCTCCAGTAGGCCCAACGGGCGATGTATCACCCACATACATGTGCGTAGCTGATTCGTCATGTTATAGTTCTAGCTCACCAGAATATACACCGACGACGCCCCTCTATAAGCAAGAGGCCTCCTACAAGGAGGCACCTCCCTACATCCCTAAGCGCAAATTTAGGCGCATGAGAAATAAAAGGGAATATCTCAGGTAGTACTCTACCTATTCCTGGGGGGAGATAGTATCTGCCAAGTTTTGATAGAGTCTGCAAACTCCTTTATCTCTAGTGAATAAAACATTTTTGCTTATGTACAAGCACTGCTGGATTTTGTATGAACGTCTTTCTTAATAAAGACTTATATTTTTTCTCTTTTGTTCCCTCGGCATATTGACATTTACTCTTGATTACTTTTCAAGGTTGATGGAAGGCATGAGAAATAACATGGCTAATGAATGGTGCGACATAGAGAGAATTCATGATGGATTCCCTCAATACCCTGGCAGAGGCAATTCGGAGCCAGGTTTGCTCATAGCAGGACCAGGCTCCCCTTACTGAAAGGACACCGACCGTTACTTATGAAAAGTTCTTGAAGCTCAATCCTCCGACCTTCACGAGCAAGGTTGATCCAGACATGGCTGAAAGTTGGATCAAAGAGGTAGAGTTAGTGTTTCAAGTTCTGTCTGTACCTGACGATAAGAAGACCATATTCGGGTCCTTTTGACTGAAGGATGATGCACGTGAATGGTGGGACATGACTCAGGACATGCAATTCTTGGATTCTAAGGTGATTCCTTGGGAGGCCTTCAAGAGCGCCTTCCTAGGAAATTTCTTCCCTCCTCGTGCGAGGGAAAAGAAGGTATAATTATTGAAGTTGTGTCAGAGCATTTCGAGTCTGGGCGAGTATATCACCAAATTTTAGCAATTGGAGCACTATTGTCCCAACCTGTTTGGGGATGACCGCAAGCGAGCTGGGAAGTTTATTCGTAGATTAAAGGAAGAACTCAGGCACCGGGTCCTCACCAACATGCCCATGACTTTTTTTGCGGTTGTAGCGGTAGCCACCCTACTGAACGAGGATTGAGAGTCTTCAAAGAGTGCTCAAGCGAAAAAGCCACCTGCGACAGGTGGTGATCAAAAGAGGGTCCACTCTGACGGTCAAGTACAATAGTCACCCTTACCTATGAAGATCGAAGGAGGAAAGAAGCAGTTTCCTCTAGCGAAGCGCCAACGACAGCAGGGCCACCCACCACCCAGGCAGCCTTCTAGAGATAGCTGCCTCAAGTACAAGATGCTCCATGGAAGACAACCCTGTCCGTGGGAGACTGACGGATGTTTGTATTATGGAAAGATAGGCCACTACATCCACGACTACCGCAAGAAGGCAACTGACGACCTCAAGCGAACTGGCAGCGTACCCCATCCCCCTTGACCACCTCAGCAGCTACAGCAACAGGTGCAGTCGAGCAGTGTCAAGAAGGTGCCAGGTCGAGTTTATGCAGCCACGGTCGAGCAATTGACCAAAGGGGATCACGTTCACGGTACCATTCTAGTTGCTGATAAAGCAACTTTTGCATTCTTTGATTGTGGTGCCACACACTTGTTTGTTTCATTAAAATTTATAGAACAATTGCATATAACTATAAAACCACTTCATAATGCTTTAGACATGTATAACCTTATTGGGAAGAATGTGGTTTGTGCCACATATGTACCAGAGTTGGACATAGTGGTGGTCAATCGACAATTGCATGCTTGTGCCATCCTGCTTGAGATGACAGAATTTGACGTCATCCTAGGCATGGATTGGTTGCATAAGTATCATGCCAAGATCTTTTGCCATGATGGCAAGATCGTTTTATCCCCTCTAGGCTTTCCGATGGTAGAATTCAGAATTTCCAGACCTGTGCAAGCAAGTTGGATGATCTCAGCGCTGAAGGTGCATAACTACATACAAAAAGGATGCACTGCCTTCTTGGTTAGTGTCATCCAATTGGGTCTGACGCCTATTCTCATTAGTGAGCTGGATGTGGTCGCGACTATCCTGACATGTTTCTCAATGAGCTATCAGGACTTCTACCGCCTCATGAGGTAGAATTCAACATTGAATTGCTATCGGGTACAATGCCAATCTTCAAAGCGCCATACAAAATGGAGCTAGCCGAGCTCGAGGCGCTCAAAAGGTAGTTGCAGGAGCTGATGGATCGGGGGTTCATTCACCCCAATGTATCTCCCTAAGGAGCGCCTGTACTATTCATGAAGAAGAAGGATGGATCCTTGCGGTTATGCACTGACTATCGAATGCTCATCCAGGCCACGATAAAGAACAAGTACCCATTGTCATGCATCAAGAATCTTTTCAATCAGTTACAAAAGGCCAAAGTTTTCTCGAAGATTGACCTTAGGTTTAGGTACCATCAACTCAAAATTAAGGGAGATGATATTCCTAAGATGACCTTTCCGACCAGATACAGACATTATGAGCTCATGGTCATGCCTTTCGAACTCAACAATGCCCCCGCAACTTTCATGGACTTAATGAATAGGGTGTTCAAGCCATTTTTAGATACCTTCATGATTATGTTCATCAATGACATCCTGGTGTACTTAGAAAATTGGGAGCAGCATCGATGACACCTAATCATCATGTTGGAGACACTACAAAAGGAATGCTTGTATGTCAAGCTCTTCAAATGTGAATTCTGGCACGAAGAAGATATGTTTTTGGGGTACGTTATTTCTAAGGAATGAGTGTTTGTGGACACTGCAAAGGTAGAGGCCGTTCTCAGTTGGCAACAACCGAAGAACGGGCGTGATATCAAGAGTTTTCTCGGATTAGTTGGATACTACAGAAGATTTATCTAGGATTTTTCTAAGATTGTGCTACCCATGATGAAGTTGCTGAAGAAAGAGGCCAAATTTGTTTGGGATGAGAAGTGTGAGGCTAGCTTCCAGTTGTTGAAGGAGTGACTTACCAATGCTTTGATTTTGGCCTTACCCTTAGATAAAAGCGTATTCATGATCTACACCAATGCCGTTGGGTCTGGCTTAGGGGTCGTGCTGATGCAGAAATGGAAAATGATCGCTTACGCCTCTCGACAACTCAAAATTTCATGAGAAGAATTACCCGACTCATGATTTAGAGTTAGTTGCGATTGTGTTCGCATTGAAGATATGGTAACAGTACTTGTATGGGAAGCAGTTTGAGGCATTCATCAATCATAAGAGCCTCAAGTATTTATTTTTGTAGAAAGAATTGAACATAAGACAACATCGTTGGCTCGAATTCCTTATGGATTACGATTTCACCCTCTCCTACCACCCAAGAAAGGTGAATGTCGTGGTTGACACCTTTAGCCGCAAGACACCCAAAGTTTTGATCAATGCTTTATTTGCTGGATGGAAGCATATTGAAGACCTAGCCTCTTGGGAACCTTTTGTGATCACGTGAGGTTCAATCGGTTTATCCAATCTGGTAGCTCAACCCGAGCTACTGGCTAGGATCATCAGTGGATAGAAGATGGATGTGCGCTACGAGAAGTTGAAGGCTCAAGCGTTGTTGGCTGATACCCCTTTTCATCTGAAAGAGGATGAAAGTATATAGCTGAAGGAGCTCCTTTGGGTTCCTGATGACCCGGTCTTGAGGGACAAAATTCTTGCAGAAGCCCATAAGTCCAGGTATACTATTCATCCTGGTGGCACGAAGATGCTCAAGGACCTACAGTGGAGTTATTGGTGGAGTAGAATGAAACGAGACGTGGCAGAATACATCTCAAATTGTCTAATGTGCCAGCAAATCAAGATCGAGCACCAGAGACCCGGTGGGGTCATGCAGCAGATGGAGATCCCACTATGAAAGTGGAAGGATATCACTATGGACTTCATAGTCAGTCTACCAAGGACACGGAGGAAGCATGATGCGAGTTGGGTGATCGTCGATAGACTCACCAAAGTTGTTCACTTTCTACCTATCTGTCTCAACCAGTCGTTAGACAGTCTGGCAGATCTCTATGTTAGAGAGATTGTGAGACTACATGGTGTTTCGGTCTCTATTATCTTTGATCGTGATTCAAGATTCACTTCAAGGTTTTGGGGCAACTTCAGCTAGCTTTAGGCACAAAGCTAAAGTTCAGTACTGCATTTCACCCTAAGACTGCCGGTCTGAGCGTACGATTCAGACCTTGGCAGACATGCTTTGAACCTGTATGATGAACTAGAAGGGGGAGTGGGATTTCTACATCAGTCTGACAGAGTTTGCGTATAACAACAGTTACCATGCTAGTATCGGGATGGCTCCATACGAAGCTTTGTCTACTGTGATGATCACCTGTCTACTAGGATGAGGTCGACGAACGAAGGCTGGAGGCACCTATAGTTATGCAACACTATACTCAACAGATGTAAATGATTTGGGAACAACTTTGTACTGCTCAGAGTCAACAGAAGAGCTATGTCGATAGATGCCGACGAGCGCTTACGTTCGCGATTGGTGAGATGGTTTTCATTAAGGTATCCTCGATGAAGAGCGTATTCCGGTTTGAGAAAAAGGGAAAGCTAAGTCATAGATATGTTGGATTGTTAAAGATCTTGGAACAAATTGGAGAAGCAACTTATCGTGTGGCATTATCTCCTCAATATGCTTAGATCCATGATGTTTTCAATGTGTCCATGTTGAGGAAGTACGTTCACGATCCCTCGCACATCATTCACTACGATGATATAGACATTCGAGGAGACTTGACATTCAAAGAAAGACCGGTGGAGATCATTGATCATCGTGATCAAGTGCTGAGATTAAAGACCATTTCTTTTGTGAAGGTTCGGTGGCAGCATCATGGGATTGATAATTGCACTTGGGAACCTGAGAATGATATCAGGAAAAAATACCCTGACTTGTACTTTAAGTCTTGAATGCAATAAAATTTTGTGGACGAAATTCTTTTAAGAGGGGTAGGATGTAAAACCCATGATTTAAAAAAAAAATAGACATGGGTCGGATACGAATCTGATTCGGACCCATTAGGGTTAAAAAACCATGGGGGGAAAGGGTTTCGTTTAAACCCTTCCCTCCCCCCCCCACCCCCACCCAGTTGCGCTCCCCCCTTTTCCCCCTTGCTAAAACAGGAAACCCCTTTGGGGTTTCTCTTTTCGGCTCCTTGATTCCCCTTTACAGGCACAACGAGGGGAGGGAGGGCTCGCATTGCCTGTGTTTGCCTCCTCCTTCTCTCCCTCTCCTCTCTCGCTCTCTGTGTGCAATGTCGGTCGACGACGCTGTCCCTCTCTCAGGTACACACCCTTTCTTCTTCTTCTTCTTCTTCTTCTTCTTCTTCTTCTTCTTCTTCTTCTTCTTCTTCTTCTTCTTCTTCTTCATCTTTTTTTGTTTGTCGAAGGGCCAGTAGGAGGTTGGTGGCTCCCTGTCGTGCCCTCCCCCTCTCTCTTTGTGTTCGCCGAAAGGCCGGTGGCCCCGTGCTGCACCTTCCCCCTCTCTTTTTGCATTCGTCGAAAGGCTGGTACGAGGCTGGTGGCCCCCTACCGTGCCTTCCCCCTCTCGCTCTATATTCGTTGAAAGGTTAGGAAGAGGTCAGCGGCCCTCTGCCACGCCTTCCCCCTCTCTCTGAGGTTGTCAAAAGGTTGACAGGAGGCCCGCGGCCCCTTGTCGTGCCTTCCCCACCTCTATGTCGCCTATTTTGAAGGATAGGCAGGGGACCGTGCCCCTGCCTCTTGATTTTTGGCTGGCGGGGAGAGTACCTGCCTCCGTTCGGTCGATAGGGGCTTCACCCCAGACACCTATTTTTTTTTTGCAGACAGGGGCTTTTCCCTTGCCAACTGTTGTTTCTCCGGCAGAGGCGAGGCCCCTGTCGACAGTCCTTTTTTTTTAACAAGGACAAGGCCCTACTGATTGCCTTTTTCGGCAAGGGCAAAGCCCCTACTGAATGTTGTTATTTTCTAGCAGAGGCTTTGCTCCTGCCGACTACCTTTTTTGGCAAGGGCAAAGCCCCTGCCCAATGTCATTATTTTTCTATAGAGGCTTTGCTCTTGTCGACTGCCTTTTTTGGCAGGGGTTGCGCCTCTGCTCCCTTTACCGCTTTCGAGTGGGCAGGTGGGCGAGGACTGCGTCCCTACCCCTTCGCTATTTGTTGATGGGTGGGCAGTGGTTGTACCACTGCCCTTTTCTGTTCTTTATTTTGACTTTAGCATACTAAGTGTTCACACTTTGCAGTTTGAGCAACAGATCCTCCATGTGCCCCACGGCCCGAGTTCTATATCACCTATACTCATAGGCACTCGCAACGATGCAACCTTTTGAGGAAGAGGAAAGTTGCACGAAGACTTTTGATGAATTAAATAAAGTATTGGGGTTCTGAGATAGAATAATTGATATTTCATGCATGCGTACATGTAGATAAATATGACTTGCAACCGTTTGTCTTTGTTTTTCTAAAGTTTACATGTTTTCCTGTATTTTGTATGCATAGGGTTGCTCTATAGTAAATTCCTGTTACTCTTTTCCTGTACTTACTTTTTTTTTATGTCACACCATAGATACTTAGTTTTGCTAGTACATATTTGTTCTTTTACCGCCTTCAAACAAGCCTCGCAGGGTGTGCAGGTGTGCGTACAATATTTTTCACCTTTCAAAAGGGGTGTAAATTGAGTACAGGCACTGTGGTGTCGAAAAGAGAGCTTTCTTGGTGCAAGGCTCAATTTCTCGAGCACGAAAGCCTTCTTTTAAAGCTAGTGTTCTCTCTATGAGTTGCTAGATGCAATTATCTGCACCTCAAGTCTGTTACTCAGGAGAGATACTCGGATCCACGGCAATCCTGAGAGTTGTGTTCTTGTTTTATAGAAACTAAGCTCGCTAACTAAAATCACTTATACTACATCCTACGGAACACAGTGTTGGGTTATCCTTCGAGAAACCCATGATCTACCATCGTAGCCGGACCTCTAGATAGGTACGGTACATACGCTACAATGAGAAGTATGAGAGGTCGTTGAGCATATCGAATTGTGCAATGAGCACTCTATTGAAATAAATAAAGATAATGATGTTCGCCTCCATAGGCCAAATGCTCAAAGAGCAATGCATGTCAAATTACAACCAAATGAATTACAACATATTAATTGTTACCCTCTCGTCGTAGTCATACCTGTAGATAGGTATGGTTGTACTTGTGGATAAGTATGTCACGTTGGTGTTACGATGTTTGGATGATGAGGTTGTGGCAACCTCAATGTGTGCATATAGCACAATGCTGAGATCACATAAATGGTGATAACTCGCCTTCACAGGCAATATGCTCGAGTAGGTCTAGCAAACCAGAGCATGTAGAATGGGGCGTTGGTTAAGAAACCCCCGTCGTGCCCATTCGACTCTCATAGTTTATCAAGGGAGAGGATGGATTGTACAAAAACTCTGATGGACAAGTTGTTAACAATTAGCTCATAGGCAAAAGAGTCAGCTTCCTCAGTCATCAGAGTTAGGAAAATGTGACTACCATAAATTATCCTAGGTGGTAGCTCCTAGGTACTTCTGGAGAAGTTGGATGCATCCATGGGTTAGGAATGCCTTTGGAGATTTACTCTCTTGGTCACTGACCGTCCCCATAAGAGTGGACACAGTCAGCCACCCGGGTTAATGAAAAATACTTAATATAATAAACCCCTGGATTGGTCTCTGTTGTTTCTACGTTTTGCATCTGTGCGTACCCATAGGTCAGTTAATATCAGAACTTAAAGAATATATTGTTCACAATAGTTATAGATTAATGTAATTCATATTGCTTACGATGTTGTTTATATCTTGTGATGAATATCTCTTTCAGTATAGTAGTTATTTGCATATGTTGGTCATGCTAGAATAGATTTACTTTCTCATATTTTAATTATGCATTTTAGTTACTGTTTCTAATGAAATAAATTGTTTATCTTATGAATGTCCTACTTTATTTATTCTTCGTTGTCTATTCATGCATCTGTCAGTTTGTTATGAGACTGGCCCATTTCGTGGGCAGGTGACGAGTAGGACCTTACAGACGGATGATGGCACGATGAAACTTGGCTCGAGATTTCCTTCTTTTTACTAGCATCCTGACTCTGTGTTTTGGGTTTTCTTTAGCTTTGTGGATTATGGGAGAAATGCTTATTTTTGTAATAAACTGCAAATTCTATTAATAATCTATGGTTTTTGTTCATCACTCCCCTTGAGTAGTTGTTTTATGGAAGATGGTGATTTTAAGGCTAACGTGCCCAAAATTTTGTCAGGTTGTGTTCCTTTTTGAATTGCTTCCACTGACGATTTTAAAAATAAAAAACCCTAACTATGAAAGGTTTTTCATCGATATTTTCAAAATCACAAGTTAAAAATTTGGAGCATGACATGTATGCTTCATGTGTCCGACCTCTTTGCAATAGTGTCATCTAATTGAGTTCATGTCTTCAAATGTTGGGCTATTTCATCTCACCCAAATGGGATGCAAGGCACTCTTGTGTCCCAGTTTGGGCCTAAATGCAAGAGCCCAACATTTGATGCAGCACTTGGGGCCCACCATTACAAGACTCTTGCATTGTAGTAAATGATTGTGATCGTGCAATCAAATGCTATCTAAAGGTAGAGCTCATGCACCGAAGGATAGGGCTGGTAAGTCAGCCGAATGAGCCAAGCTTGGGTTGTTGGAGTTCTGTTTGTTAAGGACGGACTCTTTCTTGGGCTTGGCTTGTAAGCTCATCTTGAGCCAAGCTGAGGCCAAAGCTTGTTACAAGCCGATCATGAGCTGGCTTGTTTTTTCTTGAAAAAAGTTTTTCAAGTAGTTTTAAGATTGATAATATATATAATATATGCAAAATATATGTAATATATGTATAGAATGTATATAATATGTATATTATATATAATACGTAATATCTGTATACAATATATAACATATAAATATAGAATATATAAGATGAGCTTTTCACGTTCGTGTGTGGTTTATCTAAACAAGCTGGCTCATAGCTCGGCTTGCCAAGCTCACTTTTGGAGCTGAGCCAAGCCAAACCACAAGCTGCTCATCTTTTTTCCCAGCTACCTAGGGATGACACTCAAGTTATTCAAACCAAAGTCTGGGTATGATTGATTGCATTCAAATGTGAATTGGAATCTCATGACAATGAGAAAATAAATCTCATTTGTATAGCTAACCAAGCACATGATTTGGAATCTCATGCAAATGAGAGAATGTAATACTGGATGCTTAAATTATCATTGTTGTGATTGTTAACTGTTGTGTTTATATGTTGTGATTTTGTTTGCATTGAAAAAGATGTATGTGTTATGTATTTGTGTTTTTTTCATGCCTATGTATAAAATCTTTTTCTAATGGGGTTGCGGCCAATGCATCTACTTTTAATATTTAGGTAGTGAATAAGCTAGAGGGCGATGACAGGAGGTTTGAGGTGGCGCCAAGCAGGACACGCTCCTTTAGGTTGTTTGATGAGCTAAATCATTTTATTTACTTTATTAATTTTCTTTAGTCCTATAAACTCTGATAATTTGTGATACTAGTGTTTGATTTATTTAATGTTAATGATGGTTTGATTCAGTTATTATAGTCTTACAAATTTGTGTTGAAAACTATAACCCGCTCAAGGCTTGAACCGTATTTTAAAAAGATTTTTTACTATATTTTTAAAATTTGTATAAAAGGATTTTAAAAAAATTATAAATTTTTTTTGTTTAAAAAATTAGGACATTGCAAATCTTATATTTACTCATTAATCATTGCATTCACCCAAAACTTGTCTGGACCACCTCTAGGTCACTATTTAGTAGGATTGTGTCAATTCTTGCAAATATTGTGAGTTAATTTGAAATCTATTTACACCTTCTTGCATGTACTAATGTAAACAAGATAGAGACAAGTGACTTACCACGTTATGTTACATGTTTTCGTCTAATTAAACAAGTCTAATGAAAGTGCGCAGAATTAAAAGACCATTGTTAATGAGTTGGGTGATGTCGGCAAGAGTGGTAAATAAAATTGTTGCAGCGCGCCGGTGGAATAGAAAGACCATTGAAAATTTTACCTTCTGACAATCTGCAGAGAGTTTTTAGAGGTGGTATCGAAACACATTTTTTTTTACACCACCGCTTTTGTAAAAAAAATCACCACTGGACGTTGCCTTCATCACTGTCATTCATTGTACAAATAGTGGAGCCCACCAGGCCTCATGTGTCTTTGGTGTAGGCAGCTGTTTGTGCCAGGTGAGCCCCGTCCGGCTGCTTAAATTCAGTGGTACGCTGCACTCATGTAACCTATGAAAGGAAGTGCCTGCCTTGTTCTCTTATTGGCATAATCATCAAGCCAAAATTAGCTCATCTTCATCCATCCCAAATGAGTTCTCGCTAGGGGTGGCAATCGGGTCGGGTGTCAGCATACCTCAACCCGAACCCGACCTGTTTATTAAACAGGTCAGCTGTGGCAAACACTAACCCGACCCATTTAATAAACGGGTAACCCGACATGACCCGCCAACCCATTTAATAAATGGGTTGGGTCAGGAAAACTCATTTAGTACGTTTCATCTAGCAACTAGGTACTCATGCTAAATGTGAGAAAAAGAAAACATAAGCATATGGCCACTAACTTGGGTTTAAGCAGGCCTGTTCTGTTTTGAAGTATCATTGAAAATTTTACCTTCTGACAATCTGCATAGAGTTTTTAGAGGTGTTATCAAAACACAAATTTTTTTTTTACACCACCGTTTTTGTAAAAAAAAAAAAATCACCACTGGCCGTTGCCTTCATCACTGTCATTCATTGTACAAATAGTGGGGCCCACCAAGCCTCATGTCTTTGGTGTAGGCAGCTGTTTGTGCTAGGTGCGCACTCCGTCAAGGGGGTGGGCCCCGTCCGGCTGCTTAAATTCAGTGGTACGCTGCTCTCATGTAACCTATGAAAGGAAGTGCCTGCCTTGTTCTCTTATTGGCATAATCATCAAGCCAAAATTAGCTCATCTTCATCCATCCCAAATGAGTTCTCGCAGGGGCCTCACCAACCATATGTCATCAGACTACGAGGTGTGCGAGCTCACCATGCAGTTGGTGTGCTCTTCCGTCCTGCCCATGACCCTCAAGGCTGCTATAGAGTTGGAGCTCTTTGAGGTCATGGCCAAGGCGGGGGAGGGAGCCCAGCTCACCCCAGTCGAGATAGCCGCACAGCTGCCCACTAAGAACCCAGATGCACCCACCATGCTGGATCGCATCCTCCAGTTCTTAGCCGGACACTCAATGCTCACCTGCTCCTCCTCGACCACTTCAGAAGGCAAAGTCCAAAGGTTCTCTCTCTTTATATATATATATATATATATATATATATATATATATATATATATATATATATATATATATATATATATATATATATATATATATATATATTACTTCCCATTTCTCGTTTTGCCGTGTTTTGCCCCCATAGGTTTTAAGTGTTTAGCAATTTTGATCGAGTGAAAATTGATTATTGGATCATGTTTTTTCGATAAAAAAAACATATCTTTTTGAGCCAAAAAAAAATTGATACCTTTCATAGCCGTTGATTTTAGATCACCAAAAAAACCCGTATACAAGTCAGATCATCCATCATGCATTCATCCATCCATTCCATCATCCATCGTTTATAATGCATTCATGCCATGCTTCCATCCTTGTCTACAATCCAATCATGCATTCGTGCCTGTGTATCGATTTATAAAACATGAAACAGGGAGAGAGACAAAAAGCATGTTTTCTGGAACTTTAAGAAAAGGTTAGTTGATCAACATGGCATTCAATTGTTTGAAAATAGTTTATAAAGGAAAGTCCTTAAAATTTAAACCTTATCTAAACCGTTGGATTAGAATTAATCCAACGGTATAGATAAAGGAGTAGGTGCTCCGGGAGCATCTTTTATATCATGATGCAAGTTGTTTTGACTCGATCTGGCCTCATAGATGTGTCTATGAAAAAAAGTTGGGCACATCGCATTCCAGGCCATATATAGCAGTTGCATCCAAGGCATCAGGTTGGGTTGTGAAAAACCTAACCCATTCAATGCCCCAACAATGACCATAGGGTAAAGAAGTATGCCCATGGAGGCGTGGTCCATGCCCATGTGCTCATCAACTCGTACTCACTAACAAATGTGGACCTTTACTTATGCGTTATCCGATGGAATGAATAGGCGATACGGTCTGGGTCCTCCATGCAAATTCTTGCTCCGAGACCAGGATGGTGTATCTCTCGGCCCTCTGCTCCTAGTGATCCAGGACAAGGCGTACATGGATAGTTGGTATTACCTTAAGGATGCAGTGCTGGAGGGTGGCATCCCATTCAACAAAGCCTATGGCATGGGCTTCTTTGAGTACCATCTCATGGATCCACGGTTCAATGAGATATTCAACAAGGGTATGCACCATCACACAACCATGATCATGAAGAAGATCCTAGAAAACTACACTGGGTTCCAGGGTCTCCAATCCTTGGTGGACGTTGGGGGAGGGACAGGAGCCAACTTGAGCCTCATTACAGCCAAGTACCCACAAATCAAGGCCATCAATTTCGACATGCCGCATGTCATCCATGACGCGCAGCAGTTCCCTGGTAAGTTTGGATTCAATAAATGTGTGGACCTCGGCTTTCTCTTTCTTGAGAAGTTGCTTTCTTGCAACATTGACAAAAATGCCTTAAAATTTAGAAGATGTCTGCTTTGGTTGCAGGTGGTGATGAACAATCACAGCTGAGAAAGTAGTTGTGATTGTTGGTGGCAAGCTCAATCTTGTGACCAACTTTCACAAGACTCAAGGCAAAAACAATCACAACTTATAGTTTTCTCATATTTCACCAATCTTGAGAAAGTGTTGTGATTGTAATTCAAAATTCACAGGGCATTGCAAACATGCCCTAAAAATAATAATTGGTGCTCAAATGGATCGATCAAGTTGGATGCGGTAAAGGCCCCTCTCAACATCTTATTAGGTGCAGGTCAGCTTTGCTAAAAGATCCAAAGTTATAAGGCTATTTACATGTAAATGTAGATCTTGTAACTTTGTAAGTGTAGAGAAATGAGCATATAGGTGTAACAATCCAGGTGCAACATCTGCTTACACCAACACCTGCACCAAATACAACCCATTTGCAACAGTACTAGCAGTAGCAATGTCAAAACTACCATCTCTTTTAAGTTGATTGATCCATTTCTGTTCCTAAAATGCAAAACCTTGCCGAGTCGTAGTCCAGTGTTGGGGGTTCGCCCCCACTTTTAATAAGGAGGCAGCCCCTCATTTTAATAGGGGCAGCCACTATAAGGTGTTCTGCCCTGAGCATTAGATCTGCTCCCAACCTTGCCTCTCTTTTCCCTCTCACTTTGCTAATCTGCGCTCATTAAAATATTGGTATATCAGCTAACTCTATGATGATTATCAAGATGCTTTTGTGCTCTTGTTGTAGGAATTGAACATGTTGGAGGCGATATGTTTTCCAGTGTACCAAGCGGAGAAGCCATCTTCATGAAGGTTTGTTTCTTATAAATCTATCATTAGGCATTTCCACGGTCTGGAAACTTTCAAGTTATCATATGGCGCAGGCTGCAAATTAAAATGATCCCACCTGAAACTCTGGTAACTTTGGAAATTTCTATTTCGAAAACCAAAAAAGGAATCTTCCAATGGTTTCCTACTGTAATTTTCTTACGAAATTTTTCTTCCGTTTGGGATGGCCACTGTCATAAGCTTGGCTTGTCCAAAATACAAAAGGCTCAAGCTCAGCTTGATCTTGAGTCGAGCTATGCTCCATTGGAGCTTGAGCTAAGCTCGATGCCTTTCCCTTAGGGCTGTCTTTTTTGACTTTTGCGTAATCAATATCGTAAATGTTAATTTGTTTCGTTAAGCTCAGCTCACCCTTCTCATGTGAAAGCTCTCATAAGGAGAAGGTATGAAAGGATTTACACATAAAAAATGATAGGTGGTGAGAAAAATTGGGGTTCACTTGTAACAGCATGACACTTTCCTACTATGATAATTTGATGTTTGTTTCATTCATAGTTGAAAATGATTATATTGGGAATGCCAGCTCAACAATTTCTTTTAAAGTTTCATGAAACAAGCCTATTACTATGAGATCAATGGGGCCTCCAGGCTTAATCAAACCGGGCTTGTTTACAGTGACAAGCCTGAGCTTGATGCACCGGTTCAGCTCACTTGTTCTATCGAAATGAGCACTAGCCAGACATGCCCAAGTTGAGCTCGGGCTTACAAGGCCTGATGTGCATCCCTAATTTCAAGTATGTTAACCAACAAATAAGCTCTGGAGTCTCAATCATGCATGCAGTGGATTCTTCATGCCTGGGGGGATGACCGTTGCTTGAAACTGTTGGAGAACTGCTGGAATGCTCTGCCAGAGAACGGCAAGGTGATTGTCATAGAGATGATTGTGCCGGAGATGGTAGGCAATAGTTTCACTACATCAAACGTATTTGAGCTTGACCTGTTAATGATGACAGTGACTTCTGGTGGGAAGGAGAGGACAGAGAAGGAGTTTGAGGCTTTGGCAAAGGCTGCTAGGTTCGTCAGTATGAAACCCATATGCCATGCTTATAATTTTTGGGTCATCGAATTCTACAAGAAAAGTAACATAGATAATGTCAAATGAACTATTTAAGCACCAAGGTTTTCCTTCTAGTAAGTGAAATAATGCAAAACTCGCTCCTTTAATAAGAGGACCTTGGTAATGGAACACAAGCGAAGATATAAAGGAGAGAGGAAATAAAGATCAGATTGTGATATATGTCTTTGGAGCTTATCAGTCTTTCAAGCAATGTATGTGCAATAATTGGTTTCAGTGTACGTGCAATAATTAGTTTGTGAGCCTAATCATTCTGCCACTGTACTTCGAATAATATTAGCAATAAATCCTTGGCACATGGTTGCATGCTAATAGATGCCTTATAAAAAAATAGAAAATGATTGTAATATCGCTAAATGTCCTACAATTTTCTAATATAGAGTGAGTGGTAGCCGCCTACCACTCTCATACGCTAAAAGACAAAAGGCCTTTACCAGCCTGTTAAAGATTTTTTAAACCTTTAACAGTCCTTTTGCAAATAACCTTAGTAGATAAAGTACAACTCTTCAAAATGTGTAAACTACTTTTACTAAAACCGCATTAGGGGCACCGGTCGAAGAACGTTTGAAAATGTGTGAGAACATAAGCATAAGAGAATATGGACATTCGCAAATGTGAGAGTATTTAGTTAAAAAGGTGTGCACATTTTAGGGACCTTTGCAACTCATGGTTGTGAATGTCCCAAAAATGTGTGAGCCTCCTTTTAATAAAATCGCACTAAATTTACATATTTATGAGAAAATTTGCATATTTGGATATTTGAGAGGAAGTTCTCATGTCTAAAAGAAATTCGCTTGTGTGAAAGTTTAAAAGATCTTTTTATCGTAAAGTTTACGAATTGGACATCAAGTGGATTTGAAAAATGCATTATTTTTTTCATACAATACGATTATTTTTCGTATAAAAAATAGCTCAAAACTAACATGACCGAGTACCGCACACCCATAAAGTATATGGGAACTAATATATATATATATATATATATATATATATATATATATAGAGAGAGAGAGAGAGAGAGAGAGAAATGGATAGGTCCCTAACACTTTTTGTGCCTATCGAATTTGGATAGGGTTTTTGTTGTTTTTCAAAAATCTGACCTGATAGATGTGTTATGCATGATCGATTTGCTAGAAAATCACACTTGGATCATGTTTTTTTGAGAAAAAATGATTTTTTAAGCATTGAATATTTTTAAAATTATAGACCATTGATTCTTGAATCTTATAACAACCTAACTTGGTGTTGGAATCAGACGATCCAAAAGTTGATTCTCACAAAATCAATCATGTAGATCACATATGTATGGTCAGATTTTATAAAAAATAGAAACAATCTTTCCAAAGCTCGGTAGGCACAAAAAGTGTCAGGCCTCTCTCTCTCTCTCTCTCTCTCTCTCTCTCTCTCTCTCTCTCTCTCTCTCTCTCTCTCTCTATATATATATATATATATATATATATATATATATATATATATATGTATATATATATGTATATATATATATATAGTTGAGTGCATTGTAATGGCGGACATCAAAATATTGGATGAAACATTGCACGGGCAGTTGCACACCATGTCAAGAAAAAACACTTTTAGTGGCCATCTTTGACTGCCACTAAAGACTTGCTTTTTGCCCAAGTCTTTAGTGGTGGTCAAGACAATGCTAAGTCACAATTCTATGCAAAAAAATGGATGCCATTGATCATGCGGGCGATCAATTGTGCTCTTGCGTATGACGTAACAATAGAAGAAATGTAGTTCACTATTACTCCCATGTATGCAATATATATATATATATAGAGAGAGAGAGAGAGATGTAATGAATGTGTAACTTTGCTTTGTTACTATCAGGATCTACCTAACCCTAGCTTGCCAATCAAAAAAAGAAAGAAAAAAACTGGGAATCCATGTCTAACATGTAATACAGATCGATCAATTTGATTATTGAACACATGTTTCGACATTGATCATGGAACTAGAATAGAGAGAGTACAATCTGCGATAACAACAAGAATTGTACGATGACAATGGTAATTGTAGTAATTATTACTAATGATAGGGTGCTTCAGAAGCACCTACTCCCACCCATAGTGACAAATATCATGAGATTTATGAAAATCTCATGATAATATCTCAAAAAATATTTTATAAGTTTAAAACAATAATTTGTCACGAGATTTAGAAAATCTTGCGATTTTCTAAGTTTGTGACAATATCTCACGAAAATAATATGATATATCGACACAGTGTTTGCCGCAAGTAAATCATATTTTTTTGACAAAATTTTAATTTATATATCTCATTTTTTTGCAAATAGGTCACAACTTACAAACTTAAAAGGTTCTCTTCTCACTCAGCCAAGCCAAGCCTTAACCTAAGCCCTCTTCTTCCTCCCTAGGGTTTTTGGTGTGAAAGGGTTCTGAGCCTCCAACATGAAATTGTGAGAGCAAAAGTGTAACACCCTGATTTGGGACCTTTAGAGTAGAGGTCTGATTGGTATTACTTCCCATAGGAAAAGTATACAGAGTTCGCACACAGAAAACATGGCTAATTTTTTTTTCTTTAATAGACTCAAATTTTTTAACAAAGTTCATCATTCATAACATAAAAAAATAAAGATTACATGAATGTTACAAAAAATAAAACTAACAAATAACTTTGTTGTACAGTCAAAGTAACTGATCATGTCCTATCTGCACTAGTGTACTTGGAACCTATAATTGTAATTATACAAGGAAGTGAGTCTACAACTCAGTAAAGAATATTTATAATCAATAAATGACTTTAACTTACAACTGTAGTGGGCTCCAAGCTCCTGATATGAGTTTAGTTTTTATCCCACCATATAAGGCTTGTGTATTTAAAATTCTCCCTTTAACTTTTTCAATCTAGTACTCACTTACAACAGACTATAACACTAGGTAGGATATACCGATCATAGTTGCCTATGAGCGTAGGAACCCTTATAGAATATCTCAATTCTACATTGTTGGTTAGACTATGAACCATACACTCCTAGTGATCCCCGGATCACCAGGCACTGCAGTGAAACAATAAGAGGGACCTCACTAGTAGCTAGCTGAAAATCAGACTCAAACTCAAGATGGTTCATGCTGTATCCTAACCATAAATGACTTTCAACCATTTATGCTTGTCTCGAGACCCAAATATTGTGTGAATATAAAACCCTAAGTCATATCTTAAGTTCGTTGCCTTGAACCTTACTCTCAAGCTCGTGGTTCACTCATTCTCCCACGAGTGCCATCGCAAAATAAACACAATGGGTCTCATTCTCAATCTCAAAATCATACTAGAGTTTACTTTGTATCATACTAAGCATGTAACGAGGTAAAGTCTCTTCATCATTAAATCACCGGTGGCCCACTCCCCATGGTGGTTGCACTCTAGCCGCAAAACTAGGTAGCCCTTTTCACAGGTCACCACTTTCGGGATTTAAAGAGTTAAGCATGTTAATTTCAATTTAAATTCAACAACAAAACTAAACTCAAGGTTAATCACAATTTTATTACAATGCATGTTATTTGAAGATTATTATAACATAGATATGTTGTTAAAAGATAATATTTCTTTCTAATATGCATGACATATCATGACCGGCATGTATATACAATTATCTCATTGCAATTAACTTATGCATGGTCATTCTATGCATATTATGTTCATACTCAAAAGTTATATTTCTAAACATGCTAATATACAACAACCTATAATAACATGTAACACAACATGATTTATTCATAAATAAGATTACTTATAATATTCCTTACCTCCAATGTCAATGTCACAATCGAGTTTTGAGTAGATCTAACAATAGAATCTGATAATCACAAAAGCATGTTCATACTAATACACATACATTATTTATATTTTAACAAAATTACAAAAATACCCTTATCAAGGTGATCTATCAGACCTTGATTTTTATGACTCTAGTTTGGTCAAAATCATAGAACAAGAAGATTCCTTTCTATGATATGAATCTAATGCACCAAACTTCACTCAATTCTGAGTTTGAAGTATGAAGTTATGCTTGTTTCACTTAATTGGATATTGGGTATATACAAGGGTAATTTGGTTATTTTAACTTTGTGAATTACCCCGACTCATCCTAAGTCAAAAAAGGTTTGGTCTGAGTTTAAAATACTAGGATTACTTAACCTAGTCCCAACCCAACTAGGCTTGGGTTCAAACTCAATTGAATTCTCGAAAATCCATAATGAATTCTCTTACTAAAAGGTGTATCAACATATCCAGTTTGGTGTAATGGGACTGGACTCAACTGTTCCAACTAGGTTTAGTTCTCTCTTAGTCAGGGACATACTAGACTAGTTCAGCTCTATTCCAGTCAGGAACATACTAAACTGGGTGAAGTTCAATTTCAAACTAGATCCATATTAAAATACAAATTGGATCTAGATTCAGTTCTGGTCTGGATCCAAAACTGTTAGACTGGATCCAGACCCAGTTATGATCTAGATCCAGAATTGATCCATCCATTTATGGGTTAGACCCAGATCTTGCTATATGTTGGATCTAGAACTGATTTGATTAGTCTCGAACTGGATCCAGATCCAATTTTGATCTAGATCCAAGACTGATTCATCCAGCTCCATACTAGATCCTCACCAAGTTCTGTGTGGATCTGGTTCAACTTGGATCGATCCAAGTCCACTGGATCGAGGTCTCAGACTCAATTTGGTCCAATTCAATCCAAAACCAAATAGGGATCCAAGACTCTATCAGACCCAACTCAATCTAGTTCAGTCAGAACCAATTTGGTCGACCAACTCAGGTTTGAGACTCATTGACCAGACTGAATTGGACTGATTTGGTTTGATCGAACTAGTTAGTGTTTGGTCTAGGTCTCACCCAGGCCGACCCATGACCCGACAGACCTGACTCGGTCTGGTTTACCCCCAGACCGATTCGGTTCTGCCAAAATCTCAGTTGAGTTAAAGAAGAAGGGACACAACCCCTTCCCGACTTCCACCTCCCACCACAGAGGTTGTCAGCTCTCTCTCTCTCTCTCTCTCTCTCTCTCTCTCTCTCTCTCTCTCTCTCTCTCTCTCTCTCTCTCTCTTTGTGTGTGTGTGTAATAATATCGGCAACCATGGTTGTCGGCCTTCCAAAAAAGAAACAAATAAGGGGAAAGGGCATACCTGTCGGAGGTGGCTCCTCCCGATGGCATGTTCTGGTGACTATCTCCCTCCCTCTCTGCCACTCTCAAGGTATTTATCTCTCTCTTTTTCACTTAGTTCTCTCATCTTGTGGGTAGAGAAATTCACCATGAAGGCGCTTTATAGAGCCCTCACGATAAGTGAGGATAAGCCTCAGCCTCCCACCTGATGATCATGACGGCAGGGTTTATCCTCACCCCCTTCGCACGATGAGTGGGGGAGAGTTGGGAAACCATCTTCCCCATTCATTCAGGGCTCCTCTTTTTTTTATTACTCACCTTACTCACCTGTCTTTGTCAAGTGGGTTTTACAAAAAGTGTTTCTCAACCCTCTTCTACCTCCCTATCACTACAAGGATGATGGTCAATAACAGCGACTCTTTTTCAACGAGAAAAAATCTTGCCTTTATTGATAGAGCAATAATAATGAGATTTTTGTCCTTGCTAATTGATAGGTAATAGCAGGTGAAATTCCACTAGAGGGGGGGTGAATAGTGAAATACGATGCAAGTTGATATAATAAAAAATAAAGCAATAAGGCACAACACAGTAAACACAGGATTTATACTGGTTCGGTCAAAACCCTGACCTACATCCAGTCCCCAAGCAAACCACTTGAGCTTTCCACTATAACATCCGAGTCACCGGATAAATAGTACAACACCCTCTTCCTCAGAGGTCTTCTTCTCTCAACAGAGAAGGGGCACACCCTCTTCCACAGAGGTCTTCTTCTCTCAACAGAGAAGGACAACACCCTCTTACACAGAGGTCTTCTTCTCTCAACAGAGAAGGACAACACCCTCTTACACAGAGGTCTTCTTCTTTCAATAAAGAAGGAATACAGTGAATAACAGAAAGTTACAATACTTCATATAGAACCTTCAGGATGATATGAATGCACGAATGAAGGATTCTCAGAATGTTCTGTTTGTCACTCAAAAGATACTCTTTGTCAAAGAGTTATTTTTGACTTTTTCTCTTTCTTTTCTCTTTCTTTTTCTAGGCTCTCTTTCAAATATCGAATAGGTATTTTTCTCGTTGTAAGCTCACTTGTCTATTCCATTCCCTTCTTCTTTGAATAGTTCATTTGAGTGTGTTTATATAGCTTTAAAAAAGTAGTCGTTACATTTTGAAATTGTAGCATTTTTGAGATGTGAAATGTCATGTCATTTCAAAAAATATCTTTAGAGAAATTCGAGAAAGTCTTCTATCCATAAAAGTAAAATATAGGGTACACTAGTCGTTGTAATATTTTAGGTAATATATATTTTATGTAAAAAGTCTATTTCTTACAATAGTATATTGAACGTTGGATTGTAGATTGTCATGTAGTTTTGTCTTTATCCTAATTAATGATTTGTGATACATAAGTACTTCTTTACTTTAAATGAGTGTAAGTACAATAAATGCTTTGAGATATTTATTTGTACATAGTCATGTCAAGAGTTTTCTTTATGTTGTGTTTTTCAAAGTCTACAGAGAGAATGAAGACTACAAGTAAGTCGACATTCTTGAGAAGGATATTAACAAGGATTTCTTACAGGAGGTATTTAATGCTATACAAAGAGAATGATGATTTCAAGTAAGTTGACATTCTATGAGTTTGTAAAAAGGTAACTAGAGTCTTTTCAAAACCAATATTATATTTGTTTTCTTTGTGTAGCCGATTTCATGTTTTGTCTTTTTCCTATATTTGAAATCATTTTTTTAAAGAAAGCAACTAGAGTCTTTTCACCTTAAACATATTATATTTGTTTTCTTTGTGTAGCAGATTTCATGTTTTGTCTTTTTCCTATATTTGAAATCATTTCTTTAAAGAAGGTAACTAGAGTCTTTTCAAAACCAATATTATATTTGTTTTCTTTGTGTAGCCGATTTCATGTTTTGTCTTTTTCCTACTTTTAAAATCATTACTTTTCAAGTTGTCTTGTATATGATATAAGGTATAATTATTACATTTTGAAATCATGTCAAAATACCTTTTTCATAAAGGATTGTAAGAAGGTACAATTATTTGTTTTCAAAAAGGAGCTTTTTGAAACTATCGTATACTTTTATGAAATAGCTTTTATGAGTAAGTATGTAATATGCAATATGCATGCTTATGAAGGTTCTGTTACAAATGACTCTAAAAAAGAAAAAATCTTCAACTTGAGGAAGTTGATCTCTTTAGATGGTCTTTAGGAGTGCATGGCTCAACAAGCTTTTTCACTACAAGAAAATTGTTAATTAGCAACGAAAATTTGCGACGGATTTTTTCCGTCGCAAATTAGCGACAAATTAGCTAGAGAAAACTTTTTTCATGAATCCGTCGCTAATTAGCGACGGATTAGCGATGAAAGTTGTTTCATCGCTAATCCATCGCTAATTAGCGATAGATTAACGACAACAATTTTTCGTCGCTAATTCTCAATACAAGAAAACATTTTAGCGAGGGATTTTTTTCGTCGCTAATCCGTCGCTAATTAGCGACGGATTAGCGACGGAAAAAATCCCTCGCTAAATCCCTCGCTAATTTTCGATTTAAACCGAGCGCGAAATTTTCCCTCTCTCCTCGTTCGAAATTTAAATCGACCGCGCGATTTAAACCGCTCTCTCCCCGTCGAAGAGCGCGCTGGAGAGCATGACGGCGATGAGGCAGATTGTTGGAGGACGGCGACGCCGGCGGACGACGACGACGGAGGACGGCGACGACGGAGGACGGTGACGACGGAGGACGGCGACGCCGGAGGACGGCGATGACTTCGGAGGACGCCGTTTCACGGAGGACGGTGACGACGTCGAAGGACGGCGACGGTGACGACGTCGGAGGACGGCGACGAGTTCGGAGGACGCCGTTTCACGGTGGATGGCAACGAGGCTGAGCGATTGTTGGAGGAAGGCGACGTCGGTTCACGGAGGACGGCGATGCCGGAGAGCACCGGTTCACGGAGGACGATACAAGTCTGTGAAATGTCTGTCGGGTGCGGTATAAGTCCGACTTATTGCTGCCGGAATACCGCCCGACAGGGATCAATTTTTTTTTATTTTTTTTTTTAAATTTAGCGACAGATTAGCGACGGATAATGTCCGTCTCTAATCTGTCGCAAATTTGCGACGGAATTAACGACAGATAAGTTTTTCGCCAATTAGCGAGCAAAAAATCGTGATGGCCTCTATCCATCGCTAAGCTGTCGCTAAACTGTTTAGTGACGGCTTAGCGGCGGATTTAGGTCGTCGCTAATCCACAGGTTTCTTGTAGTGTTTCTTCAAGGAGTATGATTGCACCATAGTTGTACTTGAACAGGAGGTCTCCATCCTTTTTGAGTGAGATATCCTTGCATCAAATACTCGTTAGATATATGGCAAAACATATCCAGTCATTATATAACATTTTTCAAGAAGACATATTTTCATATTATATGAAATCAAATAAGACAGTGTATCATATTATGTGACATCAAAACAGAGTTTCTCAACATTCTCCTCCTTTTTTATGATGACAAAATATGCTCCCCCTGTCAAAAAGACATTATGCATAGAAAGAATACTTATCATAAAAATATTGAAAAATGTTAAATACGAGTATTTTTCTCCAATAATGGAGACAGGTTTTCTCCCCCTTTGTCATAGACAAAAAGGAAGGGATCAGAGTAAGAGAGTTATTACAGACCAAAATTAATTAAAGTTATTACAGTAAAAAAGATAAATTATTACAGTCCAAAAAACAAATGAGTTTATTCCGAAGGTGGAGACGATTGAAGTGAACGGTTGGCTTGATCCGGCTGGAGGGTCTATAGAGTTTGCTGCAACGAGGCTTGACGGCGAAGTATGCAATCCTGAGAACGCTGGACATCCATCAGTGCAGAGAAGTAATCAAAGTTGGATGTTGGATCTTCTTCATCAGAGCCGGGTAGGTGCAGGGACCTGAGATTTAAGGAAGTAGCATCGAGGACCTGAGAGGGATAGAGGATAACTTCATTTTGAAGGGGTACTTTGAAGTATTTTAAAATGGGAGTTATAAAACACCTTAAAAGAAGAGGCTGGAATTTTTGATAGCGAATAAAAAGGTCGAAAAGAATGTTTGACCAATTTATCTGAGTAGAAGAAAAAATTGCATAGATGAGGAGAGAGATTTTTCTTGGCACTAATCCCTTACGTGGAGGCTTGGGATAGATATTGTGGAGAAGAATCTGGGCAAGCAATTGAGCATGAGGTTGGAGATTCCTCATGTGCCAGGGAAGTTGTGAGCAGTTGGTGCAGAGAAGAATTTTTCGAAGTACCGACCGGTCGAGTGGTACTATGTTGTCTAGGTTTATGCCGGTGGAAGGAAGGTTAAGAATTTTGCCTAATGAGGAAGCATGAAAGAACATCAGGCGTCCGCGTACTTTGGTGGTGATGGTAGTTTGTTCATGATCAGAGGAAAAATTTGTGTAGAAGAGTCGGACGAGTTCGGGATAGTAAGCAGCTTGGGATGAAGATCCTAGTAGGTGTTTAAGTTCGGGGAGATATCTTTCTAGGTCAAATAATACGAAGTCGTCGTATTGAACCAATTTTCCTTCATGAATTGGTCGAGAGCAAAGAGAGTTGTAGTAGTGAAATAGATCTGGATACCTTAAGTCGGCGACAGTGATTGCAGTGTTTGAGGAGGAAGTTATGGCAAGAGTTTAGAAAGAACGAGCAAGAAAAAAGACTTGGAAAGAGTAAGAGTTTGTAAGAGAATAGAGAAAATCGTGGGAATGAGATATGAATCAATCTAATAAATAGAAGGAGAAGAATCATGGTGATAAGAAATGAATGACATTGGAAGTGAAGGATTTTTAGATTTTAGTGGAAAGAGGAAATGCGTGAGTTGTAAAAGAAGAAGCTTGTGAATGACAAATCAAATCAATAGTGTATTATATTAGTATAGATATTACGAAGGACATAGTTTCGAAATAATTTTTCTAAAAATGTAACAAATTTACTATGGGCAATCTTGTTGGATAGTGAGACGAGTCATGAATTGAGTATGGAGTGTCATATTAAACGTAAGAGAAAGAATGATTCAAGAGTTTTTAAAGATTTTTCGTGAAGATCATGAAGAATAGATAGAGAGTGAATAATGGCCTAATAAGAACAAACAACTTTTTCAAGAATTTACTTTATGTGAAATTATTCCAAAATCGTGAAGAGGGAGTTTGGAATAGGACAAACAAGAGAGTATGAGGAAATGCAATAATTTCTTATTTAAGAAGTGTATATTTTGATATACGTGAAAGGAGTGTGAATAGATGTAAAGGAGGGTGATACGGATATGTAGAGAAATGAGAGTGGTCATAAAGGACACCAATCACTTGATGTTGGATAGGAGATGTATGACATAAAGTGGAGTTAAGGACAAGGTTTTAATGAATCTCGATTGGAGAGAGATATAAAATATATGAGAGAGTCATGGTCACGGATGGAAAGGTACTTCGTATAATGTAGAGAGAGAGAGAGATAAAAAGGTGATACAAATCATACTTATGAGTGGAGTACAAGTTTTTGAAAAGAGAATTTTACAACTCTTTTTCGTAAAAGATGTAAAGCATGAAGAGATGATAATAGATTGTTCTTAAGCTATGATATAATAGATGATATAGTAAAAATTTACGTGAAATATAACAACTTAAAAGGTGGTACGAGAGGATAATCATTTGAATTTTTTTCATGAAAGGCATTAATATTTTAGTGAAGTGTCTCGATGGGAGGAAAGGAAGACATGATAGAAATAGAGTGTACGTAATATATGATATAACAAATGATATAGTAAAAATTATACGTAAAACATAGCAACTAGATCTTTAGAAGAAGGTAAAAAGAACCAAAAAAATAATCATTCGATTTTGACTAAAATTTGAAAAGCAAGATTTCTCATAAAATAATATGTTATCATGTTAAAGGTGAACCAACTTATCGTAAGAGAAGTTTTCACAAAAGGATAAAAAATAATAAAGGAGTTATGAGATGAGTGATGTGAACAATGTCATGATAGCTTTTACTTTAATATAATTAGTTCTTATGGATATGAGTGAAAGGAAATAGGACAAAGAGTCATTATGGATATGTGCTTGAAAGATGACAAGTTGAAATACATAAAGAATGTGTCTTATAAGAGTTTAGAGTATACGTGAATATGGAAACCTAGTTTGACTAACAAAAATCGATAAGAAGAAAAAACCTTTTAAAATAAGATTTTAACATAACTTATAAGAAGTATTAATTATAATAGGTGTGATTAATTTATAAGTCACTTAGTTTGCATATTCCTAGTTCTCTTCTAATACGTGTAAAGTCTTCATGTTTTAATGGTTTAGTGAATATGTCTGTTAACTGTTGATTAGTGGGTATGAATTCGAGTTTAATTATGTTGTTTAAGACTTGTTCTCTTAAGAAGTGGTGTCTTATTTGAATGTGCTTAGTTCGTGAGTGTAAAATAGGATTCTTAGATAAGTTTATAGCACTAGTATTATCACAGAAAATAGTTGTATTTTCAAAATTTAAACCAAAATCTTTTAAGGTTTGTTTCATCCAGATAACTTGTGTACAGGCTAGGCTGGCAGCAATGTATTCGGCTTCAGTAGTTGATAAGGATACACAGTTTTGTTTCTTACTGAACCATGATACTAGTGAGTTCCCTAGCATATGACATGTTCCACTTGTGTTTTTTCTGTCAGATTTACTTCCAGCAAAGTCAGCATCGCTGTATGAGATTAGATCAAATGTAGAGGATTTTGAATAGAATAATCCAAAATCAACTGTGTCTTTTAAATATCTCACTATTCTTTTTACAGCTTTAAGATGTGATTCTTTTGGGTTTGACTAAAATCTAGCACACAAGCAAACACTGAACATAATATCTGGACGGCTAGCAGTTAAATATAGTAGTGATCCTATCATACCTCGGTATACCTTTGTATCCACAGACTTACCATCTTCATCTTTGTCCAAAACAGTAGTAGTGCTCATAGGAGTGGTTTTTGAAGCAGTTGAGTTCATGTTGAACCTCTTCAGAAGTTCACGAGCATACTTAGATTGATTGATGAAAACTCCATCCTTGGTTTGCTTAATATGCAGTCCAAGAAAGTAGTTGAGTTCTCCCATCATACTCATTTCGAATTCCTTCTGCATGGACTTAGAAAATTCTTCACAGAGAGTGTTGTTAGTAGATCCAAAGATAATATCGTCTACATATATTTGAACAATTAGGGTATGATTATTCACTATTTTCACAAATAATGTTGAGTCTGCTTTGCCTACAGAAAAACCAGTTTTTAATAGAAAGGTTTTGAGTCTGTCATACCAAGCACGAGGTGCTTGTTTTAAGCCATATAAAGCACGTTTTAGTTTGAAAACATGATTTGGATATTGTTCATTTTCGAATCCTGGAGGTTGTTTTACATAAACTTCTTCATTTATAAAACCATTTAAAAAAACACTTTTAACATCCATTTGATATAATTTGAAATCCATATAGCTTGCATATGCTAAAAACATTCTAATAGATTCAAGTCTAGCAACAGGAGCAAATGTTTCATCAAAATCAATACCTTCCTCCTGATTGTATCCTTGAGCTACTAGTCTGGCCTTGTTTCTTATAACATTACCTGTTTCATCTAGCTTGTTTCTGAAGATCCATCTTGTCCCAATGATTGGATGATCCTTTGGTCTTGGTACAAGATCCAAAACTTCATTCCTTTGGAATTGATTCAGTTCTTCAGTCATGGCTAGCATCCAGAACTCATCGATGATGGCTTCATCAATCTTCTTTGGTTCAAGTTGAGAAATGAATGTCATATTTGCAATCCGTTCTAGCTGAGCTCTAGTCTGAACCCCCTTTGTCAGGTCTCCCAAAATCTGCTTTTGAGGATGATCTTTGATATCGACAAATGTTCTTTGATGATCATCTTCATTAGACTTAGCTGTGTTATCTAAAAATAAATTTGTACTTTCAACATCATCATCGTTAGTTTGCTTATGAACAGATTGATCAATAGATTCACAGAAACTAACATGCATAGATTCTTCAATAGACTTAAAACTCTTATTGAAAACCCTGTATGCTTTACTATGACTTTAATATCCTAAAAATATGCCTTCAATAGATTTAGCATCAAATTTATCTAGGCTATCTTTTGAGTTTAGGATAAAGCATTTACATCCAAAGAATTTGAAATAGTCTATTCTTGGAGTCCTGTCATAGAATAATTCATAGGGAGTTTTATTTAATAAGGGTCTAATGAGAACTCTATTTGTTATGTAGCATGCAGTATTAACAGCTTCTGCCCAAAAAGATTTAGCAAGATTATTGTGTTGGAGCATAGTTCTAGCAGATTCCTGAAGGGTTCTATTCTTTCTTTTTACTACATCATTTTAAGGTGCAGCTCTAGGAAAGGCAAAGTTATGAGAAATACCATGCAAGTTACAAAAATTTACAAAAAGTTCATTTTCAAATTCTCCTCCATGGTCACTACGGATTTTAACAATAGAACAAGATTTTTCATTTTGTAATTTTTTACATAAAATTTCAAATTGACAAAACGTATCACTTTTGTTTTTCAAAAATATTACCCAAGTAAATCTTGAGTAGTCATCTACAATGACAAAAACGTATTTATTGTGATTATGACTAGCTACTCTAAAAGGACCAAAGAGATCCAGGTGGAGAAGCTCTAGAGGTCTTTTGCTTGAAATGATATTTTTTGATTTAAAAGATGATTTAGACAGTTTTCCTAATTGACATGCATCACAAAAATAATCCTTTTTAAAAGATATTTTGGGTAACCCACGTACTAACTTATCTTTAGCTAATTTAGACATGTACTTAGAGTTGACATGACCCATTCTCATGTGCCATAAATGTTGAGAGTCATTATTAGCTATGAGGCAATGTTCTGTGATGTTTTTTAGGTATAGTTCATATATATTATTTTTTCTTATACCTTTTACGATAATATTTTCGTTGGTGCCTGCTATAAGACAAGCATTATGATTAAAGCTAACATTATAACCTGTATCACACATTTGACTAATACTTAAAAGGTTATGTTTTAAGCCTTTAACCAGGAGAACGTCTTTGATAAGGGGTTTATCTATATTTCCAATATTACCAATACCTATTATCAAACATTTGTTGTTATCTCCAAAGGTGACGGTTCTTCCTTCCTTTTTATGAAGAACAGCAAAGAGGTCTGAATGTCCAGTCATGTGTTTTGAACATCCATTGTCTAGTATCCATCTGTTCTTCTTGTTTGGAGCCTGCAAATCATTAAGTAAAATTTCTTTTTGGTACCCAGTCGGGTCCCTTTTTGTTAGACTTTGGAACCCATATCCATTTAGATTTGGGTTTGTCTACAGCCTTAGAGGAGTTCAAGAAGTTAAAATTATAATACTCCTTTTTAGGTTTAGAAGAACTTTTCACAAACGTGGTCTTTTGATTCATACAAGAAGGCTTGTTAAAATGAGAGTAGTCAATACCATTTTTGTAAAAAGACACTTTTTGAGAGGATAGGAGTTTATCCAAGTTCTCTTTTCCGTTAGTAAACTTGAAAACCGTTTTCATAAGGTTCTCAGTTTTACTTTTTAATTCTGAAATTTCTACTTGCAGATTTTTAGTTTTGGAGCTGGTAGAAGAGATTTCAGAAGTAATAAGAAGATTTTTCTTTTGTAACTCAGAATTTTCAATACTGAGTTTTTCATTTTTCAAAATGAGCTCTAGATTCTCAGATTTCAACTGTTTATTTTTTAGAATCGTTTTCCTTGATTCTTCAAAAAGTTCCTGAAAAGCATTTTGAAGTTCTTCAAAGGAGAAATCAAGAGATTCACTTACAGAGTTTTCTGCCATAAAGCACATGTTGGCGGTTTCTGCTTCATCATCATTTGACTCTTCACTAGTGGATGGTTCTGAATCATCCCATTGAGCATGCAGAGCTTTTTTCTTGAAGAACCTTTTCTTTGGTTCCTCAGTCTTGGATTTTCTTTTGAGAAGAGGACAGTCACGTCTTAGGTGACCTGGCTTATTACACTGGTAGCACATAGAATCTTCTTTTGGGTCTTTTCTTTCTTTGTGCTTATTTGGAAGCCGATTCCTTCTCATAAAGCGCTGGAATTTTCTGGTGAGTAGCGCAATCTCAGTTTCTTTTTCTGAGTCCTCATCCTCAGAAAGGGCTGGGAAGGCTAGAGTTTTCTTCAAAGGTTGTTCTTCTTCCCTTCTTTCCTTCATGTGGACTTCATAGGTCATAAGATTGCCTATTCAATCGTCCAGGGTAAGTTTGGACAAATCTTGAGCTTCTTCAATAGCAGTAGTCTTTTTCTCCCAATCAGTTGTGAGAGATCTCAAGATTTTCTTCACCTTTTCTGTCTGAGAGTGGGTTACACCCAGAGATTTCAGATCGTTGGTGATGTTGGTGAATCTGGTGAACATCTCTGTGATGGATTCATCTTTGTTCATTTTGAACAACTCATATTTTCTGACAAGAGATGAGATTTTGGCTTCTTTCACTTTGTTGGTTCCTTCATGAATAACTTCCAAAGAATGCCAAATATCATATGCAGATTCACATATAGATATTCTATTGAATTCATTCTCATTGATGGCACAATATAAGGCATTCATAGCCTTTGCATTTAGGTTTGTCATTTTCTTTTCTTCATCAGACCATAAGTTATAGTCTGCGGAAGGAGATGTGTATGGATGCTCAACAATTTTCCATACAGCAAAATCTATGAATTTGAGAAATATAGTCATTTTGCACTTCCAGTATCCATAGTTGGAGTCGTTGAAGAAAGGAGGGCGAGATGCGTGTTGACCTTCAATATCACGAGCATAAGAGGTAGATGTCATATGTGCTGGAAGACTTGTTATGTCGAAACCAGCAAACCTGCTCTGATACCAAATGAAATTCCACTAGAGGAGGGGTGAATAGTGAAATACGATGCAAGTTGATATAATAAAAAATAAAGCAATAAGGCACAACACAGTAAACACAGGATTTATACTGGTTCGGTCAAAACCCTGACCTACATCCAGTCCCCAAGCAAACCACTTGAGCTTTCCACTATAACATCTGAGTCACCGGATAAATAGTACAACACCCTCTTCCTCAGAGGTCTTCTTCTCTCAACAGAGAAGGGGCACACCCTCTTCCACAGAGGTCTTCTTCTCTCAACAGAGAAGGACAACACCCTCTTACACAAAGGTCTTCTTCTTTCAATAAAGAAGGAATACAGTGAATAACAGAAAGTTACAATACTTCCTATAGAACCTTCAGGATGATATGAATGCACGAATGAAGGATTCTCAGAATTTCTGTTTGTCACACAGAAGATACTCTTTGTCAAAGAGTTGTTTTTGACTTTTTCTCTTTCTTTTTTTAGGCTCTCTTTCAAATATCGAATAGGTATTTTTCTCGTTGTAAGCTCACTTGTCTATTCCATTCCCTTCTTCTTTGAATAGTTCATTTAAGTGTGTTTATATAGCTTTAAAAAAGTAGTCGTTACATTTTGAAATCGTAGCCTTTTTGAGATGTGAAATGTCATGTCATTTCAAAAAATATCTTTAGAGAAATTCGAGAAAGTCTTCTATCCATAAAAGTAAAATATAGGGTACACTAGTCATTGTAATATTTTAGGTAATATATATTTTATGTAAAAAGTCTATTTCTTATAATAGTACATTGAACGTTCGATTGTAGGTTGTCATGTAGTTTTGTCTTTATCTTAATTAATGATTTGTGCTACATAAGTACTTCTTTATTTTAAATGAGTCTAAGTACAATAAATGCTTTGAGATATTTATTTGTACATAGTCATGTCAAGAGTTTTCTTTATGTTGTGTTTTTCAAAGTCTACAGAGAGAATGAAGACTACAAGTAAGTCGACATTCTTGAGAAGGATATTAACAAGGATTTCTTACAGGAGGTATTTAATGCTATACAAAGAGAATGATGACTTCAAGTAAGTCGACATTCTATGGGTTTATAAAAAGGTAACTAGAGTCTTTTCAAAACCAATATTATATTTGTTTTCTTTGTGTAGCCGATTTCATGTTTTGTCTTTTTCCTATATTTGAAATCATTTCTTTAAAGAAGGCAACTAGAGTCTTTTCACCTTAAACATATTATATTTGTTTTCTTTGTGTAGCCGATTTCATGTTTTGTCTTTTTCCTATATTTGAAATCATTTCTTTAAAGAAGGTAACTAGAGTCTTTTCAAAACCAATATTATATTTGTTTTCTTTGTGTAGCCGATTTCATGTTTTGTCTTTTTCCTACTTTAACAATCATTACTTTTCAAGTTGTCTTGTATATGATATAAGGTACAATTATTACATTTTGAAATCATGTCAGAATACCTTTTTCATAAAGGATTGTAAGAAGGTACAATTATTTGTTTTCAAAAAGGAGCTTTTTGAAACTATCGTATACTTTTATGAAATAGCTTTTATGAGTGAGTATGTAATATGCAATATGCATGCTTATGAAGGTTCTGTTACAAATGACTCTAAAGAAGAAAAAATCTTCAACTTGAGGAAGCCCATCTCTTTAGATGGTCTTTAGGAGTGCATTGCTCAACAAGCTTTTTCTTCAAGGAGTATGATTGCACCATAGTTGTACTTGAACAGGAGGTCTCCATCCTTTTTGAGTGAGATATCCTTGCATCAAATACTCGTTAGATATATGGCAAAACATATCCAGTCATTATATAACATTTTTCAAGAAGACATATTTTCATATTATATGAAATCAAATAAGACAGTGTATCATATTATGTGACATCAAAACAGAGTTTCTCAACAGCAGGGACATAAATATCTCAGTGTTATTACTCTGCTATGGCAATGAATCTCGTTGCTATTAGCTTCATTAATAACGATTAGCTGAATATCCCCTAGAATGCCTTATTCAAGCACACGTCTCACCGTTAAAGACATGTAAAATGATGAGATTCTGTGGGTATTAGATATTATTGTTAAAACACTTTAATGACTATATTTAATGGCCAAAAGATTTTGTTTTTATAGATCAATAACAGTGAGATATGACTCTCATCATTATAGGGGTTTACTCTATAACGATGACAATTATGTTGTTATAGAGTGACGTCTATAAAAAGGACTTGATGGGTCCTTTTTATATTTCTCTATTTCTCTCCCTCTTTGTGATCTCTCTCTTTCTCACGAAAGAAGAGTACACAAATGACCTTACGAGGCTCTCTCTAGACCTCTTTTCTTCTTCTTCTTCTTCTTCTTCTTCTTCTTCTTCTTCTTCTTCTTCTTCTTCTTTACTTATATGTTTATGGGCTGCCAGAGTTGTTCGCCACTTCTTTTGTTCTCTCTCATTTTGTCTCTTCTATTAGCAAGACGTCCACCACCACTGATGCTAGAAGAGTTGCTGTGGAGGTGAAGGTCAGTCGGTTTTTCTTCTTCTCTTATGAGATCGGGGTAATTTCTATCATGATTTTTGTTTTTTTTTCAAGATTTTTGTGGACATAGAGAGCATTGTTTTCCTTTTTTTGTGTTTTTCCCCGTTTTCTATTTACTTCATTAAGCTGTAATTTTTCTTGATTTTTTTACCAGATCAAAGTAATTTTTTCTATGACTAACCTCATTTTTCCCATATTTTAGAAAATTTTTAGGGTTTTTCTTTCCTCTTCAGCTTTGTTTTGAATTTCATTGATTTTTTTAGAGTTCTTTAGTTTTCGTTGTGGCAGAAGCGAATTTTAATCTGGTTATCCTTTCCCCATGGGGTTTTACTGAAATATGTGTTACCTATCTCTTCTCTTTGGTTTTGTTGTAGATTCTAATGATTTTTTAGTCATTCTTTTCTGTTTTTTTATTTTTTTGAGTGATCTTTTGATGCCTTTTTGAGTTCTCGGTCTTTTTGTTAAGCTATAACCTTTTCTTCAAATTTTGCTCTTGGATTTTAATTATTTCAACATTTTCTTTGCAATATCGAAAGATGTTTTCATTTTGATACCTTTTTTTAAAATCTTTTTTGGTAATCTTAGCATATTTCCCCTTGTTTGGTTTATTTTTTTTTGTTAAAGTCACATTGTTTTTGCCTTCATTTCAATGGTTCTGTCCATTAGAAGAAATTTGATTTTCGTCAACTAGGATCTTCTGTATTTTTCGTCCATCAAAGAATTATGCGAGTTTTCCGTAAAATATAAACTTTTATAACGGGAAGTGAACATCTTTTCCCTTTCTAAGTTTTGGGAAGAAATCCAGATTTTATTGAACAATCTTGGAACCTTTGTCCCGCGCCATGTTTTTCGTTGCGTAGCATTGAAAAATATCGAGAATTGTGTCATTGCATTTTCCATATCAAGAAATCTTGAGCTTTCTTTCTGAAAATCTCATATCCTTTCCCCCTTCTCCTTTAAAGTTTATAAATCGTGCAAAGCTAGCGGCAAAGCATTTACCTTTAGGTGTACGTTTGCTAAAGTTTTTTTTTTACCTTTAGTTGTATGTTTGCTAATACTAGGCACAAGGCCCTTTACCTAACATGTCCTGACATTCGCAAATACCAATCATGAATTGCAAAGGTCTTCAAAATGTGTAAACTATTTTTACTAAAATCGCATAAGGGGCACCGGTCGAAGAATGTTTGAAAATGTGTGAGGACATAAGCATGAGAAAATATGGACATTCGCAAATGTGAGAGTATTTAGTTAAAAAGGTGTGCACATTTTAGGGACCTTTGCAACTCATGGTTGTGAATGTCCCTAAAATGTGTGAGCCTTTTTTTAATAAAATCACACTAGGAGCACAAGCAAGAGGTTATTCACAAATTTGTACGAGGAAATTTGCATATTTATGAGAAAAATTACATATTTTAGAGAAAATTCACATATTTGGATATTTGAGAAGTTCTCATGTCTCAAAGAAATTTGCTTGTGTGAAAGTTTAAAAGATCTTTTTACAATAAAATTTACGAATTGGACATGAGGTGGATTTGAAAAATGCATTATTTTTGTCATACAATACGATAATTTTTCGTATAAAAAATACCTCAAAAGGTTTTTGTTGTTTTTCAAAAATCTGACCCTATAGATGTGTTCTGCATAATCGATTTGCTAAAAAATCACACTTGAATCATGTTTTTTTGAAAAAAAAATGATTTTTAAAGCATTGAATATTTTTTAAAATTATAGACCATTGATTCTTGAATCTTATAACAACCTAACTTGGTGTTGGAATGAGATGATCCAAATGTCGATTCTCACAAAATTAATCGTGTAGATCACATATGTATGGTCAGATTTTATAAAAAATAGAAGCAATCTTTCCAAAGCTCGTTAGGCACAAAAAGTGTCAGGCCTCTCTCTCTCTCTCTCTCTCTCTCTCTCTCTCTCTCTCTATATATATATATATATATATATATATATATATATATATATATATATATATATAGTTGAGTGCAGTGTAATGGCGGACAACAAAATATCTGATGAAACATTGCACGGGCAGTTGCACACTATGTGTCAAGAATAAAACACTATTAGCAGCCATCTTTGACTGCCACTAAAGACTTGTTTTTTGCCCAAGTCTTTAGTGGCCGGCAAGACAATGCTAAATCACAATTCTATGCAAAACAATGGATGCCATTGATCATGTGCGCAATCATCTATGCTCCTGCGTATGATATAACAATGGACAAAATGTAGTTCACTATTACAGCCAAGTACCCACAAATCAAGGCCATCAATTTGGACATGCCGCATGTCATCCATGACACGCAGCAGTTCCCTGGTAAGTTTGGATTCAAAATGTAGTTCACTATTACAGCCAAGTACCCACAAATCAAGGCCATCAATTTGGACATGCCGCATGTCATCCATGACACGCAGCAGTTCCCTGGTAAGTTTGGATTCAATAAATGTGTGGACCCCGGCTTTCTCTTTCTTCTGAAGTTGCATTCTTGCAACATTGACAAAAATGCCTCAAAATTCTGTTTTGGTCGCAGGTGGTGATGAACAATCACAACTGAGAAAGTAGTTGTGATTGTTGGTGGTAAGCTCGATCTTGTGACCAACTTTCACAAGACTCGAGGCAAAAACAATCACAACTTATAGTTTTCTCATATTTCATCAATCTTGAGAAAGTGTTGTGATTGTAATTCAAAAATCACAGGGCATTGCAAACATGTCCTAAAAATAATAATTGATATAAAGGCATTAGGAAATTTGAAAAGTGTTAACATTGTGATTTTCGATGGAATAAAAAATCTTGTGATAAACCAACGGGGGCTCCGAATGTTTGGTAGGAGCAGCTAGTGTACGTCACCTTGTGTTGGGATGTTGCAGGTTCAAAACCCAATGGTATAGTTGTTTAACTGGTAGGGGTCTGCCGAATCCCAGCTTGCCTTTCAAAAATATTTGTTGTGATAAAGTAATTTTTTTTCTTATCAGTGCATATAAGTTTATAAAAAGTTTCAAAAAAATCACAATTTTGTTGGGTTATCATAAAATTATTTTTAAATTATCAAATAAAATATCAATATTTTCAAAATATATATCGCTGAAATTTGGTCATGTGTGTGTACTCCTTTTCCCCATATCTCGACTGAGAATGATGGGGAAAGATCTGCTTACACCAACACCTGCCCTAAATATATACAACCCATTTGCAACAGTACTAGCAGTAGCAATGTCAAAACTACCATCTCTTTTAAGCTGATTGATCCATTTTTGTTCCTAAAATGCAAAACCTTGCCGAGTCGTAGTCCAGTGTTGGGGGCAGCCACTATAAGGTGTTCTGCCTCGAGCACTAGATCTGCTCCCAACCTTGCCGCTCTTTTCCTTCACTTTGGTAATCTGCGCTCATTAAAATATTGGTATATCAGCTACCTCTATGATTATTATCAAGATGCTTTTGTGCTCTTGTTGCAGGAATTGAACATGTTGGAGGTGATATGTTTTCCAGTGTACCAAGCGGAGAAGCCTGTCTTCATGAAGGTTTGTTTCTTATAAATCTATCATTGGGTGTTTCCACTACAAGAAATCTGCAGATTAGCAACGGACCTAATTATAGGACCTTGTTTTTAATTAGTCAGGATGAAATTGTGAATGGGCCTATGTTGTAGGCTTGGCCATTGATCATTATAAATATTATATGTTATGTTTTTATGAGAATCAAACATGAAACTGACTAGGTAAGTAATGTGAGTTTTGTCCATTTCTTCGTAGATAGTATATGTATAGCATACTTGACATGTTGACTATGTTATAGTCATGCACATATGAGAATCAACCATGAAACTGACATCATGGGTAGTCTCAACTCTCTAGGTCTTAATAAAAGTATGACATGTATGTTATGAAAATTTTTATATACTTATTGTATCTTTTGAAAGTCAATCATGCAGCCTACCATTTTTTGGTTAATATGCATATTTTTTGTTAATAGTGTTATGATGAATAGCAAAAAGTTACGTATAAACATGATTGTTGAATTGTTGAATTTATTTTTATCATATTATGTACATCATGATTACTTGTTATGATCTTGTTTTATTTAACTATATCATCATGATTAATAGCTTCATATAATTTATTGAATCAATGATTAAAGAAAATTGCATATTCAATTTTATATTTGATTCATACTTTTCATATATTTATAAATACAGTGGGTTGCTTTCATTCTTGATATGAACATTGACCAATTAAGTCACTAATACGTTAATAAAGTAACCAGTTCTCTACTTAAGTAAAGCCAAGTATAGATGTGTTTTGAGATAATATATTATTCAATGAATTATTATGTTTATTAATATATTTTTAATGCTTTGGGTTTTGTCAAAGGCTAATTATACTGAAATATGATTAATCATATTTCAAATTAAATTTAGTTATAAAATAAAATTTATTATTTAATTAAATTAAACAAGATTTATAAGTTATTTATTGATCCTAAGTTTCCTTCAAAAAAAAATATACATGTTGAGGTGAAAAAGTAGTTTTGGACAATATGTGCCAAATCTGATTGGACGTGGACCCAAAACGGGATAAATTGCTTGGAGGTCTATCCCAAATCTAGATCAACAGTCTGTTCTTGGTTTAATCTCAGAAGAAAAGAATAGGGTTTGACCAGGCAGAAGTTGGTTTACGTTACTGGGTACGGATGATGCTGCAAGGTGGCCCCCACCAAATCAGTTCCACTCATCCCATATGTCATCCTTATCTTCATACCCTCTTTGGGAATTCATTGATGCAAGTAGTTTGGACTACATTTTTCTTGGAAATCAGATTGAGATACATGCAAGTAGTGACCTTTTGTTCATTAAAGTGGGACATCACACTCTCTCTCTCTCTCTCTCTCTCTCTCTCTCTCTCTCTCTCAAAGCTTGAGGTTCTCCTTCAGTTTTTTCTTTTCGCGTCTGTCTACCATGACACGGAAGACCAACCTGTTTAGCACAGCATCAGGCAGTAGGCTTGCACTGAACCATTGAATGGAGTGGGTCCAGAAAGGCGTGCAGACTGACTCATTTCCTATCCAACGCAGGCACCAGTCGGCATACTCATCCGCCGAGGGAACGAAGAACGATTGGTCCTTGTCCGCCATCTTTGTTGCAACGAAGAAAGGAGCCTAAAACCACCAGTAACCAAATCAGAATATTGTCATCAGTTCAACTGAATGTCCATGCGTGCCTTCTTGAAATTAGGGGTGGCAATTTCTGACACGACCCGCCAACCCGCCTCTTAGGCGGGTTCGGGTTGGGCTTAAGCCAACCCATTTAATAAACGGGTCGACCCGCGTAACCCGTTTATTAAACAGGTCGGGTTCGGGTTGAGGGTATGCCAACCCGCCAACCCGGCTGACCCGTTTAATAAACGGGTTAGCCGGGTGGGTCAACCCGCCAACCCGACCCGCCAACCTGTCTGCCAACCCGCCAACCCGACCCGCCAACCTGACTACCTGCCAACCCGATCCGTCAACCCGACCCGCTAACCTGACCCGCGAACCTGAAAACCCGTTTACCCGACCCAACCCATTTATTAAATGGGTTGGCGGGTCGTGTCGGGTTACCCGTTTATTAAACGGGTCGGGGTCGGGTTGAGGTATGCTGACACGCCAACCCGCCAACCCGACCCGATTGCCACCCCTACTTGAAATACTTGTAAGTAGGTGCGGATCAGGTGCAATCACATTGCACACTTTGACTGTACCGCTGCACCTGAGCACCCTTCATCTATTGGATACTGCCTGTCAGCTGTGGGGCCCAACAGAAGATGGAAGGTGAATGAGATGCAGCGGCACAATAAAGTGTGGACTGTAATTGGACTTGATCTGCCGTCATCATTTCTAGGGTTGGGAAACATGACAAGCCACTAATGGTTTGGCTAGAAAAGAGCTTTTTATGACTTGTAAAATAGGCTACGCAAGCCGAATATCAAAAATATGTAATCAACTCAATTTGGCTCTTTTAGGCTTGTTAAGAAGTAAGAAACATATTTTATAATACATAATGTGGTATGCAATAAAAAAATCAGAGTGTTTGGCTTACAAGAAATAAGTTAATGGTTGTTTAACCATTATTCAAGTATTTTCTTCCTGTGAAGAAGCTTGAGCTGGGCCCAATGGTTCTACAGTTCAAATCTCACTATATTTTTAATTTTTTTAAATGAATCAGCTTGAACTTGGCTTGTTTCAAGCATGGTTTGACTCACCATAAAAAATAGTTTGGTTTGAACGCCTTATTTTCTCTATGTCAATGACTTCCTAAAATCAGTGAATAGTTCTGCAGTCTTCATTTTTTATAATCGATTTCTTTTTTAATGTCTTTTTACAAAAATCGCTGTATTATTCAGTGATTTTTTAGAGAAAACACATGAAACTAGAGAATCGAAAGATTGTGTCATCTTGCAACTTATTCAGCCAAAAGGTGCAATGCTGACAGCGCTGGGAAACAAGATGAGCTGCATGTGGTTCAGCTTTATGCAATTTGTGAAGAACTCATTCAAACTTATAAAATAGGCTGCCAAGTTGGTGTACCTCGGCTTGACTCATACCAGCTAATTAAGTAGTGTGTGTGTGTGTGTGTGTGTGTGTGTGTGTGTGTGTGTGTGTGTGTGTGTGTGTGTGTGTGTGTGTGGACAGTTTCGATTTTTCATTTTTTGATACTTTTTTGGAATCTGTCTTTACAGATGTGATCAACATAGTTTGTTTAGTAAAAATCGGCTTTTGAAACATCTGATTATAACATGTGAGTAGGTTTTTATAAGGATTCAAAATTCAATGATTATGAATTTTTATAAATTTTACAGCTCATAAAATCATATTTATTCATCAAAAAAAGCATGATCTAATAGTCGATTTCTATCAAATGGTTCATGCTGAACACATTTGTGGGGTCTGATTTGTCTGACATGGCCTGGAATACTCAAAATCACTACTTTTCTCACTTTAACGACGGTTGGAAGGAACCAAGTATATATATATATATATATATATATATATATATAGAGAGAGAGAGAGAGAGAGAGAGAGATCCAAGGGCTCCATATGCCTCATTTATAGTTTAAATTTACCTGACACTGTACATCAATGCCAAGCTGTTTGTATTCGACATGGAGGCTCTTCGAGAAATGATCGATATATCTGAAATAAAAATTAACCAATGTAAGTATACACATGTACATGCACAAACGCATGCACGCACACGCACACGCACACGCACGTTTTAGGGCTCTCAATGTGATAAGGCCACAACCACAGGATATTTTGAAAATATCATGATATTATTGCTATAAAATCAAAACCAGCGAAATACATTGATAAATTTAAAAATAATTGAAAACGAAAACGTATTGTGCAATAATAAGTACTCGTAACTTTCTTTAAGGAATGGTGAACGAATTGCACAAAGAAATAAATACACATACATGGATACATCATACATGATATCTTTGTTCTATTTCAAGCATTTAATTTAAAAGATCCTTGCTTCCTTATTTCAATTTCTTATCCTTCTTCCTTTTGTTATATTTGTTCTGGTCTTCCTAAGGTAATGTTTGAATTGCGGTACACAATGGTCCAGTGGACCATCATCTCCCGTTTGATGCAGTACGCCAGTACCACCTCCCGCACCAAAGGCAAGACTCTTGTGTCTCGCTTTGTCGGGTTGCAATGCAAGTGTTTACAGATGCGTCCCACCAAAGTGGGATGCAAACAGGGCGTGTTTGCTTCACTGGACCAGTGAGTCGCAGTCGCACCCCCTGGGTCGGACTGATCTGTTCCGTCACACTCCTTTTAAATACAAAGGGGTGGGAAGCAACAGATACCTGCCGGACCAGTTGCTTCCCGTGAATCAAATGTGGGACAGCACCTGGATAGGGACCTGTCAGTCCCCGCTCAGGTGCATCCCATGATTCAAACACCCCAAAGTGAACAAGTTGTCTTGGACCGTTGCGTCCAACAAATGTTTTTTTCTTTTGAGGAAAAGTTGCGTCCAAGAATTCAATCGCTAAATGTGGAAAAAAAAGGCAGGACAATTGACTAGAATGACTCTTTATGGGAAATGAAAACCTACCCAATAGAAAACCACCTAAACCTACCCAATAAGAAACATTTATCAGATTTTTGATGTTTTTTCAAAATGTTAACCTTTCAAAATTCTATCCAATAGATGATTGACTTACTAGAAATTGATACTTGCATAAATGGTATTTGAAGCTTCGAGAATTTATGAAATTGTAGGCCATTGATTTTTCAAACCTTATAAAAATATATACATGCATCGTATTCAAATGCTCCAAGAACTGATTCCTATTGAAAAAAACGCATAGATCACATCTATAAGGTCAGAATTTCGAAAAAACACCTAAAATCTGATAAATATTTTTTAATGGAAAGGTTTGAGAGGTTTTCTATTGGGTAGGTTTTCATTCCCCCTCTCTCTATTACTCGTAAATCAACTATGAACCTACCTTTTATTTCTATAGTTTTCACAGGATATATACTCTTCTCCATGATTTAACCAAACGTACCCGTGGTTTTGTGACATATAGCCGGACCCTCTTGGGCTATTCCCTTAGCTTGTGGGCTAATGTCACAAAGACATGCATTTACGCGACCTGATGGGTTCACATGAAACTTGCTGGACAGAAATTAAGGAGAAGAAATAATGAGCTAAAAAAAACAAAAAAAAAATTAAGTAATTAATTTTTCCGGTAGAGAGTTCTATTTGAAGGTTTGGTCATATATATGTATATATATATTCAACCACCCCTAACAGTGGGGTTTGAACTTGCAACGTCTCATCACATGGTGACTTGCACAAACTGCCCCTACCAAACAGACAGAGCTCGCAGTGTACGCTTATTCATTTGACCAACTAGACAGAAAAGTGATTTTCAATTATAAATTGTTTATCGAGCTAGTGAGTTCATAATTTAATTTTGAAGGAGGTGATCACCTTGCAAGCTATGTCACAGGGACACACCACTTTAGGTGTGTATCCTTGGTGACACAAGCACATACTGACACGGATACCAACATGTATGGTCACTATTGTAATACTTTTAATAATATTTTTATATTTCTAATAAAAAGCAATTATCAAGAAATTGTTCTTTATTGATTAACAATTTGAACAATTCTGTGTTGGTGTCCTATTTTCTAAAAAAAAATTGGAAGAACTCATGTCATATATCCTCGTGTCCACGAATCTTTGTGACATAGCTTGGAAAGAAAGGGGAGTACTTACGCTTTGGTTGCGCCGTAGATGGTACCAAGGGGATAAGAAGGAAGAAGGGATCCTGCAACTGAGCCAAGGTTAAGAATGGCTCCCCTCCTCTTCTTCACCATTCCAGGAAGCACAACATGGGTGATCCTGGTTACTGCCTCTAAGTTGACCTTGATGATGCTCTCTATCTGCTCTGCATCAGCTTCATGGAAGAACCTAGGGTAAGGATAACTAGTCCCAGCGTTGTTGACCAAAATCCCAACATCCAACTCACTGATCCCTTCCTCAATTCTCTTCATCCCATCATCAACCTCTCTAGAGAAATCAACCACAATGGTCCTCACTTTTACAGACGGGAATTTTCCGCGTATTTCGCTTGAAACCGAGCTCAATTTTGACGGGTTCCGACCCACTAGGACCAAGTTAAGGCCCTGGCGAGCCAAGCGAAAGGCAATTGTCTTACCTATACCATCAGTAGGCCCAGTCACAATGGCCCAAGAGCCATATTGCTTGAGATCCTTGATTGGCCTTAGAAATGAAGCCCAAAACCACTTTGCAAAAGCTATCAAAGCTTTGCAAAGATGAAAGAGGCCAAGAGTTGTGGGAAGAATGAGGAGGAGTTGCAAGTCCATTGTGGTTTCTTTGGAGGATGATAGGATGGAGGACGTGTTCATGAGAAGAAGAGTGTGGCTGACTTTGTGACTGGCTAAGGTACATTCCCAAGTCTTCTATATATGTGCTTATATAGTGTCAATGTAGTGTTTTTTTCTTTGTTTTTTTCTTTTTCTTGATTTTATATTTGTTGTATTTTTTCCTACGACCTTCCAGTGGATACTTTGACATGAGGGTGCATTTATGGGATATAGTTGTCAAACCACCCCAAAGTGATAAGAACAGTCCCCACATCTTTCAGATAATTATAGGAATTCATTATAGGATATATTTCTTTTTCTTTATGCAAAGTGCTTGGCTCTTGTACTTTAACCTATGTCACATGGACACGTTAAATTGTGTCCCATACCTACGGGACATGACACAACACCTATTTTTCTTTTTCTTTAAAAGATTTTCTTTGCATTTTATTAATTTGTATGGTTTGTTTCTGTATTTATCTTAGTATTAGTAAGCCAAGGGAAGCCCTTTCATCTCTAACTATACATTGGCAAGTTTCCAGTTGGTAAAACCTTTAAAACCTCTGCCGTTCACCCTCCCCTCCTCTAGTGCACCGAAACTTCGACCTTGCGGCGATGGGCGCCCTTCGCAGGTTTCGAACTTGTGATGTTCTGTCAAACTTGGTGACCATGAGCCGAGCCCTTTTGAGCTAGTTTAGTGCTTAGTTTTATACACATGTATATCTTGAAAACTAAATATGATATAATATGGCATTTTCAGTAAGTATTTCAAAATTATGTATCATCGTGTGATGTATATTGCATGAAACTCTGACCTGTTCTAGACTCTTCCGCCTCAATACAGGCACACGCTAGTTTATAAGTGTGTTCAAAGCCAAAATATACCTGATGAGGTGAAAAAGCAGTTTGGAACACTGTGCCCAAAACCGATCGAACGTGGACCAGATCCGGGTAAAGTACTTGAAAGTCCATTCTGGATCTAGATCAACAGTTGGATCTTGACTCAACTTTAGTTAGAATAGCAGGGTTTGGGTTTGACCTTGCAGGGATTTGTACGTCCCCATAAGTTCCAACTGCATTTTTTTCAGGAAATCAGATTGAGATACATGCAAGTGGCCTTTTGTGCATCGAACTAGCTAGAGGACAATAAATAGCCATACCGTGGGCCGGGGAAAAAATCCCATATCAGATATAATGACCTGACCCATACCGTATTCTTCTCTTGGTCAGTTAAAGTTTAAAATAGTGAGAGAGTTTGATTCACATGCGACTTCTTAGTTTCGTAGACATGCATTTCAGTCTGTCACAAGGACACGGATACGAACCGAGTCACACAAATCTTTTCAAAAATAAATAGGACATGCATGAGGGTACAATCTTTTATCATTTAATTGATTGAAAATATTTTTAGTATTTTAATACATAAAAATTTGTGCTTTGAACCTCACCGAGGACATGGCATTGGATAGAAATGAATGGAGGAGAAGGATTCATGTGGAAGACCCATAATGATTTTCTTTGTTGGTTCATATCGCCGACCCCAATTGTTTTGGGATGAAGGCGTAGTTGTTGTTGTTGTTGTTGTTGTTGTTGTAATACATAAAAATTTACCTATTAATAAAGTTTTCTAAACAACCTTAAGAATTATTGAAAATAAAATATTGCTCGCTTGTGTCATGGGTCTGACGCGAATCGTATTGCTCGACACTGCCAAATAAAATAGCGTGTCCCTGTGACATGGATTTCAACAGTAAGGATAAGGAATTCATGATAGCAGTTGTGGAGTGAGATAATATGAAAAAAAATCGTGATAAATGTAGAGTGTAAAGCCACTGATGCATCACCATAAAGGTCCATATCAGAAAGCCAATGTTTGGTCCCTAGCAATTATACGTGATAATGCTAGTCAATCTTTAATTAATGGATCGATTTGGTATTCGTAGGCAGGGGACAACCCTGTATGGTTGGCAAAGTGAGTCGTATGGTTCGCCCTGCAAATTGGCCAGTGAAGTACCTTTCGTTTATTAATTTTGCCACTAGTCCAACTGTCTTATATTGCGACTTCAAAAAAGGTAAATTATTAGAAAGGCAACCAAAGTCAGCACAATGTGGATCCCCTTATGGGTCCTACTTTGGTTGACCAAGATCTCTACATGTGCCACGTGGATGTCTCTACATGTGCCACGTGGATGTCCTTAATTGGTAGAACCAAACTTTGTTGACCGAGGCCCATAACGATTAAAGAGGAAAAAAAAAACAAAAGAGATATGATCAGGTCAGAGCCACCTCTAACAGTAATGGGTCAGTCAGAGGTGTCATGGATGTCATTCTTTCATGTTATAAACCACGACCCAAACACCATGATTGGATAGTTTACTTCTAAGATAGCTCCCACAGAAATTTTCAGATTTGTTTTATATTCTGGATGAACGGCATCTAAAGTACAACAAATGAATAGCTAAAGAACAAGAAAAATTAGTGGTGCTTGGGTTGCTGTTAAGGCTGGTAAATGAACCAAAAGCTTGTGACTTAGCTCAGTTTGGCTTATCATGAGCTCGTTTATAGTCAGTTCATGCAGCTGGCAAGCTGAGTCATTTTAGACACCTCAATTTTGATAGAGTTATTTCATACAATCAAGGTCTCATGTTTTGACTCATTTCAAAGTAAGGCTAACTTCAATCTCATTTTTTAGTTTAAAAACAACCTTTTGAGAGTTTTTTTTATCTAAAAAATGAATTAAACTATCAGATTTTATCTTTCAAACAAGCAAAAAATCAGGTCAAGGACAATCTAATACTGCAATCCAAAGTTATGGTCTAGACAAATTGACAGTTTTTAACGATACATGGAGTGTCATTAGCACATAGCCATAAATTATCATTAGTAGATGACCTAAACCTTAATGTGTTGTCAGTGCCTTAATAATGACACATCAATTGTCGTCAGTAGCTAGCCGAATCTATAATGTGTCGTCAGCATTTCCTAACGACACATGAAAATAAGTATCTTGGAGTCTATCCCTATCTCACAAACTCGTGAGATGGAATTTAATTATTCTACCCTCATTTCAAAAAACCTTAAAAACTCTCAAACATATCCCTTCCCTAGATCCTAAGATGAGAAACACTTGGCCAATCAAGAAAAGACCTTTTAAACTTCGTTCAATCATATTTTGTCATCTCACCTATGGACGAATTTGGATCTCTTGATCTTGAATATAGCGTCCTGCTGAAAACCGCCAGAAAATCTATAAATAAGGGTTCAGTCTCTCTGTTCTTGGATTTGGCATCTAAGATCTAGAAGTGCCCTTACTTTCTAGAAATACCTACTCATCTATACCTAGCAACTTACCCTAGCTAAGCCCATGTAGCCTAGCCTAGCCTAGAGCCTAGATCCCCTAACTCACTCACTTTTTAAAACTCATGCCTAGCTGGATTAGTGCATGAGCTTCATCTTACTCGTCACTATTGTAGGAAATGGCTACCTAAGCCCAAGGTAAGATTCAGCTTTCTTTTTGTATTTATTTTGTTTATTTCAATCATTTATAAGGATGAATTTTCTCTAACAATCATATATCATTTGTGTTTCATGATTTTTTTTGAGCCTTGGTGGTGGCTCACACCATCAAACTCACTTTTCTTTATAGGAAATACATACAAGGTACGAGCAATAGCAAGTTCAAACCCGTGTTAAGGATTTAGAGCTCTAGTGTGGCTAATCCTTGCTCTGCGGAAGAGAAAAGGTGTCCAATGTGTGAGTTTTATAAAAACCCTTTTTAAAATAATATTTTTAATGAAAATTCAGTGAAAGCAAAACACCAAAAATATAAAAACTGGCTCGCACGAATAGTGGAGTCCAGGTCAATCTCAGGAAACGGGATATACTCATATTCAAACACACAACTATGCTACTCTTTATTGCCAAAATAAAGAAAAATGAATTAATTGAATAAATAAATCACTAAAAAGTAATGCCCTATGCAGAGGGCTTAACGAATAAAAGAATAGAAAGGCCTTATTACAACCCAATGAATTGAATAAATGAAATAAAATCCTAGTCTAAAAAAAAAAGAAAAGGCTTCAGTGCTTCGAGTCTTTTTGTCCCTTCTTGAGGTAATGTATGTTTTCTTGAACTTTTGCTTTTCTGAGGGCTCCCTGAGGGGCCTTTCTGAGGGTCCCTTGAGGGGACCTTTTAGAGACCTCATAGGAAGCTTTAGAGACTCGAAATCACTTCTCTCGCACGCCCAAACGCTTTTCTACAAAACACACAGCAGAAACGAGAAATCTACATGAAAATTAACAAGGATAGAGAAAAATCACAACAAACGAAAATAAAAGCATGAACTAACTATGAAATACACTACAAGAAAAACAAAATAGCATAATTAATTAGATAACTAACTAAAACCAAGGAAAGTAAAACTAAAAGAATATAACGAATTAACTAAAAGCTAATACCAAACTAAACTAAATTAACATGAACTATACGCTGAACAAATTTGCATACTTAATTAAATAAGAAAAGTCAAATAATACTAAAAGACTCATTAACAAACAAGCAACCCATGAACTGTACTAACCTAATGAACACTTAAAATAAAGAGCGTCTAATGCAAACAATCAATGAAAACTCTTAGCTAATGACTAATGGAATATTATTAAATAACTAAGATGCCATTATAATGAAGATGCGTGACTGATAAAAAGAGAAAGACATACACAAAACACTACGTAAAAACCACTAATAATATAAATTAAAACTCAATAGTCAATGGGCTAAGCCGACTAAGCAAAAAATGTCTAATGAACAAGTAAACTAACATGTTATATGCTGAAACTGTCAAATAAAAAAAATAGAAGAACTTAAAGGCTACATGCACTCTATGCTAAAGACGCTTGAAACAAAACGTGGCTGCAAATAAAATAAAATAAAAACAGATTGATGTTGTGTAAAAACTAACAAACGACATTGACCTATATACTAAAAAGAAAAGATGTGGAACCTATTTAAAAGAAAACTCTGAAGCTAATGAAAACAAAATATTGTTGAACCTACTAATAAAATACACAAAAAATGAAAATTGTTGAGACTAATAACAATACGCTACAATACTTCTGATAGCGTCAAACAATAAAGCAATAACAACCTAGCTATCAAATAATCTATAAGAGCGTTAATGTAACTGCTTAACTAACAAATAATACTAAACTAAAACGAGAAACAAAAGAAATTTAAACTACAGACTTCTAAATGCAATAGACGTTGCTGTAACAAAACGTTGATTAAATAAAAATAAAGACGTTGATGAATGAACAAAAATAAAAACGTTGAAACTGAATAATTGCACATGACTAACTTTATGGATTTTTCTTTTCTTTTTCAATAAAATGGTTGAAACAAATATACTAAACTAAATGCAATAAACTCAGATTACGCTACATGCCATGAATATGCAAAAAAAAATAAACAATGATGTGTGCCATGATCCTAAACTACGAAGAAAGGGGCAAATCGTGATTCGCCTCCGAGGAAGGGGTTAGGAAGAAAAAGGTGGTCAATCCAGTTGCATCCACGCTACCCCAACGACAACGATTAGACAAGCCGATAAAGACAGAGATTAGAAGATAGATGAAATAAAGCATAAGAAGAGGAAGAAGTAGAAGTAGAGAAGAAGAAATCGACTATGGAGAAGAAGAAGGGGGAAGGGAAGATGGAGGCAACAGGCAAAGGGGGCTGCTGGAAAAACAGCCTCCATGGCTGGAAAAGATGTATTTATAATGATCTAATTAGCTTAAAACAGGTTTTTCAAAAAGAGTCTGAAGATTTTTGCTAATTTCCAAAATAAGGTCTCTTCTGAAAAACATATTTTTCTAAAAATCAAAACTTACTAAACTAATTAAAATTTAGCTAATACAAACCTAAACTAATTGAACTACAATTAAGAAAATCTAAATCTAATAAAAACATTAAAAATGCAGGGAAAGCTTTGAAAAACACAATTTTCTGATAATTTCTATTTCAAAGTGGTTTCTCAAAACTAACGATAAAACAGGGTTTTTAAATCGATTTTAACATGGATCATGCATAAATAATGATTAATGAAATACAAAATATTATGCATGATCATCCAACTTGAGAGTGGATCCCACGATTCTCTAATCTTAAATTTGGATCCAATTTTTTTATCCAAAAATCTTTTTAACTAGAAATCAAGAAAATAGTCACTTTAGCCAAAATGCATAGAAATTAAGAAAATAGTCACTTTTTAACTATTTTCTATGGACCTATTATTGTTACTTAGATCATATCTTAGCACTCTGGTATCAAATACTTGCGTTTTTATAGCCATTGGAAAGCCAAGATATGGTTCTAAAAATTCTCCATTGTGAATTAAAACCAAAAAACCTTTATACGGTTATTTTTTTTGGGTTACAAAATTGTGAAAGAAATTTGGCCTGCAGATGTCAGACAGTTTATCTTCCGGATGTCATATCTCTCTAATTGTTCATTGGATCAGGGTGATTCTAGTGGAATTAAAATTTTGACTTCTTGATTTAGTGTTTTCCTGACTTTCAATGTTGGTGACTGGAATATAGTTTAGAATAGTCAAAATGGGTGTCCTAAAGCTTTTTTTTTCTATTTTAAGTGCATTGTCGTGGTTCTATCTCAGCACTCGCTCATCTTTCTTTAACAAATAAGGTGTCATTGAAAAGATCTCTAAGTCTACTTTCCTTGTCTTTTTTGAACTTTTTCAGAATCTATTATTTTTTTAGTTCAAAATCAGTGTCTAAAATTTGATATGGATCTTGGATTTTAAATAAACCCTAGAAACTCCCTTATTTTGGACCGAATTTGGTTTTAGGGTATCGAAAACATGTGACTCCATTGCCCTAAACTTCTATTTGATCATTTGGTTGTTAGTGTTTTGCTTTGGGACTCAGAAAATCCTTAAGTGAGGATTTTCTTTGAATCCAATTTTTGATCCAGAGATTTTTTTTCTTTCGAATCGAATCCCATTAGTAAAATAATGTCTTGCATAAATTGGCTTTTAGTTTCTTAAAACTTTGAAAAAAATTGGGTGTTTGTTTCTTGCTTTATTTATAGAAACCCTAGGCGGAGATTGTTTTTTGCTTATTTGGCTTTAGTTTAGGAGATATAATTAGAGACACTTGTTAAAGAATATCTTGACACAGATTTCTTACGCATAAATTTGATAACCTCCAACAAGTTACCTTCACATTTGTTCTTCTCTCTTGATTTGTCCTCACTTTTTAAGACTTTGACTGTAGAGCAATTGTTTTCTTGCTTAGATTTTGCAAAAAAACCCATACTATCCTGTATTTTTAGATCTCTAGATTCTCCACTAGTACCAAATGCCAACAACTTGGACATATCGATGGTGGACCAAAAAGGTTGAGTACATGCTTGCATGTATTAGGAGTCATAGCTCGGGTATATATCAAAAGGTTCGATAAGACGGAACCCTTACCCATTAAAGTGACCTCACAGATCTATGAAGCATTTGAGGAGACCTAGGAAACTTGGTTGTCAAAAAATTGATCTGTGTGTTTGTGAAGTATGTGGACTCTTAATTATGAATAAATCTCATGCCAATGGTTCAGAAGAGAGTTTTTCATATAAATCCATTTAAGAACCCAAGTCTATCTAAACAGGGATAGGATTTCAAGAACCTGGCCCAAATATGCAACATGAGTCCATAGCCCAATATCCACCTAGAAACCTCGAAAAGAAATCCAGAGGTACCAAGGAGTTGCAAGCCCTATTGGGGGGAGCTCACACCAAGGAGTAGTAGTGACCTTTGGAAAGGATTCTTTTGATCAACGCAATGGGAATGAAATAGATTCAAAAAATGAAGAGAAAAAGGTTCACTATAAAATATCAAACAAAGGAAAAAGAATAGCCCAGGATTTCTCAAAAGTGTCGACCTTGGAGGAATTAGAAATCTCCAATGCTTCCCTAAAATTAATAATGCAAAAATGCCAATAGAAGTTTATGCAAAATGAGGTCAGGTTAAGGAACTATAGGCAGGTGCATAAACAGAAGGGCCAAAATGTTCCCGTCAAAAGAGTTTAGTCCGCCAATGCACCAGAGATAGTAGTCCCAACAATCAGAGTCTCATCCTCTTAGCCTAATGAATATGAGGAATGAGTTTGGAACTTGGTGGATGACTTAAGGAACATGAGTCGCCAAAGGAGAACAAAAGGTGAAAAAAGACCATATGAGATCCAAAATTTTGTCTTGAGTGAAGATAATGAACATTTGAATTTTACATCTAGAAAGTTTGTCAAGTTCAACCACACAGGAAACCCTGATACCCATGTTGCTATGTTCCTGGATGCTTGTTTGAATTGCTTAAAGAATGAATATGTTGTAATTTGATGGTTCCCAAAGAGTCTCAAGGGAGAGGCCTTGTTCTGGTCCTCTACCCTAGATATTTCTCAAATAAGACAATTCTAGACCCTTGTGAACTTGTTCATTGAGTGATTTGAGGTTCAAGATAGATGTCATACCTATAATCAATTAGCTTTATGATCTTAGGTAGAAGAAGGATGAGCATGCTCAGGATTTATTAACTAATAGAGATTAATATACTATTGCATTAAGGACCCTATTCAGGAATCTCATGTGATTACCCTGATTATGAACAATTTTAACCAACTACTAAGAGGACTTCTGACTACTTAAAAATATGAGATATTAAAAAAAACTCATAAATTCAGCCAATTGCATGGAGTCAAATCATAAGTGAGGAATGTATGATGGTCTACTGGTTAAGACAAAAAATGACAAAGATTTTGTAGCCAAGATGGCATATCGTAAAAACCAAGTCAGTATTGTCAACCCTGAAAAAGTATTCCTCACCTTCACCACTAGAGTACCTAGTGAAGGGTGTTCATCTCCTTCCCCCCACCAGATGGAATCCCATGCACAATCAAAACTTGAAGGAGAAGTCTTGGTTGCCTATGTTGAGGTAAATCTTTTGCAAAGAATGAGTAGTATGACATTAAGGGTCTCTCTCTGTAACATCCATAATTTTTTTTATAATTTATAAATGAATTAAATATAATTTTTTGTGCAATTATGACTTCAAATTGGTGCTTGATTTAGTGCAAAATTTAATCCAAAAATTTTGGCTAATTTAAGGTGCAAAGTGAAGTCAAATTAATGCATGTTGAATGTAAAGTGAAAGTGAAATTCAACATAATTTTAAAGGTGTAATTCAATTCTAATTTGAATTTCAAAGTGAATTTAGCTTGAATTTAATTTAGTACTTAAATTAGTTAAATTTGGATCTAGATTGGAAATATGAAATGGAATCAATCCATATCTGGATCCATAGGATGAGTTGCCCCTCTATTGGGCCCCACCTAGATCCAATTGCCAAGTGGCACTGAAATTGAATTATGTCTTACTTCAGACAAGCTAAGGATGAGACATCTCTCACTCTCTCTCTTAGGTGAAACTCAGGTAGAGTAAAAAGTAAAACACTAACAAAGTTTTCAGGTAAAATTATAATTTGAATTTATATGCATTATTGTGTGGTTAAATTAATCACAAAGGTAAAAATTTTGGAAAAAGAGAAGTAACCTGGGAATTTTGTAAATTATTCTAATAAAAATAAAGGCTTTATCCTTTTTTTTAACATTTATTATAGATATAGAGTAATGAAAATTTCTCATAGTTAAAGAAGAAAACTAGACAAGCTTTGTGTGTGTGTCTGAGTGTGTGTGTGTGTGCGCGCGCGTGCATGCTCAAGTCCATGGGCTATAGCGATATAATGCTAAAGTAGAAAATGATTTAAGTAGTTAAGCACAGGAGTGGCATAGGGATGTAAATGGTATGGATTTGGGTCAGATATAGCCCATACCAAATCTGATTAATCAAATATTGGTTAATCTAACTCGGATTTGGATTCTAAATCTAATGAGAAAAGCTAATAACAGATCAAAAAAAATACATATAATCATATTCAGATATTTGTCAAAATTAGATATCCATAAGATTCAATCATGAAATCTTTATATCAAATCTGAATCTAATTGCTATTTGGTTTCGATTTTCTTAATTGAATCTGAATAATTGGATTCAGAATAAAATTGAACCCTTGACACCATCCCTAGAGTGGCATCAAGGGACAATTTTATATGGGAAGCATCTAGAGAATGTAGAGGGAGCAGGAGCATGATGCATAAAGATAGGAGATATGGTGCTTAATTCACTGGTAGTATGCATGTTACATTTAGAGCTAAAGCTTTTAACAAGACATTATGTGGTTTTTTTTTTAAGACATGAATTGGCTTAGAGTTGTTAGGTTGAACTTTGTTTAGTCAAACCAAAATGGCTAAAATGATCTGATTATTGATTTCTTTAATGAGAGAGCATAAGTTGAGTTATTTAGAAAAGGGGAAAGTCACTATTTTATACCTCAAGTTGTATTTGAAATTCTTTCAGAAAACGTAGTCATGTAAATGTAATGACTAAAACATTAAGAATTTTTCATAAATGGGTGATAGGATATGTTGTTTTTGGTAAATTAGTCTAAGTAATAAAGTCATTTCAGGAACTGTTATGAAATTTATTGTTTTGTGTGTAAATGTAACGCCCAAAACATTGGGCAATTTTTTTGAATACTCTAATATATTCATTTCTTAAACTATTATTAAATTTATTGTTAGCTAAAACAGTACTCAAGAACTATTTGTTATGAATGGATTATCAAAAGTTTTCTTTAGGAGTAGAGGTTAAATAAAAGGAGGCAATTTCTCTATCCTTAAAAAAGTGCATCATGGAGATATGGAGGAAATAGGTATAACAACAATGATGTGGACACCAATTCCAGCGGTTGCTTGGTTAAGTATGATGACATAATGCGTATTCAGAAATGGTCAGGTTGGATTTTTCTCTTTTTAATAATTGGAGCAAAATCATCACTCACATGTTCATTAACATAAAAAAGCTTAAGTCCCCATTGCTTAACTGAGACTATGCCTAGCTTCAGCCAGGACAAAGGAAGTGCATGTGTAGTATTCAAACTCATGATGACCAGCCAACTCGAAGAGTCACTTCTACTAGATGAGTTGAGTTTATGATAGTGGCTTATTGATGCACGAGCAAAGCTGAAGACTCAGGTCCATAAAAAACAATTTCTATCTAATTTAATTTACAGATTTTTATTTGACTTTTTATTTAGTATTAGATCTTTTATGTAATGAATCCATCTCATATCCAAAATAGACCTAGGGTTTATTGTGTTTCCCTAGAAATACTCATTATTGGGATTTCTGATCAAAGACAGTTGGATAAATGAAAATTATTATTTTCTTGAGAGCGTAATTTCGGTAAGAGTAGTGTAATGTAGAGTTTCTTGTAAATCAAGCTCTCTCGGTTTACATCAATTATATTAGGCATATTGATTTTGTTCATGCATGCCCTAGGGTTCTAGATCTAGAGATAAAGATTTTATGGGAACTCTCAATTATCGGAGGGATGTTGACTTAAAAGTAAACATGAATTAATCATGTAATAATAATACAATTAGGGTGATAAACGAAATTCAACAAAGCTAAATTACTTCCAAATTTGATATCCCTAACAAGGGGAGTATTAATAATAACATCATTGTTGTTGGAAAAAATTGGCTTTCCTACAAGTGTGAATAGATGGAAACAATATATCGATGACAATGGGAGAAAAAATATATCAACAGCTGAAATAAAAGAAGCACACAAAGATTTACGTGGTTCCCTCTCAAACTGAGGTACGTCCACGGCGACCAATAGGTCAGCACCTTCCACTATTTTCAAACAGAGATTACAAAGTGGCCAAAGAATATAAGCCCTTACAAACACACGAAGGTGTAACGAAATAAACAAAGAGGATATACCTCACTGAAGAACAAAGAACGAATGTTCTAAAGAACAAAGAACGAGTGTTCTAAAGAACCAGCCTCACAAAGTTGTCTTGAAAGAAGTGTAACAGCACTTCTTGTTTTTGTTCACAACACACCCTTTCGATGCCCTAAAAAATGTTTCTCACACTTTCTTCATGTTTTTTCAGCTCTCTCTTTCTCTCTCTCATCCATCCCTTAAATAGAGAATGAGACCCGCATTTAATGTGGAAGACTAAACGTCTTGCATAACTTACAATGCGCCTAAATTGCCTTATCACAAATCGCTATCAAGAAAGTACTATAAATCGCTATGCAACTTAAAGCACTAACCACAAATCGCCATCGACAAATCATCGATCCTCAAAACTCTGAACAGTTGAATCGTCATTCAGCTGTGAGGACTTCTATAAATCACTATCCAGCGAATACTCCAAATCATCCTTGAGAAGATCAAGCATCGTGCTTGAGAATTCTGTCACGATAATGAATATGCATCAAAGTACTAATGATGTCATAAATGATCAGTTATCAGACGATCCATTTCCAAGATGGATGGGTCCCATAAGGAGGGAAACCCAATAATTCTTCCCCTTACTGACTTATGAGGAGGCTTCTACCATTCTTGCTAGTAATCGACACTTCTCAAGCTTGTCCTTGGGCAATGTCTTAGTCAACATATCTAATGTATTATCATCAGTGTGAACTTTCTTAAGTTGTAGCAATTTGTCATTCAAGACATATTGAATCCAGGGGTATCGAACATCAATATGTTTTGATCTTGAATGAAATGAGGAATTCTTACTCAAGTGAATTGCACTCTAGCTATCACAGTGAAGAACATACCTTTCTTGCTTCAAGCCCAACTCTTGTAAGAATTTCTTCAACCACAATAATTCCTTACTTGCTTCTGTAATGGCGATGAACTCAGCTTCTATGGTGGAGAGAGCTACACATTTCTATAATTTTGAGTGTCATGCAACTGCTCCCCCCTGCAAAAGTAATCAAATACCCAGAAGTAGATTTTCTACTATCGACATCACCAGCCATATCAAAATTTATGAACCCATCGAGAATAGGTTCACCATTTCCAAAATACAGACTCATCTTTGAAGTGCTTTGAAGATACATTAGAATCCATTTCATTGTTGCTTAGTGTTCTTTCCCTGAATTTGACAGAAATAGACTAACAACTCCAACAGCATGAGTTATGTCTGGTCGAGTACATACCATAGCATACATCAAAAAACCTACTACCGAAGTATAGGAAATTTTCTGCATCTCGATTTCTTCTTCATCATTTGTAGGACATTGACTTTAGCTAAGTTTAAAATGCCCTGCAAAAGAACAATTAACAGGCTTTGCTTTATCCATGTTGAATCTCTCAAGAACCTTTTTGATATAATTCTCTTGAGATAACCAGACCAGCCCATGTGTTCTATAACGAACGATTCTCATCCCAAGAATCTGCTTTTTTGGACCTAAATCCTTCATGGCAAAGGTCACACTCAACTCCAACTTCAGCTTGCTTATTCTGTTGATGTCTTAACCCACAATCAGCATATCGTCCACATAAAGCAAGAGAATGGTAAAATTACCATCTGAAATTTTCTTCACAAGCACACAATGTTCTGTGGAGGTTCTTGAATATCCATGCTCAGTCATAAAAAAATCAAACTTTCTATACCACTGCCTTGGTGCTTGCTTCAATCCATACAAGCTCTTCTTCAGCTTGCAGACAAGGTGTTCTTTGCCTTTGTCAATGAAGCCTTCAGGTTGCTCCATATAAATTTCTTCTTCCAAGTCACCATGCAGAAATGCAGTCTTTACATCAAGCTGCTCAACTTCTAAGTTCATTATTGCTGCTATACCGAGCACAGTTCAGATGGAGGACATCTTCACAACTGGTGAGAAGATCTCATCAAAGCCAACTCCTTTTTTCTGACCAAAACCTTTCACGATAAGTCGTGCCTTGAATCTAGGTTGAGAGACGTTCCCATTAGTCTTTTGCCTCAAGACCCACTTGTTCTTCAACACCGTCTTCTCTTTAGATGGCTTTACCAGATCAAAGGTGTGATTCTCATGCAATGAATTCATTTTCTCTTTCATTGCCTTGAGTCACTCAGACTTGTTTTCATTCTCTAAAGATTCTTGAAAAAATTTTGCCTCTCCTTGATATGTAATCATCACATACTCATTTGATGAGTAAATTTTAAATGATTGTTTCTCTCTAGTGGACCTCCTTATCGGAGTCTGAGAAAGTGGCTCTTGGGGTGTTTGTTCCCCCTCAATTTTTGTCTCAGCACTTCCTTCCTCTGCATCATTATGAGGAGGTGGCATCTCCTTTACGAAATCATGAACAATCGGTGCATCAAGGGGATCTAAGTCAACAAGATCACCTTTACTGGACTTTGATGGCTCAGACTTACCAATGTCTTCAATGGTTTGATCTTTCAAAAAGACAACATCTCGACTTCTGACCACCTTCTTATCAACAGAGTCATACAGACTGTAGCCAAATTCTTCATAGCCAAGAAATATGCATTGCTTGGCCTTTGGATCAAGCTTGGACCTCTCTTCCTTCAAAACATGAACAAAAGCTCTACAACCGAACACTCTTAAGTGGTCATAGGAAGCATCTTTCCTAGTCCAAACTTTCTCTAGAACATCTCCCTTCAAGGGAATAGAAGGAGACAAGTTGATATGATCAATTGATGTCCTCATTGCCTCACCCCAGCAAGATCTTGGCAATTTAGAGTGTGACAGCAAACATCTGACTCTCTCAAGAATGGTGTGATACATTCTCTCAGTAACCTCATTCTATTGAAGCGTCATCCTCACGGACCCTTCATGCTTGATGTCATGATTGATGCAATACTGATCAAATGGCCCAATGTATTCGCCACCATTATCCGAGCGAACACATTTCAATTGTCTGTCAGTTTCTCTTTCAACCATAGCTTGAAAATGTCTGAATACATCTAGAACTTGGTCTTTAGTTCTTAATGTATAAGCCCAGACTTTCCTAGACTGATCATCTATGAAAGTCACAAAATATAATGCACCACCAAGTGTCTTGACCTTCAAAGGTCCACAGACATCAAAATGTACAAGATCTAGAACGTGAGATTTTTTAGATGCAATGCTTCTATGGAAAGAAACTTTGTTCTGTTTACCATGGAAACAATGAACACATGGTTCCAAAGATGTATCTTCTGCCCCTGCTAGGAGCTCTTTCTTGACCAAGACTTGCAGCCCCTTCTCGCTCATATGCTCGAGCCTTTTATGTCATAACTCTATGGACAAGTCATTCTTCACAGTATTTACAAAACTCTTGCAGATCTTCTCTTGTAAAGTGTAAAGGGAGCAGGTCTTCGTTCCTCTTGCTACCACCAAGGAGCCTTTGGTTAGCTTCCACCTTCTATCACTGAATGTGTTGTTGTAGCCTTTATCATCCAACTTTTCAGCAGAGATCAGATTCAGTCGGATGTCTGGTACATGCCTATCATCTTTTAGCAACAATTTGCAGCCAATGTTTGTTTTCAAGCAAATGTCGCCTATGCCAACAATCTTTGACACATCTTCATTTTCCATTTGGATATTCCCGAAATCACCTTGCGAATAGGAAGTGAAGAAATCAGTCCACGAGGTAACATGAAATGAAGCTCCATAATCAATTACCAAATCAGTCTCTTGACCGATCAAATTGATGCTAGTACCATCACATATAACCATGAGCTCTCCATCTGTGACTGCGGTTGTGGCGCTTTGCGTTTCTTCTGAGCTTTTCTCTTTATTTTGCTCCTTGAACTTGAGATTTCTACACTCCCGCTTCATGTGTCCTTTCTTGTGGCAATAATAACACTTGACGTCTTTCTTTGAAATCGAGTGTGAGTGACCTCTAGATTTGTCACGATAGTGCAGAGTCTTGCTCTTACTCCTTCTTCTCTGATTTTCAATTGCAAGTGCCTCGAAGAGGGAAGGACCTGGCGATTTTCTCCTACTTTCTTCATTCAGCAGACTGTTGGTAACTTGGCTCATCATTATTGTTTCATCAGATGCGAAGTTACTAACTATGACCACCAAGGTTTCCCAACTCTCAGGAAGGGAACTAAGGAGCAACAAGGCTTGCAACTCATCATCAAAAGTGATTTTCATTGTAACCAACTGATTTACAATGCTTTTGATCTCATTTAGATGCTCTGCAATAAAATTGTCCTTTTTATATTTAAGGTTCACAAGCTTTCAAAATAGAAAAGCCTTATTCATTGTCGTCTTTCTATCATAAAGACTTTTCAGTTTAGTCCAAAGACCATGCGCAGAAGTTTCTGTGGATACATGATGAAAAACACTATCATCGATCAGTTGCTGAATGAAACTGACAGCTTTCCTGTCTAGCTTTTTTCACTCATCACACTCTCTATAGGTCCATCCAAATTTTTATAAACTAAGAGGTCTTCCATTTTTGTTTTTCCGGTCATCAAGTTTATGTCATTCAAACTGATCATACGACTGACGTTGTTCTCCATGACTTCACACACAAATATAACAAGTTGAGACTAGAAGAACCAAGGCTCTAATATCATATGTTGGGAAAAACTGGCTTTCCCACAAGTGTGAACAGATGAAAACAATATATTGATGACAATGGGAGAAAAAATATATCAACAGCAGAAACAAAAGAAGCACACAAAAATTTACGTGGTTCCCTCTCAAACTGAGGTATGTCCACGGCGACCAATAGGTCAACACCTTCCACTATTTTCAAACAGAGATTACAAAGTGGCCAAAGAACATAAGTCCTTACAAACATGCGAAGGTGTAACAAAATAAACAAAGAGGATATACCTCACTAAAGAATAAAGAACAAATGTTCTGAAGAACCAGCCTCACGAAGCTATCCTGAAAGAAGTGTAACAGCACTTCTTGCCTTTGTTCGCAACGCACCCTTTCGGTGGCCTAAAAAATGTTTCTCACACTTTCTTCTTGTTTTTTCAGCTCTCTCTCTCATCCATCCCTTAAATAGAGAATGAGACTCGCATTTAATGCGAAAGACTAAACGTTGTGTACAACTTACAATGCGCCTGAATCGCCTTATCACAAATCGTTATCCAGCAAGTACTACAAATCGCTATCCAACGAATATTGAAACAAATCACTATCCAGCAAATACTGCAAATCGCTATCCAGCGAGTATTGAAACAAATCGCTATGCAGCTTAAAGCACTAACCATAAATCACCATCGACAAATCGCTGATCCTCAAAACTCTGAACAGCTGAATCGTCATTCAGCTGTGAGGACTTCTACAAATTGCTATCCAGTGAATACTCCAAATGGTCCTCGAGAAGATCAAGCATCGTGCTTGAGAATTCTACCGCGATAATGAATATGCATCGAACTATTGATGATGTCATAAATGATCAGTTATCAAACGATCCATTTCCAAGATAAATGGGTCCCATAAGGAGGGAAATCCAACAATTGTTTTAGAAATAGGCTTTCCTTAACAATCACTGGGTGTAACACATGAGATATAAAGCTTAAAACTTGATTTACAATTATTATAGGTCCAGGTAAACTTATCTTCTATACCATATATAAAATTAACCAACCTGAATAAAAAAAAATTTGTTTTAAAAATATCATATGGAATTTTTATCTGCAGATTTTTGCTAAGTTTTGTGCCACTCCTAATCCTTTCTACCCTTTTCTTCAATTGAATTCCGTGCTGCATGCTTGATGAATCTAACAAAAAAGGCAGAAATCAAGGAAAACACACACATTTCTGTGTTTGGTGTTCAGTCTGAAACATTTTATGTCCTTAGCTATTTTCAACCAGATATTTCTAAGGCAGTTGGTGCGTGATTGCTAGCACTTTTGAATCGTGATCACGTTTTTTTATATTATGGTAGGAGCTAAATTGGTTGTTCATTGTACGCAATCTTGAAATTTTGTCTATGCATTACTCCATGGAGCACTAGAATGTTTTTTACTATGACCGCATTCCATTTTGCCTCCTTATTTCAGGCGTTTGAAAAAATAGAAGAAATTAAGTTCTGATTTAGCCCCAAGGGGGCTGGCGTAGTGGGGTGGGGCCTTGGCTGCTAGATGGGCAGTTAAGGTTCGATTCTCATGGGTGTCGCCCCTCTGCACAAGCCAATGTGTAGCTTAGGCCCCAGGGGGCAGGGGTCCTAGCCTCGGAGTTTTATGCTGTCGGCACGACGACCGTAGGTATGGCAGGCTGCGCCAGCGCGACCAGGTCTTCATGCCGGATGCGGTTTCTTCGGGTTATAAATTCAAAAAAAAAAGTTCTGTTCTTTGTCCCTTATTTATTTGGGCATTATAATGGTATTAATGAACTGCTGCTTATGCTTTCAAATTTTTTTGTGTATTAGTGATGGAAAAATAGTTTAGTTTTTTTTTCTTTTTTCTTTTTGGTGTGGGGGTGTGATGCAAATGCAGAACTTTAGTACATGACTTCACAGCGTCTATGAAATGGAAGTGATAATATAGCTATAACATCTGCTGCAACCAACGACAGATATCTCATGGTGTTAAAGGTTTTTGGGCAAATGCAGAACTTTGTAGCCTTGAAATTCAGACATTGTTCTACAAAAATATTTGCTAAAAAGCTTGAAACCAATTGAGATTTTATTTGTCATAGTGCAACTTCCCCACCCAGTCGAATAACAGAGACAAGGTTGAATGGTAATCCTCATTGCTCGATCAACTTTCCCCCATGTGAACGTACTGGACCATGCGAAACTAACTGCTGGTGCAGGCCTAGGCTCGAATACTATTCAGGCAGTTGGCCTCAATATACATGTACTTCCACTACATGTTAATTGTCACTTATTATTTCGAACTATGGGTATCAAGTTGGGCGACTCCTTCAGGGAGAGGGGTAAGCCCACCGAGTTTTATGCTGTCAGAACAGCGATAGTAAGTATAGCAGGCAGAGCCAGCGCAGCTAGGTCTGATCCTGGTGACGGTTTCTCCATGTAAATATATAAAAAAAAAAAAAAGTGGTGACTTATGATTGATGGGAATTTTAGAGCCAAGGTTTTTCTTACATTGTCCAATCCAATGAGTTTCTGTGGAGGTATTATTAGCTAGAATCCACTTATGTACTCCAATATTTTTTTCTCTAAAAGATACTTGGAATGTGATCTGACAAAACTCAGATAATTGTTTTTATAATGTTAATAGCGTCCCATCAATCAAAAGTTATGAGAGTTTTTCCTTTGGTATTAATCTTAAAATAGTCAAACTAAACTTCCACTAAAACAATGATAAATATCCCTGATTAGAGGTACAAATGATAAGTGGATGAAACATATCCCAGTGACCTAGTATTTATCAAGATATTCATGCAAATCCAGCTCCACTGTACAAGCCTGCAGGCATGTCCTTGTGCTATTGTATGAGAATTATTCTTTTGGTAAATGTGTGTGCTTCTTTTCAAACCAAATAAATCACCATGTAAAATAGAAAATAGCTGTCGGATTTTTGCCTCTTTTGTATCCCCGATATGGTACGGAATGTTGGGCTGCCAAGAGACATCATATTCAAAAAATGTGTGTAGCTGAGATGTGTATGCTTAGATGGATGTATGGAAATACAATAAAAGATAAGATTTGGAACAAGAAGATACGTAAGAAGGTAGAAATTGCACTCATTGAAAATAAGATGAGAGAGAATTTTACATTGGTTTGAACATATTCGGCGAAGGCCTAATGATGCTCCAGTTAGAAGGACGAAGAAATGGAAAAATATATTAGTTAAAAGAGGTCGGGGTAGGCCTAGGAAGACATGGATGGAGATGATAGGAAAGGATATGAATGCTTTGAACCTCATCGAGGACATGACATTGGATAGAAATGATTGGAGGAGAAGGATTCATGTGGAAGACCCAGAATGATTTTCTTTTTTGGTTCATATCGCCAACCCCAATTGTTTTGGGATGAAGGCGTAGTTGTTGTTGTTGTTGTAGTATCCCCAATTTGTTATGGACAGATTTCTTGACAATTAATTTAATACATAAACATGCATGTGTGCACGCAGACACACATAGAGATGTTTGTGTTTGTGCGTGTGTGGTTTTCGAAAAAATACCAAGAATATTTACATTGAATCTGCAATGTGAATATTGTAAACCACATTGTATGGCACCTGCGGTCTATGTATGTCACAGAACCACGTTGTCCAACTCTAAGTCATACTTATTTCTACATAAATTCTGTCTTTCCTCAACCATGTATGTCCTGTTCAAGGTTGTCAGACTAGGAAGCGAAAGCGAAAAACAATACGGGAAGCGGAAGCGAGAAGCGAAGTATTTTAAAATGTATAGGAAGCGGGAAGTGAGTAATATTAAAAAAGAAATATAATAATTGAATGAGAATCAAAATGAAACACAAATAAAAACAAAAATAAAGTGACTAATATTAAATTTCATGATTTTTTTAGTGTAAGAACTAAAAATTTAACAAAATCTAAAAATGATGACTACCAATTTAGAGAAAACACATGAAAGTGAATGAGAACAGAGAGAAAATACAAAAAAACATGAAAAGTTAAGTAGAAGAACATATAAGAAGAATAGATGAAGCATAGGAGAAGCGTGGGGGAATCGAGGTTCTCATCAAGTTTCAGAAGCATGGAGTATCGTGCTTCCAAAGCGAGTTTCCGGGAAGCGAGGTTACCACCTATCTAAGAAGCTTCCGGTAACTCTGGTTCTGTTATTTTTGTCATGGAATGGATAGTAAGATAACTAAATTTGAGTCATTCTAATTCTGTGGTTCATGCTTGGGTAGGATATAGTGTCTTGAACATCAGCAAATTGTTCTGGCTGAATAGATTTGAATTTTTTATTCATATTACTTTCATTTATTATGTTGCAGAACATGAAGTTGCCAATATTTAGCCCAGGAATAAAAGCTTATTACGATATGGCATGAAAACTCAGTGCTGCTTTCGTATCTTGCTTTATTTCTTAAAAACATTAGTGTATTACACTTATCAATAATACTATATTCCTATATATTTCTTGCTACTGCCCCTATCTATACTTGGAAATGCTTATATTGTATGGTTAGAATATTATGTTAAGTAGAAGAGGATGTGACCATTAAAAAAAAGAAAAGGTAGAAGGGTATGTTTTTTTTATTGGTTCTGCTTTATAAACTGAACACCCCTTTTTTTTGTCGATGAAGGTTCCCCTGTACGTGGCTACAAAAATGGCTTCCATCAGAGGGTCTTCACTGCTTGTACCATCACCTGATGCTTATGCTCAATCTGCCTTGTGTTGCATTGGCTATGAGCCCCGTTGCACGCCTTATTGGCCACATTCTATTGTATGGCTTTTGGCACACTCACTGCCTGATGCTGCCATTGATTGGTGGCGTCCAAGGTTCTGCCTCACCATTCGGAAGAAAGGTCAGCTAAAAGATGCAAGGAAGAAGGAATAAATTGAGGGTCTAATGGATGAACCACAGGGCAATTATGTGAAGTTTCTTCTTTTGGGACTTGATCCTTCTCCTGGATGTTTCATAGACAAATATGAATTGAGAGCAAGCTCAATAGGGTGTTCTTTTGCTTGAATCTGCTGCGGTACACTTCATGGTTGGGAAGATCTAATATTTCTGTAATCCATGTTTATTTGCTTGATATTTGTGCATGACTACATCCAAATTATGAAAGAGGGCACGATATCTGCCATATCTCTTGAACAAAATACTATACTAATGGATAATTGATTTGTGTTTGATTGACCTGTTAGGCAATATGCACTAAGAATTTTAGTTGTGTAAGGCTGGTTAGGGAACCAAGCTGCTTGCAGCCAGCCTAGGTTCGGCTTGTACATCAACTCACTTGATTTGGGGAGAGCCAGGTTGAGCTTAATTTATAATCTAAGTGCCTAATTGAGTTGATCTCAACAAACACCAGCTAGGCATGGCGCATCTGATTCATGTTATTTTCTCATATTGCTTGGAAGGTGGTGGGCCGTTTTATTTTGATCTCTGATGATTTTTGGAGGAATGAATGACCACGAGTCAAGCCTGCCTGGTGATTCTGAACATGGTTCTAGAATTAACATGAGTTCTTTTGCAATTAGAACCACGAAGCATACATCATTTATGTTAGCGGCCAACTGCATAAATTTTCTTTTTCATCTCCTCTTTATATTTGGCTGTAAGTCCGTCCTGCTTTCCATAACAACATGCACATTCTAGCCATGCTTAGAAACAATGACCAACTCTTTAAACTGCTTAGACATACATCCCTTCTCACTTTGCCCTATCTATAGTTAGTGCACACTGCCAGGCAGTGGCTAGCTTATCTATGTGATTCACTATGCTTTGTTTTGCCTATCCACGGGCTATATTGCCTGCCTCTATTTGGTTGGCAACACTTTTCTTATCAGTATGTTGGGGTACTTGCTATGATTCACTTGCTTCCACTTCCCTAGAAAGCAGCTAGTTCACCCGGAGAACGAGAACGATTGGAGCCAAAGGGCAGCCTGCACTCATCTTTTTGCATTAAGCTGAATTAACAACAGTATTCTGAAGCGAGTGAACATGATCCTGGAGCACGGCAACACAGCTGATCCTTGCATCATCATCATCACATTCCATAAGGAACTAAAACTTGTTTTGCAAACAATAGTCTTATGACAAGAATCTTGTGCACAGTATAAAATGAAGGGCACGCCATTTAAGGCCCTACAATGCAAACATAGAAAATGGCAATAGATTCTCAGTAATGTACAGCAAGTTGGCTCTGATCAAACCAAAGGGGATTATGCTCAAGTATATCTATTCAAATGTCTAGAAATCCCCAAATCAAACATGTTAGCCGATCAAATCAATTGCCTTAGGTGGAATTGAATGAAAAGGTCCTAGAGTGCAAGAGGTCCCAAGGTGCCCTACCATGATATACATTCGCTAGCATAACATGTAATTTTATTGGATGTTCCCTCAAATTAAACAAGTTGATAAATGAGATCAATTGCCTTAGATAAGATCTTAAGATGCAAAAGTTTTGCAGCTTATAGGATTAAAGCACGTGGCTACAAACAATGGCGTTGGAGGTTCAAAAGCCCCTTGCCCACGACCAGCCTCAAAGAGAATGGTCCCTTCCATTCCTTTATTCACCTCTGGGTTATACATCATTTACATCTTCCCTAGCATATTTTCCTGTCACTCATTGGATCTACCATCTTGTCATGAACGATGTAGCTGTAACTTGATTATTGTGCATAAATCTGTTAATATATATACACACACGTGTGTGTAAATTAATATAATCCTCAGGGGTATTTTTGTCTTTTTCACATGTAATTAGCACAGTCCACTAAGGACTTTTTATTTTCCTTTTTTTTAATTTATTTTTCTTGTCTTTATTTTAGTCAAACTAGGACTTTTTGGTCCTCCCATGTAGCTGTTGGGATTCTTCCCAACGGTCACATTTATTTTTCTTGTCTTTATTTTAGTCAAACTAGGACTTTTTGGTCCTCCCATGTAGCTGTTGGGATTCTTCCCAACTGTCACAAATGTGACCGTTGGGGAGATCTATCGGAGCTCCCCTTTGGTACCCATTTTCTGTATAAACAGGGGACTTCCCTCTCTCTGTTCTTAATGCCTTAGAGCATTTTCTCAATAAGAGATTGTTTATTTTTATGTTCTTTGTACTCTTGTGCTTAAGCACTTTGTGATTCTATGTATCTTTCCGATTAGTGGCCTATTGTTGTGTGTTCACCTGTGATCTCACATTTCATTACAACATCAACAACCAAACCATCAACAAATGATTGCGAATTTGCGATATATTTATAAGTTTCCTTGTGTAAAGCAACAAAAAAATGTTATTCATCTATTCAAGGGCCTTTAATTTTTTTTACATTTTTCATAAATATACACCAATTATCTCCTGCTATTTTTCTTACTCTAAACACATTGGATTTTCAGAATTGACAATCTTAAAGATAACGAGATTAGCCACCCTTTGCACCAGCAAAATAAGACAGGCTTAGAGAGAGAGAACCTTGGACCAGTGGCTGATTGATTATGCTTAATGAGCTCAGTCAGATTCTTACTGGAAGTGAGTATTTACAGGGCTTCATGCTGTCAGCTTCACTTATAAGATCAATTATACTCGGAGCCCATTGACAGATTCTTGGTGGAAAGGATCATCAGTACCATGAACAGAACTAACTCTGGGAGAGCAGTCCCACTGCATGACATGATCTGCCACGAGAGCTTCAGCATGTCTTTTCATGGCATCTTTGAATTGCAAGAAGTATATGGAAGACCAATAATCTCTCTCCAAGTTCTTCATAAACAAAGGCAGATTATTAGCATGCAGTCAATGCCCTAAATTTGGAAACTGGTTAATATGTGAGATAACAAAACAAGTGTACCATTTTCATCAATTGTGTTAACTCATTGACAGTGCGACTGAAGAGATCTGAATGAGCAAGATCAGGGGTGTTCAGTATTTCCTGTCTGGTCCTGTGAGATATATTGACCTCCATGACTGAACCTATAAGACAGTGGCCTAGTGGAATTAGCAAAACAGTAGCTCATGCAATGCAAGTTCAAAAAAGTGTGAAAAAACACAAATCACATACTAAAAAGGACTGTCAGCAATATCAACACTGGCAATTGCAAGAAAACTTCAGGGGGGGTTAGAATTTTTTTTTCTCACAAAAAATTCGCAACTACTGGAAAGGAAAATTGCCAAAAGAGAAGAAAAGCAGAAAAAGGCTTCATTATAACTTTACAATAATGCAAGTAGAAAAGAAAGAGAAAAAGGAGTTACTGAAATGATTTTGCTTCAAGTGAAATTTTTTAATTACAGAAAATTGGTGATAATCTTGTTATAATATGATAATGAAAATACTTTTATTTTACAATGTCCTGATCAGTGTTGTGAAAAGCATTGAGGTGTAGCGAGGCGCTCCACCAAAAACTGAGGCGAGGCATAAAGCGTAAGCCTCATTTTTTTTTTGAAAACTTTAAAAAAATTATAAAAAAATATCTAAAAATACAAATAAATAAAGAAATGCTTTATTGATGAAATAATAACCAATAAGAAATAGAAAATCTCAAATAAATACTAAAAAATATGAGATTAACATATAAAAATAACTAAAAACTGATTATATGACTGGAAAATATATGAGATTAACCAAAAAAAGTTAAAATATACTAAGAAACTGATTACATAACTGAAATAACTGGAAAATATATGAGATTAACCTACAAAAGTTAAAATATATGAGATTATTCTGAAACATATGAGATTAACATATAAAAGTAACTAAAAAATTTATTACATAACTGGAAAATATATGAGATTAACCAACAAAAGATAAAATATACTAAGAAACTGATTAGGAAAATATATGAGATTAACCAACAAAAGTTAAAATATGTGAGATTATTCTAAAAAATATGAGATTAACATATAAAAGTAACTAAAAACTGATTACATAACTGGAAAATATATGAGATTAACCAAAAAAAGTTAAAATATACTAAGAGACTGATTACATAACTGAAATAACTGGAAAATATATAAGATTAACTTACAAAAGTTTAAATATATGAGATTATTCTAAAAAATGTGAGATTAACATATAAAAGTAACTAAAAACTGATTACATAACTGAAAAATATATGAGATTAACCTACAAAAGTTAGAATATATGAGATTATTCTAAAAAATATGAGATTAACATATAAAAGTAACTAAAAAACTGATTACATAACTGAAAAATATATGAGATTAACCAACAAAAGTTAAAATATATTAAGAAACTAATTACATGACTGAAATAACTGAAAAATATACGAGATTAACCAACAAAAGTTAAAATATAGTAATATACTAAGAAGCTTATTACATAACTGAAATAACTGGAAAATATATGAGATTAACCTACAAAAACTTTGTTGATTATGTCTCAGAAATATTTTGTAAAAAAAAAGAATTCGCCTCAAGCTTGCGCCTTGAGGCACAGAGGGCCGCGCCTCAAGGCGAGGCGTGCCTTTTGCACCTCAAGGCGCGTTTTTTATAACACTGGTCCTGGTTAAATTATCTTCATGAGAACTTCAAAATACAACAATATTATGGAAGTTTTATAAGTATCTATGACTATTTGGATAAAAGGAAAGACGATCTGACATAGTATAAGGTTGATAGCTCATTGAAATTTGAGCAACTCAAGTAAAATCCAATCAAACAAACTGATACTTTTTGCAAATTAACATGGCCTCTAAATAGTGTGGCAATTAATTAACTCACCAACTAATATGTATTGTTCAATGATGTGCCTGGCCATGTAGATTCTTCTAACTGTATCATGAACAGATATCTTACTGAGCTCATGCACTTCATCATAAAAATGTACACTCTCCCCTGCCATACAACTGTACAGAAGAAAATAAGTTTTTTTCGAGTTCCAGACTAGTTTAAAAAACATCAAGAATCAAATTCTTACATATGAAGTAACAGACAGACCTGTCAGCAAATGCCATGAAGGAATTGCGGAATCTTTTGTTCAAGAGAAGTTTATCCAAAGGGTCATTTAAGTGTACAACCAGATCATTTCCTATAGGTTGGAGAAATCCACTATCTGGTATTCCCAATGCTCTACCCATTGTACCAAATTCATGGTTTTCGGTTTTCCTCACACTCACTTGAGACAGCAGAGGTTGTGAAATTGATATTGAAAAGAACGCAACTACAAGAACACTTGTCTGAACAGAACGTGATTACAAAAGCCAGAAACACATTAGAAGGCGACCATGTAAAATAATGACAAAAATTTATATCCAGTGATCCACATTTGACATTAAAAAATCAATTCAGAAAAGTAAAAAGACTAATATTTCACAGATGATAAAAAAGCTGAAGCATTCTGAGTTTAGATGGCACAAATTAAAACTTGAAACATCAAATGTGAACTGTTTCCTCATAGACAGGGTCACACTCATCATGTGTGTCGGGATACAATGTCAACAAACAACAACAACTACGCCTTCATCCCAAAACAATTGGGGTCGGCGATATGAACCAACAAAGAAAATCATTCTGGGTCTTCCACATGAATCCTTCTCCTCCATTCATTTCTATCCAATGCCATGTCCTCGGTGAGGTTCAAAGCATTCATATCCTTTCCTATCACCTCCATCCATGTCTTCCTAGGCCTACCCCGACCTCTTTTAACTAATATATTTTCCCATTTCTCCATCCTTCTAACTGGAGCATCATTAGGCCTTCGTCGAATATGTCCAAACCACCGTAAACGATTCTCTCTCATCTTATTTTCAATGGGTGCAACGCCTACCTTCTTACGTATCTCCTCGTTCTGAATCTTATCTTTTATTGTATTTCCACACATCTATCTCAGCATACGCATCTCAGCTACACTCATTTTTTGAATATGATGTCTCTTGGCAGCCCAACATTCCGTACCATATAGAAATTAAATATCATTTTGATGATTTCCCTAATAGAGTTGATGGTCAGTTTCTCATACATTCTTCACATTAATGTCTTATAAATAAAATCCATTATGGGGTCAATCCTCAAAGTAACATGTTGATAATCTTGAGATCTCCATTAGATATTTCTTCTTACTAAGAGTTCGATATTTGTGAAATGAACACCAACCATGCAGGTGCCCCATGGTTTTTGGAGGAAACAGCATGTCTTATCTTTTCTCATCCAAAAACCCCAAGAAAAGTGTTTTCCAACTGTGTATTGAGTTTTTCAAAACCTGATCCTTTTCTATGAAGGATCTTCCCATCCCTGCCCTTCAAGAATAAACAACATTGTGGACACTGTGGATTAGCATTTAATAACCATATCCCATAGAGTTAATGTATAATTGTTTAGTTATACACTGCCGGTCCCAAGCCCGGATAAAGGAGGAGGGTTGCGGTAGGCCAGTGACAGCCAACGTAAAAAACTTAGTCATACCCTATGAATAATATGAAAATTTTGTTGGGGCGTTCCCTACTGAGCGACGCGTTGTACTCTATAGGCCCGGAGGCAGTGATAAATGGGCAAGGGTTGCTAGGTCGTCGCCCGGAAGCGACGCGTCACACCGGCGCCCGGGTGTGGTGTCAAATAGGCAAGGGTTCCCTCACTTTGTTGGACGGGTGGGGGTAAAGAAGTTAGTCCAAGACCATAAAATTAGGTTAGCCACTTGGAACATAGGGTCTTTAACTAGTAAGTTGGTAGAGTTATTAGATGTTATGTGTAGGAGAAAGATTGATATTTTATGTCTACAAGAGACCAAATGGGTAGGTGAGAAGGCAAAAGTGATAGAACCTCGGGGATATAAGATTTGGTATACAGGAATAAATAGAAATAGGAATGGAGTAGGGATTGTTATGAGTCGTGAGTTTATAGATAATGTAGTTGAGGTCCGTAGGAAGGGTGATAGGATTTTACTTATTAAATTAGTATTAGGTACGGATATTATTAATATTATTAGTGTTTATGCACCTCAAGTAGGTTTAGATGATTCCATTAAGCGTCAATTTTGGGAAGATTTAGATAGAGTAGTACAAGGGATATCTTATGGTGAAAAGCTTTTCATCGGCGGTGACCTTAATGGACATGTAGGCATTAGTAAGGATGGATTTGAGAGTATCCATGGAGGCTATGGTATAGGACAAAGAAACGAAAGTGGAGAAAGGATTTTAGATTTTGATTTGTCCTATAATATGATCTTAGCAAACACTTGGTTTAGGAAGAGGGAGTCTCACCTAGTAACATTTAAAAGTGGGGTTAATACGAGTCAGATAGATTTTTTCCTACTTAGAAAGAGAGATAGGGGTTGTTGCATTGATTGTAAGGTTATACCGGGAGAAAGTGTAGCTACACAACATAGAGTCTTAATTTTAGATCTTAGAATTAGACAATGTCGCAAAAGGGATAGATCCTAGAATTAAGTGGTGGGCACTGAAAGGAGCTAAACAAAGAATGCTTGTAGAGCAGGTAGTTAAGGAAGCTGATTGGTGTCTCGAGGAGGATTCAGAATCAATATGGAATAAGATAGCGGGTGGCATGAGAAAGGTGGCTAAGGAGGTATTGGGTGAGTCTAAAGGTGGTGCACCGCTAGGTAAGGATACATCATGGTGGAACAAGGATGTCAAATTAGCTATTAAGGTTAAAAGAGAGTGTTATAGAAATCTAAGTAAGAGTCATGATAATGAGAATTTGGAGAAGTATATGATAGCAAAGAAGGAAGCTAAAAAAGTAGTTTGAAACGCAAGGGATAAGGTATATAAGGAGGTTTATGACAAGTTGGATACCAAAGAGGGCGAGAAGGATATTTATAGGCTTGCAAAGATGAGAGATAGGAAATCAAGGGATCTGAGTATGATTAGATGTATCAAACATGAAACACAAAGGGTTTTAGTCAAAGATGAGGAGATTAAGGAGAGATGGAAAGATTATTCTGATAAGTTATTTAATGAAAGTCATGCTCAAGATCTTGGAGACTTGTCCATTCATTTTCATGAGATGAATCGTGACTTCATGCGCAAGATTCAAAAGAAAAAAATTGCAGAGGCTTTGAAAAAAATGAAATCAAGAAGGGCAGTTGGCGCAGATGGTATACCTATCGAGACTTGGAAATGCTTGGGAGAGAAAGGTTTAGAATGGTTGACAAATCTTTTTAACAAGATTTGGCGGACAAATAAGATGCCTAATGAGTGGAGGAAGAGTACTTTGGTGCCTCTATATAAGAATAAGGGTGATATACAAGATTGCACAAACTATCGTGGTATAAAACTCATGAGTCATACTATAAAACTTTGGGAGAGGGTGATTGAGTCTAGGTTGAGGAAGGTTGTCATGATATCGGAGAATCAATTTGGTTTTATGCCTGGAAAATCAACTATGGAAGCTATACATCTTCTTAGACAACTTATTGAGAGAAATAGAGAGAGGAACAAAGATTTGCATATGGTTTTTATTGATTTGGAGAAGGCATACGATAGAGTACCTAGGGACATTCTCTGGTGGACAATGATGAAGAAAAATGTTTCTCTCAAGTACATTAGTATAATTAAGGATATGTATGAAGGAGTAGTAACCAATGTCCGCACTTGTGGAGGGGTGACAACCAATTTTCCTATAACGGTTGGGTTACATCAAGGATCTGCTTTAAATCCTTTCCTATTTGCTATAGTGATGGATGAGCTTACGAGATCAATTCAAGAAAATGTGTCGTGGTGTATGTTGTTTGCTGATGATATTGTTTTGATTGATGAGTCTAGAGCTGGGGTTAATGCTAAGTTAGAATTATGGAGACAGACATTGGAAGCAAGAGGTTTTAAGTTGAGTAAGAGTAAGACAGAATATATGTAATGTCGGTTTAGTAAGCAACAAAGTAGTGATGAGAGTGTAGTGAAGCTTGGTGAGCAAGAAATACCGGTGGATGATTGTTTCAAATATTTGGGATCTATCATTCAAAAGTATGGAGAAATTGATGGAGATGTAAATCATAGGATAAAGGTTGGATGGATGAAATGGAAAAGTGCAACTAGAGTGTTGTGCGATCGTAGAATGCCATTGCGGTTGAAGGGAAAGTTTTATAGGACGACTATTAGGCCCGTTTTATTATATGGTATGGAATGTTGGGCTGTCAAGAGACATCATATTCAAAAAATGAGTGTAGCTGAGATGCGTATGCTTAGATGGATGTGTGGAAATACAATAAAAGATAAGATTCAGAACGAGGAGATACGTAAGAAGGTAGGCGTTGCACCTATTGAAAATAAGATGAGAGAGAATCGTTTACGGTGGTTTGGACATATTCGGCGAAGGCCTAATGATGCTCCAGTTAGAAGGATGGAGAAATGGGAAAATATATTAGTTAAAAGAGGTCGGGGTAGGCCTAGGAAGACTTGGATGGAGATGATAGGAAAGGATATGAATGCTTTGAACCTCACCGAGGACATGGCATTGGATAGAAATGATTGGAGGAGAAGGATTCATGTGGAAGACCCAGAATAATTTTCTTTGTTGGTTCATATCGCCGACCCCAATTGTTTTGGGATGAAGGCGTAGTAGTTGTTGTTGTTGTTGTTGTTGTATCCCACAGAGTTAATGTGGTTCACTAGAAGGGGATGAGTAAAGCATAATCAAGCTACCATGACCAGCAGTGAAAGCAAGAAGCTTGATGACAAATTGATTTTTCCTTTAGGAAAGTAGTCACACCATTATAAGCAACAAGTAAATGCACTCACCCTCCAGTGTCATTCAACCCATCTGAAGTTATTCTACGTATCTGAAGTAATATTGTTTTTCTCACAATTTCTTCTAGCATAAGAAGTGCCAAGATCTGCTTGTCACTGTATTCCAAGTAAAAGGATAATATTGTTCTAAACTTACCATGATTTATAGCAATGTACAGATCCAAAAAAACAGAACTAAAAAATCTAAAACATGATTATTAAGGATAGGTTATTTCCAACCATGGATTAATTCTCACAACTAGTGTTGTAAGTATCGTATGATACGTATCGATACTTTTGGGTTTTGTGATACGATACACACTTGTATCGCGATACGAGTGTGTATCGTGCCAATACACCTTCAGGGCACTTTAAAAAGGCCGAAAATTACTTTTTTCATTTTGGATTTTTAATACTTTTTGAGGGCCGACTTCTCCATTTGTCTAGAGGCCATTAGAAGTGCATTGTCACTATTTTTTCACCCAAAGAAGTGGGTTAAGGTAAAAAAAAGTGCATTTCCACCATTTTTTCACTAAAAAAATGGGTTAAGGTAAAAAAATCGCTATTAAGAGTAAAATTACAAAGCTACTCTCCAAAAAAAATCGTCTTGGGGTTCGGTGCCCCCCTACAACCCCCCACCAACTTACCGCAAATATTAAAGATTTATATCAAGGTAGAAATCAGGTTCTACACTCCTCCAACAAAGATGGCATAAGATGATTTGGCATGGCAATAGGGCACTCAAGTAATGAGTGAAAACCAATTGAAAATCGAGTGAAACTATTGCCATAATATTTTTGTTTATGTAATATGGAAGTATGGGTGTTGTGGCATATTTTTAATTGCAAGATATTTAATATTTTGCATTGTTCTTGTAAGATAGTTGATGTTTGATGATGTTTTATGCAGCTCATAGAGACATAAATGCTTCATATGTGATTTTATGGTTGTTTTTAGTACAATTCATCATTGTGTCATGTGATATGATTTTTCTGAATTTTTGCTATTTTTTTCTGATTTTTCTTGATTTTTCTTGATTTTTATGGATTTTTTTGGAAATTTTTTATTAACAATTTAAGATATGATATGATATGCTACGGTGTTACTTTGAGCCCAACCGATATGGGTAACGATACGATACTTACAACCTTGCTCACAACTTTAAATTAATCCACAAGAAATGCAGTTGAAAAAGAAAAAAAACATGCCAGTTCGGCTTGCATGAGCTTGGATGATGATGAGCACAAATTATGTCATCTTGGCTGGTCATTTGACTATCAGGGTTGATCTAGAGCAAGGACGACAACCTTGTTGCTTTTCTTTATTCAGTATATAAACAGAAAGGATTTGAACGAATCAAATTATTTGATTGTTTTTCAACGAATCAAATTATTTGATGTGGGCGTCAACCACGGAGAATGACCTTCGTGGCAAAAAACTATGGGGTTTTGTGATGGGGACAACTCTTGAACCAACATTGAGCCTCACCAAGATTGAAGATGGCATCGAAAAAGCTCTTGATGGTGAAGACCGCATTAAAGCAATCAGTGAGCATCAAACTACGGTAGAAGATTGGGAGATTTCACATAAAAATTTGTGCCAACATTGTTAAGTTTAGAAGAGCCAATGAAACTTTGTTCTTTCTTAAGGGTATGTATACCCAAAAAGATTTAGCTAGACAGTTTTTTTGTCAAGAAAAAAATCAATCTACTAAACAAGGGGACATGAGTGTCCGAGATTACTTTGGTACTTTGTCTCCCTTTTGGGATGAGCTTGCACTTCTTGAGCCCAAGTGGGTGGCTCCGAAAGGTGTTGAATTAAGAAGAGAATAAGTTGAGAAAGAACATTTCTTTCAATTTATCCACGGTCATAGACCGAAATTTGAACAAGGGCATCCCTTCTTCGTAGAAGGGAGGCCTTACCTATTTAAGATAACCTGGCTGAAGTGTGCCAAGAGGAAACTCTTGACATGACTCATAAAAGTGATGAGATTTTGGCCGTTACTAGGTCAGGATCCAATGTTAAGCTTTATAAGTCTCCCCACTTTGCCAAAAATAATGTCTTTAGAAAGGGTGTCATATGCCACTATTGTAATGAACCGGGTCATATCAAACCGGTTTGTCCTAAGCTCAAAGGAATAGTGACTGCGGTTGGTGAAAATGTTCAAAGTAAAGAAAAAGTTAACAATGAAGGAGACATTAAAGACACCATAAATCAAATTTCGAAGGCACTTCAACATCATCTCAAGTGTTCTTCTACTTTGGGTGTCGTTATCACAACCTCCTCATCTCCTCCAGGTATGTCGATTTTGGACTATGTTGCTTCTTTTCACATGATACTTCATAAACACATCATTTCCAATGTCCATTCATTTCCCATAACATCTTATGTTTCAACGGCTGATAGGACTTCTTTGAAAATTGAAAACATTGGAACACTTAATTTAAAACATTCTCAAAAAAAAATCGTTTCAAAGCTAAAGGTGGTTTCAAAAATCAATTTAAACTTATTTTTTGTTTCTCAAATTATCGATCAAGTATGCTAAGTCTCTTTCTCACCTAACCGTGCAAGATCTCTAGTCATGGAAGCTGATTGGGCAAGGCCATAAGAGGACCGATATGTATTTTATGTATTTTTTGTTAATACCATCCAAGTCATTTTGTAATTTTATAAATGTCGAAAGTATAGATGTTTGGCACAAGAAACTTTGCCATCCGAAATTTTCAAAGATGTATCTTTTCTCCTCTTTGAGAAACTCTTGTAATGAAAAAGTTATGTCTTGTAAAGATTGCATCTTTGGTAAATTAAAAGTCACTCATTTTTCTCAAAGAAGCTTTGTCTCTACACGACTGTTTGAATTAGTTCATTCTAATGTTTGGGGTCCTTCTCCTATCATGTCTAAGGGAGGTTTCTTATATTATGTAATCTTTGTTAATGATTTCACTATATACACATGGATTTTCTTTCTGAGTAGAAAATCCGATGTGTTTTCCATCTTTAAAGATTTGATGTAATGATCAAAAATCAATTTCTAAGTAATTTGTCTATTCTAAGATCGAATTCCGGAGGAGAATATATGTCAAATGAATTTCAAACTTATTTACGACAAAATAGAATTTGTCATCAAAGATCTTGTCCTAACACACCGCAACAAAATGGTCTTCAGGAAAGAAAATATAGGCACATTATAGAAACAACTAAAACTCTTCTAATTTCTAAAAATATTCCAAAGTTTTTTTGGGCCAAAGCCGCTTTAACTTCAACATATCTTATTAATATCACTCCTTCGTCGTCTTTAAAAAATGTTTCTCCTTTTGAAAAACTTTATAATATGTCTCCGGATTTCAAAATGCTAAGAATTTTTTGTTGTAAATGTTATGTACTTACCCACAAAAATGATAAGTTTTCCCCGAAGGCTATTGAATGTGTTTTCTTAGGATAAGATGAAAAATCAAAAGGATATTGATGCTTTGATCTATCAAATAATAAACGTTATATCTCAAAAGATGTTACTTTCCTTGAAGAAGAAGATGGTTTTGCAAATCTTGAGCCAAAAGAAAACAATGACTATTCTTTCTTATTTGATTTACTACCCCGACAAGATGAACCAAATTTAATTGAAAATAATTGAAAATATTGAACCTCTCAATGAAGTTGAAAATCAAAATGATCAAGTTTTTTACAATGAAAGAAATGAATCTCATAAAGTATAGATGAACATATAACAAACAATACTCAAGTTTATACTAGGAGAAATGAAAATACTCATCCATGTGCTTTTGATAAATTTTCTCAAAATATGTCTTTGGAAGAATCATCTCAAAGAAGGTCAAATCGTATCTCTAAAGCACCAAATTGGTTTGTGTCTTGTGAGTCTTTTTCACCACATTTTAGAACTTCTCTATCAGTCCTTTTATAAACCATCTCATTATAATGATGCTAAACAATATGCACATTGGAATGAAGTCATGGAACAAGAACTTAATGAACTTACGAATGCCCAAACTTGAAAATTGTGGATCCTCCTCAAGGAAAGAAACCCATAGGATGTAAATGGGTTTTTAAGGTAAAAACGAAAAGTGATGGATCTTTAGAAAGATATAAAGCTAGATTTGTAAAAGGATATGCACAAGAGTATGGGATAGATTATGATGAGATGTTTGCCCCAGTTGCTCGAATGACAAGTGTCTGAGCTCTTATAGCAATTGCTTCTATAAAAAAATGGCATATTTATCAACTTGATGTTAAAAAAAAAAATTAAATGGAGATCTTAGTGAAGAGGTTTATATGGATCCTCCTTCTGGTATGAGTTTAAATGGAAAAGTTTTGAAACTAAAGAAAGTTTTGTATGGTCTTAAACAAGCTCCCAAGGCTTGGTATGACAAGTTTAGTGATGTTTTAATTAACTTGGGTTTTGTTTCATGTTATACTGACACTGCTCTCTTTGTTAAAAAAAATAGGTGATTCTATTGTAATTCTTCTCCTTTATATTGATATGATCATCACAAGAACTAACAAAGAGAGAATAAATGTCATTAAATCTATTATAAAGAAAACTTTTGATATGTCTGCCCTGGGTTTTCTGAGATATTTTCTTGGTATTGAGGTGGCCTATGCACAGCAAGAATATATTTTATCCCAAATGAAGCTGGCAGCAGACTTTTGTGCTAAGTCGGGGATTTCAGATGATAAGAAAGTAGGAACTCTTGAAGTTATAAATGCCAAATTAAGACTTGAAGATGGTGTTCTACTTAATGATCCTACTCCTTATCGATAATTAATTGGATCACTTACTTGTCTATCACCTGGCCAGATATTGCTCATGGCGTTCATTCAGTAAACCAGTTTCAGCATGCCCCTACGACAGTTCATATAGCAGTTGTCATGAGAATTGTGCGACACATCAAGAATACTATCTCAAAAGAGCTTTTCTTTTTCTCTTCTTCTTCTTTTGATTTGACTGCTTATACTGATGCAGATTGGGGGGGGGGGGTAATCCCAATGATCGAATTTCAATTATTGGTTTTTGTATTTTCTTAGGGGATTCGCTTATTTCTTAGAGGTGCAAGAAGCAACGAAAAGTATTTTTGTCATCAACTGAAGCTGAATATCGGGCTATGGTGACTACAACTATGAAAATTGTATGACTCAGAAGTCTTCTTTGTGATATGGGAGTCATCATCTCAACTCCCTCAAAGATGTTCTGTGACAACAAAAGTGTGATCTACATTGCAAGCAATCATACCTTTCGTGAGGGCACCAAGCATATTAAAATGGATTGTCAATATGCTCGAGATGAATATCTGAGAGGGACAATTTCATTGCCTTATGTCATATCAGAATATCAGTTGGCCGACTTCTTCACCAAAGCGCTTCCAACTTCTCGCTTTCTGTTTCTCCTTAACAAACTTTCGGTTTTCTCTCCGTAAAGTTTGAGGAAGGGTGTTTATATATATATATATATATATATGTTTATACCAAAATGCCAGATAGTGGTATTTTGGTCATTTCACCATATATTTTTATTTTTAGGTTTTTCTCTTATTTTTATGTTTTCCTTTTTTTCTTTTCTTTTTTTATTTATTCTTTTTTTTGTAAGGGACCATTGGGGGCCCCACATAATGGAACGTTGGGGCTCCCCAACGTTCCTTATGGGAGCCCCAATGCCCCCCTCCTTTTTGTAGCCTCCCTCTTGTATAAAAAGAGGTCTCCCCCCTCTCAAATGTTGTAAGGAGTTTTCTCCTCTTTTCTCTCTTGAATAATATTTGTTTGCCTTTTGGCTTTCACCCCATAGTGGGTTTGTGTAATTTGCACATTAAGTGCTTGTGTTATTTGATTTATTATTGAACCCTTTTGTATTTCCGCATATCTCATTACAGTGGTAACAACCCCATCTGGCAAGAGCTCAGCCGACAATCAACTTGGCTCATGCAGGCCCCAACTGCCAATGCAAATTTGTTTGATAAGAACCATTGGCATCATGTTTTCATAATAAATATATTGAGCAAGACAAATGATTCTGTAAACTGAAGCCCATATGAGCTAATAATTAATAAAATCAAATTCAAATTTCGAAACAACATCAAGTAGGTTCTTTGCAAGAAAGCATACCATTAAAAGCAAAAGGAATCTAGAGGCAACTTGAAGCCATGGGGTATTTTCATGGACCTCATTGATAATGTAAGCAGAAAGCCAAGTCCCTGCATTATACAAATGTTGGTTTAGAACATTAGGAAAAGGCATTGTTCTCTAATATTGGTATTACCAGCATTAACATGCATGAAGTTTCTCATCTTTTCGACATTACAGTGCCTAAGCCTGCATCTGTTAGTCTACAGGCAACAAGTACAGGAGGAACTATTTCTCGATGAGCACATTTTCTAGAAATTCTAAATGTGAATATACTGAACTCAGTAAGGTGATGGAGGACTGTCTTCCTCTTAGTTTCACTGAATGCATGCATCACATTTATTTTCTCAATTACAGATAAAGTACCAAGCAAGCATGTTTCCGAAAATGAAGTAAGAAAACATCAGTATTTTGACACTTGAAATCATGTAATGAACAAAGGAAAATCTGCATTTAGGTCCTCGGTTAATTTTCAGTAGGCAGTGGCTAATAAAGTCACATACTATGGGATTAATGCAGGAAGATACGATTCTAGTGCATTGTATGCTTGTCTAGGTCAAACTCTCTTTCAGATATTGCTAGTAGTCACCCTAATTGAAGGCAACCTAGTCCTTATGAACCAAAATAGTTTCCAAAACAATCAGAACAAGACTAGAGTTAAACACTGGCTATCGACCAGCAGATAGCAGTCTGTTAAAATGTAAAACTGTACATATATATATATATATATAATATTATTATATTATTATATATATATATAAATACATTTTTCATTTCTTTCTTTTCTGTAATTTTTTTCCTTTACTTTTATTTTTTGTCTTTATGTCATCTAGTTCAGTTTGAACTAGAATGACTGTTGCTAGTCAAGTCCTGTCCAGACTTGACTAGCAATAGAGTTGTTGGACTGACACAGTCCAACAGCTTTTGGACTGTGTCCAACAGCTCTATTGAGTCCTCTTTCAGCTGTGTATATAAAGGGGTGCAGCCCCTCTTTTATTTTATTCAAATGCTTCTTAAGCAATTGGTTTTTCATGTCAATAAAGAATACATTTTTTTTTTTATTTTGTTTCCAGTTATACCCTTTTTAAGGGTTATGCTTTAGTGTCATTCTTGACACTTGCCCTTGTGAATCTAAGCTCGTGTTTCGAAGATCCCCATTTCATTTCATGGTATCAGAGCCGCGGAAGTACTAAATCTTGAAAAAAAGCTGCCTCGGTTTCCGTGCCCATTTGCAAAAGTGTTCGCCACTTGAAGAGAAGTGTTTTATCAATTCATTGGGGAAGATTTCACATCTTGTTGTATTGTTTTTTTCTTCTTTCTTTTTCATTTTCCTTCTTGTTTCTCTTCTATCCTTATTCTTTCTCTCCTTGTAATCGATGGATGACAATGATAAAGTCACCATCATGCCTATGAAACTAAGTGATACGAACTATGTAACATGGGCTTCAATCATGAACCACCATGTATGGAGAAAAGGCCTATGGAAGATTGTGGATGGTTCTGATTCGAAACCTAAGCTATCTCTTACTAAAAAGGAGGGAGATAAAGAGTCTCTCTATCGAAAGAAGAGAAAATCAAGGCTATTGCCTCATACGAGAAGAAATGGAAAGAATGGAGAATATCTCATGCGAAGATAATGTCATAGCTTATCAATAGCGTTGACATTAAAAAATGTTCAAGTCTTGCCAAATTTGATCATGCCGATAAGGCATGGGAATACCTTAAGAATATGTATTCCCTTAAAAATATTGCACACGTGTGCAACCTCCAAGAAAAAGTTTGAATAATGACACAAGGAGACAAAACTATTCGTGAATATTACAATGGGTTGTCCGAACTTTGGAAAGAACTTTTCCTTTTAGAACCAAAGTGGCATTGTGCCGAAGACATCGAGCTTCGTCAAAAACAACTCGATGCTGAACATTTTTACCAGTTTATCACTGGATTAAGGCCGGAATTTGAAACCACTAAATCGGCCCTACTTCACCGGGGAAAAATTCCTTCTATTGTTGAAACTATTGAAGAGTTAACAATGGAAGAAAATCGTTTCCGAAAATGTTCTTTAAAAATTGAAGACGATTCCGTTTTAGCCGTGTCTAGACCAAGGAATCATGTTCGATCATATAGGCCTCCTCACTTTAACCGACAAAATGGTGACTATGATAAGAAGAAAGTTATTTGTCATCGCTGTCATGAACCGGGACACTACAGACCACAATGTCCCAAACTTAAGGAGCTGAGAGAAAAAAGAGCTGTAATTGCTGGATCGGAGCCTAAAGATCAGGATACACCTGTTTCCCTGGCCCAACTAATGAAGATTCTTCAGCCTCTCATCAAAGGTGCCTCTTCCTCATCTGAAGCTTCAACCGGCGCAGCAGCCTCATCTTTTTCTGATCTAGGTAAAATTTCTTGGCTCCTTGACTCTGGTGCATCTTTTCATATGACCCCAAATAATCAAAGTCTATCCAAATGTGTTAAAAATAAAACAAGTGTGTCAAAGGTCTTTACTGCTGATGGGACTTCTCTTGAAATAGAAGGAATAGAAAATTTTGAAAAAATTTATAAAACAAAGAAATTTTCAATTCCAGAAATTAGACATGTTCCAAAATTAAATTTAAATCTTTTATCTGTATCTCAAATTTCTGATTATGGGTGTAATATTTCTTTTTCTTCTCATGGTTTTTGGGTACAGGATCGTCAGTCAGGCAAGCTGATTGGGGAAGGCCATAGAGAAGGGGAACTCTATTACATGGATATTTTGGAAATGTCGAAGAAAGCTTTTTGTTATAATATTCAAAAAATAGAGTTGGAACTGTGGCATAAGAGACTTGGTCACCCACGTATAGCCAAAATCCAACATTTTCCAAATCTAGGGAAATTTTGTAACTCTGAATCATTTGATTGTAAAGATTGTATTCTTGGCAAAATGAAAAGATTACCATTTTAGAACAGAACCTTTTTCTCTTCAAGACCACTTGAATTAATACACTCGAATGTTTGGGGTCTTGCACCAGTAATTTCTAAAGGAGGATTTGTTTACTATGTTATTTTTGTCGATGATTTCTCCCGACATACGTGGATGTACTTTCTCAAACATAAGTCTGAAGTATTTTCATACTTTCAAACTTTTCATAATATGGTTAAAAACAAGTTTCAAAATGATATTACTATTTTTCGCACAGATTCAGAGGGAGAGTTTATCCACAGATTTTCAAAATTATCTTAAATTGATGGCATCACACATCAAAGATCTTGTCCTTATACACCTCAACAAAATGGACTGGCAGAACGAAAACATCGTCATATTATAGAAACCACTAGGACTTTATTAATAGCAAATCAAGTCCCGAAAGACTTTTGGGCAGAAGCTGTCTTAACTGCCACTTATCTCATTAATAGGATGTCATCTTCTTCGTTACAAAATATCACTCCCACTGAAAAACTTATGAACATTTCTCTAGATTATTCTAGACTAAGAATATTTGGGTGCAAATGTTTCATATTTACTGACAAAAATGATAAACTTTCCCCTCGTGCGATTCCCTGTGCCTTTTTAGGATATGTTGAAAACCAGAAAGGTTATAAATGTTTTGACTTCAAAAATAATAAACTATATGTGTCTAGAAATGTTTCCTTTCTTGAAAAGAAGAGCTTCTTTGATTTTAGAAAATTAAAAGACGTCACTGAGTACTCCTTTTTGTTAAATCTAACATCAACATTTGATGAATATGACCTTGACTGTAACTTTGATGATGATCAAAGAATTATTGATCTTAATGTTGAAAATGAAGAAGTTCATAGAGATACTAGTATTCAATATTCCAGGCGACAAGAGTCTAATCCTCCATGTGCACTTGAAAAATATTCTAACATTCCAACTAGACAATCATCCTGAGTCTCGAGGCCTCCTAAAAAGTTTGTATCATACGAGTCTTTTTCACCCACATATAGGGCACTTATTGCATTAATTCACTCATATGAAGAACCATCCACATATTTTCAAGCAAAAAATGATATCAAATGGATAGAAACCATGAAAGCTGAATTAGATGCACTTGAAAAGGTTTCTACATGGAATATTCAAGATCTTCCTCCAGGAAAGAAAACCATAGGATATCGATGAGTTTATAAAATTAAAACCAAGAGTGATGGTACTCTTGAAAGATATAAAGCCTGTTTAGTAACCAAAGGTTATGCCCAAGAATATGGGATTGATTATGAAGGAACCTTTGCTCCGGTGGCTCGTATGACAACAGTCCGAACCTTAATTGTCTTAGCTTCTATCAAAAAATGGTCTATTTTTCAAATGGATGTCAAAAATGCTTTTTTAAATGGAAAGCTAGGTGAAGAAGTATACATGGAACCCCTCCTAGTCTAAGTATTCCTAAGAGTAAAGTCCTTCGCTTAGAAAAAGCTCTTTATGGACTTAAACAAGCACCAAAAGCTTGGTATGATAGGTCTAGTCGTGTTATGATTGATATTGGTTTTCAATTCTGTTTAACTAACACTGCTTTGTTTATTAAGAATTCTGATGCAGGAATCATTGTGCTTCTTCTCTATGTGGATGATATGATCATCACCGGAAGCGATAAACAGGGAGTTGAAACAATCAAAACACTTCTTAAATCTCATTTTGAAATGACTGATTTGGGCTTGCTGAGATATTTTTTAGGCATTGAAGTTGTTTATTCTCCTAGAGGATATTTATTATCTCAGACTAAATTTGTTTTTTATATTGTTTTCAGGTCTGGTATTACTGATGATAAGAAAGTTGACACTCCAGAAGTTGTTAATGTTAAAATGAAGATTGATGATGGAGAACTTCTTGCAGACCCTACTCCTTACAGACAGCTTGTCGGGGCACTTTCCTATCTATCCATTATCAGACTAGATATAACACATGTTGTTCACACAGCAAGTCAATTTCAACATGCTCCTACTTCTGTTTATATGGGAGCAGTCATGCATATTATCAGATACATCAAGTCCTCTCTTTCACGAGGACTTTTCTTATCTTCCTCATCTTCTCTTGATTTAATTGCATATACTGATGTTGATTAGGGAGGCGATCCCAATAACAGACACTCAACCACTGGCTTTTGTATCTTTTTAGGAGAATCATTGATCTCGTGGAGGTGTAAAAAGCAGCAGAAGGTATCTCTCTCATCCACCGAAGCTGAATACAGAGTCATGGCAACCACGACCATGGAAGTAGTTTAGCTCTGACGACTGCTTGCTGACATGAGAGCTGAAGCAACAAAGGCTTCACAAACAAAAGTGCGATCTACATTGTCAGTAACAGAACATTCCACGAACGCACCAAACACATCGAAATGGATTGTCACTACATCAGAGAGGAATATCTACACAAGATAATTGATCTGCCATATGTCACTTCAGAATATCAGTTAGCAAACTTCTTTACAAAGCCTCTCGTTGCTCCTCGATTTCACTTTCTCTTAGACAAACTTTCGCTCATTGTACCGTAAGTTTGAGGGGGAGTGTTAAAATGTAAAACTATATATATATATATAATTATATATATATATAAATACATTTTTCATTTCTTTCTTTTCTGTAATTTTTTTTCTTTATTTTTATTTTTTCTCTTTATGTCATCTAGTTCAGTTTGAACTAGAATGACTGTTGCTAGTCAAATCCTGTCCAGACTTGACTAGCAATAGAGTTGTTGGACTGACACATTCCAACAACTCTAAATAGAGTTGTTGGACTGTGACCAACAGCTCTATTGAGTCCTCTTTCAGCTGTGTATATAAAGGGGTGCAGCCCCTCTTGCATTTTATTCCAATGCTTCTTAAGCAATTGGTTTTTCATATCAATAAAGAATACATTTTTATTTTTATTTTGTTTCCAGTTATACCCTTTTTAAGGGTTATGCTTTAGTGTCATTCTTGACACTTGCCCTTGTGAATCTAAGCTCGTGTTTCGAAGATCCCCATTTCATTTCACAGTCTTGATGCATGGCATGAAGGATTGTTCTAGGTCCATTTCAATCTAATATAAGCTTATTCAATGGATATAACATGTGATCCAAGGGATCAACTAGATGGCTGAGTCATTCTTGAACCACAATGTCCAGCTAATGTTAGTCAGCGACTTATAGTGGTTGATAGTTTGCTAGGAGTTTCACAACAAGGTTGAAATAAGTCTTATTGCTAAGATACATGTATTGTTTGTATAGTTTGTATATATCTAAGTATATACTTAAGTATTTTGTTTGTATTTCTATTCATCTTGTATTTCTATTTATCTTGTATTTCCTTTTTCATGTATTCAAAGTATACCAAGGTATACTTTTTGTGTATTTAGTTGTTAGGCATTTTCTGTGTACTTTTTAGGATTTATGTTAAGTATACCTAACCTATACTTTAGGTTAGATTAGGTTTTTTGGTTATTATTAAAATGACTAAATATTTTATTTTTTTATTTTGTTTTTTCTATTTTTGGTCATGTTTTGAATGACCAACTAGTCGTTGGGGTTCGTAACAGCTAGTTTGATCCCTTAGGATTTGCTTTGTCGACCAGCCTATGGGGGTCGCATCTTAGGCTATATACATTATATATATTACATAGAATAATACTAACCTAAGTTCAATAGATAGAAAAAATAAATAAATACAAGGCAAATGAAAAAAAAAAAGAGAATACGAAACTTAAACAAATTAGAAGGAAAGTTAGAGGGACTTAGATCAAGGGCTGAGATTTGCCCTATCCCCTTGATCTAGTCCCTACACCTTATAAAAAGGGAGGAGGAGCTCACGCCCCCCTTATTTGTCTCTCTTTTGATTTTTTCTTCTCTAGTCTGTCTCTATTCTCCTTCTTCCTTCTTTCTTTATCTTCCACTTCTATATTTTTTGGTTTTCTTCTTGCATAACCAAGGGATGAACCTACACAAATGGGAGGAGAGAGCTGAGCATCAAACCACAGACACCAAACCGCAGCCACCACACGAAGCGAACGAGCCGATTCGCTTAGAAAGATCTGGTTTTTCGGCTAGAAGGGGCATTGTTCACGAAAAATGTAGGGAATTCTATTCTCTACACGTAGATCGAAACTCATAGGCACGAGTTTATTTTGATTTCGAATTAGATGAACCTTGTACCGAACCTCCCATGCGAGGATTCGGGGTTGGATAGAGGAGTTTTTAAATAAAAAACCCTCAAAAATCGGTTTTGTTAAAATCGGTTCTCTTGAAGCCTAATTAAAATTTGATTACAACACTAATATGTGTGCATACACTCTGAATCAGAGGTGTACACATGCATATACGTGTGAGAAAGGCTATGATTTAAACCCTAACAAAAAATGTATACAAAACGGGTATTGGGTTCAAATACGGGAAAATCGGGCTTAGCCGATTAGCCCAGATTCAAAGTATTAAGGTTGTTCAAATAAATAGCCTTCGTAAATTTTGAATTATGTTAGTGAAGAAGGGTTTGATCTAATTTTCCCAGAGAAAAATCGGTTCAATCCCTAGAGAAAACATTTTATTTGAAATAAAAACTTAGGATTTAATGCAAGTAGTGTGTTATGGGTTTTCCAAAAATAAAAACCGTTTCCAGTTTGTGACAATCTTAACCATGCCCCCCCCCCCCCCCCCAGTGGGTTGACCATTAGCCATGTCGTGCATGACCCACCCTCATCATGTGACGGCTACATGATTTTCATGAGTTCACCAGATCTTTGTTTCTCTAGATCTGGAATTTCTTGTTCTTTTTTGCAAACATATCCTAGAAAAGATTGATGTATATAAAAACACAAGTTCGACAAGTTCCCTAAGTTGTGACAGGCCAAGATCTAATTAAGCAATAGTTCAGTGGGCTCTTCTAGAAAACACAGTTCTTTAATTGGTCGTTGGAGCATTAGTTAGAATATCCTAAGCACATCAGCATTAAAGGGAAAATACTGTGTCGACAGACCAAGATGAGTAGTTTCTTGTGTCATAGCACTTGTTGTTCCTTTGCCCCCCTTTGCTTCTCTTGGGGTTTTTCTACCGCAAGTTCATATTTGTCAAAGAGAAGATAAAGGATGAAATGCTTTCCCATCAAGGAGGTTGACAACAGACCAAATCATTAAGTTGATTTAATTCAAATCCCTCCTGGTTTTGAGACGTCAAATAAAGGAGACATGAGAAAATGTACTCATTGATTTGAAGTAGTTCTTCACCATCATGATTTAATACAGTAATAGTTTTGCTTTTATTTTGTTGACTATCGGTAAAGTCCTAAGTTTGGGTCTTGAAATTTGTCTTCAATAATCAATCAATTAAAGGAGACATGTAATTGGCCCTAAACTGTAGTTAATTTAGACATGTTTGGTTGACTGCTTCTGCAAAATCCTCCTAGAAAAGACATGTTAAGAGGGGTTGAATATTGATGAATTAAGGTTGTTGCTATTTATCTTTTGTAACTGGTATAACTTATTCTTTATTTATAGACATCATTTTCATCTTTTAGATTCACTGTAATAATTAATATTTTGTAGTTTCTTTACATAATAGTTGCTGTCCATGTAGTTTCCTACATATCAGAAATGATTCATTCTCTTAGCAGTTCTTGTTTAACCTAGTGATCCTAGGTTATGGCTTGGCTTCCAATAGCTCATCAAAGGTGCAAATTAAACAGTATTTTTTTAAGTAGAATTTCCATCACATCCAAATAGAATACTTCAAAATGCATTGTAGCTTTTCATAAAGATTCATTTTTATTTCCACAGATTCTTTTTTTATCTCCATAGTTGTAAGACATATCTACCCAGAAAACAAGAGCAGCTACATGGAAATGTAATAAATTAAACCTGCCAAACTAAAAGCATTTCTTATTGAAAGAAATGTTAGGAACAATGACCCAGATTCTTGCCAGTTTCTTCTAGTTCAATCATGCTTGCATCTATTTACTTGCATTTTTTGTCATATTTTTGCTTCAATTATGTTGTAAAATGTATTTGATAAACAAAATGTTGCATTAGTATCTGCTGCAGGTTGATAGTTTTGGCAGTATGATTATCATAGTACATTCAAGGTACAGGTCAACTTGAGCACATTTGATATCAAAGATGCATCTGGACTGGCCTAAGGGTTATGACCATGTCAAGGTGGACGATTTTGCATGTGGCAACAAAAAATAAAACAACCAAGTTTTAAGAACAAGGGAATCTTAGGGCTTGGACATTCTAGAAATAGCATTGAACCAGGTGTTTCGCAGGTCAAAGCTTCCTAATAATACTGTCAGGAATACCTTCCCTATCAAACAAACAGGTCAGAAAAAAACAAATTGAGAATACTACCTACAGAAACACCAGATGTGATGATGCCTAACAATAGCTTCCTGAATTCATCAAATCTGAATTCAATATTCCGAACAGCGCAGGTGATGCCAATCAACGCAAGAACATATAACATGTGAAGACATACAACTGGAATTACCCACTGTCTCCCCATGTGGCAACGATTGTTCAAAGGTCTGATTATATTCATAACTGTAGAACAAATAAAAATATCTCTGTAAATAAGAATAAAGGAAAAATAGAGGCATCTCTAGTTAAAAAGAAAGTGAATATCTGCTTTATGCAAACAAAAAGCGCTGTTTTTCAGAAGCACAACCAGACCGAAAAGGGAAGAAAAGCATCGCACAAAATCCATCATATTGCAACCATGGAGTGCATGTTAGCAGGTGCAATAAGCTTCAAACTTCGATGAAAAAGATTTAATAAAGAGAAAGGCACGCTATCAAGTAGTAGAATGACACATAATTATCATACAGTCCAAGCTGAATATTTAGCATATCCAAATATTTTAACTGTACTCCAAATAAAAGGAAAATATCATTATAAACTTACCACGATTTATAGCAATGTACAGATCCAGACAACCAGACTAAAAAATAAAAAACATGACCTTTAAGGACAGGCTATTACCAACCATGGATTAATCCTTACAACTTTAAATTAATCCCCAAGAAATGCAGTTGAAAAATGAAAAAGCATTCCAGTTAGGCTTGCATGAGCTTGGATGTAAAACCCATGAAAAAAAATCAGACTCGGGTCGGATCCAGATCGGACCCGGACCCGATAACCCATTAGGGTTATAACACCCGACGCAGGGAGGCGAGGGTTTTTAAAGCCCTCTTCATCCCCCGCGCCGCTCTCCCCCTCCCCCCTCGACTGAAAAAAAGGAAACCCCTTTGGGCTTTCCCAAATCGCGCCCCCCCCCCACCCGCCCCCCTTGCCTTTAAGAGCACGCAAGGGTGAGGGAGGAGCCCTCACCCGTGCGCTCTTCCTCCTCCTCCTTCTCTCCTCTCTCGCTCCCGGCATGCGGCAGCAACGACGATGACGGCCGACGCCACCGCCCCGCCTCTCCCCAGGTATTCTTCTTCTCCTTCCTTTTACTTCTTTGTCTTCCTTTTTTCGGGTTGCCGAAGGGCCGGAAAGAGGCCAGCGGCCCCTGCCATGCCTTCCCCTTCTCCCCTCTTTCTCTGTGTACGTTGTGTAATACCCGGAAGAAATAGGTATACTTAATCGAATTGGATCTAGGACCCGATATCCGGATCCGTGAAGGAATCAATAAATGGGTGTTAAAATAAGATTATAATAAAAATTTTCAATTGGGTAAATAATTAAGTATTAGGGTCGGACCCACAGTTGGACCCACGAGGATCCAACTGAGGATCCGTTAGTTCGGGAAGACCCAGATCCATGCATATGCTGGATTGGGTATTGTGGGTCGTGGGGTTTTGACCCGGACCCGAGTACGAGTCTTAGTGAAAATAAGAACAAGAATCGTGCCTCAAGCACGATTCTTGCATTCAAGAACTCGAGAGGGTGAAAGGGGGGTTACGCAGAACGTAACCAACCCCTCTTTTCTCGGAAGGAGGAGGAAAGAGGGAGCTCGGCATAAAAGGGGGGGGAATCCCCTCAGTCAGGCTTTTAATTTCTCCCACTCAATCTCCCTCCCTCTCACGATTGGTGCGCACCTTGGAGGAAGGAGCCCTTCAACAACAGAGCTTCGACCATCCGCACCTGTCAAGGGTCTTGCGAGTGTCTCCCTACACGGCTGTAGGGGGGAAGAGCCATTAGCCTGCATCTCTTCGCGACGAAAGCCTCCAGCCACCGGAAAATCACCGTAAAAAGGTACGACTATTCTTGGATATGGGTGAGGGATCGAACATGGGTTCGATCTTGTATGAGGGTTTGAGGAGAGAGAGGTTATGGGAATAGAATTTCAGGTTATTACTAGTGTTTTTCTTTCAAGAAATCATGGGGGAAGGGGTGTTTAGGGGTAGTGATCTGGGTTGAGGAATAATGTCGGTCCAACCCTAAACCCTAAGATTCCCAAATTTGGCCGACATGGGATCGGTGAAGGGTGAAGACAGCCGGTTACGGCAGCCCAGTTCTTGCTTGGAATACCCCGGATTTGGGGGTTCTCTAGCTGGAAATCGATGAACATCGACTGGGTGTGTATGGGGTGTTTTGAACTAGAGATTTTGTTAAAACTCTTGTGCCCTGATTTGTAGTGGATTACGGTATACATAACATGATATTTTCTTTGGCTTATCTGAAATTGTTTGTTTTAGAAAATAACGTGGAATGGTAGTTTAAAATCAGGAAAACTCGATGATCTTGCGTGTGGATTTAGATCATGATTCTTGCTATGCACCTGAAAAAGGAAAACATGGTTGTGGGATTGAATCTTGTTATTGCTACATACATGAAATCTTGTTGTTTTTGAACTTAAGCATTGAATTCTTGAAATCAGAGAACCTATGGAAGATTATGGTTGTTGTTTCAATCTGTGTATCAAATTGTAGAAAAAAAAAAGTTCGGTGCAGGGACTGCACAAATTTTGTAACAAGCATAACAACAGCCTGACTCATTGGATACATTCACTGAGTACCGATGGTTGATGTTATCAGCATTATTTCTAAATGTTGTTACTGTTCCTCCATAATCGGTTGCTAAGGGTGTCGTTCTTTTGTTGTAAAGGCCATCAACCGTAAGGGAAACAGATTGTTTGTTTCTTTTCGCTCTTATTATGAAGGTGTGTGCAGTAACATGATCGGTGGATGGGCTGGATGATCCAATTTAGTTAGTCCAGCCAGCAGTCTAAGTAGTATGGACTATTTAGACAGTAGAACGAAAGGCCCGAGATTGGCAAGCCCAACCACTCCTTCCTAGTAGGTGCTGGGATTTACACAATTGCCGCTGAATGGATGAATGATAACATTTTATTTCATGATACTTAAATGTGAGCATGATTAGAATATTGTTGTTCGTGTTAATCATGAATGTTTGTTGAAACATGTGGAATGTTACATGGAAGCATGTATTGGTTAATGTCCTCATATGCATATATGGATCAATGTGGGTTTTAAAATGTGATATCATGCATGGATTGTTCTCATGAATTTATGAACGATGGATGAATGCATAAGAGGTAGGTGGTGTCACGGAGACACTTGTACATGGATGGTACATGCATATGATGAGATAACTCATGCACTTTGTTAAGAAAGTTGGTTTTGTTTCCACATTGACTGCATCACTTACACAACGTAAGATGGTATGGCACACTACTACACTGTTCACATGGTATTCGTGGGCGGGAGTCCCATACGAGTTCTCGCAGGGGTGTATGCGAGCTTTACACTTCACTTTTGCATAGGGTGTTGCAAAATTAAGAACTGAATTAAATAAAAACATAATAAAGAACAGTGTAACTTTTGATCTGAGGTCTTCCATCTGGAGAATGGAGATCTTAGAGTTTTCAGTCCTGGGGAGGCTGTGAGGATACAAAAACTCTGTGTGCGTGAATTTGGTCCTCAGAACCCGATATGAAAGTTCTTTCTCCTGGCCACGGTTTTAGGGAGAGTCTGTCACTTTACCCGGGAGTAGTGGTGTTAGTCAAAGTTGTGAGTTTGTTCGGTACCAAGGAAGAGGCACTTGTGGGCGTGGGGTGTCTCTTGTGTCCCCGACATTAGATGTGGAGGTCTAATGTTCCGAGGGTGACTCGGTTGAGGGCTATGTTGGAACCCAGTAATAAAATACAAATGGTGTGCTAAGCTACCCTAGGAACCTACTTGACCTCGGGGATTTTACCCGTTTGGTGTATCCGCGGGCGATGGAAATTAAAAAGGGAAACTTAAAGATGTATGCATTAAACAAGGGCATGCATATGAAAAGAAAAATCAAATTCAAAGGTAAGATAATAAGGAAGTCATACATTTTCCTTCTTTGCACTAGGTCATACATAATTTGAAATGATCTCTAGTTCATGATATGGTAAAGGGATGCAATTCATTTCTTAAAAGCATGTTGAAAGGTTTTGTTATTGCTATGTGTTATTGTTCTTTAGCTGGGAGTATAAACAATTTGTCACATAAATGCCTGGTCAGATTTTGCACGTTTGTTGTATCTGCACTCACTCAAATCAACATATGAAATCTTATTCATGTTCTTTGTCTCACCTGATTTCCTTGAAATAGCAGTGCTCAGAATTCTGTTCTGACCCTTCTACTTCATTGGTTTTACAGGAAATGGTGAGCAGTGAGGGATGGGCTGTTCACTGAGGATGGATGAGGGTCACAATTTGGTTAGACAGTTTCGGCAGTGGCAGGGTGGTGTTGTTTTTGTTGTTCTTGGCTCCATTGTTATCTTCAGTTCTTGTACTCTTTAGTTGTATAAAGCATGATAAGAACAATCTACTAAGATTTATAAATAAAGGATTGGTGTTACTACTCATGGATGGTAATTGTCAGTATATTTGTGGTGATGGGCTATCCAATGGAAAGTGGAACTGTGAGGACCCCAGATCCTTGGGAAGGTTTCTGCATAAAAAAAAAAAGGAGTTAGGGTCGTTACACGCTGGGAGGTCGACAGGAGGCCGATGGCCCCTTTCCGCGCCTCCCCTCTCTCTCCCTTTCTGATTTCGACAAGTAGAGACTTGTCCCCTGTCGCCTCCCTATTTTCGGCAGGCAGGGGCTTGCTCCCTGGCGCCTCTCTGTTTTCGGTAGGCAGGGGCGATGCCCCTGCTGCCCTTCTGCTCCGACAAGCAAGGGGCTCGCACTGCCTTCTTTCTGAGTCTATGTCACGCAAGGGGATCGCCCCTGCCTCCTTCCTGAGTTTATGTCAGGCAGAGGCCCCCCTGCCGCACCTCCCCCCCCCCCCCCTCTTTGTCTCTGAGCTGTCGGAAGGCTGGCAGCCCCTGCTATGCTCTTCCTCCCACTTTGTCGTTTTTGTTAGGCAAGGGCCTCGGCCCTTGCAATTCGATGTCAGCAGGGGCCTTGGCCCCCTGCCATTCGATGTCTGACAGGCAGGGGCCTCGGCTCCTGCCGTCCGCTATACTGTCAGGCAAGGGCCGAGGCCCCTAACATTTGAAGTCTGTCAGGCAGGGGCCTTGGCCCCTGCCGTCCGCTATACTGTCAGGCAAGGGCCGAGGCCCCTGACATTTGAAGTCTGTCAGGCTGGGGCCTTGGCCCCTACCGTTCGTTTAGTTCTGTCAGGCAGGGGCCTCAGCCTCTGCCATTCGAGGTTTGTCAGGCAAGGGCCGTTCATTATTCTCCGGTAAGCAGGGGCCTTGGGCCCCCCCCACTCGTCAGATTCGGTATGACAGGGGCCTCGGCCCCTGTCGCTCATACTCTCCGTCGGCAGGGCAGGCCCTACCATTGCTCCCTTCTTAGGGTTACCAGTAGTATGGCGGGCAGGGGCTACGCCTATATCCCTTCGCTAATGATTGATAGGCGGACAAGGGTTGTACCCTGTCCCTTTATGTTCTTTAGTATGGCTACAACATTATAAGTTTTCACACTTCCGCAGATTTGCGCGACGGATCCCGCTCGTGCCCCGTAACCCGTGTCCTATATCGCCTATAGTCGTACGCATGTGCGACGATGCAACCTTCCGAGGTAAAGAAAAGAGAGGAAGAAAGGAGGAAGAAGAAAAAGAAGAGGGTTCGCTTCTCTAACAGCCCTTGTTCCACCATCATTCTTCTCTATTTTCGATTTTTATCAAAGGTATGGGTCTTCTCTTTTGATTTCAAGTGAGAAATCGAATGCCGGTTCGATTTCATGTAATATTTTGGTTGGGAAATCTATGAAAAAAACGTGTAGAGTATGTGTTCTTAAAGATCCCATAGAGGATGACCCATGGATCATCCTCCATGGCTGTGTTTTTTTTGTATACTTTACCCTTTTTTTGAAATAAAAATTTTGTACTAGTATAACAGAATTTTTATTCTTGATGGGAGGGGTTCTTTTAAGAGCCCTTTACCTGTTATCGATTTCCAACAGAGGGTTTTGATATACGTTGTGTAAAAGCATGAAAGTATGCATTTGAAATCATGTTGTATACATATGTTTTTCAGAAAACATGTGTGTAATGGTGTACTTATTGAAACCATTGAATATATATGTATTGTTGAATAAGTATACACAAATAGGCTTAATGTTCATGTTAGATTCTTTTGAACACGCACATGATTTGATTTGTTTACGATCATACGTGAATGTGAGCATGTTCGAATGAGTCTGTTTGGGTCTTCAAAAAAAATTTGGGTGTTCAGTTATGCTTTTTAAATTTTTTCAAGACTTGTTAATTAAACTAAAGCTGGCTTGTTGTGTATAAAAGAGTGGGGTTTGGTTTCATATGCTCGGAATTGATACGATACGCATTAGCAATATACTATTTCGAGTGATTCCTAGTGCTCGTGTACACTGAAAAAGAACGTGCCTAGCCATGTGATTATTTTGCAGATTTTTGTTAAAGTACAGTGGACTTAATCTGATGAATGAAATACTTCTTATGCTTTAGTTTGATTTTAGCATGTTGGATATGAATGCATGCCTCTTAACATGTTATTGCAAAGTTTGTTTTGGTACAGGTGCATACACGATATGAATGTGTGCAGCCCTGAAATTCAATTTCTAGATCCGGGTTATGTTCATGTGTGTGGATGTTAACACATGTTATGAATGAAAAGTTTCATGTGCCTACATTTATGAGACATGTTTAATTATCGTGCATTTATGGATTGGTTTCAAGTGCATGTGCATACATGAAATCGTTGTGTGTTTAGCGTGTACAATCCTGCATAAATGTTCTCATGTACTTATGAATCATGAATGAATGCATGTGTATTAAGTGATTACATGAAAGCAAATTCAAATGGATGGTGAACACATGTATATGACTGTGGTAGCCCATGCACATTGTTAAATTGGTATGAATGAATGTGCATTTGGAATCATGTTGGTGTTAAAATATATATAATCATGCATATATATATAAACATATATATACATTGTACCCGATAAGGGGTATTTCTGTAATTCTACCCAATAAGGGCATTTCAGTCTTTTTACTTTTTTATTTTCCGTTTCTTTTTTCTTTTCCTACTTTTATTTTTCTTTTCGTGATTGTAAATGCATTGCATTGGGGGTCCCAACTAAGAGTCGTTGGACCCCCAACGGTCACAAATGTGACCGTTGGGGGCCCAACGTGTCCTTGTTGGGCCTCCCAATGCCCTCCATCTCTCACTCACTCTCTCACTCCTTTGCTTATAAATAGAGGGGTAATCCCCTATGTAACTTATGGCTTTTCAAGCCCTCATTCAATAAAGTTCATATATTTTTATGTATTGCCTCTTTAAAGGCTTCTTGTGTTGTCCCTTAGTGGACTATTTTTATATTCTCCATTGTGGGTTTGGGTTTGTCCATTCATTGGACCGTGTGAATGCATTAAGCATTCTTGTTATACCTTTCCGCATACTTTCCAGCAGTTGGTATCATTGCATATTGTTATGATTTTTGCATACGATGCATCGATGTTCGAAATGAATCATTACAGGCCTGGTGAGCCTCGAGCTTTGGTTTGTTCTTTTTTATATATTTTAAATGCATCGCAAAAATCACATTTATTTTTATTGCACTATATTGCATTATTTTATGTGTTTCCACGGGCAAGAGTCCCGTGATGGTTCTCGCAGGGGTAGATAAGAGCTTTTGTCTTTGTTTTTGCATGATGAATTGCAAAACTCAATAATTAGCTGTTAATAAAAAGATAATGAATAAGAACAGTGTAATATATGTTTTGATATCATCCATCGGAAGAATGAGAATCTTAGATATTCGATTTTGGGGGACCACGAGGATACAAAAACTCTGTGTGCTTTATTTTGACCCCTAAACCCGATATTGAGGTTCTTTCTCCTGACCACTGTTTTAGAAAGAGTCTGTCACTTTACCTGAGGGTGGTGTATTCGACACAGTTGTTGTTTTAGTATACAAAGAAAGTGGCACTTGTGGGCGTGGAGGGTCTCTATTGTCCCGACATTAGATGTGAAGGTCTAATGTTCCGAAGGTGATTCAGTTGAGGGCTAAGTTTAGAACCCAGTAATAAAATACAATTTGTGTACTAAATTACCCTGAAAAACCCACTTAACCTCCAAAAATTTTACTCGTTTGGTGTATCCGCGGGCAACGGTAATTAAAAAGAGGAACTTAAATTGTATGCATTTAATAGGGCATACATATGAAAAAGAAAACTCTAAGAAAGATAATAAAGTGTTCATGCATTGCACATAAATCATGCATATTCCTGCTATGCATTAGATCATACGCATTTTACATGTTTTCTTAATTATTACATGTTGGTGGATGCATGATGTTTAAGTTCTAATGCATGTTAAATGACTTGCTTACTTAAATTGTGACCCTGTTATTTGTTAAATGTTCCTTTATGCTTAATAAATGTTCTTTGTTGCATGAATGCTTACTTGAATTATGTAATTGTCATAATTGTATTCCTCTAAATTATTGCATGAAATCTTATATGTATTCTTTATGCTCATGTATTTCATTAGAAGGATTCGTACGTAGAATTCTTCGGATTTCTGACACCCTCTATTTGTGGTTTTTCGCAGCCGCAGGAGACCAGTGAAGCGACTAGCATTTGGTAGAGTTACGAGTGTCACATTTTTGCTGAACAGTTCATAGAGGAACAGTATGGCTCAGTCTTTTTATTTATTTACTTTTATGTCATTAAAATAACTCTGATATGTCTTTTGCAATTAATGTTAGATACCCTCTCTTTTATAATTAATAAATAATGAGTTGTTATGGTTTGAAATGATAAATGTAAGCTCTATTGTGGTTGATTGTTTTATCCAATTGAGAGTGGAACTGTAAAGGCCCCAGGTTTCTGAGAAAATTTTCGCAATTGATTTAAAAAAAAATCCACATTTTCAAGGGGTATGAGTTGGGGTCGTTACATTGGATGAAGACGAGCACAAATGTGTCAGCTTGACTGGTCATTTGACTACCAGGGTTGACCTAGAGCAAGGACAACAACCTTATTGTTTTTATTTATTCAGTATACAATAAGAAAGGCCCATGAGGATTTGAACTACCAGCTTCTGCTTCTGGTATGGTAGTAAACAACTCCCACTAAGGAAATGCTGAATCAAACATACACATGAACATATGTGTGCATGCATGTGGATCTCATGTTGAGAAACCCATCTGGAAAGAGCTCAGCTGTCAATAAACTTGGCTCATGCAGTCCACAGCTGTCAATGCATGTTTGAGAAGAATCATTGGCACCATGTTTTCATCCCAAACATATTGAGCAAGATGAATGATTCTGTAATCTGAAACGCATATGAGGTAACTCTCTCTCTCTCTCTCTCTCTCTCTCTCTCTCTCTCTCTCTCTCTCTCTCTCTCTGTGTATATATATATATATAGGGAGAGAGAGAGAGAGAGAAAGATATAGATATATATTAATTAATCAGAATGATACATGTTTCCAACTATTATGATGTAATCCTGCTTAAATGGCTTGTCTATTTTTCAAGCAAGAAATGAGAAATAAAGTTTTACTCCCATTTTAAGGACATGCTGAACCACAAAGAAATGCAATGACTGAACATAGGTTAAATTAGAGAGTTTAGCAGAAACACCACCAATTAAAGCAATAGGAAATGCAGTGACAGGATGAGTAGTGAGTACGGTATGTTTAAGCATTTAGGCACTAAAAACACACGAAACGAAAGCAGAGAAAATTTCCTTTTGTAGTGCTTTTTCTACATCAAATTTGGTTTGGCCATATTCCCTTTATGCGTTTTATTATGGATTTGTCATTTACCTTGGATTACTTAAGCCTCTTAAGTCTTTTTGCCTCATATATATGTACATGCATATATGTATTGTACACATTGGTACATGCATGTATGCATGTATATAAAACGTAATACATATGTAAATGCCTTGTGCATTATACATGCAATTATGCATGCGTATCAGTTTCCAGATTGAAAAAACATTGGAAAGGATGACTTTGGAAAAATTAGCTTGCTAAACAAATCTTTAGACTATAAATTTAGGTAATAGTCGTGACAATCATTAAGTCAGATAAAACCACAGACATTGAAGTATAATTGCAATCAAATTTCACACAAATAACTCTAATCTAAAAGGATTCTATGGCCTAATAAACTAAAAAATGGCAGTACAATTCAATAAGAAAGTCTCTGTACAATATAAATAAGAATTGTTGCTAAAACTGAAAGTACTCACATGTAGCAGCTCCAATCCATGGAAACAAAATTAATGGAAGCAGAATATATGATTTGATAGGTGGAAAACGCCTCCTAAACATCATTTGAAAAAAAACAAAGGAAGAGATGTTATCAATTGAAAAAAACACTGACTTCAAATGAAATGACATGATGTCTTAGAGGCCCTCAGTTGAACATAAATATTTACGTCAGAATATCATGACTTACCTGACAAACACATAATACAATTCATAAGCTTGCGTTATGCGGCAACTCAGCAACAAGCCAAAACCAAATGGTCCCTCAAACCATACTGGAAGTAGGAAATATAAATGTCACAAGATGCTTGACTGCATATAAACTTGAACACTCTGATCAGCACAAATGGTGCCCCTCAAGTGAAGATATTCCAGGATTGCACCACATAAAAAGAGAGAAATCCTACCTGCCCAAACATAGCATGATTGCCAAGAATGCCTGCGCTTAAATTTCAGATAGTTGATAGATACCTGAGTGTGTCAATGTAACTTTCAGTGAAAGAAGAGCTTGTTAAAATGTAATATATATAATAATATAATATTTATTTTTATTTCTTTTTCTTTTCTTTATTTATCTTTATTTTTATTTAGTTCATTTCGAACTAGAAATAGGAATCTAGTCAAGATCCCATTTGGACTTGACTAGATACATAGTCATTGGACCTAGTCCAACGGCTATAATTAGAGCTGTTGGACTAGGTCCAATGACTCTAAAGAAGAGCTCTTCCTTCTTCCTTTTCTTGTATATATAGGGGTGATCCCCTCCATTGTAACTCAATGCTTCTTAAGCATTTCTCATGAGAAATAAAGTTTATTATTTTTATTGTGTTCTTTCATTCATACTTTTTATAGGTTGTACTTGTAGTGTCTCCAATAGACACCCATTGTGAGCTTTTGTGCGTTTGTAGAAGATCACCATTTCATTACATGGTATCAAAGCCTTGAAACTTTTTTAGATCTTAGAGAATTTTCATCTCGTTTTTCATGCCTCATTAGCAAAGACTGATTCATCATCTTGTTCGTGATTCAAGTGCTCTTTTTTAAATAAGGCGTTTGGAGAAAATTTTGGCTACGCAAATTTGTGATTATGATCTTTCTCTTCTTTTCTTTTCTTCTCCCACCTATCTTTCTTTCTCTTCTCACCCTTGTAAAAGATGGAAGACAATGATAAAGTCACCATCATACCTATGAAATTAAATGACACCAACTAACCACATTTGGGGTAAAGGGTTGTGGGGTATAGTGGATGGTTTCGATTTGGAACCAAAATTAGTTCTCACAAAAATTGAGAATGACAAAGAAGTACCTCTCACGGAAGAAGAAGAGAATAAGGCCTTGGCGACCTATGAAAAAAAATGGAAAGAGTGGAGGATAGAGCACGCCAAAATTATGTCATGGCTAACTAATAATGTTAACATTAAGAAATGCTCCAGTCTAACCAAATTTGAGCATGCCGATAAAGCTTGGGAATACCTTAAAAATATGTATTTCCTTAAAGATATTGCACATGTGTGTAATTTGCAAGACAAAGTTTGAACGATGACTCAAAAAGACAAAACTATTATGAAATATTACAATGAGTTATCTAAACTTAGTGAAGAATTGGCTCTTCTTGAACCAAAATGGCATTGTTCCGAAGATATCGAGCTTCGCCAAAAGCAACTCGATATGGAACATTTTTATCAGTTTATAAATGGTTTAAGGCTGAAATTTGAATCAACCAAATTGGTTCCTTTACATCGTGAAAAAGTTCCCTCTATCATTGATACTACAGAGAAACTAACTATGAAGGAAAATAGACTTAGGAAGAATAATCCAAAACATGAAGATGATTTTGTTTTAGTTGTGTCTAGATAGGAAAATTATGGGAGTACTTATAAGCCGCCTCACTTTGAAAGACAAAATGGTGATTTTGACAAAATAAAAGTCATTTTCCATCATTGTCATGAGCCAAGACATTATAGGCCTCAATGTCTTAAGTTAAAAAAAAGAAAATAAAAGAAAGTCGTATATGTTGGATCGGAATCAAAAGATCAAGATATACCTGTATCTATGGCTCAATTAATGAAGATCCTTCAACCTCTTCTCAAAGGAGCATCCTCCTTAACTGAAGCCTCGACCGGAGCAGGTATTTCATCCTTCTCTGATCTCGGTAACTTTCCTTAGCTCCTTGACTCTGGTGTTTTTTTCATATGACCCCAAATATCAATAGTTTATCTGAGTATCTTAACAATAACTCAAGTGTGTCAAAAGTTTTCACAGTTGATAGTACATCTCTTGAAATAAAAGGAATATGAAATTTTGAAAAACTTCATAAATCCAAAAAATTCTTTATTCCAGAAGTTAGATATATTCCTAAACTAAATCTAAATCTTTCATTTGTTTCTCAAATATCTAATTATGGGTGTAATATCTCCTTTTTTTCTCATGGTTATTGGGTACATGATCGCCAATAAGGGAAGCTGATTGGGGAAGGTCATAAAGAATGAGGACTCTATTATATAGATTTTTTGGAATTGCCCAAGAATGCTTTCTGTTATAATGTTCAGAAACTAGAATTGGAGTTATGGTACAAAAGACTTGGTCATCCCCATATGTCTAAAATCAACATCTTCCAAGTTTAGAAAAATTTTGTAATTCTGAAGGTTTTACTTTTAAAGATTGTATTCTTGGCAAAATGAAAAGATTATCATTTCATGATAGAACTTTTGTTTATAGACCACTTAAGTTAATACATTTGGATGTTTGGGGTCCTGCACCGGTCATTTTAAAAGGTGAATATGCATAGTATGTAATTTTTGTCGATGACTTTTCTAGGCATACTTAGATTTACTTCCTTAAGCATAAATCTGAAGTTCTGTCACACTTTCAAACATTTCACAAAATGGCTAAAAATAAATTTCAAAATGATATTTTCATTTTCGCACTGATTCAGGAGAAGAATTTATGTCCAAAGAATTTAAAGACTATCTCAATTTACATGACATCACACATCAAAGATCTTGTCCATACACAACACAACAAAATGACCTAGCCGAACGTGAGCATCGACATATTATGAAAACCACTAGGACTTTATTAATAGCAAATCAAGTTCCAAAAGGTTTTTGGGAAGAAGTTGCCCTAACTGTTACCTATCTCATTAATCGAATGTCATCTTCTTGTTTGAAAAATATCACTCTAATTGAAAAACTTGTTAACTTATCTCTTAATTACTCTAGATTAAGGGTCTTTGGATGCAAATGTTTTATTTTCACCAACAAGAATGATAAACTCTCCCTCCATGTCATTCCTTATGAAAAAATGTATGCATCAAGAAATGTATCATTCTTGAAAAAAAAGAAAGTTTCTTTGAATTTAAAAAGCCCAAGGAAGTAACTGAATATTCTTTTTTGATAGATTTGACTTCAAAATCTAATGAATGTGATCATGAATACGATTTAGACAATGATCAAAATACTATTGATTTTAAACATAATGCTGATAATAAAGAGCAAACTCATAAGGACGTTAGTCTACAATATTCAAGACGTAGAGAATCCAATCTTCCATGTGCATTAGAAAAATACTCTAAAGTATAAACCAGAAGGTCATCCAAAATTTTTAGACCTGAAAAAATTGTCCTACGAATCTTTTTCACCCACATATAAGGTCGTTATTGCATTAATACAGTCATATGTAGAACCGTCATCCTATACTCAAGCCAAAAACCATACATAATGGATAGAAGCCATGAAGGCAGAACTGAAAGCATTAAAAAAGGCTAGCACTTGGAATATTCAAGATATTCCTCTAGGCATAAAACCTATAGGCTATCGGTGGGTTTACAAAATTAAAACCATTGAAAAGTATAAAGTCAGATTAGTAACCAAGGGATATGCCCAAGAATATGGTACCGACTACGAAGAAACTTTTGCTCCAGTTGCCCGAATGACCACTGTCAGGACTTTAATAGTTTTAGCCTCTATTAGAAAATGGCACATATTTCAAATGGACGTGAAAAATGTTTTTCTCAATAGAAATTTAGTTGAAGAAGTTTATATGGAAGCTCCACCTGGTATTAGTATCCCTAAGGGTAAAGCTCTCCACTTAGAAAAAGTTCTTTATGGTCTAAAACAGGCACCAAAAGCCTAGTATGGCAGGTTTAGTCATGTTATGCTTGATATTAGATTTCAATCTTGTTTGACTAACACTGCTTTATTTATTAAGAATTCTGATGCAAGGATTATTATTATTCTTCTCTATGTGGATGACATGATCATCACCGAAGGTAACAAAGAGGAAGTTGAAAACATTAAAAAGCTTCTTAAAACTCATTTTAAAATGATTAATTTAGGATTATTAAGATATTTCTTAGGAATTGAAGTTGCTTATTCTCCCCGTGGGTATTTGATATCTCAATCTAAATTTTATTTTGATATTGTTTCCAAGTTTAGAATTACAGATGATAAGAAAGTGGACAGTCCTGAAGTTGTCAATGTTAAAATGAGAATTGATGATAGAGAACCTTTTGATGATCTCATTCCTTACAGACAACTTATTGGAGCACTTTCATATCTTTCCATTACTAGACCAGATATAGCACACGTTGACGTTGTACACACACCTAGCCAGTTTCAGCATGCTCTCACTTCTGTTCACATAGGAGCAGTTTTGCATATTATCATATACATAAAGTCCCCTCTTTCACGAGGTATCTTCCTGTCTGCTTCATCCTCATTAGATTTAATTGCCTATATTGATGCTGACTGGGGAGGTGATCCCAATAATAGACATTCAACCACTGGTTTTTGTGTTTTCTTATATGAATCCTTAATTTTATGACGGTGCAAAAAGCAGCAAAAGGTATCTCTATCATCCACCAAAGCTGAATACTGAACCATGACGACCATGATAATTAAAATAGTTTGGATAAGACGTCTGCTAGCTGACATGAAAGATGAAGCAACACAAGCTTCACGAATGTGCTGTAACAATAAAAGTGTGATCTATATTGCCAGCAACCGAATATTTTATGAACGCACCAAACATATTGAGATGGACTGTCACTATATTAGAGAGGAATATCTACATGGCACCATTGATCTGTCATATGTTACATCGGAATATCAATTAGCGGACTTCTTCACCAAACCTTTCGTTTTTCCTAGATTTCACCTTCTCTTAAACAAATTTTCACTCATTGTACAGTAAGGTTGAGGGGGAGTGTTAAAATGTAATATATATATATATATAGTATATAATAGTAATATAATAATATAATATTTATTTTTATTTCTTTTTTATTTTCTTTCTTTATCTTTATTTTTATCTAGTTCATTTCGAAGTAGAAATAGGAATCTAATCAAGATCGCATTTGGACTTGACTTTATATATATAGAATTAGAGTTGTTGGAGTAGGTCCAATGACTCTAAAGAAGAGTTCTTCTTCCCTCTTCATTTTCTTGTATATATAGGGGGTGATCCCCTCCATTGTAACTCAATGCTTCTTAAGCATTTCCCATGAGAAATAAAGTTTATTATTCTTATTGTGTTCTTTCATTTATATCCTTTTGTGGGTTGTAGTTGTAGTGTCTCCAATAGACACCCATTGTGAGCTTTTGTGCGTTAGTGGAAGATCATCATTTCATTATAGAGCTAATAATCCAAGAATATAGTAAGCATACCAGTAAGGAAAATAAAAGATTGTAGCTTGCCAATATTTGAATTATCAGAGAACATAAGGTGTTCGCTTTCAATTTTGGAACACTGCAAATTATAAACGGGAAGATGGCACGAACAAGAAGCCTAACAAACAAAAAACCCACAATTAGTAAATTGGTACATGATCATGTTAGCTGACAGCTGCAAAATTGACGAAAGTTCAGCATGCTTGCTCATTCAAACTGATTGGAAATAAACGAACAATAAAGAAAAGAAGAGTCAGATCTTGCATAAAACTTTCTCAGCATCGGTCCATTTTTTAATGATAAACTTTCGAAGCTTACAAAGACAAGCTCTTAGCCCCATCGTCTTCCTCGAATGTTTTTATCACATCCGTTGCGATAATGTGTGAAAATGTATGTACTTTGAAGGCAAAGATTTCCTTAACAGAGGGAACGTAGTAAAAAGGTGAAAGATATTGTTACAATTTTGAAGATCACCAGTGCTCCTTCACTTCTCGAGTTTGAACAAATTGCCTGTACAATTATGTCTATAGCATCGTTTGAAAGGGGAAGATAAATTAGGACCCCCTGCTCAGAACATTTCAGTTAAAGAGTAGAAAGTTGCGTACGTGATCATGGCGAGGGCGGCGATGAAGATGGCGACGCAGTCGCTGGGGCACCCTCCCTGGACGGCACAGTCGTCCCCCATCGGATCGGATCGGACGTTGATCGGCCGCTACGTCGTCAGAAGCGACGGATCGGATCGAACGCAGAGGCCGTCGCTGGGTCCAGATGGTGACAGGACGAAGCAGCTGCGATAGAAATAAGAAGAAGATGACGATCTGTTGCTCTTCTTCATTGGGGAGAAGGAAGAGGAAGCAGAAACGGCAACACTAGGAAAAGCACTAAGACTGCTTTTTCCCCTTTTCCCACTTTTTTTAATCTTTTGGACACACTCTCTTCCCCCGAATGCGCAGGGAAAACTGCGTACGGTGCACTTATTAAATCTTTCCCAACCCCCAATTTTCGGCCGTTCCGATACTGGACGGAATTCGAATTCCGTTTGGTTAGCCAAAACTACAACTGATTATAATCAAACAGTGCCAATATGGTTTTGCTTTTCTGCTACCAAATCAGACATATTCGAATCCGTTTACAAGTAACAAAACAAAAAAGTGGATCGGCTATGTTCACCATCTAAATCTGAATTAGAATTCAAATATGCACATCTTATTAGTTGAATATGATATTGGCTACATCCGACCCCCGAATCCAAACAGTTTACATCCTTGGTTCAATAGGTCCTCAGGGCGCAAACGGATCAGATATGAATGAGAATTTATCCAAATCTGAGTCTGGAGAATTTTTTGCTTAAAATCAGAATCTCAGCCTAGTGTTGAATAAGATCTAGCCGTGTGGGGTTAAATATGGACCTGATGAAAAAAAGATGAAAGTAGTTGTTAGGATCTGTGGCCATAAACGGCATGATCCTCTCATTTAGGAAGGATTAATTTTTCTTTAATGAGAGGATCCTGGACCGTTGAAAGGGCCATCTCAATGGTCTAGTATCCCATGCATGCATGAGAGGTCGGCCCACCTTGCAGAGGCTATGACTACTACCATCCTTGGAGATCACGAGCGTAACGGCGTGCTCCTCTTCGATCCGTTCTCTTCCGATCATGAGACGACTGCGATCTATCAAAGGTATTAGAGCCTACGTGTCGTCGTTGTGTTGTGCTACCCGCCGTCGCTCCACTGCTCTACTAATCAAATTCATTTGCTCTGGTGCAGGTACACAAAGTGTTAAATAAAATTAAGGAGATCGGTGAACGGATCCAGCCGTCCAAGGCTCGGATCTCTCAATCAAGGTATAGATTTGCCGATCAAGGGCCAGATATGGCCGATCTACCGATCAAAGGGCAGATCCGGCGAGTTTGTGTGCATAACCCTTCGGGTGAGATGCAGAGTCACCGACAGAAGGTTGACCGCCCTCTTTACCAATCTCTCATAAGACAGACGAGCAACCCTCCTCTATCGGCAAAGAGCATGAACAAATATAGAAGAAAAAAATATAAGGATAAGAGGGAGAGGGCAGCGCCACCCGATGCGGCTCTCCCTTTCTGTTTTGATCTCAAGAAGAGAAAGAAGAAGAAGCAGAGGGTCAAAACCCTGTGCTCTCTCTCTCTCTCTCTCTCTCTCTCTGATGGTTGTTGTGGGTGCAGCAGAGGGCATCAAGACCCTCCGGTGGAGGGGCGTGAACCCTCCTTGCTGCCGCCCTAGTTGCGGGCTGTGGTCTGCTTCCAAGCCCTCTGATCGAAAGAAAAGAGATAGAGGGTGAGAGAGAAACCAGAAACAGAGGAAGAGGGGAGGATAGAAAGTGACATAGAGGACATCGATCGAGAGTGAAAAAGAGGACATATCCTCGATGAAGGCCCAGAGATACTTGAGGAAAGGTTGGAGAGCATTTCTGGTTAACGTAACTCTAACAGATTCAGCAACAACATCGATCGAGAGTTTGGATGCAGTTCTAGAGTTTAGTATCGAGTTACTGCTGTGATATCTAAAGCACTCTAAAAGATGGCAGATGGCATCAGTAGAGCTCGAAGAATTGAAAAATCAGTTTTAAGAGCTAATAGATTATGGTTTTAAGGAGCAGTTTCAGGAGCTAATAGATTAAGGTTTTATCAAAGTGTATCAATTTAGAGAGCACTTGTGTTATTTGTAAAAAAAAAAGATAAATCATTATGTTTATGCATTAATTATAGGTTATTCTAGCATACTACAATTAAGAATAAGTATCTGACCAAAAAACCAAAGTATTCTCAAAGATTGATCTAAAAACCGAATATTATTAACTTAAAAATAAAGATAATGATATTTCAAAATCAGCTTTTGGAACAAAGTACGGGCATTGTGAGTTCATAGTTATGTCTTTTGATCTCACAAATATACCAGCAGCTTTCATGGATTTGATGAATAAAATATTTAGACTTTTTGTAGACTCCTTTATAACCATTTTCATAAATGATATATTGATATATTCTAAAAGTATGAAGAAACACCGTCAGCACTTGAGGATTGTTTTAAGAATTCTATGAGAAAAATGATTTTATGTTAAATTGTCGAAGTATGAATTCTAACTTAAAGAAGTCATGTTCTTGAGACACGTTATCTCAAAGGATGAAGTGTTTGTGGATCCCTTCAAGGTAATGATCTCGTATATAAATTATAGATTTAAATTCTTGACTTAAATTGTTGAATTAGAACTTTATAAATAGATTTCAGTATCATAATAGGTGGAAGCAGATTTGGAATAGAAGCAACCAAAAAATGTTTCTGGCATTCAAAGGTTTTTTTATCTTGTTAGATATTATAAAAAATTTATTCAGGATTTCTCTCGTATTGCATCACCAATGACTAAGTTATTAAGAAAATGGGTCAAGTTTGAATGAGATAATAAATACGAAGAAAGTATTCAGACATTAAAAAATAAGCTTACCATTATTCCAGTACTCACCTTGTGATGTGATAACACGATATAGACTCGGTATGCACCAATCCACGATCCAAGCTCCAAACGGATCTTGACACTCGTGGAAGCTTATGCAACATGAGTCCAAACAGGACTTTGGGAAAATAGAATTTCAGAACCTAAACACTCTGCTTCAATAGATGCGGTATAAATAAAAGTTGTGTGCGACTCACACAGCTTTCCAACAAATCCGAAAACATGGGATTCGGATAAGAGGTGTTCGTTCCATAGACTCTGGACTGGGACGGACAGACACATCTATGGTAGACTTCTAGACTTCGTAAATAGTCTATTTGTAGGGGTTTTTGACCCCTCAGATGGTGGATTTTGCGAAAAACCACCAACTGAGAAAACGTAGGTTAGATATAGACTTTTTCAACGAACTAATATTTGGATTTTTCTGAGTTTTTTGCGAGTCTCGATGAATTTTTAAATTCTAGAAATGGTATGAGATATTATCAAATGAATTAAAATTTCCACTACTCGATAACATTAAAAGACTAATATTTTTGAGATACTTAAACGAAGACTCAGTTAAGACTCTGAACATGAAAGTTTTAGATCTAGGTTCTAGCTTTCCACATAATCAAACAAAACAATTTTTCATGCAGGAAACCTCCAGATAATGGAAAAATACCGAACACCACTAGGAGTGTTCTGAACCAAACTGGTGACACTGGATTCCTATCAGACCAAGACTTTGACAATACTTTTCAATAACTCAAGCAGTCGATTCACGAAATGATCTAAACTACAAAGTTGTAGATAATCATCTTAGTTTTCTGAGAAGCTAAATAACACTCAAAATCGATTAGTATTGAGGCTGATACAACCATTTCTTTGGAGTCGTCTCTGACAACTTGTAACAAAAACCTTGTTATATGATAAAAATAACACAAATGAAAGACAAGTGAACCAGGGAATATGATTTTCGGATGAAGATGACAATGGATGTCGCTGGGAAGCAGCCAACACTGCGAAGAATACTCTCGACTGTAGCTTGAATCAGCAGCCAACATGAACCACAAACGTTGCTCAACCACAAAGTCGATCTTGGCAAGTTCACCTTCACGCCCAAGAAGAAACAACTTTTCTTCACTCACAAGATCTCTCCACCGAATTTTCAGCCACACGAAAATACGTTTTTTCACAAAGAGAAGCAACTCCCCTCCCCCTTGGTCGACCTCCACTAATAAAGATTCTGGAGCATGGGGAAGAGCCACATTAAACAGGCAAATGGTCTTCCCAAGCCATGCTCTAAAAAAAGGATTTTGACTGGACTATTTTTTGCTAAGGCTATTAAGGAACCAACACCCATATTTGATTTAGGCTAGTCAAGGTTGGATTTTGAATAAGGTCGAAGATGGTCCACTCCTAAATGGCGCCAACTAGGGCCCTCCTTAGAAACGGATCTTGATCGAGATCCAAATGTACAACGAACTGGATCTTGCACAAAATATATTAGAAAATGCAAATGCAAAAAAAAAATAAAAGCTACTTGCATTCCCCATGCACCCTCTAATACCACAAAAAGATCATACAAGGCACCAAAACTATCCGGATTCGTAGAATTTGGCTCCTAAAAAAAATAAAAAAAGATTACAAATAAAAACATATTTAACATGATTTCTCACATGCCAAAATGGAATCGAATAATAAAAATACAATCTCTGAGAAAGATACAAAATATCTCAGATATTGTAGCATGATAATAAAAATGGGTCTAGGTTGGCAGAGATCCAATTGGACCCTAATAGTTCTACACGATTGGATCTACCTTGGATCGCTACCTGGATTGAATCTTGGGAATTAAATTTGGATCCAATTCGTCTTTAAAGCTTGGATCTTCAGGATGCTCTGCATCATTCCTTTCTGGGTCGAAAGGCTTCATCCTCGGAGTTTGTTTCTGCTCAAATGTCACTCCATAATCTCTGCACATATTCAAAATATAATCAACGCAAAATTTGTTCAACGCAAATCAAAGAGAACTAAACAAGGCAGAAAATTCTATATAAGAATGACAAGAATATTTGATGCAATGTAATGCAATATGTTCTATAAAATGCAATTCAGATAAATTTAAACAGCACAATGAAATTGAATCTCAAAAGTATCTAAGACATTGTATTTAGTAATCTTACCTTGCATCAACATGCTATAGATAATAACAAAATTTGGTTCAATAATGGATAACAATTGGTTATTTATCATGCAATTCAAAATGTCAATTTTTGTACTAAGATTTTGATAATCACAAGATAAGTCACAAGCAATACAATGTAACAATAGACCAAATTTACCGTCTGAATTTGTCAAAGAGACAAAATCAACATTATCTATTAAACCATGATGGGCATAAACAAGTTTTGGGGTTTTAATGCCTTATCGCATCACGACTAAAATGAGTCTCTAAATTCAACTCCGCAGAAGGAGTTTCAACATGTAAGCGCTCATTGACACACATGTCTTGTTGATTCTCATCAATAAAATCCACCTTTTTGATAGTTGACTCGACAATGGATATACTAATGAGACTTGTCGGAACAATGTTGACAATCATGTTAGACGCAATGCGGGGGTAAACCGTAATATCCATGGGTTCACTATGAGAGTTTTTAAAAATGTTGGGTTCAATGACAAGGATGTCCACGGACTCACTAAGGCTTGGATTGAGCTTTTCAATTTCAACATCAACCTTGAAAATAGGAGTATAATTGACATGCATGAAGTCATCAACAACATCTTCACATGCAAGTGTCTCTTTATCTTTGATGCTTTCACTAACTTCTTCGAAGAGAGGATTTTCAAAGATGAAGTTGTCATCGACCAAGCTTAGACAACCTTCGAAGTTCTCCATGAATAAAGGGTTGTCAAAAATGATGTGAGATCATTCTTCATGATCTTCTATGTCAGAAAGTGAAGAAAGGTTAGACAATTCTTCGAACTCTCTAACAAGAATGGGTTCTTCATTCATTTGTTCAAAAATTGGATCAGGAATTACTGCACTTATAGGAACATCCTCAAATACAGGTGAGGACTCCTTCACGATTTCCTCATTAACTTCAATGATAGGATCACTACCAACTTCGGGAGAAGGATCCGCTAGGGAATCCTTTGCGACAACATGAGATTTCAATAAATCCGGAGGTTTATTCCTGACGATGAACATGATGGGTCTCTTGATTTGAGATGCAGTGATCTTAAAAGACTCATGAGGAGAAATGGGGATGACAGAAGAAGATGGAGGAACCATAACAGGAATGGTGGATTGGACCACGGATAATGAAATGGAAGACAAAGGAGGCAAATCTTTTAAATGAAGCAACTTGATCTTTCTACCCTCAAAAGTGAAGGAATAGACATTGGACTTACCATGATGTATGACATTTTGGTCATATTGCCAAGGTCTTCTGAGAATAAGATGACTCACATCCATAGGGAGCACATCGCACCAGACTTGATCAAAGTAGGTATTTCCAATAGAAAACTTGATCAAACATTGTTGGTCGATATGAACATCGATGTTTTTTTGGAGCCAAGACATCTAATAGGGATGGGGATGAGTCTTACAACTCAAACCTAACTTGATAATGGCTTCGAATAAAATCATGTTCTCACAACAACCAGAGTCTATGATAAATCTGCATACTTTCCCATTGATGGTACAAGCAGACTCAAAGATGTGAGTTCTTAGCCATCGGTCATTTGTTTCTTATCGTAAGGCTAAACAAATCTGCCTAGAAATGAGTGTTTTGCCTCTATAAGGTAGTAACATTTATTCCACTACTCTTCTTCAGGATTTTCCTCAAAATCTTCTTGTTCTTCATCATAAATAGGATTGGATTCTAGATCCAATCTCGAATCATCCTGAATTTGTGATCCTTCAATGAAGAAGGTCTTGCCATGACACTATGTGGACTTATGATCGTGTTTCCCATAAATATAGCACTTAATGGGGGTGCTAAAACTCGAGGTCTTAGCCTGGTTTTTCACCAGGCCTTTATGGCTCGTAACCCTAGGTGGGTTTGAAGCATTACGGTGACGGTAGGGTGGGTCGACCTTTCCACTTGGGACTAATGAGGCCCGCACTGGGGGTCTAGTAGTCTGACTAGATTTTGCCAAGGTCTTTCGCTGAGTAGACCATTCTCATTGACGCGCTTTCTGATGAGCCTCAGACACAATCCAACATTCAACAAAGTTAAGCATATCCTATAATTGGATGTTCAAACCTCCAATATATTTTGATACTAACTGTTCCTCACTTTCATGGATATCATTTTGTATAATGAGATCATGAAAATCTTTGGTGTATTGATCCATCAAACGAGTTCCTTGCTTAAGGCTTTGGTATTTCTGATGAAGTTCTCGGTGATAGTTCAAAGGAAAGAATTAAGCACGGAGTTTCTGCTCCCAACGCTCAATCGAGGCACATCCCTGATGTCAGCGTGTTTGCTTGAGCTGACGCCACCAGGCTGCAACTTGACCCTTTAATTTAAGGGAGATTAATCCCACACGTCGATTCTCAGGGACTTCTTCAGGAGTTCCAATTCTCTTGAATTCTAGGATATGAAAACTCAAGCCCAAATCCCGATGGAATCTCATAGGCTATAGATTATTTCTTCTATCTAGACTTCGTCGATGTGACTTAAAGTCTTCATCGGAATGATAAGAATGAGTTTCATGAGTTCCTCGAAAACTGTGTGGACTCTGCTCAACTCGTTGATCGTTAAATCTAGCATTTTCGACCACTTGATGAGTTAAATCTTCAACTCGGTGATTAGCCTCAATGAGTTGTCTTTGCAAATCTCGTACCTCATAACAATGATCACGTTCATTGTTTCCTCTATTAAAGTTATTTTGACCTTGACTGCCCATTCGACCTGCCATGGTTAATGATACCTAAAAAAATTGGCCTCCCCACAATACTGAGAATTGTGTCAGATTGAAAAATCCAGCAATCATTGTTCTGATACCAAAATGATATGATAACACGATGTGGACTCAGTATTCACTGATTCATGATCCAAGATCCAAACGAATCTTGACACGCGCAGAAGCTTATACGATAAATGAGTCCAAACAGGACTCTGAGAAAATAGAATTTTGGGACTCGAACACTCTACTTCAATAGATACGATCCAAATAAAAGTTGTGCATGACTTACACATCTTTTCAACGAATCTAAAAACATGGGATTCAGATCAGAGGTGTCTATTCCACAGACTCGGGACTGGGACGACCACACATGTCTATGGTAGACTTTTAGACTCTGTAGACAGTCTGTTCGTAGGGTTTTTGACCCCTCAAATAGTAGATTTTGCAAAAATCATATCCAGACCTTTCTAACGAACTAATATTTGGATTTTTCTAAGTTTTCTACGAGTCACTATGAATTTTTAAATTCTGGAAATGGTATGAGATATTATCAAATGAATTAAAATTTCCACTACTCGACAATAGTAAAAGACTGATATTTTTTAGACACTTAAACGAAGATTCAGTTAAGACTCTAAACATGAAAGTTTTAGATCTAAGTTCTAGCTTTCTACAAAATCAAACAAAATAATTTTTCATGTAGGAAATCTCCAGATAATGGAAAAATATCGAACACCACTAGGAGTGTTCTAAACCAAACTGGTGACAGTGGATTCTTGTCAGAGCAAGACTTTGAAAACACTTTTTAAAGATACAAATGATCAATTCACGAAATGGTCTCAACTACAAAGTTATAGATAATTGTCTTAGGTTTCCGAAAAGTTAAAGAAAACCTAAAACCAATCAGTATCAAGGCCAATACAATCATTTCTTTGGAGTCATCTCTGACAACTCATAACAAAAAACCTCATTTCTTAGTAGAAACTGAATTCGGAACTTCCACAAAAATACAGGAAATACTTTGAGTAACACAATCAATTTGGAACATAAAAACCTCTAAACATGCATTAAAAATCATTAAGTGACTTGTCACAAATTACAAGCAATAGATAACGAAGGAAACAAAACATATATGATAAAAATTACACAAATGAAAGACAAGTGAACCAGGGAATATGATTTTCGGATGAAGATAACAATGGATGTCGCTGAGAAGCACCCAATACTGAGAAGAATACTCTCAACTGTAGCTTGAATCAGAAGCCAACACAAACCACAAGCGTTGCTCACCCACAAGGTCGATCTTGGCAAGATCATCTTCATGCCCAAGAAGAAACAACTTTTCTTCACTCACAAGATCTCTCCACCGAATTTTCAGCCACACCAAAATACATTTTTTCACAAAGAGAAGCATTCCCCTCCCCCTTGATCGACCTCCACTTATAAAGGCTCTGAAGCATGGGGAAGAGCCACATTAAAGAGACAAATGGTCTTCCCAAGCCATGGTCTAAAAAAAGGATTTTGACTGGACCATTTTTGGCTAAGGCTATTAAGGGACCAACAACCATATTTGACTTGGGCTAGTCAAGGCTAGATTTTGAATGAGGTTTAAGATGGTTCACTCCTAAATGGCGCCAAATAGGCCCCCTCTTGGAAACGGATCTTGATCCAGATCCAAATATGCAGTGAAATGGATCCTGCACAAAATGCATTAGAAAATGTAAATATGGAAAAAATAAAAATTGTCGACATTCTCCATACACCCTTTAGTACCACAAAAAGATCCTACAAGGCACTAGAACTCTCTGGATCTCTAGAATTTGGCTCCTAAAAAAATAAAATAAAAAATTATAAATAAAAATATATTTAGCGTGACTCCTCATATGCCAAAATAGAACCGAATAATAAAAATACAATCTCTGAGAAAGATACAAAACATCTCAGATATTATAGCATGATATCCAATTAGACCCTGATAGTCCTGCACAATTGAATCTGCCATGGATCGCATCCTGGATTGGATCTTGGGAACTGAAGTTGGATCCGATTTGCCTTCAAAGCTCTGATCTTCAGGATGCTCTGCATCACCTTGCCTTCGGTTTATGGATGATTTGTTGTTTATACTGGCGCATCAGGAACATGTCTCGGTTGTGTGCTGATGCAATATATGAAAGTTATTGCTTACACATCGAGAAAATTAAAGATTCACTAATAAAAATTTTCAAACCACAATCTACGGCTAGCAGCGGTAATTTTTGCCTTAAAAGTATGGCAACATTATTTATATGGAGAGAAACTTGAAGTCTTTAGTGATCACAAGAGCCTCATATATCGATTTTCTCGAAATAAGTTGAACATGAGGCATTGGCACTGGTTGTGGTTCATTAAAGATTATAATTTCACCCTTTCCTACCATCCGGCGAAGGCGAACATTATTGTTAATGTTTTCAGCTTAAGACTACAGGTTCCTTAGCCAACCTTGTAAGAAATAGTTGGAAGTTTGTAAAAGATTTCTTCAACTGAAAACCATTCATAACTGAACAATGAAGGATTAAACTGGCCAATTTAATGGTTCACCCAGAGATCCTCACTATAATAGTTGTCAAGCAAAGCAAAGACCCTTACTACGTAAAGTTGAAAGAGAGGGCTCAGCTGAAAGATCATACATCTTTTCATCTCAAGAAAAACAATAATATATGGATGAAGAATAGAATTTGCGTCGGATCTGACCTTAAACTAAGGAATGAAATTTTGCAAAAAGCTTATAAAAGCATATATACCATCCACTTAGAAGACACAAAAATGTTTAAAGATTTACAAAAGAATTATTGGTGGAACAATATAAAGAGGGACGTAGCAAGTTATATTTTAAAGTGTTTAACTTGTCAGCAAATAAAGATAGAGCATCAATGACCTAGCAGAGTAATGTAGAAGATTGAGATACTATAGTGAAAATAGGAGGATATTGATGAAGCACAATAAAGGCTACATCTTCATATTCAAATGCATGCATTTTTATAGCTTTTCACATAATTGCACATGCTTAGTACTAGAAATTACACAACAAAGAATTGAGGTCAAAATTATATTTTGGGTTTTAGAACATAATTTTGGATTTTGATTTCAACAGAGGATCCAATTGGTCCAACCCATGACCCAAGAACCAAATTTATCTGGATTGTATCCATGGTGCAATGTAGATTGGATATGAGACCCATAAAGTCAACACTTTTCGAAATTCAAATTTTCAAATTTCCTTTTTGCATTTGGCTGAGGTGGCAAGCACTACTTGCCAAATTCTTTTAAGCATACACAAGAAAGGAAAGAGGAGGGGAACGGGGCAAGAATTTCAAAATCACCTCCCCCTATGATTTGAATTGTATTTAAAAAAAATGAAAGGAAGCAAATTTCTTTTCTTGCTTGCTCTTTCTTTTCCCTTCCATACATGAGATTGAAGGGGTAATTGGTGGACCAGATCCACCAAAATCGCCCCTCTTGGAGAAAGCCTCCAAGGAAAGAGGAAAGAGCCATTCTCCTATTGCAAAAATCATTTTTTCTTGTGCAGCTTCCCTCCTCCTCCTCTATTCCAGGCTGAGTATCAGCCCTCTTCATTGAACCTCATGTTTTTTACCCCTTCTTTTCTCTTCCTGAACCCTCTTCTACATCCAAGGCGAAGTCGAAGAAGCAGGCTGGCCTAAACCCTCCAACGCTGCACGCGGAACCCGCCATTGAGGTAAGAATTGTCACCTTGTATCCACATTCCATTGTCTACAATTTTTGACAACCCTATGTAGCCTCAAAAACCTTTAAAAAATATTTATTGACTAGAAAAGGTTGCCCTCGACATTCTGTGATTTTTTTTTAGAAGAAACACATTCCAGATCAGATCGAAATCACCTAAATATGAAATATGGTTTTTGGATCTGCATCAGGCCTATTTGGTCAGAAACAACTAGGTTTAGGTAGTTACCAATCTTTGATCGACATGATTTTTGGATATATTACAGAAGACACATTCAGCAAGTTTGTGTTAAATTTTGGCATGATTTCATCCACCGAATCTTGAGTTATAAAATCTGGAAGTCGAGGGGCATCCCTGAAGCCTAGCGTAGTCAAGATATGTGATATTGTGTAGCATGTAGTTCCTTCAATTTTTCAAGTTTTCTGATTTTTTTTCTTTTGTATTGAAGCTCTGTGTGTCTACTTTGTACTCTGATTTTTTTGGGATTTTTTTTATACTAGAGCATGGAGTTTTAGATGTCAAAAACCGATCAGTCGGATCCTGTTAGGAATCTAACCGACTAGCACTATTGACGTCATTTTATGCTCATTTTTTGGTCAAATCGAGCCAAGTTTGGGGTTGTAGTTCGCTGACAAACACTTGAACCTATAGTTAAAATTTCACAGCCACTACTATTCAGAGCAGTCGGTGGCAAAGATTTTAACAGACCAATTTTTTGGGTCTGTTGCAGGACAACATATATTCAATTAGGCTCAGTGCGCGGGCTTGGGTAATGGTTGGTCTGGGTCCACTTTAGTCATTTTCTTTAATTTTTTTCCTGTTTCCAAATAGTTTTGGATTGTCTAGTGTTTGTCCTAACATTGGTGTAATTTAGTCAATCATTTAAATAGGTCTGGTTTTCATAGTCGTTTAGCTGACCTGACCCAATCGACTAGCGTAGGAAAGGGCAGAATCATCTTTTCGCTTGAGTATAAGTTCAAAGTGGACCCTAGCAACAGTTTGGAGGTCTGCACATGTCTGTCACAATAGACCATATTCTAGTTTTTGTCAAAAAATTAGACTTGGCTTGCTTGTAAGATCAGTGCAATCGGCTAGGCCTGAGTCTAGTCGTTAGTGCAGTCTAGTGGACATGTTAGACTAGACCGTGTGCATAGTCATAGTCGATCATCGTAGGATGCATTTAGTTTTTTGAGTTATCTAGGTCTGCATTTTTTGTGTCATAGCTTGCAATTAGGTCTGCATTTAGCATATAAGGCCTATATTAGGTTTGGTCATACTAACTCTTGTACAAGCAAATTTCTTTTCTTTGTGTTTTGAAGGTGAAGGTAGGTTTCTCGCGTACATCACTGTGACAAGGACATCGAGTGGCTGATCTCATTTGCTTTCGTTTTTTATTTTTATTTCATTTAGTTAAGTAGGGCTTTAGGTCAATCTTTAAATCGAGTTGTATTAATTTTTAATTTTTGCTCAACACTTGTAATAGACTTGGTGCTCTATTACTTTTGTATATATTTTTTATTTTAAGGCAATAACGAAGTCTGAATTGAGTGAAATACGTAGTATTACTTTGTTCCTTGTGGATTCGACCCGGACTTCACCACTTTCATATGTGAACCGGTTATTGAAATTTGGTGTATAGTTTACACTGATATTTTATCAAAAAATTTATTTTAAAATATATTCCAAAACAAAATCACACCAAATTTTTGAAGTCGTTGCCGGAAAATGATGCTTAAGGCTAGGTATTTACTTTATTGCCTAGTGTTTGTTCACATATATTTAGGATTGCTAGTTTGCTTTCGTTCATTATTTATGGTTGCTAGTTTAATTTTTTAATTTATATTAGGATTGCTAATTTGCTTTCGTAAATTAACTAGGATTGTTAGAACCACGCTTGTGTGTTAACCCTAGAGATATCTTACTTTTACTACTCGGTCCACCTAATTAAGGTACCCAACTTATGTGATCGAGCATCTAATTTGCTTATTGTTAAGATAACTCTATTGTTGCAAGTGTGTGATTGACTATTTATTTGCTTTTGTTATAATTGCATGCTTCATGGTGTGGATTGATCATGATTGCGTGCTAGGGTAGGTAGAAAACCAATTCTAAGATGTTTGTTATATCGGGTCTAACCATGGTATGTACAAGAGCGATGCTCCCAAGACCTCCAGCTCCAAACTGCACTTCCCAATCCGAAGCATTTGTTTAGGAGCAGCTCTCCATGAGATAGAGCAATGGGTGAGGAGGTCCCAATATGCCCACTTAGGGAGTACTTCATTCCTAATGAGTATACCCCAGCCTCTTACATCATAAGAACGGATATAGGGGCAAACACTTTTGAAATCAAGACCAGCATTATTCAAATGCTTCCATCTTTTTATGGCCTTAGTAATGAGGATCCTTATCGCCACCTTGATGAATTCTTAGAAATTTGCTCGACTGTGCGAATTCAAAAATTTGGCGATGATGCCTTAAAACTCATGCACTTTTCCTTCTCTTTGAAAGATAAGGTGAAGCATTGGTTGAAGTCCATTGACTTAATTCGAAATACCACATGAGAGCAACTTCAAAAATAATTTCTTAAAAAGTATTTTTCCATTGGTAAATGAATTAGTACAAGAAAGCAGTCATTAACTTCTTGCAGCGGGAAGTAGAGCAATTCCATGAAACATGGGAAATGCTCATGGACCTCTTGAGAAGATACCCTCACCACCAAGTAACTAAACGAAAATTGGTGCAATATTTTTATAACAGTCTTACTGAGAAGAATCGTCAGATGGTGGATGTTGCTTGTGGGGACACATTCATGCTCAAGAACGAAGACGAAGCATGGTTGCTTTTCAAAATATTGAGCAATAACTGTATGCACCATGCTTCATCTTTAAGGTTTGAAAGAACCACCTTTGATTCAAGTGGTCCTAAAAAGGGAGGTATTCTTAAAGTTGGGTCCAACCAAAAGTTGCAAATCAAGGTGGACCAGTTGGCCAAAAAAGTGGACCAACTCTTAGTCGACCCAACTACTGTGAGTCAAGTGTGTGAGCGTTGTGCTAGCTCTGCACACTATATAACAAACTGTCTAACGGCACCTCACTATCCTGAGCTTGTCCTGGAGCAAGTGAATGTTGCCTAAGGTTTCGCCAGACCAGTGCATGATCCATATGCACCTACTTATAATTTGGGTTGGCGAACTCACCCCAATTTTGGGTAGAGAAATCCATAAAATACCCCAACTTCAAACCATAATCAAGGGAGACCTAGTGGGTTTGCCAATTTTCAAAGACCAGTGCCTCAGAACTCCCCTCTATTAAGGAAGAATCCCCAGCAAGAGACTTCAATGTGTCAGTTTTTTTAGGAGAAGCTTTTGTAGACATTCACTGATATAAAGGCCAACCTCAATTCTCATACCCAATCAACCTCAAAACTTGAGGTACATATGGGGCAATTGGCGGAGGCCTTAAGCAGAAGGAGTGAGGGGGCATTGCCTAGCCAACCTCTGGTCAACCCTAGAGGCAAGGAACTGGCCGAGCCTGGCTTACATTTCATAAAGTCTCATCATGAGGAAGTCAAGGCAGTCTTAACCTTATATTCTGGTAAAGAGCACAAGAAGGATGTTACTCAGAGAACGGATGCTCGTACATCCACACCCTCTCTGTCACCACCGAAAAACCATTTAGAGGAAAAGGGAGAAAATTTACAAGAAGAACCTTCTACTTCCTATGGTCCCCTTGTCCCCTTTTCTTAAGCCCTTGAAAGTTCTAGAGCTTTCGGCAAATAAGGGATAAAGATGCAAGAAATGCTTGAATTATTCAAGCAAGTCTACATTAACTTTCCCCTGTCAAATGCCATCAAGCAAGTGCTTGCATATGCAAAGTTCCTTAAAGAACTTTGTACACAGAAAAGAAAATCAAGATCTCTGCCCAAGAATATCTTCTTGACTAAGCAAATGAGCTCAGTGCTTCACCTAAACTCAAGGATCCTAGGGCACCGATCATCTCTTATATTATAGGAAACATAACCATCGAACGTGCTTTGCTCAATCTTGAGGCCAGTGTAAATATCTTGTCGGGTTTTTTGTATGATACTTTTTGGATTGGGGACATAAAACATACCTCAATCACCTTACAATTGGGCGACAGGTCTACCAACCAAGATCCCTCGTGGGATATTAGAGGATATGATAGTCAAGGTCGAGGATTTTTATTTTCCCATTGATTTTATTGTTTTAGATATGGAAGACACTGATGTTGTCTGCCATGCCCCCATTATTTTGAGCAGACCATTCTTGGTTGCTGCCAATGCTTGTATTAATTGTCGTACTAAGGCAATGGATATATCATTTGGTAATAAGAAGATACGATTAAACATCTTCGATGTTGCTATGAGACTAGCGGATAATGATGAATGTTTCTATGTGGATGGCATTGATCCTCAATGAGAGCAATCCAATCCACCACAGGAGTTGGAGTTTGATGATGAGTATGATGATGTTATGAATGTTGTTCTGAATTATCCTAGCACTTTGTTTCAAGGCTAAATATTTGAACCCTTCCTGACTTAGCTGAAGCCTCTGCCAAACTCTCCATTCATAGCCCACCAATGCTTGAGCTAAAGCCTCTACCGACTTTTCTTAAGTATGCATTTCTAGGCAAAGACCAAACTTTACCAGTTATAATTGCCACAGACCTTACTGATGAACAAGAAAATCAACTTATTGAGGTCTTGCGACAATACAAATCGACAATAGGTTGGTCAGTGGTGGACCTCAAAGGGATTGACTTATCATTTTGCATACACTGGATTATTATGGAAGAGGATATCAAACCCTATAGGGAGATGCAAAGGAGGTTAAATCCTAATATGAAGGAGGTAGTCAAGAAGGAGGTGGTCAAGTGGTTGGATGTTGGTATCATTTACCCCATCTCTGACAGCTAATGGGTAAGCCCAACTCAGGTAGTACCTAAGAAGTCTGGGCTCACTGTGGTAAAAAATGAGAAGGGACAAGTGTTCTCACACGCACCACTATGGAGTGACGAGTCTGTATAGACTATAGAAACCTAAACAAGGCAACGATAAATGATCACTTTCCTTTACCGTTCATCGATCAAATTTTGGAGAGACTCACATGGCAAAGCTACTTTTGTTTTCTTGATGAATATTATGGGTATAACCACATAGTTGTTTGCCCTGAGGACAAGGAGAAAACAACATTCACATATCCATATGGCACTTTCGTATTCATGTGTATGCTGTTTGGGCTATGCAATGCCCCGGCTACTTTTCAGAGGTGCTTGATGGTCATCTTCTCTAACATGATGGATGATGTGTTGGAGATCTTTATAGATGACTTTTTTATTTATGGCTCATCATTCGAGAATTGTCTCCATAAGCTTCAAAAAGTTCTTCAAAATGTGTGGAGACTAATCTTGTTCTCAACTGGGAGAAGAGTCATTTCATGGTCCAACAGGGTATAGTTCTGGGACACATTGTGTCCAAAAAGAAGATCGAGGTGGACAAGGCAAACATGGAAACCATTGTCAAGTTAACATCTCCTCAGTCTGTCAGGAAGATTTAGTCCTTCTTAAGAAATGTTGGCTTTTACCGATGGTTCATAAAAGATTTCAGTCAAATATCTAGATTGTTGTGTAATTTACTAGCAAAGGATCAACCTTTTCATTTTAATGATGAATGCATTAAGGCTTTCCACACTATCAAGGAACCCTTAATTAGTGCCCTAATCTTGAGGTATTCGGACTAGACGCGACTTTTTGAGATCATGTGTGACACATTAGACTATACGATGAATGTTATTCTAGGGCAAAGGGATGATAAAAAGCCCTATGTGATATACTACGCAAGCAAAATCCTTTCTGATGCATAATTGAATTACACTACAACAGAAAAGGAAATGCTCACAGTAGTCTTTGTCCTGGAGAAGTTCAGATCATATCTACTTGGGTCGAAGGTGGTTGTCTATTCGGATCATGCTGAAATCAGATATTTGTTGGGCAAGAAAGACACCAAACCCAGACTCATCCAGTGGGTTTTGCTACAACAAGAGTTTGATCTCGAAATTCAAGATAAGAGTGGAAAATCTAATGTAGTAGCCAATCATTTGTAAGACTGGTTGTAGAGACATCTAATAACCAACTTCAGATAAATGAGTCTTTCCCAGACAAGCAAATTATGACAGTTCGACATCTACCATGGTTCGCTAATATTGTTAACTATCTGGTAACCAGAAAACTTTCTGAGCATTGGAATAAGATCGAAAGGGACAAATTTCATGCTCAGGTAAAGTATTATTTTTGGGAAGACCCAGAATTGTTCTGATATTGTGTGAATCAAATGATCAGAAGGTGTATCTCCGAGGATGAAATAGAAAGTATCCTCAAGTTTTGCCATACTCTAGCATGTGGAGGCCATTTCTCGAGTAAAAAGACTATAGCCAAAGTCTTGCAGCCTGGATTCTTCTTGCCAACATTTCACAGAGATGCTCACAAATTTTGAAGACGTTGCATCTGATGCCAACAAATGGGGAACATGTCTCAGCAGAACATGATGCCCCATACCACCATTCTTGTGGTTGAGATACCTGATGTTTGAGGGATCGATTTCATGGGTCCTTTTCTACCTTCATTTGGCTATATATATATATATATATATATTAATAGCCCTTGATTATGTCTCCAAGTGGGTTGAGGCAGTGCCTATGCGCATAAACAACCATAAAGTGGTGCTTAAGTTCATTAAGCATAACATCTTTAGTCAATTTGGTGTCTCTTTGGCATTGATAAGTGATAGGGGAAAGCATTTAAAAAATGTACGAGTAGCTTCTCTTTTGAGAAAATATTCCATAATACATAAGATTGCAACCCCCTATTGCCCTCAAACCAATGGACAGGTTGAAATGTCCAACAGGGAGCTTAGACGCATATTGGAAAAAATTGTTAGGCCGGATCACAAGGATTGGTCTCAACGCCTTGATGATGCCTTTTGGGCCTACAAAACTGCATTTAAGACTCCTATTGACTTTGGGAATGCATGTCACTTGTCTATTGAATTGGAGCATAGGGCCTATTGGGCAATCAAAAGCTTAAATTTTGATTTAGTCCATGCTAGCAAGGAACGACGTTTGCAACTTAGTGAGCTCGAAGAATTACAAAATGATGCATATGACAGTGCTCAAACCTATAAGGCCTAAACCAAAGCTTTTCATGACAAACACATTTTGAAAATGGGTAGAAAGTTTGGTTGTTCAATTCACGTTCGCAACTCTTCCTTGGAAAACTGCACCCTAGATGGAGTGGCCCCTTCATTGTGCATGAAGTATTTCACTCATGGGGTCGTGAGTCTAAAAGACCCAAAAATAGGAAGCATTTTTATGATTAACGGGCAAAAGTTAAAGTCGTATATCTTTGATCTCCCGACTGAGCATGACCATGAGTATATTGATCTCATGGACGATGAAAGATGAATATAGATCCGTCTGGCTAAAGACACAATACTTTGCGCTTTTTAGGAGCCAACCCATATGGTTTTTGAGAAATTTAGAAAATTGTTGTTGTAAAATAAGGACATGATGCTTTCCTCATAGGACTAACCTATGTTTTTGAATTGTTCATGAATTTACAGTTACACATGGTGCATAGCAAGACAAAATACAGGTGATATCTCTCCTATTTTATTATCTTCAGTTTATGCATCGTTGTATATTTCATAACATGACATATCATTGGGCATCCATAGCATATCACTGAGGGCAATGGAATGTAGGCATGGGGGAAGGTGCATTTTCGAAAATAATATGCTTGTTTATGCATGTCTTACTTAAATAAAATGTATAGGTAAGAAACACGTATGTAAATTAGATTTAATTTATGTTACGGGCTTAAGCATGTTAGATAGTATGTTTATCTCTTATATGATACTTTTGGATGAATTCAGTCAAGATATTATATGTAGGCATACATGTATGAGACTGCATGCATGACAATGTTAAAGTAGGGATAAATGTCTCAAAAAGGCATTGAAATGAGATATACGGAGCACCATAAAAAAATGTGCTTAGTCAGTAAGCTCTAGTGATCCAAATGATGAAAGTAGCTCGATCGTTACACCCTATAAGGTGTGATGGTTCATGCAAAAAACAAAAATAAGGAGAAACTAGAACTTCATGTCTAGTTAGTATTTGTGACCTACATGATTTGAGTAAGTCTGAGGGGTGTTTAGCACTTGGTACCCTAAGGTCGCCGGATCTGGGAGCCACTGGCCCAAAACTTGCTATATGGACCATGTAGACGGCATAAGAAACACTCACATTGCACAAGGCATGAAAGAAAATACAAAAAACACAAGTAATAAATTTTGAGGTGTGATCAGTTGACATGGAAGTACATAATCATGAGATCATATTTGGAATTACTTAGGCATTTGAATGCACTGTAGTTTTCATTACCATATGATACCCATAGATCTTAGCGAAAGGAATTTGAGAGTGTTGTAGAGGAGACTAAATGTCACAACTAACATGTTCTGATGATACATAACTTAATGTCTAAGAAAAATACATGTCATATTGCCTACATATTTTGAGGAAGCATAAATATATGACATAAATGTTTGTGGGGATCATCACTGGAACCCCTCATGAGACCTTACTCATCCATAAAGGTAACCTGGGGGTTTAAATGGCTTGTTGCATATGCTAAATGCAACTATGATTCCTATGAAAGTGAGTTAGGATAGTTAGCATGTAAAATATTTATATATTTGTTTTGTTTCTCTTTTGCAAAGCATAAGCACGAGGTCTAGACAATACATTGCTCGAGGATGAGCAAAGTTCTAGGCATTGGGGCATTTGATGGAGCATGATAAGAGCTACATCTTCATATTCAAATGCATGCATTTTTACAATTTTTTGATATAATTGTCCATGCTTAGTACTAGAAATAGCACAACAGAGAATTGAGGTCAAAATTTTACTTTTTGGTTTTTGAGCATAATTTGGGATTTGGATCTTAACAGGAGATCCAATTGGTCTAACCCATCACCCATACCCAAATTTATCTGTATTGGATCAAAGGTGCAATGTGGATTGGATATGAGATTCATAAAGTCAACACTTTCAGAAAATTCAAATTTTCAAATTTCCTTTTTGCATTTGGCTAATGTGGCAAGTACTACTTGCCAAATTCTTTGAAGCATACACAAGAAAGGAAAGAGAAGGAGGGGAAGGTGGCAAGAATTCTAAAATCTCCTCCTTCCTTCTTCATCTCATACTCAAGAAAGGAAAGAAAGAAGGAAGGGGGCGAGTTTCTCAAAACCACCCCCTATGATTTGAATTGTATTTAAAAAAAAATGAAAGGAAGCAAATTTCTTTTCTTGCTTCCTCTCTCTTTACCCTTCCATGCATGAGATTGATGGGGTAATTGGTGGACCAGATCCACCAAAATCGCCTCTTCTGGAGAAAGCCTCCAAGGAAAGAGCCATTCTTCTATTGCAAAAATTGTTTTTTTCTGTGCAGTTTCCCTCCACCTCTATTCCAGGTTGAGTACCAGCCCTCTTCATTGAACCTCGTGTTTCTTACCCCTTCTTTTCTCTTTCGCAACCCACTTCTACATTCGAGGCAAAGTTAAAGGAGATGGCTGGCCCAAACCCTCCAACGTTGCACGCGGAACCCACCATTGAGGTAAGAATCATCACCTTGTATCCACATTTCATTGTCTGTAATTTTTGACAACCTTACGTAGCCTTAAAAACCTTAAAAAAAAAATTTGACTAGAGAAGGCTGTCCTCGACATTCTGTGATTTTTTAGAGAATAAACACATTCCAGATCATATCAGAATCACCTAAATACAAAATCTAGTTTCTGGATCTGCATCAGGCCTATTCGGTCAAAAACAGCCAGGTTCAGGTAGTTTTCGATCTTCGATTGACATGATTTTTTGATATATTGCAGAAGAAACATTCAACAAGTCTGTGTTAAATTTGGGCATGATTTAATCCATGAGATATTAAGTTACAAAATCTGGAAGTCAAAGGGCATCCCTAACGTCTAGCGTAGTCAAGATGCTCAGGATCTTGGCAACTTCTCCATTCCTTTTCATGAGATGAATCGTGACTTCATGCGCAAGATTCAAAAGAAAGATATTCGAGAGGCTTTGAAGAAAATGAAATCAAGAAGGGCACTTGGCCCAGATAGTATACCTACCTAGGCTTGAAAATGCTTGGGTGATAAAGGTTTACAATGGTTGAAAAATCTTTTTAACAAGATTTGGCGGACAAATAAGATGCCTAATGAGGAGAGGAAGAGTCCTTTGGTGCCTCTATATAAGAATAAGTGTGATATATAAGATTGCACAAACTATCGTCGTATAAAACTCATGAGTCATACTATGAAACTTTGGGAGAGGGTGATTGAGTCTAGGTTGAAGAAGGTTGTTTTGATATCGAAGAATCAATTTGGTTTTATGCCTGGAAGATCAACTATATAAAGCTATCCATCTTCTTAGACAACTTATTGAGAGAAATAGAGAGAGGAACAAAGATTTGCATATGGTTTTGATTGATTTGGAGAAGGCATACGATAGAGTACCTAGGGACGTTCTCTGGTGGACAATGATGAAGAAAGGTATTTCTCTTAAGTACATTAGTATAATTAAAGATATGTATGAGGGAGCAATAACCAATGTTTGTACTTGTGGAGGGGTGACAACCAATTTTCTTATAACGGTTGGGTTACATCAAGGATCTGCTTTAAGCCTTTTCCTATTTGCTATAGTGATGGACGAGCTTACGAGATCAATTCAAGAAAATGTGTCGTGGTGTATGTTGTTTGCTGATGATATTGTTTTGATTGATGAGTCTAGAGCTGGGGTTAATGCTAAGTTAGAATTATGGAGACAGACATTAGAAGCAAGAGGTTTTAAGTTGAGTAAGAGTAAGACAGAATATATGGAATGCCAGTTTAGCAAGCAACAAAGTAGTGATGTGAGTGTAGTGAAGCTTGGTGAGCAAGAAATATCGGTGGATAACTATTTCAAATATTTGGGATCTATCATTCAAAAGTATAGAAAAAATGATGGAGATGTAAATCATAGGATAAAAGTTGGGTGGATGAAATGGAAAAGTGCAACTGGAGTGTTGTGCGATCGTGGAATGCCATTGCGATTGAAGGAAAAGTTTTATAGGACAACAATTAGGGCCGCTTTACTATATGGTACAAAATGTTGGGATGCCAAGAGGCATCATATTCAAAAAATGAGTGTAGCTGAGATATGTATGCTTCAATGGATGTATGGAAATACAATAAAAGATAAGATTCAAAACGAGAAGATACGTAAGAAGGTAGGCATTGCATTGATTGAAAATAATATGAGAGAGAATCATTTACGGTGGTTTGGACATATTCGGCAAAGGCCTAATGATGCCCCAATTAGAAGGATGGAGAAATGGGAAAATATATTAGTTAAAAGAGGTTGGGGTAGGCCTAAGAAGACTTCGATGGAGATGATAGGAAAAGATGTGAATGCTTTGAACCTCACCGACGGCATGACATTGGATAGAAATGATTGGAGGAGAAGGATTCATGTGGAAGACCCAGAATGATTTTCTTTTTTGGGTCATATCACTGACTCCAATTATTTTGGGATGAAGGCGTAATTGTTGTTGTTGTGTTGTTGAAAAGCAATTCTATTAAAATAAAAATTACATAACAAGGATATAACTTTTTTGAAATTACAAAAAAGAGGTTCAAAACTTCTAAAACTATAAAAAAGACATAATTAAAGTTTTAGAAAATAATACTAGTACACTAATTTTAACTTGATCTTAGTACTATCTTTTTTAAGGTTGAAAATGGCAAATCGAGTAATTATAATTGAACTCTCTAAATCGAGAAGCTCAATGACACGAACTTTATGATGTGTCAACACAAGATGGACTACCTACTGATTCACGACAAAACACTATATGTTTTGAATAAAAATAAACCAATCCTCTCAGATAAAGCTAGTGAAGATGATAAAAAGATTCTAGCCAAGTTTATTGAGGATGACTTACTGGTCAAAACTATTCTCCTCACATTCATACAAGATGACCTTAATCGTGTTTTTAGGATTATGAATTTGCAAAAACTATTATGGAAACACTGAAAAAGAAGTGTGATACAACTTCTAAGTCTCGTCTCTAGCTACTTCTAGAGTAGTATAACTCTTGCAAGATGAATGAATCAGATGATGTGGTGGAACATATTAATCACATGCTAATTATGGCCAAAGATCTGGTTATAGCAGGAGATATCATTCACGACCACATGTAGATATCCACTATGTTGTTCAACCTTCCTCTATCGTGGAGAATGATAGCTATCATTATGAGACTGAATCACAAAAAGCTAACTCTAGCCGAACTTCCTCAACAACTTGCCGTAGAGTAGAAGCATATGAATACAGATAAGAAGAGTGAGGCAATGATGATCCAGCCCGCAAGCTCTAGACCTTCAACATCTTGAGGAATATGTAAAAGTCAGATGAGACAATATTTTTTCATTTAATTAATGTGTAATGCAATTAATTTGTGCATGGTTTTTTAAAATGGGTGGTAGGTGAAACGACATTTCCTTTATATATGAATGACACGTCACATAAGTTTAAGAGTGTCACTTAGCTTTGCATTGTGATTAAGGAACAGACAAACCGGCGATTCCTTTAGAACGATGTGTTTGTGAAACGAACATATAACCTGCTTCATCGTAAAGGGGGTATCCATATTGAGGAAGGAGGCATCGATAGCTACATGGCCAACGATGTCGATGAAGAAGATGACGACAGCTAGATGGTTAGCGATGGCAATAAAGGAGATGATCATAGCTACACAACTAGCGATGACGATTCAAGCATATATTTTTTAAACCTCGTAACTAGTTTTTACAATATTTGCCTCTTTTATGGCGTATATTTGATTTGTGTTGTGTATTGTAGAAAGCAATTTCAATGTCGTTTACTGAATATTTTGCTCATGTCAGTGGAACATCCACAAAAAAAGGTGGACGAAAATGCTGCAAAGAGCTCCAACAAAACATCAATTGGCTGTAAGATGAATTTGCAGAAGGGAACACTATCAATAATTTTGTACATGTGAAACCACTATCAATTATATATTTACGTATGTCATAGGTATATATGTTAACAAGTTCGTATTTGTTGCAAACAGAGTATATCTGATTTCGTCATGTATATTAAAAGCAACACAATAAACAATACTTGACGCATCATCACCCCTTATTTCATGGTATATCAGTACTCTTATTTATTTATTTTCTTTTTTGATTTACTCTTATTGCTTCATGTTTTAACTTTACTATTATCACTCTTTCACTCAACAGACTTACGTTTGCCGAAAGCCATACACCATTGGATTTCAAGATGCACTACCATGCTGGGTTAACGATGATCACTGCAGAGACTTTTGGTCAAGTGACGTTGTAAGTGAACAAAACTCGTGTCCAAGGTTTAGGCCTAACATTTCTAACACGATTTGTCTATCGATTTCTAATATATTGTATCATTTTGCAGATATTGATTCTTACACTCTGGCAAATTGCTGAGCATTGGGTCTTATACGTGATGCATTTATAGGAAAAACAACCATGGTGTTACAACTCATTGAACTTTCACATTGGTGTATAATGTGACGTTATGCATTTGGTAAGTTTTTGTCTATAAGTGTATCATATCTTTTACGGTGACCCAAATTTTACTACATTCTGCATTAACCACAAGAGGGATTCCTAAAAGATGTTTTGGGTGTCGACATTGGTGAGTGAAGCTTGCTCTGTGTAGACCATGCTCCTTTACAAAGTAATGGCATCGATTGTGGTGTATTCGTAATAAAGTATATTGAAATAATATACAATGGATGAGAACCTAATTTTGATGTTGTATGCTCTTTATTATTCTCTGTTATTGGAGACTCAATTTATATATTGGTGTCACATTACATTTTTGTTGCAATATGATATACTGGGATTCCGCACCAAACTATGCCGAAAATTGACTGAGTTTCTAAATACGAAAGAGAAAAAGAATCAGTCGGCAAGAGTACTTATAAGGCAACGAACGACGCGACCCCCCCCAGAACTAATATGATATACAAAGATTTCTAACAGATTTTGTAGATTGTGTATACCAAATTTTGTGTACAAATTTTGTAAGATTGTGTATAAATTCTGTAAATCTCTCTGGGTTGAAATAAAATTTCAATTTTACTAAACACACAAATAAGTTGGACTCTTATTTGTCACCTCTATAGATGACTACTCTCTGTACATGTATCTCTACTTACTATTTGAGAAATCGGAAGTCTTTCAGGCCATTAGTGTGGTTTCTAAAAGAAGAAGGCATTATTTCTCATTATACCATGCATATGTTGGCTCTGACATAGACATCATTTTGCAAATAGTATTTGTCTTATCGTGATCTGCTTTTGCAAAGTTTGTCTATGTGAACGAATTGTTGTAATGTTCTCCTTTTATAAATGAAAATCGCAAAAGAGATTAGCGATGTATAAGGTGAACAAAACCTTGTAATGTTCACCCTTCATTAATAAAAATTGTAAAAGCGATTAGAGTTGTGTATTGTTCAAAAAGCGTTGTAATGCTCACTCTCTGTAAATGAAAATCGTAAAGCGATTATCGTTGTGTACAGTAAACAAAGGCTTGTAATGTTCGCCCTTCGTAAATAAAAATCCTATAAGCGATTAAACACGTGTACTGTTCAGAAATCGTTGTAATGCTCACCATCCACAAATGAAAATTGTAAAGCGATTGCCATTGTGTACAGTGAATAAAGCCTTGTAATATTCACCCTTCGTAAATGAAAACCCTATAAGCAATTAGCGTTGTGTAATACCAAAATTTGTATATAAATTTTGTAATATTGTATACAAATTATGTAAATCTCTCTGGGTTGAATAAAAATTTCAATTTTACTAAATACGCGAATAAGTTGGACTCTTATTTGTCACCTCTATAGATGACTACTCTCTCTACATGTATCTCTACTTACAATTAGAGAAATCTGAAGTATTTAAGGTCATTAGTGTGGTTTCTAAAAGAAGAATGCATTATGCCTCATTATACCATGCATATGTTGGCTTCGACATAGACGTCATTTTGCAAATGGTATTTGTCCTATTGTGATTTGCTTTTTGTAAAGTTTGTCTATGTGAACATTGACCGTGCACTTTTATAACATTTTGTACTCATGCAAAAACTTTCATAAGCGGTTTAGGGTTTAGGTTTTAGGATTTAGTGTTTAGGTTTTAGGATTTAGGGTTTAGATAGTAGGGTTTAGGTTTTTGGGTTTAGGGTTTAGGGTTTAGGTAGTAGGGTTTATGGTTTATGATTTAGTATTTATGGTTTATGGTTTTGGGTTTACGGTTTATAGTGTAGGGTTTAGGGTGTAAGGTTTAGGATTTATGGTTTTGGGTTTTGGGTTTAGATAGTATGGATTTAGTGTTTAGGTAGTAGGGTGTAATGTTTAGGGTTTAGGGTTTCAGGTGTAGGATTTATAATTAGGGTTTAGGGTTTAGTGTATAGGGTTTTAGGTTTTAAGAATCTACCGTGACAACGATATATGTTTGTTTATCTTTGTGAACGATAGCGATATATAATATCGTGATTTGACGAGCTTCATGTTTTAGGTTTTTAGGTTTTTGGTTTAGGTGTTTGGGTTTAATGTTTAGGGTGACGCGTTTTGTCTATGTTAACGATATATCTTATCATAATTTACAACTTCATGCCGATTTAAGTCATAGTTGCAAACCGATTTCGCTACAACGATTTGTCCTATCGTGATTTGTTTTGACGAGCTTTGACTAAGTTAACAATTTTTCTATCGTGATTTACACAATGACATATAAAAGACGAAAAAGAGTTTGAAAAACAAATCCACACAAGATGTGCTATCGTGATTTGACTGATACGTCTTATCATGTTGATTAGTTTTTTAAAAACTAGATGAAATGACATTATTTAATTTAATTAATATGCAATGTAATTTATTTGCTCACGCTTTTTGAAAACTGACATTAATTTTTTTAAAAACTGACGGTCTATGAAACGCTGTTTCCTTTATATATGAATAACGCATCACACAAGTTTTGGTTGGTGTGGCTAAGCTTTGCTTTGTGAACAAAGAACAAACAAATCGATGTTTCCTTTATAAACGATGTGTTCGTGAATCAAACATATAACATGCTTCATCGCAAAGGGAGTATCGATATCAAATAAGGAGATGAGGAAGGAGAAGACAATAACTACACGACCAGTGATGGCGAATCAGGCGTATATTGTCTTAACATCGTGTCGATTTTCTTTAAAATTTGTCTCTTTTATGGTGTTTATGTGATTTGTGTTGTATATTGCATAACAAAATTTCAATATCGTTTTTTGAATATTATGCTATTGTCAGTGGAACTCCAAGATAACGTCAAATGGATGCAAGACGAATATGCAGAAGGGAACACTATTAGTAATTTTGTACGTATGAAACCACTATTAGTTTTATATTTATGTATGCCATAGGTATGTATGTTAACATGTTCAGATTTGTTGCAAACAGACTATATACGATTTCATCAAGTATATTCAAAGCAACGCAACAATCAATACTAGACGCATTGTCAACCCTTATTTCATGGTATATCAATTCTATTTTATATTTATTTTGTTTTTTTATTTACCCCTGTTGCTTCGTGTTTTAACATTACTATTGTCACTGTTTCGCTCAACAAAGTATCATTCGTCCATTGCCATACTCCATTAAATTTCAAGATAGATTACCATACTAGTGTAACGATGATCATTGTAGAGACTTTTGGTCAAGTGAAAAGGTAAGTGAATAAACCTCTTGTATAAGGTTTAGACATAACAGTCCTAACACGATTTGTCCTATCAATTTGCAGATATTTATTCAAATACTCTGGCAAACAGAAGCGCATTGGATCTTATACGTGATGGATTTACATGAAAAACAACTATGACACTACAATTCATAAGAGTTACACAATGGTGTATGTCGTGACATTTTACATTTCATAAGTTTTCATTTATAAGGATATCGTATTTTGTACAATGTCTAAGAATTTACTTTTTTCTGCATTAACCACATGTGAGATTCGTCAAAGATGCTTTGAGTGTTGACATTGGTGAGTGGATCTTTCGCTCAGCACATGATGCTCCTTTGTAATAAAGTATGTTAAAGCAATATACAATGAATGAGAACCTGATTTTCACGATATATGTTGTTTATTACCTTTTATTATTGAGGACTCAATGTATATATTGGTGTCACATTACATTTTTGTTGCAGGTTGATATGCCTGTATGACGCTGACCAATGATCAAATCTGAGAATGTTTTGTAACACAAGGAAGGAACGAGAATGCGACAATGTGTTGTAACACAAGCTAAAAATCAAGGTGAGAAGCTCGACTCGAGATGACGGCAAAGGCTGCAACTCCGCTGACAAAATTTGCATCATCAAAGGGAGCTTCTGTTACAACAGATGGTGCAAAAGTTTAATGCTTAGGGCAAAAAACAGAACGTTTGGACTTTGAAGAGTTAACATTATCTTCGACTTTCTAGATGAAGAACTTTTTTTGTCTTTTTCTCAAACCATTGTTTTTCTTTTTTTTTGAATGAAGGACATTTTTATTATTTTCTTGAACTATCGTTTGGCGAAAATAACAAGAAAAGGTACTTAAGTCTTTGCAATCACATCATACTCCGATGCTAAGTGATGCCGACACACACGGAAATACGAGCCCCCATGTGCTTATATACTTGATGCTCATTGAGACCCCCAAACACCCACTATGGCTAACTGCCAGCTTCGGCGCCGAGAACACACACCACCCTTTCCAGTACCACGATTAGCTTGCCTGGCTTTAGTGCCAGTAGTCCTCGGAACAAAGAACTCCGACCCGTCTCCGGCAAGGGTTGGACCATCAAATGCCCCCCAGCCATTATCCATTATCCATTATCCGTCATCCTCGGCCTCTCAACGCCCCCCAAAATTAATCTGACCACAATAACTGCAAACCACACGTGCAGTACCACTCCCTCCCCGAGAGAAAGAGAGACTTCTGTGTGTGTGCTGCTGCTGCTATATTGTTGCCCATCTTTGATGTACAAAAGCAAATCACCATGCTCTCTCTTAGCAGCAGTAGCAAATCCGAGGAAGCTTCGTATCAGAGGATCTCGGACGTCCTCCAACCATGGCAGAGATCATTCCAGTTCTGGGTAAGAGCGACAGACATCTATGTCGGATACAAGGTAAACACCTCTCTCTCTCTATCCCTGTCTAAAGTTAACGAGGCTTGTTTTAATTCCATATGTTTGTCGATTAGGCGTGCCAGTTTCGGGTGAGGTTCGTGAAGGACAAGAACAAACAAGAGGAGATGTGGGACAGGCAGCACGAACTCGCAGCCGACAAGCTCTATTCCTTATGTTCCGAACTTGGTGGTTTCTTTCTCAAGGTGGGATAAGTCGGCATTTTCTCGGCTACCCATGTCGCGAGATTGGTTTTTCTTCTCATTATTGTTAATATTATTGTTATCGTTGTTGTTTCCAGGTTCCCCCTTTTTCTCTTTTTCCTTTTCTGTGGCGAAAGAGGAGGTTTCATGGGTATTCTATATTGTTCGTGTAGCATGATGAAATCTGACATTTTGTTTTTCTTTTTCGGTTGGGGAATCAGGTGGCTCAGATAATTGGGAAGCCGGATTTAGCCCCGGCTGCTTGGGTAAGGAGGTTGGTGACATTGTGTGACCAAGCTCCTCCGACGCCTTTTGAAGTGGTTCAATCAGTGTTGGAGAAAGAATTGGGAGGGAATTTCGGCCAACTCTTCGAAAGATTCGATCAAACTCCTATTGGTTCTGCTTCGATTGCACAGGTCTTGATTGGTTAGCCTGTTTATCATTTATTTTTTCTTGTGAGAATCGCAATTTCATTCACGTCATCTTCATTGGCAGCGAACAACTTTTCCGTTCATTGAAAAGATGAGCTTTAGTCCAGATTTGTAATGTTCAATTTCGTTTCTCTTTTGCTTTTTTAACAAATAGCAAGTGTGACAGCTCCAGGCAAATATCATGTTCTGATTTTTACCGCTTTGTGATATTTTATTTCATGGCCCCACAATTTTCTATTCTTTTTCATGATTGTGTTAGGAACGAAGCTTCAACCTACCGATGGATTGAAGAAACATGCACTAAAAACAAAAGGAGAAAAACAGCTATACATTAAAACAAGGATTTTAATGGTTGTTCCGCTAGAATTGCCTAAGTCCTCCACCGAGCATTCTTCTCTATTGATTGAGATACACAATACAAAGGATAATACCTCCTTAAATAGGAGGAGTTTACTAGTGTTGCTGGATACAAGGAAACTGCAAGAGTTGTAGTTTGATTCTACAAGGAGTCCAGGGCAAAATTACAAAAATACCCTCCAAAATTTTCTACTAGTGTTGCTGGATACAAGGAAACTGCAAGAGTTGTAGGTTGATTCTACAAGGAGTCTAGGGCAAAATTACAAAAATACCCTAAAAAAAATTTGCCTGGGATTTATATCCAAGTATTAAACATGCTCCACACTCCTCCAACAGATTGTACTATCCACAACAACAACAACAACCACCACCACAACAACAACAACTACGCCTTCATCCCAAAACAATTAGGGTCGGCGATATGAACCAAAAAAGAAAATCATTCCGGGTCTTCCACATGAATCCTTCTCCTCCAATGATTTCTATCCAATGCCATGTCCTCGGTGAGGTTCAAAGCATTCATATCCTTTCCTATCACCTCCATCCATGTCTTCCTAGGCCTACCCCGACCTCTTTTAACTAATATATTTTCCCATTTCTCCATCCTTCTAACTGGAGCATCAATAGGCCTTCGCCGAATATGTCCAAACCACCGTAAACGATTCTCTCTCATCTTATTTTCAATGGGTGCAATGCCTACCTTCTTACGTATCTCCTCGTTCCGAATCTTATCTTTTATTGTGTTTCCACACATCCATCTCAACATTCGCATCTCAGATTGTACTATCCATTTGATGTATTTTTAGCAGGAGAATTCATAATTTGTAATATGTCATATTGTATCTTTCTTTGTGAACATTGATTCTTATTACGTTCTTGAGTTCCAAACAAAATAAAAAAGTTATCGACGTGAATCCTGTGCTTCTTCTTGAAACTTAACTGATTAGTTGTAATAAAAAGAATTAAGGATTAAGAAGATCATAATGCAGGCATATATATTATATGTTCATTAAGCATGGGCTTTATGGTGACTTGGGAAGAATTGTTTATAGCATACAGCAAAGATGATAAACGTGGCACAATCCACTGCTTTTAACCATCCTTTATTCCAGATATGATACCAATGAACATTTTGTCCATGATATAAAGCACCAAAAAAGTTCAGAAGACCTAGCAATAAACATCAATGGTTTTGGAGAAAAGATTTCAATATGTAACACATCACACCTCTTCATGAATTTATTTGATATGTACATGTAGACTTGGACCGTTTTCAGAAAATTTTCATGCAATGGGAAATAAACCCATGGTGGTGATAGATGGATTTGTTTGGCTTTGTTAACAAATGGGTTGTCATGTGTAATGCCTGGTTTGAAGATTGCTGAAATGTGTTGAAGAATCTAATTAGTTATTGTTGAATGTCACTGCCTCAAAATATTTCTCTGTTTGTGAAAATCTTATCCTATCATGAATCATGAAGGTTGAAGATGTAAAAAAATACTATCAAAAAAATTAACTATGGAAATAATTGAACTATGTGAAAAGTCTATAATGAACAATAAATAATATTTGAATAATGATAGCTCTACAAAGATACTATAATCCATAAGCATGATGTGATAAGTTAGCCAGACACACATAGAAGGAAAAAACGAAAAAGGAAAAAAGATTGAATGAAACCACAACATGAAAATAAAACCTCAAGTATGAAGGCATCAAATAGCGATATTCAAGGTTGGTTTGCAAATACCATCAGTATGATGATCCTCTTGGAACACCATTCATGCTTCATATTTTACTTTTTTCTTACACACTTCCCATTTAGTTTATTTTAGTGAGTACTTTAATAGTTGTCCTCTCTCATACATACATACATACATACATACATACATACATACATACATACATACATACATACATACATACATTAGCTGTTGCATATCATTTTATTACCACATTCCTATCATGATGACAGGTACATCGGGCAAGGATGAGAGGAACAAAAATTGATGTTGCTGTCAAGGTAATTAGAAAGGAAATGAAAGTAGTCTTTGATTTTTTTCCTTCAAAATCAAGTTTATGGAAAATTAAGATATTCAATTAGAATTAATGTAGGGTAAGATCTGATGAAGAGTTCATTAAAAAAGATATGTTCCTGAGACAAAAACAATATACAATATTACCAGGATTTCTTTCAAGGTAGAAAAAGAGAAAAAGGAAGAAGGAAAAATATGGTCAACTTTATCCTGTGGTTACCTCACAGTAGAAAAACTAGTTAAAGCTGATGACCTGAATTCCATACCTTGACAGGTGCAACATCCTGGAGTTCAGGAACTAATGATGACAGATATACACAACTTGAGAGCATTTTCTATGTATTTGCAAAATACAGATGTTAAATTTGATCTTGTTTCCGTGACTACTGAAATAGAGAAGCAGGTACAGGATTTCATTGTCCACTTATGCTTTTTAAAATATTTTATTATCTACTGCAGTTGATAAGAAGACTTATTTTACAGTTCGTACACTATGTCATACTTTTATTGCATGACATTGGTACTGCAACTATGACAGATTTTAGATTTTAATGGTGCAGTAAAACTTGTCAGACCAACAACATGCTATGATCTAGTTCATTATGACACCTAGATTAGGGTTAGGAAGAATAAAGCAAGATAGAAGAAAGAAGTGCATCAAGAATTCCATTGCTTGATTAGAGGACCTCTATGACAGTTTTATTTCAGCATTTGGCTATTGATTATCAATCAAATTTCCTTCTTTCTGTAGTCCAGGAAATGCATTAAGAAAAATTCAGGAACAAGGTCTCATCATGATAGGAATCCTTCCATGCATAAACACAACAAGGGAATAGACTTCACCTGCTAGAGTTGAAGCCAACAGTTCTGGTGTTCTTGATTTGAATAAAAAAATTGTTCTTAGCTCTTGTTACTACCTCAAACTAGGTGCTGGTGGTGGTATGACCTGTACTGTTTCATATGATTTGGGACAGTGTCTCTTATGATTACTCAAAGAAGAGTTTCCTCCTCATAGTTTCATCTGTTGGCCTGCTCCTGTTTTGTAGGCATTTCATCTGGGTGAGCCAACGAAGGCAGTGGTGTCTGACTATCCATATGTTGTGAATGTAATGAAGATATACAAAAAGAGGGCCTCTAAGGGCTTATAAGATCATAAACACAAAGTGCACATGTACATACACAAGTCCAACTAAGGGACAATACAAGAGCACAAAAGCACTCCACAAGCACTAAGGGCTTTCGAGACATTAAAGAACTAAAGAGAGGAACACAAAAATATAAAAAATATTCATCTTATTGAGCATGAATGCTTAAGAAAAGTGTTATCTTACAAATAAGAGAAATACACTATATATAGAGCTAAGATGGGCATTTAAGAAAGGCATTCACTGTTTCAACAGTCTTGTAGATCCCCTACACTATACAATAAACACAAAAATAAAATAAAGAACAAAAATAAAATACTGCCCCTAGTGGACAATCACTATTTACATGAAAATAACAAGACCAAAATGCCCCTAAAGAGCATTACCTATTATATAACATACAATATATATATTAATACCCCCCTCAAACTTATGGTGTGATAATTGAAAGTTTGAAACTACAAGTCCTCGAAGGTCTTAATTAAATAAAGTCTTCATTAAATACAAGTCTTCAAAATATCTTCATTAGTAGTCTCCATCTTTATAACGCATCAAAGAATTTTGCAAATACAAGTCTCCGAATGTCTTCATTGGTGATCGTCCTCAAACGCCTTTATCGGCTATCTCCATCTTCATGACATGATGCATCAAAGATATTCATTTCTCAATCCATCACATCTTTAAGAACTTGCAGAAAGAAACATTCAATAATCATTTTTAAACAAGAGAAACATTAGATAATCATCAAGAAAGATAGGAGGAGCATACCTCAAGGATAAATTTTAACATATTTTTCAAGAAAACATAAATTTTGATCATAAGAGAATTTGATCAATAAAGGACATATAAATCATCAAGAAGAGATAAACAATTATGCATAAATAATATCCCAAGAATGTTTAGAAAAACATTTCAAATGAAATAACAAATCATCAACAACATGCATATATAAAATATAACAATTCAAAAAAGTCCTCAAGATAAGAGGAGATAATTAAATTCATGCATATAACAATGTGAACAAGATAATCAATATAAAACACATATATATCCAACATGCAATTAAACAATATTTAATTCACATAATAACGAAAGAGAGCGATCTCACAAGTCACAACACATTAAGATTTATTCACACAACCTAGAATGAGTTTAAGCACAAAGGACCAAACATCAATCTTAAAATATATATATATATATATATATATTATTAATGAAATACACATAAGATACATGAAATTTTATCAATAAGCATTTTTCCATACAAGCAAAAAAAATTTAGAAATTTTATGGGGAGATTTTAAAAAATGCCACATAACAAAAGGAATGATTTTTGTAAATCTCAATAATAGTTCAACCAAACTCTGCCTGTGTATAACTGGTTAGTTATACACTGCCGGTCCCAAGCTCGGATAAAGGAGGAGGGTTGCGGTAGGCCTGTGACAGCCAACATAAAAACTTCGTCATACCCTATGAATATGAACCAATATGAGAATTTCGTTGGGGCGTTCCCTACTGAGCGACGCGCTGTACATATAGGCCCGGAGGCAGTGATAAATGGGCAAGGGTTGCTAGGTCGTCGTCCGGAAGCGACACGTCACACCGACGCCCGGGTGTGGTGTCGAATAGGCAAGGGTTCCCTCACTTTGTTGGACGGGTGGGGGTAAAGAATGGTAGAGTTAGTAGATGTTATGTGTAGGAGAAAGATTGATATTTTATGTCTACAAGAGACCAAATGGGTAGGTGTGAAAGCAAAAGTGATAGAACCTTGGGGATATAAGATTTGGTATACAAGAATAAATAGGAATAGGAATGGAGTAGGGATTGTTATGAGTCATGAGTTTATAGATAATGTAGTTGAGGTCCGTAGGAAGGGTGATAGGATTTTACTTATTAAATTAGTATTAGGTACGGATATTATTAATATTATTAGTGTTTATGCACCTCAAGTAGGTTTAGATGATTCCATTAAGCGTCAATTTTGGGAAGATTTAGATGGAGTAGTACAAGGGATATCTTATGGTGAAAAGCTTTTCATCGACGGTGACCTTAATGGACATGTAGGCATTAGTAGGGATGGATTTGAGAGTATCCATGGAGGATATGATATAGGACAAAGAAACGAAAGTGGAGAAAGGATTTTAGATTTTGATTTGTCCTATGATATGATCTTAGCAAACACTTGGTTTAGGAAGATGGAGTCTCACTTAGTAACATTTAAAAGTGGGGTTAATACGAGTAAGATAGATTTTTTCCTACTTAGAAAGAGAGATAAGGGTTGTTGCATCGATTGTAAGGTTATACAGGGAGAAAGTGTAGCTACACAACATAGAGTCTTAGTTTTAGATCTTAGAATTAGACAATGCCGCAAAAGGGATAGACATAGGATAAATCCTAGAATTAAGCGGTGGGCACTGAAAGGAGCTAAACAAGGAATGTTTGTAGAGCAGGTAGTTAAGGAAGCTGATTGATGTCTCGAGGAGGATTCAAAATCAATGTGGAATAAGATAGCCGGTGGCATGAGAAAGGTGGCTAAGGAGGTATTGGGTGATTCTTAAGGCGGTGCACCACTAGGTAAGGATACATCGTGGTGGAACGAGGATGTCAAATTAGCTATTAAGGTTAAAAGAGAGTGTTATAGAAATCTAAGTAAGAGTCGTGATAATGAGAATTTGGAGAAGTATATGATAGCAAAGAAAGAAGCTAAAAAAGTAGTTCGAAACGCGAGGGATAAGGTATATAAGGAGGTTTATGACAAGTTGGATACCAAAGAGGGCGATAAGGATATTTATAGGCTTGCAAAGATGAGAGATAAGAAATCGAGGGATCTAGGTATGGTTAGATGTATCAAAGATGAAACACAAAGGGTTTTAGTCAAAGATGAGGAGATTAAGGAGAGATGGAAAGATTATTTTGATAAGCTTTTTAATAAAAGTCATGCTCAGGATCTTGGAGACTTCTCCATTCCTTTTCATGAGATGAATCGTGACTTCATGCGCAAGATTCAAAAGAAAGAAATTGCAGAGGCTTTGAAGAAAATGAAATCAAGCAGGGCAGTTGGCCCAGATGGTATACCTATCGAGGCTTGGAAATGCTTGGGAGAGAAAGGTTTAGAATGGTTGACAAATCTTTTTTACAAGATTTGGTGGACAAATAAAATGCCTAATGAGTGGAGGAAGAGTACTTTGGTGCCTCTATATAAGAATAAGGGTGATATACAAGATTGCACAAACTATCGTGGTATAAAACTCATGAGTCATACTATGAAACTTTGGGAGAGGGTGATTGAGTCTAGGTTGAGGAAGGTGTTAAAATATAGCTTGCGTATGGATCTGGATCCAGATACATACGCATGGTATGTTAATGAAACACATGCTGTATATTTCTCATTAATGGCATCGTTGTAATATCTCTGATATTACAAGGATAGTTGTATATCTGCTTCATATATATAAAGGTTAGGTCTTGGAGGTCGAGCCATTGAATGCCGCCCCAACCATTGTGTTTATCTCTCTCTCTCTCTCTCCCTGTTTCCTGTAGATGCTGTACCAGATATCAAATCTGATATGGTATCAGAGGATTAGCCATCCTGTGCGTGAAGAAGCTCTGAAACATCTGATTGTGAACTGCGTGAACAACGTGTTCCTCCTTTCAGCGTGTTCCTCCTTTCAGCGTGAACAACGTGTTCATCGAGATGGGGACAGCGTGTTCATCGAGAACAGCGTGAGCAGCTGCACTGCGTGAACATCCTGTGCGTGAAGAAGTTCTGAAACAGCAGATCGAGAACAACAACCTTTAAAATCTCATCCTCTGAAATCTCCTTTTCTGAAAGTTGGTACCTTTCTTTTCCTTTCAGCGTGAACAACGTGCTCATCGACTGTGTTCATCGAGAACATCGTGAACAACAGATCGTGAACAGCAGCTCATCGACTGTGTTCATCCCAAGTTCTTTCTTTTCTGTTACTCTATCGTCTGTGTTGGTTCCAATTTTTTTTTCTTAAACATCACCGACTGCTGTTCCCTTTTTATTTCAAACCATTTTTGATTCCACACGTTTCCTTTCCTTCATTGCTGTTTTAGTGTTCTTTGTGCAGCACTTTTGATCGTACAGGTATATGCCTTATTACAGTTTTACTGATTTATTAAGTGATCTCAAATCTGTTTATTTCTTTTCATTCATCTTGTTTGCTTATTCATTATTCCATTGATATGGATTACTCTTCGTCTTCGTCATCTGGTCCCTCTGCCAATTTCTTGAGTCAGTTCGTTACAGAAAAACTTACTCATTCTAATTTTTTGACCTGGAAAAGGCAAATCCTTCCTTTTATACGGAGTCAGGATCTCGATGAACATTTGGATGGTTTAGTTCCTATACCACCACGACTTATTTTTCAGGAAACCAAGGATGAGAAAGGTGACACAATTACCATTTCCATTAAGAATCCAGAGTATACAGCTTGGAGGAAGTAACATCAGTCTTTGGTTGCTTATATTACGTCAACACTCTCTCAAGAAGTGTTGGTTACTCTTTCAGATGATTGCACTGCGGCGGATCTGTGGAGTAAGCTGTCACAGACTTACTCTCAGATATCAAAATCCCGAGTTATGTTCTTAAAAAATGAATTTCTAAGTTTGAAGAAAGGCTCCATGATAGTCATGGAATACATAGGCCACTTGAAGAGTATTACTGATCAATTGGCTATTGTTGGAAGTGCTATTGCAGATAAAGATAAAGTTCGACAACTTCTCAATGGATTGGGTCCTGACTTTGACATGTTTAGCACAACTTTATCATGCCTTCCTCACTTGCCCACTTTTGACGACCTCCAAGCGAAACTTCTCCAGCATGAGATGATTATGAAGCAAAGGGCAGAAGGAAATGAATCAGCTCGTCCTCATTCAGTTTTGGCCATGGACACTTCTGTAGGTTTTGGACGATGGAATGGAGGGCATCAAGGAGGCAGAGGCCGCAGACGTTTTTGGGCAGGGAGGACGTGGTATCTTGCCTACACCTAATATTTCAGGGGTTTTTAATACAGGGAATCAGAGGAGAGTGCCCACTTGTTTCTTATGTAATAAAAGAGGACATGTGAAAGCTGATTGTTGGTTCAATCTACAGAATAGAGGAAAAATAAACAAAATTGAAAATAAATCAGCTACTGCTGTGGACACAAAAGTGCCATCCACAAATGTGCAACAACTTTTGTTATCAGCATTGTCACAGATGACGATCAAGCAAAATGAACAAGGCGAATGGTATGTTGATTCAGGTGCCGCCACACATGTTACGGGTAATGCGGGTAAGTTATCTCACTTATTGCCTTACTTTGAAAAAGGTAGTATAGTTACGGGAGATGGAACTTATCACTCCATTAGTCATACTGGCAATGCACATATCCCTATGTCAAAGTCCTCACTTCACTTGTCCAATGTCCTTCTTGCTCCTAATATTAAAAAGAACATTGTTTCTGTAGCTAGACTTGTTGACGATATGAATTCTTCCGTCGAATTTACTCCCTCTTCTGTTTATGTTAAGGATCTACAAACGAAGGAGACGTTCGCTAAGGGGGAGCGACAAGGAAACATGTACGTCTTCAAGGAGATTCCTTCAGTGTCTTCGTCTTCAGTCCCAGACTCCAGTCCTCCAGTTGAAGTCGTTCAAGCATTCTTCAGTGTCTTCGCCTTCAGAGTCTTTGTTTTTTCCTTCATTGAAAGTTTTTAATTCATCTTATTGTAATAAGCCAGATATTTGGCATAGTCGTTTGGGATATTGTAGTCGAGGTTTCGTTGAAAATCTTGTATCTGATGGTTTTCTGATAATAATAATAAATGTTCTTCATGCGAACTCTGCAAAAGTCATGTTCTTCCTTTTTATATTATAAATAAAAGAGCTTCAAAGCCATTTGAGATTATTTGTTCTGATGTTTGGGGACCCGCACCTATTCCTTCTCTTTCTGGCAGTCGTTACTATGTTATCTTTATTGATTCCTATTCCCGTTATACTTGGATATATTTCTTAAAACACAAGCATGAAGTTTTTCAAATATTTCGGGAATTCCATTCGATGGTCAAAACAAAGTTTGCTTGTGATATTGTGCATTTACAATGTGATGGTGGAGGAGAGTATTCATCGAACGAGTTTATTGCCTTTCTTCGGGATAAAGGAATAAGTCGACAGGTTTCTTGCCCTCATACTCCTCAACAAAATGGGGTTGCAGAGAGGAAACACATACATATTGTTGAGAGCGCAATGAGCATGTTACATGTTAGCAATGTGCCCTTTAGTTTCTGGACAAAAGTTTTTCACACATCTGTTCATATCATAAATCGTCTTCCTATGACACTTTTGGATCAGAAATTTCCCTATTATACTTTATTCGGGCAACATCCCTCTTACGATGAGCTGCGTATTTTTGGTTGTGTATGTTATGTACATGTTGATTCATCTCTGCGAAATAAGTTTCAGGACAAGGCTGTCAAGTGCAGATTTGTTGGGTGTGCAGATGAATATAAAGGTTATCGATGCTATGATCCTACTACAAAACGTATTAGGACTTCCATAAATGTTGTTTTTGACGAATGAAATTTTCAGGTCAATGACTCTGCAGCGTTGCCATCTCGAGAATTAGAAGTATATGATCCATGGATGAGCGCAAATCTTTTTGCTAATACAGGAGAAACATGTCAGACAAATTGTCCTTCCTTCGGCTTGAGTAGGGAGTTGAATGACTCACAAATGCATGTTGAATTATCTCCAGTTGAGCCACCCACAGTAGAACGCTTCTCTGGGCAGATATACACTAGATGGGACAAAAATACAGAGCCGAGGAATGTGGAAAGCATCGCCAATAATCCGGCTCAAAGGCCGTCACGCATTAAGCATCCTATTCAACGATGGGTGAGTTATGAGACCTTCTCCCTTGATTTCCAGTTGTTTATGTCTCAGCTCACAAAACATGATGAACCCACTTGTTTTAATCAAGCTCTTTAATCCCGTCATTGGACTGAAGCTATGAATGAAGAAATGGAAGCTCTTCATGAATGCCAGACTTGGGAAATAGTCCCTCGGCCAGAAGGAAAGAATGTAGTTGGCTCAAAATGGGTTTATAAAACAAAGTATAAGCCTGAAGGAAGCATTGACAGATATAAGGCACGACTTGTTGCTCGAGGATTCACACAACAATATGGTGAAGACTACGCTGAAACTTTTAGTCCGGTAGTCAAAATGGGTACTATTCGTGTCATCATATCCCTAGCAGTTGATCGAGGTTGGAGCCTTAGCCAGATGGATGTTAAAAATGCATTTTTGCATAAAACTTTAAAGGAAGAAGTGTATATGGAGCAACCTCCTGGTTATGCCGAGAAGGATCCTACTGCCTGGGTGTGCAAACTAAGGAAATCTCTGTATGGGTTGAAACAGGCGTCCCGTTCCTGGTTTGAAAGTTTCTCTATGCAAATTCAGAGTTATGGTTTTAGAAGATGCTCTCTGGATCACTCACTCTTTATTTACCAAAAGACAGACATTGTTATACTTCTTATATATGTTAATGACATTGTGATCACTGGGAGTTTAGATAATCATGTGCAAGACGTGAAACAATTTTTAATGAAAACTTTCAAAATGAAAGATTTAGGGGAGTTGAGGTACTTTCTTGGTGTGGAAGTTGATAGACAACAAGACACATTGACACTCATGCAACAAAAATACACTCTTGACCTTCTGGAAAGAGACGGCATGACGAATTGCAAACCAGTCAGTACTCCTAGTGTATTACATCAAAGGCTGGGCTCTGAAGATGGTCATCTTTGTGTCAACCCTACAATGTATAGAAGTCTCGTGGGAATGTTACAGTACTTGACCTTTACTAGACCTGATATAGTTTATGCTGTCAATCAGGTATCCCAGTTTATGCATGCTCCAACGGAGGGTCATATGGAAGCTGTGAAGTGCATTCTACGCTATTTAAAAGGAACTATAGGAGACAAACTTGTTTATCGCAAGAACGATATTCTGCATAGAGGACATGAACTCATCACTTATACAGACGCAGATTGGGCAGGGGATCCAGATGAGAGACGATCTGTCTCTGGATATTGTGTATATATTGGATACAATTTAGTGTCCTGGAGCAGCAGAAAACAAAAGGCAGTGGCACGATCGAGTACAGAGGCTGAATACAGATCGATGGCTGCAGGCACGGCAGAAGCCACATGGATTAGACACTTATTGAGTGATCTTGGGGAGACAATTATTCGATCTTTTCTTCTATGTGACAATCAAAGCACAATAAACATTGCATGTAATCCTATCCAGCATAGCAGAACGAAGCACATTGAGATTGATCAATATTTCATACAGCAGAAAGTCGAGATGAAGGAGATAGAACTACGTCATGTTCGAACAAAAGATCAAGTGGCAGACTTGTTTACCAAGGGGTTAATAAGACGACAATTTTGGCTATTGAAGAGCAAGTTGTACATGATCCAAAATCACGTACAACTGAGGGAGGGTGTTAAAATATAGCTTGCGTATGGATTTGGATCCAGATTCATACGCATGGTATGTCAATGAAACACATGCTGTATATTTCTCATTAATGGCATCCTTGTAATATCTCTGATATTACAAGGATAGTTGTATATCTGCTTCATATATATAAAGGTTAGGGCTTGGAGGTCGAGCCATTGAATGCCGCCCCAGCCATTGTGTTTCTCTCTCTCTCTCTCTCCCTGTTTCCTATAGATGCTATACCAGATATCGGTTGTCATGATATCGGAGAATCAATCTGGTTTTTTGCCTGGAAGATCAACTATGGAAGCTATACATCTTCTTAGACAACTTATTGAGAGAAATAGAGAGAGGAACAAAGATTTGCATATGGTTTTTATTGATTTGGAGAAGGCATACGATAGAGTACCTAGGGACGTTCTCTGGTGGACAATGATGAAGAAATGTGTTTCTCTCAAGTACATTAGTATAATTAAAGATATGTATGAAGGAGTAGTAACCAATGTCCGCACTTGTGGAGGGGTGACAACTAATTTTCCTATAACGTTTGGGTTACATCAAGGATCTGCTTTAAGCCCTTTCCTATTTGCTATAGTGATGGATGCGCTTACGAGATTAATTCAAGAAAATGTGCCGTGGTGTATGTTGTTTGCTGATGATATTGTTTTGATTGATGAGTCTAGAGCTGGGGTTAATGCTAAGTTAGAATTATGGAGACAAACATTGGAAGCAAGATGTTTTAAGTTGAGTAAGAGTAAGACAAAATACATGGAATGTCGGTTTAGTAAGCAACGAAGTAGTGAAGCTTGGTGAGCAAGAAATAACGGTGGATGATTGTTTCAAATATTTGGGACCTATCATTCAAAAGTATGGAGAAATTGATGGATATGTAAATCATAGGATAAAGGTTGGGTGAATGAAATGGAAAAGTGCAACTGGAGTGTTGTGCGATCGTAGAATGTCATTGCGGTTGAAGGGAAAGTTTTATAGGACGACTATTAGGCCCGTTTTACTATATGGTACAGAATGTTGGGCTGCCAAGAGACATCATATTCAAAAATTGAGTGTAGCTGAGATGCGTATGCTGAGATGGATGTGTGGAAATACAATAAAATATAAGATTCAGAACAAGGAGATACGTAAGAAGGTAGGCGTTGCACCCATTAAAAATAAGATGAGAGAGAATTGTTTACGGTGGTTTGGACATATTCGGCGAAGGCCTAATGATGCTCCAGTTAGAAGGATGGGGAAATGAAAAAATATATTAGTTAAAAGAGGTCGGGGTAGGCCTAGGAAGACTTGGATGGAGATGATAGGAAAGGATATGAACGCTTTGAACCTCACCGAGGACATGGCATTGGATAGAAATGATTGGAGGAGAAGGATTCATGTGGATGAAAGCGTAGTTGTTGTTGTTGTCAATAATAGTTCAGCCACCACAAGTAATCACTTTACTAGACCTCCAAATCTCAAAATTCAAGTGTATCAACTATTAGAACAAGAGCACAATCACAATGAAACTTATGAGCTTAACGAACACACAAAACGTGTGAAAAACCCATGGATGCACATAACTCACTACATTAAAATAACATCTCTTGGCTACCTAAAATGACACTTCAATAAGAGATATAACAGAAGGAAACAGTGAGGTAACCATATTGTAACGAAGACAAATTGATGTCAATAAGTAAGAAGATTTGAAAAGCAATATTCAAATCAAAACAATAACTTTTACAATAAGATGAGATTTAATCCATAAGGACCAAAATGGTCACAATCAAATATCAATAGAGGCATCACTTAACAAAAAATGATACAGTCATCTAATAAACAATAATGGCCAAATAAACACTTGAGTGATACAATTCACTCACAACACCAGAGATCAAATATCCTTCGGTTAGAGCCAAACACCAACAATCTAAACTGACAAAAAAACTGCGGTGCATATAACTCACCCCAACAAATATCTCTGGTTCAAACAAAAATAATATGGATCTAGAGGCCACTCACCTATCAATCAGACCCAAGACAAGTGTCAACACGACACTAAAAATAAGATCACTTAAGGTGTACACACAACTCACCTCAACGGCTAACTCTGGTGCACAAGAAACAAATGACTGATGCGACACACTCATAGAACCAGAGGTTAATCAACCGTCAGTCAGAGCCAAATCATTTGGCAATCTATACTGACAAGAAAACAGAGGTGCACACATAAGTCACCCCAATAACTAATTCTGGTCCCACAACATAGCAGTGCATACAACTCACCTCAATAATGCCAAACAAATATTAATGCATGTATCGAAAGAAGAAAGGACTTACAAAGCCAAATAATAAAAACCTTGAACTACACATTCCAAGGAACAAGAACTTATAGGATTTTTTTTTAAGTCATAGAAATCCTTAAGTAATGCAATTATAGAGCCTTTAATCACGAACTAAAATGTTCACAAATATTAAGTGGATAAATACAAAAAATATTCTCTAACATTATCACAAAACCCACAATGAGGTACACAAGAAGGCTCACAATATAAAAAATAATATTTTTATTGAACATCATAAGTATGCAATAAAAACATAACACTTAAAACTCATGTGAGGTATCATGATGCAAATAAGTTTTAGTAAAAACATGCAATCATATGACAAAATAAAATGTCCACCAATGATATTCTTTAATTATGAACATGCATGTCCATTAATAATGGACAATTACTAAAGTGAACCACGTGGAAAATACTTATAACACCCACAAAGGGCAAACACAAAGAAGGCTCTCATAATTCTCAAATTAATATTTTATTAAAACTAAGTATGCAAAAAAGCATAATATTTAAATTCCTTGCAAAACATGTAAGATAATATTTATTAAAGCGCCATGAGACTAAAAAAATAACACAATCACAAGGACCACAAAAAGGCCAACACGAAAAACAGCAATAACATAATTATTTTTAATAAAATTTAAAAAAGAACATATTTAAAAGGCATTCATAAAATAGAATGATTCCCATAAGAAATCATGCTCAATACCTTATGCACGAATAAATAATCTCATTCATCATGTAAGACAATCACAAGTGCACACAAATCATATATCAATATAAAAAGTATTTATTAAAAATTCAAAAATATCAAGGTATTCATGATCACTAAGATCCTAACCACATATAATTTTTAATACTTCATAATCTATTTTAGGTTTCCCATAAGAATACATCAAGAGTAAAGATATAAAAAAATTCAAACACAAGTTAAGCAAAATCTCATAAGATCATACTTGTGAATGACACAAAACACCATTTCAAATTATTTTAAAATATTTGATAAAATTTCAAAAAGAAACAAAATGAAGTTCAATAATAAATACGAGCATGATTTGGCATTTATAACTATGAAATGTTTAAATAAAGCATCTAAATGTCAACAATACATGTTCAAGAGTACTAAATCATATACGTACATATTAAATAAAGCAAGCTCAAAAAACTAAGATTCAAATTCGATCTCATAAAAGCATGCACATATATAAATTCACAAGATCAAACAAATATTATAAACCTTATAAAACATTTAATAAAAATAAATCCATCAATACTTAAAAAAACATTTAAAGATTTTTGTTTTTAACAAAAATAACAAATATTTTTTTAAAGATAAGAAAAATGAGTGCTTTCTCATCCAATGCATGAGATAGATAACTCAAGTAACACTAAAGATATAAGATACATACCGGGTCAAGATTTTCCTTGAATCCAAGCCACATAACGATCACAAATCCTTCACGAAGCGCGAACTCAAACCAAGAATCTCAAGACCCCCCAAAAAAATACCAAGAAAGTCTTTTTTGGCTTTGATACCATGTAATAAAATATGCAAAAATACAAAACGAGGGCCTCAAAGGGCTTATAAAATTATAGTCAAAGAACTAAAGAGAGAAACAAAAAATATAAAAAATATTCATCTTATTGACATGAATGCTTAAGAGAAGCATTATCTTACAAAGAGGAGAAATGCACTATTATACAGCAAGCTAGTGCATAGGTTGTACTTAGGGTAATCTCATAGTGCCATCAAGGTACTGTCGATGCACATAATGACAACCACCGTCTATATGCTTTGCACATTCGTAGTAATGAGACATGAAGTATAATTGGATATTGGATCCAGATCTGGATCCATATCCATTATGTGTTTTATGTTTTCTATTTTTCCCTCCATTAGTGTCATGTTATGTATTATAGGAAGGGGTAAAATACTCCTTGTAACATAACTGTTTTATTAATAGAGGAAACCACCCACACGACCACACATTGGAAAAACGTGCCTGGGAGTTGCAGCAGCCCTTCTTCTTCCTTCCTCTCCTTCTTCCTCTCCTCTTTCATGGTGGTTTGATCTGATTTAACATGGTATCACAACTGCTGGTCCTGATTTATTCATCAAGGTGAGTCTACGAAGGCTTGACTATTATTCTTTCTTCCTCACTCTTCTTCTTTCTTGATCATTCTTTCTTGAAAATCCTAAATCTTGGTTTTATGCCTAGATTTTTCTTTCTTTTTGCTCTTGCTGAATATTGATTCTGATTGTCTCCCTTTATTGCTGTGATTTTCTGCTACATCCTCCATATTTCGTGTGGCTAACCATATTTCACGTGAACGGATCCTTTTATTTCTTTTCAATATTTTCTCATTAAAACTCTCATATTTTGCTCAAACTTTGTTGTTGCAACACATAGTACCAATTTTGTAGTTGCCGGCTGATCTGCAAAAAAAAATTCAGATCTTTTTATCATTGAAGACTCGTTTTCTTTAATATATTTTCAGCAGCTCGTTCAATGTTAACTTGTACATGTATTTATATGTATTTACATACATATATATATATATATTTGGTTCATATTGTATATATATATGTATATATATTTTATTTATAATGATGTAATAGGTAAATACCCATTAGGGGTACTTTGGTCATTTTAGTCCTTGTAATAGGTTGTGCCCGTTAGGGGCACATTAGTACTTTTACTTTATTCTTTTCCTTTTATCCTTTTCTATTTTTTTAGGGACCATTTGGTCAAATACCAAATAGAGTTGTTGGGTTCTTTTTTGACTAGTCAATATAGAGTTGACTAGTCAATATAGCTGGTGGAACAGTCCAATAACTCTATTGATGTCTCCTCTCTTGTATGTGTATAAATAGGGGCTTTTATCCCCTTTCATTGTTTAATGATTCTCTTAAGCATTTATGCTCAATAAGATGAATATTTTTTATGTTTTGTGTTCTTCTATTTAGTCCTTTGATATATTGTATGCACTTAATGCTTGTGTTGGGCCTTTGTGCTCTTGTGTTATCCCAAATGAACTTGTAGTTGTGCACATTGCATTGTGCTTTTGAATGCCCTTAGTTGGCTTGTGTTTATCTTCTGCTCATTTATTACATGGTATTAGAGCCAAGAAATTCTTCTTGGCATTTGCCTCTTTTGGGTCTTGGGATTCTTTGGTTCGAGTTTGTGCTTCGTGAAGGATTAATGATAGTTTTGTGGCTTGGATTCAAGAAAAATCTTGAGCCGGTATATATTTTATATCTTTAAGTGTTATTTATACTATCTATCTCATGCATTATGCATGAAGAAACACTCATTTTTCTTATCTTTCAAGAAAAATCTTTTAAATGTTTTTGTGAAAAGGTGTAATGGGGTACACAAGAACAGAGAGAGAGAGCGAGAGAGAGAGAGAGAGAGCGAGAGAGAGAGAGAGAGAGAGAGAGAGAGAGAGAGAGAGAGAGAGAGAGAGAGAGAGAGAGAATGTAACTCGTTATTTCATTTAGGGCTAATCACCTCTTGTTTAAATAGAGGTCAACCAAAAAGTAAAAATTACATACAGGTCCCTCATTATATATAAAATATCAAATAACCACCTTTAAGAATAAATAATACTTGAAACCTCAAAAGGTCGACTAATCTTAACACTCCCCCTCAAGCTGAAGCATAGATATCAATCATGTTCAGCTTGCTGCAATATTTTGAGAAAGTGGGTCTAGCAAGAGGCTTTGTAAAAATATCTGCAACTTGGTCCTCCAACTTTAGATGTTTGGTAGCGCTATGACCAGCTTGAACCATATCTCTTACGTAGTGGCAGTCAACCTCAATATGTTTTGTCCTCATGAAATACAAGATTATTTGCTATATATGTAGCCGCCTTGTTATCAACATCATTACCATAGGGGATGAAACCTTCACTTGAAGATCATTTAGAACAGTTCGAACCCATATCAATTCAGCTGCTGTTTGGGCCATAGCCCTATATTCTGATTCATTACTCGACCTAGCAACCACGTTTTGTTTCTTACTTCTCCATGAAATTAAGTTATCTCCCACAAACACACAGAATCCTTTGGTAGATTTTCTATCCTCTACAGATCCAGCATAGTCAGCATCAAAGTAAGCAACTATTTCTAGGGTCCCTCCTTTCTTGAATAATAACCCCTTTCTAGGAGAAGATTTAAAGTACCTGAGAATCATCATTGCAACATTCTAGTATACTTCATTCGGTTTTCCATAAATTGGCTAACCTTGCTTACTGCTAAAGCAATATCAGGTCTAGTCACTGTCACATATAGTAGCTTCCCTACTAAAGAGTGATAACTTTTGCTATCCACAAGTTTTGACCCTTATTCGAACAATTGAACTTTGTGATCCAAGAGAATATTTGCTGGTTTGGCTCCCAACATTCCTGTCTCTTTTAATAAATCAAGAACATACTTTCGTTGAGATAAAACCACACCTTCACTGCTCCTGGCAACTTTTATACCCAGAAAATATCTAAGTGGACCAAGGTCTTTTGTAACAAAGTGTTTTTGAAGATGAGCCTTTGTAGCTGCAATATCTTACATATCATCTCCTGTAAGGATGATGTCGTCCACATATACCACCATAACAACTAGACCTGAGTTAGTTTTCTTAATAAATAATGTATGGTCTGACGCTGACCTATTGAAGCCAAACTTTGACATCACTTCAAACATCTTTTGAAACCATGCACGAGGACTTTGCTTCAGACCATATATCGCCTTTCTTAATCTGCACACCTTCTGACACTCCCCCTCAACCTCGAACCCAGGAGGTTGTTGCATGCATACTATCTCAGACAGATCCCCATACAAAAATGCATTTTTCACATCTAGTTGACACAAACTCCATCCATGATGAACTGCTACGGAGAGAACAAAGCGAATGGTGCCCATCCGTGCGACAGGAGAAAAAGTTTCAAAGAAATTAACACCATATGTCTGAGTATACCCTTTTGCAACTAATCTGGCCTTGTATCTTTCAATTGAACCATCTGATTTGTACTTAATGGTATATACCCATTTGCATCCAACAATGTCTCCATCCAATGGAGGATCAACTAGGTCTCATGTCTGTTGAGACAATAAGGCATCCATTTAATCTTGCATTGCCTGCTTCCACTTGCTATCGAGCTTTGCCTGTTGATAGCTCGGAGAAATAGTTTCAGCAGATAAGGCTGAAATAAAAGCTTTCATCTGACTGCCAAGTCTAGCATCAGACACAAAGTGAGATATAGGATATAAGGTACATTGTCGTGTCCCCTTTCGTAGAGCGATTGACCTGTTATCATTAACATGTAGATCACTTTTATCAGGAGCACTTACCTCAGGAGAAGAAGATAAAGGCACGGGAGGAGGTGGAGCTCTACACACATATACCAAAGGAGGATTATGAAACCCTGAGGAAGGTAGAGTTGGATTCGGTAATTGGGGCACAGATTCCAAAGGAAAAGGAGTCATCTTGATCAACTTGCATCTGAGCACCAGTACTAGAATAATATGGAATGGACTCCAAGAAAGATACATCTACACTGACATACTCTCGCCGAGAAATAGGATCATAACATCGATATCCCTTTTGATTTTTTGGATAACCTATAAACATAGACTTAGTTGCTTGAGCAACTAATTTATCACGGCCAGGTCTAAGTTTGTGCACAAAGCAAACACACCCAAATCCCTTGGGCGAAAGAGAGAAAAGCGGAGCATTAGGATTTAAGATATGCAAAGGAATTTGATCTCCCACTGATGATGAAGTCTTGCAGTTGATCAAATAACAAGCTGTGATAACCGCATCACCCCAATATAAAGCAGGAACATTGGATTGAATTATAAGGGTATGCTCTACATCCATGAGGTGCCTGTGTTTTCGCTCAGCTACCCCATTTTGTTGGGAAGATTAGGCACAAGAGGTTTGAGGTTGAATGCCATGGTCTTGATAAAATTGCAACAAAGCTTTGGTTTTAAACTCAAGTGCATTATCAGTGCAGACAATGTTGACAACAGATTCAAACCGAGTTTTTATTTCAATAACTAATGCTTTGATAATGCTAGAAACTTCAGATCTTCTTTTATTAAGAACACCCAAGACAACTTAGAAAAATCATGAACAATAATAAGATAATATCGACACTGAGTCCTGGTTGGAATCTTACTAGGACCCCATACATCTGCATGAAGAAGTTCAAAGACGTTATGACTGGTCTGACTCTGACTAGAAGGAAAGGAACTCCGATGATGCTTTCCCAACTGACATGCTTCACACTGAAATGATGTAGTAGACGAAATTTGAGAAAAGACATAACGAAGCTTTGACAATGAAGAGTGACCAAGACGACGATGCCACTGAACAGGACTGAAAGAGTAATCTACAACTTCATAAATGCCCCCCATTGGATGATGCAAATAGTAGACTCCATTTTCTTCATAGCCTCCACCAATCTTTTTCTCCGTCAGCAAATCCTAAAAATGACAACCCATAGGATCAAATATCACTCTATAGTTTAACTCTTTTGTAAGATAACTCACTGATAGTAAACTCTGAGGAAATGAGGGAGCATGAAGGACATTTTTCAACTGCAAAGAAGAAGATATAGAAATATTTCCCTGACCAACAACAGGAAAAGAACTCCCATCTGCTAATGAGACTCCCCGATGAGCAGTAATATCCTTTAGATCTGAAAAGAAATTAGAATTTCTACACAAATGTCTGGAGGCACCAGAGTCAATAATCCACTTACTATCGTTTTTATGAAGATGATCCCCTGTTGAGTAGGCAACACCAGCTACAGGAGAAGAGGAGCTTGAAGGCCGATAGGCTATTAGTTCATCATATTCTGCTCGACTAAGAGTGATACAATCGCTGGCAGTAGTTTCATTTGCATTTGCTACTTCTAGTGTTGTAACATTAGCTTTTGGAACATTAGGCTTTGATGAGGAGAAGGCTGGCCCCCATCCATGTTTATCCCAACAACGATATTCTAAGTGTCCTGATTTTCCACAGAAAGTACATTGAAGTCTACCTCTACCTCCCATACCTCTTCCACGACCTCGTCCTCTAATATTTTGAGTATTTCTATGTCCATAACCCGATGAGACAACTATAGTAGATGTCTGAGATATAGGATGAGATTGTGGAAGAGAAAAACAAGTCTACTCAAGCGATTGTATGCATCAACAAGCGTAAGTATATCAGATCCAATCAACATTTGGACTTTAGCAACAGAGAATTCTGAAAATAAGCTTGTGAGAAATCGAGCAACCATAGTCTGTTCTTGATGATCCTTTTGCTTCGAACAACAAAGAGGTCTGTGAGCATTAAGTCTTTTAAATGCTGCTTTGACGGAGGCATAGTACTGTGCCAAGGTTTGATCTCCCTACTGCAAATTATATATCTCTTGTTCAACTTGCAGAATACGACTCACATTAGTCTTGAGATTATGTATCTCGAATATTGTCCAACATCTGTTTAGCTGTATTATAGTAAATTAGACCATCTGCAATATGGGGTTCGACACTATTCATGATCCATGACATAACAATGTCATTATCTTCATCCCAAGTGATATATTTTCTCACTTTATCATCTGGTTCAGTTTCCAATAATATATGTTTTCTACGATATCCAGATACCGACATCATAAAAGTTCTGGACCACCTGACATAGTTTGTTTCATTCAATTTCACAGAAGAGCCATACGAGAAGGGATTTGCAAATGCCTTATATTCCCTAATAGTCTTGTTCTTGGAATCGAGTTTCGAAGCTTCACCTATAATGAAAAAACACTAGCCGATAATACAGCTGCAATAAATGACAAAAGAAAACTTATCCCAGATTCACAAAATAAACAACGATCAAATTCCCTCTTTAGATCACTCAGAGTTTGAATCTGAATATTTCACGACCACACTAGGTTGTTCAACACACAACAAAAACGGTGATAAGTCACGACAGCAGATCTGAAAATAGATCTGAAATAGCCAAAACCACTTCAAACATGCCATCAAGGACCACGACCAAAACAAAACAAAGGATCATTAAATCTATGATCTGTGATAAGCACATCACAGATAAGATATTTTCCACGAAACAGAAATCACGGCAACATTAGATCAATAAAAAAGATCCTCCCCATACCACAAGATTTACAGCAACCCCAGGTAACACAGATATGTTTTTTTTTTCGACATCCAGATTCTTGAATATTCAGATCTACGACTGAGCAATATAATTTTTCTTCACTTCCACTTAGACCCATAATCAGAAAAGAATTTTTTTTGGCTTTTGCACATCACCCATGGCAGCCGATACTCGATCTTGTTGACAAAAAAATTATCATGGCCTTTAGATCTGATTACAGATCTGTGTCATGACACTTGTCACACATCAGATCTGTTATCAAATCTATGCAACTCTTAAAAAAAAACCAAAATACTCGCACCTTTTTCCTTTACTCGAGCTTTGGTGCATACAACACATGACACACACCTTTGGTGCAGACAGAACATGTGCTCACGCTCCCAAGACCTGTTGCTCTGATACCATGTGAAAAGCTGTAATGGGGTACACAGGAACTGAGGCAGAGAGAGAGAGATCGGCTGAGAAAGAATGTAACTCGTTATTTCATTTAGGGCTAATCACCTCTTGTTTAAATAGAGGTCAGCCAAAAAGTAAAAATTACATACGGGTCCCTCATTATATATAAAATATCAAATAACCACCTTTAAGAATAAATAATACTTGAAACCTCAAAAGGTCGATTAATCTTAACAATTTTAAATTATCGTTGGACTTGTTTTATTAAATATCTTATAAGGTTTTGTTTGTTTGATCTTGTGAAATTATATATATGTCTGTTCTTATAGTTTTTTCAAAACTTGCTTTATTTGATATATATGTATATGACCTTGTATGCTTGAGCATGAATTGTTGGCATTTAGATGCTTTATTTGAACAAGTCATGATTATATATGTCAAACCATGTTTGTCCTTATTATTGAACTTTGTTTTGTTTCTTTTTGAAAAATTATCATATATTTTAAAATAATGGTGTTATGTATCTTTCACAAGTATGATCTTATAAAATTTTGCTTAAACTTGAGTTTAATTTTTCTCTTTATTCTTGGTGTATTCTTATGTAAAAGTAGCTTATTAAGTGTTAAAAATTATGATCTAGCTTATGATTAAATAATTTTTATATTGATATTTGATCCTTATGCACTTATGATTAAGATTGTCTATTTATGCATAAGGTATTGAGCATAATTTCTTATGAGTCATTCATTTTAGTAAATGCCTTTTATGGTCATTTTGTGGGACAATAGTTATGATATTGGGTGTTTTTTTTGATCTTTTTTTGTGATACTTATGATTATGTTATTTTCTTAGTTTCATGGCTCTTTAATGAACATTATCTGACATGTTTTGCATGCGATTTAAATATTATGTTGCATATTTAGTTTTTAATAAAATATTAGGTTGAGAATCATGAGAAACTTCTTTGTGTTTGCTCTTTGTGGGTGTTATAAGTGTTTCCTTCATGGTTCACTTTAGTACTTGTCCATTATTGATGGACGTGCTTGTCCACTTAAATCTTTGGTGGACATGTGTATTCTTGATTAAAGATTATTGATTCATTGGATACTTGTTATTTATAAAATAAATTTTTTATATTGTGCCCTTAGTGTCTTAATCTATCACTTGCATATATGCTTAAATATGTTGCTATGCATATCTTTTATATAAGATATGTGATTTTAAGTTATTTAGATTATTGCATATACATTAGTTTTTGATCTCTTTGAGAGTATCCATGATTAGTTGTACTTGTGTATGCACTTGGTCTTCTATATGGTTCATTGAGAATCTCTATATATGTTTTGGCTCTCTTTAATGTTATGTGACATTGATTGTCTCATAGTAGATTTGTAATCTAGATTGAGTTATCTCTCTATATAGCTTGCTTTTATTGACATTGCATATGATTGCATCAATTGACATCTTGTTGTGCATATGATTCACTATATTGAGTCTAAGTTTTTCATACACCATTATTGGATTTGATTTGAAACTTTGTTTTTTTCAAATCAGTTTTTACATTTGAATTCACTTATTTGAAAAATGATTTTTGTGAGTTTTTATTGCCTTCTTATGGCATTTGTTGTGTTCATCACAAAATTTTACACATAATCTTTTTTGCCCTAATTATTGTTGAACCAGAGTTTGTTTGTGGAGGTGAGTTGTGTGCACCTTTAGATTGTCAACTTATAGTTTGGCTCTAACTAACCATTGTTTGATCTTTGGTTTTTATAAGTGTGTTGTATCACTCATTAGTAGCATTATGATTATGCTTTTGTTGTATTCGCTGATACACTTATTTTGAGTGTCATTATATATAAATAAGAAATGCTTATTGACACTTTTGTGTGTTTGTTTAGCCCATTAGTGACATTATATTATGATTTTGTTCTAGTCGTTGATACACTTATTTTGAGTATCATTATATATAGACAAAAGATGTTTATTCACACTTTTGTGTGTTTGTTTAGCCCATTAGTGACAATGTGATTATACTTTTGTTCTAGTCACTCTTACACATGTTTTGAGTGTCATTATATGTAGATAAGAGATGTTTTTAATGTGGCGAGTTATGTACACCCATTGGTTATGTTATTGTTCTAGTTATTGATACACTTGAATTTTGAGGTTTGAAGTACTTTTGAGGTAATTGCTTGTGGTGGTCAAATTATTGTTGAGGTTTGCAAAACATAACTTGACATTTGTGAGAATTTAAATCTCTTCATATTTTTCGCAAATTGATGTTGATTTGCAAATATCATTTCTTTGTTATGTGGGATTTTTAAAATCCCTCCATGAAATATTTAAAATTTTACTAGTTTTTCCTTGTATGGAAGATGTTTATTGATAAAAATTTCATGCATTTTTCGCATACTTGTGATGTTTAATAAAAATTATATTCTTTATATTGCGAACCTTATTGTGTATGCCCCCTTTGGGTTTTGAGAGTGTGTTCTTTAAGTGAACACTTGTGTGTTGTCCCACTTTGGTTTGTAATTGAAGGTTACTTGATTCTATACATTAAATTCATGCATTTTATTGAAAAAATAGTTATTTTTATTGTCATTTCATTTGCATTAAATATGCTTTAATTACATATTAGATTTTTGAGTGTGTTTCATATTAATTATCTTGTTCACATTATTGTATGCATGAATTTAATTAGCTTCTCTTTTCTTGAGGTCTCTTTTTTTGAATTGTTATATTTTATATGCATGTTGTCGGTGATGATTTGTTATTTCATTTGAAATGCTTTACTAAAAATCCTTAGAATATTATTTATGCATAATTCTTTATCTTTTCTTGATGATTTATATGTCCTTTAGTGATCAAATTCTCTTATAATCAATATTTATGTTTTTCTTAAAAATAAAATATGTTGATTTCAGGTTTATAATTTGATTTCATAAAAAATTATCCTTGAGGTATGCTCATCTTATTTTTCTTAATGATTATCTAATGTTTTTCTTGCTAAAAAATATACTTGTTTTAAAAACTTTATAACTATTGGGTTATGATATTTTCTTTTTTGTAGTTGAAACCTTTGTTTTGTTCTCTATGCAGGTTCTTAAAGATGTGATGGATTGAGAAGGGAATATCTTTGATGCATCATATCATGAAGATGCGAAAGCCGATGAAGGCGTTTGTGGACAATCACCAATGAAGACATTCAAAGACTTGTATTTATAAAATTCTCTGATGTGACATAAACATAGAGACTTTCAATGAAGACACTTGAAGACTTTGATCATTTCCGTTGATTCTTTTTGTATTTTCAAACTTTCGGTATATCACACCGTAAGTTTGAGGGAGAGTGTTAAGTTTTCCGTGTACATATACATATATCAGGGGCATTTTAGTTTTTTTGTAAATATCGGTCACTAGGGACCTTATAGTATTTTAGTTAGGTCTTTTTTATTTTTATTTTTATTTTTGTTTTTTGAATCTTGTAAAGGACTGTTGGGAAGCCGTCCAACTAGGGTCACATTTCTGACCATTGGAGGCTGCCTCTTCTCCTCTTAGGTTATATGGATGTTCAAGCTCTATAAATAGAGCAATTTGTAACCCTTTTTGAATATGCTTTTAAAAGCATAATAATGAAATACAAAAGTCTCTTATTCTTATTGTGTTCTTTGTGATTTTATCTCTTTTGTAAGGTTGTTATTGATCTTTAGTGATCATATTGTAAGTGTGCACTTATGTAGCCCTTCGTTGGTATTATAATTGTGCACATCTTGTTTCATTATAATATATATATATATATATATATATATATATATATATATATATATATATATATATATATAGACACACTCATATATTTTATTTATAATGATGTAATAGGTAAATACCCATTAAGGGTATTTTGGTTATTTCATTCCTTATAATAGGTTATGCCCATTAGGGGCATATTAGTACTTTCACTTTATTCCTTTTTTTTTGTAATTTTTTATTTTTTAGGGAATATTAGGTCAAATGCCAAATTGACATGTTGGGTTCTTTTTTGACTAGTCAACATAGAGTTGACTAGTCAATATAGCTGTTAGAACAATCCAACAACTATATTTATAGCTCTTAGAATAGTCTAATAACTCTATTGAGGTCTCACTCTCTCTTGTATATCTATAAATAGGGGATTTTATCTCCTTTCATTTTCCAATGCTTCTCTTAAGCATTTATGCTCAATAAGATGAATATTTTTTATGTTTTATGGTCTTCTATTTAGTTCTTTGATGTCTTGTATGCACTTAGTGCTTGTGTTGTGCTTTTGTGCTCTTGTGTTGTTCCAAATGGACTTGTGGTTGTGCACGTTGCATTGTGTAACAACCCCAACATATCACCGTAAAAAGTGACTTTTTTTTTAAATAATTGCAAAAACCACAACTTAAGGATCCGGGGCTTCACAGACTTAACAACTACCAAACCACAAGTAATCTTTACGTTGAACCAACCATCAAATAACCAACTTTATTAATCAATAAATAAATGTCATAGAACATAATTAAAATAATGAATTTAATCCAGAGCCACACTGTTAAGAACAACATAAACAAGTCACACGATCTCGCAGGCTCCCAATGGCAGTCATCCTCGTCACTGAGCTCTAGGTTTAGAGAAAAAACAATTGAAACATTGGGTAAAAACCAAAGATTTTTTGTAAAATTTGCTCAAAAAATCCAAACAAATAAAAAGAGAGCATAAATCAAATTCTTGTAAAATATTTAGAGAAACATAACAATGACAATCTCATAATTCATTTACCATTTAAGTATTAAAATAAGTATCATACAATAACAATTTTTCACAAGAAACAGAACAAGCAAGAATACATGAACTAATGCAAAGCAGTAAAGATACATGATTTAATGCACTTGCATGAATAAATTATTAAGTTATTATCAGAGTTCTTTTTTTCATGCATGTCCCTATTAATTACAACAAGTTTAGTTCTATTTTTCATTAAACTTGCTGATATTCAAAACGGGCACAATAATTCTCGAAGTGTAAGTTAGGTTCCCAATGGTAGCTTAAAACACAATTTGTAGTTTATTACTAGGTTCTACACTTATTCCTCGATCGATATCAGGAATCAACACCATCCATCGGAACATTAAAAATCAACATCTAATGTCGAGACACCAAGAAAATCAACATCCACTAATGCTACTTTCTTGGTATAGCAATAACAATAGCTGCGTCACAACACTACCCTTAGGCCAAGTGGTTGAAAACTCCCTAAAACCGTGGCCGCGAGGTGAACCATCATATTGGGTTTAGGGGCACAGACACACACGGAGTTTTAATATTCTCACAGTTTTCTCAAAACCGCCATTCAGGTTTCCCACACTGTGGAATGAACATCCAGGAAGAAAATTAATTACACTGTTTATCTCTTTTATCTTTTTAACAAAAAAATCAAGTTTACCTAAGAACTGTTTTGCAAATCAACATGCAAAACTCAACACAGGACCTGACCCACTACAATTTTAACAATGCAATTAAATTAAAAGCCAATAATTTCAGAATGAATTTTGCAATGCATAATACAAATCTTGGAGCAACACATGCTCTTGGCCCACACGGCCTACAATGGTTCACATCTGACCACCCATGCATCTTAAGCAAAATCCTCAGTGAACATACATACATAGTTATTCAAACATGTCCACAATGCATATTCATTCACACAAAAATGTATGTATAAACAATTTGCATATGCATATGAATAAATGCTTGCAACATGCATTTTTCTTCATGATTCATTTTATGCATAAACTCTCAAATATGCACATAATCATAAACATGCATGTAATAAATTTCATGAGTTTCTATGCGTAAGACATAAGCATGATAATCCAATGCATATCATAACCAATAAATACTTTTGCCATTCATACACTAAATCTCAGCATGCTACACTGCTCGGGGTGCAAAACATACCTCCACTGAGTCACAACTATGCTGCCACAATGCACAGGACAACATTAGTATGATGTTGACAACATGTTTCTCATGCAGAAACATACAACAAAAAATAAATGTGCAACATTGTTCTGCCTACAACAGCCCACCGAAAACACCACTAGAACTCATTTGCCAACATTGGAAAACTATTAAAATTCAACCAATTATGACAACATGCAAGAGTTGACCCATCACAGTTTTGGTTTGGGATCAGATTTGACCCAAACCAGCCTGCCACAGGGTCTAATATATATATATATATGATGCAGAGCAGAACCGGGTTCTGTCTCTATAGAATGACCCAGGCCAACACCAATGGGACGATAGAGACTCATCAGAACGAAGGTCTGAAGCATAACAATGTTCCAGTTCGACAATGTTTCAGCACGTCAGCAGCATCGGGTTTGTCTTGGTTCCAACGATTGGACCCGAGATCCAGATCCGTTAACAACCTTTTAAATACCCTATTCTAGGGTTGCGTGAGGGAGAATTTAGAATTGCAGCAGCCGTCAGTTTAGTTTTTCCTTTTGTTCTTTTTGGGTTTTTGCTGAGTCATTTTCTTTTTCAGTCGGTTTTCCCCTTTCTCCATTATTTTGTCCTTTTGCAGATTTTTCCCTGTTGGCATTTATTCCTTTTTGTCTCATTCAGCAACTTTTCTTTTTATTTCTTTATTTCTCTGTCACGTCAGTTTGCAACAACTTTGTTTTTTTTCATTGCTTCCTCTGTTGCCTTTGGTTTTATTTCCCATTGCTTGTTTCAAAGCCTATTGAATAAAATCAGCAGTCCAGCACTGTTAGTTTACGGTGATCTCTTTACTCATTTTGGCACATCGCATGATCGTGGAAGTTGTGCCCCTACTTGCTACACCTCAAGTGCATCACCGAATTTGATCTTCACGCTGCATCAACGAGTGTCGACGCTGACATCCATTAGTGAGAGTTATCGGTTCCTTCACTGCATGAGTATGCCGAAGTGATGCAACCTGAAGTGACCGAGCCAACGAGTGGGCAATGAGGGCACACATGTGAAGCGAGCTTGCATAGGGATGCCGATTGCACGATGCTCCAACAAGAGGCACATACAATGTTTGATAACCAAGCTGAGAGTTGCCTTTTGCATCAACAATTGTTTTAACCATTCAGTGAACAATAGCAACGCCAGTTGCAAAACGATAATGAGCCATTTCATCTTGCAAGTAGTCAACAACCACAATTGTCCTTTTTGTCTACCTTATGCCAAAAACCTCTCTTTGCAGATTCAAATGGTAAAGAAACTGGAGTGGAACCAGAAAATTGCACCCGTGACTACCAGAATGCCTTGTTTGGTGCTAACATTAATTCCCAATCACTAATGCTCCCTAATGCTGTTTCAAACCTTGCGATGGCTGGAGGCCATGTTGACATGTCCGCCATGCAATTTACTACTTTTGGGTTCCTGAATTCTATGCTAAGTGGTTATGGTTGTCTTGTAGATTCACCAGGCATTCTCCAAAATTCGGGACTTAACCCACCTGATCAAACATTTGTGAAGGTTTACAAATCTGGCTGTGTTGGGCGATCACTAGACATTGCTCGGTTTAGCTGCTACCATGAGCTTTTGAATCCATTTGGGATTATTTTTGGGGACGAGATCCAGAGATTTCTTTATGGACGACCCCTAAGACCGCGTGTTGGAGGAACAAAAATTCAGCTTGTGCCTCCATGGGGTGTCATAGCAGATAGTATAGACGGTCAATTTCCAAACCCATCTACATGCTTTGATTTGGAGACGTCCAAGAATATCGCTACATGTTGCCTATCGTCAATGTGTCTGATTTATATGCATATGCTAGTGACAACAAGTCGTCAGAGCCGACTTCTTCCCAACCAGGGCAGAATGATGCATAGTAGAACCGGGTTCGGTCTCTACAGAATGACCCAGGCCAACACCAATGGGACGGTAGAGACTCATCAGAACGAAGGTCTGAAGCATGCACACACACGTCAACAATGTTCCAGCTCGACAGTGTTTCAGCACGTCAGCAGCATCGGGTATCCTTGGACCCGAGATCCAGATCCGTTAGCAACCTTTTAAATACCCTATTCTAGGGTTGCGTGAGGGAGAATTCAGAATTGCAGCAGCCGTCAGTTTGGTTTTTCCTTTTATTCTTTTTGGGTTTTTGCTGAATCGTTTTCTTTTTCAGTCGGTTTTCCCCTTTCTCCATTATTTTGTCTTTCTGCAGATTTTTCCCTGTTGGCATTTATTCCTTTTTGTCTCATTCAACAACTTTTCTTTTCATTTCTTTATTTCTCTGTCACGTCAGTTTGTAACAGCTTTGTTTTTTTTCATTGCTTCCTTTGTTGCCTTTGGTTTTATTTCCCATTGCTTGTTTCAAAGCCTATTGAATAAAATCAGCAGTCCAACACCGTTAGTTTACGGTGATCTCTTTACTCATTTTGGCACATCGCATGATCGTGGAAGTTGTGCCCCTACTTGCTACACCTCAAGTGCATCACCGAATCCGATCTTCACGCTGCATCAACGAGTGTAGATGCCGGCATCCATTAGCGAGAGTTATCGGTTCCTTCACTGCATGAGTATGCCAAAGTGATGCAACCTGAAGTGACCGAGCCAACGAGTGGGCAATGAGGGCACACATGTGAAGCGAGCCTGCACAGGGATGCCGATTGCACGATGCTCCAACAAGAGGCACATACAATGTTTGATAACCGAGCTGAGAGTTTCCTTTTGCATCAGCAATTGTTTCAACCATTCAGTGAACAGTAGCAACACTAGTTGCAAAACGATAATGAGCCATTTCATCCTGCAAGTAGTCAACAACCACAATTGTCCTTTTTGTCTGCCTTATGCCAAAAGCCTCTCTTTGCAGATTCAAATGGTAAAGAAACTGGAGTGGAACCAGAAAATTGCACCCGTGACTACCAGAACACCTTGTTTGGTGCTAACATTGATTCCCAATCACTAATACTCCCTAATGCTGTTTCAAACCTTGCGAGGAGGCCATGTTGACATGTCCGCCATGCAATTTACTACTTTTGGGTTCCTGAATTCTATGCTAAGTGGTTATGGTTGTCTTGTAGATTCACCAGGCATTCTCCAAAATTCGGGACTTAACCCACCTGATCAAACATTTGTGAAGGTTTACAAATCTGGCTGTGTTGGGCGATCACTAGACATTGCTCGGTTTAGCTTCTACCATGAGCTTTTGAATCCGTTTGGGATTATTTTTGGGGACGAGATCTAGGGATTTCTCTGTGGACGACCCCTAAGACCGCGTGCTGGAGGAATAAAAATTCAGCTTGTGCCTCCACGGGGTGTCATAGCAGATAGTATAGACGGTCAATTTCCAAACCCATCTACAGGCTTTGATTTGGAGACGTCCAAGAATATCGCTACATGTTGCCTATCGTCAATGTGTCTGATTTATATGCATATCGTAGTGACAACAAGTCGTCAGAGCCGACTTCTTCCCAACCAGGGAGAATGATGCAGAGTAGAACCGGGTTCGGTCTCTACAGAATGACCCAGGCCAACACCAATGGGACGGTAGAGACTCATCAGAACGAAGGTCTGAAGCATGCACACACACGTCAACAATGTTCCAACTCGACAATGTTTCAGCACGTCAGCAGCATCGGGTTTGTCTCGGGTCCAAGGATTGGACCCGAGATCCAGATCCGTTAGCAACCTTTTAAATACCCTATTCTAGGGTTGCGTGAGGGAGAATTCAGAATTGCAACAGCCATCAATTTGGTTTTTCCTTTTGTTCTTTTTGGGTTTTTGCTGAGTCGTTTTCTTTTTCAGTCGGTTTTCCCCTTTCTCCATTATTTTGTCTTTCTGCAGATTTTTTCCTGTTGGCATTTATTCCTTTTTGTCTCATTCAACAACTTTTCTTTTCATTTCTTTATTTCTCTGTCACGTCAGTTTGCAACAGCTTTGTTTTTTTTCATTGCTTATTTTGTTGCCTTTGGTTTTATTTCCCATTGCTTGTTTCAAAGCCTATTGAATAAAATCAGCAGCCCAACACCGTTAGTTTACGGTGATCTCTTTACTCATTTTGGCACATCGCACGATCTTGGAAGTTGTGCCCCTACTTGCTACACCTCAAGTGCATCACCAAATCCGATCTTCACGCTGCATCAACGAGTGTCGACGCCGGCATCCTTATCGGTTCCTTCACTGCATCAATAAATATATATGTGGGGAATCGATCAGAGATATATTTAAACCATTGTGGTCTGGTTTGGGATCAGATCTGATCGAAACCAGACCTATTGCTGGTCCATAATGTTGTTTATAATTTTGGAAATGTTTTTGTTTTAAAACGGTCATTAAGGCATATTTATATATGTTGAACATCATGGGCTGTTAAAAGGGGAAAATTTTATTTCTGATATGCTGATTACCAGGGTTATTTTCCTAGCTTCAATAAGGCTTTATATTAAAGCTGTTTTTTTTAAACTAATATACTATTCGATATCCAACTGTTAGACTTGTCCAAACTGGTTTGATATAGAAACTATAACTGCTGTAAATTCTGTTTTCTCGGCAGCATCGTGTTGCATATTTTGTTATGTACCACTAACAGTTATCCACCTGTGAATTTCTGCAGCAGCAACATGCTGCCACCCAGCAACAGCATGCTGTCAACATGTTGCTGGGGAATGCAGTGTAAGACCGATCTGTCGATTGACACTAGGTGGACAGAAAAGGTTCAGTTCTGTCCAGGTTTATCGTTTTATGACTAGCCGAATGTCTACATGTGTCGATTTTCCAAAAACAAAAGAAAAAAAAATCAGTTGGCTGTGGACAAAAGTAGCTAGAAAAAAAATCTGTTAGACTTGGTTGTGCTGATTTCTATTTTAAATCCGTTATTTTATTGCCTGAGCTCATAACCAATTCCTGTGTGGATTATGGTTAGATTGTTCATGTTTGTTCCAGGCATGATATAGCTGATACTATGTTGGTGGGATGCTGCCATATGGGTTGGCATCGAAACAATCTTTATATCTTAACTTTTGATCCAGTTGTTTAAAATGATTCTTGCATGCTGTCATAATTGGTAGAATTTTAATGGTTTCCCAATGCTGCCAAATGAGTTCCAGTGGTGTTTTCGGTGGGCTATTGTAGGGCAGAACAATGCTGCAAATTTATGTGCAAGATTGTCCGTTGTCCACTAATTGAACATGCCTAAAAAAAAACCAGATTTATTATTTTTTCATCTAGAATCTCCATATAAATCTGATTTAGACTATTTCTTCCCGTTCGAATAAAGAGAGGAACCCGTACCTTATATCGGAAACAGAAAAAGACCGAAAAAGTGTTCGTCGAACGATCGAAACGAAAAGGGATCCTCCTTTCTTTCTTCTTCTTTCCTTTTCTTTCTTTCTTTTCTCTTCTTCCTTCTCTCTTTCCCCCCCTTATCTCTCTCTCTAGAAAACAAAATCTAGAGAGAGGGGCGAGTTAGACCCTTTTATAATTTTTTTTTGCCTGAATTTAACCCAAATTTCGCTTGATTTTAAAGTTTTACCAAATCTTATTTGACTCATTTAGGTCTTGTTAATGGGTCCTGGGCCAAGCCCAGACTTAGCTGACGCCACCTAAAACTGAAGATTTTATCAACTTTACAAAATACTTGGCTAAATTTTCAGAATTTAAAATTATAGAAAAACACACGATATTACACTTATTGACAACAAAAGTGTGATTTGTTGCAAATAGTAATATGTTTCATTCACAAACAAAGCATATTCAAGTGGACTGCCTTTATGTGAGAGAAGAATATCTTGGAGGAGTCGGCTCATTGCCATTCCAAGCTCCAGCTTACTGACCTCTTCACCAAGTTGCTCCCATCACTTAGATTTCATTTCTTACCTAAACAAAATCTCAGTTGAACAACCATGGGAAGAATTAGAGTTTTAATAAAATGGACCCATTAGGTCTAGATCTAATTACAAGATTTAGGTTTTTGTGTGTTCAGATCCATCTACAGGATCCAAGATCTAGTTGTGTGTACAACTTATGGGTATTTATGCATCTTTATTTTTTGTTTGTATATACTGAATGTATGTTAGAGTATTTCTTTTTCTTTTTTGCTGACTGTTGTGTAATATGGTAAAATGTCCTCTTTCTTTGTCACCATTGTAATATGCATTTATATATAAAAAATGTATTACTGTTCATTCAATAAAAGCCCCAGCTTCTATTCACCCTAACTTTCTCATCTGCAATACTAAGTGTCTTTCAAATTCCTTGTATATGACTGCATTCGGAATTTTAAGGTCTTATTTGGCACGATTTTCGACCTTCAATGTGACTAAGAATGTTCTGTTACTCTGTGGTCCTGTGCTAAAATCATTTTTTTCCCTATGAGAAGCGGACTGGCATAGTGCTTATAAGCTTTTTCCTTTCCTGTTTTGGTATCTGTTGGATAGTTGCATTATGCTAGATGTATATTACCTCTTTAACCAGTAAAGCTTCAAGAATGTTCTTTATCATCCATAGACACAAACCTGACAGAGTGACAGTGAACTTTTGTACTCTCATTTGTTGATCTGTGTTGGAGGAAAAGTTCTTTCAATTTATATATTTGCTAATTTAGTATATGATATGCATCTTTCAATGCACCTATGATTGCAACTAAGTCACTATCTTTTTCCAACATGTGCATATTCTTTAGGTTGGATATGAATTTGATTTTCTGCGTGAGGCTGAGGCAATGAAAAGAATACATCATTTTCTAAGTACTAACAACAAGAAATCTCCTGTTGTTGTGCCACGTGTGATTAGTGAGATGACCACAAGGTATGATGCAGAAACTTTTCTTGCTTCCTTAACTTGCTTGCAAGTTAAAACTGCTTAGTTATTCGCTGAACCTCTCGTTTGTAAGTTGGTCCATTTGAGCGAATTGAAATCGTTTGTGGATCACTCCTATTCAAAGTGCCAATGAGACACTTTGTCTTTGAAATCATGAATGATAGAAATAGATAAGATATTGTCAATATTTTCTTTCTATCCCTTGCAATCATGAAGATGATTAACGAAGTATTATGTGCACTATGCTTGACTCATTATCTTTGATTGCTGACTTTTTAATATACTGTGTAAGCATCAGTTATTTGTTGGATTTCAATTTCTCAATGGTAGAAATATTTCACCAGAACAAATCTCAAAGGAAAAAGAAACTTAGTGATTGGATTGTGTTTTTCAGGAGAGTCCTATTGATGGAGTTTATTGATGGAACTCCAATTATGAATCTTGGTGAGGAGATGGCAAAAAGAGGCATTAATCCTGGTGGTAAGATTGCTGCAGTGGCAAAGCAGTAAGCTCCGGGTTTGGTTTAGAGATTATGGTCAAAATTTTACCTTTATTTACGAGAAATGACTGTTTTTATCTTTAGCACAATTTGAAAATGTTCATAGTTATACGTCATTGGCTAACAAATACTGAGGTCTCGTTGCCATGTATTTAAGTTACAACACTCTTTTTTGGCTTTTAGGAAAATTTAAATATGAAGCACCAGTAAGTTATCTCTGCTCAGTATAATTTATTATTATTACTATAATGGTGATGATCCAGTTGGGTCTCTTCATCTTGTATGCCTTTTCCTAAGGGAGATGAAATTATAATATGATTGGCTTGCGCATGCCTCAGAGTTTAGGGTCCCTAAGTTTTGTTTTATGCAATGGCAAAAATGATGTTTTTGGTATTAGTAGAATTTGAATATGAATCTTCCATAAGTTTTTCTGGTTCTGTTATAACTTGCTAATTCGATGATGATGATGGTGATGATCCAGTTCAGACTCCTTGTATGCGTTTCCCTTGGGGAATGTCAGAATGGCACCACATTTATGTTGAGTGGTGTTATTTTTACTGTTTCTATGTAGAGGAGAGCCATTTGTAACTGGGATTGCATACTTGTAATTTCTTGTAATTACCCCAGAAAATATTTGGATTTTGTTGCTGCCACCCCTCTTTCTCTCCTCTTCATCTCCTTTCTAAGCAAGTTCTCATGCTAATGGCTTTTACTAGGCGTGTTTTATGGGCGTCTGTCATTCTTGTTTTACATACATGAACAAATCTTCCTGCTGATACTTTTTTTTATTTTATTTAAATCATTACATACATGAACAAATCTTCCTGCTGATACTTTTTTTATTTTATTTAAATCACGATGAACCTGACTAGGAACAGGTCCCACTACTCACCAGGCTAATCACGGGCGCCATTGGTCAACCAAGGGAAATTCAAATACCATGGTGGTCATTTTCTGCAAGACTAGCTGATTTTATATTAGCTTCTGTTTGGGAGCCAGAGTTGGGAGCGAAGATGAAATTCAATGAGTGTTTAATTAATACCACCAAGCCTCACAAGTGTTTGGGTGAAATGAAATGGGGATCTTCGAAACACGAGCTTAGATTCACAAGGGCAACGACACTAAAGCATAACCCTTAAAAAGGGTATAACTGAAAACAAAATAAAAATAAAAATGTATTCTTTATTGATATGAAAAACCAATTGCTTAAGCATTGGAATGAAATACAAGAGGGGCTGCACCCCTTTATATACACAGCTGAAAGAGGACTCAATAGAGCTGTTGGACACAGTCCAACAACTCTATTTAGAGCTGTTGGAATGTGTCGGTCCAACAACTCTATTGCTAGTCAAGTCTGGACAGGACTTGACTACCAAGAGTCATTCTAGTTCAAACTGAACTAGATGACATAAAGACAAAAAATAAAAATAAAGGAAAAAAATTACAGAAAAGAAAGAAATGAAAAATGTATATATATATAATATATATATATATATATATATATATATGTACAATTTTACATTTTAACACTCCCCCTAAAACTTACGGTACAATGAGCGGAAGTTTGTCTAAGAGAAAGTGAAATCGGGAAGCAGCAAGAGGCTTTGTAAAGAAGTCTGCTAACTGATATTCTGAAGTGACATATGACAGATCAATTATCCTGTGTAGATATTCCTCTCTGACGTAATGACAATCCATTTCGATGTGTTTGGTGCGTTCGTAGAATGTTTTGTTACTGACAATATAGATCACACTTTTGTTATCACAACACATTTGTGAACCCTTTGTTGCTTCAGCTCCCATGTCAGCAAGCAGTCGTCAGAGCCAAACTACTTCCATGGTAGTGGTTGCCATGACTCTATATTCAGCTTCGGTGGATGAGAGAGATACCTTCTGCTGCTTTTTACACCTCCACGAGATCAATGATTCCCCTAAAAAGATACAAAAGCCAGTGGTTGAGTGTCTGTTATTGGGATCACCTCCCCAATCAACATCAGTATATGCAATTAAATCAAGAGAAGATGAGGAAGATAAGAAAAGTCCTCGTGAAAGAGAGGACTTGATGTATCTGATAATATGCATGACTGTTCTCATATAAACAGAAGTGAAGCATGTTGAAATTAACTTGCTGTGTGAACATGTGTTATATCTAGTCTGGTAATTGATAGATAGGAAAGTGCCCCAACAAGCTGTCTGTAAGGAGTAGAGTCTGCAAAAAGTTCTCCATCATCAATCTTCATTTTAACATTAACAACTTCTGTAGTGTTAACTTTCTTATCATCAGTAATACCAGACCTGAAAACAATATCAAAAGCAAATTTAGTCTGAGATAATAAATATCCTCTAGGAGAATAAGCAACTTCAATGCCTAAAAAATATCTCAACAAGCCCAAATCAGTCATTTCAAAATGAGATTTAAGAAGTGTTTTGATTGTTTCAACTCCCTGTTTATCGCTTTCGGTGATGATCATATCATCCACATATAGAAGAAGCACAATGATCCTTGCATCAGAATTCTTAATAAACAAAGTAGTGTTAGTTAAACAGAATTGAAAACCAATATCAATCATAACACGACTAAACCTATCATACCAAGCTTTTGGTGCTTGTTTAAGTCCATAAAGAGCTTTTTCTAAGCGAAGGACTTTACTCTTAGGAATACTTAGACTAGGAGGGGTTACATGTATACTTCTTCAACTAGCTTTCCATTTAAAAAAACATTTTTGACATCCATTTGAAAAATAGACCATTTTTTGATAGAAGCTAAGGCAATTAAGGTTCGGACTGTTGTCATACGAGCCACCGGAGCAAAGGTTTCTTCATAATCGATCCCATATTCTTGGGCATAACCTTTGACTACTAAACGAACTTTATATCTTTCAAGAGTACCATCACTCTTGGTTTTAATTTTATAAACCCATCGACATCGTATAGTTTTCTTCCCTAAAGGAAGATCTTGAATATTCCATGTAGAAGCCTTTTCAAGTGCATCTAATTAAACTTTCATGGCTTCTATCCGTTTGATATCATTTTTTGCTTGAAAATATGTGGATGGTTCTTCATATGAGTGAATTAATGCAATAACTACCCTATATGTGGGTGAGAAAGACTCGTATGATACAAACTTTCCTGGAGGCCTCGAGACTCGGGATGATTGTCTAGTTGGAATGTTAGAATATTTTTCAAGTGCACATGGAGGATTAGACTTTTGTCGCCTGGAATATCGAATACTAGTATCTCTATGAACTTTTTCATTTTCAACATTAAGATCAATAATTCTTTGATCATCATCAAAGTTACAGTCAATGTCATATTCATCAGATGTTGATGTTAGATCTAGCAAAAAGGAGTACTCAGTGACGTCTTTTAATTTTCTAAAATCAAAGAAGCTCTCCTTTTCAAGAAAGGAAACATTTCTAGACACATATAGTTTATTATTTTTGAAGTCAAAACATCTATAACCTTTCTGTTTTTTAGCATATCCTTAAAAGGCACAGGGAATCGCACGAGGGGAAAGTTTATCATTTTTGTCAGTAAATATGAAACATTTGCACCCAAATATTCTTAGTCTAGAGTAGTATGGAGAAATGTTTATAAGTTTTTCAATGAGAGTGATATTTTGTAACGAAGAAGATGGCATCCTATTAATGAGATAGGTGGCAGTTAAGGCAGCTTCTGCCCAAAAGTCTTTCGGGACTTGATTTGCTATTAATAAAGTCCTAGTGGTTTCTATAATATGGCGGTGTTTTCGTTCTGCCAGTCCATTTTGTTGAGGTGTATAAAGACAAGATCTTTGATGTGTGATGCCATGCCATTTAAGATAATTTTGAAAATCTGTGGATAAAAACTCTCCCTGAATCTGTGCGAAAAATAGTAATATCATTTTGAAACTTGTTTTTAACCATATTATGAAAAGTTTGAAAGTATGAAAATACTTCAGACTTATGTTTGAGAAAGTACATCCACGTATGTCGAGAGAAATCATCGACAAAAATAACACAGTAAACAAATCCTCCTTTAGAAATTATTGGTGCAGGACCCCAAACATCCGAGTGTATTAATTCAAGTGGTCTTGAAAAGAAAAATGTTTTGTTCTGAAATGATAATCTTTTCATTTTGCCGAGAATACAATCTTTACAATCAAATGATTCAGAGTTACAAAATTTCTCTAGATTTGGAAAATATTGGATTTTGGCTATATGTGTAATTACTCGTGGAAAAAAATATCGTTTGGAACCGGGCCGGATCTGACCCCGGTGATAAGTCGGCTGCGTGCTTTTAAAAGCACGCAGCGACGAAGGGGGGAGGTTCTCGAAACCTCCTTCCCCCTTTCGTCTCTCGGTCTCTCTCACCCGACTGACTCCGTCTCGCTGCGTTGCCGAGCATTGCCACCGACGCCCCCCTCCTTCCGGCGAGCTCCCTTCCGATGAGCACCTTCCGGTAGCTTCCCAGGTACGCCCCTTCTCTCTCCTCTGCTCCGTCTCTCTCTCATGCTGCCGTCGGCAATTGGAGACGCCGACGACCAACTCCGTCCGACCACCTCCTCTCTCAGTCAGGCATACCCCTCGACGACCTTCCCGTCGCCAGCAATCGCAGCCGCCGGCCACCGCCTTTGCCCCGGGTGCTGCGGACGTTGACGATCGTAGCCGTCAGCGACCTTCGACTGCCGGCGACCGTCGCCATCACCTTCTCCCCCTTCTCTTGCCGTCGGTGACCTTCGAGCTCCGGCAACCCCCACTGCTTCCTCCCCTTCTCTGCAACCACCGACGATCGTGCTGACGATCGCCTGACACTAGCGGCCATCGATCGCCGGTGACCTCCTGTCAGCGACCTCTGCTCTGCCTCCCGTCGTCGGCCATCTCCCCTTACGAGCTAGCGTCGGCGACCCGCCATCGGCCACCTTTCCGCTTCTTCTCCCCTCTCATTCTCCCCCCACCTCTCCGTTGCGCAGGCAGGGTGGCCGAGTCGCCTCCCTGCTGCCCTAAATCATAAGGGAGGGGCAAAGCCTCCTCCCTGCGACTCTTTTCAGCGAGGGAGGGACCGAGCCCCTCCCTGCGACATGTTTTGTAAGGGAGGCGCCGAGTCCCCCTCCCTGTGCCACTTTTGGGAGGGGAGGGGTCGAGCCCCTCCTCCCTGCATCCCCTTATGGCAGGGGAGGGGCTGAGCCCCCTCCCTGCTTCGTGTTATGACAGGGGAGGGGCTGAGCCCCCTCCCTGCTCTTTGTGTTGACAGGGGAGGGGGTCGAGCCGCTCCCTGATTCTTGTTACGGCATGGGAGGGGCTGAGCCCCCTCCCTGCTCTTTGTTTTGACAGGGGAGGGGGTCGAGCCCCTCCCTACCCCTTGTTGCGGCAGGGGAGGGGGCCGAGCCCTCCTTGTGCCTCTTTTCTCGTTAGGCAGGAGCATCGCCCCTGCCTTCGCTGTTTTTCGGCAGGCAGGGGCAAGCCCCCTCGCCTCGCTTTTCCCTGGCATCAGGCGGGCCTTCGTTCGTTGTTGACAGGCAAGGGCTTTGACCTTGCCTCTCTTCTACTTTGTCAGGCAGGGGCGCAACCCTGCCTGCCCTCGCTTTATGAGGGCAGGGGTGCAACCCCCTGCTTCCTCGGAGTCCGCTGACAGCAGGTCAGCAGGGGCTCGCAGCCCCTGCCCCTGCTTCTTGCGCTTATAGCAGGTGCGCAAGGGCACGATGCCCCTGCCTCTGCTTCCTTTACGTTAGGACGACGAAAGTGCCCCTGACCTTCTATTTTTGGTGTTAGCTTGCTAAGATCGTTACTTTTGCAGCTCGTGCGACGGATCCTGCTCGCGCTCCGCGACCCAAGCCCTCCATCGCTTACACTCACAGACGCCAGCAAGCTTGCAACTCTCAAGGTAGGGGAAGATTGCACAGAAGTCTTGGACAATTGAATTGAGTTCAATTAACTAAAAAGGACCGTTAAATAAATATATATACATATATATACAAATATATATATTTATACAAGTACGCATTTAGCTCAAGGACGCGGTCTCGCGATCCTTGTCTTTTACTTTGCCGTCGCGCATCGCGCAAAGGTTTTGCATTGCATTCTTGCTTATAGTCTTTTACTTTGTCATCGCGCATCGCGCAAGGGTTTTGCGTTGCACTCCTGCTTACAAGCCTTTGCCTTGCTGTCACGCATTGCGCAAAGGATTTTGCGTTGTACTTCTCCTTACTGTCTTTGCCTTGCTGTCGCGCTTTGCGCTTAGGCTCTTGCTTTTGCATATGTGTTATTACTGCCTTGTTATTGCAGATGACGTGCAGGTTTTCCCTCTTTGCGTGTGCCTTAAAGGCATCTTCGGGCATTCACCGCTCTCTCTCTTGCGACAAGAGTTGAGTCGAGAGCTTGGCGATACATCTTTGTCTAAGGAGAGGGATACCTCGTAAGGATCCTGGCTCTTCGTGTGCGCAATCCTGCAGAGTCGAATTGAGATTTTAGGGAGTTGCGCAAAAGCATCAAAGACTGCCCCAAATCGAAGCATTTGGAAGGATATGATATGCTGGTGCTGTTCGCCTTTTCGGCATATCTCGGGTGATTCTGAATTGGGGGTTCGAGCGAACTTCTTAGCGGGTGTTCTGTTGAGAAACCCGTATCTCGTCTATCGAGGTCGGTATCGAGTCATGCGAGACATGTAGATACCCCGATAGCGGATGAGATTCGAGATAATCACATGCATAATGTTGGCACAAGGTACTGCTGTTTCAAAAGATAAAGTAAAGTTGATAAACTTTACATATTTGTGAAACACTCCTGTTGAGGCTTCTATTAAGAAGCTATACCCCCTTCCTCCTAGAGTACTTATAGTCGTGCACGACATGTCTAGTACTGCGATGATCGGATGAGACGGTCGTGCGACTTCGAACAATGCTAAATGCACAATGCTGTAATCACATAAATGGCCTCACATTCGCCTTCACAGGCAAGATGCTCGAGTGATTTAAAGACCACAACATAGAATGGGTCGTTAGTTAAGCAACCCCTAACACACCCATTCACTTCTGGTTGTTTTGTCAAGGGAGAGGATAGAGTGATACAAAACTCCAATGGACAGGTTGTTAACAACCACCCCACGGGCAATGATCCGGCCTCCCCAGTCATTGGAGTTAAGGGGAAATGTGCTACATTAGTTAGCTCAACACTTCTGCAGAAGTTGGATGCATCCGTGACACTGCCTCCTTTGGGGAATCCTCTTTCGGCTAAAGCTGGCCCTTTAGGAACAGACTCAACTAGCTATTCGGGTTATTGAAAATACATAGAATAACAGACGCCCGAACTAGTCTCAGTTGTTTCCACGTTTTGCCTGCGCGTACCCGCAGGCCAGTAATATCGAAACATAAAGTCTTTTCACACTGGTCGATCGCTTGCTTGCTCGGTAGTTCAGTATGCTACTCGTTGTGCTGTGCACGCCTGTCAAGGCGTTACTCTAGTTGGTTAAACTGCTTACGCAGTTCTTTGCGGAGTAATAAGGAGCTCCTCATACTAGTTAAATGCTTATAATAATAGCATTATGCCAGTTGCTACATATTGGCATCTGACTTGCTTTACTTCTTGGTCGAACTTTTTGGTGCTTATTGTAGCGTAGCACTTGTTGGGTTGCATCTCTTATGATTGATGTGATTGCATACCACTCGTAATCTACGAACTGGTGGCAACTAGGATTGATGTGGCCGCTTGTCTTATAAGCTGCTTACATATTGTGATATAACTGCTGCCGTATGATTGCTTATCGTGTATAGCTTATGAATGACTTGCGATGCAATGGTTTATGCCTTATGATTAATTTAATTACTTGCTGATGGACTGAGCCATATCATGGTAATTGTATGTTTTACGAGCATTATTACGAGTGCTTGTCTTATTCAGTTGTTTTGTTTGGCTGTCAGATAGAGTTAGTTACTCTTCGCCTATAGAATCAACTGGATTGCCATATCTGTGTGTTCTCATGTGTCGTTTACGAATGCTTTAAGGTCCTATTTGAGGATTGCAATATTCCTTGTGGCAATAATACGATGCGTAGAATTATATGCTTTTGTGTGGAGTGATACGATGTATATTGCTGATATACATGCTTGTGCCCATATTGTGGCTACTGACCCCGAGGCGGTCAATGGTTTGGAGCAGTCGATTATTGATGCATGTATCATTGAGTGGGGTGTCTGTGGAGGACCTGATCTCCAAAGGATTATCTGCGAGGGCGTGTATGATCAAGACCAGGTACCCGGCTTGAGTGGTAGATTCTCTGTGAGGATGTACATTGTCTACGAACGGGTAGCCGCAAAGACGGTGGACTCTTGTGAGAAAGTGTATGGTCCAAGACCAGGTATACCCTCTAGGGCGGTAATTCCTTGTCAGGTCGTTTATCTCTCGGACTGAGCGATCCGACGTGGAGCTTGTGTTTTTGCTTACTATAAAAAGTTATGATGAGCTGTGATGCTCTTCTGAAATTGTTTGAGATAACCAGTTATAAATTTATAGCTTTGGCTTTCTGTTTTAGCATGATTACATGCAGGACTCAGATGTGAGAATCAGATCGTTAGTGATTTGAGTTAGTGATCATGTTATGGACCTTCTACGGAAGGGTGTGCTTTTCTGAGGAAGTATGACACCTTAGTGAGTCAGAACCGGTGACTGTTGGCCGCGTAAGGCTTTAAGAGATGCGAATAGATTAAGGTTGTTCAGGACAAAGCGTTTGTTAGAAGTCGTGAGAGCGACAAACGATGTCCTGATACTGATTCAATGCAGAGAACTCGTTCTAGGAATGAGAACAAGCTAGTTGCGTGGTGGTTCACCGCCTACGATCAATTGAATCGTATGCTGCGTTTGTCAGTTGCACTGCTTATTTGTTTTGAACTGCTTACTTGCTTTGAACTGTTTACTGTTTGCACTACTTACGCATTTGCACTGCTTATGCTCTTGCACTGCTAACTAGCTTGTATTCCTTACTCGCTTGCACTGCTGACTCGCTTGCACTACTTATTCGCTTGCACTACTTATTCGCTTGTACTACTTACGCATTTGCACTATTCACCTGCTTGCATTGCTTACCTGTTTAACTGTATATCTGCTTTAAACTGCGTAACCTACTGAATTAAATGTACTTAATTTAGTTTCTTGTAGTCTCTCTTGTGCACCTACTAGTTTTTTGCGAAACTAACCCATTCTATGGGTACAAGTGATGATTAGGTACATTACGGGCGATGGCGCGATTGCAAGATGACTTCAAGACTTCTTCCTGCAAGATGACTTCAAGACGCTTTGGGTTTGTAACGGATTTTCTTTAGGATACGTAATTTTGTGAGTTTTGGTTCTTTTAGCTAACGTGCCCAAAGTTGTCAGCTTAACTTCTGATTTATCAAAGAAAAATCTTCCGCTGATTTCATAAACAAACTCTGAAGGAAAGAGATATTTCTAGTCTCTTGCCTGTTTTTCTGAAAAGGTTCGCAAGTTTGAAATTTGGGGCGTTACAATATGTGGGTGACCAAGTCTCTTATGCCACAGTTCCAACTCTATTTTTTGAATATTATAACAAAAAGCTTTCTTTGACATTTTCAAAAAATCCATGTAATAGAGTCCTCCTTCTCTATGGCCTTCTCCAATCAGCTTGCCTGACTGGCGATCTTGTACCCAACAATCATGAGAAGAAAAAGAAATATTACACCCATAATCAGAAATTTGAGATACAGATAAAATATTTAAATTTAATTTGGGAACATGTCTAATTTTCTAGAATAGAAAATTTCTTTGTTTTATAATTTTTTTCAAAATTTCCTATTCCTTCTATTTCAAGAGAAGTCCCATCAACAGTAAAGACCTTTGACATACTTGTTTTATTTTTAACACATTTGGATAGACTTTGATTATTTGGGGTCATATGAAATGATGCACCTGAGTCAAGGAGCCAAGAAATTTTACCTAGATCAGAAAAAGATGAGTCTGCTGCGCCGGTTGAAGCTTCAAATGAGGAAGAGGTACCTTTGATGAGAGCCTGAAGAATCTCCATTAGTTAGGCCAGGGAAACTGGTGTATCCTGTTCTTTAGGCTCCGATCCAGCAATTGCAGCTCTTTTTTCTCTCAGCTCCTTAAGTTTGGGACATTGTGGCCTGTAGTGTCCCGGTTCATGACAGTGATGACAAATAACTTTCTTCTTATCATAGTCACCATTTTGTCGGTTAAAGTGAAGAGGCCTATATGATCGAACATGATTCCCTGGTCTAGACACGGCTAAAACGGAATCATCTTCAATTTTTAAAGAACCTTTCCGGAGACGATTTTCTTCTATTGTTAATTCTTCAATAGTTTCAACAATAGAAGAAATTTTTCCCCGGTGAAGTAGGGCCGATTTAGTGGTTTCAAATTCCGGCCTTAATCCAGTGATAAACTGGTACAAATGTTCAGCATCGAGTTATTTCTGACGAAGCTCGATGTCTTCGGCACAATGCCACTTTGGTTCTAAAAGGAAAAGTTCTTCCCAAAGTTCGGACAACCCATTGTAATATTCACGAATAATTTTGTCTCCTTGTGTCATCATTCGAACTTTTTCTTGGAGGTTGCACACGTGTGCAATATCTTTAAGGGAATACATATTCTTAAGGTATTCCCATGCCTTATCAGCATGATCAAATTTGGTCAGACTTGCGCATTTTTTAATGTCAACGCTATTGATAAGCCATGACATTATCTTCGCATGAGATATTCTCCATTCTTTCCATTTCTTCTCGTATGAGGCAATAGCTTTGATTTTCTCTTCTTCCGATAGAGAGACCTCTTTATCTCCCTCATTTTTAGTAAGAGATAGCTTAGGTTCCGAATCGGAACCATCCACAATCCTCCATAAGTCTTTTGCCCATATATGGTGCTTCATGATTGAGGCCCATGTTACATAGTTCGTATCGCTTAGTTTCATAGCCTTGATGGTGACTTTATCATTGTCATCCATCGATTACAAAGAGAGAAAGAATATGGATAGAAGAGAAACAAGAAGGAAAATAAAAAAAAGAAGAAAAAGACAATACAACAAGATGTGAAATCCTCCCCAATGAAGTGATAAAACACTTCTCTTCAAGTGGCGAACACTTTTGCAAACGGGCACGGAAACCGAGACAGCTTTTCCTCAAGATTTAGTACTTCCGCGGCTCTGATACCATGAAATGAAATGGGGATCTTCGAAACACGAGCTTAGATTCACAAGGGCAAGTGTCAAGAATGACACTAAAGCATAACCCTTAAAAAGGGTATAACTGGAAACAAAACAAAAATAAAAATGTATTCTTTATTGATATGAAAAACCAATTGCTTAAGAAGCATTGGAATGAAATACAACAGGGGCTGCACCCTTTTATATACACAGCTGAAAGAGGACTCAATAGAGCTTCCAACAGCTCTATTGCTAGTCAAGTCTGGACATGACTTGACTAGCAACAGTCATTTTAGTTCAAACTGAACTAGATGACATAAAGACAAAAAATAAAAAATAAAGGAAAAAAATTACAGAAAAGAAAGAAATGAAAAATGTATATATAATAATATTATATATATATATATATGTACAGTTTCACATTTTAACATTGGGAACCTCGATTTGGGAGATGAGAATGGTATTAAGAGTGGACATGGGTCATTTTCAACATCTTTTGAGGATGTAGTTGACAACTCCAGCCTCAGCACCCATTTTCTTCTCCACTCTCATCACCCCTCTCATCTCTTCTCCAAGGCCGGCTCCTAAACAGAGCCTTAATGGTTCACATACCTTTGCATTCCTTCTCAAGAGAAGAAAGAACCAAGCTTTGCTGATACTGTGTTAGAAAACTAATCATTCTTTACTGCAACATGTCATTTTTGGGAGTCATTCATCTTCTGATTATAGGGGATAAATCTTCTGTCTCTTCCAATTTACCAACTGCTTTTATCTAGCAAATGGAATCCCATGTCTTCACTAGGAAATGGCATTCCTTGTACTGATGGTCTGTTTCATCTTTTGTTGGTGCTTCAGCTTTCACTCCTTGAATAAGGAACAACTGAAATTCTTTCTTTTAAAAATTTCCTTACCTCTTGTTGCTTACAACATAGACATATGTCATATTCTTGTTTTCTGTGTTTCTTGGTACAGGAATATCTTGAAAAGCTTGACACTAGCTTATGGTCAAATGATTTTGAAAAGTGGCTTTTTCCATGCTGATCCACATCCTGGAAATATTTTCATTTGCAAAAACTCAGAGGCAAGTAAATCACAGATTCTGTTCCATGTCAAACCTTTTGTTTCTTTGCAATGAGTCCGTGCTCTCTGAATTCTAACCTGCTTTGGCATATTTAATTCTCTTATCTTCTGCTCATTCTATAGTTCTAATGTTTGCACTTCTATTTTCATTTCAGGAATTATATAAAACTGTTCTTTGTGGATTATATTGGTGACGTTGTTATTCTAATGAGTGATGATACGCCTGACAATGAGTACTTTTTGGTTCATAAATGTTAGATTGATATTGATGGCAGAATCATATTCTTGGTTATGTCGCAAGAACCTTTATAATTTCAATATATATGTTAAAATATGCCCTTATTGTAATTTTATATATATATATATATGTGTATATATATATGTATATATATATATGTTAATGTAATAGGCAATGCCCACAAGGGGCATTTTTGTCTTTTTACACATGTAATAGTTTCTGTCCATTAGGGACAAATTTGTCTTTTTGTTATTTATTTATTTTTTAATTTTTTGACCTTTTGTTTTTGTGTAAGGGCTCTATGGTCAAAAGACCATATAGTCAGGAGCCCAACTACTCTATTGGGCGCTCCCCAAGGCCCATGAGATGTGTATATATAGGGGCTTCTTGCCCCTATTTTGTTCAATGTTTTTCTAAGTATTTTAGTGAATAAACATTATATTTTTATGTTGTTATGCTCTCTTGAGATTGCCTCTTGTGGCCTTTGTATGCACTTTATGCTATTGTAGCTTCTTTTACTTTGGCTTTTGTATCCCTTAGTGGACATGTGCTTGTGCACATTGCCTTGTATTCTTGTGAGCCCTTAGTGGCTTCTTTTTATTCTTTTGCTTGTTTCATTACATGGTATCGGAATCACTCGGGTTCTTAAACCTTGGACCGTGTTGCTCATGGTGATCGAGGGAACATGTGCTCGCGGTGATTGTGTTTGGTGTGCTCGTGACCCTCTTCTTCCATTTCTCTATTTTCTCTCTCTTTTCTTCTACCCCTTAATCATGGAGAAAGATGCCAAGATTGAGCTCTTTCAAACTCAACAACTACGCCTTCATCCCAAAACAATTGGGGTCGGCGATATGAACCAAAAAAGAAAATCATTCTGGGTCTTCCACATGAATCCTTCTCCTCCAATCATTTCTATCCAATGCCATGTCCTCGGTGAGGTTCAAAGCATTCATATCCTTTCCTATCAACTCCATCCATGTCTTCCTAGGCCTACCCCGACCTCTTTTAACTAATATATTTTCCCATTTCTCCATTCTTCTAACCGGAGCATCAATAGGCCTTCGCCGAATATGTCCAAACCACCGTAAACGATTCTCTCTCATCTTATTTTCAATGGGTGCAACACCTACCTTCTTACGTATCTCCTCGTTCCGAATCTTATCTTTTATTGTATTTCCACACATCCATCTCAACATACGCATCTCAGCTCTTTCAAACTCAATGAAAATAATTACATGATGTGATCCACCGGAATGGAGAATCACCTCAAGGGAAATAAGCTTTGAAGATATGTGAGTGCCACTACTTTCGAGCCTCAGCTAAAGCTCACAAAGATTGAAGGAGAGCAAAAAAAGACTCTTGAAGGCGAAGACCGAACCAAAGCCATATATGAGTATCAAATGAAGGTAAGAGGATTGAGAAAGTAACCATATATGGTTTATGACTAATGTTAAAATCAAGATATGTGCCAACATTGCTAAGTTTAGAAAGGCAAATGAGACTTGGTCTTTTTTTAAAAGGTATGTTTACCCAAAAAGATCTTGCAAGACAATATTTCTTGGGGACATGAGTGTCGGACTATTTTAGTGCCTTATCCCCTTTGTGGGATAAGTTAACATTCCTTGAACCTAGATAGAAAGGGACCACCATAGAACTTAGGTCGGGAACAAATGGACAAAAAATCACTTTTTCCAATTTTTGCATGGACTTCGACTGGAGTTTGAACAAGTTAGATCCTCCCGAATGTCTCTAAATGAGGCTCTTGCCGAAATATGCCAAGATGAAACTCGTTTTCGAATGACCAAAGGAGAAGATGAAGTGTTGGTGGTGGCTAGACCCATCAACAATGTAAAGACATACATGCCTCTACATTATGGGAGACAAAACAACAATGGAGGGTCAAGAAAGATAATTTGCCACTACTGTAATGAATTGGGACATATCAAGCCGGTGTGCCCAAAGCTCAAAAACAAAGTGGCTTTTGTTGGATAATCTGTTAAATTATATGTAACATCCTAGGCTAACTAGGAATTGTTTCTTTCTTTTTAGTTTAGTTAGAATAGGATTTTTCTTTTTTCTTTTTGTACCTTTTTAGCCTTTTTGACTAGTCAATATTTGATTTAGTCAAAAAGTAAGAGTCTTTGGACTCCCAATGGCTCTATTTAGAGCCGTTGGGAGCCCAACGACTCTCTCTTCTACCCTCTCTCAATGTAATATAAATATGGGGCTTTGCCCCCTTATAATGTATGCTTTTCTCAAGATTGTTTCCCATTCAATAATATATTTTTTTCTTTTATTGTTGTATACTTTTTTTGGGTATTTTGTATGATCCTTTGTGGTTCTTGTGAATGATCTTTCTCAACGCTTTGGTTGGAGCTATTTGAAGTTTCGATTGGTGATGATCCAAGAACTCATCTTCTTACATGGTATCATAGCTTGGTGATCAAGCTAAGCTTATTTTTGGTGCATTGGGAAACATGCCATTCAAAGTTTGAAGAAGTGAAGTTCTTTTCAAGTGTATGTGAAATCGTGATCGTGCAAAAAGCTTGGAGGAACACTCGTACTCATTATCGGTGGTGGAGTACTCATTGTCCTCTCTTTCATCTCTTCTCTTCTTCTTCTTTATTATTTTTCTGTCTTCATTTTTCTTTATTTTCCTTCTTGAGCCTTGTAAAATGGATGACAATGATAATGTCACCGTTAAACCCATTAAGTTCAATGACTCTAACTATGTTACATGGGCTTCAATTATGAAACACCTTATATAGGGAAAGGGTTTGTGGGGATTAATTGATGGAACCAATTTGGAACCTAAGCTAATCCTTACAAAGGTAGAAGGTGAAAAAGAAATACCTCTTATGGAGGTTGAGAAAAACGAAGCCATTACCACTTGTAAAAAAAGTGGAAGGAATGGAGAATGAGACATGCCAAGATTATGTCTTGGCTCATAAGTAGTGTCGATATAAAAAAATGTTCAAGTTTTGCAAAATTTGAACATGCAAACGATGCTTAGAACTATCTTAAGAGAATGTATTCTCTTAAAGACATTGCACATATGTGTAACTTATAAGACAAAGTTCGAAATATGGTTCAACGGGACAAGAGCATTAGAGAGTACTATAATAGCTTGTCCGAATTATGGGAAGAGTTGACTTTCCTTGAACTAAAGTGGCATTGTCCACAAGACATAGAACTTCGTCAAAACCAAATAAATGCGGAGCATTTCTTCCAATTTATTTGTAGGTTAAGATCAGAATATGAATCAACTAAATCCGTTATTCTTTGTTGAGGAAAGGTTCCTTCAATAGAAGACACAATAGAAGAATTAAGCATGGAAGAGAATAAACTTAAGAGAATCTCCAAGTGTGATGATGACTCAATTATAGCCGTATCTAGACTGGGAAACCATGTTCGTACATACAAAACCCCAAACTATGGGAGAACAAATGATGAGAAACAAGAAAATGAATTTGAAAAAAGGAAAGTCATTTGTTACTATTGTTGAAAACCAGGATATGTGAAAACTTATTGTCCAAAATTGAAGGAGGCACTTCAACCACTTCTCAAAGGAGCATATTCATCCACTGGAGCCGCAGTCTCTTCTATCGGCATCTCTGATCCCAATAAATCTCTTTGGCTTCTTGACTCAGGTGCCTTCTTTTACATGACACCAAACATTAATATGTTATCTGAGTGTCAAAATTCAAATGAGTCAAATGTTTTTATCGTTGATGGAACATCTCTTGAAATCAAAGGAATAAGAATTTTTGAAAATATTTCTCAAAACTCAAAAAGATTTTGTATTCTACAAATTAGATATATTCTTAAACTTAACCTAAATTTTTTATCAGTCTCTCAATTATCTGACCATAGGTGTAATGTTTCCTTCTTCTCTTGTGGTTGTCGAGTGCAGGATCACCAGTCAGGGAGGCTGATTAGGAAAGATCATAGAGAAGGAGATTTATATTACATGGATTTTCTGAAAATACCCAAGAATTCATTATGTTGTAATGTTCAAAAAATGGATTTGGATCTATGGCACAAGAGACTTGGCCATCCTAGCGTATCCAAGATCCAGTTTTTTCTAAAGATGATTTTTTTTTTGTAATTTTGAAACCTTTACATGCGAAAAATGTATTCTTGGAAAAATGAAGAGACTACCTTTTCAAGAAATAACCTTTGTCTCTTCTCGACCACTTGAGTTAGTATATTCGGATGTGTGGGGACCCGCACTTGTTATATCAGAAGGTGATTTTTTATATTATGTAATTTCCATAGATGACTTTACAAGACATACTTGGATCTATTTTCTTAAGCATAAATCCAAAGTTTTTTCACATTTTCAAATATTTCATAATCTAGTCAAAAATCAATTTAAGAATGATATTTCAATCTTTCGTACCGATTCAGGAGGAGAGTTTTTATCAAAAGAATTTAAAGACTATTTGAATCTATACGGTATTATACATCAAAGATCATCTTCTTATACTCCTCAACAAAATAATTTAGCAGAAAGAAAGCATAGGCATATTATAAAAACAACAAGAACTTTATTAATTACACATAAAGTACCAAAGACTTTTTGGGCTAAAACCACTCTAACTGCAATTTATCTTATCAACAAAATGCCATCCTCTTCATTAAAAATATATCTCTTGTTGAAAAACTTTTCAAGCAAATTCCAGATTATTCTAGGTTAAGGGTTTTTGGGTGCAAATGTTTTATTTTTTCTTACAAAAATGATAAACTCTCTCCTCGTGCTATTCTTTGTATTTTTTTAGGATATGCAGATCACCAAAAAGGCTATAGATGTTTTGACCTTAAAACTAAAAAGTAATATATATCAAGGAATCTATCTTTCTTAGAAAAGGAAAGTTTTTTTTTAGAGTAAGAACTCTAAGGAAATAGCTGAGTATTCTTTTTTGTTAGACTTAGTTCCAAAGATTGATGAAGGTGATACTGATGGAAGTCAAGAAGATCAAAATGACATGATAGTGCAAAATCATTTAGTGATCATCAAGATTGTATTCAATATTCTAAGCGGAGTAATTTAGAAAAACCATGTGCTCTAAAAAAATATACTAAAGAACATGAACAAATATCAACTAAAAAGTCATCTACAGTGTCAAAAGTTCTCAAAAAAATTGTCCTATGAGTCTTTTTCATCGAAGTATCAAGCCTACATTGCCTTAATACACTCTTACGTAGAGCCTTCTAACTATGTTGCAGAAAAGGAATAATCTAAATGGGTCGAAGCAATGACAACGAAATTAAAAGCCTTAGAAAAAGTTAATACCTGGACTATTCAAGATATTCCATCAGGCAAAAACCCTATAGACTGTCGATTGGTGTATAAAGTTAAAACCAAGAGTGATGGCACTCTTGAGAGGTTTAAAGTCCGATTAGTTGCCAAAGGTTATTCTCAAGAGTGTGGAATAGACTATGAAGAGATTTTTGCCCAGTCGCTAGAATGACCACAGTTAGGATCTTAATAGCTCTTGTCTCTGTAAAGAAATGACATATATATCAAATGGATGTCAAGAATGCATTTCTCAATGGAAGCCTAGCCGATGAAGTGTATATGAAATCACCACCTAGCATCAATATTCCCAAAGGAAAAGCCCTTTGTTTAAATAAGGCTTTGTATAGGCTTAAGCAAGCCCCAAAAACTTCGTATGATAAATTTAGTCAAGTTATGCTTGATTTTGATTTTCAATCTTGTCTTAGTGACAACTTTATTTGTTAAGAATTCTGATGTAGGTATTATTATTCTTCTCTATGTAGGCGACATGATCATCACTGAAAGTGATAAACAGGGAGTTGACAACATTAAAAAATTTCTCAAAACACATTTTAAAATGAGTGATTTGGGTTTTTTAAAATTCTTTCTTAGCATAGAAGTTACTTATTCTTCTAGCGGCTATTTGTTAACTGAATCTAAATCTACTCTAGATATTGTTGACATGTCTGGTATCTCAGATGAACAACAGGTCGACACTCCCGAATATGTAAATATCAAAATGAAGATTGATGATGGAGAGCCGCTTGAAAATCCAATACCTTACAGATAACTTGTCGGGGCACTGTCTTATCTCTCTATTACATGACCTAACATTGCGCATGCCGTTCACACAGCAAGCCAATTTCAACATGCTCCTATCACTGTTCATATGAGAGCTGATTTACGTATTATTAGATATATTAAAACTTCCATTTTTTGAGGACTTTTCTTGTCTACTTCTTCTTCCTTAGATTTAACTGCTTATATTGATGCAGATTGGGGAGGCGATCCCAATGATCGACACTCATCTACTGGTTTTTGTGTATTTTTAGGTGAATCATTGATTTCTTGGAGGTGCAAGAAGCAACAAAAAGTTTCTCTCTCGTCAACTGAAGCCGAGTACAGAGCTATGACTACAACAACTATAGAAGTAGTCTGCCTAAGGCGCTTACTTCATGACATGGGTGTTGAGAGTACATGAGCATCATGACTATGCTGCGATAACAAAAGTTCTATTTACATTGTCAGCAACCGGACATTCCACGAACGAACCAAGCATATTGAAATGGATTGTCATTACGTACGAAAGGAATTTCTACACAACACCATTGATCTTCTATGTTTCTTCATAATATTAATTGGGAGATTTCTTTATCAAACCTCTAGCTGCTCCTCGATTTTACTTTCTATTGGACAAACTTTTGGTTATTCAACCGTAAGTTTTAGGGGGAGTGTTAAATAATATATAACATCCTATGCTAACTAGGAATTGCTTCTTTCTTTTTAGTTTAGTTAGAATATGATTTTTCTTTTTTATTGTTGTACCTTTTTAGCCTTTTTGACTAGTCAATATTTGACTTAGTAAAAAAGTAAAAGAGTCGTTGGACTCCCACCAACTCTCTCTTCTACCCTCTCTCAATGTAATATAAATATGGGGTTTTACCCACTTACATGTATGCTTTTCTTAAGGGTGATTCCCATTCAATAATATATTTTTTTCTTTTTATTGTTGTATACCCTTTTTTGGGTATTTTGTATGAACCTTTGTGGTTCTTGTGAATGATCTTTCCCAACACTTTGGTTGGAGCTATTTGAAGTTTCGATTGGTGATGATCTAAGAACTCATCTTCTTACATAATCCACATTAAAAAAGGGGTGAAAAGGCGAACGAAAATGGAGATCTTAAAGATACCATTAGTCAATTAACAGAGGCACTCGAACAATTTCTTAAGACATCATCTTCAACCTTCGGTGCCGTAATTGCTTCATCCCCTCCTCTAGATATGTGCTTTTTGATTCTTGACTCGGGGGCTTCTTTCCACATGATTGATGAAAATATTCTTTTCGTCATATGCACTAACTCAAATTTGTCATGCGTTTCAAACGCTGATGGGACATCTTTAAAAATCAAAAGTATTAGAACTTTATATTCTAAAAAATCTAAAAAAATTTTTGTTCCAAAAATTAGAGTTGTTCCCAAACTAAATTTTAATTTTTTTTTTCCGTTTCTCAAATTTCTGACCATGGATACAAAATCTCCTTCTCATCTAAGGGTTGCTCTGTGCAGGATTTCTACTTCATGGATTTCTTATCTCTTTTAAATCTTTTTGTAATTATGTCCAAGATAATGTTATTGTATCTTGGCATAAACGACTTGGACATCCAAGTTTATCAAAGATGTATCTTTTCCTTTTTGTGAAAAAAGTTTGGAATGAAAAAAATATTGTTTACAAAGATTGCATTCTTAGAAAAATGAAATAAATTCTTTTTCCAAATAGAACCTTTGTTTCTAAGAGACCATTTGAGTTAGTGTATTTGAATGTATGGGGTCCATCTCTAGTCATGTCTAAATGTGGATACTCATATTTTATTAAGTTTATTAATGATTTTACTTCCTTAACCTCAATTGGATGTTTTCTCATTTTTTAAAGAATTTCACATGATTGTTAAAAATCAATTTCAAAGCAATATTTCTATACTTAGGTCTAATTCGGGTGGAGAATATATGTCAAAAGATTTCCAAAATTATTTGAAACAAAATGGTATTTGTCATCAAAGATCATGCCCTTGAACTACCGAAAAAAATGGGTTAGCAGAAAGAAAACAAAGACATTATAAAAACTGCTAGAACCTTTCTTATTTTTAAAAATATTCTTAAAATTTTTTGAGCCGAAGCCATTTTGACTTCAACATATTTGATAAATAAAATGCCTTCCTCATCCTTGTAAAATATTTCTCCATTTAAAAAATATTTAACATAATACTTGATTTCAAGCGATTATAGATTTTTGGTTGCAAATGTTTTGTTCTTACCCAAAAAATGATAAATTATCTCAAAAAGCCATATAATGTGTTTTTGTTGGCTATGGAGAAAATAAAAAATGTTATAGGTGTTTTGATTTTAAAAATAATAAATTATATGTTTCTAAGGATGTGACTTTCTTTGAAAATGAGAATGGTTTTGATAAAAAGAATGATAAAGAGAAAGTAGATGATTCTTTCTTGTTTGACCTTTTGCCAAAGGAAGAATATGGTTCATATGAACCGAATGATTGTGAAATAAATCATGATGTAATTTTATTTGTTATAATTCTTTAGATAATGAAGTTCACAATGAACATGATGTTAATGATAATTTGGAATCATCTCTTAGTGATCATAACTTAGTTGAGAGTCCTTCTAATGATATACAAGTCTATACCTGACGTGAGTAGAGATACCAACCATGTGTTCTTGAAAAATATTCACAAGGTCTACCCATAGAAAAGTAATCCTTCAAAAGATCCAACCGAGTTTCCATTCTTTCAATTAGATTTATATCCTATTAATCATTCTCTCCAAACTATAGAGCTTGTTTAATAGCACTACATTCCTATCATGAGCCATCGCATTATAATGAACCCAAAAACTACCCTCATTGGATTGAAGCCATGAATATAAAACTAGAAGCCCTTCGTAAAGCCAATACTTAAGAAGTGGTTATCATACTTTTAGAAAAGAAACCCATAGGATGTAGATGGTGTTAAATTATATACTTAAATATATATATTTAAGTATATAATTCTGTTGTATAACCAAAATACCCAATAGGGGTATTTTGGTAATATCACTATGTATTTTAATTTTAAATATTTTTTTTCTTCTTTTTTCCTTTTTTATTTTTTCCTTTTATTTATTAGTTTTGGACCACATAAAGGGGCCCCACCTTCCACTCGTTGGAGCCCCAAACAGTCATAAATATGACCGTTTGGGGCTCCCAACGGCTAGAAGGGAGCCCCTCTATGTGATCCCTTGGGTCCTCCCTTCTCTATAAATTGAGGGCTCCTCCCTCGTTCATGCATGGCTTTTAGCCTCTCCTTTTCTCTCTTTCAATAAAGTTATTTTTGCCTTTGAAGGCTTTTCACCCCTTGGTGGGTTATTTGCACTTGTATTGTGCTTGTGTTCTCTTTTGCACATTGTGTACTTGTGTTGTTGGCTTCCTTGCTTCTTCTCTTATCTCATGTTGGTGCTTCCGTGTCTTTCATTACATGATATCAAAGCAAGGTTGGTGATCTTGCATTATTGTTGAAGCCTTTGGAAAGCGTGCGTCTTAACTTATTTGAAGAACAAAATCCTCTTTGGTATCTATGGAGTCCGAATCAAAGGTAGAGCTCTCTTTTAAGCTCAATGGATCCAATTATCTCATGTGGGCTTCCGCTATGGAGAATCACTTAAGAGGTAAGAAACTTTGGGGTTTTGTTATGGGAACTTCTCCCGAACCTTCTCTTAAACTCACTAAAATGGAAGAGGATGTTGAAAAAGCTTTGGGTGGCGATGAGCGCATCAAGGCAATCAATGATCACCAATCCAAATTAGAGGATTGGGAAAGTAACCATGCCAAATTTTTGGCATGGTTCATGAACAATGTTGATCTAAAGAATTGTGCCAATATTGCGAAATTTAAAAGAGCCAATGAGGCATGGTTCTTTCTTAAGGGTATGTATACCGAAAAGGACCTTGCTAGGCAATTCTTTTGTCAAGAAAAAAATAGATCTACCAAACAAGGGGACATGAGTGTCCGAGATTATTTTAGTGCTATTACTGTCCTTTGGGATGAGCTTGCCCTCCTTGAACCTAAATGGGTGGCTCCGGAAGATATTGAATTAAGAAGGAAACAAGTTGAAAAATAATATTTTTTTCAATTCCTCCATGGCCTTAGACCGAAGTTTGAGCAAGTTCGGGCATCTCTTCTTCATCGTAGCAAAGCTCTACCTATTGAAGATGCTCTTGCCGAAATATGCCAAGCCAAAACTCGTCTTGACATTTTCCTAAAGAATGATGATGTATTGGCCATTACTAGGCTTAGAAATAATGTTAAAACCTATAGACCTTCTCATTTTGGAAAGAACAATAGAAGAGGTATCATATGTCACTTTTGTAATGAACCGGGGCACATTAAGCCTGTTTGTCCCAAGCTTAAAGCTAAGGTTGCCGCCGTTGAAGAAAATGCTTCAAAAAGAGAAGAAGATGGAGGTGATATTAAAGTAGCTCTCAATCAAATCTTCGAAGTTCTCCAACACCTCAAAAATTCATCTTCCTCTGCCTCGGGTGCCGCAGTTGTCTGCTCTTCATCACCCCCAGTTATGTGGATTCTTGACTCTGGCGCATCCTTTCATATGACATCTCATAAAAATATTTTATCAAATGGGTTTACCGACCCCATACCTTCATATGTTTAAACGGCTGATGGGACATCTTTAAAAATTGATTGTATTGGGACACTTGATTTTAATCAAAATTTTATTCCAAAATTAAGAGTTGTTCCAAAAATCAATCTAAATCTTCTCTTAGTTTTTCAAATTACCGATCACGGTTGCCAAGTCTCTTTCTCACCCAAAGGTTGCATCGTGCAGGATCTCCAGTCAGAGAAGCTGATTGGGCACGACCATAGAAGGGGTGATCTTTACTACATGGATTTTTTGTCTCTTCCAACCAAGTCATTTTGTAATTTTGTAAATGCCAAAAGTATCGATATTTGGCATAAGAGACTTGGCCACCCTAATTTTCTAAGATGTCTATCTTTCCTTTTTTGAGCAATTCTTGTAAAAACAATCACATGTCTTGTAAAGATTGTATCTTAAGAAAATCTAAAGCTATTCCCTTTCCTCAAAGAAATTTTGTCTCCACTAGCCATTTGAATTAATTCATTCTGATGTATGGGTCCCTCTATGGTTGTATCCAAAGGAGGTTTTTTATATTATGTTCTGTTTATTGATGATTTTTCTAGATTCACATGGATCTATTTTTTAAGAAATCTGAAGTTTTCTCATTTTTTAGAGAATTTCATGCAATGATAAAAATCAATTCTTAGGTAACTTGTCCATCCTTAGATCCGAATCAGGAGGCGAATTTATGTCAAATGAATTTCAAAAATACTTAAAAGAAAATGGGATTTGTCATCAACGTTCTTATCCAAACACACCGCAACAAAACGATCTTGCGGAAAGAAAACATAGGCACATAATTGAAACGACTAGAACCTTGTTGGTTTCAAAAAACATCCCAAAATCTTTTTGGGCTGAGGCGGTTCTAACTTCCGTGTATTTAATTAATCGAACTCCCTCATCTTCTCTAAAGAATCTTTCTCCATTTGAAAAGATTTACAACATGACTCCTGATTACCAAAGGCTAAGGATTTTTGGGTGTAAATGTTTTGTGTTAACTCGCAAAAATGATAAACTTTCTCCAGGGGCGATTGAATGTATATTTTTAGGGTATGGTGAAAAACAAAAAGGTTATAGGTGCTTTGATGTAACAAATAATAAATTGTATATCTCAAAGGATGTTACCTTCTTAGAAGATGAAAATGGATTTTCACACAAATCAAATGAAAAGGTTGATCACTCTTTCCTGTTTGATTTATTACCGCGTGATAATAGTTCTGAAGAAACTTTTAATGAACAACAGAAAATACATATAGATGATTTGGGTTCTGAACAACAAGATAATGTAGATCAACCTATATCTAGGCAAATTCAAGTTTATTCCAGAAGAGAAGAGGCAAATCCTCCTTGTGCTCTTGAGCGATACTCTCAAAATTATACAATGGAAGAATCATCTCAAAGAAGGTCAAGTCGTGTAATTAGAGCACCAAATAGATTTGTATCCTATAAATCTTTTTCACAAAATTTTAGGGCATGCTTATTAGCTTTGCATTCCTTTCATGAACCGACTCATTATCATAAAGCTAAAGAATATGATCATTGGGTTAAGGCTATGGAACTTGAACTAGATGCTCTTAAAAGGGCGCAAACATGGGAAATTGTTGATTTTCATAACGGGAAGAAACCCATCGGGTGTAGATGGGTTTTTAAAGTTAAAACCAAAAGTGATGGGTCTTTGGAAAGATATAAGACTCGATTGGTTGCAAAAGGATTTGCTTAAGAATATGGGGTAGATTATGATGAAACATTTGTCCCTGTTGCTAGAATGACTAGTGTTCGAGCTCTTATTGCTGTTGCTTCTATTAAGAAATGGAATATTTTTCAACTTGATGTGAAAAATGCATTCTTAAATGGTGACCTTAACGAAGAGGTTTATATGGAACCTCCTCCAGGTATGAATCTAAATGGAAAAGTCTTAAAATTAAAAAAGGCATTATATGGTCTATAACAAGCTCCTAAAGCTTGGTATGACAAATTTAGCAATGTCTTGATTAGTTTGGGTTTTATATCTTGTTATACTGACACTGCTCTCTTTGTCAAGAAAACAGGTGATCTTATAATCATTCTTTTTCTGTATGTTGATGGCATGATCATATGTAACCCCCCCCCCCAAAAAAAATAAAAAATAAAAAAATAAAAAATAAAAAAAATTGGACCCAGGTCGGGTCTGGACCCGACCCGGGTCCCAGCCCATTGGCAGGGGATTACGAGGGATTTCAAGGGGCGACACATAGGGGGCGCCCGTCCCCTGTGTTTCTTTTATAAAGGGCAAATGGGGGGAAAGGGAGAGGCATTCAAAACCCCTCCCCTCGACTCCCGCTTTCTCCCCTCTCTCTCGGCTCCGACCCTCCCCAGCGCCTCCCTCCTCTCTGGCGAGCTCCCATTCCGGTGACCCTCACCCGTCAGCTCTCTCTCCCTCTCTGCCATCTCTCATCTCCCCTCTCCCTTTGTGTCTCTCGCTCAGCTCCCCCTCTCCGGTGAGCTCCCATCTCGGCAACCACCGCTCGACGACCTCCCACCTCCCCGACGACCTCCCTCCTCTCCAGCAGCCTCAGGTGAGTCCCCTCCCTCTCGCTGCCTCCTTTCCCGTAAAGGGCCCCTGCTGTTTTTCCAAAGCATCGACATGGGCCATTGGCCCTTGCCTCGATGACTGTCGAGGTCGACAGGGGCCATTGGCCCCTGCCCCCTCCTCTTTTAAGTCCAGCACGGGCCGATGGCCCCTGCCCTTTTTCTCAATGACCGACAGGGGCCATTGGCCCCTACCTCCTCTTCTGAAAGCCGCAGGGGGCCTTTGGCCCTTGCGCTCCCTCTCTTCCTTTTCCTATGTCCGACAGGGGGCCATCAACCCCTGCCCCTCTCGGTTTTCGGTAGGGACCGACACCCCTGCCCCTCTTTTTATTCCGACAAGGGCAAACCCCTGCCCCTCCTCTTTTAAGAGCTAGTAGGAGCCATCAGCTCTTGCCCTGCTCCGTTTCAAGTCAGCAGGGTCTGTTGGCCCTGCCTTGTATTTCGGAGAAACCGAGTCTTCTCCCTGTTCTTACTTATTCGTTTAAGTGCATGCTAACAACGTACTTTTGCAGTCTGCGCAACGGAGCCCGTTCGCGCCCCGCGAACCGAACCAACGATCACCTACGCTCGAAGATGACTTCTTCTTCGCAGTACCCCAAGGTTGGGGAAGTTGCACAAGGACTTAAATAATTGAATCAAGCTTAAATAATTAACGATCAAAATGACTTAATTATATATTTATATACATATACATATATAAGTATGCTTTTAATTCAAGGACGCGGTTTCGCGATCCTTGTCCTTTACTTTCACATTTCCTATTTCTGTTTGCCGCCGCGCTTTGCGCCCAGGCTTTTGCTTTCGTATTTACTACTTACTGTCTTTTGCTCAAGGACGCAGTTTCACGATCCTTGTCCTTTGCTTTCGCATTTCTTGTTTCTGTTTGCCCCCGCGCTTTGCGCCCAGGCTTTTGCTTCGTATTTACTGCCTTCTGTCTTTTGCTAAAGGATGCGGTTTCACGATCCTTGTCCCTTGCTTTTGCACTTCCTATTTCTGTCATCTTACTTTGCCGTCGTGCTTCGCGCCCAAGCTCTTGCTTTTCACATTATTGTCTTTTGTTTTTGCCTTGCCATCACACATGCTTTTCCCTGTTTCATTCTTCACGTAGAATTCCATGGTTTTGACATCAAAGAATGTGCTTCGGCCTCCACTACTCTCGCTCTCGCAACCGTGGTGGATTTGAGGCTTAAACAACGCAACCTCGAAGTTAATTGGGTCCTTTGCGAGGTTCCCAGTTTTTCGATTGCGTAGTTCTGCCTGTAAAGTTTGAGCCCCCTCCTTTTTTTTATGATGCACTATTGCATCTAAGCCTCCCTGACTCAGCGTATTTGGGAGGAGTACCCTTTCTACTATTTTCGTATACCCGATATGTTTCGTGAAAATCCTTGATCTGGGGCAAGATCAAGCTGTGTGGCGATGGGTTCTTTTGTGAAGCCCATTTACTGAGACTAGTGTCAAGACTTGCGTAGCATCCATACACTGTGTTATCGGATGCGAGATTCGAGAAAATCGCATGCCATATGTAGGCAAGTTGTTGATCGTTTCAAAAGATTTAGAATGGTAAAATAACTTTCTAAAACATTATATCTTTGCGAAACACACTGCTGAGGCTTCTATTGAGGACCTATATCCCTTTCCTCGTAGTGTACTTTAGAACATGGAAGGCATGTTAGTACTACGGCGATTGGATGAGATTGTCTTATGACCTCGATTAGTGCTTTGTGCACGTTGTTGAAAACACATAAAAATGGGATCGCCTTCACAGGCAAGATGCTCGTTTGGTCTAATGGATCAGAGCATGAAGAATGAGGCGACGACTAAGAAACCCTGTCGTGCTCGATTCAACCTGGCTTCGCCAAGAGAAAGGATGAATGATACTAACTCCGATAGATAGGCCATTAATGGCTATTTACGGGCAAAAGACTCGGCTTCCCCAGTCATCAGAGGTTAGGGGATAGGGGCTACCAAAAGATAACCCTATGGATGCATCCTTATCAGGTCTTGGACGCTTACTCTCTCGACCATCGGTCGTCCCCTTAGGAATATGATTAAGTCAGACAACCGAGGTATCTTAAAATACATAGTATAATGAACTCTCGGCTTGGTCTCGACTGTTTCTGTAACGACCCCAACTCATGCCTTTTTAAAAATGCGATTTTTTTTTCAATCAATGCGGAAACCTTCCCAGAGATCCGGGGTCCTCACATTTACATTTTCCATTGGATAGCCCAACACCACAAATGAACTCACAATCCTTTATTTATGAACCAGAGTAAATTGCTGCTACAGTGCTTTATACAACTGAGAAAGTAAAAAGAACTGAAAGTAACAATGAAGCCAAAACCAAAGAAAGAGCCACTCTGCCACTGTTGAAACTGTCCAACCCAAGTGTGACCCTCGTCCATCCCTAGTGACCAGTCCAACCTCACTGCTCATCATTTCTTGTGAAAAACCAACAAAGTAGAGGGGTCAGAACCGAAATTCTGAGCATGTCTACTTCTAAGGAAACCAAGTGAAACAAAGAACATGGATACGATTTAATATATTGATTTGAGTGAGTGCAAATATAACAAATGTGCAGAATCTGACAATTTACACATGTGACAGATTGCATATACTCACCAATAAATAACAGTAAGGCAGTAGCACACAGCAAGAACCAAGTAACCACACCTTTCAACATGCTTTTAGGAAATGAACTACATACCATTACCATATCATGAACTAGAGAACATTCTAATTCATGCATGATTTAGTGCAGAACAGGAAAATGCATGATACCTTTTTCAATGCATGAATTCCTTTATTATTTTACCTTTAAATTCTTTTTTCATTTTCATATGCATGCCTTATTTAATGCATACATCTTTAAGTTTCTCTTTTTAATTTTCATCGCCCGCGGATACACCAAATGGGTAGAATCCCCGAGGTCAAATAGGTTCACAAGATAGCTTAGCACACAATTTGTATTTTATTACTGAATTCCAACTTAGCCCTCGACCGAGTCACCCTCGGAACATTAGACCTCCACATCTAATGTCGGGGACACAAGGAACACTCCACGCTCACAAGTGCCACTTCCTTGGTATCAAACAAACTCACAACTGTGACCAACACACCACTCTCGGGTAAAGTGGCAGACTCTCCCTAAAACCGTGGTCAGGAGAAAGAACCTCAATATCGGGTTCAGGGGACCAAATTTACGCACACGGAGTTTTTGTATCCTCACGGTCTCCCCAGGACCGGAACTCTAAGATCTCCATTCTCCAGATGAAAGATCCCAAAACATATGTTACACTGTTCTTTATTATGTTTTTATTTAAATTCAATTCTTTAAGTTTGCAACACCATATGCAAAAGTAAAGTGAAAAAGCTCGCATCCACCTCTGCGAGAATTCTTACGGGACTCCAGCCCGTAAAGACCACAGGAACAGTGTAGTAGTGTGCCATACCAACTTATGTGGTGCAAGTGATGCAGTCAAATTATATGTGAAAAGAAAACAAACCCACGGCTCTCCAGGCCGATGATGGTCCATTTAGGCCATCAGTGCATCACATAATAAAACCAAGTAGTGTTTATCCAAACACTATGCCAATAATGCCAAGAACATGTGCACTCATGCAATCATAACCCAACCATATGCATGTCATTTATCAATTATATACATTTTTACTATATGTGTGTTACCTACATCACATACGGGTATTAACCAATCCATGCCTTCTTTGAGTGTGTGAGTGTACATGAACCACTTCACATAATAAGTCAAGCATTCATGCCTAAGAAGAATTATCAATAACCGAATCATGCTCACATTCATGAGTACCATAAACATAACAATAACGGTTACATAACCTTCTTCTAAATAACATTCCAGCATGTTCTTGACACATATATAGGTGTGTATAGGTTCCAAGATTTCCCTTTATTCATATCGGAACTTAGATCATACATAGTATTTATTAAACCTGGAACACATTTTCATCAAAACTGATTCATATCAATCAATTGAAATCATAAACTTCCATGGCAAGCCAATACACCAGCCTTTTAAATCACTCATAGAATTCTTAAGGATATAACGTTCAGCTAGAGACAACAAGACAAGTCACACTATGTATTAAATTCAGTTTTATGTATCCATCCTTTTTGAACAGGGTCTGATGACCCCTTATTTTACATGATTGAAAAATTTCAAATATGACTCAATAATCCACACTGCATATTATAAATATGTGTTTAAGCCACTCACAAGAACCAACTTGAGATACTTTAAAGCAATTCGTGTGTATAGGCATTATGCACCGAAATGACAGTGGGTGCCTATGCAAGCAGCAATAGTAAGACAGTTAGTAAAAATTTTCTGCTTCTTTCAGGACACGCACTCAGCACACGGATTCCACATGAAATTCAAGATCATACAATCAATCCCAGAATACCCTATCCTTTCCCTAAGGGAAGTAACAACTTGAACGAAAATCAGAAACCACGATTTCCACAGGAAAATACAATAATTTCCATGCAGTTACAGAACAAACCTTTGAAATCAAAATTTCAGAATGGCTGTATTCATCGGGGAACAACATACATTGCTAAACATCAAAGGTCCAATTATTCAGTAGGGATACAACAAGAAAACTTAAAAAAAAAACAACGATCACTCTGCCCTTCGTCTTAGAGGCTTTAACTCCTACCCTCAGCATGATAGCAAAGATTACAAAAAGAAAACTATCAGATTCAAACACTCTTTTCTTTTTCATCTTAAGCATATACCTCGATTCCCAATCAAGAAAACCCCAAATCGGGCTGATTTGGGAACTCGGCAGGTTAGGGTTATAAAAAAAAATCATTCGAGAGCCTCCAGATTCAGATTCTCCCTTTCTTTTTCTCATCCTATGCATATTCGTGGGTTCTGAGCCAGGGAACTCCCAAATCGGGTGCCAAGATCACTGGTCCTCCCCCCCTTTTTCACATTTTGAAACGAAAGACACATTCGCCGATGGGGGTTTTCTATGGACACTACCTCAAATCGCACACACGGAATCAAACCTCTGTTCGATCCCTCACCCATTTCCAGGAAGACTCGTACCTTATCCGGCGATTTTTTTGATGATCGGAGGCTGGAGACGCGAGTACAGAGTCGCGGCTGACACTCCTTGTGACAGGGCTGCTCGCCGTGGCCTTCAATGGCAACCGGTAGCCCACACTGTCTGACGATGGCGTTCTGCCCTCCGGCGTGCGCACACACACACAGAGAGAGAGAGAGAGAGAGAGAGAGAGAGAGAGAGAGAGAGAGAGAGAGAGAGAGAGAGAGAGTGCTGGGAAGGGTTTTTTCCCCCTTTTATGGCAAGCCGCTGCTCCCCCTCCTTCCGAAAAAAAAAATCGGAAGGGTTGGTTACGCCGGGCGTAACCCCCCCACATCCCCTTCTGTTTCGTTTTCTTGAACCGACCTGCAAGAATCGTGCCCTAGGCAGGCACGATTCTTGTTTCGGCTTACCTTTAACACACACATGCTGGTCCGGGTCCAAGACCCGCGACCTGGGACACCAAATCCAGTTTACAACTGGATCCGGGTCGCCAAGAACTAGCGGATCCACAGTTGGATCCTTGCGGGTCCCACTATGAGTCCGACCCAATACTTGAATTATTTTTTCTTTTCTTTTTATCTTATAAATAATATTAATTACTTATTAAATAAAAAATTATTATTATAAGCATAATTTTAACACCCATTTTATCGATTACTTACGGATCCGGATATCGGGTCCTCGGCCCAAATCAGTTTATCGATTACTTGCGGATCCGGATATCGGGTCCTAGGCCCAAATCAACTAAAATTCATTGATTCTATTTCTCGGGTATTACAGTTTCGACTCACGTGCCATGTATGTACCTGCATCACCAGTTAACAAGAAATAACTAAATTGAGCATGCTCACCTTTCAGTTTGTTACACACTCAGCTTCCTAGTTTTTAGCTCGCGTGGAGTTCAACTTATGTGTTAGCTTTCATGCTTGACTTAGTTGCTTAGCTTGCTTTTTCAGTTTATCTGCTTAGCTTGCTTGTGCAAATTGCTTGTTTAAGCTTTCTTGATCTGCATATTTGCTTGACCTACTTGCTTAAGTAGGATCACTTAGCTTATTTGCTTAGTTTGCTCGCTCCGCTTACAGTTCAGTTACTACTTGCTGCATTAATTATTTATGCCTTATTCAGTTCTTTCTGTTCTTGTGCTCACCTACTAGTTTTTCGCAAAATTAACCCATTTCATGGGTACAGGTGATGAATAGGTGCGCAACAGGCGATGACGCGACTGCAAGATGGCCTCAGGATCCGCTGTTTCTGCTCGTAGTTCTTCTGTTGGACATTTTGGGTTTTTGTTACGGTTTCCCTAGAGGAATCCAAATTTTGTACAAACTTGACATTTTCTTTTTATAGAAAAAATGGTTTCCTAAGTAAATTGCAGATCGTCCATGGTAAATCCTTGTTCTCTCGCTAATGTGCCCAAAGTTGTCAAACTTGTCATTTTTCTTTTAAAGAAATCGTTTTCGCTGATTTTAGAAATAAACTCTGTAAAGAAAATGAAAATTTTCAACTATTTCAAAGGTTTTATAAAGTTCAAAATTTTGGGGCATTACAACTTGGTATCAGAGCAGAAGGAAACAATGATTCTTGGTCATCAAGCATCCGCATCACGCTGTAAGTAAACTAATTTCCTATTTTTTTACTATACTATTAGACTAAAGCATACCTTACATGGGTGTTTGGGGTTTCTTGTTTAAATAATATGAACCCTTCGGATGGTGCAAAATTGAGACATAGAAGAGGCGTACGAAGAACGCATTGTCGCTCAGTTAGGGGCAGAAGCTCTGTCGTAGGAAGACATGAGCGTCCAACTACCTGGTCGGAATGTTGGACTAACAGGCCACCCCTCCCACTTTTGCGGATTCTTGTGGCTTTACGCTTTCGAATGTTTACCAAGCACTGCTAGCCACGACGTGGGCAAAAGTGCATTTTCGGGAAGGTGATCGCGTACCAAAACATTTTTTGCTTAACTGGCATGCATCTCTGGAATCCTCTGAAGCAAAATCTCCCTGACAAGCCCAGATGAAGTGCAATTTCTGTGGTGAAGAAGGGCACACGCTGAATAATTGTCAATTCAGGGAAGCGTATGACAGAAGGGTGTCTGCAACACAAGATCTGGAAGACACAACATCCTCAGTCCAGGGTGCTTTAGACGCACCAACGTTTGATGGACAATTATTTCCCCAAGAGGGTGCTCAGGATATCACTCCACCCACTTATTTACCTTCACCCGACTCACCAATATACACACCAACCCCAGACTCACCGCTGTACATATCAGATTCTTCGATGTACACTCTGGCTTCACCGCGGTACATATCGGATTCTTCGGTGTACACTCCGGCTTCACCACAGTACATACCAAATTCTCCGGAATACACTCCGGCTTCGCTGCCCTATGCGCCGAATTCCTCGCCACATTACACCCCCACGACCCCTCTTCATGGGCAAGGAGTCTCGAATGAAGATTTGCATCTTTCTCCCCCTCTGCACGGGATAAGGCGCACGGGTATCGCAAGAGAGTACTTGAAAAAGTACTCTCATTGTTCCTAAGAAGGAGATAGAACTCGTTGGTTTTTGTACCCGTGGTCGGTTTGTGTCACCGATAGAAGTTTTTGGCCAAAGTAATTTGGAGCATAGATGAAGCATGCCAACTAGCATATAATGAGCATTAGGTGATCGGGCCCCATAGACCTTATAATGTGGGTGATAGAAGAGTACCACAAGTTGAATATCAAGACGTGAATGGTTGCTAGGCATCTAGGGCATCAAAAAGAGCCTATTGGTGACCCAAGAACGTGTTAGAAAGCCTCGAGAATAGGTTTTCCTGTACAAGCAATAAACAAGAGAAAAGATGGAGTTCCCAAAGGAGATGTCACCCATTGTGGGTGGTGTATTTCTGTATTTATATTTGAATCCCGAAAATACCCTAATACCCTTCACTTAATTGTTATTTATAATATATATATATATATATATATTATATCACAATCTTATGGATCTAGATTCGATCCAACCAACATATTCTTAACACGCCCCCTCAAACTGAACATGGTGTAAAACCATAGACAGTTGGATTTTAAATCCCAGTACCAATTTAATGGAAGTGCCTTGGTGAACAAATCTACCATTTGGTCTTCTCCGTGAATAAACATAGGATTAATCTCCTTGGATTTAACTTTTTCTCTGACGAAATGATTGTCTTCTCCATGTGTTTCATTTTTCCATGCTGAACTGAATTAGTAGAAATAGAAACTACACTCCAGTTGTCACAATAGACTAGGGAGCTGAAGATAGACTGATGTAAGCTGCATAAAATGTGTTTGATTCAAGTGACTTCAGCAGTCACAACTGCCATGGCCTTATACTCTGCCTCAGTGCGGGATCGAGCAACAATTTTCTGCTTTCTACTTGCCCGGGTGACAAGATGAGATCCTAAATAAACACCATAACCTGTAGCAGATCTCCTTGTAGTTGGGTCATGAGCTCAATCAACATTCGAGTATGCAACTATGCTCCACTATTTTTTGAGGTCTTTCAAATAGTTATCATCTGCTGTCTTTGCACTCAAACGTATGTGAGCAGCCATCGGAGTATCCATGGGCTTACATTGTAACATCCCATTGCACTGTAAAATATTACGATCATACTTTTGCTAGGAAAGAATAAGACAATCGGACTGCTGGTCCACCTGCACTCCAAGAAAGAATCAGAGAGGTCCCAAGTCCATATGAAAAGCCTTATGCAATAGTGACTTTATGTCATTAACTCTTTCAATGTTGTTTCCCGTAATGATGATGTTATTGACATAAACCAAAATAATAGTGATGCCTGACTATATCTTTTGCATGAATAAAGAATAGTCACAATGACTTCTTTCAAATCCAAGAGTTTTCACAACAATACTAAAAGTGTCAAACCATGCTCGAGAAGCCTGCTTAAGACCGTAAATAGACTTTCTTAGTCTCAGTTTGGGTCTCCTTCTGAATACCTAGGTGGATGTGTTAGAAATGGTAATCCACTGTTAGTCACAAGAGGAAGAGGAGTAGAGGGGGAGAGAAAAGTCGGTGGCCACAGAAACCCAAAGAACAGGGTCTGCGTTTTCTCTTCATTAGATATATACACATACAGTTTGATTAGGGTACAAAAATACCCTTTACATAAGGGATGGAAATTACAACATGCCATTAATGCCATTAATGAGCATGTGTTAAATAAAACACTAAAATACAAAGGGATTGAGTCCGGGTTCTGAGATCCAGACCCATCTTTTCACCCTCCCTCAAGTTGTACATGGTTTTGAATCATGAACAACTTGCCTTTTAACATCCAAAATCTGTCTTTGACAAGTCCTTTGTAAACAAGTCAACAACTTGATCAGCAGTTCAAACGTATTCTGGTTCGATTTTCTTCTCTTTGACCTTCTGCCTTACAAAATGTTGATCAATTTCAATATGCTTGGCACGACTGTGGTAGATAGGATTAAATGACAGGTTGATAGCACTTTGATTGTCACACAAGAGAATGCTTTTAGAAATTGATCCTCCTACTTCTGCCAACAGATATCGGATCCATGTTACTTTGGCTGTTGCAGCTGCCATTGATCTACATTCTGCTTCTGTGCTGGACCTGGCTATGGCCTTTTGTTTCCTACTACTCTAGGCGACAAGATTTAGGCCAATGAAAACACAATATCTTGAGACTGATCTACGCTCATCTGGATCTCTTGCCTAATCTGCATCAGTGTAAGAAGTTCATGCATGTGATGGCCATGCATACTCTTTCTGTACAGGAGACCATCTCCAATAGTTCTCTTTAAATATCGAAGAATGCGTTTAATAACTTCCATATGTCCAATATGTGGTTCATGCATGAACTGAGATACCTGATTGACCGAATAGACAATGTCAGGCCGAGTGAAGGTAAGATATTGAAGCATTCCTACTACTCTGCGATATCCTGTAGGGTCCTCATACAAATCTCCATCTTGGGAGCTGAGTTTCTGATGAAGTACATTGGGTGTGCTTAGAGGCTTGCAATCTGTCATACCTGCTTTGCTAAGAACATCAACAATATACTTGTGTTGAGTAAGTGTCATGCCTTCAGGAGTCCTGTCAACTTCTACTCCAAGGAAGTATCGCAGTTTACCAAGATCTTTCATCTTAAATCTATGATTCAAAGTTTCTTTGACCTGTTCAATATGTTCATCAGAGTTACCTGTGATGATAATGTCATCAACATATATCAATAACAGGGTAACTATATCTTTGCATTTGAATATGAAAAGAGAATGGTCAAGAAGAGATCGACTAAAATCATATTTTTCTAATTCAAGAGAGAAACTGTCAAACCAAGATCGAGATGCCTGCTTCAGACCATATATAGCTCTCTTTAACCTACACATGTATTCTTTGGAATTCTCTTCGGCAAACCCAGTGGGTTGTTCCATGTATACTTCCTCTTTCAGAGTTCCATGGAGAAATGCATTTTTTACATCCAGTTGACTGAGAGTCCGCTGGTGTTCAACAACCAATGATAGTATAATGCAGATAGTGGCCATTTTCACGACTGGACTGAAGGTCTCATCATAGTCTAGTCCTTGCTCCTGTGTGAAGCCTTTGGCAACCAGTCTAGCTTTGTATCGTTCGATAGTACCATCCAGCTTGTACTTTATCTTATATACCCACTTTGAACCAACCACATTTCGATTGTGTGGTCTGGGAACAATATCCCAAGTGCCACACTCATGAAGAACCTACATTTCTTCATTCATAGCTTCAATCTATCTTTTAGAATTTATTGCTTGATAAAACGTGGTGGGTTGATCTTCCTTGCTAAAAGAGGTTAAGAAGAGTTGAAAATCCATTGTGAAGTTCTCATAACTAACCCACCTATCAATAGGGTGTCGAGACCGGGTAGACCTTCTGTGAACAGGAAATTGAATGGAAACAGAAGGAGAATTCAATTCTTTATTAGAGCTGGGAAATGTCTCCTTCTCACGTCGAGAGTAAACAATGCCTTTATACCTGTCGGGGACCAATGACGGTTCAGAGATCATATTTTCCTGAATTCTTTGCATTGCAGTGGACACATTTCCCTCATCTCTTTGATTACAGTCTGAAGAACAAACACCATCAATACTAGAAAAGAGATCTGAGTTCAACCAAGGATGTTAAATTTCAATTTCAGGAGTGTCAACATTATGACCAAAATTTGATTCATTAAACACAACATTTCTAGATATCTTGATGCGCTTGCTCACGAGATCATAGCATCTGTATCCTTTGTAATCATTAGCATATCCCACAAATATGCACTGTAAGGCTTTATCTTGAAACTTGTTTCGCATTGAACTGTTAATATGAACATAACATACGCACCCAAACACACACAGATCATGATAATTTGGGTGCACACCATTCAGAGAGAAATTGGGTGATTTGTTTTCCAAGATATTCATGGGTAATTGATTTATGAGATAGACTGCCGTATGAAAAGCCTTTGCCCAGAAGGTAATTGGAAGATTGCTATCATCCATCATGCTCATTGCACTTTCGACAATATGGCGATGCTTGCGTTCAATAATTCTATTCTGTTGAGGTGTATGAGGGCAAGACACCTGCATACTTATTCCATTTGTCTGGAAGAAATTAGTAAAGTCATTTGAAGAGAACTCACCCCCTCCATCACATTGGAAACAAGTAATATTCTCAGAGAATTTATTTTGAACAAAAGAGTGAAAATTATAAAACAATTTGAAGGTTTCAAATTTATTTTTCATAAAGAAGATCCATGTATATCGAGAATAGCTATCGACAAAAATGAGATAATATATAGTGCCAGACATGGAAGTAACTGGAGCCAGACCCCAAACATCAGAACATATAATTTCAAATGGTTTTGAAGCTCTTTTATTAATGGAATGAAAAGGAAGAACATGACTCTTACACTAAAGACAACTAGAACACTTTTTATTATCGACACTTAAATTCAGACTTGACTTAGGAATAAGACTGCTTGAAACAAGCTTATCAATAAAACAACTACTACAATGACCCAGACGACCATGCCAAAGATTCAACTCAATACATTCAGAAATATTGAGACTCTCAGGAGGAGCTGAAGATGATGATGTGAGCTTCAAGATGGAATCAACGGGCTGAACACGAGAGGAAGGATTCTCTTGGAACACGTACATATTCTCTTGCCGTTTTCTTTCAGCGAACGTTTCCCTCGTGTGAAGGTCCTTAACATGAACAAAAAAAGGAGTAAACTCAACTGAGGCATTGATGTCATCGATAAGTTTAGAAACTGAAACAATATTCTTCTTGATATTAGGAGCATAAATGACATTTGAAAGAGCAAGAGAAGAATTGGGCATAGGAATTACAAAATTTTCAATGTGTGAAATATGATGATGAGACCCATCTCCAGTGACAATACTATTTCTACCAACATAAGGAACAAGATCTAAGAGCTTACCAGCATCACCAGTGACATGAGTGGCTGCACCACAATCAACATACCAAGTACCTTGATCATTCTGTTTGATGTTCAATTCAGCTAAGGCAGACAACAACTCTTTGACTTCTCCAGTATTCTTTAATGTATCTGTTTTCTTTCTTGCCTCCAATTGTTTCCCCTTATTATGTGGATTATACCAGCAATTTGCTTTGATGTGCCCTTTTTTGTTACAGAGAAAGCAGGTAGGTATTGTCCGTTGCCTTTGCAGATTAGGAGGCATACTGGGAGTAGGTAATATTCCACGGGCTCCTTGTCCATTCTTCTCTTGACCTCCTTTTTCCCGAGATTCATACCTGCCACGTCCTCGGCCATAAGTAACTCCTGTAACAAGAACATTATGTGCTCCAATGGGATTGTGAGAACCTTCAGAGAATCCCTTCAAGGTCATCTCACACTGTAAGATCTTAACACGAAGATCTTCAAATGTAGGTAAGTCTGGCAAACACATCACAGAGGTAACCATTATGTGATAATCGGGTCCCAACCCGCTCAAAGTCTGTTGCACCATATTTTTGTCACTGACGGCGAAACCCACGATGGCCAACTGATCCGTGATAGTTTTCATTTTGTTTAGGTACTCCATGACTGTCATGGAGTCCTTTCTCAACATTTGAAACTCTTTCTTTAAAAATAAAATTCTAGCCTGAGAAACTTGAGAAAAAGTTTGAACAAGCATAGCTGAGCAGTCATCTAGGATTGCCACAAGCACCTCCTGTGACAGAGTGGAAGTGATGTAGGCAACCAAAGCCTAATCTCGCTTCATCCAGGGGACATACTCTGGATTTCTAACAAAGGTAATTGAATTGTCACCCTCCCCATTCTTGCCTTCTTGTGAGATGAACTCTGAAGGAACAAGAACAGATCCATCCAGATGTCCAGAAATATCCTGACTCCTTATGAATGAGATGATTTGTCTCTTCCAGTTTAAAAAGTTGGAATTGTTTAGTTTCTCATAGACAAGCTGTAACGCCCCAAAATTTCGACTTGTGATTTCGAAAACCTTATCGAAAAACCTTTCAAAGATTTAAAGTTTAATATTTAAAAACAACAGCGGAAGACATTTAGAAAGGAACACAAGTCAACAATCCTGGGTACGTTATCTGAAAAACCATCATTCACATGTACAACATCTTAAAGGAATTTAAGAAATAAGGCAATCGATTAAAATCTGCAGTTTATTACAAAATGAGCCTTTTATTCCAAAGTTCAATAAATCATAAAAAAAAAACTCCAAAAAGTCCCAGAGCCAAGCCGCCAGCAGAAAGAAAATGAATCTTGATCCACGTTGCACCACGCCATCGGCCGCCAGTGAAATCCTACTCCTCACCTGCCCATGAAATGAGTCAGTTTCATAACAAACTAGTAGGTGCACGAACAGATAAGTAGAATGAAAATAAAACAGGACATTCATGAGATAAGCAGTTATGATATTTAAGCAATTAAAGCAGTTGTAGTCTATTCTAGCAAATGTAATAAGTGCAAAGAGAAGCAGTGTAAGTCTCAGTCATCTATATCTATTCCTGAATATATTCTTTAAGTTCTGATATTAACTGGCCTGCGGGTACGCACAGACGCGAAAGGTAGAAACAGCCGAGACCGATCCGGGGGTTTATTATGTCAGGTGTTTTCATTAACCCGGATGGCTGACTGAGTCCGCTCCTAAGGGGACGGTCAGTGACCAAGAGAGTAAATCCCCAAAGGCATTCGTGGCCCATGGATGCATCCAACTTTTGCAGAAGTGCCTGGGAATTACCACCTAGGATAATTTATGGTAATCCCAATTCCCCTAACTCCGATGACTGGGGAAAACCGAGTCTTTTGCTCGTGGGGTGGTTGTTAACAACCTGTCCATCGGAGTCTTTGTACCATCCATCCTCTCCCTTGATGAATCGTGAAGATTGGATGGGTACGACGGGGGTTTCTTAACCGCCGTCCCATTCTACATGCTCTGGTCCATTAGACCCACTCGAGCATCTTGCCTGTGAAGGCGAAATGGTCACCATTTTATGTGATCTCAGCATTTTGCTAATAGCATTCATCGAGGTTGCCACAACCTCATCATCCCACCATCGTAACCCACATGGGACGTACTTGTCCAAAAGTACGATCGTACCTTCCTAGAGGTACAACTACGATGAGAGGGCAACATAATGGTTTATGATTCTTTTGTTTCCTACATGACATGTTTTGCTTTTCTGAGCAATTGGCTTGTGGAGGCCGATATTATTAAATTCGGTAAAGTATAGATTTCACCCTTCAATACCCTCCATGATCTTACATAAAATTCATATTGTACCTGCCTTAAGGTTCGGTTATAATGGCAATTGCAGTGGTTTTGAATCTCTTCACAAAGTCTATCTCAAGTATGCAGTTTCAAAGGAATAAGCATGCATAATAGACAATTATGAGTTAAGCACTCGTACACGTAAACAGGCATGACAAGTAAACTACTTGATTCTTTCTAGAATGAGTCTACCTAGAGGATTTATATTATGAAATAAAAGAATCACAAAGAGTAAAACATGGATCAACAAATATTTCTTCAGAGTCGCAAATATGCAAAATAATTATTCTATCTCAGAAGTCTTATTTCATTTTGTTCATACACACTATTCGTGCGACTTTCCCTTACCTCGGGATGTCGTGCAGTTGCGTGCGTCTACGCGTGTAGATGATACGAGGCTCGGGCCGCGGAGCCAGAGCGAGGGGTCCGATGCGAGGTCTGCAACAGTGCTACGTTAATTATCATGCGGAAAGTAAAAGAAACAAACCTGCCTACAGGAAAAGAGAGAGGCAATAGGGGTGTGCCCCTACTGGCTGAAATCAGGAAAGCGACAGGGGGCGAACCCCTGCCTGCCGACAACAGTGGGGCGACTGGGACAGAGCCCCTGTCGAAAACAGCGAGGCGACAGGGGGCCAGCACGAGACGGCAGGGAACCAGCCCCTGCCGGTAGCATCGATGCGGCAGGGGGGGGCAGCCCCTGCCGACAACCCAGAAGCGGCAGGGGTTGAGCCCCTGCCGACAGCCAAAAGACGGCAGGGCTAGCCCCTGCCGACAGAGTGAGGGAGAAAGCTCGAGACAGGGGGGGGGGGGGGGTGACAGGGGAATAAGCCCCTGCGTGCCGAGAATCAAGGGGCAGCAGGGGAGTATCCCCTGCCCTCCCAGAAGCCAAGAGGCGGCAGGGGACGAGCCCCTGCTAGCCTAGCAAAACTAAGGGCAACATGGGCATAGCCCTTGTTAGCCGAGAAAAATCAAGGGCGACAGAGGCATTGCCCCTGTCAGCCGAGCAAGACAAAGAGTGACAGGGGCATTGCCCCTGCCAGCCGATCAAGACAAAGGGTGACAGGGGCATTGCCCCTGCCAGCCGAAACAGGAAGGCGGCAGGGGCACTACCTCTGCGCGCCAAAACTTTAGAGGCAGCGGGGCTAGCCCCTGCCTGCCGGGAACCATGAAGCGGCAGGGGCACTGCCCCTGCCTACCTATGATCGAGGGGTGGCAGGGGGACTAACCCCTGCCAGAGAGAGTGAGGGCTTGGGACGGGGGTGACATGGAGGGCAACCGACCTCCAGTCGGTTCCCTATCACCCACCGAGGAGAGGGAGTGTCGCAGCGGCCATTGGTCCCCTGCCGGCACTCCGGTGCACCCCCAGAGGGAAGAAGGGACGACAGGGGCCTTGCAGGCCACCTGTCGGCCCTTCGGTGAATACCGGAGAGGCAGGAGGGCACGGCAGGGCTGTGCGCCGCCTGCCGGCCTCCCGGCGAGGTGACAGCGAGGGGGGGTGAGGAAAAGAAGAGGGAGGAGAAGAGAAGAGGGAGGATGGCGTACCTGGGAGCGGTGGCCGGTGTCGGCGACAGGGCGCAGCGAGGGAGGTGACCGGCGCGGAGGGGGGGAGCGAGGGCTGCGAGAGGGAGGCGTGACTCCCCTCGCCCTCCAACCTCTCTCTTAAAGTCGCAGGGGAAAATCAGAAGGGGAAACCCCTGGTGGGTTTCCCAAATTTGCCCGCACGCGAAGGGGAAAGAAAAGGGGGGGGGGGGGCTCTGGCGCCCGAACGCTCGGGTTACTTAAAACCCTAAATAAAAAGGAGCCCGGGTCGGGTCCGGACCCGACCCGGCCCGGGTCCAAACAGATTTTTTTTTTTAAATGGGGTTTTACATCCTACCCCTCTTAAAAGAATTTCGTCCGCGAAATATCTATTACCTTGAAGAATCAAAATACAGGTCAGGATATTTTTCCCTAATATCATTCTCAGGTTCCCAAGTACATTCGTCAATTCCATGATGTTGCCACCGAACCTTTACAAAGGAAATGGTCTTTGATCTAAGCACTTGGTCACGACGGTCGACGATCTCCACTGGTCTTTCTTCGAATGTCAAGTCCCTTCTAATGTCCACATCATCATAATGAATGATATGCGATGGATCGTGAACATACTTCCTCAACATGGATACGTGAAAAACATTATGGATCTGAGCATACTGCGGAGGTAACGCCACGCGATAAGCTGCTTCTCCAATCCGCTCCAGGATTTCGAACGGTCCGACGTATCTAGGACTTAGCTTTCCCTTTTTCCCGAACCGAAATATGCTTTTCGTCGGAGATACCTTAACAAAAACCATCTCGCCAATATCGAAGACAAGCTCTCGTCGGCGTCTATCTGCATAGCTTTTCTGCCGACTCTGAGCGGTACGGAGTCGTTCTCGAATCATCAGCACTTGTTAAGTATAGTGTTGCAAGACTATAGGTGCCTCCAATTTTCGCTCGCCAACCTCGTCCCAGTAAACAGGTGATCGACATGGCCTCCCATACAAAGCTTCGTATGGGGCCATCCCGATGCTCGCATGATAGCTGTTGTTATACGCGAACTTCGCCAAACTGATGTGGGAATCCCACTCTCCCTTCCAGTCCATCATACAGGCTCAAAGCATGTCTTCCAAGGTTTGAATCGTACGCTCCGACTGCTCGTCCGTCTGAGGGTGAAACGCAGTACTAAACTTTAACTTTGTGCCCAACGCCAACTGAAGTTGTCCCCAAAACCTTGAAGTGAATCTAGGATCACGATCGGAGATAATCGAGACTGGAACACCGTGCAATCTCACAATCTCTCTAACATAGAGATCAGCGAGACTATCTAACGATTGGTTGAGACGGATAGGTAGAAAGTGAGCCGACTTGGTGAGTCTATCGACGATCACCCAAATCGCGTCATGCTTTCTCCGCGTCCTCGGAAGACCGACTATAAAGTCCATGGTAACATCTTCCCACTTCCATAGAGGGATCTCTATCTGCTGCATGACCCCACCGGGTCTCTGGTGCTCGATCTTGATTTGCTGACACGTTAAACACTTCGAGACATACTCAGCCACGTCTCGCTTCATACCGTTCCACCAATAACTGCGTTGCAGGTCCTTGAACATCTTCGTGCTACCCGGGTGAATTGTGTACCTAGACTTGTGGGCTTCCGCAAGAACTTCATCTCGAAGAACCGGGTTATCAGGAACCCAAAGGCGCTCCCTCAACCATATACTTCCATCCTCCTTCAGACGAAAAGGTGTATCTACCAATACCGCTTGAGCCTTCAACTTCTCGTAGCGCGCATCAGTCTTCTGCCCATTGATGATTCTCGCTAGTAGCTCAGGTTGAGCAACAAGGTGGGATAAACCGATTGAACCTTGAGTGATTGCGAAAGGTTCCCATGAGGCTAGGTCTTCGACCAACCTCCATCCAGCAAATAAAGCATTAATCGAAACTTCCGGTGCTTTGCGGCTGAGGGCGTCAGCCACGACGTTCGCCTTTCCTGGGTGGTAGGAGAGGGTGAAGTCGTAATCCTTGAGGAATTCAAGCCAACGCCGTTGTCTCATATTCAATTCCTTCTGTGAAAATAGGTACTTAAGGCTCTTATGATCGGTGAATGCTTCAAACTGCTCCCCATGCAAGTAATGTCGCCATATCTTCAGTGCGAACACCACCGCAGCTAACTCTAAATCGTGAGTTGGGTAGTTCTTCTCGTGAATTTTAAGTTGCCGAGAAGCGTAAGCGATCACCTTCCCATTCTGCATCAGCACAGCCCCTAGGCCTGACCCAGAGGCATCGGTATAAATCACAAATCCGCCTTTACCCGAAGGTAAGGTCAAAATAGGAGCACTGGTAAGTCGCTCCTTCAATAATTGAAAACTCGCCTCGCACTTCTCGTCCCATAAGAATTTAGTCTCTTTCTTCAGTAACTTTGTCAGGGGGTAACGCAATTTTAGAAAAATCCTGAATGAATCTTCTGTAGTAACCCGCTAGTCCAAGGAAACTCCTGATATCACGCGCGTTCTTTGGTTGCTGCCAACCAAGTACAGCCTCCACCTTTGCAGGGTCCACAGACACTCCTTTAGAAATAACGTGTCCCAGAAACATGACTTCCTCGAGCCAGAATTCACATTTAGAGAACTTGGCATACAACTGTTCCTTTTGCAAGGTTTCTAACACAACGGTTAGGTGCTCTCGATGTTGCTCTCGACTTTCTGAGTACACCAAGATGTCGTCGATGAACACGATCACGAAGGTGTTCAGAAATGGCTTGAACACCCTATTCATCAAGTCCATGAAAGCTGCGGGGGCATTGGTCAGTCCGAACGACATGACTGTGAACTCGTAATGTCCGTATCTCGTCCGAAAGGCCGTCTTAGGAATATCCTCATTCCTAATTCTGAGCTGATGATATCCAGACCTAAGATCGATTTTCGAGAAAACCTTGGCCTTCTGCAACTGATCGAACAAGTCTTCGATACGCGGCAATGGGTACTTGTTTTTTATTGTGGCCTAGTTGAGCATTCGATAGTCGATACACAACCGCAAGGTCCCGTCCTTCCTCTTCACGAAGAGCACAGGAGCTCCCCAAGGAGAAACGCTGGGGCGAATGAATCCCTGATCCAACAACTCCTGCAACTGCTTCTTCAGCTCCTCAAGCTCAGCTGGCGCCATCCTGTAGGGTGCTTTGGAGATTGGTGTCGTACCTGGTAGCAATTCAATATTGAATTCCACCTCACGAGACGGGGGAGGTCCCGACAGCTCTTTAGGAAAAACGTCGGGATAATCGCGAACAACATCCAGCTCACCGATGGGAATAGGCATTGGATCTGACTGGATAACACTAACCAAAAAGGCAGTGCATCCCTTCCGCAAAAAGTTCTGCGCCTTAAGCGCCGAGATCATCCGGCTTGCTCGAACAGGTCTGGGAATTCTGAATTCTACTCTCGAAGAGCCTGGAGGTGATAAAACGATCTTGCCATCACGGCAAAAGATCTTGGCATGATACTTGTGCAACCAATCCATGCCTAGGATGACGTCAAATTCAGTCATCTCCAGCAGGATAGCACAAGCAGGCAAGTGCCGCTCTACCACAACTACGTCCAATTCAGGTATGAAAGTGGTGCAAACCGTGTTCTTCCCAACGGGGTTATACACGTCTAATGCATTATCAAGCGTTTTTACCGTTATATGCAATTGTTTTACGAATTTTTCTGAAACAAACGAATGTGTGACACCACAATCAAAGAGTGCAAAAGCTGCTTGATCAGCAACAAGAATGGTACCTTGAACGAGATCTCCTTTGGTCAATTGATCGACCGAGGCTGCATAAACTCGACCCGGCTCTCTGCCACTATTTGGTTGTGTTCGCTGTTGTTGCTGATGAGGTGGTCGAGGAGGCTGAGATACGTTGCCGGTTCGCTTGAGGTCATCTGCTGCTTTCTTCCGGCAGTCGCGTATGAAATGGCCCATCTTGCCACAGTACAGGCATCCGCCAGTGTCCCGCGGACAAGATTGTCCCACATGAGGCCTCTTGCACCTGGGGCAGTTATCACTCGACGGTTGCCTGGGTGGTGGAGGGCCCTGTTGTCGTTGGCGTTTTGCTGGAGGAAACTGTTTCTTCCCTGCTTCAGTCTTCACTGGAAAAGGTGGTCGTTGCCCTGGGCCGCCGGAAAATGTCTTCTTCTGCTCGCCACCTGACGCGGTTGACTTCTTGGCTTGCACACTTTTTGAATGCTCCCAATCCTCGTTCAGTAGGGTGGCTGCTGCTACTGCCGCCGAAAAAGTCGCGGGCATGCTGGTGAGAACCCTATGCCTGAGTCCTTCCTTCAGTCCGCGAATAAACTTCCCGGCCCGCTCATGATCATCCTCGAATAGGTGAGGACAATAGCGCTCCAACCGTTGAAATTTGGCGATATATTCGTTCAAATTTAAGCTGCCTTGGCACAACTCCAGAAATTCCACCTTCTTTTCCCTCGCATGAGGAGAGAAATAGTTTCCGAGAAAAACCCTTCGGAAAGCCTCCCACGGAATCACCTCAGCACCCGGAAACTGCACCTCCCGCGTAGTGTCCCACCAGTCGCGAGCATCGTCCTTCAAACGAAAGGACCCGAACATTGTCTTCTTATCATCAGGAACGGACAACACTTGGTGTAATGCCCATGATCTTTATCAGATAAATAAATGTAGATTGTAAGTCATTAAGATAATACACGAATATTTTAAGGTTTTAATTATTTATTCGTAATTGGATCTTAGATAACCTATTTGGATCCTTGAAGTAAATCGGATTTTTATGAGACAATTCCTATAACACTTTAGTGAGAATTGAGGCGATGTTCGGATCCACAATAATGCATTTGGATCTTCGATATCAGAATTTCAAATATTAATCTGGATCCTTGAATTGAAATCATAAAGATCAATGTACATTTAGCTGGATCCGTAATAATTCATTTGGATCCGTAGTTCTAAATCAGAGTATGATCAAAACTTCAGATTTTTGGATCCAAATTTATTAAAAGGACTGACGAAGCACAATGGATCTTGGATCCATATTAATTTATGTTAATTTTTGGATAACGTAAATGGATCTATATTAAACTATGAAAGACCCACAAGATCGTATTGAAGAATAAACCAAATGTATTAAGAATGTAAAACTTTACCGCCTAAGAAAGAGATCCAGATCCACGAACGGATCCGGATAAGTCGAATAAGGATCCATAAAGGAACCATATATATATGTATAATAGTATATATATATGTATATATATATAAATAAACATATCGCGTGGATCCATAGTTGGATCTATTTGGATCCGACCTTCGGATCCACTTCGTAAAGTTGTCACGGATCCACATCGCTTGAGGGACACGGATCCAACACGAGGTTGGATCCCGGGTCTCGGATTTGGACCCCGGCCCGCACCCTGCATAATGAAAAAAAAAGGGCAACCCGATATGGGTTGACCGATAAAACAAAAAGAAAAAAAGAAAGTTGAACGTTCAGTGTGAACCCTAACTGATATCGCTTGGGGAGGGGGTGGGCCGGAGAGCAGCCGCCGGGGGCGAGAGTACCGGCCTCCTCCATTTTCGGGAGGCCACCCTCCTACTAAAGAGGGATCATCGACTCCTCTTCCATCCCTCTCTCGCTCCTCTCTACCTCCCGCACTCTTCCTCTCCCATTTAGCCGAACCCTCCCACTCTCGGTCTTCCTCAACTCTCTCACGTTTCGTTTCCGGCCACCAGCCGCCGGAAAAGGCTGCTGCTGTTCCTCCTTCCCTCACATACTCCCTCGACTTCCTCGGCTTGTCAGAGGAGACCCCCACGCCGGCAAAACTTTTTGTCTCTCGCTCGCTCCCATCCCTGTCGACAACCCCGACCATCGGTAGCCACCAATGTCGCCGGCGACCCTCCACCTGTGACTGCAACCTCTAAGCGCCGGAACAGGTAGGGTTCTGTGTATTTCTTTTTGGGTATTGAGTGTGCTGGTGTGTGTGAGAGTCAAAGAAATCTCAAAACGAAAAAAAGAAGGGGGGGCTTTTTGTGTAGATGCAAAAAGAATGCGATTTCTGTGAAACTAATCGGTCAATATATTGGGTATCACTGATCGGCTGGAAATCAGGCGGCAGATGTGTGGGTCTGCCTATTTTGCTTTAGATTTTGCATGTGAAATATTGATGTGAAAGGTCTGGCCTGCGTTAGGGGCATTGGAGAACATGTTCTAGATGTGGGGGTTATGTATATTTTCTGGAATTTGTTAAGATCATGAATGCATGCTTTAAATTTTGTAAGGTATATATATACTGTAGCTCTGGAACTGCATGCTCGGGCTTTATATTTGATATTATGACATCTGATCTGCATCTTTTGCTTGGACGTTATGGGCTGGTGTTAGTCTAATTTTGGTTTTGGTACTGAAAATTTTGGCTGATTAACCCTCTCAAGTGACATCAATTATTGAACCGTTACCCTCAGCCGTTCTTTATTAAAAATGTGATTCATATGTTTTGAAGAGTAGGAATTAGGATGGGAAATCAAAGTGCTTATTAGGATTATAAATTGATACTGTATGTCCTTATAATTATATATATACGATTGCTAGTGATTTCACAGAATGGATACGATAGGTTGAACATATCTAACCTTGATATGTGATGTTACATCTATTACATGCTACTAGGAACTGTACTTCCCGCATTTAATACACAGTATTCTGTGTTTGCATTCTTCTCCTTTGTGACCAGCAACTTGATATATGATCTTCACATCAATGTGTCTGAATGTAACTTTTCATTTCTGCATTTGAAAACCAATAGCATGCGTCTGTAGGCCTATTTGAATTGGTCTGCAATTTCGGCATGTGAAACCACAACGATAGGTGTTTGGTTTCTTCTGGTAAAGCCAGCTACGTGCCTGTATTTTCGATAGGGTTTGTTTCGGTTAAACGAAAGAAAAGTTTTATGGGGTCGTTCTGCTAGATGTTGATTCAGTCCCTTTTGTTTACTCGACTATATCATCTTTTCTAAAATGCGATGAGATCATTAGGTAGTGAATTTCGCAGGCTTGATTCGTTCATGAGAATCAAACATATTGCTCCTTAGTTTTTATGAACATCTATATTTGAATCATCTGTATTGGTTTTCTCTAAGTAACTGAATTTGATTCACAGTATGTAAATAAGTTAGATTATCGAGCAATGAAAAATTTACTTGGCAATCAAACGTTATCACTGTTTCCGCTAATGGGACTGGACATAAAGTTGTTCATTCTTGTCATCAATGTTAATCTATGTTGTTGTCTCATCATATGAATTCTGAAATTTAGTTTGATTAGCCCTGTATGTGATATCAGTGATCTCTAATAAATGAAATCTATAGGTTCCTAACAACATGTGTAGGGATTAGGAATCACCATGCTTATTTTGTGGGATCGTTAAATTCATTTGAAATGGAGTGAAACAATTGATGTCTCTAAATATACATACCTGGTTGAGGCTTTCTGATCCGTGTGCGTGCGTAGGGAATATTCTCATGTATTTGAAATTTCTGTTATGCGAAATCTGTTGCGGGAAAAATCCCAGAAAAACATGTGTAAATGAGAATCTAGGTGGATTTATATTAAGTTAAAATGCAAGTTGACATTTACCTGCATATTCAGTTAATATGCAAATTCCTAATTAGATGCCTATAGGTTGATGTTCGATTCCATATGAAGCTGCATATTAGTAGATGCTCAATGCTTCTGTAACTGCATAGTAAGGGTATGATCAACTTCATACAAAGTTGCATATCAAGCTCATATTCAATGCAAACTTAACTGCATATTAGGTTGTTATTCACTAGTACATGAAGTCATATATTAAACTAATGCTCAAATGCATATTTAGCTGCATAGTAAAATGATATTCAAGTTTATATACTAAGCTGCATAATTTAGTATGTTTGAAGGCATATTTCTTAAAATGTTCCAATGCCCATTAAGTGTATATCATCTAGGAGGTTCAAATGCCCATTAAGATGTTTATTCTCCAAGGTTCTTATGCACGTTAAGTTGTATATTATTCTGAAGTACTATTGCCTAACACTACATACTACTGGAAGTATCAAATGCCAACTAAGCTGTATTACCTTGTGGAATGTTCAAATGAGAATGTGTGGAGAAAAGTATCTAGTTGTATTACCAAATCTCTAAGATTTCACTGCATGCTCAATAAAAGACACCAATAATGTCTTTGCTTGTTGGCAGAGTTTTTAATACATGCCACCCTTTTTAATACATGGGGGTGTTGTGCCAATTTGCTACTAAAGAATCATAATGAAGATGAATGATGATTTGATAATCGAACCTATGGGTCTGTTTGTTGTGGATATATGAATGTCCAGCCAGCGATTGAGGGTCTTGCATAGACCATCGAAGTTATGATGTGGATCCACACGAAAATGAAAATAATATTGTTGTCCGACTGGGTTAAAGGCACCGAAGCACGTTGAGTGGGTTATGCAATCAATATGACAAAGGATTGAGACTGTTATATATCCTTGGTAAAATGACTAAGGTTGGGAATTCTACTGCTATGGTAGTAGAAGGAAGTTGGGGAAATGCCCTGTACTTCGGGAAATAAATTAAATGAAAAGATTAACCCACTCATATTCGGGCTTACCTTGGAGAGGGTAGGTGGTACAAAACTCTGGGGACATGTGTTTGTTTTCGAGCGTAAAGCGACTCGTTGGTCCCAGTCCTCAGAGTTGGGGGACCCGGACTACCAAATGTGTCCTAGGTGGTAGCTCCATGTACTTCTGCAGAAGTTAGGGATGCATCCTATTTTGGTTTTGGCCTTTGGGAGGTTCTCTCGGTCACTGACCGCTCCCTTGGGATTTCAGTCTCAGTTAGAATGTTCGGGTTAATAAAACAACTTTGAATAATATACCCCCGAACGTTCTCTTCTGTGATGGTTGCCTCGGCCCGTGTGTACCCGCGGGATAAGAAAAGATAAACATCAATTAGAACAGTTAGGTATCACTGTGATGAAGTCATTAAAGAGACATTTGCATATTTTTCAGCATGTTTTATGTTGTAATGATCTGAAATCCTGAAATGGGTCAATACGAGGTGATTGAACTATTACATGAAAGTTATGCATGTTATTGTTATTGCTGTTGCATCGCCTACCTCACTTGCTTATTAATGTTGCATACTATGCCTTACCTGCTCAGTTATTGTTATTGCTTATTTGTTTACCTGCTCATGTATATGACTGTTGATTATTATTGTTGCTTACGTGCTATTATATATACTAAAGATTTACACTTGACACCCACATCACATACTAGACTCATGATGTACCTGCATTAAGAGTCACAGTTTTCCTACTTAGACGTGGTAGTCTAATTCCAATCAATTTACTATTTTTCAGGTAAAGACTAGGGTTTATGAGCGGCTGCGGGATGAGGCATTGGATCGAGATTTTTGGATTTATTGTTCCAGGGATAGTTGAGTTTATTTTATGTTTTTAAAACTCTGATGTCATTATTCCTGATAAATGGAAGGAAATAAATGTGTTGGGTTTTCTCTCCACCGTAATGTCTCGAAATGCTTAACCCCATATCATTTCTTGTTTCTACTGTAAAAAAAAAAAATCCTCTTAAATTTTGGGTTAAAATATTTGGGATGTTACACTTGGAACACCCGTTCCACCTCTTTAACCCAACTCTCCGCCAAGTCAGGATCAACCTTGCCCGAGAAAGTAGGAGGGTCCAACTTCAGAAATTTCTCATATGTGGCGGTTGGTGCATTCCCAACAAGGGAACCTGGATCCTGATGGGGGCGACCCTGGTTACGAATCGCCTCAGCTAAGGAGTTGAGGGTATCCATCATGAATCCCCTCTGTTCACGCAACTCATCGGCCATGCTGTGGCTTGAGTTTCCCGCCATCCTTAAAAAGCAACCAAGATTAAAGTCAAAAACACTGAAGACGTACCAGTAGGCATAAGTATAGAAACAAAGGCAAGAACATAAATCTTTATTCCGAGAGTCAAATATTTAGAATCCAGCTGTGCTGGTACATAAGCAAAAATTATATTCCGCAGTTATAAATGAGTTCACAGACTCCAACAAAACTGGGTGCGTGCTACCTCCCCTTAGGGACGACTAGAATACTTCCTAAGATATTCCCTTCTATTGCCTGTGCGCCTGAATCTGCGCTTAGGGGTGAAGGGAAGTGGCTCATCGTAGGAGGGCTCCTGCCCGTAAAGAGGCGTCGCCGGAGTATATTCCGGTGAGCCAAGACTATAATCTGAAGAATCCGTCGCAGGTGTATATGTGGGTGATACACCGCCCACTGGGTCTGCCGGAGGTGGCGGTTGCTCGCCGGCAGTCGAAATTGCGATCTTGTCGTCATGCTCAGCCTTGTGGAAGCAAGCATCCATGGTGTGGCCTGTTTCTCCGCAGAAACCACACTCCTCTGCTAACTCAGGGGGAACAAAATCTCCCGATGACTCCTGTGGTGTCTGATGGTGCACCTGAATGTGTGAAGGCGCGAAACCACCTTCTCGAGCATGCACTTCTGCCCACGCTGCTGCCAAGGGTATCTGGTAGGCGATCGGTAGTGCAAAGCCTTGCTCATCCGTAAAAATGGGTAGAGGAGGGCGGTTAGCCCAGTAACCAGCTCCGAACATCTCACGTCCGCCCCTCCCCCTTACGGAACGGCCACGTACACTACGCGTGCTCCTACCGCGAATACCATTAGAACCAGTAACTGGATCCATATATCCAACGGTACTACGAATAAAACAAGAATATAATTTAGTCTAAACATGCTATGAAATATCAAAGATTTACTTACAGCGCGATGGGATGCTCAATAGTCAAGATTCACTTCTTTCTGATCTGGCTTTGATACCAAGTTGTAACGCCCCAAAATTTCGACTTGTGATTTCGAAAACCTTATCGAAAAACCTTTCAAAGATTTAAAGTTTAATATTTAAAAACAACAACGGAAGACATTTAGAAAGGAACACAAGTCAACAATCCTGGGTACGTTATCTGAAAAACCATCATTCACATGTACAACATCTTAAAGGAATTTAAGAAATAAAGCAATCGATTAAAATCTGCAGTTTATTACAAAATGAGCCTTTTATTCCAAAGTTCAATAAATCATAAAAAAAAAACTCCAAAAAGTCCCAGAGCCAAGCCGCCAGCAGAAAGAAAATGAATCTTGATCCACGTTGCACCACGCCATCGGCCGCCAGTGAAATCCTACTCCTCACCTGCCCATGAAATGGGTCAGTTTCATAACAAACTAGTAGGTGCACGAACAGATAAGTAGAATGAAAATAAAACAGGACATTCATGAGATAAGCAGTTATGATATTTAAGCAATTAAAGCAGTTGTAGTCTATTCTAGCAAATGTAATAAGTGCAAAGAGAAGCAGTGTAAGTCTCAGTCATCTATATCTATTCCTGAATATATTCTTTAAGTTCTGATATTAACTGGCCTGCGAGTACGCACATACGCGAAACATAGAAACAACCGAGACCGATCCGGGGGTTTATTATGTCAGGTGTTTTCATTAACCCGGATGGCTGACTGAGTCCGCTCCTAAGGGGACGGTCAGTGACCAAGAGAGTAAATCCCCAAAGGCATTCGTGGCCCATGGATGCATCCAACTTTTGCAGAAGTGCCTGGGAATTACCACCTAGGATAATTTATGGTAATCCCAATTCCCCTAACTCCGATGACTGGGGAAAACCGAGTCTTTTGCTCGTGGGGTGGTTGTTAACAACCTGTCCATCGGAGTCTTTGTACCATCCATCCTCTCCCTTGATGAATCGTGAAAATTGGATGGGTACGACGGGGGTTTCTTAACCGCCGTCCCATTCTACATGCTCTGGTCCATTAGACCCACTCGAGCATCTTGCCTGTGAAGGCGAAATGGTCACCATTTTATGTGATCTCAGCATTTTGCTAATAGCATTCATCGAGGTTGCCACAACCTCATCATCCCACCATCGTAACCCACATGGGACGTACTTGTCCAAAAGTACGATCGTACCTTCCTAGAGGTACAACTACGATGAGAGGGCAACATAATGGTTTATGATTCTTTTGTTTCCTACATGACATGTTTTGCTTTTCTGAGCAATTGGCTTGTGGAGGCCGATATTATTAAATTCGGTAAAGTATAGATTTCACCCTTCAATACCCTCCATGATCTTACATAAAATTCATATTGTACCTGCCTTAAGGTTCGGTTATAATGGCAATTGCAGTGGTTTTGAATCTCTTCACAAAGTCTATCTCAAGTATGCAGTTTCAAAGGAATAAGCATGCATAATAGACAATTATGAGTTAAGCACTCGTACACGTAAACAGGCATGACAAGTAAACTACTTGATTCTTTCTAGAATGAGTCTACCTAGAGGATTTATATTATGAAATAAAAGAATCACAAAGAGTAAAACATGGATCAACAAATATTTCTTCAGAGTCGCAAATATGCAAAATAATTATTCTATCTCAGAAGTCTTATTTCATTTTGTTCATACACACTATTCGTGCGACTTTCCCCTACCTCGGGATGTCGTGCAGTTGCGTGCGTCTACGCGTGTAGATGATACGAGGCTCGGGCCGCGGAGCCAGAGCGAGGGGTCCGATGCGAGGTCTGCAACAGTGCTACGTTAATTATCATGCGGAAAGTAAAAGAAACAAACCTGCCTACAGGAAAAGAGAGAGGCAATAGGGGTGTGCCCCTACTGGCTGAAATCAGGAAAGCGACAGGGGGCGAACCCCTGCCTGCCGACAACAGTGGGGCGACTGGGACAGAGCCCCTGTCGAAAACAGCGAGGCGACAGGGGGCCAGCACGAGACGGCAGGGAACCAGCCCCTGCCGGTAGCATCGATGCGGCAGGGGGGGGCAGCCCCTGCCGACAACCCAGAAGCGGCAGGGGTTGAGCCCCTGCCGACAGCCAAAAGACGGCAGGGCTAGCCCCTGCCGACAGAGTGAGGGAGAAAGCTCGAGACAGGGGGGGGGGGGGGGGGTGACAGGGGAATAAGCCCCTGCGTGCCGAGAATCAAGGGGCAGCAGGGGAGTATCCCCTGCCCTCCCAGAAGCCAAGAGGCGGCAGGGGACGAGCCCCTGCTAGCCTAGCAAAACTAAGGGCAACATGGGCATAGCCCTTGTTAGCCGAGAAAAATCAAGGGCGACAGAGGCATTGCCCCTGTCAGCCGAGCAAGACAAAGAGTGACAGGGGCATTGCCCCTGCCAGCCGATCAAGACAAAGGGTGACAGGGGCATTGCCCCTGCCAGCCGAAACAGGAAGGCGGCAGGGGCACTACCTCTGCGCGCCAAAACTTTAGAGGCAGCGGGGCTAGCCCCTGCCTGCCGGGAACCATGAAGCGGCAGGGGCACTGCCCCTGCCTACCTATGATCGAGGGGTGGCAGGGGGACTAACCCCTGCCAGAGAGAGTGAGGGCTTGGGACGGGGGTGACATGGAGGGCAACCGACCTCCAGTCGGTTCCCTATCACCCACCGAGGAGAGGGAGTGTCGCAGGGGCCATTGGTCCCCTGCCGGCACTCCGGTGCACCCCCAGAGGGAAGAAGGGACGACAGGGGCCTTGCAGGCCACCTGTCGGCCCTTCGGTGAATACCGGAGAGGCAGGAGGGCACGGCAGGGCTGTGCGCCGCCTGCCGGCCTCCCGGCGAGGTGACAGCGAGGGGGGGTGAGGAAAAGAAGAGGGAGGAGAAGAGAAGAGGGAGGATGGCGTACCTGGGAGCGGTGGCCGGTGTCGGCGACAGGGCGCAGCGAGGGAGGTGACCGGCGCGGAGGGGGGGAGCGAGGGCTGCGAGAGGGAGGCGTGACTCCCCTCGCCCTCCAACCTCTCTCTTAAAGTCGCAGGGGAAAATCAGAAGGGGAAACCCCTGGTGGGTTTCCCAAATTTGCCCGCACGCGAAGGGGAAAGAAAAGGGGGGGGGGGGCTCTGGCGCCCGAACGCTCGGGTTACTTAAAACCCTAAATAAAAAGGAGCGCGGGTCGGGTCCGGACCCGACCCGGCCCGGGTCCAAACAGATTTTTTTTTTTAAATGGGGTTTTACATCCTACCCCTCTTAAAAGAATTTCGTCCGCGAAATATCTATTACCTTGAAGAATCAAAATACAGGTCAGGATATTTTTCCCTAATATCATTCTCAGGTTCCCAAGTACATTCGTCAATTCCATGATGTTGCCACCGAACCTTTACAAAGGAAATGGTCTTTGATCTAAGCACTTGGTCACGACGGTCGACGATCTCCACTGGTCTTTCTTCGAATGTCAAGTCCCTTCTAATGTCCACATCATCATAATGAATGATATGCGATGGATCGTGAACATACTTCCTCAACATGGATACGTGAAAAACATTATGGATCTGAGCATACTGCGGAGGTAACGCCACGCGATAAGCTGCTTCTCCAATCCGCTCCAGGATTTCGAACGGTCCGACGTATCTAGGACTTAGCTTTCCCTTTTTCCCGAACCGAAATATGCTTTTCGTCGGAGATACCTTAACAAAAACCATCTCGCCAATATCGAAGACAAGCTCTCGTCGGCGTCTATCTGCATAGCTTTTCTGCCGACTCTGAGCGGTACGGAGTCGTTCTCGAATCATCAGCACTTGTTAAGTATAGTGTTGCAAGACTATAGGTGCCTCCAATTTTCGCTCGCCAACCTCGTCCCAGTAAACAGGTGATCGACATGGCCTCCCATACAAAGCTTCGTATGGGGCCATCCCGATGCTCGCATGATAGCTGTTGTTATACGCGAACTTCGCCAAACTGATGTGGGAATCCCACTCTCCCTTCCAGTCCATCATACAGGCTCAAAGCATGTCTTCCAAGGTTTGAATCGTACGCTCCGACTGCTCGTCCGTCTGAGGGTGAAACGCAGTACTAAACTTTAACTTTGTGCCCAACGCCAACTGAAGTTGTCCCCAAAACCTTGAAGTGAATCTAGGATCACGATCGGAGATAATCGAGACTGGAACACCGTGCAATCTCACAATCTCTCTAACATAGAGATCAGCGAGACTATCTAACGATTGGTTGAGACGGATAGGTAGAAAGTGAGCCGACTTGGTGAGTCTATCGACGATCACCCAAATCGCGTCATGCTTTCTCCGCGTCCTCGGAAGACCGACTATAAAGTCCATGGTAACATCTTCCCACTTCCATAGAGGGATCTCTATCTGCTGCATGACCCCACCGGGTCTCTGGTGCTCGATCTTGATTTGCTGACACGTTAAACACTTCGAGACATACTCAGCCACGTCTCGCTTCATACCGTTCCACCAATAACTGCGTTGCAGGTCCTTGAACATCTTCGTGCTACCCGGGTGAATTGTGTACCTAGACTTGTGGGCTTCCGCAAGAACTTCATCTCGAAGAACCGGGTTATCAGGAACCCAAAGGCGCTCCCTCAACCATATACTTCCATCCTCCTTCAGACGAAAAGGTGTATCTACCAATACCGCTTGAGCCTTCAACTTCTCGTAGCGCGCATCAGTCTTCTGCCCATTGATGATTCTCGCTAGTAGCTCAGGTTGAGCAACAAGGTGGGATAAACCGATTGAACCTTGAGTGATTGCGAAAGGTTCCCATGAGGCTAGGTCTTCGACCAACCTCCATCCAGCAAATAAAGCATTAATCGAAACTTCCGGTGCTTTGCGGCTGAGGGCGTCAGCCACGACGTTCGCCTTTCCTGGGTGGTAGGAGAGGGTGAAGTCGTAATCCTTGAGGAATTCAAGCCAACGCCGTTGTCTCATATTCAATTCCTTCTGTGAAAATAGGTACTTAAGGCTCTTATGATCGGTGAATGCTTCAAACTGCTCCCCATGCAAGTAATGTCGCCATATCTTCAGTGCGAACACCACCGCAGCTAACTCTAAATCGTGAGTTGGGTAGTTCTTCTCGTGAATTTTAAGTTGCCGAGAAGCGTAAGCGATCACCTTCCCATTCTGCATCAGCACAGCCCCTAGGCCTGACCCAGAGGCATCGGTATAAATCACAAATCCGCCTTTACCCGAAGGTAAGGTCAAAATAGGAGCACTGGTAAGTCGCTCCTTCAATAATTGAAAACTCGCCTCGCACTTCTCGTCCCATAAGAATTTAGTCTCTTTCTTCAGTAACTTTGTCAGGGGGTAACGCAATTTTAGAAAAATCCTGAATGAATCTTCTGTAGTAACCCGCTAGTCCAAGGAAACTCCTGATATCACGCGCGTTCTTTGGTTGCTGCCAACCAAGTACAGCCTCCACCTTTGCAGGGTCCACAGACACTCCTTTAGAAATAACGTGTCCCAGAAACATGACTTCCTCGAGCCAGAATTCACATTTAGAGAACTTGGCATACAACTGTTCCTTTTGCAAGGTTTCTAACACAACGGTTAGGTGCTCTCGATGTTGCTCTCGACTTTCTGAGTACACCAAGATGTCGTCGATGAACACGATCACGAAGGTGTTCAGAAATGGCTTGAACACCCTATTCATCAAGTCCATGAAAGCTGCGGGGGCATTGGTCAGTCCGAACGACATGACTGTGAACTCGTAATGTCCGTATCTCGTCCGAAAGGCCGTCTTAGGAATATCCTCATTCCTAATTCTGAGCTGATGATATCCAGACCTAAGATCGATTTTCGAGAAAACCTTGGCCTTCTGCAACTGATCGAACAAGTCTTCGATACGCGGCAATGGGTACTTGTTTTTTATTGTGGCCTAGTTGAGCATTCGATAGTCGATACACAACCGCAAGGTCCCGTCCTTCCTCTTCACGAAGAGCACAGGAGCTCCCCAAGGAGAAACGCTGGGGCGAATGAATCCCTGATCCAACAACTCCTGCAACTGCTTCTTCAGCTCCTCAAGCTCAGCTGGCGCCATCCTGTAGGGTGCTTTGGAGATTGGTGTCGTACCTGGTAGCAATTCAATATTGAATTCCACCTCACGAGACGGGGGAGGTCCCGACAGCTCTTTAGGAAAAACGTCGGGATAATCGCGAACAACATCCAGCTCACCGATGGGAATAGGCATTGGATCTGACTGGATAACACTAACCAAAAAGGCAGTGCATCCCTTCCGCAAAAAGTTCTGCGCCTTAAGCGCCGAGATCATCCGGCTTGCTCGAACAGGTCTGGGAATTCTGAATTCTACTCTCGAAGAGCCTGGAGGTGATAAAACGATCTTGCCATCACGGCAAAAGATCTTGGCATGATACTTGTGCAACCAATCCATGCCTAGGATGACGTCAAATTCAGTCATCTCCAGCAGGATAGCACAAGCAGGCAAGTGCCGCTCTACCACAACTACGTCCAATTCAGGTATGAAAGTGGTGCAAACCGTGTTCTTCCCAACGGGGTTATACACGTCTAATGCATTATCAAGCGTTTTTACCGTTATATGCAATTGTTTTACGAATTTTTCTGAAACAAACGAATGTGTGACACCACAATCAAAGAGTGCAAAAGCTGCTTGATCAGCAACAAGAATGGTACCTTGAACGAGATCTCCTTTGGTCAATTGATCGACCGAGGCTGCATAAACTCGACCCGGCTCTCTGCCACTATTTGGTTGTGTTCGCTGTTGTTGCTGATGAGGTGGTCGAGGAGGCTGAGATACGTTGCCGGTTCGCTTGAGGTCATCTGCTGCTTTCTTCCGGCAGTCGCGTATGAAATGGCCCATCTTGCCACAGTACAGGCATCCGCCAGTGTCCCGCGGACAAGATTGTCCCACATGAGGCCTCTTGCACCTGGGGCAGTTATCACTCGACGGTTGCCTGGGTGGTGGAGGGCCCTGTTGTCGTTGGCGTTTTGCTGGAGGAAACTGTTTCTTCCCTGCTTCAGTCTTCACTGGAAAAGGTGGTCGTTGCCCTGGGCCGCCGGAAAATGTCTTCTTCTGCTCGCCACCTGACGCGGTTGACTTCTTGGCTTGCACACTTTTTGAATGCTCCCAATCCTCGTTCAGTAGGGTGGCTGCTGCTACTGCCGCCGAAAAAGTCGCGGGCATGCTGGTGAGAACCCTATGCCTGAGTCCTTCCTTCAGTCCGCGAATAAACTTCCCGGCCCGCTCATGATCATCCTCGAATAGGTGAGGACAATAGCGCTCCAACCGTTGAAATTTGGCGATATATTCGTTCAAATTTAAGCTGCCTTGGCACAACTCCAGAAATTCCACCTTCTTTTCCCTCGCATGAGGAGAGAAATAGTTTCCGAGAAAAACCCTTCGGAAAGCCTCCCACGGAATCACCTCAGCACCCGGAAACTGCACCTCCCGCGTAGTGTCCCACCAGTCGCGAGCATCGTCCTTCAAACGAAAGGACCCGAACATTGTCTTCTTATCATCAGGAACGGACAACACTTGGTGTAATGCCCATGATCTTTATCAGATAAATAAATGTAGATTGTAAGTCATTAAGATAATACACGAATATTTTAAGGTTTTAATTATTTATTCGTAATTGGATCTTAGATAACCTATTTGGATCCTTGAAGTAAATCGGATTTTTATGAGACAATTCCTATAACACTTTAGTGAGAATTGAGGCGATGTTCGGATCCACAATAATGCATTTGGATCTTCGATATCAGAATTTCAAATATTAATCTGGATCCTTGAATTGAAATCATAAAGATCAATGTACATTTAGCTGGATCCGTAATAATTCATTTGGATCCGTAGTTCTAAATCAGAGTATGATCAAAACTTCAGATTTTTGGATCCAAATTTATTAAAAGGACTGACGAAGCACAATGGATCTTGGATCCATATTAATTTATGTTAATTTTTGGATAACGTAAATGGATCTATATTAAACTATGAAAGACCCACAAGATCGTATTGAAGAATAAACCAAATGTATTAAGAATGTAAAACTTTACCGCCTAAGAAAGAGATCCAGATCCACGAACGGATCCGGATAAGTCGAATAAGGATCCATAAAGGAACCATATATATATGTATAATAGTATATATATATGTATATATATATAAATAAACATATCGCGTGGATCCATAGTTGGATCTATTTGGATCCGACCTTCGGATCCACTTCGTAAAGTTGTCACGGATCCACATCGCTTGAGGGACACGGATCCAACACGAGGTTGGATCCCGGGTCTCGGATTTGGACCCCGGCCCGCACCCTGCATAATGAAAAAAAAAGGGCAACCCGATATGGGTTGACCGATAAAACAAAAAGAAAAAAAGAAAGTTGAACGTTCAGTGTGAACCCTAACTGATATCGCTTGGGGAGGGGGTGGGCCGGAGAGCAGCCGCCGGGGGCGAGAGTACCGGCCTCCTCCATTTTCGGGAGGCCACCCTCCTACTAAAGAGGGATCATCGACTCCTCTTCCATCCCTCTCTCGCTCCTCTCTACCTCCCGCACTCTTCCTCTCCCATTTAGCCGAACCCTCCCACTCTCGGTCTTCCTCAACTCTCTCACGTTTCGTTTCCGGCCACCAGCCGCCGGAAAAGGCTGCTGCTGTTCCTCCTTCCCTCACATACTCCCTCGACTTCCTCGGCTTGTCAGAGGAGACCCCCACGCCGGCAAAACTTTTTGTCTCTCGCTCGCTCCCATCCCTGTCGACAACCCCGACCATCGGTAGCCACCAATGTCGCCGGCGACCCTCCACCTGTGACTGCAACCTCTAAGCGCCGGAACAGGTAGGGTTCTGTGTATTTCTTTTTGGGTATTGAGTGTGCTGGTGTGTGTGAGAGTCAAAGAAATCTCAAAACGAAAAAAAGAAGGGGGGGCTTTTTGTGTAGATGCAAAAAGAATGCGATTTCTGTGAAACTAATCGGTCAATATATTGGGTATCACTGATCGGCTGGAAATCAGGCGGCAGATGTGTGGGTCTGCCTATTTTGCTTTAGATTTTGCATGTGAAATATTGATGTGAAAGGTCTGGCCTGCGTTAGGGGCATTGGAGAACATGTTCTAGATGTGGGGGTTATGTATATTTTCTGGAATTTGTTAAGATCATGAATGCATGCTTTAAATTTTGTAAGGTATATATATACTGTAGCTCTGGAACTGCATGCTCGGGCTTTATATTTGATATTATGACATCTGATCTGCATCTTTTGCTTGGACGTTATGGGCTGGTGTTAGTCTAATTTTGGTTTTGGTACTGAAAATTTTGGCTGATTAACCCTCTCAAGTGACATCAATTATTGAACCGTTACCCTCAGCCGTTCTTTATTAAAAATGTGATTCATATGTTTTGAAGAGTAGGAATTAGGATGGGAAATCAAAGTGCTTATTAGGATTATAAATTGATACTGTATGTCCTTATAATTATATATATACGATTGCTAGTGATTTCACAGAATGGATACGATAGGTTGAACATATCTAACCTTGATATGTGATGTTACATCTATTACATGCTACTAGGAACTGTACTTCCCGCATTTAATACACAGTATTCTGTGTTTGCATTCTTCTCCTTTGTGACCAGCAACTTGATATATGATCTTCACATCAATGTGTCTGAATGTAACTTTTCATTTCTGCATTTGAAAACCAATAGCATGCGTCTGTAGGCCTATTTGAATTGGTCTGCAATTTCGGCATGTGAAACCACAACGATAGGTGTTTGGTTTCTTCTGGTAAAGCCAGCTACGTGCCTGTATTTTCGATAGGGTTTGTTTCGGTTAAACGAAAGAAAAGTTTTATGGGGTCGTTCTGCTAGATGTTGATTCAGTCCCTTTTGTTTACTCGACTATATCATCTTTTCTAAAATGCGATGAGATCATTAGGTAGTGAATTTCGCAGGCTTGATTCGTTCATGAGAATCAAACATATTGCTCCTTAGTTTTTATGAACATCTATATTTGAATCATCTGTATTGGTTTTCTCTAAGTAACTGAATTTGATTCACAGTATGTAAATAAGTTAGATTATCGAGCAATGAAAAATTTACTTGGCAATCAAACGTTATCACTGTTTCCGCTAATGGGACTGGACATAAAGTTGTTCATTCTTGTCATCAATGTTAATCTATGTTGTTGTCTCATCATATGAATTCTGAAATTTAGTTTGATTAGCCCTGTATGTGATATCAGTGATCTCTAATAAATGAAATCTATAGGTTCCTAACAACATGTGTAGGGATTAGGAATCACCATGCTTATTTTGTGGGATCGTTAAATTCATTTGAAATGGAGTGAAACAATTGATGTCTCTAAATATACATACCTGGTTGAGGCTTTCTGATCCGTGTGCGTGCGTAGGGAATATTCTCATGTATTTGAAATTTCTGTTATGCGAAATCTGTTGCGGGAAAAATCCCAGAAAAACATGTGTAAATGAGAATCTAGGTGGATTTATATTAAGTTAAAATGCAAGTTGACATTTACCTGCATATTCAGTTAATATGCAAATTCCTAATTAGATGCCTATAGGTTGATGTTCGATTCCATATGAAGCTGCATATTAGTAGATGCTCAATGCTTCTGTAACTGCATAGTAAGGGTATGATCAACTTCATACAAAGTTGCATATCAAGCTCATATTCAATGCAAACTTAACTGCATATTAGGTTGTTATTCACTAGTACATGAAGTCATATATTAAACTAATGCTCAAATGCATATTTAGCTGCATAGTAAAATGATATTCAAGTTTATATACTAAGCTGCATAATTTAGTATGTTTGAAGGCATATTTCTTAAAATGTTCCAATGCCCATTAAGTGTATATCATCTAGGAGGTTCAAATGCCCATTAAGATGTTTATTCTCCAAGGTTCTTATGCACGTTAAGTTGTATATTATTCTGAAGTACTATTGCCTAACACTACATACTACTGGAAGTATCAAATGCCAACTAAGCTGTATTACCTTGTGGAATGTTCAAATGAGAATGTGTGGAGAAAAGTATCTAGTTGTATTACCAAATCTCTAAGATTTCACTGCATGCTCAATAAAAGACACCAATAATGTCTTTGCTTGTTGGCAGAGTTTTTAATACATGCCACCCTTTTTAATACATGGGGGTGTTGTGCCAATTTGCTACTAAAGAATCATAATGAAGATGAATGATGATTTGATAATCGAACCTATGGGTCTGTTTGTTGTGGATATATGAATGTCCAGCCAGCGATTGAGGGTCTTGCATAGACCATCGAAGTTATGATGTGGATCCACACGAAAATGAAAATAATATTGTTGTCCGACTGGGTTAAAGGCACCGAAGCACGTTGAGTGGGTTATGCAATCAATATGACAAAGGATTGAGACTGTTATATATCCTTGGTAAAATGACTAAGGTTGGGAATTCTACTGCTATGGTAGTAGAAGGAAGTTGGGGAAATGCCCTGTACTTCGGGAAATAAATTAAATGAAAAGATTAACCCACTCATATTCGGGCTTACCTTGGAGAGGGTAGGTGGTACAAAACTCTGGGAACATGTGTTTGTTTTCGAGCGTAAAGCGACTCGTTGGTCCCAGTCCTCAGAGTTGGGGGACCCGGACTACCAAATGTGTCCTAGGTGGTAGCTCCATGTACTTCTGCAGAAGTTAGGGATGCATCCTATTTTGGTTTTGGCCTTTGGGAGGTTCTCTCGGTCACTGACCGCTCCCTTGGGATTTCAGTCTCAGTTAGAATGTTCGGGTTAATAAAACAACTTTGAATAATATACCCCCGAACGTTCTCTTCTGTGATGGTTGCCTCGGCCCGTGTGTACCCGCGGGATAAGAAAAGATAAACATCAATTAGAACAGTTAGGTATCACTGTGATGAAGTCATTAAAGAGACATTTGCATATTTTTCAGCATGTTTTATGTTGTAATGATCTGAAATCCTGAAATGGGTCAATACGAGGTGATTGAACTATTACATGAAAGTTATGCATGTTATTGTTATTGCTGTTGCATCGCCTACCTCACTTGCTTATTAATGTTGCATACTATGCCTTACCTGCTCAGTTATTGTTATTGCTTATTTGTTTACCTGCTCATGTATATGACTGTTGATTATTATTGTTGCTTACGTGCTATTATATATACTAAAGATTTACACTTGACACCCACATCACATACTAGACTCATGATGTACCTGCATTAAGAGTCACAGTTTTCCTACTTAGACGTGGTAGTCTAATTCCAATCAATTTACTATTTTTCAGGTAAAGACTAGGGTTTATGAGCGGCTGCGGGATGAGGCATTGGATCGAGATTTTTGGATTTATTGTTCCAGGGATAGTTGAGTTTATTTTATGTTTTTAAAACTCTGATGTCATTATTCCTGATAAATGGAAGGAAATAAATGTGTTGGGTTTTCTCTCCACCGTAATGTCTCGAAATGCTTAACCCCATATCATTTCTTGTTTCTACTGTAAAAAAAAAAAATCCTCTTAAATTTTGGGTTAAAATATTTGGGATGTTACACTTGGAACACCCGTTCCACCTCTTTAACCCAACTCTCCGCCAAGTCAGGATCAACCTTGCCCGAGAAAGTAGGAGGGTCCAACTTCAGAAATTTCTCATATGTGGCGGTTGGTGCATTCCCAACAAGGGAACCTGGATCCTGATGGGGGCGACCCTGGTTACGAATCGCCTCAGCTAAGGAGTTGAGGGTATCCATCATGAATCCCCTCTGTTCACGCAACTCATCGGCCATGCTGTGGCTTGAGTTTCCCGCCATCCTTAAAAAGCAACCAAGATTAAAGTCAAAAACACTGAAGACGTACCAGTAGGCATAAGTATAGAAACAAAGGCAAGAACATAAATCTTTATTCCGAGAGTCAAATATTTAGAATCCAGCTGTGCTGGTACATAAGCAAAAATTATATTCCGCAGTTATAAATGAGTTCACAGACTCCAACAAAACTGGGTGCGTGCTACCTCCCCTTAGGGACGACTAGAATACTTCCTAAGATATTCCCTTCTATTGCCTGTGCGCCTGAATCTGCGCTTAGGGGTGAAGGGAAGTGGCTCATCGTAGGAGGGCTCCTGCCCGTAAAGAGGCGTCGCCGGAGTATATTCCGGTGAGCCAAGACTATAATCTGAAGAATCCGTCGCAGGTGTATATGTGGGTGATACACCGCCCACTGGGTCTGCCGGAGGTGGCGGTTGCTCGCCGGCAGTCGAAATTGCGATCTTGTCGTCATGCTCAGCCTTGTGGAAGCAAGCATCCATGGTGTGGCCTGTTTCTCCGCAGAAACCACACTCCTCTGCTAACTCAGGGGGAACAAAATCTCCCGATGACTCCTGTGGTGTCTGATGGTGCACCTGAATGTGTGAAGGCGCGAAACCACCTTCTCGAGCATGCACTTCTGCCCACGCTGCTGCCAAGGGTATCTGGTAGGCGATCGGTAGTGCAAAGCCTTGCTCATCCGTAAAAATGGGTAGAGGAGGGCGGTTAGCCCAGTAACCAGCTCCGAACATCTCACGTCCGCCCCTCCCCCTTACGGAACGGCCACGTACACTACGCGTGCTCCTACCGCGAATACCATTAGAACCAGTAACTGGATCCATATATCCAACGGTACTACGAATAAAACAAGAATATAATTTAGTCTAAACATGCTATGAAATATCAAAGATTTACTTACAGCGCGATGGGATGCTCAATAGTCAAGATTCACTTCTTTCTGATCTGGCTTTGATACCAAGTTGTAACGCCCCAAAATTTCGACTTGTGATTTCGAAAACCTTATCGAAAAACCTTTCAAAGATTTAAAGTTTAATATTTAAAAACAACAGCGGAAGACATTTAGAAAGGAACACAAGTCAACAATCCTGGGTACGTTATCTGAAAAACCATCATTCACATGTACAACATCTTAAAGGAATTTAAGAAATAAGGCAATCGATTAAAATCTGCAGTTTATTACAAAATGAGCCTTTTATTCCAAAGTTCAATAAATCATAAAAAAAAAACTCCAAAAAGTCCCAGAGCCAAGCCGCCAGCAGAAAGAAAATGAATCTTGATCCACGTTGCACCACGCCATCGGCCGCCAGTGAAATCCTACTCCTCACCTGCCCATGAAATGGGTCAGTTTCATAACAAACTAGTAGGTGCACGAACAGATAAGTAGAATGAAAATAAAACAGGACATTCATGAGATAAGCAGTTATGATATTTAAGCAATTAAAGCAGTTGTAGTCTATTCTAGCAAATGTAATAAGTGCAAAGAGAAGCAGTGTAAGTCTCAGTCATCTATATCTATTCCTGAATATATTCTTTAAGTTCTGATATTAACTGGCCTGCGGGTACGCACAGACGCGAAAGGTAGAAACAGCCGAGACCGATCCGGGGGTTTATTATGTCAGGTGTTTTCATTAACCCGGATGGCTGACTGAGTCCGCTCCTAAGGGGACGGTCAGTGACCAAGAGAGTAAATCCCCAAAGGCATTCGTGGCCCATGGATGCATCCAACTTTTGCAGAAGTGCCTGGGAATTACCACCTAGGATAATTTATGGTAATCCCAATTCCCCTAACTCCGATGACTGGGGAAAACCGAGTCTTTTGCTCGTGGGGTGGTTGTTAACAACCTGTCCATCGGAGTCTTTGTACCATCCATCCTCTCCCTTGATGAATCGTGAAGATTGGATGGGTACGACGGGGGTTTCTTAACCGCCGTCCCATTCTACATGCTCTGGTCCATTAGACCCACTCGAGCATCTTGCCTGTGAAGGCGAAATGGTCACCATTTTATGTGATCTCAGCATTTTGCTAATAGCATTCATCGAGGTTGCCACAACCTCATCATCCCACCATCGTAACCCACATGGGACGTACTTGTCCAAAAGTACGATCGTACCTTCCTAGAGGTACAACTACGATGAGAGGGCAACATAATGGTTTATGATTCTTTTGTTTCCTACATGACATGTTTTGCTTTTCTGAGCAATTGGCTTGTGGAGGCCGATATTATTAAATTCGGTAAAGTATAGATTTCACCCTTCAATACCCTCCATGATCTTACATAAAATTCATATTGTACCTGCCTTAAGGTTCGGTTATAATGGCAATTGCAGTGGTTTTGAATCTCTTCACAAAGTCTATCTCAAGTATGCAGTTTCAAAGGAATAAGCATGCATAATAGACAATTATGAGTTAAGCACTCGTACACGTAAACAGGCATGACAAGTAAACTACTTGATTCTTTCTAGAATGAGTCTACCTAGAGGATTTATATTATGAAATAAAAGAATCACAAAGAGTAAAACATGGATCAACAAATATTTCTTCAGAGTCGCAAATATGCAAAATAATTATTCTATCTCAGAAGTCTTATTTCATTTTGTTCATACACACTATTCGTGCGACTTTCCCCTACCTCGGGATGTCGTGCAGTTGCGTGCGTCTACGCGTGTAGATGATACGAGGCTCGGGCCGCGGAGCCAGAGCGAGGGGTCCGATGCGAGGTCTGCAACAGTGCTACGTTAATTATCATGCGGAAAGTAAAAGAAACAAACCTGCCTACAGGAAAAGAGAGAGGCAATAGGGGTGTGCCCCTACTGGCTGAAATCAGGAAAGCGACAGGGGGCGAACCCCTGCCTGCCGACAACAGTGGGGCGACTGGGACAGAGCCCCTGTCGAAAACAGCGAGGCGACAGGGGGCCAGCACGAGACGGCAGGGAACCAGCCCCTGCCGGTAGCATCGATGCGGCAGGGGGGGGCAGCCCCTGCCGACAACCCAGAAGCGGCAGGGGTTGAGCCCCTGCCGACAGCCAAAAGACGGCAGGGCTAGCCCCTGCCGACAGAGTGAGGGAGAAAGCTCGAGACAGGGGGGGGGGGTGACAGGGGAATAAGCCCCTGCGTGCCGAGAATCAAGGGGCAGCAGGGGAGTATCCCCTGCCCTCCCAGAAGCCAAGAGGCGGCAGGGGACGAGCCCCTGCTAGCCTAGCAAAACTAAGGGCAACATGGGCATAGCCCTTGTTAGCCGAGAAAAATCAAGGGCGACAGAGGCATTGCCCCTGTCAGCCGAGCAAGACAAAGAGTGACAGGGGCATTGCCCCTGCCAGCCGATCAAGACAAAGGGTGACAGGGGCATTGCCCCTGCCAGCCGAAACAGGAAGGCGGCAGGGGCACTACCTCTGCGCGCCAAAACTTTAGAGGCAGCGGGGCTAGCCTCTGCCAGCCGAAACAGGAAGGCGGCAGGGGCACTGCCCCTGCCTACCTATGATCGAGGGGTGGCAGGGGGACTAACCCCTGCCAGAGAGAGTGAGGGCTTGGGACGGGGGTGACATGGAGGGCAACCGACCTCCAGTCGGTTCCCTATCACCCACCGAGGAGAGGGAGTGTCGCAGGGGCCATTGGTCCCCTGCCGGCACTCCGGTGCACCCCCAGAGGGAAGAAGGGACGACAGGGGCCTTGCAGGCCACCTGTCGGCCCTTCGGTGAATACCGGAGAGGCAGGAGGGCACGGCAGGGCTGTGCGCCGCCTGCCGGCCTCCCGGCGAGGTGACAGCGAGGGGGGGTGAGGAAAAGAAGAGGGAGGAGAAGAGAAGAGGGAGGATGGCGTACCTGGGAGCGGTGGCCGGTGTCGGCGACAGGGCGCAGCGAGGGAGGTGACCGGCGCGGAGGGGGGGAGCGAGGGCTGCGAGAGGGAGGCGTGACTCCCCTCGCCCTCCAACCTCTCTCTTAAAGTCGCAGGGGAAAATCAGAAGGGGAAACCCCTGGTGGGTTTCCCAAATTTGCCCGCACGCGAAGGGGAAAGAAAAGGGGGGGGGGGGGCTCTGGCGCCCGAACGCTCGGGTTACTTAAAACCCTAAATAAAAAGGAGGCCGGGTCGGGTCCGGACCCGACCCGGCCCGGGTCCAAACAGATTTTTTTTTTTAAATGGGGTTTTACATCCTACCCCTCTTAAAAGAATTTCGTCCGCGAAATATCTATTACCTTGAAGAATCAAAATACAGGTCAGGATATTTTTCCCTAATATCATTCTCAGGTTCCCAAGTACATTCGTCAATTCCATGATGTTGCCACCGAACCTTTACAAAGGAAATGGTCTTTGATCTAAGCACTTGGTCACGACGGTCGACGATCTCCACTGGTCTTTCTTCGAATGTCAAGTCCCTTCTAATGTCCACATCATCATAATGAATGATATGCGATGGATCGTGAACATACTTCCTCAACATGGATACGTGAAAAACATTATGGATCTGAGCATACTGCGGAGGTAACGCCACGCGATAAGCTGCTTCTCCAATCCGCTCCAGGATTTCGAACGGTCCGACGTATCTAGGACTTAGCTTTCCCTTTTTCCCGAACCGAAATATGCTTTTCGTCGGAGATACCTTAACAAAAACCATCTCGCCAATATCGAAGACAAGCTCTCGTCGGCGTCTATCTGCATAGCTTTTCTGCCGACTCTGAGCGGTACGGAGTCGTTCTCGAATCATCAGCACTTGTTAAGTATAGTGTTGCAAGACTATAGGTGCCTCCAATTTTCGCTCGCCAACCTCGTCCCAGTAAACAGGTGATCGACATGGCCTCCCATACAAAGCTTCGTATGGGGCCATCCCGATGCTCGCATGATAGCTGTTGTTATACGCGAACTTCGCCAAACTGATGTGGGAATCCCACTCTCCCTTCCAGTCCATCATACAGGCTCAAAGCATGTCTTCCAAGGTTTGAATCGTACGCTCCGACTGCTCGTCCGTCTGAGGGTGAAACGCAGTACTAAACTTTAACTTTGTGCCCAACGCCAACTGAAGTTGTCCCCAAAACCTTGAAGTGAATCTAGGATCACGATCGGAGATAATCGAGACTGGAACACCGTGCAATCTCACAATCTCTCTAACATAGAGATCAGCGAGACTATCTAACGATTGGTTGAGACGGATAGGTAGAAAGTGAGCCGACTTGGTGAGTCTATCGACGATCACCCAAATCGCGTCATGCTTTCTCCGCGTCCTCGGAAGACCGACTATAAAGTCCATGGTAACATCTTCCCACTTCCATAGAGGGATCTCTATCTGCTGCATGACCCCACCGGGTCTCTGGTGCTCGATCTTGATTTGCTGACACGTTAAACACTTCGAGACATACTCAGCCACGTCTCGCTTCATACCGTTCCACCAATAACTGCGTTGCAGGTCCTTGAACATCTTCGTGCTACCCGGGTGAATTGTGTACCTAGACTTGTGGGCTTCCGCAAGAACTTCATCTCGAAGAACCGGGTTATCAGGAACCCAAAGGCGCTCCCTCAACCATATACTTCCATCCTCCTTCAGACGAAAAGGTGTATCTACCAATACCGCTTGAGCCTTCAACTTCTCGTAGCGCGCATCAGTCTTCTGCCCATTGATGATTCTCGCTAGTAGCTCAGGTTGAGCAACAAGGTGGGATAAACCGATTGAACCTTGAGTGATTGCGAAAGGTTCCCATGAGGCTAGGTCTTCGACCAACCTCCATCCAGCAAATAAAGCATTAATCGAAACTTCCGGTGCTTTGCGGCTGAGGGCGTCAGCCACGACGTTCGCCTTTCCTGGGTGGTAGGAGAGGGTGAAGTCGTAATCCTTGAGGAATTCAAGCCAACGCCGTTGTCTCATATTCAATTCCTTCTGTGAAAATAGGTACTTAAGGCTCTTATGATCGGTGAATGCTTCAAACTGCTCCCCATGCAAGTAATGTCGCCATATCTTCAGTGCGAACACCACCGCAGCTAACTCTAAATCGTGAGTTGGGTAGTTCTTCTCGTGAATTTTAAGTTGCCGAGAAGCGTAAGCGATCACCTTCCCATTCTGCATCAGCACAGCCCCTAGGCCTGACCCAGAGGCATCGGTATAAATCACAAATCCGCCTTTACCCGAAGGTAAGGTCAAAATAGGAGCACTGGTAAGTCGCTCCTTCAATAATTGAAAACTCGCCTCGCACTTCTCGTCCCATAAGAATTTAGTCTCTTTCTTCAGTAACTTTGTCAGGGGGTAACGCAATTTTAGAAAAATCCTGAATGAATCTTCTGTAGTAACCCGCTAGTCCAAGGAAACTCCTGATATCACGCGCGTTCTTTGGTTGCTGCCAACCAAGTACAGCCTCCACCTTTGCAGGGTCCACAGACACTCCTTTAGAAATAACGTGTCCCAGAAACATGACTTCCTCGAGCCAGAATTCACATTTAGAGAACTTGGCATACAACTGTTCCTTTTGCAAGGTTTCTAACACAACGGTTAGGTGCTCTCGATGTTGCTCTCGACTTTCTGAGTACACCAAGATGTCGTCGATGAACACGATCACGAAGGTGTTCAGAAATGGCTTGAACACCCTATTCATCAAGTCCATGAAAGCTGCGGGGGCATTGGTCAGTCCGAACGACATGACTGTGAACTCGTAATGTCCGTATCTCGTCCGAAAGGCCGTCTTAGGAATATCCTCATTCCTAATTCTGAGCTGATGATATCCAGACCTAAGATCGATTTTCGAGAAAACCTTGGCCTTCTGCAACTGATCGAACAAGTCTTCGATACGCGGCAATGGGTACTTGTTTTTTATTGTGGCCTAGTTGAGCATTCGATAGTCGATACACAACCGCAAGGTCCCGTCCTTCCTCTTCACGAAGAGCACAGGAGCTCCCCAAGGAGAAACGCTGGGGCGAATGAATCCCTGATCCAACAACTCCTGCAACTGCTTCTTCAGCTCCTCAAGCTCAGCTGGCGCCATCCTGTAGGGTGCTTTGGAGATTGGTGTCGTACCTGGTAGCAATTCAATATTGAATTCCACCTCACGAGACGGGGGAGGTCCCGACAGCTCTTTAGGAAAAACGTCGGGATAATCGCGAACAACATCCAGCTCACCGATGGGAATAGGCATTGGATCTGACTGGATAACACTAACCAAAAAGGCAGTGCATCCCTTCCGCAAAAAGTTCTGCGCCTTAAGCGCCGAGATCATCCGGCTTGCTCGAACAGGTCTGGGAATTCTGAATTCTACTCTCGAAGAGCCTGGAGGTGATAAAACGATCTTGCCATCACGGCAAAAGATCTTGGCATGATACTTGTGCAACCAATCCATGCCTAGGATGACGTCAAATTCAGTCATCTCCAGCAGGATAGCACAAGCAGGCAAGTGCCGCTCTACCACAACTACGTCCAATTCAGGTATGAAAGTGGTGCAAACCGTGTTCTTCCCAACGGGGTTATACACGTCTAATGCATTATCAAGCGTTTTTACCGTTATATGCAATTGTTTTACGAATTTTTCTGAAACAAACGAATGTGTGACACCACAATCAAAGAGTGCAAAAGCTGCTTGATCAGCAACAAGAATGGTACCTTGAACGAGATCTCCTTTGGTCAATTGATCGACCGAGGCTGCATAAACTCGACCCGGCTCTCTGCCACTATTTGGTTGTGTTCGCTGTTGTTGCTGATGAGGTGGTCGAGGAGGCTGAGATACGTTGCCGGTTCGCTTGAGGTCATCTGCTGCTTTCTTCCGGCAGTCGCGTATGAAATGGCCCATCTTGCCACAGTACAGGCATCCGCCAGTGTCCCGCGGACAAGATTGTCCCACATGAGGCCTCTTGCACCTGGGGCAGTTATCACTCGACGGTTGCCTGGGTGGTGGAGGGCCCTGTTGTCGTTGGCGTTTTGCTGGAGGAAACTGTTTCTTCCCTGCTTCAGTCTTCACTGGAAAAGGTGGTCGTTGCCCTGGGCCGCCGGAAAATGTCTTCTTCTGCTCGCCACCTGACGCGGTTGACTTCTTGGCTTGCACACTTTTTGAATGCTCCCAATCCTCGTTCAGTAGGGTGGCTGCTGCTACTGCCGCCGAAAAAGTCGCGGGCATGCTGGTGAGAACCCTATGCCTGAGTCCTTCCTTCAGTCCGCGAATAAACTTCCCGGCCCGCTCATGATCATCCTCGAATAGGTGAGGACAATAGCGCTCCAACCGTTGAAATTTGGCGATATATTCGTTCAAATTTAAGCTGCCTTGGCACAACTCCAGAAATTCCACCTTCTTTTCCCTCGCATGAGGAGAGAAATAGTTTCCGAGAAAAACCCTTCGGAAAGCCTCCCACGGAATCACCTCAGCACCCGGAAACTGCACCTCCCGCGTAGTGTCCCACCAGTCGCGAGCATCGTCCTTCAAACGAAAGGACCCGAACATTGTCTTCTTATCATCAGGAACGGACAACACTTGGTGTAATGCCCATGATCTTTATCAGATAAATAAATGTAGATTGTAAGTCATTAAGATAATACACGAATATTTTAAGGTTTTAATTATTTATTCGTAATTGGATCTTAGATAACCTATTTGGATCCTTGAAGTAAATCGGATTTTTATGAGACAATTCCTATAACACTTTAGTGAGAATTGAGGCGATGTTCGGATCCACAATAATGCATTTGGATCTTCGATATCAGAATTTCAAATATTAATCTGGATCCTTGAATTGAAATCATAAAGATCAATGTACATTTAGCTGGATCCGTAATAATTCATTTGGATCCGTAGTTCTAAATCAGAGTATGATCAAAACTTCAGATTTTTGGATCCAAATTTATTAAAAGGACTGACGAAGCACAATGGATCTTGGATCCATATTAATTTATGTTAATTTTTGGATAACGTAAATGGATCTATATTAAACTATGAAAGACCCACAAGATCGTATTGAAGAATAAACCAAATGTATTAAGAATGTAAAACTTTACCGCCTAAGAAAGAGATCCAGATCCACGAACGGATCCGGATAAGTCGAATAAGGATCCATAAAGGAACCATATATATATGTATAATAGTATATATATATGTATATATATATAAATAAACATATCGCGTGGATCCATAGTTGGATCTATTTGGATCCGACCTTCGGATCCACTTCGTAAAGTTGTCACGGATCCACATCGCTTGAGGGACACGGATCCAACACGAGGTTGGATCCCGGGTCTCGGATTTGGACCCCGGCCCGCACCCTGCATAATGAAAAAAAAAGGGCAACCCGATATGGGTTGACCGATAAAACAAAAAGAAAAAAAGAAAGTTGAACGTTCAGTGTGAACCCTAACTGATATCGCTTGGGGAGGGGGTGGGCCGGAGAGCAGCCGCCGGGGGCGAGAGTACCGGCCTCCTCCATTTTCGGGAGGCCACCCTCCTACTAAAGAGGGATCATCGACTCCTCTTCCATCCCTCTCTCGCTCCTCTCTACCTCCCGCACTCTTCCTCTCCCATTTAGCCGAACCCTCCCACTCTCGGTCTTCCTCAACTCTCTCACGTTTCGTTTCCGGCCACCAGCCGCCGGAAAAGGCTGCTGCTGTTCCTCCTTCCCTCACATACTCCCTCGACTTCCTCGGCTTGTCAGAGGAGACCCCCACGCCGGCAAAACTTTTTGTCTCTCGCTCGCTCCCATCCCTGTCGACAACCCCGACCATCGGTAGCCACCAATGTCGCCGGCGACCCTCCACCTGTGACTGCAACCTCTAAGCGCCGGAACAGGTAGGGTTCTGTGTATTTCTTTTTGGGTATTGAGTGTGCTGGTGTGTGTGAGAGTCAAAGAAATCTCAAAACGAAAAAAAGAAGGGGGGGCTTTTTGTGTAGATGCAAAAAGAATGCGATTTCTGTGAAACTAATCGGTCAATATATTGGGTATCACTGATCGGCTGGAAATCAGGCGGCATATGTGTGGGTCTGCCTATTTTGCTTTAGATTTTGCATGTGAAATATTGATGTGAAAGGTCTGGCCTGCGTTAGGGGCATTGGAGAACATGTTCTAGATGTGGGGGTTATGTATATTTTCTGGAATTTGTTAAGATCATGAATGCATGCTTTAAATTTTGTAAGGTATATATATACTGTAGCTCTGGAACTGCATGCTCGGGCTTTATATTTGATATTATGACATCTGATCTGCATCTTTTGCTTGGACGTTATGGGCTGGTGTTAGTCTAATTTTGGTTTTGGTACTGAAAATTTTGGCTGATTAACCCTCTCAAGTGACATCAATTATTGAACCGTTACCCTCAGCCGTTCTTTATTAAAAATGTGATTCATATGTTTTGAAGAGTAGGAATTAGGATGGGAAATCAAAGTGCTTATTAGGATTATAAATTGATACTGTATGTCCTTATAATTATATATATACGATTGCTAGTGATTTCACAGAATGGATACGATAGGTTGAACATATCTAACCTTGATATGTGATGTTACATCTATTACATGCTACTAGGAACTGTACTTCCCGCATTTAATACACAGTATTCTGTGTTTGCATTCTTCTCCTTTGTGACCAGCAACTTGATATATGATCTTCACATCAATGTGTCTGAATGTAACTTTTCATTTCTGCATTTGAAAACCAATAGCATGCGTCTGTAGGCCTATTTGAATTGGTCTGCAATTTCGGCATGTGAAACCACAACGATAGGTGTTTGGTTTCTTCTGGTAAAGCCAGCTACGTGCCTGTATTTTCGATAGGGTTTGTTTCGGTTAAACGAAAGAAAAGTTTTATGGGGTCGTTCTGCTAGATGTTGATTCAGTCCCTTTTGTTTACTCGACTATATCATCTTTTCTAAAATGCGATGAGATCATTAGGTAGTGAATTTCGCAGGCTTGATTCGTTCATGAGAATCAAACATATTGCTCCTTAGTTTTTATGAACATCTATATTTGAATCATCTGTATTGGTTTTCTCTAAGTAACTGAATTTGATTCACAGTATGTAAATAAGTTAGATTATCGAGCAATGAAAAATTTACTTGGCAATCAAACGTTATCACTGTTTCCGCTAATGGGACTGGACATAAAGTTGTTCATTCTTGTCATCAATGTTAATCTATGTTGTTGTCTCATCATATGAATTCTGAAATTTAGTTTGATTAGCCCTGTATGTGATATCAGTGATCTCTAATAAATGAAATCTATAGGTTCCTAACAACATGTGTAGGGATTAGGAATCACCATGCTTATTTTGTGGGATCGTTAAATTCATTTGAAATGGAGTGAAACAATTGATGTCTCTAAATATACATACCTGGTTGAGGCTTTCTGATCCGTGTGCGTGCGTAGGGAATATTCTCATGTATTTGAAATTTCTGTTATGCGAAATCTGTTGCGGGAAAAATCCCAGAAAAACATGTGTAAATGAGAATCTAGGTGGATTTATATTAAGTTAAAATGCAAGTTGACATTTACCTGCATATTCAGTTAATATGCAAATTCCTAATTAGATGCCTATAGGTTGATGTTCGATTCCATATGAAGCTGCATATTAGTAGATGCTCAATGCTTCTGTAACTGCATAGTAAGGGTATGATCAACTTCATACAAAGTTGCATATCAAGCTCATATTCAATGCAAACTTAACTGCATATTAGGTTGTTATTCACTAGTACATGAAGTCATATATTAAACTAATGCTCAAATGCATATTTAGCTGCATAGTAAAATGATATTCAAGTTTATATACTAAGCTGCATAATTTAGTATGTTTGAAGGCATATTTCTTAAAATGTTCCAATGCCCATTAAGTGTATATCATCTAGGAGGTTCAAATGCCCATTAAGATGTTTATTCTCCAAGGTTCTTATGCACGTTAAGTTGTATATTATTCTGAAGTACTATTGCCTAACACTACATACTACTGGAAGTATCAAATGCCAACTAAGCTGTATTACCTTGTGGAATGTTCAAATGAGAATGTGTGGAGAAAAGTATCTAGTTGTATTACCAAATCTCTAAGATTTCACTGCATGCTCAATAAAAGACACCAATAATGTCTTTGCTTGTTGGCAGAGTTTTTAATACATGCCACCCTTTTTAATACATGGGGGTGTTGTGCCAATTTGCTACTAAAGAATCATAATGAAGATGAATGATGATTTGATAATCGAACCTATGGGTCTGTTTGTTGTGGATATATGAATGTCCAGCCAGCGATTGAGGGTCTTGCATAGACCATCGAAGTTATGATGTGGATCCACACGAAAATGAAAATAATATTGTTGTCCGACTGGGTTAAAGGCACCGAAGCACGTTGAGTGGGTTATGCAATCAATATGACAAAGGATTGAGACTGTTATATATCCTTGGTAAAATGACTAAGGTTGGGAATTCTACTGCTATGGTAGTAGAAGGAAGTTGGGGAAATGCCCTGTACTTCGGGAAATAAATTAAATGAAAAGATTAACCCACTCATATTCGGGCTTACCTTGGAGAGGGTAGGTGGTACAAAACTCTGGGGACATGTGTTTGTTTTCGAGCGTAAAGCGACTCGTTGGTCCCAGTCCTCAGAGTTGGGGGACCCGGACTACCAAATGTGTCCTAGGTGGTAGCTCCATGTACTTCTGCAGAAGTTAGGGATGCATCCTATTTTGGTTTTGGCCTTTGGGAGGTTCTCTCGGTCACTGACCGCTCCCTTGGGATTTCAGTCTCAGTTAGAATGTTCGGGTTAATAAAACAACTTTGAATAATATACCCCCGAACGTTCTCTTCTGTGATGGTTGCCTCGGCCCGTGTGTACCCGCGGGATAAGAAAAGATAAACATCAATTAGAACAGTTAGGTATCACTGTGATGAAGTCATTAAAGAGACATTTGCATATTTTTCAGCATGTTTTATGTTGTAATGATCTGAAATCCTGAAATGGGTCAATACGAGGTGATTGAACTATTACATGAAAGTTATGCATGTTATTGTTATTGCTGTTGCATCGCCTACCTCACTTGCTTATTAATGTTGCATACTATGCCTTACCTGCTCAGTTATTGTTATTGCTTATTTGTTTACCTGCTCATGTATATGACTGTTGATTATTATTGTTGCTTACGTGCTATTATATATACTAAAGATTTACACTTGACACCCACATCACATACTAGACTCATGATGTACCTGCATTAAGAGTCACAGTTTTCCTACTTAGACGTGGTAGTCTAATTCCAATCAATTTACTATTTTTCAGGTAAAGACTAGGGTTTATGAGCGGCTGCGGGATGAGGCATTGGATCGAGATTTTTGGATTTATTGTTCCAGGGATAGTTGAGTTTATTTTATGTTTTTAAAACTCTGATGTCATTATTCCTGATAAATGGAAGGAAATAAATGTGTTGGGTTTTCTCTCCACCGTAATGTCTCGAAATGCTTAACCCCATATCATTTCTTGTTTCTACTGTAAAAAAAAAAAATCCTCTTAAATTTTGGGTTAAAATATTTGGGATGTTACACTTGGAACACCCGTTCCACCTCTTTAACCCAACTCTCCGCCAAGTCAGGATCAACCTTGCCCGAGAAAGTAGGAGGGTCCAACTTCAGAAATTTCTCATATGTGGCGGTTGGTGCATTCCCAACAAGGGAACCTGGATCCTGATGGGGGCGACCCTGGTTACGAATCGCCTCAGCTAAGGAGTTGAGGGTATCCATCATGAATCCCCTCTGTTCACGCAACTCATCGGCCATGCTGTGGCTTGAGTTTCCCGCCATCCTTAAAAAGCAACCAAGATTAAAGTCAAAAACACTGAAGACGTACCAGTAGGCATAAGTATAGAAACAAAGGCAAGAACATAAATCTTTATTCCGAGAGTCAAATATTTAGAATCCAGCTGTGCTGGTACATAAGCAAAAATTATATTCCGCAGTTATAAATGAGTTCACAGACTCCAACAAAACTGGGTGCGTGCTACCTCCCCTTAGGGACGACTAGAATACTTCCTAAGATATTCCCTTCTATTGCCTGTGCGCCTGAATCTGCGCTTAGGGGTGAAGGGAAGTGGCTCATCGTAGGAGGGCTCCTGCCCGTAAAGAGGCGTCGCCGGAGTATATTCCGGTGAGCCAAGACTATAATCTGAAGAATCCGTCGCAGGTGTATATGTGGGTGATACACCGCCCACTGGGTCTGCCGGAGGTGGCGGTTGCTCGCCGGCAGTCGAAATTGCGATCTTGTCGTCATGCTCAGCCTTGTGGAAGCAAGCATCCATGGTGTGGCCTGTTTCTCCGCAGAAACCACACTCCTCTGCTAACTCAGGGGGAACAAAATCTCCCGATGACTCCTGTGGTGTCTGATGGTGCACCTGAATGTGTGAAGGCGCGAAACCACCTTCTCGAGCATGCACTTCTGCCCACGCTGCTGCCAAGGGTATCTGGTAGGCGATCGGTAGTGCAAAGCCTTGCTCATCCGTAAAAATGGGTAGAGGAGGGCGGTTAGCCCAGTAACCAGCTCCGAACATCTCACGTCCGCCCCTCCCCCTTACGGAACGGCCACGTACACTACGCGTGCTCCTACCGCGAATACCATTAGAACCAGTAACTGGATCCATATATCCAACGGTACTACGAATAAAACAAGAATATAATTTAGTCTAAACATGCTATGAAATATCAAAGATTTACTTACAGCGCGATGGGATGCTCAATAGTCAAGATTCACTTCTTTCTGATCTGGCTTTGATACCAAGTTGTAACGCCCCAAAATTTCGACTTGTGATTTCGAAAACCTTATCGAAAAACCTTTCAAAGATTTAAAGTTTAATATTTAAAAACAACAACGGAAGACATTTAGAAAGGAACACAAGTCAACAATCCTGGGTACGTTATCTGAAAAACCATCATTCACATGTACAACATCTTAAAGGAATTTAAGAAATAAGGCAATCGATTAAAATCTGCAGTTTATTACAAAATGAGCCTTTTATTCCAAAGTTCAATAAATCATAAAAAAAAAAACTCCAAAAAGTCCCAGAGCCAAGCCGCCAGCAGAAAGAAAATGAATCTTGATCCACGTTGCACCACGCCATCGGCCGCCAGTGAAATCCTACTCCTCACCTGCCCATGAAATGGGTCAGTTTCATAACAAACTAGTAGGTGCACGAACAGATAAGTAGAATGAAAATAAAACAGGACATTCATGAGATAAGCAGTTATGATATTTAAGCAATTAAAGCAGTTGTAGTCTATTCTAGCAAATGTAATAAGTGCAAAGAGAAGCAGTGTAAGTCTCAGTCATCTATATCTATTCCTGAATATATTCTTTAAGTTCTGATATTAACTGGCCTGCGAGTACGCACATACGCGAAACATAGAAACAACCGAGACCGATCCGGGGGTTTATTATGTCAGGTGTTTTCATTAACCCGGATGGCTGACTGAGTCCGCTCCTAAGGGGACGGTCAGTGACCAAGAGAGTAAATCCCCAAAGGCATTCGTGGCCCATGGATGCATCCAACTTCTGCAGAAGTGCCTGGGAATTACCACCTAGGATAATTTATGGTAATCCCAATTCCCCTAACTCCGATGACTGGGGAAAACCGAGTCTTTTGCTCGTGGGGTGGTTGTTAACAACCTGTCCATCGGAGTCTTTGTACCATCCATCCTCTCCCTTGATGAATCGTGAAGATTGGATGGGTACGACGAGGGTTTCTTAACCGCCGTCCCATTCTACATGCTCTGGTCCATTAGACCCACTCGAGCATCTTGCCTGTGAAGGCGAAATGGTCACCATTTTATGTGATCTCAGCATTTTGCTAATAGCATTCATCGAGGTTGCCACAACCTCATCATCCCACCATCGTAACCCACATGGGACGTACTTGTCCAAAAGTACGATCGTACCTTCCTAGAGGTACAACTACGATGAGAGGGCAACATAATGGTTTATGATTCTTTTGTTTCCTACATGACATGTTTTGCTTTTCTGAGCAATTGGCTTGTGGAGGCCGATATTATTAAATTCGGTAAAGTATAGATTTCACCCTTCAATACCCTCCATGATCTTACATAAAATTCATATTGTACCTGCCTTAAGGTTCGGTTATAATGGCAATTGCAGTGGTTTTGAATCTCTTCACAAAGTCTATCTCAAGTATGCAGTTTCAAAGGAATAAGCATGCATAATAGACAATTATGAGTTAAGCACTCGTACACGTAAACAGGCATGACAAGTAAACTACTTGATTCTTTCTAGAATGAGTCTACCTAGAGGATTTATATTATGAAATAAAAGAATCACAAAGAGTAAAACATGGATCAACAAATATTTCTTCAGAGTCGCAAATATGCAAAATAATTATTCTATCTCAGAAGTCTTATTTCATTTTGTTCATACACACTATTCGTGCGACTTTCCCCTACCTCGGGATGTCGTGCAGTTGCGTGCGTCTACGCGTGTAGATGATACGAGGCTCGGGCCGCGGAGCCAGAGCGAGGGGTCCGATGCGAGGTCTGCAACAGTGCTACGTTAATTATCATGCGGAAAGTAAAAGAAACAAACCTGCCTACAGGAAAAGAGAGAGGCAATAGGGGTGTGCCCCTACTGGCTGAAATCAGGAAAGCGATAGGGGGCGAACCCCTGCCTGCCGACAACAGTGGGGCGACTGGGACAGAGCCCCTGTCGAAAACAGCGAGGCGACAGGGGGCCAGCACGAGACGGCAGGGAACCAGCCCCTGCCGGTAGCATCGATGCGGCAGGGGGGGGCAGCCCCTGCCGACAACCCAGAAGCGGCAGGGGTTGAGCCCCTGCCGACAGCCAAAAGACGGCAGGGCTAGCCCCTGCCGACAGAGTGAGGGAGAAAGCTCGAGACAGGGGGGGGGGGGGGGGTGACAGGGGAATAAGCCCCTGCGTGCCGAGAATCAAGGGGCAGCAGGGGAGTATCCCCTGCCCTCCCAGAAGCCAAGAGGCGGCAGGGGACGAGCCCCTGCTAGCCTAGCAAAACTAAGGGCAACAGGGGCATAGCCCTTGTTAGCCGAGAAAAATCAAGGGCGACAGAGGCATTGCCCCTGTCAGCCGAGCAAGACAAAGAGTGACAGGGGCATTGCCCCTGCCAGCCGATCAAGACAAAGGGTGACAGGGGCATTGCCCCTGCCAGCCGAAACAGGAAGGCGGCAGGGGCATTGCCCCTGTCAGTCGAAACAGGAAGGCGGCAGGGGCATTGCCTCTGCCAGCCGAAACAGGAAGGCGGCAGGGGCACTGCCCCTGCCTACCTATGATCGAGGGGTGGCAGGGGGACTAACCCCTGCCAGAGAGAGTGAGGGCTTGGGACGGGGGTGTCAGGGAGGGCAACCGACCTCCAGTCGGTTCCCTATCACCCACCGAGGAGAGGGAGTGTCGCAGGGGCCATTGGTCCCCTGCCGGCACTCCGGTGCACCCCCAGAGGGAAGAAGGGACGACAGGGGCCTTGCAGGCCACCTGTCGGCCCTTCGGTGAATACCGGAGAGACTGGAGGGCACGGCAGGGCTGTGCGCCGCCTGCCGGCCTCCCGGCGAGGTGACAGCGAGGGGGGGTGAGGAAAAGAAGAGGGAGGAGAAGAGAAGAGGGAGGATGGCGTACCTGGGAGCGGTGGCCGGCGTCGGCAACAGGGCGCAGCGAGGGAGGTGACCGGCGCGGAGGGGGGGAGCGAGGGCTGCGAGAGGGAGGCGTGACTCCCCTCGCCCTCCAACCTCTCTCTTAAAGTCGCAGGGGAAAATCAGAAGGGGAAACCCCTGGTGGGTTTCTCAAATTTGCCCGCACGCGAAGGGGAAAGAAAAAGGGGGGGGGGGGGTTGCGGCGCCCGAACGCTCGGGTTACTTAAAACCCTAAATAAAAAGGGGCCCGGGTCGGGTCCGGACCCGACCCGGCCCGGGTCCAAACAGATTTTTTTTTAAATGGGGTTTTACACAAGCTGACCGAGAAAGTTGGAAGAAATGATAGATTGCGATGACGAAGATGAATCCATAGTCAATGGAAGCGAAGGATAAGGAGACCGGAAACCGAAGTTGCTTTTGAGCAAGCAGAATAATAATAAAAAACTTAGAACAAATAATGGAGTTTCAGAGAACTCGATTCTCGGTTGTTTTTTTTAGACCCGAGACAGAGAACAAAATATTCAGTAAAGAAAAGAAAAAATTGTTGTAAAGGAAAATAAGTAGCGATCAACAAGAAAACTCGTTAATATGCAAATAACGTGTTTTCTTTCTAAAAAATGAGAAATTCCAAAGTGAAGAGCTAGATATAGGGGTATTAATCAATCAAGGTGGAACAAAAATCTATTTAGGTCAGATTCAGTTCTGACGTCAATATGAAGAAAAGAAGAACGAGTTTGACGTGATTTCAATCTTTGAAATCACGCAAACACAGATTCTAATATGTATGGGATAAAGGAGATTAGTGAGAGAAAACATATGCAGCAGTATGAAAGAAAAAATAATGAAGAAAGAAACAGACAAGCGAAGAAGAAATGAAATATTATGGTTTGTGAAGAAAGGAAGAAACAATGTGAACCGAGAAAAATACCTTAGACGATAGCAAAGAGGCTGAACATGATCTTCAAGGAAGGATCTGATGCTCTGATACCATGTTAGAAATGGTAATCCACTATTAGTCACAAGAGGAAGAGGAGTAGAGGGGGAGAGAGAAGTCGGTGGCTGCAGAAACCCAAAGAATAGGATCTGCGTTTTCTCTTTATTAGATATATACATATATAGTTTGATTAGGGTACAAAAATATCCTTTACATAAGAGATGAAAATTACAACATGCCATTAATGACATTAATGAGCATGTGTTAAATAAAACACTAAAACACAGAGGGATTGGGTCCGGGTTCTGAGATCCAGACCCATCTTCTCAGGATGCTCCATATACACTTTTTCACGTAGGTCCTCGTGTAAGAACACATTTTTAACATCTAACTGAAGTAAACTCCATTAATGTAATACGGCCAATGATAAGACAATCCGAATAGTTTCCATCCTGACCAGAGGACTAAAGGTTTCATCAAAGTCCAAGCTTTGCTCCTATGTATACCTCTTTGCCATGAGTTTAGCTTTAAAACGTTCAATGTTGTTGTCTGACCTCCGTTTAACTTTATATACCCATCGACACCCAACAACATTCTTGTCTTGGTAGCCTGAGATCCACTTCCCATGTATGACACTCATGGAGTGCAGTGATTTCATCATTTTCATCATTCATAGCCTTTGTCCAACAAGAATCGAGGCTTACGTCAGCAAAAGACTTGGGCTCTAAAATATGTTCAAGGGTTGCAATATATGTGTAGAAATCTATTGAAAAAGATTCATAGCTTACTTATCTAGATGGCAGATTTTTCACTCGAGTAGTCGTACGAGTGAGCATCTGTTGAAGGTCCTCAGTCTGGATTATCATGAGTTGAAGCCGTAGTTATAAGACTAACATATGAGGGGACTCCTGCGAGATGGTTAGGATGTGTTTCTATGGGCTGCTGCTGCTGGTCCGAAATGGGAGAAAGTACATCACGTGGCGGCATCATGATGGCATTGTTGGACTGATGTGTTGGTTTCCTTCTAGCATAAGCCTGGCAAAAAAAAAAAGGGAAACTGACTTGCCTTTGGTGCATGAGAATTTGGATCAGCAGTTGTGCTGGGCAAAGATGGGACATCATGATTTCTTGCACTCGGTACTGCATGGGAGGAAGGCCACAACGACTGCAAGAGATTGGAATTGGATGGTTTCTGCTGGCTGCTACATATATGCTCATCGAAAACATGTCGTGAAATAATAACCGTGTTAGCAACATGATCAAAACAATGATAGCCCATAAATTCATCATTATACCCAATGAATTGGCATACAGTTTCCTTGGGAGATTGTTTGCTTCTCAGAGACTTGTTGATATGCACAAAACATTGACAATCATATGCTTTCAACCTTGTGTAATCCGGATGCACACCATACAACAAAAGATGAGCTGACTCTCCTCCAAGGGTGGATAATGACATCTTGTTTATTAAGTGGTCCGTATGAAAGTCTTCTGTCCATAGACCCTCATTTGAATTCACATCATACATCATTTGCTAAGGCCATCTCGACTACATGTCGATGCTTGGCTTCAGCGACTCCATTTTGTTGAGAAATTCTAGGACAACTCAACCTACACTGAATACTATTATCATGTAAAAAATGTGTGAATTCATTTGACATGTATTCACCACCATCATCACTTCGTAGGGCGAGAAATTTTCTTGAGATTTGGGTTTTTACATATGATTTGAATTGACGAAATATGGGAAAGACTTTATCTTTCGATTTTAAAAAGAATATCCAAGTAAAACAAGTAAAGTCATCTACAAATATTAAATAGTATTTGGATTTTGACATATGAATGAGTTCAAAAGAAAATGAAATCCTTTTATTAGATCTTGAAAAAAAGAGTTCATGACTCTTACAAACTTGACAATTGACACAAGAGGAGACACTTTGGTCTTTAACATCAATGAAACCCTTATTACACAAACTATCAATAAAACTGAAATTGCAATGCCCTAATCTACAATGCCAAACATTCCTGACTAGCAACAAAAAGAAAACAAGGCAAGACTAGCTGACAAAGTAGTAGACGAGATTAGGGCTTTATCAAGTAGGTACAAATTCTCACATATCTTTTCCTCAGAGAGCATCCGATTCGTGTGAATGCCCTTCATATAAACAAAAGATGGAGAAAAGGTGACGCAAGAATTAGTATCTCAATATAACTAAGAAACAAAACTTAATATTTTTTAAAGATTAGGAATGAGAAAAATATTTGATAAAGGAAGAGGACCTCTACTAGTAGGAACAATAGCAAAGCTCACACAAATGATCTGGTGATGTTTTCCATCTCTCGTGGTCATACAATCCATTTTCATGATACACAATCCATTTTTATGATACGATTCAGAATAAGGGAGTTTACCCGAATCTTCAACAACACGGTTTGCAGCCCTGGAATCCAAGAACTAGCCTTGATGAGAGCCTGATGAATGTGACATGCCAGAATTCACTGCCCAAGGGTTCCATGTAGGATTATGAGGCTGCTGAATATTTATCTCTCCAAACCAGCATTTAGTATATCCATATCATAGGAAGATGTAACTGATGGAGCTGTTGCAGTGAAAGGACTTTGTATAAAATTAGCTCAAACGCGTGGTTGTGAACCAGCTGCAGCCAATGCACGAAAAGAGGAGGTATAGGCAACATAGGTGGTTTGAATGTAGGGACATATTGTAAAGAAGCACACAAATATTGGTGTTAATCAAGTCTACTAAGGACTCTATAAGAATATTTACTCATAAGATGCACTAAGGCAAATAAATATCACAAAATGCATTAAGGCACACATACAAAATATCAATCTTTATTAAGAGGAATCTTCACTAAAACCCACACATTACAATGGGGCATTTACCCCAATATATATACACATGAGAAAGGGGATTAGCCTTTGGGCTACCTCCCAACTCCTCTATTTGGAGCTGTTAGGAGCTGCCCAACAGCTAGTCAATAAGTCAAACCAGAAAAAAATAAAAATGAAAGAAAGAAAAATAAAATAAAAAAATTACAAAAGAGAATCCATCTATATACGACATACATTTAAATAAATAAATAAATAAATAATAATAATAAATAAATAAATAAATATATATATATATATATATATATATATATATATATATATATATATATATATATATATATATATATATATATATACAAGACATGAATTTCTAACAGTGCCCCTCAAACTTATGGTGCAATCACCGAAAGTTTGTCAAGAAGAAAGTTGAATCGTGTTGAGCACAAAGCCTTTGTGAAGAAATCAGCAAGTTGATATTCTGATGTCACATAGGGAAGATCAATAGTCTTCTTTAAGTATTCTTCACGAACAAAGTGGCAATCCATTTCTATATGTTTAGTCCGTTCATGAAACATGTGATTCTGAGCAATGCATATGGAACTCTTGTTGTCACAACATAATTTCGTAGGATTTTGAAGATGAACTCCCATATATGAAATTAGTTGTTTAAGCCACACGATCTCCATGGTGGTGGTGGCCATTGCTCTATACTCAACTTCTGTAGATGATAGCGACAATTTTTGTTTCTTTTTACACTTCCAAGAAATCAAGGACTCCTAAAAATACATAAAAATCAATTTTTGAACGCCTATTATTTGGATTCCTTCCCCAATCAGTATCTGAGTAAGCGATGAGGTCTAATGTGGAAGAAGAGGATAGAAAGACTCCCTTATTGATGTTGCGTTTAATTTATTTGATGATCCTCATGACTGCACCCATATGAGCTGATGTTGGAGTATGCTGAAACTGACTAGCCATGTGGACAACATGATCAAGTCTTGTAATACTTAGATACATAAGAGATCCAACCAGTTGTCTGAAGGAACTTTGATTGTCCAAAGGAACCCTATCATCAGCTTGCATCTTCGTTCCAACAATCACTAGAGTATCAACAACTTTGTCATCTGATAATCTTGACCTGTCAATGATGTCTAAAGCAAACTTTGTTTGTGACAATATATATCCTCTGTTAGAATATGACACTTTTATTCCAAGAAAGTATGTTAGAAAACCAAGATCAGTTATTTCAAAAATGTTTTTCAAAAACTGTTTTAATTTTTTAATTTCTTCTTTGTCACTTCTTGTAAAAGAATTACAATACCTGCAGAAGAATTCTTGACAAACAAAGCTATGTCAGTTGTTTGAAACCATATTTAGTAATAATATTGTTAAATGTGTCAAACCAGACTTTAGGTGCTTGTTGGAGCCCATACAAGGCTTTTCTTAATCTAAGCACTTTGCCTTTAGAAACTATCAACCTGGGTGGAACATCTATATATAATTCCTCATTAAGGTTACCATTTAAAAAGGCATTCTTAATATCCATTTGAAATATATTCAATTTTTAACAATTGCAATAGCTACAAGGATTCTAACAGTTGTCATCCTAGCAACAGGGGCAAATATTTCTTCATAATCTACTCCATTCTCCTGAGAATATCTTTTGGCAACTAACCTAACTTTATGTTTTTCCAGGGATCCATCACTTTCTACAACATATGGTTTTCTTCTCGGGAGATAAATTTAGGATTTCCCAAGTGTTGGCACCTTCCAGTGCATCCAGTTCATCACTAGTTCCATACGTGTGACTTTTTCCCATTCAGGAAGACTTTTGGCTTCATTGTAACAGGAGGGTTCAAAGTATAAATGAATGGCTAAAAGGCATGCTCTATGTTTAGGAGAGGAGTCATAAGAAACAAATCTATTGGGTATCCTTGGAGTTTGCTCGGATCTACGAATGATAATTTGTTCAGAGGGAGCTTCTAATGATTCGTGACCATCTCGATTTAGATTTTCTATTTCTTCTAGTTTATACTATTGGTTCAACAATTGTTCTACTTTCAATAGAAGACTCCATAGAAGTGTCTTGATTATCATTACACCCATAATTAGAAAGTAATTTAAATAAGGAGTAATCAACATTTACATCTTGTGACATACATCCTTCAAATCCACTTTCATTTTCAACAAAGTTAACATTCCTTGAGACAAGGAGTTTATCATTTTTGACATCATAACATTTAAACCCTTCTTGTGATTCAGAATAACCAATGAAAGCACAAGGAATAGCCTTGAAAGATATTTGTCTCCTTTATCATTTAAAACATAACACTTGCAACCAAAAATTCTCTGTCTTTGATAATTAGGTTTATACTTAAACAATTTTTCAAAGAGAATTTCATTTGATAGAGATTTTGAAGGTATCCTATTTATAAGATATGTTAAGGTTAGGGCAACTTCAACCCAAAAGTTTTTGAGAACATTCCTAGAAATAAGTAGTGTTCTTGTAGTCTCTATAATATGTCTGTTTTCTTTCTGAAATTCTGTTTTGTTGTGGTGTTCTAGGACACGATCTTTGGTGCAAAATCCCTTTATTTTCTAAAAATTGTTTGAAATCATTTGATAAATACTCCCCCATAGTCCGTTCTTAGGATTTTAATTTTGCTTTCAAATTGAGTTTTGATCATGTTACGAAAGTTTTTGAAGGATGCAAACCCATCAGATTTAAATTTAAGAAAATAAATCTAACAGTATCCAGTATAATCACCAATAAACACAACATAGTAGGAGAATCCTCTTTTGAAAAGTATAGGAGCATGACCCCACACATCCGAATGGACCAACTCAAAAGGCATGGAGGAGTAAAAGGTCCTTTGTCCAAAAGGCAAATATATCATTTTTCCAAGTATGCATTCTTTGCATTAAAAATTGTCTTTGCAAAGATCCTTAGTAATAGGTACAAAATTTAATTTCCTTACATTTGGATGACCAAGTCTATGATGCCAAACTTTGATATCTTTTGTTTGGGCAATATTACAAAAAGATTCTTTTGAAATACAAAGAGAGTTCATGTAATAAAGATCTTTTTGCCTAGAACCTTCCCCAATCAATTTTCTGAACTGGCGATCCTACACCTAACATTTGTTTGATGAGAATACATCATCACATCCGTAATCCGAGATTTGAGAAACACAAAGTAAGTTAAGATATAATTTTGGTATAAATCTAACTTTTGAAATGTAAAACTTGTTGTGTTTAGTCAAATCGTTTTAAAAATTTTCACTCTTTATTTCTAAAGAAGTTTCATCGGCAGTAAAAACAAAAGATGCATTTGAGTTAGGTTGACATTCAGATAGAATAGACTTATGCGGGGTCATATGAAATAAAGCTCAAGAATCAAGAAGCCAAGAGCACATACCGGGAGTTGAAGAAGATGCAATGGCCGCCCCCGATGTAGATCCTTTAAACAATGGTTGTAATGCCTCTGTGAATTGTGCCAACGATTTGGAGAGATCTTTGAGGCTTATGGTGTCTTCTTCTTGCTCTGACGTAGCCGCAACAACCTTTTTTTCATGAGGTCTATAGTCTTTTTTAAATCTAGGACATTAAGGTTTAATGTGACCGGGCTCATGACAATTATGACAAATTACTTTGTATTCTCTTCTATTTTAATTTTTATTGAAGTGAGGAAGCCTATAAGGCTTGATATAATTTTCCGGTTTGGAGGCGGCAAGAGCACAATCATCTTCTTGAGTGTTAGTAGGTGTAGCAAGAACATTATCACTTTTGCTCATATTAAGTCTAGTCTCTTCTCCACTAAGTTTAGTGAGAATTTCATAAATAGGAGGAGGTGATGAGGAAGATAACAAAGAGGCCATAGTTTCTTCAAACTTGGGTCTCAAACCATAAAGAAAGGCAAAAAGTCTATCTTCTTCAACTTGAGCCCTTCACATCTCAATACACTTTCCTTCCCATTTTGGTTCAAATTGAGCAAGTTGAGTCCAAATAGAAGATAATTCCATAAAGTAATCTCTAACATTCTTATCTCCTTGTTTGATGTTTCTAGCCTTTTCTTGGAGGTAATACTTATGAGCCGTATCTTTCTCGATAAACATACCTTTAAGATATTCCCATGCCTCACTTGCCTTTTTGTAACATAAAAGATTTGAGGCAATCTTGGTTCCAACCCCACTTAGCATCCAAGATAGAATTTTAGCATTTTTCATGTCCCATTCATCTAATTTTTTATAATATTCCTCCATTGCTTTTTCTCTTTCGTTTCCTTCAAAGTTTGTCTCGACATCATTTTCACATATAGTAATTTTAGGAGTAGGTTTGAAGACAATACCTCTAATGTACCCCCATAATCCTTGACCTTTTATGAATGTCTCCAAGTATTCCGCCCAAATGATGAAGTTGCTACCGTCAAGCTTGAATGGTGGAATAAAGTTGGAGTTGCTTGAGTTATGAGACAAGAATTTAGTCATGTTGAAGAGGAAGGAATCACGATCAAAGAAAGATCATCAACACGCTTTATGAGGCAACCTCCACTAGTGAATATAAGCAAAGTAGCCAACCCAACTCTAATACCATGTAAAGAAGCACACAAATATAGGTGCTAATTAAGTCTACTAAGGACTCGATAAAAATATTCACTCATAAGATGCACTAAGGCACATAAATATCACAAAATGCACTAAGGCACACATACAAAATATCAATCTTTATTAAGAGGAATCCTCACTAAAAACCACACATTACGATAGGGCATTTACCCCAATATATATACACAAGAGAGGGGATTAGCCGGGCTACCTCCCAACGACTCTATTTAGAGCTGTTGGGAGCTGCACAACGGCTAGTCAATAAGTCAAACCAAAAAAAGAAATAAAATGAAAGGAAGAAAAATAAAATGAAAAACTACAAAAGAGAATCCATCTATATACGACATATACTTAAATATATATATATATATATACATATATAGTCAAGCATATACTTTTGTACAAGACATGAATTTCTAACACATCGCTAGTAACAATTAGAACTGGTATGACCTTTCTTTTCACACATTTGGCACACAACATTTGAATTATTTTGGGGTGTGGGTAAAATGCCTGCACCTTGACCACCACCACCAAAATTATGCCCACGCCCCCTGCCTCTTCCTCTAGATACAGAGAAACTAGTATACCCTTGGGTAGCAACCAACACTTCATGATTTACTTCATTTTTTCGAGGTATAGTTGTCAAACTGAACATGGCCTCATGCTCCAACAACATAATATGCAGGCGATCAAAATGTGAAGGCAGTGTCGTGCTTGTATACATAGTGTTAAATATATTATATTCTGCCCCCAGTCCTTGAATAGTTTTTGTGCATATATCCTCATCAGACAAAGGGGAACCAATGGCTGCCAGTTGATGCACGATAACTTTTATTTTTGAAAGATAATCAACAATGGAGGAATCACCTCTCTTTAAATTTACAAATTCGGCTTTCAATTGATATACTTTTGGAGTAGATCTCTTCATACCAGTGATACAAAACATCCCACAACTCCTTCGCTGGAATGCTAGAGGGAATATGCAACATAACTTCATGCGAAAGAGTGGCCGTGATGAATGCAACTGCTGTTTGATCTTCTTTCTGCCAAGCAATAAAATCAGGATTGCGAATTCAAGATTTCACTGTCTTTTATGAACTTCTTGCACTGAAGTTGTTTGGAAAACAAATTCCAAAGGTATAAGGATCAACCCATCAAGGTGTCCCATTAAATCATAGCTGTACAGGAAAGGAATGATTTTCTTTTTCCAGTAAAATTTGTGGAATCAAGTTTTTCGGTGACAAGATGGTTGAGGAAAGAAGCATTAAGCGCAGCCATTATAAGAACAATATCAGGAAAACGGGAACGAAAATAAATCAAGAAAACGAGAACAAGAGAAAGAAGGACTGCAAACTGAAAAACGAGAACAGGAGAAAGAAAAAGTAGCAGAGAAATAGTAATGCCCTTTTTTTTTGGAATCAAGGGCATGCAATGATGTTTGTCAGCATAGCGACATCACCAAGATGTTCTTTAAAAAAAAGGAATAGGGATATATATTTTTTCCTCTTTTTTTTTAGACAAAAACAAATCAAATCTCAGTATGGTTGTTGCAGAGATAGAAAGGGGAAAATTGTGAGAGAATGATCTGCGGTGCAGAAAACTAGATCTGATACATTTTCGATCAAGTCTTTAGAAAAAAACAATAGATCTCAATGATTCACATGAAGAAAAAGGTAGATCTGATCTGATTTTGATCAGATCCATAAGAATAATGACAGATCTTGATGATTGGAGAGGAAGAAAGTTAAGAAAAAGGGATAGATCTGGTGAATGCGCACCAGATCTGATATAAAAAACACAATGAAAAAGAAGGGCTGATCAGATTCAGAAATCAGATCTGATTCAAAAAATAGAGAAACAAGGAATCTAGGGATGAAAAGAAATATCCCATCAATAGTAGCTTAAAAGAACACTAAAAAATATAATCTTTATTCAAGAAGAAATGCACACAAAATGCATAATATGTTCAAAATTATTAAAACATGCATTTGGATACATGATGACAAACCATAAATATCCCATCAATAGTAATGTAAACTACTCATGGCATATACCTAGGAATATAATGCAAGGATTCCTTAAATCAACATTATACACAAGCCATCAACTTGAGAATAATTTTTACTCAGTAAGATATTTTTCAAAAAAGACAATATCACTAAAACATACATGAAATAATACATTCACATGAGAATAGAAGGACCTTATAAACTCATGGAAGATATCCATGTTATCACTAAAGACAATACTATGCGAAAAACTTTCTAAGATTCATAATCTTAAGTTCACAAAAAAAAATCATGCTTGGTCACATAATTAAAATTATTAAGGAAACATCATGATACACTAAAAATCAAGGATAAGCCATGCATACACATATATGAGCATAAGAACAAGCATATACATACATTAAGAGACATTCAAGGGAAACATAAAAAAATAGTATTTTGAAAAACATGAGACATAAAAGAATACAAAAAATCACATACTTTTGTAAAGCATAATTTTTCAACGTACTTATCTATAATCTAAAACATATACAATATATATCAAAAGACAACAAATTCTAATTTCTGAAAAGTCATTTTAATATAATCTTTTAAAAATACCTGTCATACATATGAAACAAAAAGGGCGAAAGATACATATTAGAATGTGAAGACCTTGAATCCATACCATACATATCTTTTTCAAGACCACAATGCCTTGCTTTGATACCATGTCATGAAATGGCACAAATCTTGATGCGCTTAGAATGGATACCAAAAACCAAAAATACACTGTATTTGAATACATACTCACCATAGAAGTAATAATGAAACACAAATTATAAAATGAATAATTTCATTAAGCATTAAATTCAAATAATACAAAAAAATGCAAAATTACAAACAACTTCACTACAAACACTCGAACACTCAAAAGCCTACAAACTACCCATCACTCTCTCAACCCATACACTTGCACGCACCTACACCTTCATAGAAAGAAGTGGGGAGAGAAGTGAGACAAAAATGGGGAGAATGGAGTACCCTTCTAGCCATTGGAGCTAGTCCAACGACTAGAATTTTAGCCATTGGACTAGCCTCCAATAGCTAGAAGAAGTCAACCTAGGTTGACTAATATATATATAAAAAGAAAAGGACATCCATGGTGACTTCACACTGGTACTCTTCACACCAGGATTCATGTTGGGATCTGTTTCTCTACACTTGGACTCATCGTGACACACATGGTGAAACTGGACCGCATGCTCGTGCTATCTTAACAAAGCCTTCAAGTGACCCCAAATAGAGGAATTTCCAAATATTTGACAGGTAAAGTATAACGACCCCAACTCATCCCCGTTGAAAAGTGGAATATATATATATATATATATATATATATATATATATAAAGCAATTACACAAACAAACCCAGAGACCTGGGGGCTTACAGACACAACACATTCCAAAGCCACAAGGGATCTTATACCACCATCATCTAAACCAAAATAATTTTATTCATCAATCAATAAGGTTTGAGAACAATAAATAAAAGAATGTCAAATAAAGCAAAATATATAATCACTCTGTTCTCAAGTAAATCGTCAAATAGTTACACAGTCCTCGTAGCTCCTTATAGCAGCTGGTTTCATCACTAGGCTTCAGAGGCTGTGAAAAATATAAAATGTACGGTGTCATAATTATAAATTCTGTGTACGAATTCCTCTAATGAATCAAATAAGCAAGAACATAAATGAAATTCATGCAACATTTTAGAGGAATATAAAAACAACAAATTTCAGTATTCAAATGACCATTTATACATTAAGGAACAATCATAATGCAACAACAATATATCACCATTAAAAGAGCAGATAAAGATGCATGATCTAATGTAGATCTGGAATATTCATGATATCAATGCACATGCATAACTTATTACCTTTTATCAGAGTTCTCTTTTGTATGCATGTGTCTATTATATGCACACAATTTTAATTTCACTTTCCATTAAAACCCGAAGATACTAAAAAACGGGCACAACAATTCCAAGTTCAAGTTAGATTCCTAGTTGTAGCTTAACACATAATTGTATTTTATTTACTAGGTTCCATACTGGACCCTCGATTGATATCAGGAATCAACACCCTCCATCGAAACATTAAAATTCAGCATCTAATGTTGGAACACTAGGAAAATCAACATCGACTAATGTCACTTTCTTGGTATACCAATACAACAACTGTGTATACACAACAACCCCAGGCAAAGTAGCGGAATCTCCCTAAAATCGTGGCCGAGCGGTAACCACCTAGTTGGGTTGAAGGGCACAATCGCATACAAAGTTTTAATATCCTTACGGTTCTCCAAAATCGAAGTCTAGGATTCCCACACTATAGAAGAGATATCCTGGAAGAAGCATTAATTACATTGTTTTATCTTTTTATCAAAAGAATGATTCATTTCACAATATTCGTTTTGCAAATCAACATGCAAAACACAACAACATTCGTTTTGCAATTCAACATGTAAAACACCTCTCGAGACCTCATTCCGTTACAATATGAAACAGTGCAATTAATTTAGAAATTCAATAAATATCAAATTGATTTTTGCGATGCATATAACTAAACATAGTGCAACACTTGCTCGTGGCCCGCACGGCTTACAATGATTCACATTTGACCATTGATGCATCTAATGCAAAAACCACAATGAGCATGCACATATGAAATCATTCGTCATGCTCACAAATGCACATACATGAAACCAAAATGAGAATGTATATGTATAGCTATTTCACATGCTTGCAAAATATATCATTCTTTTCATGATTCATCTCATGCACAATTTGCAAACATGCATGTGATCATGCTGGTACAACAACAACGTAACCTTCAGGATTCTCACTTTCTTTATATGCATATGTATGTAAACAACATATTAAATGTCATAAGCATGCATAACCAACAATTCTTTTTTTCATCTTGGCAAGCTCGAGGTACAACACATACCCACCGAGTCCAAGCCATGCTGCCCGCACTCGAGATAATATTGGTAATCACATGAAAATATTTCAATGCTCATAGGCAAACATGCATAACAGTCCAGTCACAAGAATACTTAATCTGGTCATGAACAAACACACTAGTCTGAATATTACACGTACAAATCTAAACATTTGACATGTATAAAATCTGTACTTTTAACATATGTAATTCTGGCCACAAATATGAGTATTTTAAATATGTAAATCCTGAACACAATCATGCACATTTACATATGTAATACTGGACATCTAGCATCCATATTCATGAGCATAAAATTTGACATGCATATAAACATGTAAATCAAGACATGCATATGAACATAAAATTCTGAATATTCGTCTAAATCTGAACATATATGTGAATCTGCACTTGTATGTAAATCTGCACATATATGTACATCTGAAATTCGAACATAGGTATGTGTATGAATCTGTTCAGTTTTCATTCTTTTTAAAGCAATCATGAATTTGCCCAGTTTTATTCTTCTATATATATATATACATACACACACAACAACAACAACTACAACAACTACGCCTTCATCCCAAAACAATTGGGGTCGGCGATATGAACCAAAAAAGAAAATCATTTTGGTTCTTCCACATGAATCCTTCTCCTCCAATCATTTCTATCAAATGCCATGTCCTTGGTGAGGTTCAAAGCATTCATATCCTTTCCTATCATCTCCATCCAAGTCTTTTTAGGCCTTTGCCGAATATGTCGAAACCACCGTAAACGATTCTCTCTCATCTTATTTTCAATGGATGCAACGCCTACCTTCTTACATATCTCCTCGTTTCGAATCTTATCTTTTATTGTATTTTCACACATCCATCTAAGCATACGCATCTCAGCTACACTCATTTCTTGAATATGATGTCTCTTGGCAGCCCAACATTCCGTACCATATAGTAAAGCGGGCCTTATATATATATATATATATATATATATATTTTTTTTCTTCGAGTTTGCCCATATATTTTTCTTAGAATCTGTCCAGCCGATCTACAGGTCGACTGGGGGTTCTAACTTCTAACAGCATGTACGCTGCCCGGATATTCATATTATGTTACTTTTTCTGATTCTGCCCAAAACTTTTTATTTTGTATTTCTATGTGATTCTTGACAGAATATGAATCTGTTTCTAAATCTTTTTTTTTTCTTGACAGTCTATTGGTTTCTGCTCAAAATCCTTTTTTTTTTGGTGTTTGAATCTGCCCAGACTGTACCAGTCTGTTTTTTTTTGTTCCTGTTTGATGCTGCCCATCGGCTGGCTTTACCAGTCAAGTGGCTGGGCCTACTATATATATATATATATATATATATTGATGGTGACTTGGCCTAGCCGAACCAGTCGGCTGGGACTGGGCAACATACAGTTATGCCCAGCCGACACACAGTCGGCTGGGGCTTAGCCACATCTAATCAGTCCATATTATATAATTTTTCTTCCATCTATACAACAGAACATGAGAATGGAAAAAAAATAAGTAATCATGCATTCATCTTCATGTATCAAACTGTCTTGTCGGATCTGTCCAGTTCTGACAGCACATATGATGGGACAGATCTGTTCATCATTGCAATGGTCAGATCTGACCATACATCTTATGAGACAGATCTGTCCAGATATGACCGTACATCTTACGGGTCAGATCTGTCTAGATCTGACCAGGTGTATGTCACATATATATATATATATATTTATTTATTTATACACAAAAACAGGTATAAAATACATATACATAACTTGTATATATCAAAGCTCATATATATATATACATAACCAATATTTCGTTATATATATATATATATATATATATATATATATATATATATATATATATATATATCTAATAAAAAAAATTGGATTTCACCTTCTCATCTATTTTCTTTTTCCCACTAAAATAATACATAAATCCCATCTATGCCATTCCTACCTATTCAAAACAAGAGAGAAACCCATACTTTGTTTTGAAGCTTGAGAGAAGATCGAAAAAAAACTTCGGAAGGCCGGACAGGAAGAAGCTACTCCTTTTTCTCTTCCTCTTCTCTTTTCTTCTTTTCCTTTCTCTCTCTCTCTTTTCCTTTTTTCTCTTTTTTTTTTGAAAGCTTTTATAATGAGATCCCTAGAGGGTGATGCCCCCCCTTCTAGAGCTCTCTAATAGGGGTTGGAGATAGGACTTCCCATATGAGAGTCTATCTTCCGACATCCTTTCATAATCCTCTAGATTTTTCATGTTGACTTTTCAAACCTCTCTCCTTATTCCTTAATTCTTCTTTTTATTTTTTATTTTACATCTTTCTAATTAGCCATTGGGTCCTTCTAGAAATCCTAATAAGCTCATTATCTTTTCAATAAATTTTGGAATTTATTAATTTTTATATTTAAATAATTAATTAATAATTAATTATTATTTATTACAACAACAACAACTACGCCTTCATCCCAAAACAATTGGGGTCGGCGATATGAACCAAAAAAGAAAATCATTCTGGGTCTTCCACATGAATCCTTCTCCTCCAATCATTTCTATCCAATGCCATGTCCTCGGTGAGGTTCAAAGCATTCATATCCTTTCCTATCACCTCCATCCATGTCTTCCTAGGCCTACCCCGACCTCTTTTAACTAATATATTTTCCCATTTCTCCATCCTTCTAACTGGAGCATCAATAGGCCTTCGCCGAATATGTCCAAACCACTGTAAACAATTCTCTCTCATCTTATTTTCAATGGGTGCAATGCCTACCTTCTTACGTATCTCCTCGTTCCGAATCTTATCTTTTATTGTATTTCCACACATCCATCTCATCATACGCATCTCAGCTACACTCATTTTTTGAATATGATATCTCTTGGCAGCCCAACATTCCGTACCATATAGTAAAGCGGGCCTAATAGTCGTCCTATAAAACTTTCCCTTCAACCGCAATGGCATTCTACGATCGCACAACACTCCAGTTGCACTTTTCCATTTCATCCATCCAACCTTTATCCTATGATTTACATCTCCACCAATTTCTCCATACTTTTGAATGATAGATCCCAAATATTTGAAACAATCATCCACCACTATTTCTTGCTCACCAAGCTTTACTACACTCCCATCACTACTTCGTTGCTTACTAAACTGACATTTCATTTATTCTGTCTTACTCTTACTCAACTTAAAACCTCTTGCTTCCAATGTCTGCCTCCATACTTCTAACTTAGCATTAACCCCAGCTCTAGACTCATCAATCAAAACAATATCATCAGCAAACAACATACACCACGACACATATTTTTGAATTGATCTCGTAAGCTCATCCATCACTATGGTAATTATTTATTATTTATTAAATTCCCAAAATATTCTAGAGGGTACCTTATCCCTCTAGGAGTCTTTTAAACCTTTCATTTCCTTAATTTAAACCTTTATTTTAAATTTAAAGCTTTATTTTTGTCGGATCCAAAATCCAAATCTATATCCAAAATCCATTTGCATCCTAAGCTGGATCAGATCCTAATTAATATGGGTCTTGGACTCAGTCCAAATCCATATTAATTTGGATCATATGGATCGGATCCGGTTCGATCCAATACAGGCCCGGTCCCATCGAGACAATTTTTTTTTGAAAAAATGCAATTTTCGGGCCAACCGTAGCCCGAATTTGGAAAAGTAAAATACCATTGAACTCAGAATTTTGATGCACATCTAACGATATATAATTTAAATTTTGCCTCTGAAATTCGCCTGAATTTAACCCGAATTTCACTTGATTTTAAAGGTTGAAAATAAAACTTTTATCACCTTTTAATTGGCTTGTTTAGGTCTTGTCGATGAGACCTAGGCCAAGTCTAGACTCAAATATCGCATTCCTAATATCGAGGGTTTATCGATTTTTCTTCAACACTTGGTCAAAATTTTCAGAAATTCTAAGTCTATCACAACACAAAAACACACAATATTATGTAAAGTGGTAACCTTCCATTGAAGTAGGTAATTGAGCTGTGAAGCTAGTTGTTGTGAAACGTTATGTGGAATAAGGCTAGACTTGTATATTTAACCCTCATGCATGCCTGAGTTTGAAACTCAAAAAAGATGTCTTTTAGTGCCTCTACTGAAGTGTGCTTGGCCTTGCAAAAGAATATAGCATCATCTGCAAAAAAGAGAGTGGTTAGGGATTGTACAACTGGGAAATCTGGGAACTTCAAGATCACTAGTGTCAATGGAGTACTGGAGTCTACGAGATCAGCATTTTATAATAATGAGGAAGGGATAAGGAGACAGGGGATCACCTTGATGCAAGCCCTTAGAGCTTTGATTTTTGTGTTTTGCTATGTTCATAATAAATTTGTTCATTTTGACCCTCTTTTGTTATTCTCTTTAAATTTTGTATTTTTCTGCATGCATGTTATTTGTTCTTAGTTTCCTTTCACACAATGTATCGTTGGTTTTAGTTTGCTCTGTAGATTGCTCCAGTATGGTTCATATCTCTATTATTTTCTTGCTTGAAGAACCAAAATAGTGTTATGTCCATTTTACTTCACATGCAAATTTCTATTTTTTCTCTGTTGGGGAGTTCAAGACATACTTATCTACACTTCAATGTGTGGCAAAATTGAAAGATTTTGATCAGGCAGACTTCTATATTTTTTTTCTTAGGTGGCCTTGCTTGATTACGGGCAAGTAAAGCATATCACAGATAGTCTAAGGCTTGCATATGCCAACCTTATACTTGCAATCGTTGATGACAGTCCATTGAAGGCATCAGAGAGTTTTAGGTGAGGAATGTAGTCTTAGAGATTTTTTTTGTTGGAAAATTTGGAATGGATCTTCACTGCTATCAATAAAGAGTAATCTTATACTGACAAGAGAATCCACATTGGCACATTGCACTTAGGTGGAGCTTGTCATTTTTTATTTCTTCTACTTGTTTGTATAAAGTTGTTTTTTGGCATACTTCTGTTATCTGCTCTTAGTGCTGCATAAAATTTAGATGCTCAATGATGTAATTTTCTCATAATAAATTAGGGTTGCAGCTCAACAGTGTCTGATGTTCAAAAAGGTACACAAGGACCACTAATAATTATGCAAACTTGAGTACAATGAAAAAGTTAAACTGTTACTAACAGATATAGGAAAAAGCAGGAAAACATCAATTAGAGCATATTTCTTTACAAAACTGTTATTTATGGAAGAATTCTGTGACACTTCCCTTCAACTTATGTAGGGCATAAGTTTGCAAATCCAACAGCAATGCTTGGCAGTAGCTTATGACTTTTTTATTGCACGTTGTAGAGATCTTGAACATCAGGCTATGTTCATTCTTTGTAGTTCTGGCAATCATGGCACTCAACATTTGTGCAGCACACTGGTTCACATGAATTTGTTAATGAAAACAAAAAAAAATTGAATTTATTAATATAACTAACAAGGAAAAATATGACACTACCATTTTTCAACACATATGGGATGTAAAGTGGGAATAATGCCTTCTCTGATTTGATAACCTATCCCTTGCCTTCAATGTAATGAAATACAAGAGATGTGTGCACAATACAAAGGCTATTAAGAACAATACAATAACAAGTTGTGCACAACTACAAAGCCACAATGGCAATACTCAAAGAGCCACTAAGGGAAAATACAAGTGTACAAGAGCATTCACAAATACAAGCAACTAATGGGCAAGAGCACATAAAAAACATATATTTTTATTAAGGCAAATGCTTAAAAGAAGCATATATGAAATGGGCAAGATGCCCATTTAAATAGAGATCAACAAAGAGAGAGGGAGAGACCAAACTAGCTGTTGGGAGCTCCCAACAGCTAGATAGCCAAATTACAAAAATGCCCCTTTTAGGGGCTAAATACTAAAGAAAAAGGAAAAATAAAAATACAAAAATTAAACCTATATACATCCTAAAAATACATATATACACATGTAGAATCATGTGTATATACATATAATGTATATATACATATAATGTATATATATATACACATGCACATGTGCATGTATATATACGGAAATATAAAAAATACACAAGCATATTTTAACATTCAACCCCATATTTACTAGCTTTAGTTTTTCATATCAAGATCGATCACATATCCAAATCTATTTGTTAGATCTAGCTTGGATATGAACCACAACCATTGCATCAAAAGTTGGATCTGGACCTGGAACAAGTATCGTCATGCTGGCAATCTAGCTTGGATATGAACCAGGACCATTGCACCAAAAGTTATCTGGACCTGAAACAAGTATTGTCATGCTCAGATCTATCTCCTTTTGACCTTTATGACAATGATGATTCTTGGTTCTTTGTATATGTATATTATCTATAAGCTACGTGGACTTTTCAGTTTGCATATATGAATAAGATTGTTAGGTTTATCACTGTTTTGGTTCGTACTTGATATGATTGTGTGTAGGGAACTTGGTATATTCACAAGCCCGTGTGCTGATGGACCAAAGGAATTATTGAAATTGGCTAAAACAATGTTTGATACAAAGCTTCCCCCAGGAGTAAAAACTTTGACACCATTTTCAGATGATTCTTCACTGAAGAAATTGTCTGTCCAGGTATGCTTAATTGATTTTATTATTAGTGATAAAAAACCGTTTGACCACCATGAAATCATGAAATTGCATACTAAGATAACTTTTCATATCTTTCTTTCATGCTTGAAGTTTATCCACCTAAAATACTATGTCTCTGTGGATAGCCTTTTGAGAAGTAACTAATATCAACATCCACATCCCTGTTTGCGATCTTATGTTATGGTCTACAGACTACAGGTGCATAAACATGTTTTTTGTCATCAAAGTGAACCACAGTTAACTGAAATTACACCATTGCAGAATTTTCCGGAGGAGTTATTCTTTGTTCTGCGCACTGTGAACTTATTAAGAGGATTAAGTGTGGGGTTGGGCATCAACTATTCATGTGCAGAGCAGTGGAAACCGATTGCTGAAGAAGCCTTATCTGCTGTTGGAAGTCAAATAGGTAAATCTTCCTTTCTTCCATAGCTGCAGGAGCTTTTACATAAATGATTTTGTATTTTGCAATTATTTCAGATAGAAGGCAAAAGCGTAGTTTCTTTAGGAGTTTATTGTGGAGAAAGTGATGTATGGGACAAGAATCAACTGAACTTGATGAGGATTACACTCTGGCGAAAATGAGATATGACAGTAAACTCCAAGTAATTGCACAATGATGCAAGTATGATCACAAGCATTTCTTTTATGTAGATATTAAAATATTTATTGTAAAGTGTTCAGACGCCATGGGCTGTTTACATTTTCGAGCCCAATTTTCTTGATGTAGCAGAATATGCAGTTCATTATTGTGGCCACAACACAAATGGGTTTCCCCTTTTTTGCTAATATAGAAAATTAAAATTCTTTTCCTGACAGCAATTAGGCCTATTAATATGTTTGCAAAAACAAAAAATTGAAAAGAAAAGGCCACTATGATGTTGCTCAGTATTTAGTTACAGTGTCTGTTATTTTTCTTCTCTTTCCGTTGTAAATTGGTTGCTGGACTTTTTTCCTTGTGTGAATAGTGTGCTTCATTTGATTTATATTCTTCTAATTTTTGTTCATGTTATCTCAATGTGGGTTAGAGATTGCGAAATATTAATGGCTATACATGGGAAGGTTTCCAGATACGTCTAGGCTTTATTTGGGACCCTTGCATTGAGATGGAAACACCATTTCCGTGTGTTGTCAAAATATGGTTTTGCCAAAATGTGATGTTGACTGTAAGTGGTGGTGGGGCTGCAGACTCCATCAGAATACTGGGGAAACCACAAACACCTCCAATTCAAGGCTCCCAAACAAAGCCTTATTTGTAGAAGTTTAAAGCACAAGTGTTGGTATTCCAAATGGGAGTTTGTTTCTAATAAATGTGATTTTCTTATAAAATAAAATGAGTCTCAAAAAAGAAAAAAACATCTTCATAAAGATGCCTAAAAGTTGTAGGTTATATATAGTGAATGATTGAAATAATATGGAAAATGTTTGTGTACAGATAATTTGACATGTTTTTTGAAATGTCCTATAATTTTTTATATTCTCCCCATGTTCAAAATCACAAATAGCTAGCTTTAGAATGTCTTTTTTTACCTTTTGCATGCGGAATTTACAAAGTTCCTGCAAAATATGGCTTCATTCTTCGGGTGCTGCAAACTCCCACTTAAAAATGAGGTTCACATGTTTTGTTTTTGCAGACTTCACGAAGTTCGTGTAATAATATTTGTAAACATCATGTCAAACTCAAATCTTGAAACTTTGCAAATGCCTGAATATATATATATATATATATATATATATATATATATATATATATATATATATATATATATATATATAAACCTTGTAACCTCGCAAATATCTTAGTTCACATATACATATGAAGTTTACACTTTTTAACGATTGTGTGTAAAAAGCGATTCTCCACGCTCAAGGGTTATTTTCGCATAAGTTTTTTAGGGTTTTTTGTGGTCCCCAACCAGCTTCTTGTCGGCCACTTTTCTGGTAACTATTTCGGTGGCACTTCATTCTTGAGTATCCAAGAATCATTGATGCTGATTTTTTTTGGCAAGTACATCTTTGTGAAATTCAAATAGCCGTCAGGCATCAAATTTGGTTTTTATACCCAATTGTTAAAAAGTGCAAACTTCGTATATATTATAAGGTTTTTTCATGCAAACTTCTGAAGTATATGCGAACTTAGTTCGATATTGGTGAAGTTTCGAAGTTTGAGGATGTTCGTACCTATTTTTATGTGAACTTATATATAACCGCACCTAGTCAGGTATTTTTGAGGTTGAGGTTCAGTTTAACCAGATGTTCACACCTATTTTTATATGAACTTTTGAGATATATGCATACTTAGTTTGATATTTGCAAAGTTTTGAGGTTTGAGTTTAACAAGCATATATTTTAATGCACACTTAATCATGCATTTGTGAAGTTTTGAGGTTTGAGTTTGATAGGATGCTCGCAAATATTATTATGCGAACTTCGTGAATTTTGCAGAAAAAAGTGTGAACCTCATTTTAAGTGAGAATTTGCAGTACCTGACGAACAACGTAATATTTTGAGTGAACTTCATGAGTTTCATGCATGCGAAGGGTAAAATGGATATTTCAAAGTTGGCTAATTGTGATTTTGGACGTAGGGAGTATAAAAAATTATAGAGCATTTTGAGAAACATGTCAAATGATCCGTATAGTATAATCATTTCCCCCAAAAATAATACCCTTGGCTTACTAACATTAAGGACTATAAGGTGGCTATCATTGCCTGCCTAAGCAAATAGGTTAACAACCAAGTTAATAGGCCTACTTCAAATACTTTTTTTCTAAGGCTCCCTTTGTATCACCCATTTTACACATGAAAATGAGTGGTTTATGTATGAAACCCCCTATTTTAGTTTGTAGGTGAAACAAACATGACAGCTCCATTTCCTATGAGGCCTATATTCAACAAGGGTTTCTTCACATCGACCATGCATTTAATAAGAAAATCCATTCGCAACACCCCTACCCCCAAATGAATTTATGTATGATTTTTTGCACATATGGGATGACCATTCTCATGGTGGGATACCTTTCGCATGGTAGTTTTTTTTTCATTGGTGGAAATTAAACAAATGAAGCTTAAATATTATAAAAGCAAAAACAAGGGTATCGGGTGCAAAAAATTGGATGTTTCGTAACTTTTTCTTAATTGACATTCTTGTCATGTGAATTGAGAATTTAATTATATTTGTATGGGTATTTTCATAGTGTTTTCATAAAAGAAGAAGCCTTAAATCACATTGTAATTTTTTTTTGAAATGACTATTTAAAGTACTCTCTTTCTCTCCATGTTTTCCTCTCTTCTTTAATGACATAAAATGAATAAGAACTCTCTCTCTCTCTCTCAAAAACATATTTTTCTCCCCCTTTTTAATATCCATAAAATGAGAAAACTTCAAATATACCTAAGGCTGTCAATGGGGCGCATTTGTATCAGGTATCTAATCGACCTGAACCCAAATTTTTGAATATTAATATAAAAAGTATTGACTTAAATAATATTCAAGTAAGTCCAACTCGACTTCGAACAATATGTAGGTTGGGTTTTGGGTAATGATTGTGAAACTTGTCGCCAACGAAACTAAGATTCACTTATATAGTTTTAGCAAAATTCACCATTTCAACAAAACTCGATCTGAGATTCGTTTATATATCAAAATAGCAAAACTTAGATTAGTTATCACAAAACTAACAAATCTCAATTGTGAGACTTTTTTTTTACTACTTTTCTTTCACTACCACCACCACTGTAACGCCCTAAAATTTTAACCAAATTTTGAGGATTTTTTTTATAATAGCGGAAAAAAGTAATATTATAAGGTTAAACATTCCAGAACATTACAGTGGAGATCAAGCCAACACATTTATTTTATTTCATTATCAATGAATAATAACATCATAGTTTTAATGACATGTTCTAAAAATGAACTCAAGCTATCCCAGGAACAGTAAATCCAAAATCTCTATCGAAGCCTCATCCCACAATCGCTCATAAACTCTATTGCTCACCTGAAAAATAATAAATTTATAAGAATTAGACTACAACTGTCTAAGTAGAAAATCCTGTAAATTTTCTTGCAGGTATATCATGTGTCAAGTATATGATGTGGGTGTCGTGTGTGATTTTCATCATATATAGAGACAAGTAAAGAAACAACAGTAACATGTACATCATTTAGCTAACGACTACACATCAACAGAAATCAAATATCTCACATGTTACAAAGTCTACAACATGCTAAAAGTAAAGAGATACATTCTGAAAGAACTGTTTAACTGTGAAGCTACAAATCTAGTAATTCTACTCAGTGTGATACCTAAAATGTTCTAATTAATGTTTATCTTATCTTATCCCAATCGTTTTATACTAATTGCACAACCCAATCAGGGTGCTTTGGTACCTTTAAACCCGTCAAGCACTGATGCCCCGATACCTTTAAACCAGTCGGGCCAACATTTAACATTAAGTTTTTCATCAGTTTTATTGCCATAGCACGAAAGTTAACAACCCAAGTACCTGCATCAGGTACCTAACCCGTATTTCCCATTAAGCAAGATGTCCCAAACAATGACTAACTTAATAAAGTACCCATTTCGGGTGCCATCGTATTATTAAATCAGTTGGGCTCTAACATTACTCATGTGTGCATGCATTTTAATTTTCTTAGATTTCATAACCATAAGTTTTCTTTTCTAACTACAGAATCGTTTGAAAAAGCAGTTCCACTTAATACAAAAATAGCAAAAAGACAATTATTAGGAAATGTATCCAGCCTTAAATCCCGTAGGCATGACAACTGTTACTAATTTTTCATCAAACTCACACAATGAATCTAATTTGGTACATATTCAATCGATCATCCATATGACCTGTCCTTAAAGAACCTACCAACTGAACATTTCATCCTATTGTTGTAACAACAAAAAATAAAATTATATAACATATACCTACAATAGGTTTGTCATAGCATATGTTTCTGGTGGAGGGTAGTTGATGAACTGACTGTAATAGACTTCAATAAAAAAGAAAGAAACACAATATGACAAGGGTGTTCTCTAACATACACCCTCATATTCTCATCCTACAGGACACTCGACACACTCAACATGATTCAAATATAACAGGGGAATGAAAGAAACTTAACCATCAGGCCATGTATGCGTAAGATCCAAATAAAATTTATTAACTAAGCACACAACCGAAATTAGACTGAGTGTAATCTGACTTAGTGCTTCTTCGGTCCATTAACAGACAAGCTAATGACCTTAATCATTTGGTCTAATAATAATAATATATGATACCCAGATCACCCTGGACAAACAACATCAATATTAATTTCCCAGGTTAATCCAACTAGGTTTCCAAAGACGTAAAACATGCAATCTATTAACACCATTCATCTAACAAAAACTAATCAGATAGGTTGAATAACACATAACATATACAAATGCAAACAATTGAAATTCCCTACCTGCTAAATCATTTATGCATAACCTAGAATTTTTTTCCAGGGTTATACTTCCACAACCATAGAGCCAGGCTTAGCATGAGTTCCAGATTTTCCCTAAATCCCAACTAACAGAAATCAGAACCATTAACAGGGCATTTAGGAATCCGGGAACCTCTTAACAAAAAAAAAATCATAGGCTATTAGGGATCCGAGAACCCCCTAACAGAAATCAGAAAATTTTATCAAAACTCGAAACCCCCTTTTTATTACACGAACACCCCATAGCGTATTTGGATCCAGATCACTCTGGCATAAACTTTTGAGATCCGAACCCCTGCCCCCCTGACGGCTGTGCACCCAACCCCCCATCGCTATTACCCGCGTTAGGCTTCTGAGAGAACCCTAATGCGCTTTCTTATTGGGCAGCCCTGTAGCACCCTTATATATTTTCCTTTTTTCCCCAATTTACAGGGTGCGGGCCGGGGCCGGTTCTGAGATCGAGATCCGGGATCCAGACACGGTTTGGATTTTGGATCCACGATGTTCTTGCAAAATGGATCCGCTGGTCTTCGCAAGGTGGATCCAACTTATGGATCCTCACATAGTTTACTTTAAATTTATTTGTTTTTGACTTCATGTGAGCAAATCTGGATCCAATGATTCAAAAATTTTTCTCATTATTACATGATTAAAACCATGGATCCAAATAAATCATGACAGATCCAATTAAAGGTACTTTGATCCTTACATTTTCAATGCAAGGATCAATAGCAATATTGAAGTTTTCGACGTCCAAGATCCAAATAAAATAATTTGGATCCAGATCACTCCGGCATAAACTTTTGAGATCCGAAGATCTTGTAAAATACTATGGACCCAAATAAACTACTATGAACTCTTCATAAGGTTTGTTATTGTTTTTTTTCATACCTAACCCATGCGGGGCGCAGTTTGGGTTCGGGTCCAAGACCCGGGAACCAACCTCTAGTTGGGTATGCGCCTCACCCATACGATGTGGATCCACAAGTTGGATCCGAATGGATCCAACAGTGGATCCTAGAGTTATATATATATATATCCTATGTTTATTATTATTATTTTTATATATTATTATTATTTATTTATTTCTATTAGGTTTTCATGACAATATACGTATGTACCCTTTTATGGATCCTGGATCTGAAATACAGATTCCAGGCCCATTATGCATATTTCACATTATTTTATTTTATAAACAAAAGTAATTAGCAAAGAATTATGATTATAATATCCTTTCTCCCTAAAAAGAATTTCATCCTCGAAATTAGAACATGCCAAATAGGTGTAGGTATACATTTAAAATACAAAAAGTTATCGAAATTCTATACTTTAATCAATCCTACTAGACAAATACATTCATATAGTTACACTAAGATTTTTTTAATTCACAACAAAAGAGAATTAAAACATGAATGCAATCAATCATAAGAAATTCATATACTTTAAATAAAAGTATTAAATACCCTTACTAGTGAAGGAGACTACTCTAGAGTATGAGGCACGACTTGCTGACGCTTTAAGACAAGGCTCACTTGCCAAAATTTTAAAACTTAATACAAAAAAAAATGATAAAAGTGTAAGATATTGTGATGGCTCTGATACCATACCTGTAACGACCCCAACTCATACCCCTTGAAAATGCGATTTTTTTTTAATTCAGTGCAAAAAACTTTTCAGAGACCTGGGGTCCTCACAGTTTCAATTCCAATTGGATAGCCAAACACCACAATAGAGCTTACACTTATCACCCATACCAAATCAAACCATTATCCATTTATTTGAAAGAAAGAATGTTTAAGCAATAATTGCAAGAGACATATCAGAGTTATTTAAATGACATAAAAGTAAATAACAAAAAACTGAGTCACGGTGAACTGTCTAACAAAAATGTGACACTCATAACTTGTAAAAAATCAGTCGCTTTACTGATCACCTGCAGCTGCGAAAAACTATAGAAGTAGGGTGTTAGAACCGAAATCTTGAGCACATGTACTTCTAATGAAACAAGTGAGCATAATGAATACAAATAAGATTTCATACAATCATTTAGAGGAAAGTAATTATGACAACTTCATAATTTCAATTAAGCATTCATGCAACAAGAAATAATTTCTAAGCATGAAGAATCATTAAGCAATAGCATAGATCATAATTTAAATAGGCAGGACATTTAGCATACATTAGAAATTAAACCTCATGCATTTACCATCATGTAACAATTAAGAAAACAGGTAAAATATGCATGTTCTAATACTTAGAAGGAATATGCATGATTTACGTGCAATGCATGAACATTTCATTATCTTTATTAAAGTTTCCCTTTCCATATGCATGCCATATTAAATGCATACAATTTAAGTTCCTCTTTTTAATTACTGTTGTTCGCGGATACACCAAACAAATAAAATTTCCGAGGCCAAGTTAGGTTCTCAGGGTAGCTTAACACATAATTTGTATTTTATTATTGGGTTCTAAACTTAGCCCTCAACTGATATTAAGAAACAATACCATCCATCGAAACATTAGAAAACAACATTTAATGTTGGGGACACCTGAAACATCAACATCCACAAGTGCCATTTTTCTTGGTAAACCAAAACAACAACAGCTGTGTCAAACACACCACCCTCAGGCAAAGTGATAGACTCTCCCTAAAACTGTGGTCAGGAGAAGAACCTCAATATCGGGTTCAGGGACAACAATAACGCACATAGAGTTTTTGTATTCTCACAATTTTCTCAAAACCACAGTATCCAAGATTCTCACATTAAAGAAGGGACATCAAGAAAACATAAACTACACTATTCTTTACTTTCTTTTTATCTTGTTATTAATTCATCTCTTTTACATTTGCAAATCAACATGCAAAATTAATAACATAATTTTGCAAATCAACATGCAACCATAAACTCGCAGATCAACATGCACAACTCTTTACGGTCTACCACCTATGGCAATAATAAAACAACACAATTAAAACCATAATATAAATGTGTTTTTTGCGATACATTTAAATAATTAAAGAAAGAGCAACCAAAGCTCAAGGCTCTCCAAGCATGTGATGCTTCATTTAGACCATCGATGCATTATACGCAAAAACTATAACAACCTGCAATGTATGCAATGAGGTCAACACACTTTCAAATGCATATTTATATATGTTAATTTAACCATGTGCATGATATGTCACATTCATATGCATGTGTTTACCATTCACGTGCATGTGCCTTTACAAAATCATTCCACATACATGCATTCACTCATGAATCATCTCAATTGGGACAAGTGAACAACTCATGTATTTATGTACATGCGAAACACACATCAATGCATGTATGCACATGCATTTGAAATGAACTTCATATAGTATGATGCTTAAGCACATCACATCAAGTTAAAGCATATAAATAATTCTAAATCTTGACATGTCTCGAGAACCAAAATATATGCACACCACACATTCTGGAAAGTTATATGCACATTCAGAAATGCAAACATGTATCATGTCTATGCCACAAAAATATTCATAAGCATGTCTTTGTTCAATTCGGATGCATACTCAAGTCAAATGCATACTTTTATTCATGAACCAGTTTTAATTAAAATATGTGAACACACACGCTATGAGGTACGTGCCAAAATACATTAATTCTATGTATGCACATGCATATGCAAGCAACCTTGCACTAATGTCTTAATTAAGCATAACATGTCAATTCTAAGCACAAGAGAAATATCATTCTTTTCTTGATTCACCTCTAGCAAAACATGCATACAAGTATATAAGCATGCGAGTGCAATATCAATAAACTTTCATGATTCATGTTTTCAATACATGCACATGTCCATACATTCACATGCGTAGAAAGAAAAACTAAATCTTTAACACATGTAAACCAACGGATAACATGGACACTTTTCATATGAGAATCTGTATATAGCCATATGCAATTTGTTGAGTCAATGAACTTGAAAACAATTTTTCAAAACCTAATCACCACTTAAGCATTAATCTTAACTGTGCCTAAAAAAATTAGTTTTATAAGCATCAATCAAGTCATTCAAACTATATCCAGCATGAACCCAATTCAAGAACAGAAAACACAGATTAAGGTATATATATACAAGCATAAATCTTAATCATAACAAACAGAAATAAAACTCAATCATAACCTAATATGTGTCCATTTTTGTATAAAAACCCCATACACAAAATTTTTATGTGTAAAGAACCGAAAACACCCATATAAAAGAGGATCTATGAATCCTCATCCATGTAATCTAGAGTGAACACATAAAATCACTCTTTAACCATGGATTTACACTAAATATTGCATGTAAATTAAATCAATATTCAATTTCTCACATGATTCAAAAGAAAGAACCGGTACCTCAGAATCGATGCTTGGAAAAAGCTCAAGGATGCCAATGGTGAGGAACGACTCACGCGGGGGTCGTTGGGGTGTTTGCCGAACACAAGGAAGAGAAGGTGAGATGACTGGTGTGCAGGTGCGTATCTGAGTGCACGTGTGTAGGACACTTTAGTGTCCTGATATTGGCACAACCTTTCACAATAAGTATTTATTTTCTGATGACTTGGCAAGATTGTCTGGGGTGTTTGCCGAACACAAGGAAGAGAAGGTGAGGTGACTGGTGTGCAGGTGCGTATCTGAGTGCACGTGTGTAGGACACTTTAGTGTCCTGATATTGGCACAACCTTTCACAATAAGTATTTATTTTCTGATGACTTGGCAAGATTGTCAACCCAGTCAAAAGCTATTCAAGAACCCATAGAGGTAATGGTGTCACACAGATATTACTGAAAATCACATGTCTGAGTACGATTTATACTGAGAAAGCATAGGAGTCCTAACTAAAAATCACAACCAACCTTCTTCAAATTATAAAGAAAAAGCCTCTTAGATCGCAACATATCTAATTAAAGTCGATATTGAGAGAGCATATGAAAAGAAAGATCCAAACCCTTTAGCAAATCCAGAGTAACGAGGCAGGTAGAAAATATGATGTGAATAAACAAGTATATCAGTAAATTGTGAACGATCACACCGGAATCACAGGTCAGACTTTATTCAAATACCCCTTTTTTTTGTATCTATTTGTGACAGTTAAATCTCAACTGTATTAACATAACATTTTAGCCATTTAGATCAAAGGATCCACACAGAGTTTAAACATGTAGAGACACTTATATGTCAGATGAAAATCAAGGCTTTATCAGATGAAACCAAAATTTTTACACAAAAGAAAACATAAGCATTTCTACCCGTGAGATCCAGCCTCACAACCAACTATATCTCATTATTTGAAATTTGGGGATCCTTTTTGCTGAATCTAGAGTGTGAGACCAAAGCATGGCATTCACCATTGAACCAACTCCACTAGAAACTGTTGTGGTTGCCGAGGCAACCAAACCGGTCTTGTACAAAAGATGTTTCTAGTTTTTTTGAGGCATAGGGGCATTATAATGACCCCGCCACCATTATCACTACCACCACTTGTCCATCATTATTATAATGACCCCAAATTCACTCTAAAAAATATATGATTTTTTTCAAAAGAAAGTGAATGACATTAGGACTAATCTATGGTTCTGCTTCAACTAGACTAAGCTCTAGGGAGTCAGTTTGTGCGCAAACGCTAGCATTTAATAGCTCACTAGAACTAAGTTCATGAAAAAGAAACCAAAGACAAGATCCCTTTGTCAAAATGAAAACAAATATTACTTTTGTTTTAATGTGAAAAAATCTCACGAATCTAGGGTACATCACAGATTCACATCCCAAAATACCAACCATCCATTTTGATCCGTAATTTAAAATGAAATAGTTCGAACCATAATTAAAACTTAATATATTTTAATTTTAAGTTCACAAAGTTTAAATCAATCCTATAATGTTTAGAATCCATTAACCAATCATAAATTCTGCTATCTCCATCTAACCAGTCATGCCATCACTTGCTCGATTAAGCTTGAGCCTCAACATTTGAAAATTATTAAATGACAGGTGAGAACTTACATTTTTTTATGAAATTTTATATTATTTAATAGTAAAGAATAAATCATAAATCAACCAATCAAGTTTACAGAAAAATTATGCACACATAACAATTTATGTAGGATTACAACTTGAACAAATTCAATCATACTTGTGATATCACATGATACATGAATCAATGCCATATATAATGCATGTACCAATGCATATACGATGCATGAACCAATGCAAATTACATGAATAACTTTTATCTTCATATAAACCATTGCTTTTGAATGCATGCACATGTTTAATACAAATCAATTTAAGTTATTCTCTTGACCACTCTACTGATACTGGCATGTGTAAATTTCTAAGGTCCAAGGTAGATCCCAACTATATCTTAATCATAAACAATTATATTTTATTATGCATTAAGATTCTACACATGTTCCTCAATCGACTTTGGGCATCATCAACCTAGGCAAAAACATAAGTCATCATCACCCAATGTTAGAACGACAAGACCTTCACATCTTTCGACACCACTTTTCTTGGTATACCAATACACTACAGCTGAGCCAACCTCACTATCCCCAGAAAAATGATGAAAAGTTCCTTACTACCATAGCTAAGAACAATATTTTTGAGGCAAACAATACACACAACATTTAGTATCCTCACAGTCTCCCATGACCGTCATCTAAGGATCCCACCATCATGAGCAAGCAACCAAGAAATCAAATTATTAATATATTATTCATGTCTCTTATATTTCTTTTAAATTATCATGCACTCTTTCTGTAAAAACGCAATAGATCTATACATCCACAACATGCACTTTATCATTCATCATACGATTGCGCTATCACACTCGGTCATAACAATGTATCATTATGTGTCAACAAGTGCAATTAATTATATGCATCATAATACAAATAAATAATGCATTCACATGATTAGTAGAACAATACTGTACTAGCATACAACCTCAATAGGCCCACATGTAGCTCAACCATAAGTCACATTACAATCAGTTTCACCTCTCAAACCGTCTTATGCATTCAAGTATTTCATATTATGCAACATTTTATACTCACAAGCCATATACCATAACAAGGCCTACATGATCATCATAAGCATATAAATCTAATATCACATCATGCTATACATTATCATCATGCTGCACATAATATACTTGGTTCAAATATGAAACTATCACATGCATGCAATTTAACACATCACATGCAAACTGACCAAAATAATTCATATGCAAAAACTCTAAAAATAAAATTTTACCTAGAAACACAATTATAAATTATTCAAAATGATTATGGATCTAAGATTTTAATTGTAGATTCATGTACATGTTATTTGTCTACAGGAAGAAACCCTAACCTAAACTCATTCTAGATCAGAAAATAGAAATTCTAGAATCATCGACTATTTTTCGTTCAGAAAACAATCTTGTTCGATTCAGTATTTTTAATGAAAAAATAGCCATGCATCACACATAACCAAATAAATTTTGAATTTTTTACTGTGGGTGGCTTATTATGTCTGACACAAGTCTCCAAAAACTCAGACTCAAATTCATTTCACAAAAATAGTTAAAATTTTATAATACAACCTATTTATATAATTTAATAGACTATTTTTCAGAAATTACACATTCATGACTGAACTTTCAAGATTTTTAATTCTCAAACCATAAAGGATCAGCCTATTTTTTTTTATCATGTATTCTATCATATATAAACTAACACATGTAAAAATCTCAGCCATAAATCCAAAATATTTTGGAATGTATGATTTTTATAAAAACATTCAACCTACACCAATTTCCTGTCAAGGCGACAAAAATTCTTTATCGACTTGCGGATGTCGTATCTCCCACTTCAAAACTCATTTGAGCTAATTTTTTTTTTAGATTGCTTCCATATGTTTGAAACATTCTAAAAACTTTTCAAGATTTATAGATTCATTGATTTGAACAATCCAATTTTTATTTACAACATATCGAAATAAAAATACAGAAAGACATGCAGTTATTGAGAAATACATCAAGAACTTCATGATTTTCTCATAAAAAATACATCCAACAATTTTGATTCATAAAAAACACATCATATTTTTGCATATACACATTTAAGCATGTTGTAAGCATCAATTCTAACATATAGCATGAATTTAAACCTGAATCTAAATATTTTTTCACCGAAAAATGGGTTGAATCACTCTTATAAATTAAAATGAATATTACGAAAGCAAAATAGGGTTTTAAATATTAATGCGACCTAAATAGAACGATAGAAACATGATTACATGCTTGATCGACCTTACTAGATCCTAAATGTAATATTCAAAAAATTCTAATGTTTAATAAATTATGAAAATTAAGTCTTTATGAATACTAAACAAGTTTGGATATGATTTGAAGTCTAAAATTCCTGATTTTAATAATTATTGGATCCAAACATTGATCTGAACTCATATATGAACTTTTGACGAATTCAAACTGTGAGTTTTTTCAAAATTCAACAATATATTCATAAATAATTAAATTATCAAGAACAAAATGACAATTTGTCAATCTAGTGGCATATTAAGGCAAATTTCCTAACTATAAAGGAGTAAAAATGTAATTTTCATGTCAAGGGTACTTTTAAAGAATTAATAAAATTAATAGGGGTAAAATAGTAATTTACCATCATAGTGGTAAGTTTAGGTAAATTTCTAAACCACTGAAGGATAAAATAGTAATTTTCCATACTCAAATGATATTTTGTTTATATGGGATTGCAATAAGGGCAATTCAAGTATAAAATTTGAGTATTAAAATATGATTTAATATTCAATTATTATTTAATAGATAGAACATGGTTTTCTGAAAATCATGTCCTAAAAAGCCATGAGAGAACATGGTTTTCTAAAACCATGTTCCTTGGGTGTCAAAATTTTAGAGAGAAGGTGACACTCTCCCTCTCTCTCGCTCTATCTGACACATGACAAAAGAGAGGATGAGTCACACCCTCTGGGGGCTATAAAGACCCCCCATCCCCTTCTCTCTACACAACTTCCCTCTCCCATTATCTCTCTTTAGCTCTCTTTCTCTCTCTAACCCTAGCCCTTCTCTCTTAAGTTCTAACCCAAACCTTCGTTAAATTCTCATTTTCTTTCACCAAATCACTATGAGCCCCTTCTTTCTATCCAAGCACGATCCTCGTTTCTTCAAAGGAGTGCTGACGATTCAGAATCGGCTTTTGGAGTCCAGGTAGTGGAAGTTCTGCTCAATTTAGCAAAAATTTTAAAATTTGATCGTAGAAGCGCTGCTCAAATTTTTACAAATAAGGTAAGTACTTGTATTCCTCATCTAGACCCTAGTATGTGTTCGTAAGACCTCCTATTCCTTCCTTTAACCCTTAGGATTTCTTTTTGGATTTAAATTGAGGCAATTTTGTCAACGTTTAATCCAACTCCGCTGCTACATAGAGGAGGTTCTGTTAAAATTTTTACAAATATTTTCAAACATTCAAAACCATTGTAGCATTAGTTGTGGCAAAATTTTTATAAATATTTTTGAAATTTTAAATTATTATAACTAGTGTTCTAGCATAATTTTTATAAATATTTAAGAATTTTTGAATTATTTTAGCAGTAGTTATATTAAAATTTTTGCAAATATTTCAAAATTTTCAAATTTCTATAAAGGAAATTTTGTCATAAATTTTCAAACCCCTTTCTAGACATTCAAATCATTTTTCAAAAAAAACCTTTATTAAAATTTTTATGACGCAAAGTCATGTCAAAATTTTTACAACTCAAAATTGAGTTCAAAACCTTTTTTGAATATTTGAGTTATTACAGAGAAAACTTTATAATTTTTTTTTATTACAAATAAGGCCATTTTAAATATAGCCTTTAGATTTTTTGTCTAAATAAAATTGAAGTCCTTAAAATCAATTTTTTATAACAAGTGCTACTCAAAAAATCATAGGAAAACATAATCTAAAATGATAAAAATTTCTACCAGGATACTACCAACAATGGTCCTTTTATTGCACCTCGATACATCAGTTACTACGTAAAAATCAAGTAAGTTATTATACCAAAAGCTTGTAATTTAAAATACTAAATATATTCTAGATACTTGTATCAGAATTGTAGATGTGAATTATGTTAGCATGAATAGTTGTATACCCTGATTCATGTTCGCATGCTTTGAACTATGTTTACATACATTAAATCTTGTTTGCATGCATCAATTCATATTATAAGCATACCCTGATCTATGTTCGCATGCTTTGAACTATGTTTACATACATTAAATCCTGATTGCATGCATCGATTCAGGTTAGTATGCCTTGAATGCTTGTTATAAAGATTGTTGTTTAATAATAAGATTAAGGTTTAATGAAACCCTACAGGCTTTGAATTAAAATGCCTAAAATTATTGTTTATGAAGTGAATTATTTTGGCCAAACTATGGCCAAGGTTCGAGCAAAATTTGTTGCCATGAAGTATGTTGATGAATATGTAGTATGTGATCATTGTTGAAAAGTATCATTGTACTAATTTTTTTTATGTACAAGTTGAATCATGCTTACACAAACTTAAAGTAATTTTCTGCCTTTATATACGAAATGTCTGTATATACAAAGTAATATTGAATGAGTTAAAAAACCTAATAGAAAACTATGACATAATACAACTGTGGCTTACCTTGGAGAGGGTAGGTGGTACAAGGTTCAAGTGACCTGTGAAAATATTTTTTGGAGCAATAGATTCTCATAGGTCTCCAGTCACTCGCAGGTTTTAAAGACCAAGGTAAGTAATTGCTCCAACTTCTGCAGAAGTTTCAGAATGCATCTGAGTCGACATTTTAGTGGCCCTTTGGGGAATTCTTCCGGTTGCAAACCGTTCCCCTTGAGATCCGTACACTAGTCATATGGGGTAATTAAAATACACATGGCATAATAAACCCTCAGATGGTCTTGGTTGTATGACGACTAGTGGCTTGCGAGTACCCACAAGGTTAATAAATATTGAAGCAAAAGCTCTAATATTTGAATAACTACTGTAACAAAAAAAGTGGACAATGTCATTGTTATTAAATGCATTAGTGGTCATTTGCATGATGTTGAATATATTTGTGCTTATTTTTATGATCTGAATCTTAATTGCATAAGTAGAGTTAAATCAAGATTTCTGAATATGTTTTGATATTTTAAGTTACATGTAATCGATATTTACTTACTAGACTGTCACAAGTCTGACTCTGTGTTATAGAGAAATGCAGGTTTAGGTACATGACACCTTGCACGACAGTAGATACTGGATGAGAGTGGCATCGAAGAACCAAAATTTTTAGGACCTCGAAAAAACTTACGATTTTTATTTTTCAATCCTAAATGTTTAATTGTCTAAACATTTGTAAATGACTGTATATAATGCATGTTTGATTTAAATTATGACTCGAATTATACTGTGTTTTTAGAATGTAACTCACCCGAGGTTTTAAATCGAAGTTTGAAATTATTTCTGTGGTTTATTTTAAAAGACAAAAATAATTTTTATGTATTTTTTCAAAGGTTAAAAATCTCGAGGTGTTACACTAAACAAGTTGAATAATGTAAAATCTTGTACCTTGATGTGAATAACAATAAACAAATACCGTACACACGAACTAAGATTAAGACAAGATAATCACCACTATTACCATCACCATTGTCATCATCACCATCACCATCACCATCACCATTACCACCATCACCACCACCATCATCATTACCACTATCCATCACCATCACCACCATCCATCATTGTTTCTACTACCACTACCAAGGTTGGCAAACTCGTCGAGTCAACTCGGTTAACTTAGTGACTCATTCCAAGATAGGTACCAAACAAGTCACCAATTGAAAATGACTTGGTTTTTGGGCCTAAATTCATCTTCAACTTGGCTTGATTGAGTCTCTCACCCTAAATCAGTCAAACTCAGCCTAAACTGTTCGAGCTGAGACATTTTAGTTTTTAAAAGTCTTTTTTTTTTAAAGAAACCAACAAGTAAATATGGTAAATCTATCTATTAGTGTTTCTTTCTTATTATTAATGCTTAGGTTTTCTTATGCCATGCAACTTGGAAAAGAGAGTAAGGCTCTTTGCCAACATTGAGTCTTCTTTGCATAAGTTGGACTTCAAACTTTTGGCCTTCCATTGCCACTCTCTCACTCTTTTGGCAATATCTAAACTTTAATTACCTAATAATATGATCACTTTTATTTTTCATATATTCTCTTCATTTATTGGGTATTTTAAAATTTAAATACATTTTTATTCATTATTCTATTGTAATTGACTTTCACTATTATATTACCCAGTTTCGCTGTTGAAAGAAGAGTTTCACTAAAACTACTAAGGAAAAACTCAGTTTCGCCGGTAGACGAGTTTCACTAAAACTGTATAGGCGAATCTCGGATTCACTAGCAACGATGGTGAGTTTTGCTAAAAACTGTATAGGTGAATCTTAATTTCACTGAAATGGTAAGTTTCACAGTTTCATGTTTAGCAGAAGGGTAAAATCATAAAAAAATGCCCATATTCAGCGAAAATAGAGCGGGTGAGTATTTGAGAATTATTGCGATATCTTGCGGCTATTCTGCGAAATTACATTATTCTTAAGGGTATTATGATCATTTTTTGATAAAAAAATAATAATGACAATATTAAAATAAGTGTGAAAAAGAAACTTTAAAACACTTTAAAATATTTTCTACAGTTAACGTGTGACCATGGTTAACTCTTTTTTATGATGAGTAACCCTCGCTGAAGTCAGGAAAACCGCCGGTGATACCCCACGACCACCCTGCCTTACGTGACCAACCTTTGAAAGCTAGGGACACACTCATGCGCCAGCATGGTTTGATCCTGCATCTACATCTCACCACCCTCACAACCAACTTGCTGGCCACGTTGGCAGCTTAATTTTGACCATTCTCAGAAGCATATTGATGAAAATCAGTGTTTTTTAAAAACACAAGAAATTAGCTGGGCCATATTTTTCGATAAAAATGCCAAAGCTAATTGGTCATAAACAATTGTTATTTTTTTTTAAATGTATAATCTGTTTTTTATTTTTTAGTCTGACCTTTTTGCCAAAGATGCAAGAAAATAAAAAATTTCAATGGAATTTGAGGTAATGAAAAGAGGGTCTTGAGATTCCAAATCACATTTGAATGCAACAAAACATGCCCTTTAAAAGAGTAATTTGGATGGAACAATGCAAAATGAAAAGGATATCTAAACCATAGGGGGCCTGTATTGGCAAGATCCAACGGTGAACAGCTTTCCAAAATCAAAGCCCCCTGGCGAGGACCTTTAGTACCTTTCCTACCCTTGCTGGGTCCATCCATAGTAGTAGAAGGCTCCGCACCTGAGCTTCGTTCCGCTTCACTAACACGGGGCGAAAGAAGAACTATTTCAATGATTTGCTTCGCGCTAGCGAAGTGGTCTTCGTCTTTCTTTTTCTCCCACAATCCACTCTCGCTCGCCGTTACTAACCGGGTCTCGGTTGATTTCCCAGATATTTTCGACCCAGTCTCTTGAGGGGAAAGGGATTCAGGTTGTCTGCTCTTGAACTTGGACACATCAAAGTTGATACACCTGGGGTTGCCAATTTCCAGTCTGGGCTGGAATGGGTTTTGGATATGGGGGTTGGTCTGGATCAAGGACAGAATATCCATACTATGCCATGGCCTAATTCAGATACGAATCTCGGCACCTGATCAAGTCAGTTCATCATGATGAGCCGTACGTTTCTCTTGAGCTGGGCAAACGCAGATCAACTTGGTGGTTACAAATGCAGCTATGTCAGTTTTGATTGATCTGGGCAACTGAACTGTACGTTCAAAAGCAACATGGTAGTAGAAGGTCCAGAATCATGCGCCTAGATTCAAGAGTTAAGGCTCATAAGAACGTTAGTTGGATATCGGTTCCTAGCCATATTATCTAAATCTATTGCCAAAATGTTGGATATTTATACCCATGCAGAGGACACTATTTTGAACTTTGACCAAAATTTATTTAAAAACTGTAAGCATAGTGACAAAAGTTTAAAAGCACAAAATATCGGCAGCCAAAATCTTTAGAGAATTAGTTATTTTTTTTGAAAAAATCGTAGTTTTTTGATAAATATCAGCAATAAAGTTTTAAAAATAAATAAAAATAAATTTTATTTAAACATGAAAATACCAATTTTTTCACAATAAATAGCCGTTAAAAAGAAAATTATTGAGTTTTAATTGCGATATTTATGATTGTTGCAAAAAAATCATGATATTTTGAATATATCACACAAAATTACCGTTTAAAATGTTCAGGTACTTTTTTGCCATATTTTTGCGAGATTGCCACAAATCTTGTGTTATTTGTCACTATGACTATGAGTGTGCGAAGCAGGTTATATGTTCTCCCCCCGGAACACGTAGGTGCATCTTCTCGGGTTTGAATGAGCGTCACATATGTAAGCACGTGGGACACATTTTCCCGTGTGTGTCGGCATCACTTAGCATCAGAGTTCGGTTTGTTTGCAATGACTTAATTACCCTTTCCCGCCATTAGCGCCATGAAATGATATTTCGAGTAAAGGACAAAAATGTCCTCCTATCAGAAAAGAGAAAGGGTTAAAATCATCATCGTTTTTGCCCTAAAGAGTAAACAATTTTGCTTTAACAGAAGGTCCTCGCAATATATTTCCCTAAGCGTTCTGGCTCACCCTTTGACGATGCACCATCTCCTGTAACAGAAGCTTCCTTTGACGACGCAACCTTTGATGCCGTTTGCTGCTGCCGGAGCACCCCTTTTCGTTGTCTACTATCGTCGAAACGTAGTCGGAGCACCGTTGCCACCATCAGCTGCATTTACCTTGTAGGTGTTTATCCTCCACTGTCAGATTAGCAAAACTTGTGTCCTTTGGGTGAGTTTTGTGTAAGGTTTCGTTATGTAAACAAATCAATTTTTGTTATGTAAATCTAAATGCTAAATCTTACAATTGGTTATACTATTCATGCTAAATAACACCTATTTTCATTTTGAAACAAATTGATTTGTACCTATCTACTTTCTGAGCATCAAAAAATAGTTAGCACGATTTGTTCTTATGAAGGCCAAACATTACAACAATATGTACTTATTAGGTCTAAACTTCTACAACAATTTGTAAGTTTTATTTTAACAATGATTTATACATTTAAAGCAGTAGTGATTTGTTCGATACAGCAACGATTTATACGTTTCAAGCAGTAGCGATTTAGCCGAATTATGATTCATGATTTATATATTTAAAGCAGACACGATTTATATATTTAATGCAGTAGCGATTTATGATTTACAACGATATGTACTTATGAAGGATTCAATTTCTACAATGATTTGCGGTTAAATTTATGTGTTGTGCAGGTTAGCAATGATTACAATTTGCAAGACAAAAAAGCCTTCACCGTTGGAGGGGATGCCTCTTGGAGAAATCATCTGCCAATCCGATATATATGAGGGTTATGTAAAGTACCAAAATATAATGAACATTGAGAATGAAAAAGACAGGAACAAATTGTTGGATATTTATTATGCGGAGCCTGATCCATCAGATATTGAAGATGAAAAGCAAACGAAGAAAGATGAGAAAAAACTAAGGATAAAGAAGAAAAAGGATGACGAAGAGAAGGAAAAGCAAAAGAAGAAGGAAGAGAATGAAGACTATGTGCACTAATGAGGCAAAAGGATTTCTTTCTGCCGACCATGCAAAATTAAATCTACATGCACATCATTCTTCATGTTATCTGCCATGATCGTCAGTTGCATTGCAGTATACTATGCATCGAGTTTTTATTTACTTTGCTAATAAAAGAAATAACTTATCGTTATTTACTATAGCGATTTACGTGACAACGATTTGATGACAACTACGACGTTGTGAAGCGATTTCAATTTTAATCGCTAAATGATCAGTAATTTGAATACGCAAATCGCCACCGCAATCACACAATAATGTAAATGCCGCACACACACATTTTAATATCATAATACAAATATCTTACAAATCGACACTAGCAAACACATAATATGTTACAAATCGATATACATATCACATAATATATTACAAATCGATACGATAATTCAACATAATAGTTTAAAAATCGATATTAACAAACAAAACAATATCTTCCAAATCGATAGTATGTTACTACAACTGCGATTTGCGTTATACAAAGGAAAATTGTTGTGGTCGACATATACGTCATTGCGTAAATCACATAAATTGTTAACCAGAATCTACGTCTCACAATGCATATCGATTTTTGACAACGAGCGGGATGTGGAACGACGTTTACTGTTGAAGCCCAAACGTTACAACGATAAGTACTTATGAAGGGTGCGATTTCTATATCGATTTAAAGCAGCGATTTATACGTTTGAAGCAGCGATTTGTACGTTTAAAGCATGAACGATTTATACATTTGATGAAATAGCGATTTATACTTGTTGACAATAGCGATTCATGTAACAACTATTTAATTATAGGTACGAAGCTTTGAAGCAATTTCCATATAAATCGCTAAATGAGCAACGATTGGAACACGCAAATGACCACCTCATGTCGCTACAATGTTAATTCCTCACACACAATTTTCAATTATACACTACAATATATAACAAATCAACACTAGAAAGCACTTAATATTTTACAAATCGGTACATATTTCCCATAATATATTACTATACCTAACCCTATACCCAAAACCCTAAACCCTTAATATCCTACTAAACCCTCATCCTAAACCCATAATATATTACTAAACCCTAAACTAAAAACTCTAATGCCTAAACTCTAAACCCTAAACTTTAAACCCTAAAACCTAAACCCTTAATATATTACTAAACCTTAAACCTAAACCCTAAACCCTAAACCCTTAATATCTTACTAAACAGTAATGCTAAACCTTAAACCCTTAATATATTACTAAACCCTAACTCTAAACCTTAACCCTAAAACCTAAACTCTAAACCTAAACCCTAAACCTAAACCCTAAACCCTTAATATCTTACTAAATCATAATGCTAAACCTGAAACCCTTAATATATTACTAAACCCTAAACCCTAAACCCTAAACCTAAACCCTCGATTTATATGTTGATTCTATATATCGATTTCTAAGCTGTCAACAAGAATTTTCATATCGATTTATATGATATTTGATCATTGATTTGCATGATACTATGACAATATTTTCGTAACAAAGGCAAATCGACTAAACATTACAACAATTTTTAAAATATCAATAAGAATTGCCATATCGATTTAAGATATTGTTTTGATTCTTAATATCAATTTAAGATATTGTTTTGATTCTAAATATCGATGTTTAAGATATCAACATGAATTTTCAAATCGATTTAAGATATTATTCTGAATCTTAGTATCGATTTCTATGCTGATTCCTAATATTGATTTACGATATTGTTTTGATTCTTTATATCGATTTAAGATATTGTTTTGATTCTAAATAACGATTTTTAAGATATCAATACGAATCTCCAAATCGATTTAAGATATTGTTCTGAATCTTAATATCGATTTCTATATTGATTTTTTATATCGATTTAAGATATTGCTTAGATTCTTAATATCAATTTCTATCCTGATTATGTATATCGATTTATAAGTTATCAACAAGAAATTTTATATCGATTTGTGGCTGACAAAGACGTCATTGCGTAAATCGCATAAAATGTGAACCACTTAAAGGTATATGTTATTTTATCATAAAATCTTTGGCAGGTCCCATAAGCATTAAACTCCTCTGCTATAAAAGGAGATCCTCGCAATATTACCCCATAAACGTTCCATAAAATCTAACGCTTTGTCGTCTTTCGTCAGAGCACCATTTGCTGTCTCAATGAGTTTTTGTATTGTGCAGGTTACCAATGTCTTACATTCGTAAGAGAGGAAACACTTCGTCGTTAGAGGAAAAATCTCTTAATGAAATCGTCAAATAGTATGATTTGTATGAGCAATTAGAAGCGTACTACAAAATAATGACAATTGAGAATGATAAAGAAATGGAGCAATTGCTGGTAAAGTATACAGCAAAGCCTAATCCGTCAAATATTAAAGATGATGATCCAACGAAGAATGATAAGGAAGAAGTACAAATGAAAAAGAAAAAGAATGATGATGAAGAGAAGCAAAAGGAAAGGAAGGAGGAGGATAATAAAAAAAAGCAAAGAAAATCAAGGCAAAAGAAGGAGGTGGTGGACGATAGGGAAAAACAAAGGAAGAATAAGGAGAAGGAGGGAGAGAAGCGAAGACAAAATGAGGAGAAGGAGGAGAGGAAAATACAAAGGAAGATTAAAGAGAAGGAGGAAGAGAAGCGAAGGCAGAAGAAGGAGGATGAGGAGGAGAGGGAAAAGCAAAGGAAAAATAAGGAGGAGGAAGAGAAGCAAAGACAAAAGAAGGAGGAGAAGAAAAAGCAAAGGCAAAATAAGGAGAAGGAAAAAAAAAAGCAAAGGCAATTGAAGAAGAGTAAGGAGGAGGAAGATAAGCAAAAACAGTTGAAAAAGGAGGAGGAGAAAGAGAAGCAAAGACAATTGAAAAAAAAAAGCAGAAGAGGAAGATAAGCAAAGACAATTGAAGAAGAAGGAAAAGAAAAGGCAAAGGAAGCAGATTCAAGATGAGAAAGAGAAGAAAAGGCAAATGAAGGAGAAGAAGGATGAGGAAGAGAAGAAAAGATAAAGGAAGGATAAGAAGGACGAGGAAGAGAAGGAAAGGCAAAGGAAGGATAAGGAAGACGAGGAAGAGAAAGAAAGATGAAGGAAGGAGAAGGAGGACGAGGAAGAGAAGGAAAGAGAAATGAAGAAGAAAGAGGACGATGAAGAGAAAGACAAAGGAAGGAAAATGAGGACAAGAAAAAGAAAGGAAGAAAGAAGTACAAAATCAGAGGAAGAGAGGGAATAAAGAGGAGAAAAGTGTGACCAAGGTACGTTAATCGCTACTGGATGTCGCGATGTACTATTGTAGGTATTATTATGTATAGCAATTACTCTGTATAGTGATTACTATGAATAATGATTACTCTGTATACCAATTACTGTTATAGTGATTACTATCTATAGTGAATACTATGTATAGCAATTACTACGATAGCGATTACTATGATAGCGACTACTGCGATAGCGATTACTATGTATAGCGATTAATTGTGATTTGATATTTTGTGTTGACAGGTCAAAGGAAAAGCAGATGAAAAACTGAAAGGGCGGTGTCAATGGCCTGTAGTTCTATCGTGGTACAGAAAGCTGAGTGAATATCAGAAGGACCGATTACGAAAGATGCACTTCGATGGCCTTCTGAACCAACATTATTTTGAAAATTGCTGGAACACCATGACCCACTTGGTCAATAAGTGGAACCATAAGACAAACACATTTCAATTTTGGCTTTTTGAGATGACCATGACCCTAGAAGATGTGGCATGGATTACGAGTCTCAAGTACCATGGAAGTGCTATCCTAACAAGGGATTCAAACTACAACCTAAGGGACAATTGCACGACACTTCTAGGAATGTCGATGGAGGAATGACATGAGTGTATTTCTGGTGGAGACAATTCCTCAACGATGAAAGTTTATTTTTCTATAATAAATGGGAAGGCCGGTCCGCTGCATGTGCATCTGAAGCAGCTGAGCAAGAGTTACGTGACTTCCTTCTTTATTTTTTGAACTTACTTTATTTTCTGATTGTTCTGGTTCAAGAATAAGTTACTTGTGACTACAGTTCCTGGAAGACTTAGATGAAGTCAACAACTGGGCATGCGGTATTGCTATGCTCACACACTTGTATAGTCAACTTTACCATGCAAGTAATGGTACAAAAATTGTCGAGGGATTTTGGCCATTTCTTCAGGTATTTGTTTATTAAATATTTAGTACTTGTAGACTAAGCACGTTGAAGGTTGCAGTCTTACTAATATATTGTTTTTGTAGGCCTAGACGTGGAAGCATATTGTCGCCTTGCGTCCTCAGTGTGGCTCTACGGTTTGTGATTTTCCCAAGATTGGCCAATGAGCTTCAATAAATGTCAAGGAGGGAAAATGCTCAGTTCATTTTAGAGTACTGCAATTAAATGAGGTAAATGGTTTAAAATCGTTGTAATGTTTAACATTCTTAAGTAATCATCGCTTTAGGATTTTTTCTTGCTTAGTACAATTCGCTATCTTTTTAGCATCTAACTTTCATTAGCGTAAATTATTGTAATGTTTAGCATTCTTAAGTAATCATCGCTTTAAGATTTTTTCTTGCTTAGTAAAAATCATTATATCCTTAACATTTAACTTTCATTAGCGTAAATCGTTATAATGTTTAGCATTTTTAAGTAATCATTGCTTTAAGATATTGTCTTCCTTAGTACGAATCGTTATCTCTTTAGCATCTAACTTTAATTAGCGTAAATTGTTATAATGTTTAGCATTATTAAGTAATCATCGCTTTAGGATTTTGTTTTCCTTAATACAAATCATTATCTCTTTAGCATCTAACTTTCATTACCGTAAATCATTATAATGTTTAGCATTCTTAAGTAATTATCGCTTTAGGATTTTGTTTTTTTTAGTATAAATCGTTGTCTCCTTAGCATCTAACTTTCATTAGCGTAAATTGTTATATTGTTTAGCATTCTTAAGTAATCATCGCTTTAGGATTTTGTCTTCCTTAGTATAAATCGTTATCTCCCTAGCATCTAACTTTGTTTAGCGCAAATCGTTATATTGTTTAGCATTCTTAAGTAATCATCACTTTAGGATTTTGTCTTCCTTAGTACAAATCATTATCGCATTCAACATTTTGCATGAATAATTATGTCTATATCTAAACAACAATCTCGATTGTACAGGTTGTTTGGAGACCGTATGGAGATGGGGAGGACAAGGACAAAGTGGTTGTTGTTGTGGCTGCAAGACTGTCTATCTGCAATATTTGACTTTTTAGCAAATGTGAAGCCGAGTTGCAGCATGGTAGTCAAATACTCCTACAAGCTGGTTTGAGACAGTCGGTACCAAAAGTGCCTGTGCTATTGAGAAGGAAGATGAATAGTGGTGGGGCCAGGAATGTGAATTGACACGAATGCTTCAAAAAACAATTGGATAGCTAGAACAAAGGAGATGTTTGTGACATACCATATGATTATAAAGAACGACAATATGACCCCAACTATTTCAAACAATATTGGCAACCCATGTGTATAAATCAATAGATTGAGGAGAAGCAACCTGAAAGTAAAGACACGTCCCCGATCCTGTCGTCTTTCAGCATAGACGTAACATCCCTCGTGTCCCTTTGGCACTTCTTGTGATTCCCTCTGTTGCAATACACGATAAAGAGAAAACACTACTCTTAAAGGATAATGTAGCATTCGATAAAAGGTTAGCGATGCTGAAGAGGGAGAATAATGAGTTACGAAAGGACGTGCAAAATTTGGGGAGACAAATTGGGTTATTGGTTGAGATGATTACCAGTGGGTTTAATAAGATCAAGGAAACAAAGAGGCCACCGAATAAAGAGACTCCACCAAGTCAAATAAAGAGACGATTTGTATGTCCATCCGAGTCGTCAAGTGTTACTGAATAAACATATATGATTTGTGTATTCCGATAATTCAATGTTGTAATTCTATCATTCTTTATTATAATTATATAATTCTTTCCTTAATAAGTGTAACACAAAAGTGCCACTGAAAAATCGACAAGAATACATAAACTTAGGTTTGTAGTTATATAATTTTTTCATGATTTGTACTTACGTTTGCTAAATCGTATAACAATCACTGGCTTAGGGTTTATTATGTATCACGATGCCTGTGATAGCGATTGCTCTGTATAGCGATTACTATGTATAGCGATTATGAAGTTACCATGATTTGTACTTACATTTGCTAAATCGTATAACGATTACCAGTTTTGAGTTTATTATTTATAGCGATTCTTGTAATAGTGATTACTCAGTATAACGATTATGAAGTTAGCATGATTTCAACTTACGTTTGCTAAATCATATAGCGATTACTGGTTTAGGGTTTATTATTTATAGTGATTCTTATAATCGCGATTACTCAGTATAGCGATTATGAAGTAAGCATGATTTATACTTACGTTTGCTAAATTGTATAGTGATTACTGGTTTAGGGTTTATTATTTATAGTGTTTCCTATGATAGCGATTACTCAGTATAATGCAAAATTATTAATTAATGTGAAATGTAATTTATTTATTTATTATAATCTTTGGGCATGATTTTTAAAAATGGGTGGGACTTGAAACAACGTGAAATGATTAACTTCGGTAGTGTGTTCCGCAAGAAATCCAAGACGTTTCCTTTAAGAGCAAATCATATAGCGATTACTAGTTTAGGATTTATTATTTATAGTGTTTCCCGTGATAGCGATTACTTGGTATAACAATTACTCAGTATATCGATTATGCAGTTACCATGATTTGTACTTATATTTGCTAAATCATATAGCGATTACTGGTTTATGGTTTATTATTTACAGCATTTCCTATGATAGCGATTACTTAGTACAGGGATTAATAAGTATAGCGATTATGAAGTTACCATAAATTATACTTACGTTTGCTAAATCGTATAGCGATTACTAGTTTTGAGTTTATTATGTATAATGATTTCTGTAATTACTAGGTATAACGATTATAAAGTTACCATAATTTGTATGTAGGTTTGCTCAACAGTTAAGCTATTTCTGGTTTAGAGTTTATTATTTGTAGCGTTTCCTTTAAGTGCAAGGAATGCCGCATAAGATTAATTTAGGGTTTAGGGTCTAGAGTTTAGGTGAACGTCATCTGACACACTACTGATGTTATGCGACATGTCATTCATGTACATGTACTAACGTCATTTCAATGATACTAGCAAATGAAACAATGTCTTTTAATTAATGTGAAATATAATTTATTTATTTATTATAATCTTTGGGCATGATTTTTGAAAACCGGCATGACATGAAATGACGTAAAATGAAACGTCGCTTAACTTCAGTAGTGTGTTATGCAAGGAACACAAGACGTTTCCTTTAAGAGCAAGGAACATACGACATTTCATTTTCCTGCTTCGTGAGCAACAAACAGAAAAACTTATGTTTCAGTTAACCATTGTCATCGCAAAGACTGTATCAATGTCGAAGAAGGACGATGTGATTCAGTCTACCATCCACAAAAAAGAGTACCTTCGATTTCTTTAATCTGCTTTATCTTTTTTATGTCGTTTACAGTTCGCTTACTGAATATAATACAACAGTTCTTTTACTGAATATTCAGCTAATTTCAGTGCAACATCCATAAAACAAGGTTCCAGAAAACTCAGCAAAGTGTTCGAAGAGAACATCGACCAGATGCGAGATAAATTTGTAGGACTCACTATCAGTAATTTTATACGTATGAAACCACTATCAGTTATACATTTACGTATGCCGTGGTCATGTATATTAACAAGTGCATATTTGTTATAAACAGACTATACGCGATTTTGTCATGTATATTCAAAGCAAGGGATTATCCATGTCAGTCCAGGTCGTCACACCTTATTTTATGGTATATCGGTTATCTTATATGTTTATTTTCTTTTTTGATTTACTAATATACCTGCGTGTTTTAAACTTACTATTATTACTATTTCGTTCAACAGAGTATCATCCACCGAATGCCATACATGGTTGGATTTCTAGATAGACTACAATACTGGGGTGATGATGACTAAATGGCAGACTTTTTGTCAAGTGAAAAGGTTTATGACCATATCGATTTGCAAGATGTTAAATCAATTTAAGATATTTTTTTGATTCTCAATATCGATTTCTATGTTGATTCTTAATATCTATTTTAAGCTATCAATAGGAATTTACATATCGATTTAAGATATTGTTCTGATTCTTAATATCGATTTATATGTTGATTTCTAATATCGATTTAAGATATTGTTTTAATTCTTAATATCGATTTCTATGTTGATTCTTAATATCAATTTTAAGCTATTAATAGGAATTTACATATCAATTTAAGATATTGTTCTGATTCTTAATATCGATTAATGATATTGTTTTGATTCTTAATATCGATTTATATATTGATTCCTAATATCGATTTAAGATATTGTTTTGATTCTTAATATCGATTTCTATGTTGATTCTTAATATCTATTTTAAGCTATCAATAGGAATTTACATATCGATTTAAGATATTTTTTTGATTCTTAATATCAATTTATATGTTGAATTCTAATATAGATTTAAGATATTGTTTTAATTTTTAATTTCGATTTATATGTTGTTTTTTAACATCGAATTTCAGATATTGATTCCTACATTGTGGCAATCAGAAAAGCAATGGGTCTTATACGTGTTGGATGTACGAAAATAAAAAATATGATTATACAATTCCTTGGACTATAATATTGGTCTAGACCGTGACATTGTGCATTTGGTAATTTTCTATCTATAAGATTACCATATCTTCTATCATAGTCCAAAATTTACTTGCTTTTGCATAAACCACAGTTTAGATTTTTCAGAGACATGTTGGGTATCGACATTGGCCTGTAGAGGCTTCACATTGCCGATGATGCTCTTTTACAAAATAATGGCATCGATTGTGGCGTATCTGTAATGAAGTATATTGAAGCAATATGCTATGCACGAGTACCAAAATTCATCGTTGTATGTTGTACATTTAAACATATTTTATTATCCTATATTATTGCTGACTATATTTCTATATTGGTCAGACTTTCATTTTTTTTTCCAGGATGATATTCCTGGATTTCGCACAAAACTATGCAAAAAATTGATGGATTTTCTAATTGTGAAAGATACAAAACGCCGGACTTCAAGATTACATAGAAAGCTACAAAGGATGTGAGGCCCCCAAGAGTAAAAAGAAGTCATTTTAAACGTCTACCTGTTCTCAAGGATAATGTGAAGATGGTTACATTCTGCTGCTGAGAGAGAGATAGCAATTTTTGGTTCAACATTCAATTTCCCGAACATGACAAATTTTTTGTGTATAAACATTTGTAACAAACTTTGTAGACTGTGTATACAAATTTTGTAAGATTGTGTACAAAATTCACATTGATCCATAAACCAAAATTACGCACTGGCACACGTGTGTTGAATACGCAAATCGCCACCTCAAGCACGCAAATCGCAATAATGTCAATTTCGTAGACACGTTTCAAAATCATAATACAAATATCTTACAAATCAAAACATCTTACAAAATTATGCACGTGGCACTTGTTAATATCGATTTGTAATATATTATGCTGAATTACTGTATATTAATTTGTAAGATATTATGTATTTTATAGTGTCGATTTATGAGATATTGTTTACTTTGTTAATACCGATTTATAATATATTATGTTGAATTTCCGTATATCAATTTGTAAGATATTATGTGTTTTCTAGTGTTAATTTGTGAGATATTATTTTGATTATTAATATCGATTTATAATATATTATGCTGAATTGCCATATATCAATTTGGAAAATATTATGATGAATTGCCGTAAATCGATTTGTAAGTTATCAAGCTAAAGAGAACTGAAAATTCTTACCAACTTTTTTAGATATGAGAACTTTTGAGTCATTAATTGATGAAATAGGGAAAGGTTCATCAACAACTTATTAATGTCAGTCTGATTACTATTTTTGTCAGCACACCCTCTCTTTCCTCGAGCAAGTGAATGAGGCGAAACCGCCCCCGCAACCCGCCTTTTTGAGAATGAAGCTTTCCGATATAGTGTTGATTTGTGAGATATTGTTTTGTTTATTAATATTGATTTGTAATATATTATGATGTATTTCCATATATCGATAAGTAAGATATTATGTGTTTTCTAGTGTCGATTTGTGAGATATTGCTTTGTTCGTTAATATTAATTTGTAAGATTTTATGCTGAATTGTCGTAAATCGATCTGCAAGATATTATGTGTTTTCTAGTGTTGATTTGTGAGATATTGTTTTGTTTGTTAATATCGATTTGTAATATATTATGATGAATTACTATATATCAATTTGTAAGATATTATGTGTTTTTTAGTATCGATTTGTGAGATATTATGTATTTTGTAGTGTCAATTCCGCAGACACATGTTTCAAAATCATAATATAAATATCTTACAAATCGACACAACTTACAAAATTACGCACCTGGCATTTGTTAATATCGATTTTTAATATATTATGCTGAATTGGCGTATATAGATTTATAAGATATTATGTGTTTTCTAGTGTCAATTTGTGAGATATTGTTTTGTTTGTTAATATCGATGTATAATATATTATGCTGAATTGTCATATATCAATTTGCAAGATATTATGTGTTTTATAATGTCAATTTAGTGATATTGTTTTGTTTGTTAATATCGATTTGTAATATATTATGCTGAATTGCCATATATTGATTTGTAAGATGTTATGCTGAATTGCCGTATATCGATTTGTAAGTTATCAAGCCAAAGAGAAGTGAAATTTCTTACTAGCCTTCTTAGAAATGGAAACTTCAGGGTCATTAATTGATGAAATAAGAAAAGGTTCATCAGTGGGTTCAATTTTTAGCTTTTTAATGTCAGTCTGATTACTATTTTTGTCAGCACACCCTCTCTTTTTTAAGCAAATGAATGAGGCAAAACCGCTACGCAACCCACCTTTTTTAGAATGAAGCTTTCTAATATAGTGTCGATTTGGTGACATTGTTTTGTTTGTTAACATTGATTTGTAATATATTATGTTGAATTGACGCATATCGATTTGTAATATATTATGCTGAATTGCCGTATATCGATTTGTAAGATGTTATGTGTTTTCTAGTATTGATTTGTGAGATATTGTTTTGTTTGTTAATATTGATTTGTAATATATTATGCTGAATTGTCGTATATCAGTTTGTAAGATATTATGTATTTTCTAGTATCAATTACAGTTTTTATGGATTTGGAAAATTCATTCTGGAACTCCAGATATAAGCATTTCAAATTTAGGATAAATCTAGAAATCGCAGGACCCGAAATTGAAAAACCCGAAAAAGCTGTTTTTGGAAAATGCTTAAAAATCAGATCAAATCAACTCGAAATGAGTTGATTTTTGGTCTGCTGACAGTTAACACACGGATGGAGAGAATAGAAAAAGAATTTTTAGAAAACTCCAAAAATACTCACATAAAATGATGAGTGCCAAATAGGATAAAAATTGGTTTCTTCAATCAGTGCACTATTCATTCATGCCAATCCACTAATCACATCATAGCATTAAACCACATGGAAAAACAGTCTTAAACTAATCTAATCTACTGCTAAACTATAGAAACTACAACAACTAAGTTACATAAACATCTAAATGACTAAAACAAAAAATGGTAAATCAAATCTAAATAAAACACTACATTTAATCTAGCATCGACTAATTTGTACTTTTACTTAGAATATCTACTTAACTGAAACTAATTAGTCCTATTGTACTCTATCTAACCTAAACTAACTACTGTACTAAGTACTTAACAAGTAACTCTAAAACCTAATTGAAACACCGACGACAACCTAATGTTACTATAACTAGGGTTAGACTTAACTAAGGTTAGTTACTAATTAGAGTTAGCTAGGGTACGATTAACTATCTAGGGTTAACTAAAGTTATCTAGGGTGGCAGTTTAGGATAGGGCTTTGACTTGGGTCCACGCCACCCTAAGTTGACTAACTAAGCTAACTAAGGTTAAAATTAATTACAATAAAAGCTGAACGAATTAAGACTCTTAACTAAAATCGATAGTTGAAAGAATTAAACCTAAAACTTTAAACTTAATCTATTTAATCTAGACATCTAACTATAATAGAAATTGACATTAATGAAGAATGACACACTTAATGGACTTTCCTAAAACCTACCGCACGATTTTGTCAAACCTAATCTAAGACTAATTCAACTTACTAAATTAGTTAGTATTAAATCAATGCTAATTCCAACTAAGAAAGTAGTACATAGGGCTTATAAATGCTAGACCACGAATTTGGCAATGACCACTTCTTCCCTTCTTACCTTAATAGCTCAATAGGAAAGCTTATACTTTCAAAAACCGTCCAGCTAATGGACCCCACACGCTTTTAAGTTTGACCTTCAAAGCAAGAGATTCATTTTTAAAACATTTCCCAAAACACGATTTTAGCAAGAGATTTAAAATTCATAATTGTTTCCAAATGTGTAGAGGGAAAAATTCATTAGATTTTGGCTGGATAAAAATCATTAAAGCTTTCCTTAAATGCACTCCACGACTTTGGAGAAGTTGTAACCTTACCAAAAATGCATTTTCAAACACAAAGACCACTTCGCCCTTTATCTAAAATGTAAGACTACTTACTTAACTAATATATGCTAACATTATCCTAGCTAAGTTAATCTATGCATACATATTTCAAAAGGTACACTATTATGCAAAACACGAATTGACACAACCTAACTAATTGAGATAATATACAAAAATCGACATCACTAAACTACTATAAAAAACAAAAATATATTACAATGAACCTAAATACTAAACCATGCTAATATAAACATATGATTAAACCTATTCTATACGACATCCAACATTGAACTAACATACTATTACCTACAGAATTTTAACAACACAAGAATTAAACCGGACATTACCTTAATTTATAAAACGAAAAGAAACTTAAACTAAATTATATCTAACACTATGACACCACAAAAGAATCTAATTTAATTACACTAACCCACAATGATGACTGAACGTTTAAACTATAAAACACAGACATTAATCTAACCAACATGCTGTAAATTAAATACATAAAACAAAAAAATGCAGAACAATACAGAAATTCATCAATCGACTAAACCTAAAGAAATATTAACATTACTTAAATTTACACAGCCATTCAAAACACTTTAAACTGATCTATCTACACTAATGATCTAACAGAAAACACTACAGTCGTCAAGGAATAAATTAACTATTCTAGCTAAACTACAAGAACACACAAACTCGATATAGCAAAATGAGATCTAAAAACAAAATTGGACTTCAAGATATCTAATTGCACTAATGGATTAATATCAATAAAAAATTAATTAAACTAATGCTGGAAAACATAATACACACAAGCAACACACAACCGAAAATCAATTCACACTCACATTCACAAAAAAGCCAACGTTGGATTGAAAATCATGATTAACTAAAAGGAAACACCTAGACACATCTAGGTGCTGGTTTATGCACACTCACGCCTACAATAAGGCTGGACGAAAACAACAAAACACACAACACACAAACACACACACATCTTGGGTTTTATCTAGAAGAAAGAGATGATAAGATCATACCTCAAGGGCGATTCAACGAGTGGAGGGGTGGAAAGAGCGGACTTTGCTATGGCTTCGTGTCACAAGGAACCTCGTTGATGTTGGAATATCACAATGAAACTATCTTTTGCAGTTGCATGATCAATATCCAACAAGGAGGAAAAGAAATGAAAAGATATGTAAGAAAAGACAAGAAGGAATGCTTGAATCTCAAGCAATATTCGAGTCTTCAATGGAGGTGGCGTGGAATGAATGGGGAAGAGGGTGGTTGGAGCAAGATTCATGACCCTAGGGCACGAAAACCTAAGCAAAGACCTTTTTCAGCTGTGCGTCTTCTTCTATTTAAACGGCTGGCCTTGTTTTCTGGAATTTCCAGAAAAGGTATTAAAATAAAACTATTCTCTGGGCGCCTCTTTGGATAGGGGGTTTTTAGAAATTTAATTTGCAAAAACATGAATGGCTGGGCTGGAGTGGATCTCTATGCATTTTGGTCCAGATCCAAGGCCCAAATGAGCGGTTTGGATCCAAAGTGTCTGATTCTACTTCAAGGTTTGACCTGTTACACTGTAAATGCAATAACTTCCTCATTTTAAGTCCGATTTTGACGAAATTCGAACCATAGCTTCCTAACATCAATATGCATCTAAGTGTGGGTTCTAAACCTATAGATGATGCATTAATGCAGTGAAAATGTATTAAAATTACGTATAATTTATGCATCATCAGGGCCCACATTTGATCTTTTAAAACAACTTTAAAGCAAAAGTGAAAAATGTTAAAAATAAAAGATAAAATCAAAGTCCTAAACTAACTAAAGACCTAAATGGATTGAAAATTTTCTCAAATGTGGCACCACATAGGTGGGCCCCACATTTGGTTTTTGAAGCAAATGAAAGATTCAAAAAGGTTTTAAAAATAAATGAAAACAAAAGTGAAGGATAAAAACAAAAATAGAGTCCTAAACAACCTAAAATTCTGAAATAATGAAGGTTAGAAAAATCAAATAAAAAGGCAATCCAAGAGTGATGCAACCTATATGGATTTCATCTAATTCAAGTTGAATTGGATCTAACATCCATTTTGAAGTTTGAGCCTGATAAAAATCCGAATCAAAATCCGAATTAGATCCAGATCTGACATTGAAAAAGATTTTTTTTCTTATAAGGCATTTCAAAATGTCAAATGTAAAGAACTGGGTTTTGATGAAAATTGATTTTGAATCCTGGGCTTGAGATCAGACGAAAGTTTGAATTTGGATCTGGATCCAAAATTTTAAAATGACAAACGGATCTGGATCTCGGACCATGAGTCAGATCCAATGATGAAAACGATAAAAGATCCTAGATAGAATTGGAAAATGAATCTTGGATCTTGACAAAACAGATGAAATGGCTTCGGGATCAGAGATGGACTTAAAAAGTGGATCCTGGATCATAAATAAGGTGGAAATGGATCTTGGATATGAAAATGGATCCAAAATAACAAATGATTGGATCCTGGATATCTGATGAGATAATCCAGATTCAAAAAATAAATTAGACTCTGGATATAGATAACAAAGTAAATTGAATAAAAGATCTAGGTCCGGAATAAAGAATGGATATCAAATCTAGTATTGGATCCAATGTCTGAATTGAAATTAGATCTCAGATATAGATAAAATATCAGATAAAGGGATTGATTCGAGACCAAATTGGTAATTGTACCAGCTTGAAAATTGATAGAATTGATATTCTGCATAGAAATGATCAAGAAATGATTTTTCACTTTGCAAGGTAAAGAGTGATACTGAAATATGAGGTTTGAACTGGTTTAAACTGAATTGAACTGGGTTCTAGGGTTTCTAAACTCAAATGAACTAGAAAGACACTAACTCAACTAAATTCGTAGACCAAATGACTGAAAACAGAGACAATTACAAGGGAAATGGTGAGAAATGCATTATGGAGTGAAGTGGGTAACAAGAGTATACTGAGTTTGAGCTAAAACTACACTCGACTGAACTAAGGTAAACAAAATTCAGAGCTCAGGCAAGCTAAATTCTAGCTAGGGTTAGCTCAATTTTAACTGAAATGGCTTAAAATGGACTGAAGTGAACTCCAACAATGTGAGAAACAAATTTAAACTGGAACTGGACTACTTAAACTCTTGGTGAGCTCAAGTTAGACATAGGGAAACATGATTGACTGGATTTGACTGACTCTGGAACAATTGACTGAAATTCGAGCTAGAAATGAGCTTATTTCTCACGAAATGATCAATCTTAGCTGAAATGATAAAAAATAAATAGGGTCTACTCATCATGAGCTCAGGTGAGCTAAAAAGGACTAGCATTCTAACTCTTCTGAACTTAAAATGAGCTTGGTTGGGTCTGACTGACAAGGGTCTATGGTGACCTAGGGGTAAAATGATAATTTTGTTAATAGAATGGGGGTAAAATGACCTCTAGACTAGAATGAACCTAGGGATTAGACTCCTACACTGTACTACAAAGTTGGTATCTGTGAAAAGGGAGTGTCCAAAGTGGACCTAGAAATTTGAGGTGTTTACACCTCCTTGTGAAGAAGATGTTCAACTTTCAATTTTCACAGATTACAGCTTCTTCTACACATCATTCATAAATGGTTATTAGTAAATAATGATAATGTACAAAATTGAATAAATGAATGTGGCACTACAAAGTGTGAGTTACTTACAAAGGTCTCTTCTGCTTGGCTACAGATAAATGTCTCATGATTTGAATAAGTGTGCATCTCTTTAAAGAACACACTCACCGTCAGTTCCTGCCCATATATTTCAGTCTACAAATAACAAATTAAGAATGTATTAGATCAAACATATTTAGCAGTATACTATATAAAAAAAAAAACTTAGGAAACAAGAAACTTTCTCTCGTATGATACTCTAGAGTTACGAAGATGATCCACTGGTATATAAAAATGTTTGTTTTGCTCTATTTGCTAATTTTTTTTTGACACTTGTTGTTAACTAAAGGAAGAACAATTAGTAGACAAAAATCTAAAAATTTGATCATTTATTTACTTATAAATATATATCCAATATTTATCATCCAATAGTTTTTGGTAAAATACTTACAAATTAGTTTCCACACTCTAGAGTCATATCACATGGGAGGATGTTATTTTGTTACGTCATGGTTTCCAACTTTTTGGTAATACTTGTGGAAACCTTCTCGAACCTTTGAGTATGATAGTATAAGTTGTTTCTCCATGCATGCCTGATGTTCAGGTATATACTTGTCTAAATCGAACTCGTCCTGCACCAAAATATAGTTTGTAACACTTTTTTTTATGGATTAATCTATTTATCAAAATATAGTTAGGCAATATACTTACATAAACTGCCTCATGTGGAACCATCTTCTCATCATCTAAGACCTTCATGCACGAGTTGTGAGTGACTATGACCCACTCCCTGATGATGCACAAAAGCCTTCTAGAGAATGTGAAGGAGTCTTTGCCCATGACTCCTTGTGTCCTAGGCTTGATAGTTACTAAAGTCTTTTGTTGCTTGGTTTACTTGTGGTGGTATACACATTTGTTCTTCCCACATTTGTGTTGGAAAGATTTTGCAATTGTTAATTTGTAGTAATAAACAAATATTAATAAGAATGACAATAATAAATTGTTAATTATACTAAAAAATTACTAAAATATTTACTTGAGGACATCATGGACTGCTCTAGAGTTGTAGCGTTCTATGTTGTGTGGGGTAAGGGACCTCTTTCTCTCTTGAAGTATCACCCACCTATGATCCAGTCTAGGTGTTCACTTTGACTGATAGGTAGTAAACTGATCCTAAGGGAGGAAGAACGCCTACATCCTCGTTGTGAATATGTCGACATCTGTTAATTTCAAGCAAACGATATTAGATCATACTACACTATACAATTAAATCACACAAGAATATTCACTATCTAGGTTAGCATACAAGAATATTCACTATCAAAACCTTTTTAATACAAAATACAATTTAGGTTAACATACATTACAATAATTCACATCGGACTATTTATCAATCATCCTTTAAATCATCTTGGTGTAATGGCATGAGATCTTTGTCGATGGTGTAGTGATGTAATGAATCAATCCCTCTGCAATCAGCCTTCTGATACGTATTGTTGTCTTGTTCTTCATTTCGTTTAACTGAAGATGGTAGAATCTCATACATATTTCTTGGTATTATCTTATGCACTATATGCATTTCACTATTACTGAGATCTCTAATATTAAACACTTGCATGGCTTAAAAGGATAAAATAAAGGGATCTTCCTGGTATGCTGGTGAGACATGTAAAGTATTTGTCCTTACACATGTACTTATTATCAAACCAACCATATCTAAACATATATACCCAATTTTATCCTATATATTTAAATTTGATAATATCTTTTAGAATACTGTAATAGTTTATATTAGGCTTCCCTACATCAACTACACATATAACCATTACCCCACTATTCTGAGAACTACGATTTTAACCTCGAGACTGTGTATGAAACCTGATTTCATTCACATCACAAGTTTGATAAGACTGTAATTCACACTCAAGTCCTCTTGCGAGACTTCATAATTCTAGAGAAGCATCATCGTTATTATGTAGAAACCAAATTGTGAACAACTGGTCATGTCATATTGTAGCTTTTTTAAGATTAGCGCAAAAGCCATGAATTATTTGCTTGTGCTTCCTGTATTATATATATATATATATATTGGTGAAACTGTGTAACAACTTTCATATTAGGTATAATTCATAACCATAATCAAGGATACACATATTTGATACAACTCACATTCAATGCAGTTATCCAACACATACTGATGAGTTCTCGCATGTTCTAAATATAAAGGTATAGTTGGTAAACTGCCTTCAACTTTCATGTGAATGCCATATGAGAATACAAACAAAACAAGTATCCTTACCATGCTGGGCTTATCATCATGTTGATCCCGATGCTTAAATCTAGTATCAATACCACTAAGATACATTTAGCAAAAGGTTGCATATTCTGTTGAAATATATGTCACAACAATGGAAGCTTCGGTAGTGCTCTGTTCCTTATAGTTCGCTTTAATCTACCAAGAAATCTCTCGATCGGATACATACAATGATATTATACTGGTTTAGCAAGTTCGGCCTCACGTGGTAGATGAATGGCTAGGTGCATCATGATGGATAAAAATATGAGTCAAAATATCTTCTCCAAAATGCATAAGATTTCTAAAATATTTTCCTCTATCTTTGTTAATGCATCTCTTCTCAATGTCCTGGCACACAACAGTATGAACATATTGCTCACACGAATTAAGGGCATGTTGATTGTCTTATTAAATATCCGTGAACTATAATCGGAAGTAGGTGCTGGAAGAAGACATAGCTATCATGACTCTTCATTCTAAAAAATTTAGCATAGTTTATGTTTATGCATTGCCCAATATTAGATGCACAGCCAAAAAAAAAAACTTCACATCCTTCAATAAATTTAAAACTCCTTTTGCTTACTTAAAAATATATACTGTGCATGTGATATTTTCGGTGTTGCACCGCTTTTGTCTAAGTATAGGTGACAATGTATATTTTTGAGTCTTAAATCTTCTCATGCATTTTCGTTGTCCTTTATTTTCTACTTGACATCGAGCAATGTATATAAGATATTTTCACATATATTTTTCTCAACATGCATCACATCTAAGTTGTGTCTTAGCTTCAGTGATGACCAATATGACAGTCAAAAAAATATATTTTTTTGTCTAATTTAGATACTGTTAGTTGTCATCACGTTCTTTTCTTTTTCCACCAACCCATACTTTTTCAAAATCAACGGTAATGTTACTTAATTGTACCTCCAGTTCAACTTCAGATAATATATTTGGTTGCTCTCTAAGCTCCACTTTACTATCAAACTCCTTTTGATGATGCTATGGGTGATCGTATGGTAAGAATCAATAGTGTGTCATGTAACATGCCTTTCTGCCGAATTTCAAGCTATCTGATCTTGTATTTATGTTGCAAACTGAACACACAAGCTTGTCCTTCATAAACCACCCTGGTAAGTCGGCATGTGCTAAAAAACATTGATAGTCCACATTATCGTCGCTTGCATTTGAAATATCTCTTTAGTTGATGCATCATGCATGCTAATGCCTTCATCCCATAACTCTTGTAAATCTTTAATTAACAATTGCAAGTAAACATTTATCATTTTTAGGTGACTTTGGTCTAGGGATGATTAAAAAAAGCCATATGAAGTTATCTTTCACACAAATCCATAGAGGCAGATTATACAACAATAATACTATGGGTCACATGCTGTATGACTGACTCAAATTTTCAAATAGATTGAAATCGTCACTTGCCAAACTGAGATGAACATTGCGAGGTTCAACCATGAACGATATATGTTCTTTGTCAAACTTCTTCCACACTATAAAATTTGGTGGATGAATTAGTATGTTCTCATCACTTGTACGTCGGGTCTTGTGTCACCTCATAGTTGATATTGTTTTCATTATCATAAACAAGCACTGCAACCTCGATTTTATGAAAAAATTTTGTAACACCTTTTAAGAAACTTTTTTTATTTGCCTTTGTGTGGTTCTATCTTAAAGCATTACACTTTGGGCACATTTAGTTCTTCTTATGCCCCTCCTAAAAAAATACTCAATCATTCACACATGCATCTATCTTTACGTAATCAAAGCAGGTGTGATTCACAAATTTATTTGCCTCGTAGTAAAAGTGTCTATCTTTTCCACTTGAGAAATATCTCTTTCAACATATCAATCAGCATGTCGAATGATATGTTACTCCAATTGTTTATTCTTTTGATATATAATAACTTGAGAATGAATGTTAGTTTTAATAACTTTGTACAACCTAGATATAGATCATTTTGGGCAACACCCATTAAGTTTTGAAAGGGCTTGTGATCACCATCATCATTTGGAGCTGGATCCAAAGTTGTCCCTATAACAATGTCATCCAACATTTCTTTGACCCGATTATGAACCTCTGACGTATCCTCGCTCTCATCATAATGTACATGCACTACATCTATGTGGGTTTGGGCCACACTCACATGGGGTTGAATATATTCTGGACTGAAACCACATCAAATCAAGTGTACTTTGATTAGTCATAAAACTTTAAATTTTTTATTATTTCAGTCCCAACATGGGGCATCATATCCTACTAGCAGAATCAACATGAGCATGTGATGCTTCAAGGAATTAATCAATTTCATATTATAAGGTTCAGAATGTCTGTCGTGAATGTGTATCCATGAATTATCTATATTCATAGACGATGACCCCACTATATTCAATAAGAGAAACTTTGATCCATAGTATATATATATATATATATATATATATATATATATATATATATATATATATATATATAAAGAAAAAGAAAAAAATACTCAAGAGATAACTAGAAGGAGACCATAGATATAAAGATGCATACAATTTAAACCCCCCTCTGCAGGAAACAGGTGCATCAGATCACTTCAGAAGCCTAAATGAAACAAAAGAAAACAAACATATTTTGCATGCACATACATAATATAATGCTCGCACAAAAAGTCCTAAAATCAAATAATAAATGAACATGTATTATTAAATGCTTTGCCACTAGCTTTGCATGGTTTATAAACTTTAAAGGAGAAGGGGGAAAGGATATGAGATTTTCAGAAAGAAAGCTCGAGATTTCCTGATATGGAAAATGCAATGACACAATTCTCTGTATTTTTCAATGCTACGCAACGAAAAATAGGATGGGGGACCAAGGTTCCAAGATTGTTCAGGAAAATCTGGATTTCTTCCCGAAACTTAAAAAGGGCAAAGGTGTTCACTTCCCATTCTAAAAGTTTATATTTTAGGGAAAACTCATATAATTCTTTGATGGACGAAAAAATGCAGAAGATCCTAGTTGACGAAAATTAAATTTCTTCTAACAAACAGAACCATAGAAATGAAAGCAAAAACAATGTGACTTTAACGAAGAAAAACAAAGCAAGCAAGGGGAAATATGCTAAGCTTACCAAAAAAAGATTTAAGAAAAAGGTATCAAAATGAAAACATCTTTCAATATTGCAAAGAAAATGTTGAAATAATTAAAATCCAAGAGCAAAATTTGAAGAAAAGTTTATAGCTTCACAAAGAGACTGAGAACTCAAAAAGACATCAAAAGGTCACTCAATAAAACAAAAAAACAGAAAAGAATGACTCACAATTCAATAGAATCCACAACAAAACCAAAGAGAAGGGATAGGTAGCACATATTTCAGCAAAACCCCATGGGGAAAGAATAACCATATTAAAATTTGCTTCGATCACAACGAAAACTAAAGAACTATAAAAAAATCAATGAAATTCACAACAAAGCTGAAGAGGAAAGAAAAAACCTCAAAATTTTCTAAAATATGAGGAAAATGAGGTTAGTCATAGAAAAAATTACTATGATCTGGTAAAAAAATCAAGAAAAATTACAGCTCAATGAAGTAAATAGAAAACAGGGAAAAACACAAAAAAAGGAAAACAATTCTCCCTATGTCCACAAAAATCTTGAAAAAAAAAATCATGATAGAAATTACCCCGATCTCATAAGAGAAGAAGAAAAAGTGATTGACCTTCACCTCCTCGGCAACTCTTCTAGCATTGGTGGTGGTGGATGTCTTGCTAATAGATGAGATGAGATGAGAGAGAACAAAAGAAGTGGTGAACAACTCTGGCAGCCCATAAACATATAAGTAAAGAAGAAGAAGAAGAAAAGAGGTCTAGAGAGAGCCTCGTAAGGTCATTTGTGCACTCTTCCTCCATGAGAAAGAGAGAGATCGTAAAGAGGGAGAGAAATAGATAAATATAAAAAGGACCCATCAGGTCCTTTTATAGACGTCACTCTATAGCAACATAATTGTCATCGTTATAGAGTAAACCCCTATAATGGTGAGAGTCATATCTCACCGTTATTGATCTATAAAAACAAAATCTTCTGGCCATTAAATATAGTCATTAAAGTGTTTTAACGACAATATCTAATAGCCACAGAATCTCATCATTTTACATGTCTTTAACAGTGAGATGTGTGCATGAATAAGGCATTCTAGGGGATATTCAGCTAATCGTTATTAATGAAGGTAATAACAACGAGATTCATTGCCATAGCAGAGTAATAACACTGAGATATTTATGTTCTTGCTATTACCTATCAATTAGCAAGGACAAAAATCTCATTCTTATTGCTTTATCAATAAAGGCAAGATTATTTCTCGCTGAAAAAGAGTCGTTGTTATTGACCATCATCCTTGTAGTGGTAGGGAGGAAGAAGAAGGTTGAGAAACACTTTTTGTAAAACCCACCCGACGAAGACAGGTGGGGAAGGTGAGTAATTAAAAAAAGAGGAACCCTGAACGAATGGGGAAGACAATTTCCCAACTCTCCCCCACTCATCGTGCAAAGGGGGTGAGGATAAACCCTGCCCCTATGATCATCAGGTAGGAGGGAGAGGCCTATCCTCACTTATCGTGAGGGCTCTATAAAGCGCCTTCATGGTGAGTTTCTCTACCCACGAGACGAGAGAACTGAGTGAGAGAGAGAGAAAGAAATACCTTGAGAGTGACAAAGAGGGAGGGAGGCAGTCACTAGAACACGCCATCGGGAGGAGCCATCACCAATAGGTATGCCCTTTCCCCCTATTTGTTTCTTTTTTGGAAGGCCGACAACCATGACTGTCGATATTATTACAGAGAGAGAGAGAGAGAGAGAGAGAGAGAGAGAGAGAGAGAGAGAGAGAGAGAGAGAGAGAGAGAGAGAGAGAGCCGACAACCTCTATGGTGGGAGGTGAAAGTCGGGAAGGGGTTGTGTCCCTTCTTCTTTAACCCAACTGAGATTTTGGTAGAACCGACTCGGTCTCGGGGGGGTAAACCAGATCGAGTCGGGTCTGTTGGGCCATGGGTCAGCCTGGGTGAGACCTAGACCAAACACTGACTAGTTTGATCAAACCAAGACAGTTTGATTTAGTCTAGTCAATGAGTCTCGAACCTGAGTCGGTCGACCGAACCGGTTCTGACCGAACTAGACTGAGTTGGGTCTGATAGAATCTCGGATCCCTATTTGGTTTTGGATTGAATTGGACCAAATCGAGTCTGGGTCCTCGATCTAGTGGACTTGGATCGATCCAAGTTGAACCAGATCCAAACAGAACTTGGTCTGGATCTAGTATGAGGCTAGATGAATCATCTTGGATCCAAATCAAAATTGGATCTGGATCCAGTTCGAGACTAATCAAATCCGATCTAGATCCAACATATAGCTAGATCTTAGTCTAACCCATAATTGGATGGATCAATTCTGGATCTAGATCATAACTGGATCTAGATCTAGTCTAACAGTTTTGGATCCAGATCAGAACTGAATCTAGATCCAATTTATAATTTAGTATGGATATAGTTTGAAATTAAACTGCACCCAGTTTAGTCTGTTCCTGACTGGAATAGAACTAAACTAGTCCAGTCCGTCCTTAACTAAGAGAGAAATAAATCTAGTTGGAACAATTGAGTCAAGTCCCATTAGTAAGAGAATTTATTATGGATTTTCGAGAATTCAATTGAGTTTGAACCCAAACCTAGTTGGGTTGGGACTAGGTTAAGTAAACCTAGTATTTTAAACTCAGACCAAACCTTTTTTGACTTAGGATGAGTCGGGTTAATTCATAAAGTTAAAATGACCAAATTACCCTTGTATGTACCTAATATCCAATTAAGTGAAACAAGCATAACTTCGTACTCCAAACTCAGAATTGAGTGAAGTTTGGTGCATTAGATTTGTATCATAGAAAGGAATCTTCTTGTTCTATGGTTTTGACAAAACTAGAGGCATAAAAATCAAGGTCTGATAGATCACCTTGATAGGGTATTTTTATAGTATTGATAAAATACAAATAATGTATGTGTATTAATATGAACATGCTTTTGTGATTATCAAATTCTATTATTAGAGCTACTTGAAACTCGATTGTGACACGAGTGTGACATTCACATTCAAGGTAAGGAATATTATAAGCAATCTTATCTATGAATAAATCATGTTGTGTTACATGTTATTATAGGTTGTTGTATATTAGCATGTTTAGAAATATAACTTTTGAGTATGAACATAATATGCATAGAATGACCATGCACAAGTTAATTGCAATGAGATAATTGTATGTACATGTCGGTCGTGATATGTCATGCATTTAGAAAGAAATATTATCTTTTGACAACATATCTATGTTATAATAATCTTCAAATAACATGCATTATAATAAGATTGTGATTAACCTTGAGTTACTTGAGTTTAGTTTTGTTGTTGAATTTAAATTGAAATTAGCATGCTTAACTCCTTAAATCATGAAAGTGGTGACCTGTGAAAAGGGCTACCTAGTTTTGCGGCCAGAGTGCAACCACCATAGGGAGTGGGCCACCGATGATTTAATGATGTAGAGACTTCACCTCGTTGCATGTTTAGCATGATACAAAGTGAACCCTAGTACGATTTTGAGATTGCGAATGAGATCCTTTGTGTTTATTTTGCGTTTGCACTTGTGGGAGAATGAGTGAAACACGAGCTTGAGAGTGAGCTTCAAGGTAATGAACTTAAGATATGACTTAGGGTTTTATATTCACACAATATTTGGGTCTCGAGACAACCATAATTGGTTGAAAGTCATTTGTGGTTAGGATGCAGCATGAACCATCTTGATTTTGAGTCTGACTTTCAACTAGCTACTAGTGAGGTCCATCTTATTGTTTCACTGCAGTGCCTGGTGATTCGGGGATCACTGAGAGCATATGGTTCATAGTCTAACCAACAATGTAGAATTGGGATATTCTACAAGGGTTCCTACGCTCATAGACAGCTATGACCGGTATATCTGACCTAGTGTTATAGTCTGTTGTGAGTACTAGATTGAGAGAGTTAAAGGAAAATTTTAAAATATACAAGCCTTATATGGTGGGATGAAAACTAAACTTAGATCAGGGGCTTGGAGCACACTACAGTTGTAAGTTAAAGTCATTTATTCCTTATAAATATTATTTACTGAGTTGTAGACTCACCCCCTTGTATAATTATAATTGTAGGTTCCAAGTACACTAGTGCAGGTAGGACGTGATAAGTTACTTTGACTGTACAACAAAGTTATTTGTTAGTTTTATTTTTTGTCATTGAACATTTATGTAATCTTTATTTTTTTATGTTATGAATGATGAACCTTGTTAAAAAATTTGACTATATTAAAGAAAAAAAATTTAGCCATGTTTTCCTGTGTGCGAACTCTGTATACTTTTTCTATGGAAAATAATACCAACCGGACCTCGACTCTAAAGGTCCCAGATCAGGGTGTTACACTTTTGCTCTCACAATTTCATGTTGGAGGCCCAGAATCCTTTCACACCAAAAACCCTAGGGAGGAAGAAGAGGGCTTAGGTTAAGGCTCAACTTTGCTGAGTGAGAAGAGAACCCCTTAAGTTTGTAAGTTGTAACCTATTTGCAAAAAAATGAGATTTATAAATTAAAATTTTGTTAAAAAAATGTGATTTACTTGCGGCAAACACTGTGTCGATATATCACAATATTTTCGTGAGATATTGTCACAAACTTAGAAAATTGCAAGATTTTGTAAATCTCGTGACAAATTGTCGTTTTAAACTTCTAAAATATTTTTTGAGATATTATTGTGAGATTTTCATAAATCTCATGATATTTGTCACTATGGGTGGGAGTAGGTGCTTCTGAAGCACCCTATCATTAGTAATAATTACTACTATTACCATTGTCATTGTATAATTCTTGTTGTTATCACTGATTGTACTCTCTCTATTCTAGTTCCATGATCAATGTCGAAACATGTGTTCATTAATCAAATTGATCGATCTGTGTTACATGTTAGACATGGATTCCCAGTTTCTTTCTTTCTTTTTTTGATTGGCAAGCTAGGGTTAGGTAGACTCCTAACAACAGCAAAGCAAAGTTACACATTCATTACATCTCTCTCTCTCTCTCTCTCTCTCTCTATATATATATATATATATATATATATATATATATATATATCGCATGCATGGGAGTAATAGTGAACTACATTTTGTCTATTGTTACGTCATACGCAAGAGCAGAGCTGATCGCGCGCATGATCAATGGCATCCATTTTTTTGCATAGAATTGTGATTTAGCATTGTCTTGACCACCACTAAAGACTTGGGCAAAAAACAAGTCTTTAGTGGCAGTCAAAGATGGCTACTAAAAGTGTTTTTTCTTGACCTGGTGTGCAACTACCCGTGCAATGTTTCATCCGATATTTTGTTGTTCGCCATTACACTGCACTCAACTATATATATATATATATATATATATATATATATATATATATATATATATATAGAGAGAGAGAGAGAGAGAGAGAGAGAGAGAGAGATAGAGAGAGAGAGAGAGAGAGAGAGAGAGAGAGAGAGAGGCCTGACACTTTTTGTGCCTACCGAGCTTTGGAAAGATTGTTTCTATTTTTTATAAAATCTGACCATACATATGTGATCCACATGATTGATTTTGTGAGAATTGACTTTTGGATCGTCTGATTCCAACACCAAGTTAGGTTGTTGTAAGATTCAAGAGTCAATGGTCTATAATTTTAAAAAATATTCAATGCTTAAAAAGTCATTTTTTCTTAAAAAAACATGATCCAAGTGCGATTTTCTAGCAAATCTATCATGCATAACACATCCATAGGGTCAGATTTTTTAAAAACAACAAAAACCCTATCCAAATTCGATAGGCACAAAAAGTGCTAGGCACCTACCCATTTCTCTCTCTCTCTCTATATATATATATATGTATATATATATATATATATTAGTTCCCCTATACTTTATGGCTGTGCGGTACTTGGGCATGTTAGTTTTGAGCTAGTTTTTTATACAAAAAATAATCGTATTGTATGACAAAAATAATGCATTATTCAAATCCACTTGATGTCCAATTCATAAACTTTACGGTAAAAAGATCTTTTAAACTTTCACACAAGCAAATTTCTTTCAGACATGAGAACTTCCTCTCAAATATCCAAATATGTGTCTTTTCTCTAAAATATGCAAATTTTCTCATAAATATATAAATTTCCTTGTACACATTTGTGAATAACCTCTTGCTTGTGCCCCTAGTGCGATTTTATTAAAAGGAGGCTCACACATTTTTGGGACATTCACAACCATGTGTTGCGAAAGGTCCCTAAAATGTGCACACCTTTTTAACTAAATACTCTCACATTTGTGAATGTCCATATTTTCTCATGCTTATGTCCACTGTATTTGCGAATGTCAGGACATGTTAGGTAAAAGGGCCTTGTGCCTGGTATTTGCAAAAGGACCGTTAAAGGTTAAAAAAACCTTTAACAGGCTGGTAAAGGCCTTTTGTCTTTTAGCGTGTGAGAGTCCACCAACATCTCACCAAGGAAGTGGTAGGCGGCTACCACTCACTCTATATTAGAAAATTGTAGGACATTTAGCGTATATTACAATCATTTTCTATTTTTTATAAGGCATCTATGAGCATGCAACCGTGTGCCAAGGATTTATTGCTAATATTATTCCAAGTACAGTGGCAGAATGATTAGGCTGCAAACTGATTATTGCACATACACTGAAACTAATTATTGCACATACATTGCTACAACATGCTTGAAAGACTTGATAAGCTCCAAAGACATTTATCACAATTTGATCTTTATTTCCTGTCTCCTTTGTATCCTCGCTTGTGTTCCATTACCAAGGTCCTCTTATTAAAGGAGAGAGTTTTGCATTATATCACTTACTGGAAGGGAAAACCTTGGTGCTTAAATAACTCATTTGACATTAACTATGTTTGTTTTTCTTGTAGAATTCAATGACCCAGAAATTGAAAGCACGACATATGGATTTGATACCGACGAACCTAGCAGCCTTTGCCAAAGCCTCAAACTCCTTCTCTGTCCTCTCCTTCCCACCAGAAGTCACGGTCATCATTAACAGGTCAAGCTCAAATACGTTTGATGTAGTGAAACTATTGCCTACCATCTCCGGCACAATCATCTCTATGACAATCACCTTGCCGTTCTCTGGCAGAGCATTCCAGCAGTTCTCCAACAGTTTCAAGCAACGATCATCCCCCCAGGCATGAAGAATCCACTGCATGATTGAGACTCCAGAGCTTATTTGTTGGTTAACATACTTGAAATTAGGGATGCACATCAGGCCTTGTAAGCCCGAGCTCAACTTGGGCATGTCTGGCTAGTGCTCATTTCGATAGAACAAGTGAGCTGAACCGGTGCATCAAGCCCAGGCTTGTCACTGTAAACAAGCCCGGTTTGATTAAGCCTGGAGGCCCCATTGATCTCATAGTACTAGGCTTGTTTCATGCAACTTTAAAAGAAAGTGTTGAGCTGGCAATCCCAATATAATTATTTTGAAACAAACATCAAATTATCATAGTGGGAAACCCTTTTGTATTTTGGACAAGCCAAGCTTATGAAGCCCGTGTCCATGCTGGCTCACCCAATGTGCACTTCTACTTGAGATTTGCAGTGCATATTTATAGTTATACTTAAATATATTTTATACATTTGTATGCTATATATATATATATTTGTATAGACAAATATACATTTGTATATTTTATATGTGCCAAGATTTTCTTGAGAAAGCCAGATTTTTCAAAAATATTGTGAGGTTTTACCTCACAAAGATTTTGCTGAGAACGAGATTTATGACAGTGGCCATCCCAAACGGGAGAAGAATTTCTTAAGAAAATTACAGTAGGAAACCATTGGAAGATTCCTTTTTTGGTTTTCGAAATAGAAATTTCCAAAGTTATCAGAGTTTCTGGTGGGATCATTTTAATTTGCAGCCAGCGCCATATACTAACTTGAAAGTTTCCTGATCGTGGAAATACCCAATGATAGATTTATAAGAAACAAACCTTCATGAAGATGGCTTCTCCGCTTGGTACACCGGAAAACATATCGCCTCCAACATGTTCAATTCCTACAACAAGAGCACAAAAGCATCTTGATAATCATCATAGAGGTGTAGCTGATATACCAATATTTTAATCAGCGCAGATTACCAAAGTGAGGGAAAAGAGAGGCAAGGTTGGGAGCAGATCTAGTGCTCGGGGCAGAACACCTTATAGTAGCTGCCCTCCTATTAAGAGGGGCGGGGCTGCCTCCTTACCAAAAGGTGGATGAACCCCCAACACTGGACTACGACTCGGAAAGGTTTTGCATTTTAGGAACAGAAATGGATCAATCAGCTTAAAAGAGATGGTAGTTTTGACATTCCTACTGCAAATGGGTTGCATTTGGTTCAGGTGTTGGTGTAAGCAGAGATCTTGCACATATAACCTAATGACTTTGGATCTTTTAGCAAAGCTGAACTGCACCTAATAAGATGTTGAGAGGGGCCTTTACCGCATCCACAACTTGATCGATCCATTTGAGCTGGATGTCCACCCCAAGCTCGTACTATTGGAATACCAGCTCTATCTTTCCCCAGCTTTCTCAGTCGAGATATGGGGAAAAGGAGTACACACACACGTGACCAAATTTCAGCGATATATATTTTGAAAATATTGATATTTTATTTAATAATTTAAAAAGAATTTTATGATAACCCAGCAAAATTGTGATGTTTTTTTGAAACTTTTTATAAACTTATATGCACTGATAAGAAAAAAAAATTACTTTATCAAAACAAATTTTTTTTTTTAAAGGCAAGCTGGGGTTAGGCAGACCCCTACCAGTTAAAGAACTGTACCATTGGGTTTTGAACCTGCATTGTCCCAACACAGGGTGACGTACACTAGCTTCTCCTACCAGACATTCGGAGCCCCCTGTTAGTTTACCACAAGATTTTTTATTCCATCGAAACTTACAATGTTGACACTCGTGGTGTTGGTGCAAATTTCCTAATGTCTTTATATCAATTATTATTTTTAGGGCATGTTTGCAATGCCCTGTGATTTTTGAATTACAATCACAACACTTTCTCAAGATTGGTGAAATATGAGAAAACTATAATTTGTGATTGTTTTTGCCTCGAGTCTTGTGAAAGTTGGTCACAAGATTGAGCTTGACACCAACAATCACAACTACTTTCTCAGCTGTGATTGTTCATCACCACCTGCGACCAAAGCAAACACCTTCTAAATTTAAAGGCATTTTTGTCAATGTTGCAAGAATGCAACTTCTCAAGAAAGAGAATGCCAGAGTCCACACATTTATTGAATCCAAACTTACCAGGGAACTGCTGCGCGTCATGGATGACATGCGGCATGTCGAAATTGATGGCCTTGATTTGTGGGTACTTGGCTGTAATGAGGCTCAAGTTGGCTCATGTCCCTCCCCCAACGTCCACCATGGATTGGAGACCCTGGAACCCAGTGTAGTTTTCTAGGATCTTCTTCATGATCATGGTTGTGTGATGGTGCATACTCTTGTTGAATATCTCATTGAACCGTGGATCCGTGCGATGGTACTCAAAGCAGCCCATGCCATAGGCTTTGTTGAATGGGATGCCACCCTCCAGCACTGCATCCTTAAGGTAATACCAACTCTCCATGTACACCTTGTCCTGGAGAATTAGGAGCAGAGGGCTGAGAGATACACCATCCTGGTCTCGGAGCAAGAATTTGCATAGAGGACCCAGACCGTATCGCCTATTCATTCCATCGGATAACACATAAGTAAAGGTCCACATTGTTGGGGCATTGAATGGGTTAGTTTTTTCACAACCCAACCTGATGCCTTGGATGCAACTGCTATATATACATATGCGTTTCTTAGTCTCCATTTTTCGTTAGGTCTCTTAAGGCCCCTTCAAAAATCATAATTTTAAGTATTTTTTCTCACTTCTAACACCGTAGATGTGATCTGTAGGTTTTGTTTAGTGGGAACAGACTTTTGGATCGTCAAAATCTGACTTTTATACAGGTTTATTTGATGATCTAAAATCAATGGCCACGAAGGTATCAATTTTTTCTAGCTCAAAAAGATATGTTTTTTTATCGAAAAAACATGATCCAATAATCGATTTCCACTAAATCAAAATTGGTAAACACATGTAACAGTTCAGATCTATCATAAAACCTATGGAGCAAAACATGGCAGAACGAGAAATGGGACCTAATATATATATATATATATATATATATATATATATATATATATATATATATATATATATATATATATATATATATATATATATATATATATATATATTTAAAGAGAGAGAACCTTTGGACTTTGCCTTATGAAGTGGTCGAGGAGGAGCAGGTGAGAATTGAGTGTCCGGCTAAGAACTGGAGGATGCGATCCAGCATGGTGGGTGCATCTGGGTTCTTAGTGGGCAGCTGCGCGGCTATCTCGACTGTGGTGAGCTGGGCTCCCTCCCCCGCCTTGGCCATGACCTCAAAGAGCTCCAACTCTATAGCAGCCTTGAGGGTCATGGGCAGGACGGAAGAGCACACCAACTGCATGGTGAGCTCGCACACCTCGTCGTCTGACATATGGTTGGTAAGGCCCCTGCGAGAACTCATTTGGGATGGATGAAGATGAGCTAATTTTGCCTTGATTATGCCAATAAGACAAGAAGGCAGGCACTTCCTTTAATAGGTTACATGAGAGCAGCGTACCACTGAATTTAAGCAGCCGGACGGGGCCCACCTGGCAAAAACAGCTGCCTACACCAAAGACATGAGGCCTGGTGGGCCCCACTATTTGTACAATGAATGACAGTGATGATGGCAACGGCCAGTGGTGATTTTTTTTTACAAAAACGGTTGTGTAAAGAAAATTTGTGTTTTGATACCACCTCTAAAAACTCTATGCAGATTGTCAGTAAGTAAAATTTTCAATGGTCTTTCTTTTCCACCAGCACGCTTCAACAATTTTATTTACCACTTTTGCCGACATCACCCAACTCATTAACAATGGTCTTTTAATTCTGCGCACTTTCAATAGACTTGGTTAGATTCTCAGAAAAATAATTGTTTTTGCCCGTAGAAATTCACGGACCAGAGACTATTTTTTTTGTTTTAACAAAACTTGATAGAATCTTGCTTATAGAAAAAATCTATCATAAGAGTTTTCTAGAATTTGTAAACCAAACTTTATCTCTGATAGTTTAAGAGTTCATATTTTTTTTGCAGAATTTTGATTTTCATTGTGAGACTTCTAAATTAATAAAGTAAATAAAATAATTTAGTCCATCTAATAGCCTAAAGGAGTGTAACCCTCATGGAGCCACCCAATCATGATCGTCATTCATTGGTGTTGCAGTTCATAATTCGACCATGTTATTGTTGAATCAGATTACTCCCATATTTCATCCCATGATCGTCATTCATTGGTGTCCATATTCAAAGCATCAAGTTTCACAAATTAAAAAAAAAAAGTCACTGCAATACACTCTGCTAAAACCACAGTCAGGGTGGGGTGTCTTAGTATAACATCGATGATATCCGATTCTGTAGTATATAGAATCTCTTTTTTTTATGCACTCAATCTTCCTTGTTTGAAATCATGTGTCCATTCCCCCAACTCACGCATGTTCTGTTCTCCAGTCATTGCATTTTCAATTTGAGGTGTATCATTTTTTTCTTTTAGGAACATATCATAATGTTAGTGGTTGTTTCCTGAGTAAGTTTAACTTAGTATATTCTTACATTCATATAGTCGTGTTAATGTGATACCATGGGAATTGAAATATTGATGGATCAGGGTATCTCATATTCAATCATGCCTTTTTTTACTTATTGCCTGTGAAACAAGGTAAGCATACTCCTGTTTCACGCTCAGTTTTATTCAAGGATTTTTTCTCTGTAAACATTGTGTTGCTTCATATTTTTTTCCTAACACCCCATTTTGTTTCACTGATTCATGTTATTGATTTGCCTATTTTCGTTCCCATCAACATATATTATGCTGAATTCATGTCATGTGTTTCATGTTCTCACGAGCATTAGCATAAGATTATTGTTCCATTTACGTTGCACAATAGCTTGATTATTAGTTTTTCACAACGTTTCTTTTGTTATGTTACCTTTTTCTTTTCCTCTGTCACTCTTTAAGGCATCATGTTAGGTATATTTACTTTATGTGGGTTATTGTATGTCTCTCCTGTCTCTCCCAGTGCTTTACGTTAATCTACTACTAAATGACTACTGTAAGTTTGAAAAGTTCCAGTGCTTTGGATCGAAATAATTTTTTTTACAATAGTTATCTGAAGCACTTTTAGCAGCCATTGCATCTAGTAGGATCTATATCAATAGGAGAAAGGGTATGTGGAAGTGGCTTTATCTGATATTGATTGGATGTCTTCTGGTCAGCTTAGGATACTCCATTATGACATGTGTGGCTTCATATTCAAACTATCCAGCTGCTTATGCCCTTAAGACTTTACATGAAATAGTTTATGAGCTTCCAAGTAGATTACGTTTGTGCCTGCTTCAGCAGATAGTGACTCTACTAAAGTGGTGATCGCTTGGTTTATATTGACTCACTTGCAGCAATGAATGGAATTTTTTTTTTTTGGCACATGATGCTATGAGTTTCCTTTTCATTCAGTCGACTCCCAGTCCATACGACACCACTCCCTCAAGAACCTAAGTTTAGGTGATTTCAAGCTACATCAATTTCACATTTCCAGCATCATTTGCACCATCATCACCCTCCTGTTAACACTCACCTGTTAACAACACTTATCACTCACATTACCACTACACTAACATCCCTGCATACACCACTCATTCTCACCTTCATTTTACCTGTGCAACATTGCTTCACCCATACAATAAGCACCTCATTTACTTGCGGCTGTCGCTAGTTGCAACAAATCCTTTCACAACACCATCGAAAATCTCCCTGCATTTCCACATTCATGTGATCTACATCTAGGCATAAACCAACGTTTGTCACTGCATCTTTTGACTGCAGCATACACACATGTAAGCAGAAACACATCACACTGCTGCCACTTGCTGCAAAATTGTGGCATACATAGTGTTCCCTTACTATAGCCCCTACACTTCCCCAGTCCATCTCTGCCAAATTTCACCACCTTCAGCATGATGTCACCACAACACTACCACATCGGCCATCAATCATATACCTATACATACCCACCTCACCAGCCACCTCAAGCCCTTTCCTTTTCACTGCTCGACTTATACAGCAGTTGGGCCGTGGTACCTGCACTTCCACACACTACTGCTTCATTGGCCAGTATGATTTGCAGCCTCCCTGCTACAAAGAATTTTTGTGCATCTACCACAACCTTATTCTCAATCCACCATCAGCATTCATTCCCTGGCTGTTGTCACCAGCTGAAATGATACCTTCACTGTTGCACCTATAACAAAAATTCACATTTGCCAACACCACCCACTACACTGTTACACATTACATCACACACAGTATCTTCATTTTCTCAAAACACTTTTTTTTTTGTTTCATTTTTTGCACTTACCACATCATCCACTGTGTCCATCCTCTTCACAAACTGCAACAATGCCGAGCCCTATTGCAAATCACGCTTCACTTGTGATATCATCACTGTACACACCATGTACCCCATCTCCACTTGTCACATCACCCTCAAGTTTGCTGGCTGAAGCATCTTGCTTCCATTTTCAGCATCTTTATCATTTGCAGCAACATTAGCATACCCTGTCACCACCTTCCAGCATATACGCAACTCCCAGCAGTTGTATGCTGCCATTCATCAACATGGTCCTTTCACTACAACACTTGCACTCATTTCCAACCACAAATTGTATATGTCACATATATATGTATATATATGAACACCTATATATATGCATACGTATATATATATATATATATATGTCATCTTCTATCTCCCTATCATTTATATCCTGACATATGAACAATTTTTCCATTGACATCCATGTGACAGGTGCAAATCTCTTCTATTTTCATACTAACCAAGTGTTTTTGCAGGGAATATGTAAAGAATGTCACTACTTGGGGGGTTGTATTTGCAATTCCATGTGTTGTAATAGTTAGATCTTAATGAGAATTTACATTTCATGTTTTAGATAGAATGAATGAGCATTGTAAATATCATAAATTGCTTATTTTCATGCTTTTTGTCTTCATTTCTCAAATTTTCACAATGGTGAAACACGAATGACATGTGCACTATTTCGTAAGAGGTAATTAATCCTAAGTTGATGATTTACATCAATGGCCATAGTCAGGATGTAGAAAAAACTTAGGATTCTTATCTTTTATAAAATAACACTGGATCCACACTGGATCATTTTCAAAATTCATGATGTTTTCTTTAAATATTTTCTCTTTTATCAGAGTTTAGTTTAAAATTAATTCAATACGTATATCAATGGCCATAGTGAGGTTATACTGAGATTTAATTTCTTTCTAAACTCTATAAAAGCACCAAAATGTGTTTTATTCTTCATTTGAATTTAGATATGATCATTATATAATACATTCAATGACCATAGTCAGGAGTGTATTATATCATTAATCTTATTTGCATTTATCTAAAGAATGAAATATGATTTTCAAATTCCAATTTCAAAGTTATTTAAATTCATTCATCATTTAGGATAGAATTGCATCATGTTTCCAAAATTCCCCTTTTAAAAACCCAAGTGATTGTGAATATCTTTTCTTCAATTTCTATTTCAAATTCATCAATTCTATCTCATCTTCAAAGTCCAAAATTTGACTTTGAAATCAAATTCAAAGTTCCATTTAACTTAGAAAGTCTTGATTTATTTTCTAAATTCCAAAATCAAGTTTCAAATTCAAAGTCCAATTTGACTTTGAAATTCATTCAAAGTTCAAATTTTCAAATCAATTTTGAAATTCCAAATCCAAAGTTAGATCCAAATTACATCTGGGATTCCAGATTTTGGATCTAATTCTCATTTAGGATTCTAGATCCAGAATCCAACTCCACCTTGGATCTTAGACTCCAGATCCAAAATCCATTTTAGGATTCAGAGTTCAACTTCACCTTGGATCTCAGACTTCAGATCCAAATTCTATTTAGGATCCAGAATCCGATTCTATCTTGGATCTTAGACTCCAGATCTAAAATCCATTTCATGATCCAGAGTTCAACTTCACTTCGAATCTCAGGCTTCAGATCCAAAATCCATTTTTAGGATCCAGAATCCAACTCCACTTTGGATCTCAGACCTCAGATCCAATTCCATTTTAGGATCTAGAATCCAACTTCACTTTGGGTCTCAGACTTCAGATCCGAACTCCATTCCAAAAACTCAGATCCAATTCCTATTTAGGATTCTAAACCCAGAATTCAATTTTGAATCTCAACTCTATTTAGAATCCAGACTTTGGGTTCTAATTCCGTCTTGAATTCCAGATTTCAAATCAACTTCTATTTTCAAATCCAATTCTATTTTGATTCCTCAAATCTTATTCTGATTTCAAGCTTTAGAAATGAAATTCAAATTATATTCATCTCTATCCTGATTCAAAATTTTAAACTCAAAGTCCATTCATGACTTTGAGATCTCTATCCTGATTCAAAATTTAAAACTCAAAGTCCATTCATGACTTTGAGATTTCCTTTTTTCTCCCTTTTATCTCATCTTCAAAATCATTCCTTTCGAAAGCCAGATTTATTTTTCCCAAGCTCTGATTATTCCAAAACTTAGAACTTTAAATCTTAAAAGTTCTAAGTTAGAAACCACTTCTTCACTCTATTCATCAGAAACACTTGAAAATTTTCAAAATCATTTTTCGATACATCATGGTGGAACGAGGATTTCAAATTAGCTATTAAGGTTAAAAGAGAGTGTTATAGAAATCTAAGTAAGAGTCGTGATAATGAGAATTTGGAGAAGTATATGATAGCAAAGAAGGAAGCTAAAAAAGTTGTTCGAAACGCGAGGGCTAAGGTATATAAGGAGGTTTATGACAAGTTGGATACCAAAGAAGGCGAGAAGGATATTTATAGGCTTGCAAAGATGAGAGATAGGAAATCGAAGGATTTGGGTATGGTTAGATGTATCAAAGATGAAACGCAAAGGGTTTTAGTCAAAGATGAGGAGATTAAGGAGAGATGGAAAGATTATTTTGATAAGCTATTTAATGATAGTCATGCTCAAGATCTTGGAGACTTTTCCATTCCTTTTCATGAGATAAATCGTGACTTCATGCGCAAGATTCAAAAGAAAGAAATTGCAGAGGCTTTGAAGAAAATAAAATCAAGAAGGGCAGTTGGCCCAGATGGTATACCTATCGAGGCTTGGAAATGCTTGGGAGAGAAAGGTTTAGAATGGTTGACAAATCTTTTTAACTTGATTTGGCGAACAAATAAGATGCCTAATGAGTGGAGGAAGAGTACTTTGGTGCCTTTATATAAGAATAAGGGTGATATACAAGATTGCACAAACTATCGTGGTATAAAACTCATGAGTCATACTATGAAACTTTGGGAGAGGGTGATTGAGTCTAGGTTGAGGAAGGTTGTCATGATATCGGAGAATCAATTTGGTTTTATGCCTGGAAGATCAACTATAGAAGCTATACATCTTCTTAGACAACTTATTGAAAGATATAGAGAGAGGAACAAAGATTTGCATATGGTTTTTATTGATTTAGAGAAGGCATACGATAGGGTACCTAGGGACGTTCTCTGGTGGACAATGATGAAGAAAGGTGTTTCTCTCAAGTACATTAGTATAATTAAAGATATGTACGAAGGAGTAGTAACCAATGTCCGCACTTGTGGAGGGGTGACAACCAATTTCCCGATAACGGTTGGGTTACATCAAGGATCTGCTTTAAGCCCTTTCCTATTTGCAATAGTGATGGATGAGCTTACGAGATCAATTCAAGAAAATGTACCGTGGTGTATGTTGTTTGCTGATGATATTGTTTTGATTGATGAGTCTAGAGCTGGGGTTAATGCTAAGTTAGAATTATGGAGACAGACATTGGAAGCTAGAGGTTTTAAGTTGAGTAAGAGTAAGACTGAATATATGGAATGTCGGTTTAGTAAGCAACGAAGTAGTGATGGGAGTGTAGTGAAGCTTGGTGAGCAAGATATACCGGTGAATGATTATTTCAAATATTTGGGATCCATCATTCAAAAGTATGGAGAAATTGATGGAGATGTAAATCATAGGATAAAGGTTGGGTGGATGAAATGGAAAAGTGCTACTGGAGTGCTGTGCGATCGTAGAATGCCATTGCGGTTGAAGGGAAAGTTTTATAGGACGACTATTAGACCCGCTTTACTATATGGTACGGAATGTTGGGCTGCCAAGAGACATCATATTCAAAAAATGAGTGTAGCTGAGATGCGGATGCTTAGATGGATGTGTGGAAATACAATAAAAGATAAGATTCGGAACGAAGAGATACGTAAGAAGGTAGGTGTTGCACCCATTGAAAATAAGATGCGAGAGAATCGTTTACGGTGGTTTGGACATATTCGGCGAAGGCCTAATGATGCTCCAGTTAGAAGGTTGGAGAAATGGGAAAATATATTAGTTAAAAGAGGTCGGGGTAGGCCTAGGAAGACTTGGATGGAGATGATAGGAAAGGATATGAATGCTTTGAACCTCACCGAGGACATGGCGTTGGATAGAAATGATTGGAGGAAAAGGATTCATGTGGAAGACCCAAAATGAATTTCTTTTTTGGTTCATATCGCTGACCCCAATTGTTTTGGGATGAAGGCGTAGTTGTTGTTGTTGTTGTTGTTGTATTTTTCGAAAGAACATACATCCTTCATTGCATAAGCATGATTCTTTATGCATTTTAGACTTAGGATAAATTCTTAGATTATATTTTAGCAAAGCAAAAAGGCATGAATTCGACCCTTGGTTCGATTACCCCTGGTAAAGGCGCCAGGAACGGTCGAACCTCGTACGGACGAGCGAATCCCGTCTCTCAGTTTTCCCGCAAATATTTCAAAATGGAGGTGAGTTATTTTCTCAAATATTTTCAAATTAAGGTCAAGTGAGACCCCACAAAAGAGTTCCTCTTTCTCTTCTTTTTTTTTCTTTTCTCTTCTCTCTTCTTTCTGTCTTTTATTTTCTCCCTTCAAAAAGGAGAAAATAAAGGTTGGAAAGGAAAAGAAAATGAAGAGAGAGAAATACCAAGAGAGGACAAATTTTGCGATGATCACAACACTCTGTTGTGTCAACCACGCCTAGGCCGATCTTAGTCCACCTTAGATGATAATATATATATATATATATATATATATATATATATATATATATATATATATATATATATATATATATATATATATATATATATATATATATATATATTAGCCGTACTTGTGATTCTTCACCTTGATGCGGAACATAATATTTATTAGCATGCTTCACGTCATATGTATCAAACAGCTAACACAAATAAACCTTCATAATTCGATAACTTTCATATAGTTTCAACGAATTTGATGTCAAACATAATTTTTTTGAATGTGATGCCAATCGGTTTAAAGATTTGAGCACTTCAACACAACTAAATGAATAAGACAAGAAGTAGCTTGAGTATTGATATTCTGCTTGGATATGCTATTGGGTATATGCACATCAAAAACTGGATTTTTTTTATGAACATGCAAATTTATTTTTTTATAGCATATGTATGGAGCTCTAGCATCAGATTTGCTCATGTATGCAGATTTATGATTAAGCACACGCATATACAGATTTAATATCAGATTTGCTCAAGTATGTAAATTTATGATTAAGCACACACATATGCAGATTTCACATCAGATCTGCTTAAACATGTAGATCCATGATTAACACATATATATGCAGATTTAACATCATATCTTATCTGCTCAAATATGCAAATCTATGATTAATACATATATATGGAAGATAATGAAATCAATCTGCACCAATATGCCAATTTATGGTTAAGCACATACGTATGTGTAAGTTTTAAAATCAAATCTCACAAATATATAGTTTACTATTTAAGCATATAGGTATATATAAGATTTAAGATCAAATCTGCACAAATACGCAGATGGCTATTTAAGCACATACGTATGTATAAGATTAAAATCAAATCTACCCAAATATGCAGATTGCTATTTGAGACTATACATCTATGCATAACTATATGGCGATATTAGATGTATACACTATGTCAACCATGGCCAAGGCTAATGGCTAAAATGTATGTATTATCATAGACATATGTATCCAGATGATCTAACACCTATACGTGCCTCATGGCACTATGCACACACACATAAATATCAGCTTCTTACCCCTAGTGATTAACCGAACTCTAAATAAAAACCGATAAGGTTGGTCTTGAGGTATCGTTTGTCTCAGTGTTTCCCTTCAACCTCGGTTGGTGGTTTTCGACACTGTCAAACCCTCCTCCTCAAATACGGTAACCAATGGAGCCTCTCCCAATGTGAGAGAGAAAAATGGAGGAAAAATAAAGGGTTTAAGAGGGACGAGTGTGATGAGACAGACAGAGAGAGAGAGAGTGTCCCAAATAAAAAAAATAATGTATCTCTACTTTTTTTCCTTTCTGAGATTCTCTTTTTATCTATTTCAGTTGAATGCTAAAAGGTTTGAGTTCATGAAACCATCCATCCCTCAACCCACGATTTGAGTTTATCATTTTGATAAACTTTATCAACATGATATACCATTTTAATCCCTCTTTATTGTTAATGTCGATACCCTTTTTCCTCATTTGATTTGATTTTTTTAGCCCTTATCATATTTTATTCTTCTCGAGCTATACACGTAAATCACTCCTCAAATCATGGAGGATGGGAGGAAAAATAGCAAACTTCAACCTCCCATTCTCTTTTTATTATTTTCCTTATCTTGAAATGCATAAAGAAAATATGTGGTAGTTTCTCAAGTTACCACTTATCTCATGAGTAATTAAAATGTGTGTTTTGAATTGGGTTCCAACATTTTTTTGTAAAAAAAAAATATAGTATAGCGATATAAAAACTCATGCGCATGGAAAGATTTGAACTTAAGTCTTTCCTTAAAGAGGCAACAAATCTCTCCACTCGACTATGTTTTGTTTTACTGTAAATAAAGTCTTCTTTATTACATTTATACACGTGTAAGATTTTAGGCGTTTTTCTCAAAAAGCATACCATGTTTCTTTCTTAAGCCGTGCACATGGGCATTGTGAGATTTGAACTTGCGTCTAACCCCCAAAAGGCAACAAACTTCTCCACCACACCACACTTCATTTTGTAGCTAGTTTTGTCCAATTTAATTTAAATAAACTCTTATTTGGGTTTTTTCTTAACGGGTCTCAAATTTATAAATTTTGATTTCCCAAATTTTTTTACACATCTATGGAATCCGTTAATTGGCTTTTAGATCTTGATTTGGGATTATAAAATATTTGGATCCATTGGGATCCAATTGAATTCCGATTGGGTTTCGGATCTATCTAGGATCTAAATCTACTTGCCATATCTGAATCCAATTACTGGATCCATATGATCTTGTTCGGATCCAATATCAATTTGGACCAAATCCATTAAAAAAACATGATATTATCATATTTATTTTGATGAACTTTCACCTTTATTTATTTCAGTAATTCTTAAAAGTTTCTAGATTTTATACTATTCACCGTTACAACATATAATGGGTAGTTAATTATTGTCTTCATAGCTTCTAACAATGACTTATTGTTTTTATTGATTATAACATCAAGGTAATTCTTTTCATTACAGGCTATAAAGGTGACACAAAAATGTCACTGGTATAGGTATGTCATTGTTATAGGGTGGATCACTACTATTGGTGTTCCCAGTTTCGGCGAGATGCTTCGCCGATGTTGAGTTATACATTAATGATGACCTATAAATGTCGCCATTACTTAATTGAGGCAAAAAATTAATGGTCATTTTAGTGATGATAAATAGGGCAATAGGGTCACTACAAGAAACCTGTGGATTAGCGACAACCTAAATCCATAGCTAATCCAACGCTAAGCCATTGCTAAACACCTTAGCGACGGATATCTTCCATCACAAAATTTTTGATGCTAAATAGCGACGGAATATATCTGTCGCCCATTCTGTTGCTAAGTAGAGACGAACTGTATCTGTCGCTAAGTTGTGACGGAATAATGAATGCCAACATCTGTCGCAAGGTCGTCGTTACTATACAGTGACTTTGGTTTCGTGACAATTTTATAGTCGTCGCTAATCCATCGCTACATTCAACGGTAATATTAAATAGCGACAGATATATCTGTCTCTAATCCATCACAAACAAGGAAAAAAATATTTGAAAATTAAATATCGAGAAAAATTTATATTTCCTGTACAATTTATATTTCCCGTGAATAAAAAACAAAGTACACATCAAACTACATATAAAAGGAAACTAAAACAATTAATCGATCCACTTTAAAATTCGCAAGTTCTAATTATTTATAATTCAACATTTACATTTTTGAAACAAAAAGAAGATAGAACAAATTCAACACATGAATCTAATCATCGCCAAGATTTTGTGCATCCTCTTGTTCATTGTCTTGATCTATCCCTTCAGCTCCACTACGCTGATTATCGCCGACAACCTACACAAGAAAAGAAAGGTCAGTATTGATAAATAAAATATATTGAAATAAATTATACTCCATATATGATTCTATCATGCTCATATGTGTTCTAAGGCAATAAAAAAATTGTATATGTGATTCTATCATGCTCATATGTGTTCTAAGGCAGTAAAAAAATTGTATATGTGATTCTATCATGCTCATATGTGCTCTTAAGGCAGTAAAAAAAGCTTATATGTGATTCAATCATGCTCATATGTGCTCTAAGGCAGTAAAAAAAAATGTATATGTGATTCTACCATGCTCATATGTGTTCTAAGGCAGCAAAAAAACTTTATATGTGATTCAATCATGCTTATATGTGTTCTAAGGCAGGCAAAAAACTGTATATGTGATTATATCATGCTCATATGTTTTGTAAGGCAGTAAAAAAAACTATATATGTGATTCTATCATGCTCATATTTGCTCTAAGGCAGTTAAAAAAACTTTATATGTGATTCTATCATGCTCATATGTGTTTTAAGGCAGACAAAAAACTGTATATGTGATTTTATTATGCTCATATGTGCTCTAAGGCAGTAAAAAAAATGTATATGTGATTCTATCATGCTCATATGTGTTCTAAGACAGGCAAAAAAATGTATATGTGATTCTACCATGCTCATATGTGTTCCAAAGCAGTTTAAAAACTTTATATGTGATTCAATCATGCTCATATGTATTCTAAAGGCAGTAAAAAATTGTTTTTGTGATTCTATCATGCTCATATGTGTTCAAAGGCAGTAAAAAAACTGTATATGTGATTCTATCATGCTCATATGTGTTCTAAGACAGTAAAAAAACTTTATATATGATTCTATCATGCTCATATGTGTTTAAAGGCAGTAAAAATATTATACTGAATTATTATATAAAAGGTCAGTATTGATAAACAAAATATACTGAAATAAATTATATCAAATGCACCTAAGTTAAGGCAATGAAAGCTATATGAAATCTAACGACATGCAATATATCACATGAAACTTTCATACCTGAGAGGCACCTGCAATCAAAGTTTCCTTGCTCTGCAAAAAAACTGTTGAACTCATCTCAGAGAACATTGGCAATTGTTTCATGGAAGTAGTCACGCATTGTGTCTTTAACGATCTGGCGTATATCATCACCGGAAAACATAGGATGCTTGGAGCTGATGTCGATGGGAGAAGTCTGTGAGCCGTGACTGGAGGAAGCAACGACTGGTGAGGTGTTCATATTACTCCCAAACCCGAACACACGACCCTTTTTGGGTTCACCTGCTGCAGTCACCCATGCTGCAGGATCAAATGATGGATGCTGAGTAGAGTCATCGCCATATCGCTCTATCATCTATTACTCATATGCCTCCTACAAAATAATGTTTACAGTATGCATTAACAATTAAGAATTACAATGTTTATGATAACTTGTATATTACAATGATTATTAATACAATAAATACATACTGTTGTCATTCTTGCCTTCTTTGATACGAACTCTCCCGTGGTCTTACATTTATGTGTTTCAGCAAACACATCCTTGTATGGTACAATGCCTCCTTTTTTTGCTTCCTCCAAAGTGAAATAATAAATGATTTAGTTAACAGGTTTGCAACAATACTTATAAAATTGACAATATATATATTAATGAGTTACCATTTTCTTCAGGTGGCTCTAAAAAGTCCTAGATCCACCTGTGTGTAGATGGGCGTCGGGCATTTTTGCTCGATTTTGTGCAGTCTTCACTGAGCGATTTTGAAATGCATCCCCTACCCATTTGTCGCACATTCCCTCCCAATAATCTCTTCAGACAGTAATAGAGTCATGGCTCTTTCAGTGTAGTGGATCATTTATTTCGCCAGATGCTTTTTTTGTTGCAGTCTTTATATTGTGTAGCATGTCTGCAAATCGATTGGTAGCCACCTTCTGCCACACCTTCCTTGCATCATGTTCCTCCATCGTAGTCGCGAAACGATTTGAAGCCTATATATATTTTTAGAAAGTTAGTAGACATGACTATAACAAAAAATTACATATGAAACACATTAACTATGATAGATGACTATATGCCGTGAATGAGGACCACAATATGTCTATCACCTCTTTTGGATACTCTTTTCATTAAGCGACCGGTCCTGATAGATATTGAAGAAATGAATTCCTAATATCGCGTACTACTTCTTGTAGCTCAAACCTCGTGCTGCACATGAATTGGTACACAGTAAATATTAATATACAATATTTATAAGATATGAAATAAGTGAAAAAAAATACTTATGGTCGATTATCGATATACACTATTCGAATGAGTCTTCTTATGTTAGACTGAGAAGACTCTCCATCTTGTGTTGACTCCTTACTGATATGATCAACTAGTGTAGGTGGGTCATGTACAGGTGAAACATCATCTGTAAAAAATTTGTTAGAAATTCTCAGAATGCGCATTTAAACTAATCAAGCATCCAATTAGTTAAATGATATACCTATCAAAGGAGCCCGGGAAGATGAAGGTTGAGCCTGGCTACTACTGGATGAACGACCACTGTAAGCTCTACAAACCATATTCTAACAAATAAAAAATGTCATGCATTACATTCAAATTGTTTCAAATCATTCACATCAATGCAATACATTTCAATATATTCAAATAATTCAAATCAAGTATTGCAATACATTCAAATCATTCAAATCATTGGAATACCTGTAAATCATTCACATCATTGCAATACATTCAAATCATTCACATCAAGTATTGCAATACATTCAAATAATTCAAATCAGATATTGCAATACATTCAAATCATTGGAATACCTGCAAATCATTCACATCATTGCAATACATTCAAATTATTCACATCAAGTATTGCAATACATTCAAATCATTCACATTAAGTATTGCAATACATTCAAATCATTCACATCATTGCAATACATTCAAATCATTCACATCAAGTATTGTAATACATTCAAATTATTCACATTAAGTATTGCAACACATTCAAATCATTGGAATACCTACAAGTCATTCACATCATTGCAATGCATTCAAATAATTCACATCAAGTATTACAATACATTCAAATAATTCAAATCATTCACATCAAGTATTGCAATACTTTCAAATAGAGGTTTGTATTACAAGATTTTGCTCACTAGCTTGAGAATTCTTCCTCATCACTTGTTTGACATTCGTATTCTTGTTCATCTTCTTCTTCGTCATCTTCTTCATTGTTTGCCTATCCACTTGGTATATCATTTGGATCACATTCTTCTATGAATGTTTCATTGACCAATGAAAATATAACATGCATATCACGCACAACATCGTGATCATAAGAGAAGTCATAGATATCATCTTATTGATAGTAATCACTCTCTTCAGTTAACTTGTCTTCCAATAACTGATCATACTCAGGGTATAGTTTGGACTTCACCTTGCAAACTGCCCACCATTCATTTCTATCTGACTTTTTTGTACTCGAATATGAAATATAATAAACTTGTTGAGCTTGTGAGGCTAATATGAATGCTTCATATGTTCTAAACCTTGATTTATGATAAACCTCTACAATGCCTGAGGCTTTGTCGACTCTTGTTGCAGTTGGATCAAACCAATGACACTTGAATAAAGTTACCCTATTATTTATGCCGAAGTAAGTCAACTCTATTATTTCCTCTATAACACTATAATAATCATGTTCGTTTTCACCGTAGCTGCTACCCTTGACACACACGCCACTATTCATCATTGATTTGTTTATACCGTAATCTTTTGTATGAAATCGATAACCATTTACGATATACCCATTGTAACATTGCACAACTTTGGTCAGACCATTTTGTAAATCACATATTCCTTGATCTTTAACATCACCATGGCGGACCTACACACAAACATAAACAATGATTCTGATCATGACCAATTAAGTAACTTAGTGTTGTTTATAAGTACACAATTTATGTCAGTGTCCTTACCAACTGTTTCAACCACTCCACAAACTTAGTTTCACGTTCTTTTTATACTTCTGCATCAGTGAGATGTGAAACTTCTCTTCACAACTCTAGATCAAATCGTCTGCAAACCACAAATACTTATATTACTGAACCATGTAAGCACGTATAAAACATAAAAGAATTTAGAATTGTGTTGCGTCTACATATAGTTACTCGATGTATGGGTCAATCGTTGAGCAATTAAAAAGAATATAGATGTGTGTTGTGTCTTGCTCTTGATTTATCAAGAGTCTTGATCGGCAACTACCAAATGCATGCCCAAGTGGTTGAAATATCAACAATTTGTCAGCTATAGTTACTTGTTCTCCATCATTGTTACGAGGCGGGCATGTATAACGTGTTGGAATGTGAGCTTCAAAGTACATAGATGAGAAATTTGAAATCTCTTCTAAAGTGTACGCCTCACAAATAGAGCCTTCTACTCTTAATTTATTACGAACCTTTTTTTTTTGAGGTCAAACATGCATTTGTCAAAAATATACATTTCAAATTTGAAATATCTGTCATTGAAGAGACAAATATAAGAAAACATATACCTTTCAAATGGGTACATCCATCGATATTGCACAGGACCACCAACCCTTAGTTTATATGACAAATGTAAGATCAAATATTCCATAACATCAAAAAATGCTGGCGAATTTTTTTTTTCTAGCAGACAAACAATAGTGATGACAGAGTCCTCGAGATTCTTTATATAAGATACTATGACTTTCGATACGCACAATGTTCTAAAAAATCCACTCAACTCAGACAATACCCCCTATATAGGTTTGTCTAATATATCATGGAATGTTAAAGGTATCAATCGTTGCATAAAGATATGACAATCATGACTTTTCAACCCATATAATTGTCCATCGTCAATCTTCACAGCCCGAGTAATGTTAGAGACATATCCATCTGGAAATCTCAACTATCTCAACCATTGACATACCTGCTTTATTTGATCAGGTCCAAGCACGTACCTTGCCTTTGATTTCAGTACTTTGCCATTATACTCTTTGAGTTTCAATTTTGGTCTTTTACATATTACTTTTAAATTCATACGGGCCTTCGGATTATCCTTTGTTTTCCCTTTAACATTCATTACTGTATTGAACACATTATCAAACACATTTTTCTCCGCATGTATCATATCCAAATTATGTCATATCAATAGGGTCAGCCAATATGATAGCTCCCAAAAAATAGATTTTTTTGTCCAATTGTGATCCTTCCCAAATCCAAGGAAGGGCGTCAGACTACGGGCATCTGTTAATACATCTGGAAAGTATCACAATCTTTTTAAAATCTCTATGCCAGACAATCTTGTGGGTGAACCTTCCATTTCAGTTGTGCCTGCTCGAAACACATTCCTTTGTCGTCGGAACAGATGGTCGCTGAGTAGAAATTGACGATGACACTCAAACCAGCAATGCTTCCTTCCATGCGTCAATTTAAAAGTTTTTGTATCCTCCATGCAGTATGGACATGCCAACCTTCCATGTGTACTCTAACCAGATAACATACTATATGCAGGGAAGTCACTGATTGTCCATAGAACAATGACCTTCATATTGAAATTTTATTTTTTGTGGGCATCATACGCAGTAACACTGTCATCCCATAGTACTTTTAGGTCATCAATCAATGGCCCTAAATATACATCAAGATTTTGGCTAGGTGAGGTCGGACCAGGGATCAATAGAGACAAGAAAAGATTTGGACGCTTCATACACAAGCTTGGTGGAAGGTTGTATGGAGTTACAAATACTGACAACCATGAGTATGGAGTTGATGTACCCCTAAATGGATTAAATTCATCTGTACATAGACCGAGTCTAACATTTCTCACTTTTATTGTGAAGTTCTGATGAGTACGATCAAAGTGCTTCCAAGATTCTGCGTCAACAGGATACGTGATCTTGCCTTCATCATGTCGAACTTTATTTGGATGCCATTTCATGTGTTTAGTTGTCCTTGAAGACATATACAATCGTTGCAATCTCGAAGTGATAGGAAAGTAGCAGAGCGACTTGTATGAAACTTCTTTTGATCTCGTGCTACCATTGCCTCTTGTCTTTGGCTTGAACCGAGGATGCTCATATGACGGGCATGATATGTTGTTTTTCAGATCCTTGAAATACAACATGCAGTGATTTGGATAAGCATCTATCTTTTTATACCCCATACCTAGAGCGTTGACCCTAAACTTCGCACGATAAAAATTTTATGACAATTTCTCATCTTTGGGCAACATACTCTTCACAATAATGCACAAACAATCAAAACATGATTAACTCAAATTATACTCGGACTTCAAATTCATTAGTTGAAGAAATGCAAACAAGATAGTGTGATTCTCGCAACCGTTCCAAAGTGGCTCATCAGCATCTCTAAGTAAATCATAAAATCTACTAGCTGCATCGTTTGATGATTTTTTATCTACTACAGTTATTACAACATTAGGACCCATAGCAGAACCTAGTTTTGTTCCTGCGGCATCAAATATCAAATCCATATATGGATTATCATGCACCACATTCACCCGTGCATCAAAATTGTTTTTAAATTCTTCACCATGAAACATCCAATTCTGATAATGGCTCACAAAACCCTTCATGTATAGGTGATGTCTAACGTCATGAGGTTCTGAAAATTGATTGTTCTTACAAATCTTGCAGGGACACCTAATCCGACCTGTATGATCCACTGTACTGACACTTGCCGTTGCGAATTCAATAAAACTTTCAACACCATCTATATATTCATGCGATAACTCATTGTCAACTATCCTACGGTACATCCATTCACTGTTTGCAGTCATTTTGTCGTATGATGTGACAAATAGTATCCTAACCAGTTAAAAGAGAATCACATCAGTATGATGAAGAAAATATCAAATTTATCATGCAATATATGATGTCATACAATCACAAGAATTATGATGCATGCATTGATAACTTAATATTTTCATGTGCAAACTATTCATAACACGATACATTCATTTGAAACATGCTTTCATTATACAATTTCACATGTAAGTCATAATTAAATTGAAAGTAACTACATGCAATCATGAATACAATCACATTAAACATTTCAATACATCGAAAACATTCATATCAAAAAAATGTCAAACATGTACCAGCAACAAACACACTTTAATATCCCACTAACAACTACCATGCCTACCATGAAATCCATACTCCAAAGATAAGAACACTTTTATTCTCATAAATTAAAATCATGCTCAACTTGATCTCCAAACTCCAACAAAAGCAGTCCTAGATATCAACAACTAAGTGAGTGTGTGAACAATAAAGTGTTACATCCAATAAATTAAATAACATGTGATGCGCTTGCATCACTTACTCACCACGGGTATTTACCCGATTTACATTATTTTTGTCGCTTACTTATCACGGGTGGCAGGTTACAAGCGGAATCCGTTTAGAAATCTGCAAAAGACACTCTGTTAAAATGAAGTCACCCTCTGCTGAAAGGAAAAAAATTAGAATAAATATCAAAGTCGGACGGGATTCCGGCGAGGCGGAATGCCTGCCGAACGTTGACCACCTCTCCGTTCGGCCCGACCGCCCTCGAGTTCGGTCGGCCAGTCAGTAGGCCAGCGATGTACGATAGCCGCACGAGGTCTCCGGAGGCAATGATCGTCCCCCGAAGTGGCAAGCACGGGGTGATGTCGTGGTTAAGAAACCCGACAATCGTTGGGCGCCACCCAGCCTGTCGCCCCCCTGCCAAAAAGAAAAATGAGGCAAGAGGGGCGACCCCCTGCCGAAAAAAAAATGAGGCAGGGTCACCCCTCTCCCCCCTGCCGAAAAAGCAGGTGGGGCGACCCCCTGCCAGAATAAAAAAATGAGGCAGGGGGCGACCCCTTGCCGGTAAAAACAAATGAGGCAGGGGTCACCCCCCCTATCGAAAAAAAAGAGGCACGGGGGCGACCCCCTACCCGAATAAAAAAACGAGGCAGAGGGCGACCCCATGCCAGAAAAGCAGGGGGTCCCCCCCCCCCCAGAAAACACAAAACGCGGCAGAGGGGGTGACCCCTTGCCGGAAATGCAGGGGGGCAACCCCCTGCCCGAATAAAACAACAAGGCAGGGGGTCTCCCCCTTGCCAGAAAACACAAAACGCGGCAGGGGGTCGCCCCCCTGCCGAAAAATACAAACGAGGCAGTGGGGCCGACCCCCTGTCGAAAAAAATAAAATGGGCAACCGCCCCTTTTATCGAAAAAAACCAAAAAATGGATTTACCTGGGAGTCGTCGGGCGGGGGGCGGCAGACCAGGGAGCGACGAGCGGCGGGCCGGGGAGTGCGTCGGGCGGTGGAGGATTGCGTCGGGCGCTGATTAGGGATTTACTCGAAAATTAACGACAAATTTGGTGACAGCCGAATTTCGTCGCAACGCCATCGTAAATTTAGATGACCAGTTAGCGACGATATATTTCTATCGCTAATGTCGTCGCTAAGTACCGACGAAAAAACATTCATCGCCAAATCCGTTGCTAATTGTCGCGTGTGTTGCGACAAAAACCTGCCATCGCTAACTAGCGACGGAAGTAGCGATGAAAATGTTTCGTCGCTAGTTTCGTAAATATTACAAATCTTAGCGATGAATTAGTTTCTCTTGTTAATTGAGGCAAAAAAATTGATAGCCATTTTTTGTTGTTGTTAATAAATCTATAGTGATGATCGGTGAAGAAAAGTCACCGCTATTGACTCTCATCTTTGTGGTGGACGAGGCACAAGTAAGGATGAACTATATCATACCGATCTTAATAAAAAATACCGATCTTAATAAAAAAGATGTGAACTTAGGAAATCAATCAATGGCATTCCCACCTTTATCAATCGAATAATAGATTTGACTTATCCTATTTTGGTAGAGTATATCTTATATCTGTGATGCTTGTCAATTTGGATAACATAAACTAATGTTTTTTTTTATAGTATGCATGTTCCTTTGAAACTTCTTTTTGCCGACTTGTGGGGGTCCTTTCCTGTTTATAGCGTGAATGAATTGAACTCTTTCTTTATTTTGTAGCTTCACGTTTCTTGCTTTTTCACATGATATTTGATAGTTTTTGAGAGAAACTTTGCCCCTTATTTTTAGAAAAAGACAAAGGTTATTCAACCAAGAAGAGTACAATGGTAAAAGAAAAAAGGGGCATAACCATCAAAATCAGTTTCAGGTCCAAATAGTTTCTGTGACTAACCAGGATCAGGTTCCATGTCACACTTTGAGTGCACCTGGCTGCCCACCATCTTTGATAGTCTGTCAGTTGTGGGGCTCAAAAGTAGATGTAGGGCAGCCAGGTGCAGAAGTACAATCAAAGTATGATCATGGCTTAATTGAGACGGATCAATCAGAATTCGTCATTTTTTTTAATCAGAAGAAGATGACAATGTTATTTAAAAAATAATAAAGAATTATTTAAACATCATTAAAGATATGATTTTTTTGGATATTATTAAAGCAAATATAGCCTTTGTGGAATCGATTTTAAGCCGATTCACAATGATTCTTGCTACAATGGGCATGGCCAACATTCATCCCAAACGCTACCACAAAAGAAAACTTGGGTATATAAAATCCAATCAAAGTGTCCCACTTCCCAACTCTATGGCAGCCTTGAGGGTCATGGGCAGGACGGAAGAGCACACCAACTGCATGCGAGAACTCATTTGGGATGGATGAAGATGAGCTAATTTTGGCTTGATGATTATGCCAATAAGAGAACGGGGCCCACCTCCTTGACGGAGTGCTCACCTGGCACAAACAGCTGCCTACACCAAAAGACATGAGGCCCGGTGGGCCCCACTATTTGTACAATGAATGACAGTGATGAAGGCAACGGCCATTGGTGATTTTTTTTTTTTTTTTTACAAAAACGGTGGTGGAAAAAAAATTGTGTTTTGATAACACCTCTAAAAACTCTATGCAGATTGTCAGAAGGTAAAATTTTCAATGATACTTCAAAACAGAACAGGCCTGCTTAAACCCAAGTTAGTGGCCATATGCTTATGTTTTCTTTTTCTCACTTTTAGCATGAGTACCTAGTTGCTAGATGAAACGTACTAAATGAGTTTTTGAAGTGTTTTCGTTTTATTTTTAAATTCTGACTATACAAATCTGATCTATTTAATTACTTGATTTTATAAGGCTCCAAAGTGTTCGATTTGGATACGTGGGTGGGTTTTTTATAACATTTGAAAAAATCAATGGTCCAAAATCTTTGTAAATTATTAAAGCTTTGAAAATACTTGATCCAGGTGTGAATTCCTCATAAATCGACCATTGCTCAACACATTTATGGGTCAGAACCACAATAAAATACTAAAAAACCAGAAAAACCCATTTAATATGTTTGAATTAACACCTACCCATTTCTCATAGTTGCCATATCACATTTATGTCTTTGTTGTGCATAACATGAAAACTCAATGCCATTTATGATTTAGAATGACCACGATCGTTGATATACCAAACGCTGACTAGTTTTATCAAACTGAGTCGGTCTGATTGTCAATGAGTCTCGAACCCTACTCGATCGACCGAACCGGTTTTGACTGAATCAGACTGAGTTGGGTCTGATAGAGTCTCGGATCCCTGTTTGGTTTTGGATTGAATTGGACCAAATCGAGTTTGGGTCTAGTTTCATCCAGTAGATTTGGATCGATCTAAGTTGAACCAGATCCAAACAAAACTTGGTCTGGATCTAGTATGGAGCTAGATGAATCCGTCTTAGATCCAGATCAAAACTAGATCTTGATCCAGTTTGAGAGTAATCGAATCAATTCTAGATCCAACATATAGCTGGATATGGGTCTAACCCATAAATGGATGAATCAATCCTGGATCTAGATCAAAACTGGGTCTAGATTCAGTCTAACAGTTCTAGATCCAGATCATAATTGAATCTAGATCCAATTTGTAATTTAGTATGGATCTAGTTTGAAATTGAACTCGATCCAGTTTAGTTTGTTGCTGACTGGAATAGAACTTAACTAGTCTAGTATGTCCCTTGAAAGTGCAGTAGGATCGAGGCAACGAGCACTAGAGGGGGGGTGAATAGTGCTTTTAAAAAATCGTCTGCGAAATATTAACAGATTTTGCAATTTGAAAAGCAATCACACAAAGGAACACAAGAATTTATCCTGGTTCGGTCTTTCCCGACCTACATCCAGTTCCCAAGCAAAACTCATTTGAGATTTCCACTATCAACCTTGTGTAACTACAAAATAATACACAGACCAAATCTGGTCCCACTTCCAGTAACACATCTACTGAAAGCAAACAACTCCTTTAAACCAAGGAGTCCTTCATTTTACAGAAAATAAGTAACAACTTACAATACAACCTATGAGCCTTTCTTTTGAATGCAAATGAGATGCAATTGGCTTTTGAGGTTGTTGAAATACTCTACTCACGAATTCACTATCTCTCAAAGGAATTTGAGTGAAAAACTGAAGTGAAAATATCACGTGAGTGAAAAAACAAATACTTGAATAAATAGGAGTGAAAAGCAAGAAGTAATTCAATTGGATTTGATATTTTTGAGTGTAGAATGCACTCATATTTATAATTGAAAGTTTTCATACATTGAGGGTATGAAAGGGTGTCAAAACAGTCCATTTTGAACGATCAAAATGTTTGAAAAATGAAAAGACACGCATTTTTGAAGTTTCAGGAAAAACGACAAAATTAGTCGACTGGAACAGTAGTTAGTCGACTAATAGTTAGTTATTAGTAGACTGACAGTTATCGTCGGTCGACTGATCTGTTAATCGAGCCGTTTGAAAATCTGAACTTTTCAAACTTAGTCGACTAGAGATAAAATTAGTTGACTGATAATATCATCAGTAGACTGAAAAACCTTTCAGTTGACTACTGCGAAAATCTTCTGAAAAACATACATTCTGTCCGGTTGACTGATAAAAGCATTAGTCGACTGCTGCTAAATTTTAGAAAACACATGTTATGTCCAGTCGACTGATAAAGTCATTAGTCGACTGCTGCTAAAATTTCCAGAAAACAGACATTCTGTCCAGTCGACTGATAAAACCTTCGGTCGACTAATTTGACAAAAATGACTTTTTAGAAAATATGGCACGAAAAGATTAGTCTACTGGTAAGTCTATTGGTCGACTAATAAACACGAAAATTTAAGAAAAGAGTTTTCTAAAAAGATTTTCATGAGGGGTTCTTTTAGAAAAGTTTTTTTTCTAAAGACTTTTTAGGTGAAATGCAATCTAAATATGCACTCTCAGTAAGGCTCTTACAAGAATCTAATACTTTTAATGAATTTAACATTTGCACACTAGTCTTCAAAGATTCTTTATCGAATTCTTCAATGTTTTCATTGCCTTAGCTGAAATGCAGTTGATTTACTTGCTCATCATCAAAACCTTGTACTTGAAGTATCATGTACGACTTCATTGTCGTAACAATCTCCCCCTTTTTGATGATGACAAACTTAATCAAAGATGAAGCATTTAGATGCATAGATGGAGATTTTACTCCCCCTATCAATATGCTGCAAAACATTAAAAGTTGGCACATTTAAAGCACATATATCACATATTGATTGGTTTGCATTTTCATTAGCACATTTAAAGCACATATATCACATATTGATTGGTTTGCATTTCCATGCTTTCCTTTTTTCTTAATTTCGCATTTCTCATGCAAGATCTCTTGTAATGCTATCTTTTTCATTTCTCATGCAAGATCTCCTGCAATGCTATCTTTTTCTCCCCCTTTCTTATAATAAAAAAGAATAAGGGCAGAAATAGCATAAGCAAAATGGAGATACAAGTTTAAAATATTACAACCCATAAAGTATCAAAGTTTAGTAAAGACAGAACATAAAGATCAGAAAAGTGAGTTGAGCAAGTCCTTGATTGAAGTAATCTCTTTCTGAATCGAAGATAGTTGTTGAGTCACATCTTCACGAAAAGTGCGTTGATGTAGCTCCAAGGCTTTCAGTCGCTACAAAGCTTCATCATTGTCTTGACTTGTAGAAAATTTCTTTCTTTTTACATGAGATGAAGGTGTCGCAGAAGATGATGAAGGTTCAGAAATTGATGGTTCAGTTTGATCAACATTTAAAGGAGGCAGATATTTAATTTTCATTCTTTTAAAAATTGTTTGATCAAAGAACTCTTTTTGCTTAATATATTTTTCATTTGTTAAAGGAACTTTGAAATGTCTAAAAATACGAGTTAGAAGACATTCATAAGGAAGAAATGGTTTTTGTTTCCACAAATTACTAAAATACACATTGGCCCAATTTACAGAAATATTTTCAAATAAAACATAAAGAGCCGTAGAAAGATCTGTGGAATAGTAATCGAAAGAACCAGTTTTAGGTAAAACATTGTGGGCAAGAATTCATTCAACAATGCATGCACAAGTTTGAAGATTAGTATTTTTGAAAGCAGAGCAGTGAGGTGCACCTGGAAGAAGAATTTGTTCAAAAATTCTCTCATCATTCAGTTCAACAGTGTTGAAAAGAGTGTCTGAAGATGGAATTTCTAGGATTTCTCCAAGTAGTTTAGAATCAAACTCGATTTCAACATCACGAACAAGAGAGGACAAAACTCTAGTTTCATGATCAAAATGTAAATTCGTATAAAACAAGTGAATCAGAAAAAGGATAATGAAGGGTATCTGCATAGGCATAAAAAAGATGTGAAATTCCTGAAAATAATTCTCTTATTTTGTAACGAGAAAACAGGTGAAACAGTGCTTTTCGGCCTGGTAGAATAGGTAGTGCAGAAATCGATCCAAAAGTATCATATAAAAGAGGATTTCGGAGTAATCTGAGAGAAAATCTATGTCTTGAAGAAGGTGTAGGAGGAGGAGAACCTAAACCTTTTGCAGATGCAGACTTCGAACGAGGCATGGTTAAAAAAAAAAGAATTACCAAAAAGAATATCGGCTTCCAAACTACGTCCGACAGAAGGAATATGTTGTCCGGCGTTGTGAAACAGAAATAAAGGAGGATACGGTGGCTGACGGCGGGTGAGAAGGCAGCCACAAGGGAATTCCGGCAATGACTGAAGATACACCGTCACGACAAGAGGGTTCTGGCGTGATTTGAAGATGCGCCAGTTACTGCAAGACGATTCCGGCGTTTCCCGGTCACGGCCAGAAGATTCCGGTGTCTCTCTGTCATGGCAAGAAAATCCCGGCGAGGATAGGATCGAACGACACTCCGCGGGTTTTTTTTTTGGAAGAGAGAGAGCGAGAGGATTTCGTTTTTTCAAAGGGTTTTGTTTTTAAGAAAAACGAAAAGGTGTGAAAATAAAATGAAATGATGCCCTTAAAAAAAAAATGGGTGTTAAAAAATCCAAGGGGTATCGGGTCCCTTCAGTTAAAATTTTTTAAATTTTTTTTAGTCGACTAAAACTTTATCGGTCGACTATGAATGTGCGACTCATTCTAAAAATTTCAAAACATCAGTCGACTAGAAATATATCGGTCGACTAATATAATGCGATTTTGAGATTTTGTTCAAAAATCAGCATTTTTTATAAATCCAAAAACGTGCAAATACCTAGTTCTCTCCTAATTCTCATAAAATCTTCATTTTTAAGAGGTTTAGTGAAGATATCGACATGTTGTTCTTTAGTGGAAATAAAATTTAACAAAATATCTCCTTTTAACACATGATCTCTTAAGAAATGATGTCTAACTTCAATATGCTTAGTTCTTGAGTGCTGAACAGGATTTTTTTGAAAGATTTCTAGCACTAGTGTTATCACAATAAATAGTTGTTGTGGAGTAATTCAAACCAAAATCTTTTAAGGTCTGTTTCATCCATAGTACTTGTGAACACGCTAAACTAGTTGCTATATATTATGCTTCAGTCCAAAAGTATTTTGGTAAATTTTTATCTTGAAGCATGGTTCTAGCACATTCTTGCAAAGTTCTATTCTTTCTTTCAACAACTCTATTTTGTGGAGCCGCTCTAGGAAAAGCAAAGTTGTGAGATATACCATGTAAATCGCAATACTTTAGAAAAGATTCATTTTTAAATTCACCACCATGATCACTACGAATTTTAATTATAGATGTAAATTTTTTATTTGTAATTCTTCTACAAAGTTTAGAAAATTCTGAAAAAGCATCATTTTTGCTTTTTAGAAAAATCACCCATGTAAATTGAGAATAATCATCTACTATAACAAAAGCATACTTGCTACCATTCAAACTTTGAATTCTAGATGGTCCAAATAGATCTAAATGTAAAAGTTCAAGAGGACATTTTGTTGAAACTATATATTTTGCTTTAAAAGAACTCTTGATTTGTTTACCTATTTGGCAAGCATCACATAAGTGATCCTTCTTATATGGTATTCTAGGTAGGCCTCTAACAAGATCATTCTTGGATAACTTGGAAATAATTTTAAAGTTAACATGTCCAAGTGTCTTATGCCATAATCATTGAAATTCATTTGAAACAATAAGACATTTTTCATTAAAAATGGGTAACTCATCTAGATAAAGTTCATACACATTGTTCCTTCTTTTACCTTTAAAAATGATCTTTTTAGATTAAAAATCAGAAATTAAGCATAAATCATGTTCAAAAGAAACAAGAAAACCTTTATCACATAATTGACTAATTGATAATAAATTATGCATTAAACCATTTACTAAAAGAACATTTTCTATCAAGGGAAATTTTGGATTACCAATTTTACCTATACCGATTACTTTTCCCTTGTTATTGTCACCAAAGGTGATGGTTCCTTCATCCTTACTTTGGAGGGTGAAAAATAACTCCGGCCTTCCAGTTATATGTTTGGAACAACCGCTGTCCAATATCCATTTGCTCCTTATTTTGTGTACCTACAACAAAATTAGAAGACAAAGCATTTGACCATTTTCTATTTTCGGGTCCATGAGAGTTAGTCTTAGGAACCCATATCCATTTGGATTTTGGTTTCCTTTGATAAAAAGTATTCTTTCTATAATAAGCTTTAACATTTCTAGAGTAATCATATCTAGGCTTATAAGCATTATAAGTTGCATGATTAGATGCATTTCTACTAGAAAATTCAGTTCTTTGAACAAATGGTTGAGAATATTGTCTTTGATTTTTCACAACATAGTTTGGTCTATTTTGAGTATCAAAGAAGCTATATCCCAATCCGGTTTTATTAACCGAACACCTTTGAGAACCAAGAAGTCTCTCTAGATTCTCTTGACCATTTGTGAATTTGGTCACTATAGAAAGAAGATCATTTGATTTTTCTTTTAGACTAGTTATTTCTTTTTGTAAGAGATTGGTTCTTGTTCCAAGTTCTTTTATCTCAAATGCTTGACAAGAGTTTTTCTTCTTGATATCTTCTATCTCTTGAAGTAACACTTTGTTTTGAGAGTCAAGAGTTAAATTTTCAGTTTTTAACTCTTTGTTTTTAGAACTTAGACTCTTAAATTTAGCATATAAATCATTGAATGCTTCTAACAAATCATCATAGTCAAATTGACTTACCGAATCTTCTTGTGCTACAAAACACATGTTGGCAACTTTTTCATTTGATTCTTTATCAGAAGATGAGTCACTATCATCCCAACAAGCTTGAAATGCCTTTTTCTTCTTGAATTGGTCTTTGGGCTTGATTTTAAGAAGAAGACAATCTTTCTTGATATGTTCAACCTTTTTGCAATTAAAACACTTGACTTCAATGGAATTGGAAGAATCTGCTTTCTTTACCTTTATTTGAAATCTTTCCATTTTGATGAATCTTTTGAATTGCCTTGTAATGAGGGCAATATCTTCATCTTCTTCTGAATTTTCTGAGTCAGAAGTAGCCTTAAAAGCAAGAGATTTCTTCTTGGATTCTTGTTCTTGTCTGTCTTGAAGTTGGACTTCATATGCCATTAGGTTACCAACCAAATCTTCAAGAGTGAGAGTGTTTAAATCATTTGCCTCTTCAATAGTAGTGATTTTTCTCTCCCATTCAAGAGTTAAACACCTTAGGATCTTTCTGACTAAATCCACTTGTGAATATTCTTTTCCAAGGGATTTCAGAGTGTTAGTTATATCGGTCATTCTTGTTACTATGTCCGATATAGATTCATTTTGCTTCATTTTAAACAATTCAAATTTATGAACCAAAGAAGCAATTTTGGATTCCTTTACCTTTGACGTACCTTCGTTAGTCACGAGAAGAGTATGCCAGATTTCATTTGCTGTAGAGCATTGAGAGATGCGATTAAACTCTACCTTGTCAACGACACAATATAATGCATTCATTGCCTTGGCATTAAGTGAAGCAGTCTTCTTTTCTTCATCGGTCCATTGGCTGAAATCAGTTGATGGAGTTTGGTATTTTTCTGAAACAACTCTCCAAATATCGAGATCCATGGATTGCAAGAATATTGTCATTCTCACTTTTCGGTATCCATAGTTTGTTCTGTTGAAGAGAGGAGGACGAACAGATGAGCTTCCTTCTTTGTGCTGAGATGTTGTAGTTGCCATGCTAGATGATCAAATCAAAATAATAGCAAACCTGACTTTAATACCAAATAAAAGTGCAGTAGGATCAAGGCAACGAGCACTAGAGGGGGAGTGAATAGTGCTTTTAAAAAATCGTCTACGGAATATTAACAGATTTTTCAAATTGAAAAGCAATCACACAAAGGAACACAAGAATTTATCCTAGTTCGGTCTTTCCCGACCTACATCCAGTCCTCAAGCAAAACCCGCTTGAGATTTCTACTATCAACCTTGTGTAACTACAAGATCATACACAGACCAAATCCGGTTCCACTTCTAGTAACACACCTACTGAAAGCAAACAACTCCTTTAAACCAAGGAGTCCTTCCTTTTACAGAAAATAAGTAACAACTTACAATACAACCTATGAGCCTTTCTTTTGAATGCAAATGAGATGCAATTGACTTTTGGGGTTGTTGAAATACTCTACTCACAAATTCACTATCTCTCAAAGGAATTTAAGTGAAAAACTGAAGTGAAAATATCACGTGAGTGAGAAAAAAATACTTGAATGAATAGGAGTGAAAAGCAAGAAGTAATTCAATTGGATTTGATATTTTTGAGTGTAGAATGCACTCATATTTATAATTGAAAGTTTTCATACATTGAGGGTATGAAAGGGTGTCAAAACAATTCATTTTAAATGATCAAAACGTTTGAAAAATGAAAAGACACGCCTTTTTGAAGTTTCAGGAAAAACGACAAAATTAGTCGACTCGAATAGTAGTTAGTCGACTAATAGTTAGTTATTAGTAGACTGACAGTTATCGTCAGTCGACTGATCTGTTAATCGAGCTATTTAAAAATATGAACTTTTGAAACTTAGTTGACTAGAGATAAAATTAGTCGACTGATAATATCATCAGTAGACTGAAAAACCTTTTAGTTGACTGCTGCTAAAATCTTATGAAAAACATACATTCTGTCCGGTCGACTGATAAAAGCATTAGTCGACTGCTGCTAAATTTTAGAAAACACATGTTCTGTCCAGTCGACTGATGAAGTCATTAGTCGACTGCTGCTAAAATTTCCAGAAAACAGACATTTTGTCCAGTCGACTGATAAAACCTTCGGTCGACTAATTTGACAAAAATGACTTTTTAGAAAATATGGCACAAAAGGATTAGTCGACATGTAAGTCTATTGGTCGACTAATAAACACGAAAATTTAAGAAAAGAGTTTTCTAAAAAGATTTTCATGAGGGGTTCTTTTAGAAAAGTTTTTTTTCTAAAGACTTTTTAGGTGAAATGCAATCTAAATATGCACTCTAAGTAAGGCTCTTACAAGAATCTAAGACTTTTAATGAATTTAACATTTGCACACTAGTCTTCAAAGATTCTTCATCGAATTCTTCAATGTCTTCATTGCCTTAGCTGAAATGCAGTTGATTTACTTGCTCATCATCAAAACCTTGTACTTGAAGTATCATGTACGACTTCATTGTCGTAACATCCCTGACTAAGAGAGAAAAACCCAGGTGAAACAGTTGAGTCCAGTCCAGTTACACCAAACTGGATATGGATCCACACCTATTAGTTAGAGAATTCATTATGGATTTTCGAGAATTCAATTGAGTTTGAACCCAAACCTAGTTGGGTTGGGACTAGGTTCAGTAAATCTAGTATTTTAAACTCAGACCAAACCTGTTTTGACTTAGGATAACTCAGGTTAAATCATAAAGTTAAAATAACCAAATTACCCTTGTGTGTACCTAATATCTAATTAAGTGAAACAAGCATAACTTCGTACTCTAAACTCAGAATTGAGTGAGGTTTGGTCCGTTGGATTTATATCATAGAAAGGAATCTTCTTATTCTATGGTTTTGACCAAACTAGAGACATAAAAATCAAGGTATGACAGATCACCTTGATAGAGGTATTTTTGTAATTTTTTAAAATATAAATAATGTATGTGTATTAATATGAACATGCTTTTGTGATGATCAGATTCTAGTGAGGTCACTCTTGTCCCCAAGCATGTGGTCCTCAAGCATAGACGTAACATCCATCATGTCCATTTGGCGAATACTATGATTCCATTTGTTGCAGTACACGATAAGGAGCAAACACAACTCCCAAAGGAGAAGGTATTGTTCGACCAAAGGTTTGTGATGTTGAAGAGTGAGAATAAAGAGTTACGAAAGGACATGCAGAATTTGAGTAAACAAATTGGGTCGCTGGTTGAGATGATTACCAGTGGGTTTTATAAGATCAAGGGAACGAAAAGGCCACCGATTAAAGAGACTCCACCAAGTCCAAGAAAAAGATGAGTTCTATGTTCATCTGAGTCATCAAGTGCAAGTGAATAAACATATGTGATTTGTGTAACCCGATAATTCTATGTTGTAATTCTGACATTCTTTGTTGTAATTATATAATTCTTTCCTTAATAAGTGTAACATAAAAGTGTCATTGAAAAATCGACAAGACTACATAAACTTAGGTTTGTAATTATATAACTCTTTCATGATTTGTACTATGTATAGAGATTACTGGCTTAGGGTTTATTATGTATTGCGATTTCTGTGATAGTGTTTACTTTGTATAGCACTTTATATGTATGGTGTTTAGGAAGTTACAATGATTTATACTTATGTTTGCTAAATCGATAGCGATTACTAGCTTAAGGTTTATTACTTTTAGTGTTTCTTGTGATAACGATTACTTAATATGTCGATTACTCAATATAGTGATTATGAAGATACTATTATCTGTACTTACATTTGCTAAATCGTATAGCGATTATTAGTTTAGGGTTTATTATTTCACTATAAAAAATGCTGATTAGCGACAAAAAAAATCCATCGCCAATTGGTGACAGATTAGCGAGAGAAAGATATTTGTTGCTAAAATATCGTTTATTTATGATTTTATCGATGAAAAATAATTTATCGATAATCCACTGCTACTTTGCGATGGATTAGCGATGGATTTTTTTTCGTCGCCATATCCTCTGCAACTTAACGATGGATCAACTGTAGAACTATTCCGTCACTAAGTCCATCGCAAAAATAGTGATGCCCTAGCAACGAAATTTGGTCGTCGTTAATTTCCCCATAAATCCCTAATTATCTTCCTTTTCTTTCTCTTTTATGCTTCGTCTCCGCCGCATCTCCCCGGCTCGTCTCCCGTCGCCCCTCGGCTCGCCATCCGTCACCCCCCGGACCACCTCCAGTCGCCACTCTGCTCGCCTCCCATCGCTCCTCAACCCGCCTCCCATTCCCCCCCGAATATATTTGAATTATATTTGCCATTTTGTTTAATTTACTATAAAAAAAATTAAAACTAATATAAAAATTTTTGTTTTACAAGTTTAAGGCCTATAATGACAACATTCATGTGTCATCATTATCGAACTTAACCCTATATGTAACACCCTAACCGTTTGACTCAAAAAATTTGGATTTTTTTTTTTTGATAACACATGTTAGCTTATCCGAACCAACAATTGGGTGAGTTATAGGGTAACATAGAGAGTACTCGAATAACATTTAATACCATCAATAATGATATGTCCAAATTTATTACAAATATATAAAAAATATATAAAAGGTTTATCCGAGTTAATGTAAGATCACAAAAATGAAATCTCATGGCTTTTCCCGCAGTGACATCAGCAATTGCCCTAATAATTTTAATTGTTACCTGCAAAATAATAATTCAAATTAAGTCAAACTACAACCCATCTGAGTAAGAAGCATTATATTCATATGAATGCGCTCAGTATTATGTATACATGTATGTATGCAACACATTCACATAATAATATTGAAATGGTGAAATTCATGTAAGTTCTATGATATTCACTCAATACAACCAACTCATGGTGAAAGTTTTAATGAAACTATGCATCTAATGCATGATTCACAATTACATCATAACAATTTTAACTACAGGCATTGAATGTACTTAAGAAAAATTGAAAAAATGAACTGACTTTATGTTTCTCTTATTAATTACCCTGTGGGTACACATGCATTCAACATCATAGTGGACCGAGAAATACAAAATCCTGCAATGATCATTACTTAAGAATGTTAAACATTAGAATGATTTGTACTAACAAAGTGAAAATCCTGCAGCGATGATTACTTAAGAATGCTAAACATTTCAACGATTTATACTAATGAATGATAAATGCTGAAACGATTGTAAATGATTTTAAACCATTTATCTCATTTAATTGCAGATCATCTAAAATAAACTTAGCATTATCTTGTTTTACATTTATTCTATCCCATCGACCGATCTTTTAAAAACCATAAATTGTAGGGCCACACTGAGGACGCAAGGCGACAATATGCTCTCACAATCAGACCTACAAAATCATATATATTAGTAAGACTATAACCTTCAACTATCTTAGTCTACAACTATAAAATATATAATAAACAATTACCTGGACAAATGGCCAAAACCCTACGATAGTTTTTATACCATTACTCACACGATAAAGTTGAATATACAAGTATGCGAGCATAGCAACACCACATGCATAGTTGTCGACTTTATCTAAGTCTTCAAAGAATTGCAGCCACATGTAAGTTATTCTTGAACCAGACAAATTAGAAAATAAAGTCCAAAAAAATAAAGAAGAAAGTCGTGCAACTCATGGTCAGCTCTTTCAGATGCACATATAGCGGACCGGTCTTCCCATTTATTACAAAAAGACTAAACTTTTATCGATGTAAAATTGCTTCAACCAGAAATACATTGCCTTCATTCCTCCATCGACATTCCTAGAAGAGCCATGCACTTGTCCCTTGCGGTATAGTTTGAATCCCGTAATAGGACAGTACTTCCATGACACTTAAGGCTCGTAATCCTCACAACATCTTCTAGGGTCATGGTGATCTCAAAAGAATAAAAACAGGGTCCGACTCATACTCGTTCCACCTAGAACTCTCAATGGGTTTGGGGTTGCAGACTAGGTCTGACCAGATCAAACTCAAACCGGTCTACCCAGAACCCCAATGGGTTCAAGAAATCATTTCTTTAACAATAAAATACTTTGACTTTATGTATCGACAAGAGGTAGAGTTCTTGTTATTCGAAAAGAATACAACAACTTCATTATCACACAAGTTCTTCGGTGAACTCTCAATAGATTTCACAATACCAAGACCCAAAATGAAGCTTTTAATCCTTATGACCTAAGATGAAATTTTGTTTAAATCAATAATTTATGCCTCAATGGCTTTTAGAAATTTCTTTATTGTCCTACAGTGCAGCGAGAGATGACGCATCTAATATTCTTAACCAATTGTGATTGCAAAAGCAACCAACTAAATCTATTTGAGAGTACACTTCTCATAGACAACCTTCTTAACGCTGTCATAGACAGTCTTCTGAACGCTGTCACTTCTCATAGATAGTTGTTTAAATGCACTCATTTTTCATAGACAATTTTCAAATCGACTTTACTATTCTTTGCATGAGAGAGATTAATCGCTCTATACAAGATTCATATAGAAAAGGTAAACATGAGACCCTTTATTATTCATCTTTTCTAAAACAAACAAAACATCTGGACCCATTGAGGTTTCGAGTGAACTGGGTCTGGTCCTGATCAGTTGTGATTCGGTCCATGACCCAATAACAGTAGAGCCACTCTGTCCGTAAGTGAAGCCGTCTGAAACAAATGTGACCCTCGTATCCCTCAGAAGCTAGTCGACTTCACTGATCACCTGTGCCTGGGAAAAACCAATAAAATAAGAGGGTCAGAAATCCGAAGAATTCTGTGTACAGGTTTCCCTAATGAATCAGATAAGAAAAAGAGCATAAATAAGATCCATGTAATATTTTGAGGAATACGATTATACTCAATTCCTAAGTCAATTAACCATTCATGCATAATTAAACATTTAACAGGAGGGAACACGAAATATGTAACATTGATCACAACTTTATCAATAAGGCAATTAAATGCAAAAGAGTTCAACATCATACAATGATCAACATAAACGACCAAGGGAACAGGTAAACATGCATGAACTAATGCATAGCAAGAATATGCATGATTTATGTGCAATACATGAACCATTTATTATTTTCTATTTAAGTTTTCATCTTTCCATATGCATGTCCTATTAAATGCACACAATCCTTAAGTTCCTCTTTTTAATTTATCATTGCCCGCAGATACACCAAACGGGTACAATCCCCGAGGTCAAGTAGGGTTCCCGGGGTAGCTTCACACACAATTTGTATTTTATTACCGGGTTCCAAACTTGGCCCTCGACCGATATCAGGAAACAGCACCATCCATCAGAACCTTGGAAAACAACATCCAAAGTCGGGGACACCATGGAAAACAGCATCCACTGGCACCACTTTCTTGGTATACCAAAACAAACTCACAGCTGTGACTAACACACCACTCCCGGGTAAAGTGGCAGACTCTCCCTAAAACCGTGGCCAGGAGAAGAACCTCAATATCGGGTTCAGGGGCAACAAAATGCACACGGAGTTTTTGTATCCTCATGGTTTTCCCTAAACCGCAATATCCAAGATTCCCACGCTAAAGCAGGGACATCAAGGAGAAAGTGAATTACACTGTTCTTTATTTTCTTTTATCTGGTTATTAATTCATTTCTTTTACATTTGCAAATTTACATGCAGAATTAATAACATAAGCTTGCACATCAGCATGCTAAGCTTTTCACGGGACCACCGCCCACGACAACATAGAACAGTGTGGTAAAACATTAATATCACATTTGATCTGTTGTAATGCATCAAAATAACTAAATCAGAGAACGACTGGTTCTCGAGGCTCACCCAGCCCCTGATGATCCCATTGACCATCAATGCATTCATAAGCAAAATCATCAATCGCATGCTTCCATGCATTATTTTTCACATGCTTTTCAGTGCACTTTCGTGTGTATTCCTTCCTTCGCTCCTTCGGCTCCCTACTCTGTTTTTCAATTTCTTTTCATTTCCTTCTCTTCCTCCTCCTGTTTTTCCTTTCCATTTCTTTCTCTTCCTCCTGCTTCTTCCTTTCTCTTTCATTTTCTTTCTCCTCCTGCTTTTTTCTTTCCCTTTCCTTCTATTCCTCCTTCTGCTTCTTCCTTTCTCTTTCCTTATCTTCCTTGTCCTCATCCTTCCTTTGCCTTTCCTTCTCTTTCTCGTCCTCCTTCTCCTTCCTTTGCTTTTCCTTCTTTTCCTAGTCATTCTTCTCCTTCCTTTGCCTTTCCTTATCTTCCTCGTCATCATTCTCCTTCTTCTTCCTTCACCTTTCCTTCTCTTCCTCATCCTGATGCTTCTTCCTTTGCCTTTCCTCTTTCATCTTCATCATTTGCCTTTCCTTTTCTTCCTTCTTCTTCAATTTTCTTTCTTTCGTTTCTTCCTCTTCCTTATTCTTTTTTTGCCTTTCCCTCTCCTCCTCCTCCTCCTTCTTCCTTTGCCTTTCCCTCTCCCTCTCTTCTTCTTCCTTCATTTGCCTTTGCTTTTCATTTTCCTCCTCCTTCTTCATTTGTTTTTCCTTCTCTTCGTCATCCTTCTTCTTCTTCTTCTTCTTCTTCTTCTTCTTCTTCTTCGTCTTTAGTTCTTCTTCATGCTTCCTTTGATCTTCAGCCTCAATATCTGATGGATATTGCTCTGCATAATACAATTCCAACGTTTTGTTATTTTTTTATCATTTTTAATCTTTATTATATTTTGGTACCTTTCATAATGCTCATATAGATGGGATTGGCGAATCATTTAAGTAACTCTCATGAAATCGAACGGTAAAGAATTTCTTGTCTAACAAGCTTTAGATATTGCTAACTTGCACAATACATAAATTTAACCGCATCATTATATGTTACAACCGTCTCCCCAAGTATATAATATTATAAATTGTCATAATATTTGACTTCATAAGTAAACATCGTTGTAAGATTTAGCAAACTTAAGTATAAATTGAGGTAACTTCATAAATACACATCGCTACTGCTTTAAATATATAAATTGTTGTTGCTTCAAACTTATAAATCGTTGTAAAAATTACAGCATTCATAAGTACATATCGTTGTAACGTTTCAGCTTTATACGTAAACATTGTTATACAATTTATCAATTTTAAGTATAAATCATGGTAATTTCATTAAATTGTTACTGCTTTAAAAGTATAAATCATTGTTGCTTCATAAGAACAAATCGTGCTAACTATTTTTTTGACGCTCAGAAGGTGGATAAGTACAAATTGATTTGTTTCAGTATAAAAATAGGTGTTATTTAGCATGAATAGTAAAACCAGTTGTAAGATTTAGCATTCAAATTTACAAATCGATTTGTTTGCATTACGAAACCTTACACAAAACTCGCCAAAACGATACAAGTTGTTGGTAATCCAATAGTGGAGAAGAAACACCCAGAAGGTAGACGTAGCCAATGGTGGCAACGATGCTATCACTGTGCAGACGATGACAAATGATGCTTCGACGACAGCAGACGATGACAAAGGGTGCTTCGACGATGGCAGACGAAGGCAAAGGTTGCTCCGACGGTAGCAGACGATGACAAAGGGTGCTTCAGGGATAACAGACGATAGCAAATGGTGCTCCGATGAAAATAGACGACGACAAAGGAGGGTCCAGTGGGAGCAGATGATGAAAAAGGAAGCTCCTGTTACAACAGATGGTGTAAAAGTTTACTGCTTAGGGCGAAAATGAATGTTTGGACCTTGAAGAGTTAACATCATCCTCAACTTTCTGGGATGGAGGATATTTTTGTCCTTTTCTTGAATCATCGTTTCGCTTTTCTAGATAGAGGGCATTTTTATCCTTTTCTCAAACCATCGTTTCATGGAAAGAATGGCGGGAAAGGATAGTTAAGTCTTTGCAACCACACCAGACTCCAATGCTAAGTGATGCCGACACACACAGGGATACGAGCCCCACGTGCTTATATACATGACACTCAGACTGCATCTTTGGGGAGGGGGGGGGCATATAACCTGCTTTGTATTCTCACTTGTTCAACTCTAGTTGTTCTTGCTTTATACACTTTCAAGATTCCATTGATTAGAAAACCCACTAAGTAACACCAACTGGGATTGATTTTCGTTCATCTCCTTCAGGTTGCACCTTTGCTCTCTCTTTACAGATTTCAACTCAAAAATAGAGCTCACCAGCTGGCGTGGAGAAAACAACCTTCATTTGCTGGCCACCACTGCAGAAATACTCAAGAGGGAGGAGGAGGAGGAGGAGGTGGTGGCAACCATGGCACCAACAGGCCTTCTCAGAAACAGAAACAGCATTGGGTGTGACATCTGCGGGCCATGGTGGTAATACTAATAGTGCTCTTAGGAGGAAGGCCTCTTCCTCCCCCTCACCATTTGTTTTCCTTCGGAGGCAACCACATGCAGGCCCGCAGTTTGTTGGAGGCCATGGTCAGGGCTCACTTCCGCGACGTCGTCCGACTGGGGGAGAAGGAACTCACGGCCACCGACACTAGTGACCATCACAACCGCTTCTTGCTGCCCAAAGAATTGGCGGAGAAGGCCATCTTACCGCAACTTAGTCGGCAGGAGCTTGAGAAGGTCTATGTCAAGGACAAGAATGATCCTGGGCTGATGGTTTCGACACTGGATGAGATGGGTCGAGACTGCAGGCTGCATCTCAAGAAGTGGAGCTTCAAGAAGGGCCGAACCAACAGGCTATGGTTGGCGGTGGTCGATCGTTTGATGGGCTCGTGAAGAGGAAGAGGTGGCAGCTAGCGGGGGCACACAACAGACGTTGTTCAAACTATTATAGCACACTGAAGTTTTAGTTTATATTTATTTGTTTGTTGTTTTCATTCTTCTAAATGCCAATTCACATTTTTTTTTAGAATCTATTATTTATGGTTCTTGATAGGGCTATGATTACTGTATCGCTTTATTCAATGACACTTTTTTTGTGTATATTGCTAGTCTGATGTGTTTTTTATTTTTTTCTTAGATTGGTAAGCTAGGCAGACCAGACGAAGGAAAACAACTGAATGCATGGTAGTTTTTTTATGCGAAAGGAACTCAAGGGGCTTGCATAGTAGTTACTAAAAATGATCATACTGTCATTGGAAAATGGCATGCTTTCAGAAATGCCTCACAGTTTGCTGAAATTCTTTGTTATGTCCGAAATTCGGATTCTAAACTGACATTTTTTCACCAATATGTTAAAAACCTCGTGACATTCTTATATGAACCTTTTGAATTTTGCATAAATATGATGACACAAATCTATTGCGAACCTTCGAACACTTGCAAAATATATTGCGAACTTCTTGACTTTCATACAAACATGTTGCAAACCTTCAAATACATTTATGCAGATTTCCTAACGTTCACGCCTTTGAATATGATTAAAATCACTTAAGAGATTCACAACATATTCGTGTAGACCTCCTGACGTTTACACAAATATGTTTTGAATCTCTTCAATGTTTTTAACCATATTTGAAGTTTTACAACATACTTTGTGAATGTCAGAAAGTCCGCACAAATATAGTTGAAGGTTCACAACATATTTGTGTGAAGCAGGTAAAGGGTGCAAATGTCAAGAAGTTCATGACATCTTTGTGCGAATGTAAAAAGGTTTGTATGCGAATGTTAGGAGGTTTGCATGCAAATGTCACGAGGTTCACAATATATTTGTGCAAACGTCAAAAGGTTCACAACATGTTTGTGCGAACATCAAAAGGTTTGCATAGGCACAACATATTTGTGCGAACACCAGAAGGTTTTCAATATTTTTGTGTGAAACGTCAAGAGATTCACAAAGAATAAAAATATCTGCAAAAAGTCAGAAATCAGGATTTTGGATATAGAAAAGATTTTGATAAATTATAAGGCATTCCAAAATCGCACCACATTACAAGGATAGTACGATCATTTCATAGTAGTTAAACCATCCGAGGTTGTGTATATATCAAAGTTGTTGGCCTCGTGTCGGGTTCTGCAAATGGCCTGTTGCAACAATAGGAAGAACAATGACCATATATTACACAAAAGCAGATCATATGGTCTGCCACATTACAGTGAAAATTCTCTAACCACTAAAGGAAAAATAACATCTCCACCGTCCATTGTTGTGATCACAGCACACTATCATGGTCGCCAATGATGATGTGATGAAGGTGGTGATGTTAAAAAATTTCTCCATGGTGATTTGGCAGTCAAAAATGATCTTATCCTCTTTGCATGAAATCACATTACACCTAATCTGCTCTATCCCGATAACCAAGAGGACGCACAAATGGATTTTATTCCGTTCAGATGTCTGAACCAAACCTTGACTATATGTGATAATAACAACTTCACCATCACATAAAAGTTAAGCCTAGTACCCAGTGTTGTGAAAAATGTTGAGGCTTAGCGAGGCGCTCCACCAAAATTTGAGGAGAGGCGTAAACCTCGAGGCGTAAAGAGTAAGCCTTAAAATTTTTTTTTAACTTAAAAAAGACTATAAAAAATATCTAAAATTATGAATAAATAAAAATGCTTTATCGATGAAATGAATAAATAAAAATGCTTTATCGATGAAGAAACAATCAACAAGGAATAAAAAATCTCAAATAAATACTAAAAAAATCTGAGATTAACATGTAAAAGTAACATTAATGCAACAACTTGATCTATGTAAGTATGTAAGAAATAAAACATGCGCATTCATTCAATTCTATATAAGCCATATAGATGAACCTATACATGAATTAACAGAGTTCAACAACAATTATTCATGCTCAGTTCGGCCACAATGAAATAAGTCCATCGTGGATATAGGCATAGTAGCCAAACCATGGTGTTTTATTTCTTCTCTCTTTCTCCAATGTTTTGATTTAAAGGCATGGATCATTTACTGCAATAAAATTATGACAATCTGACTCATGCATCGTGACCCCTTTTGTTCATGTTTGATAGGCGACTCGATTTTGTTGAAAAGAAAAAAGGGCCTCACAAACACTGACAACTGCCAGGTTAGGGCTGATAACACAATCAAAGGTACTTTGGATGTTGTTCATCTTAAAAACGTACTAAAACAGTAATAAGCTTATTGCAAGATATTCATTTTAAATCACTCCAATGTCGTCCATCCTAAACACATGACATCGGAAAAAAATAGTGAGGCCCATCCAAGTGACAAGCATCTCATTGGTACATGTATTGGATGTTGTCCATCTTGAGATCAACGACATCCAAAAGTGCTCTGACGGAATACCGTGAACACATTCTGACCTGATCCCCTCTCGTCGGTGGGTCAGGGTTTGGCCGTTGGGTGGCATGGGCTCTAATTAAAATTGCGTCGGATCGGTTTGGTTCGGGTCATCCCCATGTCCCACAGTATATGCATGTGAAGAGGCAACTCGAACATGCCAAAGACCTCAAACGAAAGAGGAAAAACAAGGAGTTGCGTTCTAGCTTTCCAGGTTCTCTCTCTCTCTCTCTCTCTCTCTCTCTCTCTCTCTCTCTCTCTCTCTCTCTCTCTCTCTCTCTCTTTGAGATTACCAATATTTTTGCAAACAAATTAACATGAGCCCGTAAACCCCACTTTTGCTTTTTATCCGCTTCAATTTTGGCTATTCGTTTAGTGAGAGAAAGCAGTAATCCGTGCGCTGGTGATGCTCCACTCGGGTTATGATTGTTACAAACAATGAGAGGATGAAAAAATTAACAAGTGGGTTTTGAGATTAAGCAATTCTATCACTAGTAGCACATCAGATATAGCGTTGCTGAGAGACGAGAGAGGGCCTGAGTGAGAGACGAGCGAGATGTGAGAGAGCAGAGAGACGAGCAGAGAAAATTTGAGGCATGTATGCCTCACCTTGAGGCACGCTCACCCCGAGATGTATGCCTCAAAGCGTATGAGGCATACGCCTCTGAGCATTTAAGCTTTTATGTTGCGCCTCAAGGCACAAAGGCCCTTGCCTTGAGGCAAGATGCAATTTTTGTGCCTTGAGGCACGTTTTTAATAACACTGCTAGTATCCAATCTACTGTATATTTAAAATTTGAGTACAACAAAGCTTTCAGTTTCGTCAATAAATACACGTATATTTGTATGGATAGCTGGGCTGGTTAAAATGGCACCACCCCAAGCAAGTGGTGCCCGGCTGGGTTGGGTAGCCAATGAAAGGATATAATACTCTGCATGAGATAAAAAACAAATCACTTAAGCTTACCAAATCAATTACATAAACATACAGGGTTTTAAAATTCAATACCTCAAAATTTTGAAATATATTAATTAACCAATTTAAGTTATATATATATATATATATATATATATATATATATATATATACGAGTCACAAAATACGAGAACTAAAAATATGGGCATTTTCGACACTTTTTTTTTTCAAATCCAACCATGTAAATGTGCTGGGCGTGGTAAATTTGCTAGAAATCAACTCTTGGATCTTGTATTTTAGATGAAAATGTGATTTTCAATGCTTGAATATTTATGAAGATTACGAGCCATTGATTTTAAAGCCTTAAAAAATCTTGTTTATGCATCATAATCGGATGATTCAAGAGCTGGTCCTTATACAAACAAGCAAGTAGATCACACCTGTATAGTTAGATTTAGTAGATAAAAACAAAAAAAAATCATGAAAATCATAGTTCAAAGAGCACACAATTCTCATATTTTCAGTTATCATATTCTAGTGACTATATATATATATATATATATATATATATATATATATATATATATATATATATATATATATATATATAATATGAAAACTAGAATATCAGAACAATAGATATGGGCATTTCAATGTTTTTTTCAAATCCAACCATGTAAATGTGTTCGGAGTGGTAAATTTTCTAGGAATCAACTTGGATCTGGTATTTTTGATGAAAAAATGTGATTTTTTGAATGCTTGAATATTTATGAAGATTATGAGCCATTGATTTTAAAGCCTTAAAAGAAACTTATTTATGCATCAAAATTTGATGATTCAAGAGTTGGTCTTTGTAAAAACAAACACATAGACCACATCTGTATAGTTAAATTTAAGAGAGGACAAAAAATCCATGAAAATCGTTGTTCACACAGTAGAGTTCGAGCCAAGCCTGGGCTGTTCGAACTTCGCTCATTTTCAAATAACAAATGGTACTGCCCAGGCTTGGCTTGAGCTTGAGCTCGAGCCAAGCTTAAACAGCATATTCTACAAAGTAAATTGTAATCAGTTTTGAGAAGCTGGGATTCGACCCCAGACCTCTCTAATCATTGCACAAAGAACACAGTACTACACTAGATATTTTGTTTTGATTAAAATAGCCCAAATAAATTTATAATTACTAAAAGTTCCGTAGATTATCATGCAAAAAAAAAAAGTGACACTTCAGTATTCGAATTTTGCACTTGTCGAAGAAAAAGTGAGTGCTCTACCCATTAAGGTAACATTAGTTGTTTAGCTTGATGATTAGTTTTGCAAATATATTATATGCATACATTAACACGAGCTTAATCAAGCTTTTCAAGCCCAGCCGAGTTTAGCAGCTTGATCAGGCTCGGCTCATTTATTCATACCAAGCTTGGAATTGAGTTCCAGCTTGACTCATTTATATTCATGAATGAGCTCGATCTAGCTCGACCAGTTGTGCATCCCTGGTTCTCATATTTTTTTCAGTTATCATATTCTAGTGACTATATATATGAGCCCATAACAGTGGAGGGGCTCCATGTTGAACGATGCTCGTTCATTGATTTTAGTATGATTTAGGTTCATTAGTGGCGGTAGCGATCACTGCTAATGACTTCAATGAAAAAAGAGTAACTGGTGGCCATTGCTACCACTGCTAATTACTGTTATATGTTAAAAAAAACATAGCCGCTGATCTTGCATGAATCGGTGGTGGAGAAGTGTCTGATATGCGTTCACTGTTATGTCTCTCTCTCTCTCTCTCTCTCTCTCTCTCTCTCTCTCTCTCTCTCTCTCTCTCTATATATATATATATATATATATATATATATATATATATATATATATATATATATATATATATATATATATATATATATATATGAAATAAACCCTCACTGGGAATTAGGTGGCTTAATGGACCTGAACCCCTAAAGGTAAACCCCGAGTGTAGTCACTAACACCCAAGACCTTAGGGGTTGTTTGATCCCCCATCACCGTGCGATTTCAGACGAAAATTATGCTAAGAACGTGGGGATATAACAAACTATTGTCGTGGCTGATGCGCAGAACACATCCGCCGTGTCCTTATTTTACTGTAATTTTTGCTCCACCCACCTGTTACGGTTAGAACCCAGATGCAAGGAATGTTACTTTAAAAAAATTGAGGGAGAGAGGTCCTCTCTCTCCGAGGGGTGAGGTGGCACCAGTGGTGAGGCTACCGTTGAGTCTCCCTTCTTTCTTCCTTTTTTCTTCGTTAGATTCTCTATATCCCTCTTTTCTTCTTTCTTCCCCTTCTTCGTTCCTCTCTCTCCCTTTCTCCTCCATCTTCTTCGTTTTTCTTTTTTTTAGGGCTTTGAATAGTTTTTTTTATTAATTAAGACTTTTTTCTTCGATTTTCATTGATTAGGGGTTTTGAATCAAATTTCTTAAAGTAAGGTTTTTGTATCTAATTTGATTAGGATTTTTTATTTTATTTCTATGATTAGGGATTTGAATAAATTTTTTTAAATTGGGCCTTTTTATGCTTAATTTGATTAGGATTTTCTTTTATTTGATTTGATTTGATTTTTTATTTTCTAAGATTAGGGCTTTGAATCGTTTTTCTTAATTAAGACTTTTTATTGTTAATTTGATTAGGGCTATTCTTTTATTAGGGTTTGAATTAGGACTTTTTATTTAATTTTATGGTTTATTTTTTTTATAGTTTAGGGTTTTTGGTTTATTTATGATTTATTTTCTTGCATTTTAATGTTTTATGAATTAATATGGTTTGATAATTTGATTTTTATAGTTACTTTGGTTTTAGGGTTTGATACTTTTATGATAAAATTTCATAATTAGATGTAATATGACAATGATTAAAATATTTATATATCAAAAAAATACCAATTTTTATTTTTTTCTCACATTACCCAAATTTGAAATATTTTTTAGTTTTTCAATCCAATCCAAGATCCATATTTGGGGCTAAAATCCATAATAAACATGTTAAAACACTCACACAGTTGGGCAACAGGATTGAATTGTGCAATCCAAAATGAAGTTATCTGACCCATTATCCGTGTGTCTTTACATCGTAAAACAAACGTTAGACAAAAGGACACGTGAACTTGGCTGGGGACATTTTCCTGATAAAAAAGTGACAAAAAACTAAATTTTCATTTACAATTGTTACATTTTTTTGTTAAATAATTATAATCTGGTTCATTTAATTTAATATTTTGCCAAAAACGCAAAAAAAAAAAAAAAAATTAAACTATAATGAGAATTTGACCTAGCTATTCTTGGAAAAATCCTTGCCGCATCAGGAATTTTGGAAGAGGTTGGTAGCTAACATGAAATTTGAGGTTAGGGCTGTAAATGGGTCAGGTTTGTATTAGGTAGGTTCACCCAACCTTAACCCGAATTGATTCGGGAAAAGTGCTGACCCAAATAATATTTTGAGTTGAAAGGAACAAACTTCAAAGATGTTGATTTTACAAAATGGATAGAGCTAGTCATATGGCATATGATGGTCCTCGTCTTTTTTATCAATATTGGCCATTGATAGGAGGCCCAGATTGTGCCCTGTGCCCCCCTTCCCTCTTGGTTTTAGGGATGGCAGTGGACCAGGGGAACTGGGCTCTGCCCCATCTCATTTCGTTTGGACTGGGGATGAAGGACATGAAATGGGAATGAAGGTTAAAATCAAAACTGGTGCAGGGATGGACTTACGCATTTCCCCGTCCCGATCCCCATCTTGTCTCGTCCCCAATCATTTTTTAGGGATGATAATGGACACAGGGGAAATGGGGTCCCGCCTCGTCCCGTTTGGACCGAGGATGAAGGACACAAAACGGGGATGGAGGTTAAAATCAAAACCCGTGTAAGAATGGAGGTGGGAATGAAGGGCGGAATTTTGAGATGGGGCAAGGGTGCAAACCTTGCCCGCTGGTTCACTGCCATCCCTAGTTGGTTTTTTGCTTTGCTTAAAATTTTTGGGGGTAATTTTAGGGGTAGGAGGCACGTAACACAATTTGGAACCTCAATATTAGGGCTGGTAAATGAACTGAATTGCTCGTTGTCAGCTTCATTCAGTTCACATAAAGCTTGGTTAGGCTCATCCATTAAGCTCGACAAGCCGAACAATGAGCAGCTCACGTAGTGTTAACGAGCCAAGCACGAACAATGGGTGTTTGTCTCGGTTTAGTTCATTTAGATTAATTTATATAGAATTTGTATATGTTTCTTTATTAAATAGCTTGGTTGTTCACCTGGTTTGATGGGTTGGCATGTAGGTGGGAGGTATGGACTCTGGAGTTCCATTCTCTGTGGTATCTTGGAATAAAAGGATTTATTTATTTATTTATTTTTATTTTTTAAATGAGCCATCTTGGACTTGGTTCATCAGGTTTGGGCTCGTACTAGCTCAAACTCAGCTCGGCTTGCATGAGCTGAGCCAAGCCTGAGCAGTACATTGCTGTAAAAATGCCAAGCCCTAAAAGCCTGTGTTCGGTTTGTGGGGCTCGTTTACCAGCCCCACTCAATGTCAAACATATTCACAAATCTCTCAAAGCTTTTTTTCAAATCCCACCATGTAAATGTGTTCGGATTGGTAAATTTTCTAGGAATCAACTGTTGGATCTTGTATTTTCTAGAGTTCAAGACAAGCTTGGGTTGTTTGAACTTGGATCGTTTTCAAATAACTAGTGGTACTGCCCAGGCTTGGCTTGAGCTGGAGCTGAGCTTAAATAGCATATTCTCGAAAGTAAATTGTAATCAGTTTTGAGAAGCTGGGATTCGACCCTAGACCTCTCTAATCACTGCACAAACAACACACCACTACACTAGATATTTTGTTTTGGTTAAAATAGCCCAAATACATTTATAAATACTAAAAGTTCCGTAGATTATCATGAAAAAAAAAAGTGTGACACTTCGGTATTCAAATTCTTCACCTGTCGAAGAAAAAGTGAGCGCTCTACCCGTTAAGGTAACAATAGCTTGTTTAGCTTGATGATTAGTTTTGCAAATATATTATATACATACATTAACACAAGCTTAATCGAGCCCAGCCGAGTTTAGCAGCTTGATCAGTCATACCAAGCTTGGAATTGAGTTCAAGCTTGACTTGTAACACCCCAAAATTTCAAACTTGCGAACCTTTAAGAAAACAGGCAAGAGACTAGGAAAAATCTCTTTCATTCAGAGTTTGTTTATGAAATCAGCGGGAGACTATTTTTTTGTTAATACAGAAGGCAAGTTGACAACTTTGGGCACGTTAGCTAAAAGAACCAAAACTCACAAATTCGGATATCCTAAGAAAAATCTGTTACAAACCCAAAACGTTCAAGACGCGAGCTAAGAGCAGAAAGAAAAAGTTCTGAAGTCATCTTACAATCACGCCATCGCCCGTGGTGTACTTAATCATCACATGTACCCATAGAATGAGTTAGTTTCGCAAAAAACTATTAGGTGCATAAGCGAGACTACAAGAAACCGAATTAAGTACATTTAATTCAGCAGGTTATGCAGTTTAAAGCAGATATGCAGTTAAACAGGAAAGCAGTACAAACGGGTAAGTAGTGCAACAAGGTAAGCAGTGCAAACGGGTAAGTAGTGCAAGCGGTAAAAAGTGCAACAAGGTAAACAGTGCAAAGTGAGTAAGCAACGCAACTATCAAAACATAGCAAGACGATTCATTTGATAGTAAGATGTGAACCACCACGCAACAAGCTTGTTCTCGTTCCTAGAACGGGTCTCTGCATTTAATCATTATTAGTTCAGCGTTTGTCGCCCTCACTACCTCTAACAAACGCTTGTCCTGAACAACCTTAAACTATTCTCGTCTCTCAAGGCCTTAAGCAGACACCTGTCACCGGTTATGACTCACTAAGGCATCATACTTTCTCAGAAAAGCCCACCCTTTCGTAGAAGGTCCAAAACATGATCATTATCTCAAATCGCTAACGATCTGATTCTCACATCTGAGTCCTGCATGTAATCATGCTAAAACAGAAAGCCGAAACTATAAATTCATAAGTGACTATCTCAAACAATCTTAGAAGGTCATCACAGCTCACCATAACTTTTTATGGTAAACAAAAACACAAGATCCACGTCGGATCGCTTGATCCAGAAGATATACGACCTGACAAGGAATTACCGCCCTAGAGGGTATACCTGGTCTTGGACCATACACTTCCGCATAGGAGTTCACCGTCTTTGCGGCTACCCGTTTGTGGACAGTGTACATCCTCACAGAGATTCTACCGCTCTAGCCGGATTACCCGATCAGGGAAATGTACAACCACATAAAGAATTACCGCCCTAGATGATATACCTGGTCTTGGACCATACACTTCCTTATAGGAGTTCACCGTCTTTGCGGCTATCCGTTCGTGGATAGTATACATCCTCACAGAAAATCTACCACTCTAGCCGAGTCACCTGGTATTGATCATACATACCCTCATAGCGAAACCTTTGGGAAGCCGGTCCCCAACAAATGTCATATCCAATGAAAATTATTGTGATACACGCATCAACACAAATGACCGCTCTCAGGGTCGATAGTCACTATTACAATCAACAAGATCAACGCCAGATCACCTGGTCTGGGAAATGTATAACCTCACCAAAAATTCTGCCCTAGATGGTATACCTGGTCTTAGACTATACACTTCCTCACAGGAGTTCACCGTCTTTGCCGCTGCCCGTTCATGGACAATGTATATCCTCACAGAGAATCTACCACTCTAACCGGTTACCTGATCTTGATCATACACGCCCTCGCAGATAATCCTTTGAAGATCCGATCCTCAACAGGCACCCTACTCGGTGATACATGCATCAATACAGTCAACTGCTCTAAACAATTGACCGCTCTTGGGTCAATAACCACTAATATGAGCACAAGCATGAATATCAGCAATATGTAGCATATCACTGCACATGGTAAAACAAAACACACGATCACCCATTCCTCCAATAAGGCTCTATGAACCATAAACATATTATCGCATACTCTCAACATTTTTTATCACGTGGCACATCAATCACATCACACAGAAGCATATAATACTACACATTGAAATATTGCCACAAGGAACATTGCAATCCTCAAATAGGACCTCAAAGCATACGTAAATGACACATGAGAACACGCAGATATGGCAATCCAGCTGATTCTATAAGCGAAGAGTAACTAACTATATCCGACAGCCAAACAAAACAACTGAATCAGACAAACACTCATAACAATGCTCGGAAGAGATACAATTACCATCAAATAGCTCAGTCCATCAGCAAGTAATTAAATTAATCGTAAGGCATAAACCATTGCATCACAAGTCATTCATAAGCAATCATACGACAGCAGTTATGTCACAATATGTAAGCAACTTATAAGACAAGCGGCCACATCAATCCTAGTTGCCACCAGTTCGTAGATTACGAGCTGTATGCAATCACATCAATCATAAGAGATGCAAGCCAACAAGTGCTATGATACAATAAGCACCAAACAGTTCGACCAAGGGATAAAGCAAGTCACATGCTAATATGTAGCAACTGGCATAATGCTATTATTATAAGCACTTAACTAGTATGAGAAGCTAGTTATTACTCAACAAAGAACTGCGTAAGCAATTTAACCAAATAGAGTAATGCCTTGACAGGCGTGCATAGCTCAACGAGTAGCATACTGAACTATCGAGCAAGCGAGCAATCAACCAGTGTGAGCAGGCTTTATGTTTCGATATTACTGGCCTGCGGGTACGCGCAGGCAAAACGTAGAAACAACTGAGACTAGTTCAGGCGTCTGTTATTCTATGTATTTTCAATAACCCGAATAGTTAGTTGAGTCCATTCCAAAGGGGACAGCTTTATCCGAGAGAGGATTCTCTAGAGGCTGATAAGCAGTGCCACGAATGCATCCAACTTCTGTAGAAGTGTTGAGCTGACTATTGTAGCCCCTTTCCCCTAACTCCAATGACTGGGAAGGCCGGATCATCTGCCCGTAGGGTGATTGTTAACAACCTTTCCATTAGATTTTTGTACCGCTCTATCCTCTCTCTTGACAGACAACAAGAAGCTAATTGGTGCATTAGGGGTTGCTTAACTAACGACCCATTCTATGTTGTGGTCTTTAAACTACTCAAGCATCTTGCCTGTGAAGGCGAATGTGAGGTCATTTTATGTGATTACAGCATTGTGCATTTAGCACTATTCGAGGTTGCACGACCGTCTCACCCGATCATCGCAGTACTAGATGTGTAGTGCACGACTACAAGTACTCTAGGATGAAATGAGTATAACTCCTTAATAAGAGTCTCATCAGAAGTGTTTCACAAAGATGTAATGCTTCTTACTTTGACATTCTTTGTCTTTTGAAACAACCAGCAACTTGTGCCAACATTTGGCATGTGATTATATCGAATCTTATGCGTTATCTACATGCCTCGTAGGACTCGATACTGACCTCGATAGATGGGATACTAGTTTCTCAACAGAACAAGTCAATCACATCCTTACAAATGCTTTGATTTGGGCAATCTTTGATGCTTTTGCGCAGCTCCTTAAAATCTCAAATCGACTCTACAGAACTTTGTACACGAAGAGCCAGGATCTTTGCGAGGTATCCCTCGCCTTAGACGAGGATGTATCGCTCGCTCCCGACTGAACTCTTATCGCAAGAGGGAGAGTGGTAGATGTCTCTTGCATCCTCCACGACGATGCCTCAAATGCGTACGCAATGAGCAAAAACCCGAGCGTCATCTGCAATAGCAAGGCAGTAACAACACATATGCAAAAGCAAGAACCTAGGCGCAAAGTGCGACGACAAAGTAAAGACGATAGGCAGAAGTGCAACACAGAACCTTTGCGCGATGCACGACGACAAAGTACAGGACTGTAAGCTGAAGTGCAACGCAAAACCTTTGTGTGATACACGATGGCAAAGTAATGGACAAGGATCGCGAAACCGCATCCTTAAATTAAGTGCGTACTCGTATAAATATATGTGATATATATATATATATATATATATAATTATCCTTTTTAGTTAATTGAACTTAATTCAATTGTCCAAGTCTTCTGTGCAATCTTTTCCTACCTTGGAGAGTTGTGGGCTTACTGGCGTCTGTGGTTGTAAACAATTGATGGCTCGGATCACGGAGCACGAGTGAGATCCATCGTATGAACTGCAAAAGTGACAGTCTTAGCATGCTAACACAAAAAATAGAAGGTCAGAGACACTGCCATCATCCTGACGTGAAGGAAGCAGCAGCAGGGAGTGGCAAGGGCAAGGGGGTTCCGCTCCTCCGGATTTGTCGAGAATGGCAGAAGGCGGCAGAAGCTCGACCCTTGCCGACTTGACAACGAGAAGAATAGGCGGCAGGGAGCTTGGCCCCTGCCGACCCGCCTGAACCATCTAAAGAAAGGGGATCTTCTCCCAACCTGCATGACAGGAAGAACACAGAGACAGGGGCTCTGCCCCCTACCTGCTGGAAAGGAGCAGAGACAGGGGTCAAGCCCCAGTTTACCCGATAAAAGCAGAGAGACAGAAGATGGGAAAAGGGAGGGCTCGACCACTCCCTGCCAACCAAAACACATGAAGATGGAAGGGACTAGCCCTTGTCGACCTGTCCGAACATCGAAAGGTGGAAGAGGCTCTACCCCTGTCCACCAAACAAGAAAAGAAGGGGAGATGGAGACAGGGCTCGGCCCCTGTCATCGTTCCCATACTCAGGGAGGTGGCAGGGGCTCGACCTCTGCCGACAACCTTCCTGAACAAGAGGCAGGCAGAGGGCCTTGCCACCCTACCGAGCAAGGCACAAGGGCCACCGAAAGGCCCTCCCCTGGGAGCCCTCTGCCAGACAGAGGAGGTGATGCAGGCGACCACCCTGTCGCCTGTCAAAAGGGAAAAAGGGGGAAAACAACCGAGGGGAGGTGCTCAGCGCCTCCCTCCCTAGCAGATTCAGAGCCACCACGATGGTGGCTCTGGTCCACCGACCCAAGAGCAGGAGGGTCGAGGGAGACGAAGAAGAGAGGAGACAATGAGGGGTGCTCGGCACCACCCTCTGGAGAGACCCAGAGCACCGCCAAAAAACGGAAAAAGAAAAGGGGAAAAGGGAAACAGGAGGTCGATGACCTCTTATCGGTGTCTCCAATAGGAAAAACAGTGAGAGAGGGAGTTACTTGAGAGGGCATAGGAGAAGGCGATGGTAACGAAACGGGTGACGAGAGGAAAGAGCAGTGACAGGGGTAGCTCACTGGAGTTCTGACGATGATTGCTGCAGGTGGAAAATAGCCGGCACAGTGATGCTTGCCAGTGGCGACACATCAGAAAAGGCGTCGGGGACAAGGGGGTCGCCGATGCTCGAAGCTCATCGAGACTCGTTGGGAGTTTTCGGGTTGCGGTGGTTGCCGACGATGGCAATCGTTGTTGGGGTCTGCCAAAACACCAGGTGGAAGGCCAAGGAGAGGACGTGGGTAATACTGTCGCCGGAAGCCGCGATCGCTGACAAGAGGTCACCGACAATCGTCAGTCGCTGATCACTGGTGGTGATGGTTGGAGACAGAGGGTCGCCGACGCTCGAAGATCGTCGATCGCAACAAAGAAGAGGAATAGATTGGTGGCCGACAACGAGTGACAGAGGTAGAGGAGACATCTTCGGTGAGTCGCAGAGGGAAGGCTATCGTCGGCAAGGGTGAGCTCCAACGGTGCTATCGCTGGTGGGTGTGCTTGCTGACGACGGCGGGTCGATGCGTGAGGAAAGAGGGTGAGAGAACGAGAGAGTGACAGAGGGGGAGAGGACGCAGAGACTGAGAGACGAGAGGGAGAAGGAGGTTTCTAGAGCCTCCCCCCTTCGCCGTTGCGTGCTTTTTAAAATCACGCAGCCGACTTATCACCCGGGTCAGATCCGAGTCCGGATCCGGCCCGGATCCAAACAAATTTTTTTTCTCGAGTTATTACATGACTCATTTATATTCACGAATGAGCTTGAGCTAGCTCGACCCGTTGTGCATCCCTAGTTCTCATATTTTCAGTTATCATATTCTAGTCACTATATATATGAGCCCATAACAGTGGAGGGGCTCCATGTTGAATCATTTTTTTGTATGATTTAGGTTCATTAGCGGTGGTAGCGATCAGTGCTAATGACTTCAATGAAAAAAGAGTAATTGGTGGCGATTGCTACCACTGCTAATTATTGTTATATGTTAAAAAAAACATAGCCACTAATCTTGCATGAATCGGCGGTGAGAAAGTGTCTGATGTGCATTCACTGTTACTTCTCTCTCTCTCTCTCTCTCTCTCTCTCTCTCTCTCTCTCTCTCTCTCTCTCTCTCTCTCTCTCTCTATCTATCTATCTATCTATCTATCTATCTATCTATATATATATATATATATATTGATGAAATAAACCCTCATTGAGACTTGGGTCGCTTAATGGGCCCGACCCCCCTACAAGGTAAACCCCGAGTGTAGTCACTAACACCCAAGACCTAAGGGGTTGTTTGATCCCCCGTCGCCATGTGATTTTGGACGAAAAATATGCTAAGAACATGGGGATATAACAAACTATTGTCGTGGCTAATGCGCGGAACACATCCACTGTGTCCTTATTTTACTATAAATTTTGCTTCACCCACTTGTTACAGTTAGAACGGAGATGTGGGGAATGTTATTTTAAAAAAATTAAGGGAGAGAGGTTCTCTCTCTCTCTCTCTTGCAACCAGGCAGTAGGTGAGGCCAGCGGCGAGGTGAGGTGGCGGTGAGGGTTGAGGTGGCACTGGTGGTGAGGCCACCGTTGAGTCTCCCTTTGCTTCTTTCTTCCTTTTTTCTTCGTTAGATTCTCTATAACCCTCTTTTCTTATTTCTCCCCCTTCTTCGTTTCTCTCTCTCTCTTTCTCCCCCATGTTCTTCGTTCTTCATTCTTCTTTTCTTCGTTTTTTTTTCTTCTTAGGGCTTTGATTAGTTTTTTTATTAATTAAGATTTTTTTTCTTTGATTTTCATTGATTAGGGGCTATTTCTTTGATTTTCATTGATTAGGGGTTTTGAATCAAATTTCTTAAAGTAAGGTTTTTGTATGTAATTTGATTAGGAGTTTTTGTTTTATTTCTATGATTAGAGCTTTGAATCAAAATTTTTAAATTAGGATTTTTTATAGTTAATTTGATTAGGATTTTTCTTTGATTTCATTTGATTTTTTATTTTTATTTTTTAAGATTAGGCTTTGAATCATTTTTCTTAATTAAGACTTTTTATTATTAGTTTGATTAGGGTTATTCTTTTATTATGGTTTGAATTAGGACTTTTTATTTAATTTTATGGTTTATCTTTCTTATAGTTTAGGGTTTTTGGTTTATTTATGATTTATTTTCTTGCATTTTAATGTTTTATGAATTAATATGGTTTGATAATTTGATTTTTATAGTTACTTTGGTTTTAGGGTTTGATACTTTTTATGATAAAATTTCATAATTAGATGTAATATGACAATGATTAAAATATTTATATATCAAAAAATACCAATTTTTATTTTTTTTCTCAAATTACTCAAATTTAAAATATTTTTTAGTTTTTAAATCCAATCCGAGATCCATATTTGGGGCTAAAATCCTTAATAAACATGTTAAAACACTCACATGGTTGGGCCATAGGATTGAGTCGTGGGATCCAAAATGAAGTTATCCCACCAATTATCCTTGTGTGTTCATGTTGTCCTCACATATAGTAAAACAAATGTTGGACCAAAGGAATGCAGTTTCTTATACCGTCGAAACAAAACATGCATGTGTCGAGGCATCAAACAAGCCCTTAGGAAACCTATCAGTTAAAGGCACCTACACACCCGGTTGGAGTCAAACACGGGACGAAGGAGTCAGCACCTTCTCTCCATGCCTGCTGCTACTTGGGTGACCCATGTGGGTGTAATTTAAATGATATATTGATAATAATATTAACAATTGTGATGATAAAAAAATAATAATAATGGCCAAAAATAGGTTAAGGATAAAAAAAAACTTTAAAACTGGTTTTGCTAAGTAAACTGATGGTCGAAACTGGAAGCAAATCAGGTCATGCTGAACATGAGCATTTTTACTCATGCCGACATCGTGGCCGTATGTTTGCATTTTGGATGAATGCCACGTGATTTTGTTGACTTTTGAGCTTTTATAAAATGCAAATCGGATGGCCACGATGTCGGCATGAGCAAAAACGCTCATATTCTGTATGACATGATCTGCTTGCTCTATGTACACCCTGCACAGACTACTTTCTTAACAAAAGGTTTTTTCTTTCTCTCTAAAAACAAAATACTTCAAAGTATTTCCCGCTGTTAACGTCCTTATTTTGACGGGTGATTTTTTCAAAAAAACGACACGTGAACTTGGCTGGGGACATTTTCTTGAGAAAAAAGTGACAAAAAACTAAATTTTCATTTACAATTGTTACATTTTTTGTTAAATAATTATAATCTGGTTCATTTAATTTAATATTTTTCCAAAAAATGCAAGAAAAATAAAAAATTTAATCTATAATGAGAATTTGAGCTAGCTATTCTTGGAAAAATCCTTGCTGCATCAGGAATTTTGGAAGAGGTTGGTAGCTAACATGGAATTTGAGGTTAGGGCTGTAAATGGGTCAGGTTTGTATTAGGTAGGTTCACCTAACCTTAACCCGAATTGAGTAGTGAAAAGTGCTGACCCAAATAATATCTTGAGTTGAAAGGAACAAACTTCAAAGATGTTGATTTTACAAAATGGATAGAGCTAGTCATATGGCATATGATGGTCCTCATCTTTCTATCAATATTAGCCATTGATAGGAGGCCCAGATTGTGCCCTGTGCCCCCCTTCCCTCCACTGTTAGTTGGTTTTAGGGATGGCAGTGGACCATGGGAACGGGGCCCTGCCCTGTCTAGTTTCGTTTGGACTGGGATGAAGGACATGAAATGGGGATGAAGGTTAAAATCAAAACCGGTGCAGGAATGGACTTACGCATTTCCTCGTCCCCATCCCCACCTTGCCCCATCCTGTCCCATCCCCAATCATTTTTTAGGGATGACAATGGACCGAAGAGAAATGGGGTCCCACCCAGCCTCACCTTGTTTGGAGAGAGGATGGAGGACATGAAACGGGGATGGAGGTTAAAATCAAAACCCGTGTGAGAATGGAGGGCAGGATTTTGAGATGGGGCAAGGGTGCAGACCTTGTCCCCTGCCCCTGCCCTGGTCCACTGCCATCCCTAGCTGATTTTTTGCTTTGCTTAAAAATTTTGGGGGTAATTTTAGGGAATCGGATCAGGTCATGCTGAACATGAGCGTTTTTTATCATGCCGACATTGTGGCCGTCTGTTTGCATTTTGGATGAATGCCACGTGGTTTTGTTGACTTTTGAGCTTTTTAAAATGCAAATAGGATGGCCACGATGTCGGCATGAGCAAAAACGCTCATGTTCAGCATGACCTGATCTGCGGGGTAGGGGGCACGTAACACAATTTGGAACCTCAATATTAGGGCTGGTGAATGAACTGAAGTGCTCATTGTTCGGCTTGATTCAGTTCACATAAAGCTTGGTTAGGCTCATCCATTGAGCTCGGCAAGCCAACAATGAGCCGGTCGCATAGTGTTAACTAGCCGAGCACGAACAATGGGTGTTTGTCTAGGTTCGGTTCATTTAGATTAATTTATATAGAATTTGTATATGTTTCTTTATTAAATAGCGTGGTTGTTCACCTGGTTTGATGGGTTGGCATGTAGGTGGGAGGTCTGTGGTATCTTGGAATAAAAGGATTTATTTATTTATTTATTTATTTATTTTTATTTTTTAAATGAGCCAGCTTGGACTTGGCTCATCAGTTTTGGGCTCCTACTAGCTCAAGCTCAGCTCGGCTTGCATCGAGCCGAGCCAAGCCTGAGCAGTACATTGCTGTAAAAAAGCCAAGCCTTAAAAGTCTGTGTTCGGTTTGTTGGGCTCGTTTACCAGCCCCACTCAATGTTAAACATATTCACAAATCTCGTTATCGGGATTTTCTTGGTAAAGGAAAATGTTGCAATAAAAAAAATGCTTTTCTTTAAAAATTATCTAAAGAAAATTTTAGTATATTTAAAATTTAAAAGTACTTTAAAATTAAGACAATACACTAAATTATAAAAATATAATTATCACGTTACGTGATAATATTGCAGTAAAAGCACGCTATTTTCAGAATAGGTCATGTTCTGGAAAAACAAATTTGTTTTTTTCTTTGAGACTATATTGGGTTTCTAAATCTCACGATAAAATTGCGAGATTTTTAAAAGGTGTCTGATACTTGTGATTATAATATCACGATCAAGATTGTCATGATAAGGCTGATCACCGTATCACCTGATCTGTGTTGCTGCCGCAAGGCCCATCTCGTGTTATATGCTCAACGAACATCGTATTTGGGAGCCTATCCAACCGAAATTTAAATCCAGATTCAAGTAAACAAAAGAGTGGCTAGGGATGGCAGTGGACGGGGGGGAATGAGCCCCCTTCCGCCTTGCCCCGTTTGGACCAGAGATGGAGGACATGAAATGAGGATGGAGGTTAAAATCAAAACCTGTGTGGGGATGAAGGCAAGGATGGAGGGCAGAATTTTGAAGGGGGGGGGGGGAAGTGGAGACCTTGTCCCCCGCCCCGGTCCACTACCATCCCTAGTGTGGCAGGACTAAAGAGTAATTAGCACCATGCCCGCCAAGCGACACCCCTCTAGTTTGAACTTTTGGTTGGATTTGGATTGGCAAACTTGGTTCCAGATACTTCAACCAGGTTATGGTTTGAAATAGTACACGAATATCAGTAACCTGATCTGTTTGTCACATCAAACCAAGTAGGTAGATCCAGATCCTGGTCTTCATGAGTCAGCTTTAGGTAGGGATGGAAAATGAACCGAGAAGCTCGTGGCTTAGCTTTGTTGTTCTCATTGAAGACTCGCTTGTGCATGGTTGAGTCATATAGATGGCCAGCTATACAATGCAAGCATGAATATGTACCATGCAAAAATACTTGGAAAAATTTTAGACAAGTATCACAATATGCCACATAAGTTCTGCTGGATGCCACCAAACAGCTTCATTCAATGACCAAACAATTGTCTGAATCAAACTGAAAAAAATAAAACAAAAAACAGATTTTAGGTGAACACACACACACACACACACACACACACACACACATATATATATATATATATATATATATATATATACAAAGAGAGAGAGAGAGAGAGAGGAGGGGGCTCAGGCGAATGTCAAGAGAGAGTAAAAAGGGTGCTTTTATATATATATATATATATATATATATATATATATATATATATATATATATATATATATGTGTGTGTGTGTGTGTGTGTGTGTGTGTGTGTGTGTGTGTGTGCGTGTGTGTGTAAGTGTAAGTGTAAGTGTGAGAAAAACTTTTAAGTTCTTCTCAACCTTATTTTTTGTGGCCATAGCTATATTTCGTTGCATCAATTAGGGTATTCAAAACCCAACAAGTGGTATCAGAGTCAAGTTGAAGGAAACCACACTTATATCAAAGTACAACAACAACTACAACTTCATCCCAAAACAATTGGGATCGGCGATATGAACCAAAAAAGAAAATCATTCTAGGTTTTCCACATGAATCCTTCTCCTCCAATCATTTCTATCCAATGTCATATCCTCGGTGAGGTTCAAAGCAATCATATCCTTTCTTATCACCTCCATCCATGTCTTCCTAGGCCTACCCCGACCTCTTTTAACTAATATATTTTTCCATTTCTCCATCCTTCTAACTGGAGCATCATTAGGCCTTCGCCGAATATGTCCAAACCACCGTAAACAATTCTCTCTCATCTTATTTTCAATTGGTGCAACACCTACCTTCTTACGTATCTCCTTGTTCTGAATCTTATCTTTTATTGTATTTCCACACATCCATCTCAGCATACGCATCTCAACTACACTCATATTTTGAATATGATGTCTCTTGGCAGCCCAACATTCCATACCATATAGTAAAGTGGACCTAATAGTCGTCCTATAAAACTTTCCCTTCAACCGCAATGGCATTCTACGATCGCACAACACTCTAGTTACACTCTTCCATTTCATCCACCCAACCTTTATCCTATGATTTACATCTCCATCCATTTCTCCACACTTTTGAATGATAGATCCCAAATATTTGAAACAATCATCCACCGGTATTTCTTGCTCACCAAGCTTCACTACTTTGTTGCTTACTAAATCGACATTCCATGTATTCTATCTTACTCTTACTCAACTTAAAACCTCTTGCTTCTAATTTCTGTCTCCATAATTCTAACTAAGCATTAACTTCAACTCTAGACTCATCAATCAAAACAATATCATCAGCAAACAACATACACCACGACACATTTTCTTGAATTTGTCTCGTAAGCTCATCCATCACTATAGCAAATAGGAAAGGGCTTAAAGCAGATCTTTGATGTAACCCAACCATTATAGGAAAATTGGTTGTCACACCTCCACAAGTGCGGACATTGGTTACTACTCCTTCATACATATCTTTAATTATACTAATGTACTTGAGAGAAACACCTTTCTTTATCATTGTCCACCAGAGAACGTCCCTAGGTACTCTATCATATGCCTTCTCCAAATCAATAAAAACCATATGCAAATCTTTGTTCCTCTCTCTATTTCTCTCAATAAGTTGTCTAAGAAGATGTATAGCTTCCATAGTTGATCTTCCAGGCATAAAACCAAATTGATTCTCCGATATCATGACAACCTTCCTTAACCTAGACTCAATCACCCTCTCCCAAAGTTTCATAGAATGACTCATGAGTTTTATACCACGATAGTTTGTGCAATCTTGTATATCACCCTTATTCTTATAGAGAGGCACCAAAGTACTCTTCCTCCACTCATTAGGCATCTTATTTGTCTGCCAAATCTTGTTAAAAAGATTTGTTAACCATTCTAAACCTTTCTCTCCCAAGCACTTTCAAGCCTCGATAGGAATACCATCTGGGCCAACTGCACTTCTTGATTTCATTTTCTTTAAAGCCTCTGCAATTTCTTTCTTTTGAATCTTGCGCATGAAGTCACGATTCATCACATGAAAAGGAATGGAGAAGTCTCCCGGATCTTGAGCATGACTTTCATTAAATAGCTTATCAAAATCATTTTTCCATCTCTCCTTAATCTCCTCATCTTTGACTAAAACCCTTTGTGTTTCATCTTTGATACATCTAACCATACCCAGATCCCTCGATTTTCTATCTCTCATCTTTGCAAGCCTATAAATATCCTTCTCGCCCTCTTTGGTATCCAACTTGTCATAAACCTCCTTATATACCTTATATCTCGCGTTTCGAACTATTTTTTTAGCTTCCTTCTTTGCTATCATATACTTCTCCAAATTCTCATTATCACGACTCTTACTTAGATTTCTATAACACTCTCTTTTAACCTTAATAGCTAATTTGACATCCTCATTCTACCACGATGTATCCTTACCTAGCGGTGCACCGCCTTTAGACTCACCCAATACCTCCTTAGCCACCTTTCTCATGCCACCTGCTATCTTATTCCACATTGATTCTGAATCCTCCTCGAGACACCAATCAACTTCCTTAACTACCCGCTCTACAAACATTCCTTGTTTAGCTTCTTTCAGTGCCCACCACTTAATTCTAGGATCTATCCTATGTCTATGCCTTTTGCGGCATTGTCTAATTCTAAGATCTAAAATTAAGACTCTATATTGTGTAGCTACACTTTCTCTCAGTATAACCTTACAATCGATGCAACAACCCCTATCTCTCTTTCTAAGTAGGAAAAAATTTATCTAACTCGTATTAACCTCACTTTTAAATGTTACTAGGTGAGACTCCCTCTTCCTAAACCAAGTGTTTGCTAAGATCATATCATAGAACAAACCAAAATCTAAAATTATTTCTCCACTTTCGTTTCTTTCTCCTATGCCATAGCGTCCATGGATACTCTCAAATCCATCCCTACTAATCCTTACATGCCCATTAAGGTCACCGCCGATGAAAAGCCTTTCTCCATAAGATATCCCTTGTACTACTCCATCTAAATCTTCCCAAAATTGACGCTTAATGGAATCATCTAAACCTACTTGAGGTGCATAAAAACTAATAATATTAATAATATACGTACCTAATACTAATTTAATAAGTAAAATCCTATCACCCTTCCTATGGACCTCAACTACATTATCTATAAACTCACGATTCATAACAAACCCTACTCCATTCCTATTCCTATTTATTCCTGTATACCAAATCTTATATCCCCAAGGTTCTATCACTTTTGCTTTCTCACCTACCCATTTGGTCTCTTGTAGACATAAAATATCAATCTTTCTCCTACACATAACATCTACTAACTCTACCAACTTACCAATTAAAGACCCTATGTTCCAAGTAGCTAACCTAATTTTATGGTCTTGGACTAACTTCTTTACCCCCACCCGTCCAACAAAGTGAGGGAACTCTTGCCTATTTGACACCACACCCGGGCGCCGGTGTGACGCGTCGCTTCCGGGTGACGACCTAGCAACCCTTGCCCATTTATCACTGCCTCCGGGCCTATAGAGTACAGCACGTCGCTCAGTAGGGAACGCCCCAACGAAATTCTCATATTGGTTCATATGCATAGGGTATGACTAAGTTTTTATGTTGGTTGTCACAGGCCTACCGCAACCCTCCTCCTTTATCTGGGCTTGGGACCGACAGTGCATAACTAAACAGTTATACACAGGCGGAGTTACACTTATATCAAAATAATGGCAAAAAATTTGAACGACTCTGTCGCCAATTTCTCCCAACCCCAAGTGCTCATATTTGCTAGTGAAGGCTATGATTTTTAGAGTCTTAAAATGAAGACTCTATTCGCCTCACAAGATGCAAAGAAGAAGGATGCAAAAGCACTTTTATATATCCAACTTGAGGTAAGTAATGCTATATTTTACCGAATTATGAATACAAATTCCTCCAAAGAAGCTAGAGATATTTTAAAGAATAAATTTCAAGGCTCGAAAAAGATTATCTCTATCAAGCTTCAAGCATTGTAGAGAGATTTTGATACATTGTCTATTAAAGACAATGAATCCATTCAAAAGTCGTTTACTAGAGTTGTTTGGATTATCAATCAAATAAGAAGCTATGGTGATAAAATTAAAGAGAAAAAATTAGTTGAATTTTTTTAAAAAAGTTTGCCGCTAAAGTATGATTATGTCGTAGCAGCCATAGAAGAGTCAAAAAATCTATCAACTCTATCATTACAAGAATTGATGGGATCCCTCGAATCCCATGAGAAGCGGATTGAAATGACTGAATCTAAAGTGATTGAGCATGCACTTCAAACAAAGCTCAATATAGATAAAAAAGAAGAAGGTTTCAAAAGAAGACCTTAATTTTTAAAAGAAAAAAATCAAAAGTTACTCAAAGATTGTAGCAAAGAAAAAATTATACTAGTCAACCAAGGCAGTTTAGGCAATCAAAAAAATACTGCCATATCTGCAAAAAAATATGGGCATGAGTCTAGAGAATGTTGATTCAAATGTACAAGATGTCGAATACCAAATCACTCTCAAAATGACAGTTGGTTTCAAAAAAAGCATGAAGCTAATTTATCAAAAAATAAAGATAAGAAAGATCAAATTGTTTCTCTTGCATGAACGTGCAGCAAGAACCAAGTGATATATAGTATGTAGATAGTGGTTGTAGCAACTACATGACTGAAAATAAAAAGTGTTTTGTCAAACTTAATGAAACTATCACCTCCAAAGTAAGAATGAGAGATGAAAAATCTTAAAATGTTGAAGGCAAAGGAGTCATAGCAATCAAAACTAAATCACGTCAGACCAAACTCATTCATGATATTTTTATGTACCTAGTTTAGCACATAACTTGTTAAGTGTCGGTCAACTGATAAAAAAGGGGTACTCAGTAAATTTCAATAATGACCAATATACTATTGTTGACAAAAATAGTCAGCAAACAATAGCAAAAGTGAAGATGGCTACAAACAAGGTCTTTTCCTTGACTATGAGTTCATGTGGAGGACAACTACTAAAGGTTGAAAGTTTAGATGTATCAAATCTTTGGCATTTAAGATTCAGACATTTAAATGATCAAAGTTTGAAATTGTTGAAGCAAAAAAATATGGTGATTGAGCTTCCTTATATCGATGGAGAAAATAAAATATGTGAAGGTTGTATATATGGCAAATTTCATAGACTTCTTTTCTCAAATTCATCTTGAAAGGTGAAGCGTCCTCTTGAATTAGTTCATGCAGACATTTGTGGACCGATACAGACATTATCTCACAATGGAAGAAAGTATTTTTTACTCTTCGTTGATGACTTCAGCAGAATGATGTGGATATACTTTCTCCAACAAAAGTCAAAAGCATTCTCCATTTTCAAAGAATTTAAAGCCTATGCAGAAAAGAAAGCGGGTTCAAATTGAAAAAATTAAGGACCGACCGTGGAGCAGAATTTACATCCAACAAATTTTGGAGCTATTGCAAAATCCAAGGCATCAAAAGGCAACTAAGTGCAACAAAAATGCCATAACAAAATGGTATCCTAAAGCGACGAAACCGCACTATTGTTGAAATAGCAAGGAGCATGTTAAAAGGAAATAATCTTCCAAACAGTTTTTGGGTCAAAGCTGGAAACACAAAAGTGTATATTTTGAATAGAGCTCCCACCAAGTCAATTCACAACTAAACTCTGTATAAGGCATGGTACAAGTACAAACCAAAAGTAAGTCATTTAAAATTTTTTTTTTGCGTTGCTTATAGTAAAATTCTTTCTCAAAATAGAAAAAAAAATTGATGAGAAGGGAGAAAAGTTCATATTTGTTAGTTATAGTGATACTTTAAAAGCCTATCGCCTAGTTAACCCAAATACAAAGGAGTTGGTTATCTCAAGAGATGGTTATCTCAAGAGATATAATTTTTGATGAAAAAAGTGAATGAGACTGAGGAACACACTCAGTAGAAGCACCTCAAAGAGAGACAAATTTGACTATGCCAGACACTTCTACAAGTAAAGAACATATGGACTCAAGTGATTCAGAATCAGATACTCCTCATAGAAAGGTGAGATCTCTTGCAGATATATATGCTTCTTGTCATATAACATTGTTTTCATTTGAGCCTCAAAATTGTGAAGAAGCCATCAAAGATGATATTTGAAAAACTGTCATGAATGAAGAGATTTTTGTAATTGAGAAAAATCATACATGAAAATTGGTAGATAGGCTAAAAAAAAAGATATAGTTGGTCTAAAATGGATTTTTAAAAGAAAATTCAATGAAGATGGCTCAATTCAAAAGCACAAAGCTCGACTTGTAGCAAAAGGCTATTCCCAAAAATTTGGAGTAGACTTTAATGAAACTTTTGTTCCAGTTGTGAGAATGGAAATAATTCGAGTTGTGCTAGCTATTTTCGCCGAGTTTAAAGTTCCGGTATATCAGTTGGATGTAAAATCTATCTTTCTTAATAGAGAACTCAAGGAAGAGGTCTATGTTGAGCAACCTCTTGGCTTTAATTAGGAAGGACATGAATGGCTTTAATTAGGAAGGACATGAAGAAAAAGTTTATAGGTTAAAGAAAGCCTTATATGTCTTAAAGCAAGCACCACGAGCTTAGAATATAAAAATAGATCAATATTTTCAAAAGAAGGATTTTCAAAGAAGCTCAAGCGAACCATCTCAATATGTAAAGAGAGATGAAGAAGATTTTCTAGTTGTTTGCTTATTTGTGGATGATTTGATCTATGTTGGATCAAATACAAAAATGATCATCAAGTTTAAAGAGGACATGATGGAGTATGAGATGACAAATTTAAGAATTATGAAATATTTTCTTGGAATACAGGCCAAGCAGAAGAAAGGGAAAATTTTTATTTCTCAATAAAAATATCTTGAAGAGTTGCTGAAAAAATTTAACATGTTGAATTGTAAGCCGATGAGCACTCCAATGATTGTCAATGAGAAGCTAACAAAAAATGATGATGTTAAAAAGGTGGATGCTTCTATGTATAGAAGCTTGGTCAGATCATTGATTTATCTTACTAACACAAGACCCGACATTGCAAATGTTATTAGTCTTGTATCCAGGTTTACGAGTGAATCAAGCAAACTCCATCTTGCAACAACCAAAAGAATTTTGAAATATTTGCAAGATACAAAAAATTTTGAAATCAAATATGTTGATGAAAACAATATTCAACTTGTAGGCTATACGGATAGTGATTGGGTAGGGTCAGTTGATGATAAAAAACGTACTTCAAGATATGTCTTTTGCCTAGGATCCAAAATCATATCTTGGTCATCAAAGAAGCAAAATACAATTGCATTGTCGACTGCAGAGCCAGTATGTATCGCAGCTACCACAGCAGCAAGTGAAGCAGTTTGGCTTAGAAGAATTCTTTTAGATTTACAGCAAAAACTTGAAGGACCGACCATCATCAATTGTGATAAGTCTACCATTGCGATGACAAAAAATCAAGTCTTTCATAGCCACTCAAAGATCATTTCATCATAGAATTAGTTGAAAAAGAAGAAATCATGTTGAAATTCATGCCAAGCAATAAACAAGCTGCAGATATGTTCACCAAGCCATTTCCCATAGATAAGTTCAAAAATTTCAGATCCTCTTTAAGAATTACAAATTAAAGAGGGATGCCAAAATTAGTAATTTGTAATATCCAAATCCAAAAGTGAAGGAAAGAGATGTCATAGATTTCCAAAGAGACACATTGCTTGATGAAATGATGCAACTTTATGTTTCTTTGAAATTTACCAAAAGGTATTAGTTTTTTTTTTTTAAAAGGTGCAACCTTTTGAAGGGACATTATATGTTTCTTTTTGGGCTCTATATAAAGCCCCCATCCTTCTTGTGTTGGACATGCAATCTCATCTCATTTGCTCAATAAAATATTATTTCTTTTTTAGTGCATTTATGTGAAAGTGTGAGAAAAACTTTTAAGTTCCTCTTCTTCTCAACCTTATTTTTTGCGGCCATAGTCATATTTTGTTGCATCAATTAGAGTATTCAAAACCCAACAATATATATATATATAGAGAGAGAGAGGCATACCTAATGGCGCTCGACGCTTGTGTCTCGATGAGAAAGGAGAGTGACTGCATAGGGTTCGCCAGGGAAGGAGAGCAACAGAGAGAGGGGAGAGTGCCTGCGTAGGGTTCACCCATCTGTGGTTCGTTTTTGCCCTTTTTTTGTTTAAGAGGTCAACAGGCTGACCGTTAGATCTAAATAAGATCCAACGGCCAACATGTGCGATCACGGTTTGAGTAGCTAAGGAGTGCCCAGCTACTCTCTCTCTCTCTCTCTCTCTCTCTCTCTCTCTCTCTCTCTCTCTCTCTCTCTATATATATATATATATATATATATATATATATATATATATATATATATAGGAAAATGAAAACCTACTAAATACTAAATGAAACATGACCGAATTTTCATGAATTTCTGGTGCTTTTTTGAAATTTTGACCTTGCAGATGTCTTTTATAGGAGATAGGTTTTTATAATGTTTCAAAACACATCCTACAATTTTCATAAATTTTTTAGTCTCCAAATACCATTTTTTCCATCTAAAATGCATGACCAAATTGTTGATTTCTAGTAAATCAATCGTGCTGAACATATCTATGGGTCAGAATTTTGAAAAAAAATACCAAAAATCTACTATCATGTTTCATTTAGTGGGCTTCCATTTCCCATTATATATATACATATAGATAGATAGATAGATAGATAGATATAGAGAGAGAGATGTTTTCATTTTCTCAATAGACTATAAGAGATAATTAGACATTTGTACATGATCTACATCAGAAAATCAAACAATTAATACTGTACTCCATGATAAACATATACGAGATCAAATCTGATAATTGAAAAGGAGATCCATGACATGAATTGTAGCTTATAGCCCGGAGTCCCAGAAATCCAAGGTCGTTGCAATTAGGTACCCTAGCTGGTTCAACTTGATCAAGAAGTTAAATAAAAAGGATAGGTAGATGGATGATAAAAGGACATCAGTGCTGTAAAACAGAACAGAGAAAAAATTATCCATTTTGTTGCCAACAATTTTCACAGGTGAGATCACTTTCATGCTGCTGATAGGTAGGCAAACCATATCTAAACACTTCTTAGACAAAATCAGTAAGGGTATCCGGAGTAATTTGCTCAGAAATCTGATCATGAAGTGATCACACCATGACCAAAGATACCACTACACGACCATCAATCTCATTGGAAGACTAGAAAACTGAGAGTTGCACTTATCGAAGTGCTTTTATACTTCATCACCATCCTCCAAAAGTAAGCAATCTTCAATTTGCTGCCTAGCAGATAAAACAGAAGTAATTCAAAACAATGGACCTGTATATAACGTAAATAAAAAGCCAACCACACATGATTGATTACCTCAACCAACTCTGATCAGCAGCAGCATTACACTTTGCTCTGAAGATAATTTCTTCAGGTAGAAGTGAATAGAAATAGTCCATTGATGATTCCTCCCCTGGGAGGATCTGAAACACACAACTGGGACAGCAAATGGACCTGAAGAAAGCACCTTTTTTAAGATTCCTTCCCAGCCTACTTATATTTTGCAAGTCTGTTTCACTGACTGGACTGCTGCAGATTGGACAGAGAAAGTCTGAGGATATGGAGCCACTAGTCTTGAACTTCTGCAAAGCATGTTGTCTTCGGAACGACAACCGCTCAGAGTCTTTATTTTCTGGTAACTTATTAAAGACAAACGGACGAAGTTTTTCTGCTGTTCTTAGAATAGTTCGCTCCCGGGAGGGATTTTCTTCCTGTGATATCAATGTCATCAGAACTGCAGACCTTGAAAAATCACATAACAAGCCAAAAAAACAGTTACCTGTAACTTTTCAACAAATGATGAAACAAGACTGTTAATGTTAGAATAAGGATTTTGAGTCAACTCTAGAGTCTTTAAACTGCCCTGCCAAAAAGAAGTTGCTATATAAAATTGCTCAGAGGTAAAGTAACAAAAGTTAAACACAAAAAGATTGCAGTTCACCTCTCAAGATGACAAAGCATAGTTATTTCATGTGAAACACAGTCACGAAGAGGAAGCACTATAGGGATTCCCCACCTTGCATCAACATATTGTAGATCTGCAGGTAAAGAGTATCCTTGCCCCTGGAAAAAAGAGGAAAAAAAAAAGAACAAAGAAGTTCTTTAAATGAGGCACATTCATCTTAGCACTTCAAATCTCAAAACTCAATAGAACTCTTTCAGCTCTCTTTTTGAGACGAAGAACCATTTCAGTGCTTGATCCATGGATCTATAAATTTACCAAACAAGCAACCTATTTCTCAAGGAGACACTCGACCCTCACCCACCAAAGCTTGATAATAAGTCCTAAAAGGTATCCTTTGTTTGTACTTCATTGGATCACATTTTATTTGTGGCTTATAGGATGCCCTCAATCAAAAAGGCACATCACCCTTGAAATTCCCAATTTGAGAGCACCCATCTAGTCTTGAGCTACCTTGCATAATTAGGCTACAAATGAAGTAATCTAGAATATCCAACCATGGTTGGCATTCTTAGAACCCGGTATTGGATCGGCACGGTTTTTATTTAATTTTATCAAAAATTAATAACAAACATATGTTTCATAGCTCCAAAGGGGTTTGGAGCAATGGGATGGGACCTATGTCAAGGGATTCGGCTAGCAGGGTGCCGCACCCGCGTCGACGCGAATCGACGTGGGTGCGGGTGCGGTCAACCCGATCCTGGGTGCGTTGACCGCACCCAGGATCATTTAGGTCCACTTTTTTTTTGGATTTTTTTTTTTAAAAAATTGCCCTATGAAATGGGCTGCGAATTTTTTTTAAAAAAAAATTCAGCTGACAGCTGCTGACAGCTCCTGCCTTTTCAATCCTGATCCTTTTTTTCGTAAAGGATTTTCTCTCTCCATAATAAATGATAATGATGGTGGTAGCCTTGCTGGCTATTAGTATTCATTGTTCTCCTGACGAGATGGGTGCGCTATCGTACAGCTGTATATAAAATGAAATTTGAAAAAACCCGCGTCGGGGGAACCCCCGGACCCCCTTATATATATATATATATATATATATATATATATATATATATATATATATATATATATATATATATATATATATATATATACACATTTTTGCCCCTGCCGCACCCCCGCACCTGGGTTTTTTGGAAGTGCCGAATCCCCACACCCATGTGACATTGGATGGGACCTAGGCCGCTAGGGAGGTGGTCTAGGTTCAAATCCCATGGGCGTCACCCCTTGCGCAAGCCAAAGCGTGGCAACTCCCTGGGGTCAAGGGGTAAGCCCACAAAGTTTTACGCTGCCAGGACAGTGACCGTAATTGGTGGTGGTTTCTCCATGTAAATATAAAAAAACATATGTTTCATAAATACAAAAACATTTTTTAAAGAGTATATTCATTTGAAATATGAATTTCTCACATATATATTTAAATAAATATATATATATATATATATATTTAAATAAATATATATATATATATATATTTAACACACCTATAATATAGGTATATATAATATATTTATATATATATTAAAGAAAAATCTTTAAAAATATTTTAGTTTCTTATACGATTTTTAGATATTTTTTTCTTAAATATAAAAAAATTATTTGAAGCATGAGAGAGAGATTTAGAAAAGCGGGGAGAGACATTAGAGAGAAAGAAAGACATTTTAGATAAAAAAATGCTATACATAGAAATAATTTAGGAGAGAAAGACAGGATCTCACACGTTTCCTCAAATTATTAGGTAAAATGGCTATTAAGAGAAAGAGCATGAAAGGTTCTCATCCACTTCAAAGTTATAAACGGCCTAGTTGTCAAAGGCGGCTAAGCGACCTAGGTGCAGCCCCACCATCTAGGTGGTGGAGCCTATATTGCCGCCTAGGCTTTTTTTAAAGCCTAGGGTTTTTTTTTTTGAAGCTTTTTTTTTAAGATTTGTTTTTTGTTTTAAAGGCATATCATTTGTTTTCTTCTTCAAGGAGGAGAAGAAGAAAAAGAAGGCATGTTATTTGTCTATTGCTTGTATTATGTCTATTATTGAGAAGAATAAGAAGAAGAAGACATTATTTGTCTATTGCCTGTATGTCTATTACTGAGAAAAAGAAGAAGACATTATTTGTCTATTGTTTGTATTATGTCTATTGTTGATGTTAATCTTTTTTGTATACGTGATTTTATTTTCTATGTATTGTTCGTTCACATTGTTAGTTGTATGGTTTGTTTATTCAATTGTTAATTTATTCTTAATTTGTTTGAGCAGGTTAAGGTTATGTAATATAATTGTTTTACAGTGTTCAACGACATATTATTTGTCTATTGCTTATTATTGATTGATTTTATGTTGTATACATGTTTCTTATTATGTTTTTCATGTTTTTTTTTTGTTTTTTTTTTTATTTTGGGTACCGCCTAGGCCTTTTTAAGGGCTCACCGCTTAGGCTCCGCCTAGCGCTTATGACAACCAAGATAAACGACAACTATTGAATTTTTGAAAAAACTACAATGTGCCATGTAAGTAACGTTTTTTGTTTTGAAAACCATACACAAATGACCATACAATTTTTTAATTACATTCCTAAACATCACATGAATGTCAATTAAGAAAAAGCCATAACGCATCTAAATTTTTGACACCTATTGCCCTCACTGAAGCTTTTATGAGATTTAGGATAGATGAGCTAAGTCATGTTTGAGACAAAAATGACAATAATATGAAGAAAAAAAACTTTTTTTTTCTTCTTCCTGTTTTTCCTTCTTGTTCATGTTATTTTCTTCTTATTCCTGTTTCTCTCTCTTGGTCTTCCTGGTTTTGCTATAGTTTATGTTTTTCAGTTATATTATATATATATATTATGTTCGTGTGTTTGATTTATATATATGTATATATATTTCTCTGTGTGTAATTCATATATAATCCATTTGATTGTTTGAGTTATATTTTTGGTTGATTGTTTCTGAGTTATATAATTTATATTTATGGTTGATTGTTTCTGAGTTATATAATTTATATTTATGGTTGATTGTTTCTGAGTTATAATAACTTATATTTTTAGTTGTGTGAATCTGAGTTATATTTCTGGTTGACTATTTTTGAGTTATATTTCTGGTTGATTGTTTTTAAGTTATGTTTCTGAGTTATATAACAAAAATCTTATATTTTGGTATATTAGAAAAAATATAATTACATTTTGGCTTCCCTTTCGATTTCTATTCTCTTCCCACTCAAATCCTAGGTCACTTCCTTCTTCGTTTTCCTTTCAAATCCTGGTTCGCTTCCAGTTCGCATCCTATGTCGCTTTCGGTTCGCTTCCCTTCTCGCTTTCGAGACGATTCTTGGTTCGCTTCTAAGTCGTCCCGCGCTTCCCACTTCCTAATATTTTAAAAGTGCCTCGCTTTTCACCATAGTTTAAAAACTCAACGGGTCAACCCATTGACTCAGTCCGGATCGCCCAATCACTGGGTCAAAAATGAGTATAAACTCGTTTTGTACAAAACGAGATCGAGTCACTAAGTTGACTCGGCTGAGTCATGGGTGAGTCAACTATATATATACATGTATAATATATTTTATATATAATTACATATATTATATGAAATATAATATAAATATTATGTATATTATATAGAAAAATATGGCTATACATATATTAATAAAATTATACATTAAATATGTTATAAAAAATATTATATAATGCATATTATATATAATATATTGATAAAATACTATAAAATATACATATATTTATCTATTTTATATAAAATATAAAGTTAACATGACTCAGCCGAGTCACCGAGTTGACCCGGCCGAGTCACGAGTCACTCAAGGACGAACCGAGTGATGAGTCAATGAGTTTTAAACCATGCTTCCCGCTTTCGCTTCCTGCTCCCGCTTCCTCGACTGGCAACTCTGGGGCAAACTCTCCACTGAGAGTGAATGCTCAATAGCCTTCAAAATAAATCCACTCACAGATTGGTCTATATCCTCAAATACGAAAAAGAAGCTAAAATTGGGGTTGAAAAGTGAGATTTTTATGAATAAAATACAGAATATCAGTAACATTCTTATGTACATGAAAACCATGTATTGCAGTTGTAATAGGATTCACTAAGCCATCAATTTCAGTGAACATTCTTATGAATAAAATACATAAAATGCAGAATATCAGGAAAAATATAAGCAATGATCATACCTTAACAGTGGCCGAAATCACATGGCATGCAAGCTTTGATGTGCATAGACCAAGCACCAGCTTGCTATACCCATTCTCACTAGCAATCTGCAATTTCATATTTAAATAATAAACACCAGTTATAGCAAAGAATACCTAATATTTTCTGCACCAAATAAAAATACATAAAAGTAAATGTCACAGGGAAACCTTTTGCAATGCTAGCATACGCAGATATCGCAAAAAATCTTCTTTCCCAGTGGCATCATCAATAGATTGAAGTAGTTCAGCTAATCTGTTTCTTCCTTCCATTTCATCAAAATGTACAGAGCAGACAGAGGCAATGGATAAAACATGAAATGTTTTCACTGGAGGAGCTAAGCTAGAAACGATCAGCCTCATTTCTTCAAAAGCTTTGCTTGCTGCAGATGAAGAAACTAAGGAGATACTGCTTTCATCGATGAAAGCAACACCTACACGAAATACAGGCAAGGATCTGTCCTTACTAGCTTCTAAATTTTTGTGTGCCTTAGACTGCATCTCATGTACAAACTCTAAAGCCAACCTACAAAAGGAAGTATATTTCCATGACCAAAAAATATTTAAAAAAATCATGTAACAAAGAACAGAATCTCCAAAACATATCATGCAGTTTATGGAAGATCAGAATTGTTAAAAAATAGAAAAGGATCGTCTATAGACGGTGAAAAAAATGTAGGCTACCATCACTGCAAAATACTGCAATCCCAGTAAAAATTTCCTTTTCTTTTTCTGATAGGCCAAGTCCATCAAAAAATTCTTGAAACATAAAGAGCAAAGAATTTGATATGTGCCATGGGACTGATATATCTAAAAGAAATGCAAAACAGATATTAGAAAAGGTAGATATTTACTGGACATGATTACAATATGAACTTCGATATTAGGAATATATTTTAAGCTTTAAGTAAAGGGATAGTGGTGAGAAAGAGAGGGAGGAAAGTCTTATGAATATGTGTGTTATCATATTGAATTTTAGTGCGCACAGGCATAAAAAACAAGCAAAAGCAAAGGATCAAGCAAAAGCAAAGGATCACAATCCATCTTGTTGTGGTGGTTGCAGAGATGAAGCCAACATCATTAGAAGCTTAGGTTCTAATACTCACAATTGAACTATAGATGCATTCGGGAAAAGCTATCGTGAATCGAGTTGAAAAAAGCACAAAGATACCGTTTCTCCCTGAATGTGTGCAATTCAGGAAACTCAGAAGTCCCCGATTTTTAACCTTTTCAAATTTTGAAGTTCAACAGATTTCTTCACTTGGTGTAACTCATCATACAACAAACCGGTGACAATTGAGGTTTTTCATCTGGCAATTTCACATTCATTCAGTTAACAAGAACGTCGATTCAACAATTCAGTAAACCATTCACTTTCTTCAAACAACGCGAATCCATAGAACTTTGATTTGCTTTGAAACGATGGGAACAGACATAGATCCTACTAATGAGTTGAAATTGAAATTGTGGCTAGAATTCAAGGAATTAGGTACCTGGAAGTGGGGCCGCCGGAGAAGGCGACGAGGACGCTGTCTAAGGGGTTGATCATGGAGTGAGAGGTGACGGCGAGCTTGAACTTGGAGAAGAGGGAGGAGCGGAGGCAGCCGCCGCACAAATCCGTCTGGTTGGCCTTCGTCTCCGCCTCCTTGCCCTTGCACTTGGAACAACGGCGGGGCCTCGCGGGCGAGGAAGACAGCCCGTCAGAAGTAGCAGCAGCAGAGACGCTGTTGTCTCTGCTGCTACAGGAACCGTCACCTCTGCACTGGCCTGATGATCCTTCGCAAGCCATCTCTCTCTCTCTCTCTCTCTCTCTCTCTCTCTCTCTCTCTCTCTCTCTCTCAGGAGCTTGAGCGTGTTCCTTACGCCCAGGAGTTGGGGTCCCAAGTGTCATTTGTAATTGTTTCAGTTTGAGCCGAGTAGGCTCAGACCAAGGTTTGTAGCCAGTCTGAACCGGGTAGGTTCAGACCATGGTCTGAACCGTGGTGAGCTGAGACCATGGTCTGAGTGGTGGTGCGCCCAGACCGGGTCTGCCCAGTCTATGTGCAGATCTGAACCATAGGCATTCAGGTAAGTAGGTCAGCTTGAGCACATTGTTTTAAAGAAAAATAATATATATACATTTGCACACGCACACACATATAATTTAGAGTCACATATATACGCTGTTAGAGGTATGCATGTGGTTCAAAAAAATATATAATATTTGTGTAGTTTTGAAAATAGGCAAATGGGATGCAGTTGGGTAGTTTCAAATATATATATATATATATAGTTGCAATGCATGAACTAAGTATGCAATAAGATGATGTGTTACATAAATGCATGAATTAAACATGCAATAAAATAATGTATGGTATAAAATGTATGAGATAAGCATGAAATGAGATGATGTATGACATAAATGCATGAATTAATTATGCAATGAGATGGTGTGTGACATGAATGCATGAACTAAGTATACAATGAGATTATGCATGACATAAATGCATTGACTAAATATGCAATGAGATGATGTATGACAAATGCATGAACTAAATATGAAATGAGAAAATGCATGTCATAAGTGCATTATGCAATAAGATGATGCATGACATACATGTGAAGCATGATATGTATAATGTTCTATGTATGAGATATATGCTTGCATTATTATTGTTTGTGTTAAGTGTATGGTTCAAGGAACCTTCACAGTGTCATTGAACACACTTACGTGGGTTTTATTGTTATTGCATTTAACTATGGTATACACTGAACCATGTTATATATTTGATAGTTTGGGTCGCATAAGAACCCACAAGGTGTGCAAGGAAGTGTCATACCTCATATATTACATGCATACATCTACACCCTCACTTATTATACTCGCCTTCATCAGTGAATCACTCATAAGAGTTAAAGATGTCTGGGCAACATGACATGAATGTTGCCCTAAGAGGGTACTTTGGCTACTAAGCTCAATTTGCCTCATGAATCGATGTACATGAAATGATAAATTATTTAATCAAGAAAAAATTCTATAACCCATTCACACTGATGGTCTACCTTAGAGAGGGTAGATGGTACAACCTCGAGTGACACGAGTACATATAGATTCACCTACATGTCTTACTGAACATTTATGAGAGTGATGACATCTCTTTTGATCTCCAGTCACTCAAAGTTAGGGCATCCAGAGTTGTGTATGTGTCCTAGGTGACATATTCCAACTACCGCAGATAGTCCTACATTGTAATCCTTACTGAACATCTAGCCTTTGCTGGAATTCTCTCGGCTACAGATCTCCTACTTTGGATATCTGGTCTATTATGCTCTTCAGGTTAATGAGCCATGTAGCATAATAAACACTCATCGTGACCTCATCAGATACGAGGATTATACCCGAGTACCCAGGGATATAAATTAAGAAAAATATGACATGTATTGACAAAGAAAATGTTATTTATTCTTTAATATTAAGATACATATTTGTTATCTGCATTGATAATGAGATACATGTTGCTATTTACATTAATGCTAAGATACATGTTTGCTCTTTATTTTCGTTTCAATTATATCATGATATGTTGAATTGTTAAATTGTGATATCATGTTTGTAATGAATATTCTAGCATGTGCAATCTTAATGTTAGTGGTATAAACTTATCAACTTTCATAAGTTTGACCTTGTTTCATGGGGATTATAGGTGATGAATGATATGTAGTGTGCATGGTAGTGTGATGCAGGAATGAGGCCAATTAACCATGTTTCTATCCTTCTATTGATTATTGGATATTTTTGTCATTTTGCAATTGAGATGATCTTTAGACTCATATGCATGAACATGTTATTATTCAGATAATTTATGTCACCTTTTGATTAAGTTGAAATGATACTATTTTTATTTCAATCTATGTGGAGACGGATTCGTGATGAAATCTTTAGTGTGCGGACTTGGATCCAAGTCCGAATAGGAATTGGATTCAGTTCAGTTTAGAGCTATTAGTTTTTTTAACCCTCATAGGGTGTTCCAATTAAAAAACCAAAACTATTTTTGATATGTATCAATCCTCTCATTTGAGTTGGATTGTATTTCAAAAAAAAAGTTGATTATAAATTTTCACTTATTTTGAGTTAAAAATTCTGGGATGTTATGACTTTTATATCAAATCATTGATAGAAAATAGTTCATTGCTCGTCCAACATCGACATCACACTGTAAGTATTACTAAATCTAAGTGTTCTTTAATTGACATCATGTATTGTATTACAAACTTAGAAAAATTGCTTGTGAATAGATATCGTGGGAACATAGATGCAATGAAATGCTAGGGGCACTTCGAGAACCTAGTCTCATAACTCATATATGGATTCTTCTATGATTGTATAGATGGCTTGCTAAGGCCGTTGCAACAATATTATGGATACCCTTAACAACCTTGCAGGGGTTGTGGGGCAACAGGTTAAAGCAATGAGAACGATGAACGACAATCTCCAAGAGGTTGTCCACGATTGAGTAGTACTAGTAGGTGGTGGAGTTTCTTATTGAGTAGTACTAGTAGGTGGTGGGGTTTCTTACAAAAGGTTCATGGACATGAACCCTCATTTCTTCATTGAAAAGTCATATCCCGAGGCAAAAAAAAATGGGTGTAAAAGATTAAGAGAATCTTCTGATTGGTGCAAGTCGCTGAAAATAGCAAGGCAGACTTTGGTAACTACAGACTCAAGGAGAATGCAGAAAGATGGTGGGCGATGACGTTTGAGGTCAGATTTCTAAGCGGACCAGTAGCATGAGAGTAGTTCGTGGAAGTCTTCTATGCAACTTACTTTTCCAAGCATGAGAAGAGTCATAAGATGCATAAATTCTTTAACTTACAGTAGAACGGAGCATCATTGACTAACTACGTCATGAGATTTCAGTGCTTGAAATGTTATTGCCCCAACATATACACCATAAAAGAGGATCGTGTGATAAAATTTGCATAAGGGATGAAAGAGGCATTGAGGACCAAGGTCTACACCCGTAAATCGAAGACTCTCGATGAGGCCATCGAGGTGGCCACTCTTCTTGATGGTGACTAGACAGAGTCACAAAAATCTCAGCTGACCAGGAACTCTGGTAGGAAGAAGTTCACCTCACCAGCAAAGAAGCAGAGGCCATAGGGAGGCAAGAAGCCTCAACAACAATGATCATCACAGTCTTGCCAGAAATATGGTTGTGATCACATAGGACATCCTTGTCCTCGTGAGATCGGTGGATGTATGTATTATGGCAAGATGGGCCACTATATCAACGATTGTCACAAGAAAAAATCTGATGAGTGGATGAAAGGTCTCAGAGCATCATAGCAACAGTAGGTCCAATGTCTGCAGTAATTGCAGTCGTAGAAGCTAGCAGGACCGAAGACGATGGTGGGATATGTCTACGCAACTACCGTGAAACAACTGGCCAAGAGCGAATTGGTGCAATGTACCGTGTTAGTCGTTGGACAAGTGACTCTTGTCTTATTTGATAATTGTGCAACTCATTCGTTCATTTTCGAAAAGTTTGCTAAACACTTGAGTGTCCTTGTAGTGTCTTTGAACTATGCTTTAGATGTACACATCCCAATCGTTAGTCATTCTTTATGCATAACTTATATTATAAACATAAAAGTGTTGATAGAAGGGCAGAATCTGCTTGCGGATACTATCCTACTCGATATGACTGACTATGATGTCATATTGGGCATGCATTGGTTGTTCGAGCATCATGCCCAAGTTCTATGTCGAGAAAGGAAGATTATTCTGTCACGAGCCAGAAGCCCAAAGGTAGAGTTTAGACTTTCTAGACATACTCTGAAGGACCGGGTGATCTCTACATTAAAGGCACACAAGTACCTACAGAAAGAAGGCACAACTTTTCTGGTCAATATCGCTATGGTGAAACTAAATATCGTGCCAATTGACGAGCTAGACATAGTATCAGAGTTTTAAGATGTATTTTTGGATGAGTTACCTGGACTTCCTCTGCGTCAAAACATGGAGTTTCGCATTGAGCAGTTGCTTGAAACTGCATCTATTTTCAAGACACTGTATCGTATGGTGCCAACAGAGCTCGAGGAGTTGAAGAAATAACTGCAAGAGCTTATGAAACGAGGTTTCATTCGACCTAGCGTGTCACCATGGGGTGCATCAGTGTTATTTGTGAAGAAGAAAGACAGTTCAATGAGATTGTTCATTGACTATAGAATACTTAATCAAGCTACTATTAAAAACTAATATACATTGCCACGTATTGAGGATCTGTTTGATCAGTTGCAGAAGGCCAAAGTATTTTCGAAGATCGGTCTTAGATCTGGGTACTGTCAATTCAGAATTAAGGATGAAGATATTTCGAAGACTGTCTTTCGGATAAGGCATGGACATTATAAGTTCATATTGATGCCTTTCAGACTCACTAATGCACCAACAACTTTCATGGACTTAATAAACCGAGTATTTTGACTGTTCTCGGATACATTTGCGATTGTATTCATCGATGATATCTTGGTGTATTCAAAGAGCTTATAGCAAAATTAGAAACATTTGCAAATCATTTTGGGAGTTCTTAGAGAGCACCAATTGTTTACTAAGTACTCCAAGTGTAAATTTTGGCTTGAAGAAGTCATGTTCTTGGGTCACATGATTTTGAATAATGGAGTGTCCGTGGACCCTGCTAAGGTAAATATTTTGCTTATTGTGTAACTCCTCAACTATAATAGATAGACATTTATAATTTTTAAGTTCCAGTTTGGTTTCTAATAGGTGAAAGTCATACTGGATTAGAGGCAACTGAACAACGTTAGCTTTATCAGAAGTTTTTTTGGATTGGCAGGTTATTATCAGTGATTCATCCAAGATTTTTTAAGGATCGCCTTGTCGATGACAAAGCTCCTGCATAAGGAAATTAAGTTCGAATGGTCTAAAAAATGCAAGGATAGTTTCTAGATTATGAAAACAAAGCTTGTGACTGCACCTGTAATGACTTTGCTTTATGGTCGAGGTGGTTTTGTGGTGTATATGAACACCTTTGGTACTGGATTGATTTGCATTTTGATGAAGAACGATGAAGTGATAGCCTATGTATCTCACCAGTTGAAGATTCATGAGTAAAACTAACTATCCCATGACTTGAAACTGGCAACAATAGTATTTATGATAAAGCTTTGGCGACAACATTTGTATGAAGAATATTTAAAAGTTTTCATGGACCATAAGAGCTTCAAGTACTTGTTCTTGCAGAAAGAGTTGAACATGAGGCAACGACGTTGGTTAGAGTTCATCATGGACTACAAATTTACCTTATCCTATCATCTAAAAAAGGTAAGTGTCATAGCGAACGCGCTTAGCTACAAGTATGATAGTGTTTTGATCAGTCTTGTGAGTAGTTGAAAGCTTGTTGAATATTTTATCGATTGAAAACCCTTTGCGGTTGGTTATGGAGCTATTCAGTTGTCCAGATTGACCATTCAGCCCAAAATCCTTACAAGGACTATTGCAGAGTAGAGAAATGATTCGTAGTTTGAGAAACTTAAGGCACATGCTCAACAAGAGAATACTTCTTTTCATCTTAGCGATGATAAAAGCATTTAGATAGAAGAACAAGTTTGGGTGTCTGATAACCCTGAGTTGAAGAAGGAGATTCTTGATGAAACTCATAAGACCAAGTATACCATCTATTTTAAAGGTACCAAGATATTCAATGACCTATAATGTAGGTATTAGTGGAATGACATGAAGCGTGAGGTGGCAGCGTATGTCTCAAAGTACTTGACTTACTTGCAAATCAAGATTAAGCACTAGAGACCAGGTAGAACTATATAATAGATCGAGATTCCACAGTGAAAATGGGAAGACATTACCATGGACTTCATGGTAGGTCTACCAAGGACCCACAAGAAATACAATGCAATCTGAGTTATAGTTGATAGACTCATCAACTCTGCACACTTTTTACTCATTCAGATCAATCAGTCTCTTGAGAGTTTGGCCAACTTGTACATCAAGGAGATCATGTGAATTTATGGAGTGCCAATTTCAATCATTTCATACTATGACCCATTGTTCACATATCAGTATTAGGGCAGTTGCAACAAGCCTTAGGTGCTAAGTTGAAGTTCAGTACCACTTTCACCCTCAGTTCGATGGTCAATCAGAAATGATGATACAAAATTTGGAAGACATGTTGTGAGCATGTATGCTTGATTAGAAATGTGACTAGGATGTACAACCTAATTTTGACAGAGTTTGCTTACAACAATAGCTATCACGCTAGCATTAAGATGACTTTATTTGAGGCTTTGTATCGAAGGCCCTGTCGATCGCCAACTTATTGGGATGATATCACTGAATGATCAGTTTAATCATCAATGGTTTTGCAGCACTATATTTAGCAAGTGCGAATGATTTGAGATAGGTTACAAACGACTTAAAGTCAGCAAAAGAGTTACGCTGATCAGCAGCGGCGAGAACTCACTTTTGTGGCTAAGAATATGGTTTTTATGAAGGTGTTTACTACCAAGAGTATGTTCTAGCTCAGAAAGAAAGGAAAGTTAAGTCCAAGATTCGTTAAACCATTCAAGATTCTAGAACGGATTGGCAAAACGGCATATCATGTGGCACTATCACCATAATATACCCAGATTTATAACATCTTTCGCGTATTTATGTTGCAAAAGTATGTTCATGATCCTTCGCATGTCATTCAGTATGAGAACGTGGAAGTGCAGGAGGACTTGACTGTGCCAGAACAACCGATAGCGATTATAGATCGACGTGATCAAGTTTTGTGATTGAAGATGACTCCTTTATTTGAAGTATATTGGCAACACCATGGCATCGAGGAGTACACATGAGAATCGGAAGCTAGTATGAAAGAAAAATACCCTAGCCTTTTTTATTAGTTATTGTAATAGTATTTCACAGACAAAATCCTTTTTAAGAGGGATAAGATATAAGACCCAAACAAATTTAGGAATTTTAAAAAGGAATTGTTGTGTTCAGTGCAAATTTTTTTTATTTCACCTGTTTATTTGACTTGTGTGAATGATTTGTGTTAAATTCCTAAGTTTGGGTTTAACTTAGGTATTATTGATAATTAATGACTAATTGATAATTAATTAAGAAAATTAATATAATTATTAATTTGTTATTGAATAAATTAAGTTGGTGGCTAATTATCTTGTTAAATTATAAATTAACTATGTAAGTTAATTAAAACATGGTTAGTGGAGAGTTAATACTAAGTACTGAATAAATAAAGTAAAATAGACTAATTGGAGTTGGATCAGATCCAATTGGATTTGGATCCAATTCGGAATCCAATGTGGAATTGACTTTGTGTTGGGGGTTTCAAAAATAATAGATAAAAATATGAATAAGAAAATTCAATAAATAAAAATAAAAAAATAGTAAATTATTTAGTTAGTTTTTAGATGGGATTAGACCAACTAGCATACAAGGGGGTTGGGGTGATCTTCCATAAGTATGTCCCTTGGGAAACGTATGAGAGGGCTGGAACCCAATGGTCCTCTCATTAGAATCCAAAGGTAGTTCTAGAAAGACCATTTTCTCCTTTCCCAAGGCTAAACACAGAATGAAAACCTTTTTCTAAGGCTTTTTACAATGTTTTTATTTTGGTAAAACTTAGAAAAGGTGATTTTTAGTTTTTGAGAAAGGAAGACATCTTTGAAAAAAATGATTTTTGAGAGAAAGGCTTGACCTCATCTCAGTCGTTCATCTCCTTCAATCACTCTCAACCACTCATCTCACTCAAGCCCTAACTTACTCTATAAAGAGTCCTCAAAAAGGTGGAGGAGCTTATACTCCCCTCGAGAATTTTCGAATATCCCTCTTCTCTCTCTTTTCTCTACCTTCATTGGTGTAGGATTAGGTACCTCTTGAGACTTCATCATACACACTTTTGAGGAAGAGAAACCTAGTGCCTTGTGGTGTCTCGTCAAGAAGTTCATTGTACTTGTATGCATTTGTCTCCTAAGTAAATATCACTAGTATGTAGTTTGTAAGTGTTATGATATTTGTCCATCATATGTACATGTATATATGAGTGTTGATATGCATGGCATAGTCTATGCAAATGTCTTTAAGTACTTATAATAATCTTTGTGTAAATCTACATGCATTTTTAATGGTTAAATACCTTCTAAAAACATTTTTAATAGTTAGTTTATATTTTTAATGAATTTTCAATAATTAGATTTTATTTAATTTTTTTTAATGGTTAGTTTATGTTCCTAATGAATGTTTCATGTTTAGAATCTATTTTAATATATGTTCCATGGTTAGAATTTATTTATAATGCATGTTCCATGGTTAAAATCCTTTTTTATACATGTTCAATCATTATAATCGATTTTAATACATATTTCATGGTTAGAGTCTATTTTTATATATGTCTAATGGTTAGAATTGATTTTAAGTACATAATCCATGGTTAGAATATATTTTCATATATGTCAAAGGTTAGAATCGAATTTAATATATGTTCCATGGTTAGAATATATTTTTATACATATTCAATGGTTAGAATCTATTTTAATACATGTTCAATGGTTAGAATCTATTTTAGTACATGTTCAATAGTTATGATCTATTTTAAGACATATTTAATGGTTGGATTTGCTTCAAAGGTATTTTCGATGGTTAGAAATCTTTTTTTTGATACATGTTCAATAGTTATAATTCATATAATTGCATTTAGAATGGTCAGTCTTCATGTAAATGTATGTATTAACTTTAAAAAAAATTGTATGCCTCTTACCATAAATTTGGATCATCCATGAGCTTTTCAATGGATAAATATATATGGTGTTTACAAAAAAAAAAAGTTTGTCTTAAGGTTTAAAAAAAAAAAGATGAATTTTAGTGTGTATATATGTATATGCATTGCACATATACACCCATATTCGAGGATGAACCATGTGTGGGTTCCAAATCTAGAATCTAACAAGTGTTCTAGAATCCGGTCAATGAAAGTCTGATTTTTCAAAAAACAAAATGAAAGAAAAAAAATATGGATCTAGACCTTAGTCTGAACCGAGTAGGTTCAGACCAAGGTCTGGAACTGAGGCACCTTCAAACCATAATCTGAACTGTATAGGTTCAAACCATGGTCTTCAGAAATGGTGGGATTTCCTTTAAAGGTATTTTCAATGGTTAGACATCTTTTTTTTTATACATGTTCAATGGTTAGAATTCATATAAGTGCATTTAGAATGGTTAGTCTTCATGTAAATGTATATATTAACTTTAAAAAAATTTATATGCCTCTTACCCTAAATCTAGATCATCCATGAGCTTTTCAATGGATAAATATATATGGTGTTTAGAGGTCCTACATAAACCTACTAGTCCAGTGCAGTTTTAATGAAGTCTGATGTTGCAAAAGGAAAAATTAAATATGCACATTTTATTCTTGATTTTCTAACTCGAGGATGAACCATGTATGGGTTCCAAATCTGAAACCTAACAAGTGTTCTAGAATTTGATCCACGAGAGTATGATTTTTCAAAAAAACAATGAAAAAAATATATGGGTCCAGACCTCAGTCTGAACTGAGTAGGTTCAAACCAAGGTCTGGAACCTAGGCACCTTCAGACTACGATTTGAACCGTATAGGTTCAGACCAAGGTCTGTCAGTTGTGTCAGTTCAGACGCAGTCTAAACTGCGGTGAGCTCAGACCCTAGTCTAGGCAGTGGTGCATCCAGACCGGGTTTGTCCAGTTCGTGTGCAGATCTGAACCATAGGTGTTTAAATCTGAACTAGGTCCACTTGAGCACACTATTTAAAGTATCTATCTATCTATCTATCTATCTATCTATCTATATATATATATATACTCAGATGTAATGCAGTTTGGTAGTTTCGAAAATACATATATAGTTGCAAGAAGTATCTAAGTATGCGATGAGATGCGGTATGACATAAATGCATGAACTAAGTATGCAATGAGATGATCTATGACATAAATGCATGAACTAAACATTCAATGAAATGATGTATGACATAAATGCATGAGATAAGTATGAAATGAGATGATGTGTGACATAAATGCATAAATTAATTATGCAATGAGATGATGCATGACATGAATGCATGAACTAAGCATGCAATGAGATGATGTATGACATAAATGAATGAACTAAGTATGAAATGAGAAGATGTATGTCATAAGTGCATTATGCAATGAGATAATGCATGACATGTGTAAAGTTTTATGTATGAGATACATGCTTGCACTACTATTGCATGTGTCGAGTGTATGGTTCAAGAAACCTTCACAGTGTCATTGGACACACTTGTGTGAGTTTTATTGTTATTGCATTTAACTCTGTTATGCACGTGAACCATGCTATATATTTGATAGTTTGTGTATGAGCACAAGTCGGATAAAAACCCATGAGGTGCACAAGAAAGCGCCATACCTCATATATTACATGCATATATCTACACCCTCATTTGTTATACTCGCATTCATTGGAAAATCACTCATATGGGTTAAAGACGCTAAATCAATGTAACATGGTTGCCCTAAGAAGGTACTTGGGCTATTGAGCCCTATTTGCCTCATTGATCGATATACATGAAATGATAAATCATTTAATCAAGAAGAAACCCTATAACCCATTTACACTAATGGTCTACCTTAGAGAGGATAGATGGTACAACCTCGAGTGACATAAGTACATGTAGATTCACCTAATGTCTTATTGAATGATGATGCATGAAATGCACATCATTCTTATTCAATATTCATGAATTTTTACATATTTTTAATGGTTTAGAACTCATGAATGGATGTATTTAGATATAAAAAGGTCTCAGTTCAAATTTCACTCGAATTGGAGTTAAAACGAGAAAAATATCATATTTTTAGGGTTTTGAATCGAATTTTGAAGTAGACTGGATCCAGTTCTGACCCAAGAGCTCTAATTTGGATCTTGGACTGGATCCAAACCTTAAATATCTCAAACCCACGTGATTTAAAGAGTTTTTTAAAAGTATTTTTCAAAACCCTCCTCTTTCTAACCCATTTAGGCACCTAGTTGTAATTAACAAGTAGTTTAGCATTTAGTTTAGAAATAACTTTGTAACTAGGTAGTTTTTAGAAATAGTATTAACTTTGAATATAAAAAGTTTAAAAAATCTGATAGGAGGTTTTTGGAGCTTTGAGAAAATCGCCCCTCTCTCTCCTCTCTTCGCTTTTTCTTCTCTCTCTCCCTCTACCACACACCCCTCTCTACGAGCGTGGATCTTCTCTTCGCTTTCTTCATTTCTTCCTTGTTTATGTTATCTTTTGTATGATGTCTTCTTCTCTTTTTGCAGGTGTTGCAGACCATGTGGAGCCTCGCCTTGTAGTGTGTCGTCTACACCAACTTGGCTGGCCATCTCCTTCTACGACTTTCCTCCTTTTCTTCGAACCCTCTTCAATTCGGCTTCAATGTGGGTGCAACCATGCAAAAAATGAGTACAACACTTCAAAGGATGCCTGAGCGTGCTTTTTAAGACTCCATCAACCTCTCTATCTCACCCCCTCCCTCATCGGATCACCCTTGAGGTAGGTCTTCTCTTCCTCATTTCTTTTAGTGTAGATCGAGTCCACTATTTGTCAAGTCCATAACCGGTTTTTACTTTGTATTTTTTATTTTTTTTACAGCAAACCACTGTCTGCAATTCAGATCGTTGTAGCATAGATTGAGTATGAGTCTTAGTTTAGATGTTCTTTTATTGTATTTTGTGTTTTTGTGTCAAAAGTGCAAAACCGGCTAGACCTAATCTAACCGGTCTTGTCGATTTTCTTTGTTGAGAGTTTGAATTTTCTTAGCAGTGGCAGTATCTAAATTCTATGTTTTTAGGTTAAGATTGAGTCTAGAATTAGTTTAGATTGAGTTGTGTTGTCTTTTCATTAATTTTATTAGTTGTAAACAAAAGAAAATCGGCTAGATTGAGTCTAGCCGATTGTGTGTCTTGACATTTTTCATGTTCTAAGTTCTGAATAGTTTATTTTGATTTCAGTAGAGTAAGTTCATGTTATGTCAGTCCTAAGGGCGAGTCTAGTCAGTAGATGAGTAATTAAGAATAAAAATTAGTTTTATTTGTTGAAATTTTGTTTAGTCAAAATCGTTGTTTATGAAGTATTTGTAACATTGTGAATTTTGGTGTTTTAGAGGTTGTCGTCTTCTCCAAGAGGATGACAACCATTAGAGGTCCAGCAAGGTCTAATTTAGTAAGTCATAGGTATATTCAATTGTTGCTAAAATTTGTTTCATTGCATTTAGGTTAGAAATTAAATGTAGTCAATAATTAGTTTAATTAGCATATACAGTTTTAGTAAGTTTAGCTCTTCATGAGTTTTCTTTGAGTCCAGTCTTACCCCTGCATCTAAATTAGATATTAGGTAAGTCATCATCTAATTAAATTAAATTAGTTAGTGTTAAATTAAAATTTTCAAGTTTTTAGTAAGGGCAATTTGGGGATGTCATGTGATAGGCGATTTTGGGTAAGTGAGTGGTGTTCCAAATTCATGAGTTTCAATTGGGGAAAGTTTGATTTTCATTCAAATTTCTAGCCGAGAGGATCTTTTCATTTTTCAATTTGGGCAACAAGACTCAATTTTCAAATGCTTGCTTAAAACCTTCTTAAACGAATTGAGAAAGATCAATTTTTTTAAGCAAGTCAATAAAACCATGTGGGCCCTCCAAGGCTGATGGTTTTGGCTTAGAAAAGCAAGTGTTCCCTTTAGTTAAAGATGATATGGGACCCACTAAAAGTCAAGCTAGTCTATATGCATTACAACCCCTTTGATTTAGCATTTTACATATTAGTCTAGTGCATTTCATTTTAGTAAGTATTGACTTTACCTTAGAGGACCAAAACCATGTAGTGTCTAATTATGTAAGTTTAATCCTTGCTAGTTTAGTAAGTAATGCCTAGTGGTCCACCTAGAGGGGGCGTGAGCCTAAGTCCAAGTCAAACCTAAAACCCTCCACCTTAGTGCCTTAGTTAGGTAACTAACCTTAGTTAGGCCAACTAACCCTAGTTAGGTTTAGGTTAGGGTTTAATTTCAATTTAAAGTTAGTTTTAAATTCAATTCTTCTCTTTCAAGTTAAGTAGTTATTTTACCTTAAGTTAATTGCAATAGATTAGTTAATTTCGTTAGTTAAATAGTCTAGTCTTAGTTAAGTTAGGTTACGTAGTTTAGTTATTGCATGTAGTTTCATAGCTTAATGGTTTCGAGTATTCAGGTATGAGTGTGTCGGCATGTAGGGGTATATCTTTTAGATTGTACTTAGGTAATTAACATCTATGTTTTCAGTTGTGTATTTAACCTAGTCATCTTTATGTTAGCATTAACTTGTAAATTCTTTCAAGTGTTTTAGATATTAATGTTAGAATTAATTTATAAAGTATAGTTAGATTATTCACTGTGTTGTAGCAGCAAGTAGGACTGTAAATAACTATTTTGCAAGTGTTTCAATTCAATAGTGCATGCATTGAATTAATCAATATGAATAGTGCACTGAAGTTAAAACTGAATTTTGCACCAACTTGCACTCATTATTTTATGTGCGATTTTTCTGAGATTTCTAAAATTTCTATTCTATTAATCTGGGTGTTAACTGATTGCAAACCAAAAATCAGCTCATTTTGAGTTGATTTGGTTTGAGTTTTAAGCATTTTACAAAAACAGGTTTTTCGGGTTTTAAAATTTCAGGACAAACGATTTTCAAAATTTTATCAGATTTGAAACGCTTATATCCGGAGCTTCCGGATGAATTTTTCAAATCTGTAAAATCTGAAAGATTCTTGAATTTGTCAGGAACAGAACAAAATAAAAACCAGCAAATTAGGACTTTATTTTCTCCTCCAACCATTCTATTTTCGAAAACCTGTTAGATTTCAATTTTGCACTACATTGAGGGCAAAATAATCATTTTATTAGTTAATTGATTTTCGATAGTTTTTCTTATTTTTCTGCATATTAGATAGTGTGTTTATAGTAGTTAGCTTAGTTAGAATTAAATTAATTAGTTAGTTTAATTAGATATTATCTTTTTAGTTTATTTTCAGTTTAATTGCTATTAGGATTTGATAATTACATGTTAGTGTAGTTTTTTGAATTACTTATTGAATTATTACTGACTTTTATTTTCTGTGATTTAGGTTGACAAGAAGCTACAAGTTGAAGGTTAATTTCGTCAAACATAAGAAAGTTGAATTAGTGAAATGACAGAAATGCCCCTGTGACCTAGAGAAGCTTAAGCAACTTAGTTTAGGATTTATTTTGATTGATTTTTATTCCGTAATTTACTTGTAGTTGTTTAATTTAGTTGTAAACATTTCAGATATTAATGAATTGAAATTTTTAGAAATAATTGTGAATGTATGCCGTTCTCTGAGGATTCGACCTCTACTTGCCACATTCGTGGAAAGTCAGTTTTATTATCTTTGGTTGACAATTTTTCAAATGATTTTATTGAAAAATATCTTTTAAAAATACTATTGCAAAAAGTTCAACCACTGAACGTTTATATAAACAAATACTATTATTGGATTCACATACATGCCTTACTAAAAAAGACATTGAATCTAATAAATCTTTGACCTAATTTTTAAAAAATATCTAAAGCAAAATATTCTGGTACATCAATGCTCCTCTCCATCTTTAACTAGTATATATATATATATATATATATATATATATATATATATATATATATATATATATATATGAGTAATGCTATGAAGCTCCAGGAGTACCTACTCCCACGTACTAGAAGTCATGGTTGTAGGTTATATCTGCTTAATTAAACCTTATGAATGTACTCAACATAGTTTATTTGATATGAATCATTATTTGGATCATGTTTTCTGACATAAAAATAGGATTTTTTAAGTAATGAAATTTTGATACATTGTGAGCCATTGATTTTTAAAGTTCTTAAAAAACATACATCTATTCTATAATCACATGATCCAAAACTTGTTTTCTACTAAATAATGCTTGTAGATCATATCTATTGGGTCTGATCAACAAAAAAAGTTTAAGTAATTTGAAAATTTAAAGCTTCTATTAGGTGAAAATAAGTACTCTAGGAGAACTCTATCATTGCCATATATATATATATATAGTAATGATAAGGTGCTTTTGGAGAACCTACTCCCACAAGTTTTTTATCATGTGATTATGACATATATGCAGGCTTTTTATGATCTTTAAAAACCAACGACTGAAAATTTACCAAAATTTCATGACTTAAAAATTCTTATTTTTAAGTCTAAAAAACATGATTCATGTCAAGTAAACTATGTTAAATACATCTATAAGATCTCATTAAGAAGATGCATCCTACAACTATAATTTCTACAAGGTGGGACTAGGTGCTCTCAGAGCACTGTAGTATTACTTATATATATATATATCTAGAATATGAAAACAGAAAATATGAGAACTAATATGTGAAATGTGATTTCATTGATTTTTTGTTTTTTTCTCTTGAATCTAACCATATGGATGTAATCTACATGCTTGGTTTTATAAGAAACCGCTCTTGAATCATCCGATTTTGATGCATAAACAAGATTTTAAGTCTTTAAAATCAATGGTTCATAGTCTTCATAAATATTCAAGCATTCAAAAATCAATTTTTTTCATTGAAAATATATGATCCAATGATTGATTCCTAGCAAATTCCCCATGTCAAGCACAACCAAATGGTTAGATTTGCAAAAAAAAAAGTGTTGAAAATGCTCATATTTCAGTTCTCATATTCTAGTGACTCTCTCTCTATGTATATATATATAGTAATGGGTACACGCTAAATAAAATATGTTAAATGAGTTTTTCATATTTTTTTTATTTTTAAAGTCTGACTGTACAAATGTGATCTATGTACTTGATTTTATAGGAGTCAACTCTTGAAGTGTTTGATTCCGACACATGGGTGGGTTTTTTATAACATTTGAAAAATCAACTATTCAAAATCTTTATAAATTTTTGAGGCTTCAAATATCATTTTTTTCATCAAAAATAAATGATCTAGGTATGGATTCCTAGTAAATTGACCATGTCCAGCACATTTATGGGGCCAGAACTGCAAAAAAATATTGAAAGACAAGAAAACCCCATTTATCATATTTCATTTAGCATGCACTTATATATATATATAGCACTGTTTCGTAGAGAGGCTCGGTGAAATAGACATGTCTGTGAAGATGCAAACTACCTGCATCTGGTTAGAAAGACCCTATGAAGCTTTATTGTTCCCTGAGATTGGCTTTGGGCCTTTCCTGCACAGCTTAGGTGAAAGGTGAAGGCCTCCTTTCGAAGGGGCTTGAGCCATCAGTGAGATACCACTTTGGAAGAGCTAGAATTCTAACCTTGTGTCAGGACGTACGAGCCAAGGGATAGTATCAAACAGACAATTTCTATGAGGCGTAGGCCTCCCAAAAGGTAACAGAGGCATGCAAAGGTTTTCTCGGGCTGAACAAAGATTGGCCCTCAAGTCCAAAGGCAGAAGGGAGCTTGACTGCAAGACCCACCTGTCAAGCAAGGATGAAAGTCAGCCTTAGTGATCCAATGATCGTTAGTATAAGAGTCATTGCTCAATGGATAAAAATTACTCTAGGTATAACAGGTTGATCTTCCACAAGAGTTCACATCGACGGGAAGGTTTGGCACCTCGATGTCAACTCTTCACCACCTAGGGTGGTAGTATATCCCAAGGGTTGGGATGTTCGCCTATTAAAGTGGTATGCGAGTTGGGTTCAGAATGTCGTGAGACAATTTGGTTCATATCTGGTGTGGGCGTTAGAACATTGAGAAGACCTTTCCCTAGTACGAGAAGATTAGGAATGACACACCTCTGGTGTACCAGTTATCGTGACCACGATAAACACTGGGTAGCCAAGTGTCAAAATAATGAATGACATGAGGCTAAAACTTCCACCCTGACCCAACAAAATCTAAATCTAGTGGTAAGTGGCACAGATCTAGGACCTATTCTTGTATTTGTGAAAAAGCCAGAATTGAAAAAAAGAAACTGAAACTCATAGGTTCTTCTCTCCATCGAAACAATAGAGTGGTTATGCTCATTACTAAACTTGTGGAAGAGATGAAATATAACCAAGGTGTATCTTTTTTATCAGAGGTTGAATCGATCATCAGAAGAAGAATTAGGCCAAAAATTAGGATACATTCTGGGAAAATAAAACTTCCATTGAAGAGAAGAAAATGAACGCTTTCATAAAAATTCTCATAGAATCGAGAATGAAGTTTTCATTCTGGACATGCTAGATCATGAATTAGTAACTGCATCCAATCTCTGAAAAAGTTTCAATTTTTTTGAACTTTCTATTTTTGGAATGGGATATTTATAGAAAAAACACCACTGAATCAAATTTGGTTCATGAATCTAAGAAACAATGAGAATTCTTGATCTCTCTTAATTCAAAAATACAGAATTTAAATTGATCTCGTTTTATTGATTTCTCCTAAATGAAATATTATATTTTGCTCCTCAACCTATGGGGTATTAGCAACCATTTCCAGTTATTATTCCCCTCCCAAGGGCAGGTTCTTACGCGTTACTCACTTATCCACCATTGGAAACACCACTTCCCGTCTGACTTGCATGTGTTAAGTATGCCACCAACGTTCATCCTTTGCCAGGATCAAACTTTGCATGAGATTCATAGTTGCATTACTTATAACTTCCTTCTTTGTGGACAAAGCTGATTTGGAATTGTCTTTCATCCCAGGCATAACTTGTATCCATGTGCTTTATATTAGCATGGAGTTAGCTCCTAGCATTATAGCCATCCCTACCCTCTCACGTCTTCATCTATACATAATGTAATGTATTAATTCAAAATACTGGTCCTAAAATCCTAAAAATATGGATTTTGTACTCTAAAATATCTTGATATATGTGATGAATACATATACATACTTATTAAACTTGTTAATAATATGAAAATGAAAGAATTAAGTGGAATTTCACACGCATGAAAAATCATTTTGGTGGACTAAAATTGCTTCATGGTATGGTTGTTCTGCAAGTCCACCTGCTCCATGGTATACAGGACATGATATTTTCATCAGGACGTGGGAAATATGATCTGCCACTATTAGTAGATAAAATGATTTATTTCACTTCTAAATCCCAAATAATTCTATTAGGAGTCAGTACACAAAGATTTAGGGTCATTTCTTCAATTTGCTCTCTACTTTTAAGTTCATAGCCTTCGTGGTAGCTTCATCGACATTACCTACCAAATAAACGGCATGCTCGAGAAAACTATCTAATTCTCTAGAAAGGATCAGTTGAAACCCCTAATTCTTTCTACGAGACCAATATATTTCCCTGGAGAACCAATAAATACTTCTGCTACGAAGAAGGGTTGTGATAAGAAACATTCAATTTTTTGCGCTCTTGCTACGGTTAAACGATCCTTTTCGGATAATTCGTCCAGTCCAAGAATAGCTATAATGTCTTGTAGTTCTTTGTAACATTGTAAAGTTTGCTTAACTCTTTGCATAGTTTCGTAATGTTCTTTGCCAACGATCCAAGGTTGGAGCATAGTTGATGTTGAATCTAAAGGATCTATTGCTGGATAGATAGCTTTGACAGCTAATCCTCTTAATAGTACGGTAGTAGCATCTAAATGTGCAAAGGTCATAGCAAGAACAAGATCAGTCAAATCGTCTGTAGGTACATAAACTGCTTGAATGGAAGTTATAGATCCTTCTTTAGTAGAAGTAATTTTTTCTTGCAAAGAACCCATTTATGTATTAAGGGTAGGCTGATAACCCACGACGAAAGGCATTCTACCTAATAAGGCAGATACTTCTAACCCCGCTTGGACGAAGCGAAAGATATTATCGATAAATAGAAGTATGCCTTATTCATTAACATCACAAAAATATTCTGCCATGGTTAGGGCAGTCAAACCGACTCTTATACGAGCTCCCAATGGTTCATTCATTTGTCCATATACTAGAGCTACTTTGGATTTTGCAATATTTTCTTCATTAATCACCCCAGATTCTTTTATTTCCATGTAAAGATCATTTCCTTCGTGAGTGTGTTCTCCTACTCCACCGAATATAGATACACCCCCATGAGCTTTGGCAATGTTGCTGATTAATTTCATGATGAGTATTGTTTTACCCACTCCGGCTCCCCCGAATAGTTTGATTTATCCCCCACGCCGATAAGGCACTAAAAGATCCACCACTTTAATGCTTGTTTCAAAGATTGATAATTTGGTATCTAACTGTATAAAAGCGGGTGTGGATCTATGAATAAGAGATGTTGTGCGAGTATCTACATGACCTAAATTATCAACAGGTTCTCCAAGAACATTGAAAATTCATCCTAGAGTGGCTCCACCGACTGGAACACTTAGAGGAGCTCCCATGTCAATCACTTCCATTCCTCTTATCATCCCATCTGTAGCACTCATTGCTACAACTCTAACTCAATTATTTCCTAATAATTGATGTACCTCACAAGTCACATTAATTTCTTGACCTACGATATCTCGACCCTTAACTGCCAAAGAGTTGTAAATATTAGGCATCTTTCCTGAGGGAAAAGCTACATCCAACACTAGGCCAATGATTTGAGCAATATGTCCTAGAATTTTTGTTGAAACACAGGGACCAGAAGTAGTAGGATTGATTCTCATAGCTGCCAAGAAGCACAAGCCAGAAAACACAATGTGTGCCCCGACAACACCTTCGTAACTCCAAATACCCTGATTGGTTATAGTTCCTCCTATAATACTCCAACTGCCCCATGAATTGGTTATTCCTAAATGAGTCATGAAGGGTATAACAAACATACCTTGTCACCACATTGGATCAAGAACAGGATCAGATGGATCAAAAATAGCTAATTTGTATAGAGCCATGGAACAGACCCAACCAAAAACTCAAGTTGCATGCATTATATAGACAAAAAGCAAGTGATCAGGATCATTCAATACGACAGTATGAACATGATACCAAGGCAAACCCATGGAAATACCCCTTCATCAAAGAAAAACATACACTATGTAACTTTGTCACATTGGAAAAGACTATGCTATGCTATGTACCTCATTCAGTGGATTATCTCGGTGCTCATTATAGGCTTGGGGTTTGTACTACCCTGACCCCCAATCAAGTTATTTAGTTAAAGTTAGATGTCTTGAAAAAGTCACTCCATTTCAGACCAATTCCTAGTGCTAGGCGATTGGATTGATTCAAAATCCTTGTTTTGTTAATGGAGCCTAGTGAGACTCACGTGTTAGATTTCAGGACAATAAAAAGGTGTTTGTTTCATGATCAAACAATTCCCAACCATGGTCCTTACGGATCGGATCATCCATATAGGATACAAGAAGAAACTCCATATATTTGATATCTTTCTCTTTGAATGAGATCTTAATTCCTACTACTGTTTCATTAGATATCTTACAACTAGAATCCCTCTTTTTTCTGATCCAATTCCTCCACCACCATGAACCTCAGTTAGATTCAGGCATGCTACACTTTTTAGTTATTGAGGGGACCCAAGTACTCTCTTTTAGATCCATGAAATAACTCTCAGAGATCTTTTTCCCTTTTGGAAGATACATGAGAGAAACAATCAACTTATTGATATTGGGAGACCAAAAAGATTCTCCCAATGTATCATTTCTAGGTCCAATGGAATCATAGGTATAGGAAGAAGCCCAGAAGTATTTCATATTTATTTCTATATCTTAGATAGGTTAGAGCATTTAATATATAACAAGGGGGCTTCTTTGGATTTCTCTAATTTTGATTTCTCCAAAGGAAAAAGATACTATTTTGATCTTTTTTATCTTGATTTGTTGCTAAAGGGTCTCTGATCTGATTACTAATCATTAGTAGAGGTAGGATAAAAAAAAAAGATGGATCTGGAGAAAAAATCCTCCAAAATTTCTAGTTCTTAATAGAAATTCTTACTACTTACTACAATTATGTTTATGTCAGCAAAGAAAACTTCATTCTTGTTACTTCAATTCTTTTAAATAAAATGAATTGAGCTACTTTTTTTCCTATAAATAACCAAATCTATCGCTCTACTACTTTTTGACTTGAATTTATTTGGTTCAAGTTCAAGGGTGGGGAAAGAAACCATGGAACTGAAATAACTCACTCAGAACACCTTTTAAAAGATAACGCAGTATGATTATATCAAATAAACCCTTATGGAATAAATACTCCACTACTTGCAAACCCTCAGGTACTGTCTTCTTCAATATTTGTTCAATTACTCTTTTACCCATGAATATATTGTAAGCATTGGGTTCGGCAATAATGATATCTCCCAACATACCAAAACTGGTTGTCACTCTACCAGTTATGGGGGATGTAAGGATTGATACATATAGAATAACTTTTTATTTGATTGATAATTATATAAAACAGAAGATATTTTAGCCATTTGCATCAAGCTCAAACTTCCTTCTTGCATACGCACTCCTCCAGAAGCACACGCCATAATAACTCAGAGATCTATCAGTAGCATACTCGATCAAACAGGTGATTTTCTCACCAAACTATAGATCTCATATGGCCATGTCCTATTCAGGAGAATAAAATTGGGATTGTCTCTAGGAGAGATGGTTGAGTGGTCGATAGCTCTAGTCTTGAAAACTGGTATAGTTTGAATCTTTGTCTCTCCTTTTGCTCATTGAATATATTTGTTTAGTTATTGTTTGTTTTGGTTTTCTCTAGCTAGCTCAGTCTTTGTCATAAGGGAATGGCTCAACTATCCCCTTAGCTGAGCTACAACCACAAATCTAAATGAGTTTAAGGGGGTAAGAAGAATACTTTTTGTATGACTCGACTCCAATATGTACAATGGAATCAAATTCATACTTCATGCATTTTATTTTCCATCTTAATTAAGAGGAGTCATAAAAATAACATGTTCAGAATCAGGATCGATTCCTTTTTCAAAACCTGTTGCAGTTGCACGGGCCCTTCTCGCATGTCACAAATGACCCATAAAAAAGAAAAAACCTAGAACAAAATGAGAGGTAGCTAACCAACTTCTAAGAGAGACATAATTGACTGCATTGATCTTTGTAGCTACACCACCCACAAAATTTAAAGAACCTAAAGGAGAATGAATCATATATTCCACCGAACGTCGTTCTTGACAAGGTTGTATGTCTTTTTTCAACCTACTCAAGTCCAAACTGTTAGGTCCCCTTAGGGGTTCCAACCAAGGAGCACGGAGATTCCAAAAATGCATAGTTTCTCCCCCAAAAAATAATCTCTCTAGTCCGGAAACATAAAAGATATTTACCTAAACCAGTAGGTCCTTGAGTGGATCTCAAGTTAGCTCCAAGATGTTGGTCTCTAACTAGAAAAGTAAATGTTTGAGCTTGAGAAACTTTCGGCCTAGTAGGCCCGTAAAACTCACTAGGATAAGCAATATTATTGAACCAGACGAAACAACAAGCAATGAAACCAAAGACAAATAAAGCCCCTAAACTATAAGACAAGTAAGCTTCTCTATAACATACAAATGCATGATGAGCCCACACAAAGGGTTTGGTTAAGATATGCTAGATTCTACCAAGTATACAAATGAAACCTAACCATACATGTCCTCCAATTATATCTTCTAAATCATCCACACTAACCATCCATCCTTCTCCCCCAAAGGGAGACTTTAGTAAATAACCAAATATAATACTTGGGCTAAGGGTCAAGTTGGTAATTCTTCTTACATCTCTCCCACCAGGGGCCAAGGTATCATATATGCCCCCAAAATAAAGAGCCTTGAACACTAGGAGAAAATCACCTAGACCTAACAAGATTAAGTGAATACCCAAAATTGTGATCATCTTATTTCTATCTTTCCATACATAATCGAAGAATGAAAAGGATTCTTCAAGAGTCTCGAGTCCAAGAAGCGCATGATAAATACTGCCAAAGCCTAGGACTACGAAGGAAATTAAGTGAAGTACTCCAGATACAAAGTATGAAAAGGTGTCTGCAAATTCTCCATCAGGACTCACCTCCTGACGCTTGCATCCTCTGTCTTACTGTGGTTGTTGGCATAGAGTTAGTCGATGCATATTCCTGAGATATTGTCATTGCTTCTTCTCTGGGAAAAGAAGTTCATAACTCGTAGGCCTTCTACCTCCACGCGACAATTGCTTCGTCAAGATTTTGTCCATTGTGGAAAATTCCCCACTGCTGCCTCCTATAGGAGTATGGGTCGTGTCTCACTCCTAGTGTGGTTGATCATCCTCTTAGACCAGCTACTGATCATTGCCTTGGTAAGCTATTGCCTCACTAAAGAGCTAATCAGACGCGAGCCCCTCCTCAGGCGGATTCCTCATTTTTCTCTTCAACCTACAGGGTATTAGCAACCATTTTCAGCTATTGTCTCCCTCCCAAGGGCAAGTTCTTATGCATTACTCACATGTCTGCCACTGGAAACACGACTTTCCATCCGACTTGCATGTGTTAAGCATGCCGTCAGCATTCATCCTAAGCCAAGATCAAACTCTCATAAGTGGGTCAAATCAATATGTTCTAAGAAGAAAGATTTGAATATCAATCTCATCGATATCATCTATCTCATAAGTATCATACCAAATCCCATCAATCCAATCACTTTTTTTAGAAATATGAGACATCTAACTCATACAAGTAAAGAGATCTATTCATTGATAAGAAAAAATGTGAACAGTGATTGGATTGATGATCAAATAGAATCCTGGGTCGCGAACAGTGATTTGATTGATGATAAAGAAAGAGAATTCTTAGAAGGAGGATGACACACAATGGCACGATATGCTCATCGTAGCAGAAAAATATGGGTACATATACACTAAGACCCACAAAAACACGTATGGGTTTGGGGAAGGGATCTCCTGAATATTGGATATCCATCGTTAAATCAGATCAAATATTTTATGAAATGGGTGACTATTTTATTTTACCAAGTTCAACATTAACCAGATTAGTCAGCATTTCTATGTTTTGATGCAACAATATGATATTATTTGTAATAAGTAGTTTTTTTGGCTGGTTAATTGGTCACATTTTATTGATAAAATCTATTGGCTTAGTATTATCTTGGCCATGAGAAAAAATGAGATCTAATACACTTTTTAGATCTTGTAATGCCCTAAATTTTGTATCCCAAAAATTAAGATTTTTTTTTTTGAAATACTTTGGCAAAATTGCAATGAAAAAATCAAACAAGACAAAAACTTGGTGCGTTACTTCTCATTTACATTCATAATCATACAAGCATTTAAATAAAAAATCAAACATTCATAAATTGAATTAAAAGTCTATGCATGTCCAAATTAAATATAAATGTTCATTTAACAAATTAAATTATCAAAGTCTTTGAGTAACTAAAAATGCTCTCAATCCAAAATGTTTAGAGATTGGGAAAGGCATAGCTCGA